>NC_133931.1:13456222-14903722 GCF_031877795.1 Strix aluco | reverse complement strand
ATGTAAGTTGTAATGAGTTAATTATTTTTAACACACAGGAAGAAAACAAAGCACAATCTTTTAGTTATGCTTTTATTTTTCCACTTTACTTGCTTTTTTCTATTAGTTTGAACACATCTGTTTTACAAGCTTATAGCATCAGAAATTCAAGTTATTATGTTACAGAACTACAGATTCCAAATATGACTTTTCCACCCTTTTCCCAAACAACAGTGAAAAGAAAAGATTTTGTAATACACAACAGCTTTGTAAGGGTTTTAATGCTTCTCCTTTTTCCTCTCCACTGCTCCAAAAGATCTTTTTGAAGAGTTTTCTTTCAATTGAGTCTGGAAACCATCCGCTTCTAATGAGAACTTACTGACACCTAATTGCCATCTCCTCCTTCAGTTTCTCTCATAACACGGCTTCATTTTTCCTTTGTGCTCTGAACTGCTCCTCGGTTGCTGCTGCTGCTGTTTGTACTCCAAGTGAATTTTTAAGTCATCTTAGCGTAATTTTTAAGTCCTTTATTCTATATTTCACCTCTGCCTCTTCCAGAACTACACTAAAAAGCCTTTAGAGCTAAATACTTACTGGCTGCAGAATGTAGACACAACCTTCCTACCACAGCATGGATAAAGCTTGCCAGTGTGCCCATTTCACAACAGTGTCTTGTCTTCTCTGATGACACCGTATCAGAAAGGCAAAGCAGTACATGGCAATACAGTGTGAGAAAAGTACTGCAGATCTCATGAACAAGGAAATACGTGAAGTCTTACGCAAAATTAAATCTACCCTTTTCTTGAGAGCCTGTGCAAGGACATGCCTTTAATAAGGCCTCCAAACGAGCTATCAATACTGCTTTGTGGTGGCCTTCTGCCTCGTGGTGAGTTCAGCCCGTGTGAGAAGCAAGAAATCTTTCACTGACTGAGGGCTGAATAGGTCTTTCAGAAATGTTTGGCAAGCCACATCTTAACATGCCTCTTACTGTTAAGATGTAAAGGGGTTTATAGAAAGTCTCCAGTGAAGATTTTCCCACTTTCCTTCAGTTAACAGTTTCTTTCAAAGTTCTGCTGATGTTTTCAGGTTCTCTGGTTTACCTGAAGGTAAGCTTCCAGTGATGCCCCTGCATCGTGATTTTTTCCCTTAAGAAGAAGTCCAAATCCTAAGGTGGTGAATTGTGATCCTTGGTCAGATATTGGTTCTCTGAAGATTTTCTTCCTGGATGAAAACAGTAGAAAGACAAGTGAGCTATAGTAGCAGGTGCAACTTGTGACATTAGTGCTGTTTCTGGGCATTTCCTACCAGGAGGAGAATGCAGTTCAATGGTGCATCTGCTCATGGGCCCATCATGTGAACTGTGCCGTGCTGAACCATGTAAATCAGCTGGAAGGGCAGCATATTTGTCACTGTTATCTTTTTAGGAATTCTGTAAGTAATTAAATATTTCATATTAATTTGAACTAGAGCATCTGATACACACTCCACTGTCAGGTTTTTCTTCTGAAAATGAGTTGAGGTTTAGCATGAGCCAATTGTACATATTTTGTGTATCATTTTAATGGAATAACAAGATAGTGAGTAACTTACACTGCACAAGTGCATTTGGGAAAAATTAATTTGCAATCTTAAGTTTCTTAGGATTGTTAGGCCATCTTGTTGCCAGAAAGCCACTGAACTTTTGTTGAATCAGATGTGATGAGGAATCTCTTTCAAATAATTGCACCTATCATTCCAATACTCCAGACAATTATTTGTCATTGTGCAGACACCTAGTGAAGAGAAAGACTGGTGAAACAGCTGTCCGGTGTTCAGTTTCTGATGGGCCTTTATGTCAGTGAAGATCTGAATTTATGCCTGTAAATTCAAGTTATCTCACTGACCATTAGGCATTTTATATCTCTGCTCATTTGAATCCTTCTGTTGTTCACAGAACAAAATAATCTGTATGCTGTTTGCATCTATGGCTTGAAGGGTAGTTTCTCTATTTTTATGTACAAGAGTCTTTCAACAATAATATACTCTCTCTTGGTTTTATTAAGTGTTCTTGCCTCAAATATAGTGGCCTTACTATTATCCCAAAGGGCTGAAGTAAGCAGAGCTCTGAATTCATAGTCTGAGGTATCAGGAATCAGAGTTGCAGTAGCACAAGATGGAATAAGGTCGGTGTTGTGCTACTTATGATCCAGGATTTCACTGTTTCTGCAGGTTTCTGCAAGGTCTGCCCCGGGTGGGCTTCAGATTCTCTGAAATGGTGCTGATCTACACCTCAAGCAGAGATAAGGATAAAGTTTCCTTAACAACATGCAAGAAATAAGCCTATGAAATAAACAGTATGCCTGTCATTTTCCTGGCAGTTCTAAACTTTGATACCTGCAAGCTCTTTCTTTGTAATGTCAAGATTATATTCTGGTCCTGCTAGAAAAATTATATTCCTAAAAGAAGATGACTCTCTCCATCTGAAGTGCCATATGGCAAAGTTCAGCTTCTGTCCTGCTGAGTTGATGCAGTATAAGATGATCTGTGCCTCTACTGCTTGCGTGTCTGTATTCTCTTTGAGAAAATAAAATAAAATAAAAATAAAATAAAATAAAATAAAATAAAATAAAATAAAATAAAATAAAATAAAATAAAATAAAATAAAATAAAATAAAATAAAATAAAATAAAAATCATCCAAGCAATACTGGACTTTAGATATCTTGCTCTTTCTTCATTGGTCTGCAAGTCCGTGTTACATCCAAGTTTACTATAAGTGGTCTGTTTTACATACATTAGATACTACTACTTTTTTTTTCCCTGTTACCCAGCAAAACTGGTTTTATCCAGCTTCTGGTCTGCATTTCTTTAAGTGATGGTGGGTGCTACAACCATTGGGTCTCCAGTTCCAACCTGTGCCCCATCCCTTATCATCCCCCACCTGTATCCACTTCACAGCATCCTGTATCCCCACTTCTCAAGTCCTCTGCTGTCATGACAGGCCTGTATTTCTTTGTACTACATCTCTATGTTAGAAACATCAATATCTTGTTCTACAGAGAATAACTGCTTGTTACAACTGTCTGTGTAAAACTATTGCTATACCACACAGAGGTAAGCAAAAGTAAAACAAATAAGGTGTAGCCACCTGGTCAGAAGCCACAGCTAAACCAGCTGAAAGGAAAGCTCCAGGCAGGGCAAGGCAAGTTCTGACAGAGCCAGTCTGACAAGCCTTTCTCCTGAATGACAGTACAGTAGTACTGCCCTATAGAGTTGAAAAGCTCCATCCTTAGAAGTTTTCAAGGCCCAACAAGACCCTGAACAACCCAGTCTGAATTCAGTGTTGATCCTGCTTTGAGCAGAAGGTTGGAGTAGGAACACCCAAGGTCTCTTCCTGCCCACGTGCTTCAGTGAGTCTGTACTGATGGAAACTCATATAGACATATTTGAAATGTAAAAGTTTACCCCCTGTATAAATGCTAGGAGGGGTCTGTTATGCCCAAGCAATATATCTTGGTGTTACTCATTCAATCTGAAGTATATTTTTGAACCATAGAGCTTCATAAATACCCTTCCTAGCCTTGCTAGCTCTATGGACTTGAACCCTGTTGGTCACAAGGACCTCATCTGCTGCTCTGATTTTGTTGTCATTGACTTTGTCAATGACTTTGTTGTCATTGCAGATCATATTTTATCATTCACAAGATTCAGTTTCTCCTAAAACATCACACAAGTTTCTGTAATTATCTCTTTAGCTGTAAATGATAGTTGAAGTAACTTCTGTTACGTGGGATCAGATTAAGCTGAATTTTAACTCTGTGAACACATCCTTCAGCAGAATTTCCTTCCTCAGTGACTCTCACAGTAAATGACTGAACTCTGCACTGCATTAAAATCTGATGGTAAGGAAGCCCAGTTCCCATTACATATTTGTGTATTTATTGTAGCAGTACCGGACCTCTGTGCTTTTCTGGTAAAGAATTTAGCAGGTACACAAATCATACCCATGGTCACATCTACGTGAAACAACTACTCTCAGGAATTTCGTCTTGAGTTAACAAACTATACATAAACTGGGCAAGGCTTAAAATGTTGCAAGTAAACAGTCTTATGTTACAGAAAGTAAATAATCTGCATCCAACATTAATTAAATAGACTTCCTGTCTCACTGATGACACAACAGAAACACCCCGGTTCCTGCTGTGCCTCTGCCTTTCCCAGAGCTTGGGGGTTGTCTCTGCAGTAGTGTAATTTTCTTTTGGCCATACTTTAAGCCATGTTTATACTGCTCCTAGAGCTTGAACAGCATGATCTGTGCATCACCTGCTCACTTTCTTCTGCTGTCGCCAGCTTGGTCTGAATAGCAATGACTACCCTTCTTTAAATGTCAGATCTTGTTCAAGCAGTATGAGTTCTCTGCAGCAAGGTTTAAATGTTCTTCTACAAGCAGGTCTCTGGGCGTTTCACCTGCCATGTTTGCACACTCACCTGTGACCACCGCTTGCCATAAAGCAGCAATGCACAAAGCGGCAGGTTCTCTAACAGCAGCAATGCAGTATTGCGTCATGAGCTAAAGGGCTTGGAGCCTCTTTCCTGCATTCCAGCTTATTACCTAAGCAGAATGGGTCTTTTTCTCTGTTGAAAGATTAATGTTATCTATTGCAAATATCTAATATTCAAATGTTCAAGAATTCAAGGTTTTCTCAGATTTTGGAGAAATGGTGCAGATGGATTTAAGAATTGCACTGATGTTCTTTTTGCTAAATCATTGGGCATATTGACACAAGGTAAATCCAGATTTTATAGTGTTTATTTAGATGCATAAAAGTACTAAGGTAACATGGCCACAGCAATTGCATGACAGAAAGTGTGACACAAATCACACAGAGGAAGGGCAACCAGGAGAAAAGGCTGTACTTCCCTCCCGCCCAGGGGTGCCTGATCAGTACCCTGCACAGCAGGGCAACACCAACTGCACCTTTCCAAGAGATGCTAGATGAGTATCTTCCACGCATAAAACTGGAACTGCTGGGCTGTCTTCTTGTAGCTTATCTGAATTATATGTCCAATGGCAGCTGTTAGAAAGCAACAGTTAAACATGAAGTAACATAGGCTTTGATCCTCCTGGAAGAGGAGACTTGGCTCTCTGCAAGAAGCTGCATGAGCCTAGACACCATTTACTTCCATCCTTTGATCTGAAGGACACTGCTTGTTAATGGAGGCAGCTTATCCTAATCACAGTGAAGGGCTCTGATTTGCTGTTCTTTCACATTCACACTCTTCCTCCAGAAAGGAGGAGAGGGTGGAAATACTGGGAGTGTAGAACTGCAGAGCACTTACTGGGCTGCAGTATCTGTGGGAGGCATTTGCCAATTGGGGTGATGGAGCGTCTTTTCATCTTGCTGCTTGGAGAATGAGGGAGAAGTAGAAAAGAGGGAAGCATTTCTGAGTCTCCTTGAACAGTTACACAGGAGGGTGCAGACATTGCTTAGTAAAGCGATGACAAAGGTCAAGAAATGCAGAACTGTAGAATTTGAGAGCAGGTGTGCTTGACTGGACAAGATTGGCTGGGGAACAGGAAAATATAAATCCCATTTGACCTCTGGCAATTCTTTTTGCTAATGTCTATATTTACATTTACTGCTGGATTGTTGCCAGTCCCTCAGTGACTTGCCATTGAGGAGCTGTGTGACATCATTCTGCATCAATATATGGTATTTTTAGTATGTTTGGATATAGTTCACTTTTTCAGCTATGCATCAAAAATCTAAGCCTGTTGGCCTTATCTAGAAATGACAGAGTTGTCTTTTGTGTTTTGTTTTTTAGAGACAACCATCTGTCTATCTTGAGCCTATTTAGAGTTCCCACAGGCAAAGTATTTTTAACTATTTCAATTTTAGTTGTATCAACTGTTTTGTAATTATTGCCTTGTAGCTTTTCCCTGCTGTATCAACATCCCTTTTTCTAGTCTCTTTTCAGAGAAATCATGATCTTGTTTCTGTCACCCAGAGGAAGAACTCTCCATGTCTTATTTGCTGAGGAGCAAAACTAAGTGTTTGTAAAGCTATATTTTCATGTGGTGCTTCTACCTACTGCTCTCTAAATATCCTATCCAAGTAAAAGGTATAAGCAGATTTCTTCCTAAGGAAACTCACTCCTTTGTTACAACTCAGTGAAAAGCATACATTTTGTATTCACAGCCCCTGTGAATCTATGTAATTAATTCTCGTTTTCTCTGAACATTTAAATTAAGAAAATAAAATGTAAATGAATTAAAGATAAGTCAGATAAGATGACCTGCTGCTGATGGCCCTGATTCCACATAATAAAATATTCTCAGTTAGGTAAGTAACCTGAGGATTTTATTTAGTGTTCATCACTTTTTATGTCTATATTTCTTTGTACCTTACACAGTGTTTTCCACAAATGTTTAATAACTGCATTTAATACCATATAATTGCACTCTGAAGTCACATGTGATTAAGTCTTCCAACTCTGCCTCACAAATACTACGTTTTCTTACCTAGACCATATAAATTTGAAGACTGAAAGTCATCTGACACAATCTAGCATCTCATTTCCATTCCTCTTTCACTCAAGGCAACGCATACACTATCTTATTCAAGATAACACAGTTTTCAGCAAGGCTAATATCTCTTTCTCTAACTCTGAATAAAAATTGCATTGGGAATACTCCATGGCAACATTTGTAATGAGAAGTGAATTTTTGGAGTAGAAATAATTTTAATTACATTTGCTTTTCTCTAGAGACTCAGATTGTCCTGTCTTTGAAATAATCTAATATATTTTGCACCATAGGGCTCTGAATATATTTCACCATGTTATTAAGACCATTATTTAGTTTAATACTGCAGTAACTATGAGCTGGATTGGCCCATTTCCTGCAGAAGCTAATAAGATACAGAACCAGGCAAGTATTGCAAAGTTGCTTTCACAGACTTCTCTGTAAATCTCCCCCTTTAGGCTTATGGATTTACATGAATATGGGATTGGCAGAGCATATGACCTCCTGCTGATAAAAGGAATGTAAGATTCAGAGAAACTCTGTGCTCCTGAATTCTCCAGCAAAAATGTGCATGAACTCCTAGGGAAACAGAAGTTCACCTCCTTCTACTGTGGGTAGAAGACCTGTTCTATAGAATAGGTGTTTGTAAAAACCAAGCATGCATTTACTGGAATAAATATTTATGAGCATAAAATATTACAGGAGGGCAAAGATACTGAATTTTTGTCCAGCTGGTTAGTCCTGAAATACTGCCAACACATTAGCAATTTATAAGATAAGTAGGACTGGGACATCTGTCCTCTCAGTTGTCCACCTCAATAATAATGCCATGAGCATTGTGACCAGTTTTGTTAACCTTTCTAATATTCTTTCTTTCACTAATCATACCAGCAAGTATCTACATGGATGTAGCCTACAGTAGTAATTAAAGCTGTGAAGCTGCTTGGCATGCAACTAGCCTAACTGGTACCCATCTCACAGCACCCATCTGGCATATGACTGTGGGGTTCATGCTAAGAGCATTGATAATTACAGGTTTGGGGACACAAAACAACTGGAGTGTATCCAAAAATACAGAACTGAAGCTGCCTAATGTCGCAAGTGCTTCTACTAGATCCGCTTATGATGCACTATAATCTTTGGCTATTCTTTATATGTCCTTATAGCATAGCGAAGGCTAACTTCCATCCACCAAGAAGAACCTGCCACATTAAAGTATCAGTAGCTTTTCAGGATACACAAGCCATCTGCATAATTTTAGGAGGCTGACCAGCCTGTTCTTTCTGCATGATCCAATAAGAGAGGAGTTAAAATGCAGTATCTGAGCTTATCTTGTCACATCTGATCTTTCTGAAAATTGGGAGCTACTACAGCAGTAGGATGTATTCTTTATCCTATGAATTCTCAAAGTCCAGAGGAGAGAATATGAGGCCTGGAAAATCTAAACTTAATAGTTTTCTACAATCCGGCACTTCCACGGAGAGAATGCTTCTCCTAAAAGAACATAGTCTTATGATTACTAGTCTTTTTCATCCCCAGAAAACATGTGCCAATGATATCTATACATTGATGTGTTGTATCTATAGAAGTGAATAGGGATTGTGCTCTTTTTAAGGAAAGAGGCTTTTTCTGTCAATACACAGTTCTTCCATGCTGCCTATGGTGCTTGTCTGGGGAATCTTCAAGAAGATGGACCCTCCCTAAAGGCTGCTTTGGTTTGTGAGATCAGTCACGTTCTGAGCTTAGGACATGTATCAAATGTCTTTCATACAATGTCTTTAGAAGCCATAACTGTCGAACGGTTCTTGAACATAGTTACATGAAAAGAAAAGGTATTACAGGAACACAACTCAAGCTATTTCTGGGATGGCACCCACCCATTCCCCTTGCTACTGACTGAACATCTGTACAATTGCAGAATTGTGGGACAAAGAAACAAACAGTAATAAAGATCCACATGGGTCACCCAGTTTTCTGTTTCGTCCAGTTGGGGAAACCATGGAACAGCTGTTAATTTGTAGTTTCTAATCCACACCAGGCTATACCCTAAAGTATAAGAATGTATCCCAGCATCTTAAAACAAACTTCAAGTCTATACTAAATAAATGAAAAGTTCCATTATAATGGACCATAGGAACAATAGAAGAAATCAAGGACCACATCAATGACCCCAGATAGGAAAATATTAAATGAAACTCTTAAATTATGCTAGGAAGTAGTCTACTACCTTGTGTTACAGAGTTGACAGAAGAAAGAGCAATGCCTCAATTTCCCCAGACCATCAGTGTGACCCCAAATCTGATAGTTGTTTTACCATTGAGGATGGGAACAGGATATACCAATCAATCACATAAGAATTTAATGACAGAACCACCACTGTCTTCCATTTACATTCTCTTAAGTTGTTCAGCATCCAGAGTTTCATAAAAATATGAAACATTCTTCTTTCTCACTCATTCCACCTCAAAAGTTGAATTATATTTATCAAGGATAACAATATTTTCCTTTCTCCTACTAGGAATGATCATCAGAAATAAATCTAAGTATGATATATAGAATATCATGTATGTCATGAACATACAATGTAAATATGATGCAAACAAACAGCAACCCATCCTTCATAGTTTCTTGAAGATACCAAAAGACCAAGTACCAAAGACTAATATCACATGCTTCATTTTCCATCTTGAGGGATTTTAGTTTGCCAAGCAGCGGTTTCTTAAACTTACCAGGTTTCATTTTAAAATAAATTCAGACTATGGATTCCATCATATTTTTAAAAAATTCTTCCTGAATTTAATTCCTGGGATGTTTAAAAGTTGTCTTCTAAATTTCTAGGCTAATAAATACTCATTATTGATTTATAACATTTGATCTTAGGCCAGCATTATTATTTCACCTAAATGGTTCTTCTCCCTTTGTAAGTTTCCCCTGAATATAAGAAACTGTCAATCCCCTCCAAACCTTCATACCCTAAGCTAAATAAACCATGATCTTTTCATTTTTTCTTATAAAATGGATACTCCATTTTCCAAAGCCTTCTGTTTAATTTTGTTTTTCTTGAACAGAGCAAAAGACAACACGATATTCCAAAGTATTTCAGTCTCTTGTGCAAAAAGTTCTTCTTGTGGTGAATCTCTACTTTCTTGGTGTTGATAATGTCTCTTAACTTTGTGTCATCTGTAAATTTCATTAGCAAATAATTTGATTCTGCCTCCTTGGCCACTAATATATTGTGGCGTAGGTCCCAATACTGATCACTGAGGCAGTAACCTCTCTCATGTTCATAACTCTTTTTAAAATATGATTTAGGGCAAATTTTTCCTTTAACAGCTCTCTATCCACTTCACATTAATCCCTAATATCTTCAACTTAAATACTAATTCCCTATAAAGTGTTGTAAGAAGTATTTAACTGAAATCTATCTAGATTATATCTGCTGCATTACCTTTGTGTAGGAAATCACTGATTTTATTTAAAAAAAAAAAATTAGTCTGTCATGAGCTATCTTTGATAAAACCATGCTGCAATTTAGTCTACTTTCTATTGTCACTCTGCCCTTCCTTATGCATTCCTCCAAAATCTATGCTAAAAATTTGCAGAGTCAAAGTCACATTAAAAGGCCTAGCATTGCTCAGAATCATGTTCTGCTCCTTCTCTGAAGATAGGTACTGCATTTACAGCCTTCCAGGAAACATTTACACTTTCACTAAGCCCCTCCTACTGGCTTTGCCATTTCACATTCCAGTTCTTTTAACGGTCTGGGATAGGAATTTCCTACATCCTGTATTTTATTACATTAAATGGTCTAAGTTTTGTTTTCATCACGGAGATTAGAAGCCCTAATGCTCAGACTTAATTACAGATCTGCATTTGTTCATATTGCAATTTAACATGAAGAACTCAACCTATCCATAGTTATTTTTATAGCCATTTTTTCCTGCAAGAGCTTCACACCCACTGAAACAGTCCAAATCACTACTGCTTCCTGTTGGTTCACTGACCATTTAGTAAATAAACTGCTATTCCACCCTGTTCAGACCTTTACTGCTAGCAGTTTCCAATCAATTGATGTTGGGAAATTCAAGAATTATATGATCATATACAATTTGCACTGTTAGTTATTTCACCTGTTATATTGTAAAAGAGTATAATCCACATTGCTGTCAAAAGCGGAAGAAGTCCCTTATATAATACTTGTAGTGATTCCTTTACCATGGTGGTTTTCCCAGAGACGTTCTGGTTTAACCATAGCATTGCACCTTTAATTTTTTACAGCCAAAATTTCACTTATTTTACAGAGCTTTCAAGAATCACAGAATCATCCAGGTTGGAAAAGACCTTGAAAATCATCTAGTTCAACCATTAACCCAACACTGACCGTTCTCAACTACACCATATCCCTCAGCGCTATGTCAACCCGACTCTTAAACACCTCCAGGGATGGGGACTCCACCACCTCCCTGGGCAGCCCATTCCAACGCCTAACAACCCATTCTGTAAAGAAATGCTTCCTAATATCCAGTCTAAACCTTCCCTGGTGCAACTTGAGGCCATTCTCTCTTGTCCTATCGCTTGTTACTTGGTTAAAGAGACTCATCCCCAGCTCTCTGCAACCTCCTTTCAGGTAGTTGTAGAGGGCGATGAGGTCTCCCCTCAGCCTCCGCTTCTCCAGACTAAACAACCCCAGTTCCCTCAGCTGCTCCTCGTACGACATGTGCTCCAGACCCTTCACCAGCTTTGTTCCCCTTCTTTGGACACGCTCGAGTAATTCAATGTCCTTTTTGTAGTGAGGGGCCCAAAACTGAACACAGGAATCGAGGTGCGGCCTCACCAGTGCCGAGTACAGGGGTAAGATCCCTTCCCTGTCCCTGCTGGCCACGCTATTTCTGATACAAGCCAGGATGCCATTGGCCTTCTTGGCCACCTGGGCACACTGCTGGCTCATGTTCAGCCAGCTGTCAATCAACACCCTCAGGTCCCTCTCTGACTGGCAGCTCTCCAGCCACTCCTCCCCAAGCCTGTAGCGCTGCTGGGGGTTGTTGTGGCCAAAGTGCAGCACCCGGCATTTGGCCTTATTGAAACTCCTACAGTTGGCCTCGGCCCATCGCTCCAGCCTGTCCAGATCTCTCTGCAGAGCCTCCCTACCCTCGAGCAGATCAACACTCCCACCCAACTTGGTGTCATCTGCAAACTTACTGAGGGTGCACTCGATCCCCTCATCTAGATCATCAATAAAGATGTTAAACAGGAGTGCTCCCAAAACCGAGCCCTGGGGGACACCACTCATGACTGGCCTGGATTTAACTCCATTCGCCACAACTCTTTGGGCCCAGCTATCCAACCAGTTTTTTTACCCAGCAAAGCGTGTGCCCATCCAAGCCACGAGCAGCCAGTTTCACCAGGAGAATACTGTGGGAAATGGTGTCAAAGGCCTTAATAAAGTCAAGGTAGACAACATCCACAGCCTTTCTCTCATCCAATAAGCAGTTCGCCCTGTTGTAGAAGGAGATCAGGTTTGTCAGGCAGGACCTGCCTTTCATAAACCCATGCTGACTGGGCCTGATCATCTGGTTGTCCTGCACGTGTTGTGTGATGGTACTCAGGATGAGCTGCTCCATCAGCTTCCCAGGCACCGAAGTCAAGCTGACAGGCCTGTAATTTCCCAGATCATCCTTCTGACCCTTCTTATAGATAGGCATCACATTGGCCAATTTCCAACCTGTCAGCCAGGACTGCTGGTAAATGATAGAAAGTGGCTTGGCGAGCACCCCAGCCAGCTCCTTCAGCACCCTCGGGTGTATTTCATCCAGTCCCATAGACTTGTGTGTGTCTATGTGATGCAGTAGGTCACTGACTGTCTCCTCCTGAATTGCGGGGGGTCGTTCTCCCAGTCTCTGTCTTCTGGCTGAGGAGGCTGGATTCCCTCAGTACAACTAGTCTTGTTATTAAAGACTGAGGCAAAGAAGGCATTAAGCACCTCAGTCTTTTCCTCATCACTTGTTACCATGTTTCTTCTGCATCTAGCAGGGGATGGAGGCTCTCTCTGGTCTTTCTTTTGCTGTTGACATACTTATAGAAACATTTCTTGTTATCTTTGACTGCTGATTAATTTCTAGCTGGGCTTTAGACCTCCTGATTTCCCCCCTGCATCGACTCACAGCATCTTTGTAATCACTGTGAGTTGCTAGCCCCTTCTTCCAAAGGCTGTAAACTCTCCTTTTCTCCCTGAGTTGCAGCCAAACTCCCTGTTCAGCCAGGGTGGTCTTCTCTGCCGCCGCCTTCTCTTGCAGCACCTGGGGACCACCTGCTCCTGAGCCATTAAGGATTTCTTCTTAAAGAGTGTCCAGCCTTCCTGGACCCCTATACCCTTCAGGACCGTCTCCCAAGGGATCCTGTAAAGCAGTTGCCTCAACAAGTCAAAGTCAGCCCTTTGGAAGTCCAAGATGTCAGTTCTGCTGCCCCTTCTCCTGGCCTCTCTAAGAATAGAGAACTCTATTATTTCATGATCGCTGTGCCCTAGTCGTCCTCCGACCGCCACATCATCCACCAGTCCTTCTCTGTTCACAAAGAGGAGGTCCAGCAGGGCACCTTCTCTGGTTGGTTCACTCACCAGCTGCGTCAGGAAGTTTTCTTCCACACATTCCAGGAATCTCTGGGACTGGTCCCACTCTGCTGTGTTGTATTTCCAGCAGATGTCTGGGAAGTTAAAGTCTCCCACAAGAACAAGGGCAAGCGATCGTGAGATTTCTCCTAAGTGCCTATGGAATATTTCATCCACCTCTCTGTCCTGGTTGGGTGGCCTATAGTAGACTCCCACTACGACCTCTGCCCTGTTGGCCTTCCCCCTGATTCTAACGCAGAGACACTCCACCCTGTCTTCACTATACTTGTGCTCGAAGCAATCATAACGGTCCCTAACATACAGCGCCACCCCACCACCTCTCCTTCCCTGTCTATCCCTTCTAAAGAGCTTGTAGCCATCAACTGTCGCACTCCAGTCATGGGAGACATCCCACCATGTTTCTGTGATAGCCACTACATCATAATTTTCCTGTTGCATCATGGCTTCAAGCTCCTCCTGTTTGTTACCCATGCTGTGTGCATTGCTATAGAGGCACTTCAGATGGGCTGATGTCCCCAGCACCTTTTTGCATTTAG
Source organism: Strix aluco (assembly GCF_031877795.1). Taxonomy (NCBI): domain Eukaryota; kingdom Metazoa; phylum Chordata; class Aves; order Strigiformes; family Strigidae; genus Strix; species Strix aluco. The sequence goes on along the minus strand of NC_133931.1, from coordinate 14,890,078 downwards.
AGGTCCTAATTCCAGCCTGACCTTTCACAGGTGTTACCATGGTTACTGATCCATCCATATCCCTTGCATCTTTGTTGTGCTGCATGTCTCCATCCCTTGCCTCCACTGAGATGGCAGGGTGAGGGATATTGCTGGCACACCAGCCCACAAACTCTGGTAATCTACCCTGGGACTTATATCTGGGAGTTCCAGTTTTGCCCCCTTCCCCCTTCAAATCTAGTTTAAAGCTCTCTCAATGAGCCCAGCTAACTCCTGCCCCAAGATCCTTTTCCCTCTCTGGGACAGATGCATCCCATCTGATGCCGAAAGGTCTGGCATCCTGTATACTAACCTGTGACTGAAAAATCCAAAGCCCTGCCAGTAACACCAGTGTCAGAGCCACAAGTTCATCTGTTGACTTCTCCTGTAATCTTCCTCATCCATCCCTGCAACTGAAGGGATGGAGGAGAAACTATTTGTGTTGCAGCTGCTACAAGCTCATTGTAGGCTGTTGGACATAGTCAGTCTTTAATTTAATTTTGTAGCACATATGACAAAAGGAAATTGGGCACTGATTACTTACTAAGTCCTCATTTTCTTAGGCTTTAACATAAATGGCATTTTTGTTTGGCATAAAATGCCATCATCTAGGATTTTTATGATAAAATACCATGTATTTTCTATTAGAATTTCTCTACAGGTTTTATAAACTCTATTCATTATTCATTCTCACACAGATTTTTTTCTATTTTGGGGTATACAACTTTCTCTAGTAACAAATGGTTTCAGATGGAGTAGTAATTTTAATTCATACTCACGTAGCTCTGAGCAAATCAAAGGATCAACTTTGATCATGGTTTTTGTGATATAGATACCAACCTAGTAAAAAATGGCCTGAACCCTTCTCATGTTTGCCACATGTTGGCAGTGAGTCCTTATGCGGGAAGCACCTTTAACCACGTTCTCATCTAACATGGACTTAGGTGCATAATGAAGATTTCAAAGGAAAACTTTCTTTCAAGCACCCAACAAAGTGACTTGATTTTCATAAGGGCTTCACTCCCAGCAGCTCGTTGAAGGGCTAGCATGGTTGCAGCAGGGAGGGTCTTTAGCCATTAACTGTGCCTTCTCAAATCTTCATTTCAGATGTTCATTAATCTTCATTGTTGGCTTATACTGCATTAAAGAATGCATGTAATAAACCCCAAAGATAGAAATGAGGATTCAGCCCCTCCATGAGCAGTGACAGTGGATTTCATTTCATGACATACAGAAGACACATACTTAGCTATCAATAGTTCTCTGATCTCTCCACATTTTGAACTCTCTGCTATCCTAAACATGCTTGTCACTGAATATTTCCATGTAAGAGTGAGAAACATTATTTCAGATACTACTCAACTTTCCCACAGCAATGCATCCAGCCCCCAGGTTTTTCCCCTTTGCAACCTCTTTGCCTGCCTGACTGCTGAACTGTTCATCCTGTCCAGTCACTCAGCTGCAAAACACCCTGCACCTCCTGGCCTCTCGACCACATACCTGATGTGTCTCCCTCAAGCAAACCAGGAAGCGCAATATGACCTCTGGAAGCATGAGAATTGCACAAAGGCTGGAACTGCTGATCACAAGATTAGCTCTAGCCTAAAAATACATCATCTGGAACAGTTGGTATTCCTGAAAATGCCTCATGGTGTGGACACCTGCAATGTTCCCAAATTCCTGCAACTATCAATATTGATTCTTCATTCAACTAAAGCAACTATTGCATTTAATTAGAGCTCACCAGAAAAAATTTTCTCCAAATGAAAATACTGACTTTATAGAAAGAGGAAGAGAAAGATAATACAAATATCTTTGGCCAAGAATCAATTTTGAACTCCAAATTCTTTAAGGGGAAAAAAAAAAAAAAGAGTATGGACATGAAAACACAGTGACTCAAGAATCTATATTCCAGATGTTTTCTTTCTGATGCTTCACTGTGAACCAGACTCCTTGGCTGAACCTTGCCTCTCCAACACCGGTCTCCTTCCCTCTGAGCCCTGTAGTGCCTACAAGGAGACTGGCAGGCTGGAGTGCTCAGTCCGGGGTGGCCCAGGGTGGCCCCAAGATGCTCAGCCTGTCTCTAGGGACAACTCCAAATACAGCCTGGGTGTTGGATCGCAAACCAAAACCTTCTCGGAGCTTGGAGATTAGGATGCAGGAGTGTGTGTGCATGTATGGGTGGGAGTTAGATTATTCTGTTGTTTGTTCATTATTTTTCAGCTGAGTGTTAGAAATACTTGAGATTAATTTGTCTGTGATTGGAGCAAGATTGAAATTACTTCTCATTATTAAACAACGTTGCTGGATATCCACAAGAATCCTGTATAGACTGTCTTTCCTACATAAATAATAATAGCTATTTTCTCTGTCTATGAATATTACATGTCAAAGCTAATCTTCAATCCCCTTTGCTTATTTTTTCAATATTTTTTGCTGCAAAAATGCATTTCAGCATGCTAAGTGTCTGCTACCTCTTGCAGGCAGAGTTAATGTCTCCTTGGTGTATTCCATTAATCCCAAAGTAGTAGAGTTTCATTTCTTTCATTTGTAAAATTTTCTTTCTTTCTACATAACTATATGAATAGTCTGCTTTGTAAATCATTATTTCTAAATCATGCATCTTCTGCTGTAAGAATGATCTTCTGCAAGTGTTTTTCTAGTGGCTGGTTTATTCAAAAATATTTCCTGAGCTTTCTCCTCCAACTCCTCCCACATGTCATCCTCAATAAGAAATGTCTCGGAAAGGTGGAAGGATATTAGCCAAATGGAAAATCCCTCTTATCATTAACCATAATAGCTCCATGACCAAGAGATTCAACAACAAGAGCATGGCTGTTGGGACACAGGCTCTCATGAAAAGCATCACATAAGTATCCCTGCAGCTGCACATTGCTCTTGGCAGCACTTGTAAGAGCCAGACCATTCTGACCATGGCTCTGCAATGTGCACACCCTTCAAAGTAGGGGGAGGCTTCATCCTAGCCTTTTGGTTTGTCATTGTACAGCCAATTACAGGATCAGGAAACTATATTATTGTCTAAGTATGATTTTAGGAGGCCTTAAAAATCAGCTTTAATTTTATACGCATTTAAAAATAATTTGGGCCGCTATCTTTAATAGCAGTGGCATAGTTAGAATCAAGAATGCATTAATGCTATCCCAAGTTGACATGTCCTACCGAAAAAGTATTAAGAAAGCAAGTAAAGTCAAAAAGAAACAAGAAATTATTACTTTCCCTTGAGACCATAAGCAAGCGACAATATCTCTAGTCTATTTTAATGGGCATGTGTTGCCATTACTATTGAGCCAGTGTGACATATGCACTGAGTTGGTGAAAAGTCACAGAATCAGAGTACAGCTGTCTTAGGCACCATGAAAGAAGAGATGATTATGCCCACGTGTATTCCCATGTGATGTCTTAGTGCATGATCTAGATCCATTGGAGCTCAGTGACATTTTTTGACAAGCAGGAATGGGGGAGAAGGTCCTAATGCCTTATCAGAACCATTAAGAGAATTGGATAGGTGGAACCAGTGCTTCAGACCAAAATGATATATCACTGTAAGACTCCTGAAATTGCCACTGCTACTCATTTATTAAAGATGCAGCACTCCTGTTATAGCCCATGAAGCACTTGCTAGCACTGTCCATTTCAGGCAAATCATCACTAAATTCCTTAATTCTCATTCTGTTCTGCTAATGAGGATCTTGTGTGTTTCTACATCTGGGGTCCCTAATTAATCAAACACTTAAACCACCTAAGGGCAAATTATCTTCTTTGAGAGTGGAAGATGCAATCAAGGACAAAAAGGTACAATCATTTTGGCTATCTTCTTCTTTAAGTGTTTATAGAAAAGAAAATGGAATATAAATGGAATATCATTTTGCTTTAATTAAGAAGAAATAAAATAATTGTCTATTCTATTTCCACTTGTGACACCTTGTTGGATGCTTAAAGTACAATTAAATTGAGGTCAGACAATTTCAGAAGTAAAGATTCTTGGCGTCTCTGCTGAAGAGAAGACAGCTGTCAATAATAACGATCATCTGATATTTCATTTACAATCTTTGCATTCTGTGCTTGTCCCATTCTTTTTCTTTTTTTGGCTTGACTTTTTAAGTATTTATCCCATTTTTAATTCTCGGTTAACATTCATATAGTTCTCCTTTTTTTCCTCCTTCTTTTTCCCTTGTTTTCTATAGACTCTTTTCCTTCTTTGCCTGTTCCACCACTCTTTTTGCCTGTCTCACATCCATCTGTGAAGGACTGCTGTGGAGACCTTGTGAATAATCAGATCTGATTTTCATAAAAATATTTGGATGCAATGTTAGGTGATGCTGGATAATGATTGTGCTCCTTTTTGCATGGCCTTTGGAAGAGATCAAGCGCTGCAAAGGATTTGACCTTGACCTTGCTACCTGAATGGCAATGATTACATATAGATGTTGCTTATTCGAAGAGTCATGCAAAATACATGTGCCAGACTCTATTCTCACTCACTGTTCAGTAGCTGTTTGGGTATAATTTATTCTTGAGATGACAGAATGCAGTTTACAACTTGTATCCTGTATACCTAATGAGACAATTATTCCAGGAGAGTCTGAGCTATTCAGCAAAATTGACACAGAGCAAACAGAAAGACTGTGCTAGAAATGAAGACCAAGTTTGTTTAACCGGCAGGGCTCCTGGTTAGGCTGTCATTTGCTTGCATGTATCTTTCATTGGTGGAAAATGAGGTCTCACAAATTTGCCCTGAAAGATAATTCAAGCCAGGTTTCCCAAGGCTGTCTACAAAATACTTGGACTTTCAGAATATGTTGCTCTTGTCTGAATGTTATCTATGAAAGTAATGGTGAGTAAACTGAGAAGAGGTGAGGGGAGAGGGATGGGTCTTTCCAGCTGGCACAGCAAGAGTGCCGTCTACCAAAGCCAAGAGACAAAATTCAAGTTGTAAGCAGAGATGGCTCAATGTCTCCCAAAGCACTGTAATATAGTACGTATATTTAACATGTTATTTTTAGTTTACAAATGTTTGTTGACAGGAGTGACAAATATAATGTGCATATGGGAGCGAGGAGCAGAAATGAAACATTCTGTCTCCACTTGAAATAGTCTTGTAATCCAAACAAACACACCTGCAAATTCCTCGCAAGTCAGCCAGCCGAATCTCAGAAGATGACTCACGTTGCGCTTGGCTGGAAAACTCTCTAAGGTAGGCCTGTGTGGACACGGCATTTCGTGCAGTGCCATGGGATGTTGAATAGCTGGGAGTAGTGATGTTGCAATTTTAAGCAAGGACTTCCTTCTTTCCACGCAACTGAAAAAGATCTGCCAGCAGAGTTTTTAAAAAAAGAGTAAATAATACAGTTCAACATGAGCTGGGGAGGAGGGAGAACCTAAACACAGGTCTGGATGTGATGTTTACTGCTTCCACTGGTCTTCTCAGGGTCTCTTCAGTAATGCTGTGGGTCAAATTCTGTGTGGCAGCCCTTAATCAGGAAATGCTCCTGATGAGGTCAGTACAGATTTTGACCATAAAGCACAAGTATCGTATGTTAGCAATATCAAATAATGTGTATTAGCCTTTAGACAGCCAGCTTCCAAGATGTGCATGACTGGCATTTCTTCATGGAAGTGGGACTGGAGAAGAAACCACAATATGTGTTACCATAGTTGCCTATTGGGTGCAGAACCTAATGCATGTGGAAATGTACAGCTCAAGAACATAGCAGTAAAAACTAAGAAGGAACTCATAGTTCTATACCTTTGTCCTTTTTTATTATAATTTGAATATACTTAGTTTCAAAGGATAATAGTAGTCTGTAATTATTCTTAAAAATTACATATATTTTTAGTAGTTTTGAATTATTCAGAACATCGGAATAGTTTGAGGACACGTTGTTCAGTGAGCGGGCATGTCAGCGCTGGGCGTTTGGGTGTTGGGGTGCAGAGCTGGACCAGGACAGGTGGGCACAACCATATCCACAGAGCAGGAACAAACATCAGTCTGTCACTGGGACTTCAGAGGGCCCCTGAAATCCTGACCATTGCAAGTCTCGTCCTCTGACTAATAGTTCTGTCTGGATGAGCAGCAATCATGAAATACTTACTTCATGTTAAAGTGCTGGAGAGCATGTTGCACCTGCGTTTCACTTTAAAAAAGATTTAAATCCATGCTAATTTTTGCATTGACTCAATGAGAACTAGGATTTTTCTATGCTTTTTATCAGAATGACACTATGTAGGCCAGGACATAGTCATTACTTTCTCAAATATGTTCTTTGATTTCTTTGGTAGTGTTATGCTCTTCAGAGAAAGGGAGGAGGGAAGTTGGTGGTGTCATTGGTACTTTTTGCTGGAAATGAACTCAAACCTAGACTGAAGTTTGGAGCTGGTGCTCTACTTGGTCCTTCTTTTTCTTCAGAAGCATACAGAAGACTAGAAAATAGGTTTTTTTCCTTTGCTTTTCTGATGTTTAATTTTGTTCCCATGGTGACAGGTACTTTGTAAATATCTGAGAGAGATGCTCTGCTGTGAGGAGAAATAGTTTCAAAATGCACAAGATTCAGAAAGGAGTCCTGCTCTTTTTGTCCCTTCTGCACAGACAAAATATATCTCAGATATTGAGTCCAAAGTTATAAAGAACATATACATGTCAATCCTAAATGCATTTTCTGTGTTATCTTTGACGGTATTTAAGAGTACTAATTAGAGGATTGTTTTAAAGAAAATGAGATCTATCTAAGCAAAATCGAGGTTCCAAAATTTGATCTTGTCTGTATGGTGGAAAAAAAATAAATCAAAAACAAACAGAAAAAGGAAAACACGCTAACAAAAAAGAAATCCAGTCTCATTTCCCCTAAATGTAACATTGTTGTATCTGTATTTTGGAACTGGAATAAAAATGTTATCCTTCACTTCTGTTTCTGTAACAAGGGTGCACAAGACACAGGGACGAAGAGCAAATCTGCTCCATTTGTCTAATTGGACAGAGTTGTTGCTGAATGCCAGCCTGACCTAAATAGAACTGAAGGATTTTCACCAACCTTTCATCCTTTTGTATTTTCTAAGGTTAATCTTCCTTCCTTTGTGTTTCTCTCACTAGGCTGCAGCTGAGAGAACAAGAGGTACAGCTGAACTCAGAGCATCTTTCCATGTCCAGCTGATAAGGGCATGCTTGAGGCTAGAGCTAAATGACCTATTTATGATAAATGTTTTTGTTATTATTAAAATTTTTATTACTATTAAAATTTAATCTTTTCTCTTGAACATCAGTTTGTCATGAAGAGACCAGTTTTTATAAATACATTCCTCGTGTAATGTCATTTGATGAATGTTTCAAGAGAAAATAAAGTAACCGCCCTTGTAGTGCTTGAAAACTGTCACTTCAAGGCTATTTGCCACTTGTTATGGCATCACTGCTGCAAATACAAATAAGCAGATGGGCTTGTCAGGACCACTCTGAAGTTGTCCCCTGGAGGGGACAGAGCAGCGAGTAGCATCTACTTTGGAAGTAAGCCAAGTTTTGAGTTTGGAGTTTTGGTCACTACAGCCAAGTTGGTTCAAATTTTCTCTACAACTGCAAACTAGTGATGGACAATGCACCCAACCTGTTGTATTTTACATGTATATGGTAGCATGTAATGCAGTTAGAGCAAAAGTTAGAGCAGGGCTGCGTTTTGCCTCTCCCTTTCCCTGGGCTGGCTACCCTTCTCCCTTCCTAACAAACTGCCGAAGTGGAGATGTTAAAGGTGTAAGTTGGAGGGATAAAATGCTTTAGATCACATTCCAGACTGTCAGTACAATCAGATCTGCTGCAGAGGCAGATCATCAAGAGAAGAGAGATCTGAGGATCCTCAACCCTCATTCAAAAGAGTTGTTTCATATATGAAACTTTGATGGAGGGGGATGCAGCATTGACAAAATATTCAAGGTATCATTTGGCAGCAGGCTTGATTTATGTGCAGTAGCTTGTTTTATACTAGTTAAACAGATGTAATAGCAAATAGTAACAGGAAAACAAAAGGCTGAAAACACAATGCAGCAAGCTGGTCCACGGATTTCCCCTGTTTTCCCCTTAGTTCTGCAGGCGAGAGGTTTTGCTGCTTCCTCCTAGTCACCACTGCTCAGATTAAAAGCCTGAGCTCTGTGACATATGGCTGCTCTGATCGCAGTGGATCTCTGGGCTTGTTTCCAACACACTATAACTCCAATTTACCAGAATGGCACTTATAGATGTCCAGTTAAAATGTCCCATTTTATCAGGGAAAATGCTTTCCCAATGGTACTGTTTGCCACCGAATAGAATTCAAGAATCATTTTGTCTGTTATGACTTTTATTTTCATAAAGAATGCAGACATGAAATACTTAATGTGATGTCCTAATTAATGCAAATATGCCAAAACCCTTTATTTTCCAGAGAAAATTATATTGCACTGTTACATTTCCACATTTCGTGGCGGCATATTTTATATACTGTAACCATGGTTACTGTGTCATTAAAGTCTATTCAGAGCGAGTTGGGCATAGCATAGAGCTATCACAGAGAATGATTGCTTTTGTAAATTTAAAAGAAGCTCTGCAGCTAATTAGTGTGAGTTTGTGTAAATTGGACCAATGGAGAGCATGAAATTTGGAACAAATTATTGTAGAGTCTGAAGCAAATGGAGAACATTTTTATTTGATTTAGGAACTTGCCTTCTGTATCACAAGCCTCTTAAACTTTTAATTGTGTAAGGCTGAAGCCACACACTGGAGTACTGCTGATGATAGCAGGAATGCAGACAGCCCTGGCTGAGAAGGGAGGTGAGTGGTCTTAAATGGAAGATACTGGTGATGGGCAAAAAGCTGGAGAAAGGACAGAGCATGCCTGGGCTGTTCAGATTTTGCATCATTTGGAAATTTTAGAAGCAAATTCAGCTTCTTGGAAATGTTTTCAAGCTGTCTCTTATGTACCAATTAAGTATATGTTTCCTCCATGTGGTGCACTATGTATCTGGAGATGGGGGCTCCCTCTTCTCTCCTTTACTGCCCAGCACTGTAGTAGCAGAGGCAAAGTAGGATCTTGCAATCATAGATTTCCTTAATCTGTCTTCAAATACTGATGTCCTCATCAGAAAACAACATATCCACAGCCATGTAGATGCCTAGCAGCCTTTATATTTTATGGGAAGCTGAATATTAGAGCTGAATATCCTCCTACTTTGGATGCTACTAATCATTTCTCCAACATGCCCCACACCTTTTCAATAGTTGCATGATTTTTGGCATCCTTATATGTTAATAAAAATTTCCCCTTTGTTCCTTTACCTCTGTGCTGAGCGAATACAGATGTGTGTTTTGTTTCACCAGCCTTTGAAACATTTGCATGGGCCACTGCTGGCAGCAGGGTTGAGTGACTGCACCAAAGTAAGGCTACATGGGGTGATGGCTTCCAGCAGCGAAGCAGTTAATGGCCTGTCCTTGTCCTGTCTCTGCCCCTGTACTGCCATATACCCTCCATCTGCCAACAGCCAGGGGCATCGATTGACAACTGCTTTTGGCAAATTTTCTGAGTTTCATCTCTTACAATATTTGGCAGATATTAACAACTAAGAGCTAACTGCTCCTCATGGACTCAGAAAACCTAACACTGTCTGGATCCAAGCTGATGTATCGTGTTGCTTGAGTAACACTGGGATACAGCAGGAGTTTTTCCATCTCTGGGGTCTCAGAGAATAAGCAGAAAATCAACAGCATCTTCTCCAGGTGCTGGTGAGCAGAAACTATGTAAGGCCCAGCAAAAACCTCCTGTCCCAATCACTCACCTTCCCCATACTTTGAATCCTAACACAGGAGCTGTGGAAGTAACCACATTGGTCCCAGCAGCTTCAGGGAACACACTTCCACAGATGAATGAGGTAAAAAACTTAATATAAAATCTTGAGCAGTCACCAACAATCCCTGTCTCTTCACCATTATCCAATTTGATCCCTAAAAACAGCTCTGCAGAGCCCGGCTATCAATACCCAGCATGATAGCCTTGGCCAGAGACGATGCAAAATCTGGGTTTCCCATTGACCACTGCCAGTTTGGCCAGTCACAGTCTGGTGCAAGCAGCCCTCAGACAAACATCTGCTAGAGCAGGGGGGGGAAAACCTGCCAGTGCTAAAAACCACTTAGTCTTGCACAGTCTTTTTCTACAAGCACATCTATAACAAATAATTATTAGGCTGTTTTGATTGCGGGACTGTTAAGTGAATAAATAAGGCCAGTAATGTGGCACAGGACTGTGTGCATGAGTCCGTTCTCTCTGACCTGATCACCAACAGAGTTGCAATTTTGAAGTTCAGGCTCTCTGCCAACCTTTTCTCCACTAAGTGTTCCTGCTTTTTTTTTTTTTTTCTGCATCTGTTCACTTATCAAGTTTATCTGCAGGACACCTGAACCCTTACCTAGGATAATGACCTGTCACTAGGTAGGTAATGGCATGCTGTAGTATAACATTGTTATGTAGCAATGCTGTGATGAAATATCTAGGCAGCATGTCAGGAACATTGTATTTATTTTTCTGTGGTATTTTTGCATCATTTTGTGAAAGGCCAAGCATGCCTGTGATGATGTGATGTTATCAGAGAACATTTCAACGCCTATTTTGCCCTCAGAGTTAACACTGGGAGACACAAGCACTTTAACTCCAACATCACCAGCAGCAGGTGATCCTGCACCTCCTCATTTGAGATAGTTCAGCAAAGCCAGCCTCTAACCTTGTTTAGAAAGTGTGGGCATCACCAGTATTCTTAGGCTGAGCTCTGTTTCCCTCTCTTGTATTGCTCCCTGGCAGTATATTAACTACTCACTGGTAATTCAGTGTAGAAACACACTCCATCTCAGTTAAAAGCCTCAGAAGTATACACGAGACACACATTTGTGTGGGGAGAGAGAGAAAAATTGCCCTCCTGGCAAATGCAGTAAGCACATAATCCTTCACATGATGGTGGCTTGCATCAAGCACAATGCAACAAAACTCCAAAGCACTCCACTTGCTACCTCAGTCTATTGCTTTTGTTCATGGCTTCTGCTAAATCCACATCACATTTCCCATTAAGTTAGAAAATGCTCATTTCAGAGAAGCCCTTGCATTTTTTTTAACATTTCCAAAAATAAAACATAACCAGAGGGTTCCTGTTATGTAACATAAATATTTTATTATCTTCCACATTACTGAGTTGCAAAAAAAAAAATATCTAGAGACACTTTTAGCCTCTTTCATTAGATAGTCTTGAAAAACATGATGCCGTATTACACAAGTCATCCTTCTGCATAACCATGGAATATTGCATCATGTATACCTAACTTTTTTCCAAGTTGGTGCTTGAAAAGACAGGAAAAATGAAAGTCTACATCTTACAACCACTCCTATTGCTTTTTATCTAAAAACAATTGTGCCTGGTGATGTATTCTTTCTGCATCACAGGCGCTATTTTTTTGATATTTCAGCAATACAAAATTGTAATTTTTGCTAGATTCATCATGCCATATCACAGAGCTGTAAAAATTAAATTACAGATCCTGCAGGTCTTGATCTACCCAGGCTAAGTGCTGTGCCACAGAGAGCTCGGCTGGGGTTTGCCAGGTTGCTGCACAGATGCAGCTTCTTCCGTGGATCTACACAATCAGCAACATTGTCACAGTCACTGGACTAACAGAGTGGGCATCTCCATGCTTTTAGTAATTTGATGGTTCTCAGTTCCAGACTCACCACATAATTTGTGTATAAAGACTTATGTTTAAGGCAAGGATATAGGCTAATCTGGGAGGGCTGAGGGGAGGAGAAGGAGGAGGAACCCAGGCACACACAGTGCCTTAGCATGGACACAAGCTCTTGTTATGCAGTTCAGAGAGATTTGGGGCTGATGAGGGCATACACATCACAGCGCAACTGCCAGCAGCTTTTTTGGTTTTCCTCCCCACTGTGTGGAAGCTTTGGGAAGCAGCCACCAAACAATGTTTTGCAGCTTGTTCTTAACCTCAGACTAGAGAAATGACCTGTGCATTAGCGGGCACACTGCCATATTTGCAAACATACCAGGTTTAATCAATACAAGCAAAGGTAACAAGCAGGACACCCTTACCTTTGGCTGCAAGAGACATATTTTCCAGGAATCAGGAACAGATAAGGCTACTGGATAGCCAGCCTCTCCCAGAATCATCTTCCTCAAATCTCCTCCGAGTGTACTTTGGGCTGCTGCTTTATTTCTGTAGGATTTTCAATTGTGTGGTAGTCCTCTCCTGAGTGTCTGGGCCTCTACCTGTGCATTAAGAAGCTGCACAAAGTGCTCACACAACAGACCAGGCATGTCCATCAAGGGCCACTGCACTTCCAGAAATCCTTAGTGCATTCACAGCATCAGCATTCAGCACATGTGCTACCAGGTCGACCTTCTCCAATGCTCAAAGGATATTTGGCACATGTGCTGTTTGATCATATGCAAAAGACTCAGGAGGTCTCAAACATCAGGGACTAGGCTGAGGAAAACCTGACTAGGTTTTGCAGCAATCCAGCCTGGGGCTTGCTGCAGAAAAAGCCAGAGGGGAGGAGGTTATCACTGCAGAGTCAGCAACATCAAAGAAAAGGTACCAAGTTGTGTGAGAAAATATGTCTCTTATTAAAACACTTCATGCACATAACAGGGAATCACCCAACACAGTCCTTGCTGTTCAAGCACTACTTGAGGTTGTGTCAGCCTGGCATAATGAAGCTCTCCATTTAGTAGATATCAGCCTATTTAAGGTTTGTGATAACATTTACAGTTGACTTCATTTTTATTTGAATTACATGCCAGAGATACCAGTAATATTTTGGTATTCTTGCCAAAGAAAAGCTTTTAATATTTACAGACAGTCTTTGAACATGCCAGCTGGCTGATGCTAAGAGTTTGAGTTCTCTTCAAAACAAAATTATTAGAGTCATTTACGTAAGTCTCATTGACAGTTTACTTTAGCTTTTATTTCCAAGACATCAACATTAGCATCTATGATTTATTTTGCAGTCTTTTGTGGGGAAAAGGAAAGCCCTCACCTCTGTATTCATATTAACGTTTATATAAAACAGCCAGCAATCAGTTGAAGAGCTGCATGCCACATTTTAAACAAGATGCAGTTGAACTCCCAGGCACAAAGCCAGTAGATTGGGCCATCCAGGAAACACATGCAGTAGGCCACCAAGCACAAGCCAATACTCCAAAAAGTTTTGGTTCATGGGTTAAGCAACACTAGGTCCCATGAAACATTTTCACTGGGAAATTTCATCTGTTGATATGAGATCCCTGCTTCTTTTCACAGAAGGATTAAATGACATGGCATAGCTTCTTTTCTCCTGCACCTTTTTGCCCAGCTTTTAGCCCCAAATGTTGTTCCTTCTTTAGGCTTTTCACAAAACTAAGCATTTAGCCCTGACTGTGCCTGGGCTTTCTCACCTGTGCTGTGTCACTTTGTGCTTTTTTTCTCTTACTCCTCACTTTACTTCAGATAATTCTCCTGGAAAACCACCAACACACATGTTGTTCATATTTTGAGTGGACCTCAGTTTTGAAAGGTGGCACAAGCTTGTGTGGATTCAACTTAGAATGAAAGTATTATTTGGCTTATTTGTTTGCAAACTACCGTGTTTGATGCTGTTTTACGAAGGGAGTCATGGGAAGGCAGGAGGAAGGTGGTTATTCCTCGTGCCTGGCAGCTGCCCAGAAGTAAAGCCGACCCTCCATGGTGAGGAGATGGTGCCTCCATGGGGAATAATGGATATGGTCCAGTGGGAGAAGTCTCCAAACCACATGGTCTTTTGGTGGATGTCCTTCTCTGGATCTGCATGGTGCTCTAGATGACTAGTTCGCACTGTAGTCCTGCAGCCGGACTATACATTTTGCACAACAAACATAGTGCCATCAGGTCCAGCAGACCCCACAGCAGTTTGGCCAAGCGTTCTGTCCCAGTTGGGACCCCATTCATGCTGCCAGCTAAGCTGGGGTGTTCACATTGACATTAGCAAGTGCTCAGCTGCAGCTGGGCATAAGGAGGCTTTAACTTCTCCAGGAAGTGAAGGATTGTGTAAGAGGTGTTGTCTGAGCTCACACTTAGGATGACAGTGCTGCTCTCAACAGAGCACAAACAACTGGCCCCACCACCAAGAACAGCTCAGTGATATAGGCAGGTTGTATCTTTCTTGGGGGTTGTGAGGGGGCTAACACTAAGTCACATCTATCCCATAGCCTATGCTTAACCCTTTCCAGGATACAACACAACCGGAATACATCTGTATGACAACCTGCTCTGGAGCAGCCTCTGCTCCTTGGGGTCCTGCAAAGGTGGATCTGAGCTGGCAGACATTCAGTCCCCAGAATGGGGATAAACCACTCTGTCACCACAGTTGAGAGATACTTGTATCTTTAGAGATGGGAAGAGCATCAGTGGACAAAGTAACACAAAGAGAAGGGAACAGTTACACAAGGCTGTGTCCACAGACAGTGGTAGAACAAGTCTTAGGAGAGCCATGTGCTTCACATCTCAGAGCCTACAGAGTACCCAATCCCACTGATGACCACCTCTAATGGGCACAGGACAGTCTCAGCTCTGGTACCAAAAGGGCGTTAGCCCTGATGCATGCAGACAATTTTGAGTTACAACTCTTTTCTGAACAGCCATACCACAGTGGAGTCCTAGCTAACTCTTCCCTTCCTCATCTTCCTCAAGAAAAGAAGTGAGTCTGAAGATCCCTTGCATTCCTGCATGGAGGAGACCTCTGAGGGCTGCTGTAATTCTGATGACAGCTTTTAGGACCTTGCTCCTCAAAGAGTACTCCTTACTCTATGTATCTTGCTGAAAGTTTGGGACACTGTGTACCTTAGTAACACTGCTGAAAGATCAAATCTCTTCAAATACAAAGATGTATATTTAGGGCATTAATTTGTATTTCTTCATTCTGGTTTACACTGGCAACTCCTAAAAAGAAATGCTGATTGAACCCTGACTTAGTGAAAAAAACAGTTGTGTTCCTTTAGCATCAAAAAATCTTTTGAATGTGTGTCTAGAATGACTTGTAAAGACTCTAAACAGAGTTTCTTTGCCACATAGCAACTACTATTGCCGATGTCTTGCGGAAATATCTGGAAATTATATTAAAGGAAGAAAAGAAAAGAAAAGGTGGAGGAGGAAGCTGTATTTGAAAACATTCTCTCCCTGATCCATATCTGAATGTTCCCAGTCAACAAGCTCTCAAGTCTGTACTTGAACTGTGCATCAAGAGAAGCAGCCAATGTGTATTCTCTTGTCAAGCTCATTCCAAACTGATGCATAACAGCCATGTACTAGCCAAGGTCATTTCAAAGGTGTTTAGTCTGACTTCAAACTACATCCATTTCTCTGCACTTAGAGATACAGTCAGTAATATTTGTAAACCAAACATTGTAAGGCAAGGGTCTGGCTTGAAGCTGATGCTCATGTTGGAACTGGGAGCATGAAACAGCTGCAAAACAGTGATATTTCCCTGGAGATGCTGACCATGACTATATGATGAAGGTCAAGTTCAGAGGCGAGGCCTTGGGAAATGTTTCTGGGGCGAGTTAGTAATACCTCTCAGGGAAATACTAAAGCCACTTCAAGGGCTGCCCTGCCTGCCCATGGGTGGCAGTCAGTGCCTGGCCTGACACCTTCACCTTTCTCTTCTGGCCTGGCTTCATGTCACTGCTGATGAGCAGACCCATCAATGGCCCCTTCCTAGAAGAGAGAGCCCTGACACAGTCTTTTGCCAAGGCATATGAGATCCGAAGCAGCCTGAAATCAGTCTTGAATGTAGTCTCTTAAGGTGTGAATGCCCTCAGCTTTGGAAGCCCCACAGAGCAACCAGCTTCAGGTCCAGCAGGTCCTAGCTAGAGCACCTCAGTTCCTTAGGAGATGCAGTCTTGTTCCATGCTTCTGACACACCATTTGCAAAAGGTATCTCACAATCCATGGTGGCTATTAGGTGATCAGAGGATATGCACCATGTCCCTACAGGCTGGAAAGACTCAGGGGTATGAAAATGAGAGGGTGCAAAGACTGGCACAGGCAGCTGGCTGGACAGACCAACTTCTGCCAGTAGCAGTGCATACTGTGCAACTAATCGGGGCAAACACAACACTGCTGTTTTATCTAAGCCTGTCTTGGTCCTGTGTATTTGCTTTACTTTCTTTTGTCCTGGTGTGTCACAATATGAATTTTACTTTGTCCAATCCTGTTGAATTTTTAGCATGTGTTTACAGCATTACCAGGACAGTGTGCATGGCTCCTTTAGCAGGCAAATATTTTTCCAAATTGCTTGAACTTTCATCTACTGTTTCTGTGATGATAGTGATAATGAATTAACAACAGAGTAGCACACCCTGTGTAAATAAGGACAGTCATCTTCAAATCATCGATGATGTCCCACATTATGATATTTTTATGTTTTGCAACATGAAAATAAAAGAGCATCTAACTTATCTTAATGCTGCTAATAGAAGACAAAATGAATTCTTTGTAGTTAACTACCAGGTTCTTCACATTTCTGACCAAATACAGTACAGGACTTCATTCACACAATGGTACCACAGCTGCTAGCATTTGCCTATGTCTAATCAAGCAAGAAGTTAACCTTGAATACCAACCACAAAATCTATAAACTAAAAGCTATAACTAACTTGATTCCCTGAAGGTCACAGAATTTAAATAGAATGGAGCAAACCCATCTGAAAATAAAACATTCTGCATTATTCCAGGCATACAGCCATATGTCTTTCATACAGGATTTTCAAACTGCTTATTAACCCTTTCCAGAAAATGGTTTTAAGTAGCAAAAGCTTTGAGACAAATCTGGCTGTGTTTATTCAGTATTGAATCAAGCCAGGCCAGCACCCTGGGGTGAGAATGTCATTGGACCTGTGCAGTAGGGAAGAAGAGAAATTAGAGTCTTTCCTCCTCCCTTGCATGAGCACAGAGGTTAAAATAATCCAATTCCTTGTGCTCCAGTAAATGGTGAAGAGGAGGCAGAAAAGATCCAGCTCTGCAGCACAGGGAGGGGAGAGCAGATTACCATTGACCAAGGGGAGCATGGGGGCCCAGCTCATTGCATAGATGGAGTGTCATGCTTGCTGGGTTTGCTCCATGCCTATGGGCTCACCTCTCCTTCTTCCCACTCTGTCCCCAAGGGTAGTTACAGCCACAGTCCATCATCCCATGTAGAGCAGGGGGAACTCTGACTGAGAAAGACTGACGACTCAGGTCTTCTGAGATTCACAGGATAAGATTCAAAGGATATATTTAGCCGCACTGTCATTTCTTTTTCCAGAACCTCATTTACAGACCAAATATTTACTGTTCCTCTTCATAAAAATTTGAGGATATTTGAGATCCTGCGCTCTGGTTTGCAAGGACTTACTATGTTACCAGCATATATCCTTTAATTACAGAGCAGTTAACACTCAGCCACTGATAACACATTGCAGGGTCCAGGTTCAGTGCTAGACAATGACCTCTGCATCTAAATTTAGGTGTCTCAGCTCCTATTTTGGTCAATGGAGCTCTGGGGCTCAGTCCGGGTGCCTGAACATCAGGGTCCAGGGCTGTTCAATGGAGTATCTGAGACATCTGCATGGGGCTGGTGGATGTGACCCAAAACCCGTGAGCCCTGAAAAGGCAGCTGGGTTTTCTCATGGCTTCAGAAATGGCACTGGACACTGCAGAAGCCTCCCCCTGCCTTTCTCACAGGCAGTGTTGGAGGCTTCAGAGAAAAGCACAGTCTTTGTTAGGCAGCTGCTTCAACCTTCCACCTCTGCCATGCTGAATGGGAGAGGGGAATTTCTGTCTTAACCCTCTTCGCAATTTTACACCCTCAAATATAATGTTTTGTGGCCCATTGAATTTTCTCCTTGGAGCTGTAACTGTTGGCCTTTCTTTTATTCTCATGTAGAATGTCTCACCAAAGCTTCCTGTGCTACTTGTTGCAATTTCATCTCCCAGGCAGCTCCACAGTGAGCCTAGTGCTAAAAACATAATCCCTGGGATTTATTATAATGCTGTTTTCATAGGGGAAATATGAAACCAAAGTCCAAGTTAATTAGAAGCATGATAGGATCCTGGGCATTGGCAAGGACTTGTATCCATGTGTGATGTCAATGGATCAACAGTTACAAATGAGACCAGGTTTCACTGACTAACTCACTGCTCCCCATTCAGCATGTTCTTCCATTTCTAGTCTTCATTACTAGCACCTCTACTTGGGACCATAACTGTACACAGAGCTAAAGGAAGTATTTCAGTGTAATTTTCCATTTTAAAATTGGTTTCATTTTTTATGCCTGATTTGGTCAATTCATAGAATCATAGAACAGTTTGGGTTGGAAGGGACCTTAAAAATCATCTAGTTCTAATCCCCCTGCCATGAGCAGGGACACCTTCCACTAGACCAGGTTGCTCAAAGCCCCGTCCAGCCTGGCCTTGGAACACTTCCAGGGAGGGGGCAGCCACAGCTTCGCTGGGTGACCTGTTCCAGTGACTCACCACCCTCACAGTAAAGAATTTCTTCCTTATAACTAATCTAAATCCATTCTCTTTCAGTTTAAAATGGTTACCCCTCATCCTATCACTACCTGCCCTTGTAAAACATCCCTCCCCATCTTTCCTGTAGTCTCCCTTTAGGTACTGGAAGGACACTACAAGGTCTCCCTGGAGCCTTCTCTTCTCCAGGCTGAACACCCCCAACTCTCTCAGCCTGTCCTCATAAGGAAGGTGCTCCAGCCCTCTGATCATCTTCTGGGCCCTCCTCTGGACCTGCTCCAACAGGTCCATGTCCTTCTTATGTTGGGGACCCCAGGGCTGGACATAGCACTGCAGGTGGGGTCTCACAAGAGCAGAGTAGAGGGGGAGAATCACCTCCCTCGATCTGCTGACCACACTGCTCTTGATGCAGCCCAGGATACAGTTGGCTTTCTGGGCTGCAAGTGCACATTGCTGGCTCATATTGAGCTTCTCGTCAACCAGTTAGTTTGGTTTTCAGAAGAGATGCTTTTAGCAAAAACATACTTTGTTTTTTTAGACTGTTTTCATCTCCTCACTGCGCCACTCTTTGTTGGAGTTCACCTCCACACAGTTCTTTCTGTATGTAAAATTCCACAGATAATTTTTATTCTCATAGAAAGAAATCATATTTTATGACAATCTGGAGCAGAACATTGTCTTTTCTGATGACTTTGAATTTCTTATGGGCAATAGTAGTAGAAGCTAAAGAACAATTTGTCTCTGTGTGTGTGTCAATTAACACTTCAGAGATCTAAATACTCTGTCTCTCAATCTGTCCTATCCCCCTTATACAGGCAAGATCCCCTGCACTGTTTGTCCAATCCCCTACCAGCAGTTACCCACCTAGTTTGGCCCTTTTCAGAATAAAATGGCAATCTTTCAGACAAAACAGGCTATACAAGAACTGGAGGTAATTCCCCAGTCATGCTTGAGACAGTCTTTTTCACTTAAAGTTGGCATAATTTTGGTGGGTGATATCCTTTCAAGAAATATGCTGGGAATCGGGTGTTGCTGGTGGATTGCTGATGTGGTCATTGTCTCAGGGAGTTTCTTCCTGGCAGAGGGAGGGAGCATCAGGAAACCCAGTGGTGAACACTTACCGCATAACCTGCCAAGGGAAAATTTGTCTTATTATTAATTATGAATTGTCTATGCCTGCAGCAGCGAGGTTGTGTATTATCTGCAATTTTTTTCCACCCCATTTGATTTAGTATTATCCTTATAATATGTAATCTTTCTTTTAATGCTGCTAAACTCTTGACCTCAATATTTTGTAAAAATGAGTTTTGCAGCTTAATTATACATTGTGAAAGACAAGACATTCCTTTTTACTCTTTTTCTTTTGGTTAAGAGTGTTCCTTGCTGGCCTGAGTGTGCACGAACATTAGAAAATAATCTCTTGAGCAACCATTTCTCAAAATTTATGCCAACACGTGTTACTTGCTATCCTCCAGATTTCACCTCTGTGTTCATCAGAAAGTGTTCAGACACTGTAGTATTGCAGCAGAGACAACATACCACCTCCTCATGTAGCACCACTTCGCATTTGTTAAGATTTTTGAAATTATACCTTCAGCCAGCCTTGACTGAAGTGTTAATTGCTCAGACCCTGATTTCCTCAAATCTAGATAAAATTATTCTTCCTCTAACCTTCCCACAACTATTGTAACTTTTATTCAGATTTTTAAAAAGAGGTTAGAGCAAAGAGGTTAAACCAAAACTAAAGAATAAAACTGACAAATTGGGTTGTCATGGCACTTTCTATCCTTTACCATCCGAGTTCCACGTTGTTTGTGGCATAAACAAATTTTAATTGAGTGACAGATTGTTATTTCAGTACTGAAAAATCCTCTCCCAATTTGGGAGAGAAAATGCTCTGCTAATTCTTATTAAAAATCAGGCTACAAACCGTCAAGGCCAGAGGCTTTTTTTGATTGCATTTTTAGAATAGCCATCTGGACTTCCTCGGGAGATTTGAGCTTGAGCGTGGTCTCTATTTTTTATAGTCACTTTGCAGAAGCACACCCTGTCCAGAAAATCCAAGACCTCAGGTGCAGCTGAGCTAATGAATTACATGCAGTGATGTACTTTGAGGGGTCTCTTAGGAACCCCTTGTTAAAATTCTACCACCAGCCCAGAGGTGGGAGGGATAATTTTCCTCCTCTACTGAGGTCCACTGGATTCCTGCTAAATCAGCCCTGCCAGTGTTGACTTATCCCTCATGCTCCTGAAAACCATCTGAAGGACAAATTGTTTTCCTCTGTAATTACTTGATCTACTTAGACTGGACTAGGAGACTACCACGTGCAAATATAATTTATTTATTTTGTGATAAGTCTGTTATTGACCAGTATTGGCATCATAGTGCTTGCAGAGCAGAAGTGTGCAGAAGTCATTTAGTGATATTAATCATGTTAGCATCTGAAGTAGTCTCCCATCCCAGTGATTTTGTATTTGGAATAAGAAGATAATAAGTATTTTGGCAAGGGGATAATTAGCCAGAAAGTGGCCTCTTTTGTCATTACAAGACTGACCCTGAGGACCATTCACATCAAGGAAAAAATTCCCATTGGGTCTAGAAGACCTGGACCGGGTGCCTGTAGACCCTCTGAAAGACAGCAAGTGCATCCCATGGAAATGGCATACCATGAGGTAATGCACTCCACGTCATCCTTATCACAGCATCTGCATATGCATTTTAACCCATTGTCCTGGTTTCAGCTGGGATAGAGCTAATTTTCTTCCTAGTAGCTGGTGTAGTTTTGGATTTAGGATGAGAATAATGTTGATAACACACTGATGTTTTAGTTGGTTCTGAGCAGTTTTTCATTCGCTTTGCTTGTTTTCCTTGGGTTTTATTTCATTTTGTTATTTTCCTTTTTATTACAATTTATTATTGTTATTACTATTTTAAAAAATTCAATTATTAAACTGTTCTCATCTCAACCCATGAGTTCCCTTACTTCTACCCTTCCGATTCTCTCCTCCATCCCACCAGGGGTGGGGAGTGAACAAGTGGTTGTGTGAGGCTTAGTTGCTGGCTGAGGTTAGACCACCAACACCCATCACAAATCCAAAGCAATTGGAATTAGGTTAGCCTCAGTGCAGAGGGTTAAACTGGCTTAAATTTTACACTTTTGCTGCAGGCTGAAAGTTCATGTGCTGACAGCAGTTGTGGATATGAGATATTATTTTGTCAACAGTGACTTAGTGTGAGCCCAGAAAGATCTTCAGAAACCTCTGTCTTCTAAACTGGGGAGTCTCAGGATGATTGAAGAGGTGTACATCCAAAGACCGAGTGTAGATCACAGTAGGAAGTGTCTTGCCATTTTGAAAGTTGGAAGGTTAAACCTGTATTTTCTTTTTTTTATATTTTCATGCCATGGTTTCAAAGTCAGTTTGAAACCACTGATTCTCTCGCTCTTGTTTTTCCATCTTTTTATCCCCTGTATTTCAAGAGATGTTTTAGTTCTTCCCTTTCTGTGTTTCCCTTTCTGCTGTTGTCAACTCTCTACTCAAGAGTCTTCCATCTTGTAAGTTCTAACGGGCTGAATCCCAGCTTCAGTTACCCAGGGATTAGTATTACTAGCTAGATTGCCTCCATGGCATACTGATGACCTGGAAGAAGGACCATGCATACAGGGGATAAAGCTTTCTGATGGTACAAAGTTGGCTGCAGGACTGTCAATACAAATGAGGAAATAACTATGCCCAGAAGGCACTGATTAGAGTACCGGCCAAGGGAAGAGCAGAAGTACAAGCAGGAAATTGAGCAAGAGCAAAATTGATAGGTTAAAACCTGGGGTAAGTAAACAGGGTGGAAAGATCAGGAAATTTGGATGCAAACGGGCAAGGAAAGCCCCATTTGGAGGGAGGAATTCAGAAACCCAAGGGAGTTGCTTGGGCACTGGGTACTTGGGCTGGGATGAGCCCAGCAGCCCAGAATAGGATTGACAGCACTGGACAGAGGAGGAAGGAGGTGGAGAGACCACAAACTAGCCAACAGGAACAACAGCGAGAACACCATGTCCGACACCACGTTTCCTCTGTGGAATTAAACACCTCCCTTCTGTCCTGGGACAGAGTGCTGGCATCCGCGGCCAGAACTGCTGCCTGCACGTCGGCAGCTGTGGGTCCTGGGCATGGATGCTGGAACAGTCTGTTGGTTAACAAAACAATTTTGTCCAAGCCAACCTGAAACTCAATATTTCATTTTCATTTTTGCTCAGTAGAAAAACAATTCTATTTTTTAAGGAAGTTGGTATTTTCACCATAAAATGCTTCTATTTTGCCAAGAAAATATTTGTTACTAGATCATTCCAACTGGAAGTTCCTACCCTGCTAGGCCCCAAGTTGTCATAACAAACTTCTGTCTGCGAGGTTATAGATTTGTCAGGTCAGTTACAAACAAAAACAGATTTCAACTCAGTATTTTTCTTGAGAATCAAATCCTCTAATGCAGTCCTTTCCTACAGTGTTTGACAATGCATACAATTTTCAGGTGGAAGATAAGAGTGACTCTCAGCTCTCGTTTGTATGACAGATAGATAACTAGTTTTGAATATCTAGGTTAACCTAGATTAGGATGGACAACAAAGTACAACATATATTACTAAAACATGGCTGGCTTTGCATTCATTGAGTGTTATCTGTGTTATCTCTTGAGGCACACTAGAATTTTCCCGGTGAGATGAGAAGGTCTATATTGCTATATTACCAGGTTCTTCATTGCGATAAATCTGTCTTGAATTAAAGCATATCCAAACAGGGGTCAGCAGGTTTTGTATGCTTGACTGGGGAAAATCAACGACTGAGGCCAACACAGGTGAGAGCCTGGATTCAGTGGGCAGTGAATGGTGTGCATGAGGAACAGACTCATAGATGCGAGGCGTGTTTCAAGAAATCTATGTCCCAAATTTCATGACTCTAGAGGAACATTTGACCTAGTTGCATGAGTCTTTGCAGTAAACTGTTGCAAATAATCTGCAGGTCACAGTTATTTTTTAGGTCTGTAGGTGAATATAGTGCTGCTCAACATTGCAGGGCTCTGTGCACACTGTTAATTCACCATGTTTCCTGGGCCCTAGTCGCTGCTGGTTTTAATCAGTGCCCTCCATGCTTGTCTGATGTGTCATACTCTATACAAACTGATTTAAAGCTATGTCATGTCAAATAAAGGACAAATAACTTGTTCAAGATCATATTTAATCAAACAAAAGGAATTAGCTGTAGGTTGGCTATTTTGGATAAGCAATAATATCACTGATTTTCTTCATTCACTATGGACATTAAAAGGAATTCTATTTTTAAAGAATTTCCTCCAAACTGCTGCATTCATTATTGATTTTCTTTCTACAGTTGTTTAAACATCAATATTTTTCTAACCAACCACTTCATGAAAATGCAGTTTACCAGAAGCTATTTTTATCTTACTATTCTTAAGTAATTTATTTTCATCTCAATTGCATGGTAAGGTAAAGAGTTCAGGGAGAAAAAAAGGCAAATATCTGTGTTCTTGAATGCCTAACCTTTAAGATTTGAATTAGTTAAGATGTCTTTTGCCTCTCTCTTTCATTTTCTCTTCTCTATTGATATGAACAACACAGACTCAGATTTACTGCAGGATATTTTGAAATTAAGAACAAATAACGAGTGTTTGTTCAAGAGACGACAATGTACAAAATTCATTCTACAACAGCCAAATGTTAACAAAGGTATTTTTAAAATGCTTGGTTCCTGCCCTTCCACTGGCTTCAGACTAACCTTTTGCATAAATGTTTTGCTGTGTGTTCTTCTTATAGTGAAGACATTATTCCTGAAGAGCTTTTTCCTCTGTACTCTGCAGTTACATATTGACATTTAGACTCACAAGTCCTAATTAGCACAACTGATTTTCCTCTGGGAGTTAGTATGAATGATAGCAGCATAAAAAAGTGCTGCTGCATCTCAGTGTTGCAATCACTCTATCACAGAGCTATCTTAGTAAACCTTTTAGTTATGGACATGCTGTCAGGTTGCTTAATGCTTCCAAGCAGTCAAAAATGCAGAGCATTCAGGGTCAGGATGGCTCCCTCCTCCCGATCACCATCTCACTTTGGTAAGAGTTACCACCCAAAAGCTGCCACACATCTGGCAGCTCCAGGCATGGTCCACAACAGCTTGTGGTCAGCTTTATCAAAAGGTATTGAAAGATGCAATACGTCCAATTTAGAGTAAACTCTCTGGGTCAATGTATGCGCTATTGTGCTTACAGGGACTCCTGGGAATCAGGATTCAGACAATTAGAAAGGTTCAAACACTACTATTTATAACCATTCACAAAAAACTTGGTAGACTGCCCCAACACACACACAAAAGGGAAAAATGGAAGAGATAGAGAAATGATGTCTTGAGGAAAAGTGCAACTAGGACGTAAAGCAGAAATATCCTTGTTCCCACAGGACAATATTAAAAGGCCCTCAGTAATGAAGAAATCTGAATTAGTTGATGGCGCCAATGTTAAGAAACAAGAAGACTCCGTCTCCCAGAGGTCAGTGGCAGTTTTGTCACTTTCCTAAGTAGAGTGGCGTTTTCTCCTCAAAATTAGTCTAACAGGTAGCTGTAGGGAGTCTTCTTGTACCTAGCAATGAAGTCAGGGTGCACTCAACAAAAGCAAGCAACGTATTGCTGTCCCTATTCTCACCTATGCCCATAGCCTTGGGCTGACTGTAGCAAAGTTGACAAAATTGCCGAGCAGCTGGACTAATGTAACAAGAAATTCTATTCATAACTAGAAATAATTGATCTAGTTCTCTCCAAGGAGAAAGACTAGGTTAATTCATGCTGCTTATCATTTGGACAATGCCTCCCATATAAGATTTCAGAATAACATGTTTTGAAAGAGCTTTTGGCTCAATCTTTTTGCATCTATTTGGAAAGTTTCACGCTCCCATATTCCTAGGGGTGCAGATCCACTGAAGGTAGGAATATGACTGATAGGACTCAAGAGTGTAGACAAGAAACAGTCATTTTAACCACATTACTGAAGTTGGAAAGGGGCAAACTGGGAACAAGCAGTTAGTAACACTGTTCATACTCTGCCAACCCTAGCCCATTATTGTGTTAGCTGTACCAATAATGGCTAAATACTTAGTTATTTCTAAAAAAAAGATTAAAGGAAAAGAAAAAAAGGCAAGCCTTTACATGCCAGCTTCAATTTTTATTACTGGGAAGGAATGTCCTACCACTCTGGTGAGCACCAGAGTGCATCCTTTGTCCCAGGCTCTCAGGTTCACCTCTGCTGCCTTATTTTATTTACAAGTGATTTGCAACACACTTTTATGTCAAAGTATGGTGGAACGATGCATACGGGGACTCTGATGAAGAGCAAGATCATTACAGATGGTCTGAAACCACCATTCATATATTTTCCAAAAGGTGCTTGGAGGGAACATTAATAAAAAGAGTGGATTGAAAGTGGAGGTTTGGGTACTTGAGGTCTGTATGGAGAAGGATCTGTAGGGTAAGGTCTCAGAAGTGAGCAGTTAAGTGGTTTTAAGATAGCAGTTTATCATTGTTAAGAGTCTTTAAAATCTCAGTGGGATATTTTAGCACTCATCTACGTTTGGGGTTTTTTTTATGTGCAGCTTTAATTAATTTAGTCTGAAATCAACGTAGTTAAAAGAGTGCAATTCCCAGGAGTGTGCACCATTATTCCAACAAAGTGAATCACCTCTGCTGGCATAAGGCAGTTTTATATATCCCTCTTGGAAACAGTTAAACTTTGTCACAAATACTCAGTGTGTAAATAACTGGAGAAAACTGGCTTGAAAAGCAGAAGCAGCCTCTGTGGACAGCATAGATTCGAAAGGGAAGATCTCTGGCTACAACACACAGATTGTCTCTGCCTAGATAACAGGAGTTATTGGCAGACCTGACAAAAAAATGGCCAAAGAGACAGATGTAAGCAATTCAATTCTCTTGAAATGTGGATGTGGATGTTATTCAAATATTTTTTACATCTTTTCAAATACATTTTCTCTCTATTTTTAATAACTCTTGTGCTATTTCGTTATTTCACATTGGTGTTTCCAGACAAAATAGAGTCATGGAGATGTACTAAGGGAAGAGCTTCTAAGACCACATCCCTAATTCAGGACTCAGACAAATAAATGACTTCTCATGGGTTAAGAAATTTCTGAATGAATTCCCAGTGGTTTAAAAGTACACACGCAAAGTGATGTGCACATCTTCTACTGAAGTTTAAGTTGAAATGCTTTATCTCATGTTTGCTATGGGCTAAGGGCATGCACACAGCTAGTCATCAAAACTCATCATGCTGTAAATTGTTAGACCGCTGCTGTGTCTCAGCCTCTGACAATGAGGATAGAAAATAAGCTCACGTCTACCTGAAATGTACACATATTGACTTCACATAATACCACCGCAAATCTCATAAAGTAACTGCCATTGGGAATTACCATCAAATGGGGTCTTTCTTGTGGTAAAAAGTAATGTTTATAGGGCAAAAAAGATCATTTCTTAAGCCGCACTTTTTCAAATCAATTTTTTATTAAAATCAAGTGAAAGTAGTATGTCAGGAAGTAGAAATGTAGGCAATGGTTGAACAAAAAACAGTAAGAGTGTTGGAAAGCAGGAAAAGAGAGAAGTGTAAGCTTTTTGTGTGAATCCTCAAGAAAATGGTCAAATATGGTCATAGATATGTCAACATGGGAGTTGTGGGTCTTGGGATTTTCCTCTGTTCGTAGCCTTCCTGATAGGACTGAAACTGGAATAAATTTCTACAAATTAACTCTTCACATTTCAGAGTAGATGTTGAAAAACTGGAGAAGATACTGGAAAGAATAAAAATTGCCCAAGCTCTAGAGATACTCCTTATAGTGACAACTGTAATAGGCTCAGCCAGTTTAGCTAATCAAAAAAAAAAAAAACCACCTCAGAAAATATGTGATTGAGTTTCTACCAACTAGTAAAAAAGGAAAAAAAGGACAGAACTTCACATAAAGCTAGACAAATGCAAATTAGAAATCAGTTTTAAATTAGAATTAAAAATTCAACTGGGAGTGCAATTAGTCCTTGGAACAAATTGCCAAGGGAAGTTATGGATTCTTCACCTCTCGATCCTTCTTGAAGGGCTGCTTTTCTTCAGTGAACTAAGTGTGAAGATAATGGTGAAATCCATCAGAAAATTATCTGAATATTTTTCCCCTGAAACTTTATCAATGTGTGGTGGAAAGAAGCTGAAAGTATGAGCCAACGACAAGCATTTGCAGCAAAGCAGGTCACACCAGGCCGCTGGCACTGGAATGGTGGTATTATTTCTCCAGTCATTTTCCAACGCGAACAAACAGCTGAGATATCTCATGCTGTGCCATCCCCTCCAATGATCCACTCTCACCTCAGCCAGCCACTCAGGTCCCAGATGCTGATTGCTGTAGGAGGGAATATTTATGCCCCACAGAGACAGCTTTGTGGGGCTTGAGGGAGACTGCATGCTCTCAGCCAAGGTCCAGGGATTGCTGAATGACTGTTTTGGGAAGATGAGCCCCCTCATTGCTTCTGGAGAGGAGGCTTTTGGAAGAACTCATCTTCCTGCCAAAGATAATAAACCCAACAGACAGCAAGGGATGCTTTTGCAGGGAAAGGCAAACTGCAGCGTCCACCACGGATGTTTTGGTCGAGTCTAAATTACTGGTGCTTAAGACTCTGCAGGTTCACAGGCAAAGCTCTGAAATCAGCTTGAAGCCACCTGCAAGAGCTAACAAGAGCCGAGTAGCATAAACTGCAGGCACACCAGCGGGTGTGAAGATGGCACTGAGCTTGGCCTGAGGCCACTGGCAGAGGACTCATGGCAAGGAAGGCTCATTACCCCCCTGTCTCAGCACCCCCTTGTCTAAACACCTCGCAGGGACTGGAGCTGGGCAAGGTCTCCTCTGCCACTGTCCCTCTGGATAACGTGTGGTTGCCACGCTTTGCATGCAGGAAGAGGCCTGCTGCCCTGTTCCCTTAGCCCATGCCAGTCGTGGGCAGACCGCCTTGCTGGCAGGCAGGCACAGATCCACATCACTCAGGCTGCAGGAGGTGTGGGGCGATGGCGGGTGATGATAAGTGATGGCGGGGACCCATTCTGGGGCAGTGGTGGGTGGTGGTGGGCGATGGCAGGCACCCGTTCCGGGGTGATGACAGGCAGTGGTGGGCAATGGTGGGCACCCATTCCGGGGCTGTTCTGGGGCGATGGTGGGCAACGGCAGGGACCCATTCTGGGGCGATGGTGGGTGGTGGCGGGTGTCCGTTCTGGGGTGGTGGTGGGTGATGGTGGGCGCCCGTTCTGGGGCTGTTCCAGGGCCGTTCCGGGGCGATGGCGGGTGATGGCGGCCGCCCGTTCCGGGGCGGTGCGGGGCGGTGTCGGGCGCGCGTGGCGGGCGGTGTCGGCGCGTGGCTGCTGGGCACCGCCCCCCGCCCAGCAGATGGCAGTCGCATCGCACGCTCCCGCCGCGCCGCCCCGCGCCACGGCCGCGGCCCGGCCCCGCCCGGCCCGAAGCATCCCCGCCGCCAGCGCACCCCTACCGCCCGCACACCTCTACCGCCCGCACACCCCTACGGTCCGCACACCCCTACGGTCCGCACACCCCTACGGCCCGCACACCCCTACCGCCAGCGCACCCCTACCGCCCGCACACCCCTATCACCAGCACACCCCTACCGCCAGCGCACCCCTACCGCCCGCACACCCCTATCACCAGCACACCCCCACCGCCCGCGCACCCCTACCGCCCGCACACCCCTATCACCAGCACACCCCTACCGCCAGCGCACCTGCCGGGGTGTTTTTTCCGCCGGCCCAGAGCCGCGGCTGTTGGCTTTACCCAGGTGATCGCCCTCCCCCGAGGCGCCCCGGCTCCTGCAGCGGCGGCCGAAACGCCGGTCGCGGCCCTCGGAGCCCCCGAGCCCTACAGCTGCCCCCGCCGGGCACCGCAGCGGTAGCTCCTGGGGTGTAGGTGTGGCCGACCTGGCCGGACAGGCTCGAGGTCGGTTGCCTCAAGGGAGGCCCCCTCCAGCCGGGGTGAAACCGTGGATTTCTCCCCGCTGTTTTGCAATCCTTCTGCTGGGAAAGGGGAACAAACCTTCCCGGCCTTGAACACCCACCTGTCTGCACAAAACAGCCCCGGGGCTGCAGCCACCTCCCGTGTTGCAGAGGAGGAGGCTGAAGAGCAGCGCTAAGGATGGTGGAGAGGTTGAAGAGGCTTTGAAATCAACTCCCACTTTAATTAGAGATATCTGTGAGTTTTATTTTATCTCCAACCAATCTCTCTTGGGAGCCAAAGAAATAGGGTCTTCAGAAAATAATCATCCTTCCCATGCACACAACAGTGAAGCAGGTGGTCTGTTTCCTCCTTTTTGTAGTGGCAAGGTGAAAGGAAAGGACAATAACGGTCCTTAAGTCATACAGTCGTGTCTATGCACAGAGATGGGCATACGTGGCAATCCAAATAATTAGGGTAACCTCATGGGTGCTCTCCTTGGCTCTGGCTTGCTGTCCAGTCCACTGTCACTGCTGGATGTCATCTGCCCAGAGGGCCACAGCATGGCTGATTAGTTTCACTTACATTCCTCCATGCTTCTTCCTATCCTGACCCCATGCCTCTGTAAGTATCTGCAAAACTACCTCATTGTGCTCCGATCAAGCCTCATTTTCCTTAAAAGCTCTTATTACCCCAAACGCCTATGAAAAGTTTGACAATACATAGTCTGATGGTACCCTGAGATGATTTGCCAGTCACACTGAATGGTATTTTCTTAATGCACTCCCTATGTGTCCGGATCTATCTGTTTTCTAGTCTAAAATTTGAGTTCTAAGCTCTTTGGGGCAACAATATTGTAGACATATCCCTGTACCATGTTTGTACACATTTAACACAGTGGAGTTGTGGTCCCTGAGCAGGATTTTTGGGGCTACAGTAATAAAAATTGTTGTTATTGATACTATGCTACCCAATACTATAAATTTGCCCAGTGCTTCTAATTATAAATCCCTATTCTGGTTATTTATAACTTTGTGAATTTTTATGCTGGGTGTCTGCCTCTGCCTAGATTTTTTTTGGAAAGTTTCAGCAAAAATGGTTATGCTATTTCCCAGAAAAAAGATTAGGAAAAAAGACATTGTTTTGCCAATGTTAATGAATTGGTTGTAAGAATTCTTTTTTGGAAGTGCTAGCTTCTCCATACTTTGACTTGAAGGTTGGCAGACTGGAAGCATCCTCGTGCCAGACACATAAGCATTTGCCCATATTTGGCTGGGTTTTAAACCCTATTCATTAGTAATATGGTAGAGTTTGGCAGATAAATTCCTCAAAATTCCTGTCTGTCCTGAACATGTGCTACCTTTTGCATGCCAACTGCATTATCTCCACAGAGTGACTTGAGCCTTCTGTATCCTTACCAACCCAGGATTTCCTTGTAGATGCTTTTAAAAGTAGCAGCAAGCTGGCACATGACTTGTGCCTTCTGAGCACACGCACTGCCAGATCAACAGAGAGCAGGAAACCGTCTAACTTGAGTCCAGGAAAGAAAAGACCAAGGTCTCAGATATGTGGCCAGAGAGGACCAAGAAGCTGAGCTGGAAAAGCATGGGAGCTGGTGGATTTTGTCAGAAAGAAAATAAAAGGAGAAACAGGTTGGACAAGGAGACCATAATCTAAAATCAGTAAGGAAGAACAAGGGCAATATGAAAAACTGTGAGACTGGCAAGATCAGAACAGAACAAAGGCACAGATGAAGAAACTCATGCTGGCTAGATGGAAAGCCA
Organism: Strix aluco; assembly: GCF_031877795.1. Taxonomy (NCBI): domain Eukaryota; kingdom Metazoa; phylum Chordata; class Aves; order Strigiformes; family Strigidae; genus Strix; species Strix aluco. The sequence goes on along the minus strand of NC_133931.1, from coordinate 14,858,684 downwards.
CAAGGAAGAATGAGTGCAAGGACATAAGTCACCTTTAGACCCTGTTGGGCTGAAGAGGTAGTTTCAAAAGAGAGCAGATCGGATGAGAAGCCAGTCTGGATGAAGAGAGACTGAGGAGGGATTGATGATTGAGCAGCCTAAGGAGACAGCTAGGAATGGAAATTAGTGATAACTCATTGGAAGAAAGGAAAGATTGAAACAAAGACCCCAAAAAGAAAGATGATGAAAAGCAGGCTCACTAGATACAGAAGTGATTTGGAGAGGCTGGGCGTGGAGCCAGGATCATGTACATGGAAGAAAAGAAGAACAAGGAAATTGGGGACAAAAAGCAGAAACAGGGGAGACTGTGAATGGGAACAGAAAATTTAGTGTTATGTTGGATAACATTTGAGTACGGGACTTCCTATGCGGACAGACAGGAAAGAGAAGCTTTGAGATAAGAAAGGACTAGAGGGAATAAAGCAAAAAAGGTCATGAATGTGTCAAGGGAGAAAAAGAAATAAGAAAAGAAGGGCTTGTAAATCTGCACACATGATCTGTGGCCATCAAGACTTGAGATTATGCCCAGTTACTGAGACTCGCCATTTGTCTGCATCTAAAAAGTATCTGTGAAGTTTACTTTCAGACTATGTCTCATGTTCCCTTGGAAAGCTGGTCCACCCAGAGGGTGATAGACTGGTATTACTTTCTCTGGGTAGCAATCCCAGCTCTATCAATGACCCCTCCAGGTTGTCAATACAATTCCACATAGAGGAATTGCTGAGAGGATTTTGTTGGCTTTTCAAAGAATCTTTAAAATTGCAAACAAAGCCCCCTTCATATAAAGAAAGATAGCTGCAAGACAGGCCCTCAGAAGTTAAGAAGCATCAAAATTACAGATACAGACTGTGATCTTAATTTAATGTCCTTCTGCATAGCTGCACGCAGAATGGCTCTACTTGGAATTCACTTTCTTACTTTCATTTCCAACACTCTCAATCAGATACAGATGTATACATACAGCTCAGAAGGAACTTCGGACTACAGGTAATCAAAATAAGTGTAGTAGAATAGTTTTACTGAGCACTAGTTTATACTGTCCAATATAGAACACAGTAGTGGGTGGTATTTTACCTGTGTTTAGAAGTTCACACAGAAGTACTCTATCTGTAAGAGTGAGGAAAGTACCTGTGGTAACAGTTTGCAGTTCCAGTGTTTCTTTTGGGAGAGGAGATTAACAGGGATCTATAGTCTAGAATCAATTTGTATTCCCCTATTAATTTATATCCCCTCGATTCTGGCTTAGCTTTTGTATGAAGACGCTGGAAAGATTAGTGAGGAACATTGACTTTGGTGCATCTAATTCACTGATGACTTTCAGCTTCTACACCACTGTCATTTCTGACATGGATGATGAGTGATGGACCACTATGATGAGCTTAAGCCCTGGCTGAGATCTCATCACTCATGCCAAACAGGATGAATGGGGTACTGCTCCTTGAGAAAGCATGACTGACACTTGTAGCATGGCATAACACAGCATTCAGCACATTCTGGTTGTGTACCTGGACTCTCCAGGAGCAACTCTGGCCAAGAGTAATTTTTATGCTCATGTCAAGGGAAATATGGTCTTTTCTGCCAGACACAAACCTGTCACAATCATCAATATTTTGTCCACCTGAAATGAGGTTGCTGTAACACTCCTCTGATGTAGAATCATCAATAAGATGAAGATTATGAAGAATGCTGAGGCCTATTGAAAGGAGATATATATTAAAGGCTTATGAACTAATTGCTGAACTAGACTGTGGGCCCACCCTTAACTGTGTTTCTCTATAGTCTGCATTTTTCTTGCTTTTTTTTTTCTGCATCTTCCACTTACCCATGACTCTCCCAAGCTGAGGCACTCTACAGATTCCTTAGTGAGGGACCAGGACATGCATGTGGATCTGCTTGCTTCTTAGATTCATGGACGTAGACCTTTTTTATATTCTGAGACATTTCTTTCATGCCTCACAGACACCTATATTCACCTGCTGTTTGTGGACTACAGTTCCTAAAAGAGGCATTTCAGAATGGGAGGAAGGAGGATCTAGCCCATGCCTTGCTTCTAGCAATGATATCACATTCTTCATTACAGTGTAGGAAGAAATATTTCTGGTTTCTCACTGGATGTGAAAGCAAAGCACACAGCTTCATCTTGCTCTGTTTTGCCTTCATGAAAGATCTGAGGATTCTTGTCCTAAAAGAAGCAGGAGTGATCTGTGTAGTAGGGAGATAAGCTTTGTGAGCAGCTGTGTAATAGAATGGAAATGTAAGACTATAATCGTGACGTGTAAAAGTGATGACAACATGGGCTAAGGGTTTCAAGTGCTATATAGAAACTCAGCTTGGTTAGCAAAAGCTGGGCCTTCTTTTGCTTTGCCATATGGGGACCAGGTTAGATGGTTATCAGAGCTTCGGCAAACCTCCCCAGTTTCTCTTCTTCCAGTGTTCACAAGAGCTCCATAGCCTGGATGCAGAGGATGCCACTTATATATGGGCTCCGTGTCACAGGAGGTATAACAGCAGCAATCTGGAGCCAGAAATGTGCTGCTTAGTGGGCACAAAGACACTGGAGGTGACAGCCAGTAGCTGCTGGGCAGCACTGCCACCACCTCACTTCTCCCTACCTGCCCCTGCATGCTGCTCAACAGTTTACATGACCAGAGATCACCAGTAGTTGGTGACACCTGGAAGAGGCTGCAGCTCCTTATCTCGTGTCTCTGGCTTTGCATCTGAAGTTAGAGTCTATTTTTGAATGCACCCCAGTGACAAACTCATTACTTTGGTCCCAGAACAAAAACCTTTCAGGAGAATTTAGGTAAAAGAAGTAATTCCACTTGAAGTGCTTTGCAACATTTAATACATGAAAAATTAAAATTTGATAATTTTGGTGGTGTAGCAAGAACGTACAAAAAGAATAGTGACAGGAGATGTAGCTGAAGGTGCCTGTCCTTTTTGACCTGCTTGAGATGTGATGATTGCTTGGATCCTAGCCACCATAAGTCATATGGCAGCAACCTCATCCTCACCAGCATTTTTTTTGCCATTCCACCAGACGATGGTGGTTGATTGTTTTCTTCACAGGTGGACTTTGCAGTAATGATCTGTCTCAACCTCAGAAAGCTGGATTACTGGCCTGAGATTTTTCTGTAATTCTTTAGGGCCACATTGAAAGACCCATATACTTATCTGAGAGAGCATGGGATGTCCTAGTGGTTGCAAGAGAGGACAGAGAAGGGTCCTTAAGGGGACAAATGGATACAGGACAACAAGCACCAGCAGCATCTGGGCAGTTTTAGACATTCAAAAAGCTAAAATAAAGATTAGAAGGTGGTTTAGATGATGAAAACTAGCCTGTCAGTGATTGAAAACTCTTTTTCCCTGTATCTGAGTGACAATATCATCAGACCACAGGAAATCAGAGGATTTAAAATGCAACACTTAAAAGCAGATACAATTGACAGAAGGCTCATGTTTACATGGTGCAAGACAATATTAATGCATCATGGATATTGAGGTATCTCTCTGTCCATGAAAAATACAGGAGGCCAGGGACCTTTATTTTTTTATAGGAGGGTACAGACCTATTCGTTATGCAACTTAGACCTAGGAAGTGGTATGGGGTTGGTTTTGGCTTCTTTGACATGGTTTTGGATAAGATTTTGGTATGTGGGCTTAAACGAAGCTCAGATTGCAAGCTTCAAGAATTCATCATTTTTAGTGGCTTGCAAAAGTGGTCCAAAAATGAAATCCTGTGGGACAACTGATGTTTGAAGAAACGCCGCAATTAAAAATGAAATAGGGAACATGAAATAGCTATTGGAAAATGTGGTTCATTTTATAATATGATTGAATAATAGAACAAACACTTATGAACCCGCAGCTAAGCCTGAAAGTGTGGGACATGGTTTTAGATAGAAATAATATGCAGCCAACTGTTTCAGAAATGAGTGAAGTGCTGTAATTGGTGAGGTCCTGAAATGCGTGTGCTGCCAGCTTTTAAATGCACTAGGCAAACTTGAATTTGTATTTGTTTTGACTCAATCCCCTGAAATAAATTTGGATCAGATATTTAAAATCCAATTATGCTATCTGCCATATTTCAAATGCTAAAATAAACCCCCCAAAAGGAAATAAGGTCTCCTTACTGCTTTCAAGTGGGTATTAGTGCTGGGAACAACCGAAGAACACTATCATCTTGGTATCCTCTCGGTTAACACGATGGTTTCACTTCACTTTTGACTCCCACTAAAGCAATGGTATATTGGAAAAAAAACATAGGAACTTCTTTCTCCCCAGTAAAAATATACATGATGGTCTTTAAAACCCAAATGGTCTGCCAATGCACCCACATGCTTTATGGTTTGTATTGTGTTTTCTGAGTGAAAACTTCTCAAGCATTTGAAATTGAAAAAACAAATTCCAATTTTTTTTTTTTTTTTGGTAGTGGAACTCAAGAAAAAACAAAGGACTGGGGCAAATTTTCCACAGTAAGCCTATTGTCCCCTAGCTTGAAGTAGAACAAAATTTATCATGCACATTACTTCTTCAGGAGCAATGGTTCTCATGTACTTTGATAATATTTGAAATAGAAAAACATGGAAAACAAAGGGCAGGTGTTTCACCCCTTTCCTTTTTTTTTTTTTTTTCAGCTTTGCTCTCACAGGAATTCAGTGATGGTCCTCAGGAGCTTTTGACCACAGGTATGAAGAGGACAGTAGGGAATGCACACTAAAACCAGCCAGATACACACTGAAATGCAACTCCTAAAGGAGCGTCACATCCATTGCACTCTGCTGGCTTGGCAGGGGGGCCTGGAAGAACTCTGGGGTATGAGACAATAAGCTCTTCTGTTTATCCTTCCCAGTGTACTTGGGAGTATTTTGCTGTCATGTAAGCATTTATCTCATAATAATATCTCATACGAAAACTCATTTTCCTTATGATGAAAAAAGTACTGTTGGCTAATCCAATGTATGAATAGTAGAGCTTTCTCTCAGACTAAGAGGACCTCCTGATACCGTACTCATTGGATCGATAGCCTCAGCTTTCCCCAATTTCAGTACTATGAGTGGAACAAAGTATTTTAAAAAATTTTTAATTGCTATTTTCCTTTAACTTGGGCTCAGCAAGAGTAACATCTCGTAGTAGCAATTTGCCAGTTCTTACAATCTTCTCTATAATAGCATTGATGGAAGTCTGGAAAAATGTGGTGTATCTCTGGATTTAGGCACTTTTATCAGATTTGGACCAGTCTGGCCTCAGCTCTGTGCTGCTGTTTGCTTTCCCCACTCGGCTTTGTAGTGATCTTTCTGTGGCTGGAGACCCAGACTGAGAGCACCCTGCTTGGTTGAGGTCCTACCCCACCCTCTAGGTAAATAATGATCTCACCCAAAAGGTCTTCTATGATTTATTTGGCGGGGGTGAAATTCTCCCACCTTCTTTGGACTAAGTGTGAAATGTTTTCTTTCATGTATCCACTTGCACTGACAAATTCGTGCCTAGCTCCTGCATCCTGCCTGCTCCAGCCTGGTGCGTGTCCGCAAGCAGTACTCCGTGTCTGGGCTGTAAAATTTCTTTTCTTTCCTGGCATTTCTAATCAGGCTCTTCCTCAGCTCCAACAAATCCACTAACTGTGTCCCAGGCTTTAAGAGACCAATGGCCCCAACTTCCCTTTGGCTGCCAATCTTGCTGCTGCAGCTCTTTCTGCTTTCCTCTTTCTTTTTTGCCCCTATGACCTGTGGGGCTTTTAAGTCTTGTACTATTCAGGTGGTGTCTTAGATGTCAAACAAGAGACCACTGTTAGTATTGTTTCATGCCTAAAACATCATCACACCCTTTATTCACGCTGTTCTGGATACTGTGACCTGTAGTGTGGAGAGCAATTACCTTTCCTAGTATTTCTAAGGGTTGAAATAAATAATGAAAACAAGGTTGGAAAGGCTGTCATTGTCTCCCAGATTTTCCACTCTGGAATGATGAATTGTTTCTTGTGTTTATTCTGTAAGAAATCTGGGCAGAGATTTTCTGCAGCCTTCTTCCAACACCTTGCAATCAAATGTTTGAGCCATGTCATCTAAGATCTGTGCCACCCATACACCATGCCAGCTGCCCCAACCCTGCTTTCACATCATCTCCTTTCCTATTCCACCAGTCTTTCTCCTAAAGAAATGATTATCCTGCAAACTCAGTATTAGTCACCCTGAAACCAAATGACTCCAGAACCACATTTATTTTAACCTTTTGTACATGCATAAGTACCAACCTTATGACATTTTTTTGCTATGTTTCTCAGTTCTGAATAGACATGCAAGAAAAACACTGCACCAGTGCTGGCAGCCTGTAATCCCAGATAGCCCCCTTTATGTTACCACTTCCTTCCAGATTTTTGTCATTGTTGGACACAAGCACAAGGAGCGGGTTGTCTCATCATTTGACCTTCCACATCTCCTGTGACAGTAATTTTCATCTGACCCACATCTAAACTTGTGGGTTGGCATCCAGCTAATTTTATGCAAAATTTGAAAATTCCTCAAAGTAATTTCAATTCCTTTGGAGCTGAGCCAATAAAGCCTCTCGCTCTGTTTGTCATGCCCAGCGTGAGTACTCAGATCATTTTCTTGCCATTTCCAGAATAGGCAGAGAGAGGAAGGAAGGAAGGAAGGAAGGAAGGAAGGAAGGAAGGAAGGAAGGAAGGAAGGAAGGAAGGAAGGAAGGAAGGAAGGAAGGAAGGAAGGAAGGAAGGAAGGAAGGAAGGAAGGGGTTTTGATCAGACTGTACAGTAACATAATGCAAGCAAAAGTTCTTTAGGATATTGATCCATTTCAGGCAATTTTTACTGAGCAACAATCAGATCCTGCAAGGTGACTGCACTCAGATGTTTTGAGGTGATGTTTAACCTCTTACAGGTTGAAACCTTTTATGAAGGGTGAAAGAGTTTTCCACAGTGACTTGACCAGGCTTATCTGCCCCTATGGTGTTGAGTGAACATGGCTGATTTTAAAGGTAGGGCTTAAGTGGTCATGGATTTAAGAACCTCACAGCTTTAGTGAAGCCTGCTGCATAGAAGTACCTATGCTATACACATGTATCTCATGCTTTCCTATTTTTTAAAACTTTACTTAAAATACCTAGAAGGGGCAATTCCCATGTTCCCAAATTTATTTTAATTTTGATACTATTTTTTACCCAGATAAAAGTGAAGGCTGTTTCTGATCATTAAGGAGAATAAAAAATATTGGCACACATTTAAAGTCCCAGGAGCTTTCAAGTAATATTAAATCATACCTTTAATAAACTTGTGATTTCTCCCAGCTGACTTCATTATTTGGGGACTGCCTTACCTGAGCAATTCACCAGAAGCATTATGAAAAAACTCAGAGTTTCTGCACTTCTGATTCACCTTTTTCTGAAGTTCTTAGGATGTGCCAAAAATGTGAACTTCCACAATGCTATCATATCATCACCTGGGCATTTTACTGCATCCATTTCACATAAGGGCACCGACACAGAGAAAGTGGAAGTGACTTGCCTGGTAACAGTGAAATGGTTTTTTTGGGGGGTGGTATAAGTACAATTAATTTATTCCACTGCTGGTAAAATAATTAATCATATTCTTTATCTTAAAGTCATTGCTGACATTAAAGGGACTACTTCTATCTTTGCATTTGAGTAGCTGCCCAAGTTGTTAGCAGGATCAGGCTTCCACGGTATAAATCCCTTCGGAGAGGGTCCTATAGCATTCTTGCCTTGCACTCGCTTGGCTTGGCAGAAACAGTAACTGGGCCCCAGCCAAAGGCTCCTGACTTCCCATTTTTGGCTGTGTGTGAGACCTCACCCTCTCCACAGAGATTGGGAATACTATGGAAGCAAGCAGCGAGGGATCTATCAGGAATGCTGCATGTTGTAAACACAGCCAGTGCTCCCGGCAGGGCTCACAGCCCTCATTCTAGGGATTTAAACAAAATATTTCTTCATCACTTCTGGATTTTAGAGCAAATAATACAGAACAAGCACATGGTCTCTCCAAACCTCAGACAATTTACTTTGGCTACCAATACACCCACAGAAAGAGTTTTGCGATTTATATATTTATCCTTTCCTTACTTAGTATTGATTCTAAATAAAGAAGAAACCATGCTTGACGGGAAAACTATGAGTAAGGACATATGAATTAAAGAGTTTGTTTTATCTACCCACTTTCCTTTTACTGCTGCCAAAGAAAAAGTTTTCTTCTTTGTAGTAAAAGTCATGGTGCTCTCCATATAATCACTATGATACAGATTAAGTAGAAGCTTCTTTTTCACATATTGAACACTGAAAAACTATTAAATTATTATTCCTACTCCATTATTCATATTTCATTAATCTTATCAAATCTTCCCAACAAGGAACATGTACTGATAAGCATTTATAAAATTCACCTTTCTTATTTGCCTATCACTCCAATCTGTCATTTTATACATCTAATATATTTAGTTTAAATTTGTCAGATTTTATGTCTGCAGCAGAAACAAAAAGGACATACTTCTGTGACAGCAAGTGTCATGGAGGAAATTCACCTGAATAGACATATTATGTTTCTAAAGTTCTAATAATTTTGTTTTACATCCATATGCTTCTATCAGTGGTGAAATGCAGCCATTTTTCCTCAATGGATAAGTTTAAAATAATATTTTTGTTATGTCTGTGGAGAACTATAATAACCTTGAACCAGCACTCCAGATGCAGGTTGCACTGTATAATTAGGTACTCTAGATAAACATTACTGTAGAAGTTAGAACTGAATGAACTTTTAAGGAATGGAAAGAAAGGGAATTATGATCCAGTGGTAAGAATACACTTCGGGCGATGGTCATGTAACAATGTTTTCCTGATGATAGTTTTACCCATTTGTTTTAGTAAATAAGAAAATATGCTTGGAAAAAGAATTAGGACCTTTTTTTTTTTATGCATGCTCACTCCTTGTTTTCAAATTTCAACACGATACATATTACTGCAAGATGGGAAGAAAAAGCAGTTCAGCCCCTAAGCACTTGTATGTACGCAGTTTTCATCTGTCTTAGAAACTGCACAGTTTAGCTTCACTGTGATATAATTTCAACATTTGCCACCATTTTACTTTATAGAGATGGCTATCAGGCACTTGTGGGACCTGATGATATGGCTAACGGGAAGAAAAGTAAAAATATTACACAGATAAAACAAAACACCACAAGAAGATACTAGTGGGATGCAGAACCCGCAGTGCTTTTTATACATGCCAAGTTATCTATTCTCGATCCAGGGGTATGAAATATGGGTGGCTGCTTCTGTGCCTCTGTGGCTTTGGGGTCCAAGTGATAAACTTGCTCATCTAGGCAACAGAGACGAATATAATGCGATGTTGCTCCATGCGAGTAAAAAAGGCTGGAGCTATTCATAGAATCATAGAATCATTCAGGTTGGAAAAGACCCTTTGGATCATCGAGTCCAACCATCAGCCCTACTCTACAAAGTTCTCCCCTACACCATATCTCCCAGCATCTCATCTAAACAACCCTTAAACACATCCAGGGATCACAGAATCACAGAATCACAGAATCATCTAGGTTGGAAAGGACCCTGAAGATCATCTAGTCCAACCGTTAACCGAGCACTGACAGATCCCAACTACACCATATCCCTCAGCGCTATGTCGACCCTACTCTTAAACACCTCCAGGGATGGGGACTCTACCACCTCCCTGGGCAGCTTATTCCACTGTCTAACCACTCTTTCTGTGAAAAACTATTGCTGTGGCATTGTCAGTCGCATGGGCACACTTGTGTTGAGGCCAAAAATCCTGCTGAAGTCAATCCTGCTGATTTCCAGAGGTTTTGGAGGAGGCCTCATGGTTAATCAATGCTCTGTGAGAGACCTGTGCTACAGAGATGAATGGTCCTTCCATGTGTCCAGCCCAAATAAATGAAGAGGTAATTTTTTTACTCCCTATTGGGAGTCTATAAAGTTGAAACCCAATAAAAAAACTTATTATTTTCTCTTATACCTTAATGGCAGCTCTGAACTGGCTCATCATGTTGATAATAAGGCTTCACTGGTAGTAGTGGAGGGCATCTACTCACCAGTGCTCATACTCTGCATACCATTTTCCTTACTCAATGCCTTCATTTTAGTTCTGGGAAAGTGGCCCATACCTAAATTGGACATGAAGGAAATGGGTGCCTGCAACCAAAATACGACTGTAAAAGGAGAGAAACTTGAAAGTTAAAAAAAAAAAAAAAAAAAAAGGAAAAGGACAATGCTTGTGGATTTGTGGATTAGACAGTGCCAGTGGTATTCTCACTAAACTTGAGCAGCAAATGTAAGAGGATTTCTGAAGTGGATATGAAACTTCCAGTTTAACTTCTTTGAACTGTCAGGGGAGAGCTGGTTCATGGCATAAATCTAGGAGTGACACATATTCAGTTCAGTTTTGGTGGATGTTTAAGGATGGATACCTAAAGTCACCTGAATCCAGTGTGTTAACATGTACTAGTTCAACCAAAACATGGAATGGCCTATAATTACCGCAGGTCCCTAAATTAATGAAATCAAGGGGTATTTCTACTGTTGAGTGTCATGTCAAGATCTTCCTCCAGAAGAGCAGTGCAGCGAGGGGCACAGCACACAGCTGGGGGTGAGCACCTGCCTGTCACAAAACTTGAATAACTTACCCAACCAGCATCAGATAGATACACACAAAAGCAGGTACTTTAGCTATAGAAATGACTATAGCAATCACCAAAGCTACACTGTTGCTTTCCCCATCTTGTACAGTAAGTAGCCAGGATAATCTAACATCTCCCAGGTGCCCCACAGTGCTGGCTTTCTTGCTTTCTTTTTTTTTCTCATTTTTTCCTGTTTTTTCTAGTCAGATTACTTGAAAACGGATCCCTAAACCTTGATGTGTATGGTCCTTGCTTGATGATATATAAAGGCTTTCTGAAATCATCTCTTCTATTTTTTCCCTTGGAGCAGCAATTGTCATCCATCAGGGCTCAAATTTGCTTTAAATCCTATCACACCACCACCAGGAGAAACAGAAAAAAAATATCATAGGTTTGGAGTCTCTGAAAATCTTTTTCAGAGTCTTGCTGCAGTGACAAGAGCCTTTAATGTTCATTCCACCCTTAACCCTGTGCCTCTCTGAGTCATGATTCCCTTCAAAGGAGGTGATAAAAAGAAAAGTATAGAAATTGCCTTTAGATCAAAAAGCAACTTGAGAATCTTTATTTCTCCTGTGGGAAATCCTTCATTTTCAAGACAGGCTCATCTGTCAAAATAAACTGTGGTGGCATTTAAATACTCTTCCTTAGTAATTATGTTTCACTTTGCATTTTTGTAATTAGTTGTTATTTCTAATATGCAGTGGCTGCAAAACCCTACATGCTCATAACTCACAGCTGAGGTCTTGAGACAGGATGTTGCTTTGTGTGGAGGGGAATCACAAGGACTTCTGTCTTTCTAAATCATAGATTTGGTGAGCAGCAAGCAGCAATTTGTCAGTGACTGGAATAGTGTGGCCTGAAGGTGAGTTGCAGAAAAGATGATCTGGAAAACACAATTTACATTAGTGTTCAAGAAAGCCCTTCATAATTCCTTAATAGACACTCCAAATATGCACAGTGCAAATTATTATAGTATAAGTAACCATAGGGCAAGAAGCAAAGTCTTGGCAAAGACTTAAAAATGGTTACACAGGGGGAAGTCTGTTTCTTAGCATAGAAAATAAATGAATCACGGTGTAAGGGCAGGGATCGTTTCTAGGACCAGTGGTATCTCAGGCACTCTCGATCTGTGTCAGGAAGCAGGCAGTCAGCTAATTAAAGTCTGCTGATGACTAAGTTCTTTTCAGTAATAAAAACTGGAGGCTTGTGAGATTCTAGATGGATTTATACACATTGGATATTTCCCACATGATTAACTTGGGTAAATATACTGATGTCAATGTGCTTTAAATAGAAACACCTTGTCCAGTACATATAGGATCTAGAAACTGCCAGAAATTTTTACGGAAGAACTCAAGGACATTGTGACATCCTCCTTGATGATCTGAAGAGGAGACCTGTGCCTCTACAGCTGCAGATCAAAAACCAAGATGAGTGCCTGTGTACCTGAAAAACCAGGAGCACACCTGCATGTCTTGCACAAGATTACATCCCCAGCCACAGAGCTGGAAGGAAATGCCTGGTGGGGCAGAGGGACACCCTGTGCTGGTGGCTGCTGGCGTGCACTACACCACCCGGGCTTACCCACGGCATCCCCGCAATGACACCAAAAGCGGAATCATCGTGGCAAACAGAGAAACCCAAAGAGCCACAGTGTTTACCTGCAACTTCACTGTGCAAGTTGTGATGCCACAGTAAGGTCAAGCAAACTGGACATCCATTTGGCTGCCTGCCTACTCACTCAGGTAGAGACCCATCACCTCAGCCTCAAACTTCAATACCAGATTTAGCTGGTGTCAACGGGAAACAGCCTCTGACAGTGAGGTGGCATTGCAGAAGGAGGCTATATATAGGTGTGTACTCAGAAATGGTGTGTACTTTTGGAGGGCGAGTTCAAGGAACCAGCATAAAAGTTTCCACCAAGCTAGGAGGAAACGGGGAAGCCTACAAACTGGTCTGAGTCAAGCCTTCAGGGAAGCCTTGGGGATGCAGCCCATCTGGACACTCACCTCACTTTTCTCGCTCCTTTGTTGCTGTCAGAAGAAGGTTTTTCTCCACAGGAGGTGACTCTGGAGCAAACTGCTCTGCCTGAGCCCTGGCAAGGCCACCCCTGCCAGCGGAGTGCCCAGGGCAGCTGCAGGGCAACGCTGGCCGCAGCATTCTCCGAGTCCTGTTTCCAGTGCCCCTTCTTTTCCCATAGCCCTCTGACTACCAACCCTTTTGGTATGACCACCCATCTCCTTTCCACCGCTCAATGATCTATTTCACAGGAGTTTTCATTTTACTGATTTCCTGTTTATATTGTCTCTTGTGTCTGGAGTTTTGCTCAACTGGCAATGCAGCCTGTGCAGGGCACTTATTAAAGAAATCTTTACTAACTCCTTCCCTGCTGTTCTCACGAAAAATAGCAGAACGTGAAATATAAACCCCTGTTTTAGGCTTCGTAAGTATAATACTTAAGCAGTGGTAAAGTATCAAGAACATCTGAAATCACTGAAGGAGCTAAAGAAAACAGACAGGACTTGTTTTCCTTCATAGATACCAATACATTTTCATTTACTTCTTTCTATTAACTGGGTTTCCTTGACTGTGTCCACAGCGATCTCAATTGTAATTATGTAGCAGTTAACCTGTTCCCCATGCCTAACATAACCCATAATTAGTTGTCTCGTGTCCACAGTTTATGACTCAATTCCATGTGGTTTTTCTATATCAAAGGCTTGGTTACCAGATTTTTTTTTTCTTTACCACAGTACTTGTGCCTGCACTGGCAGAGGGCAGCAAAACCTGAGCACATCTGTTTTGTTTGAGGACAAAACCACCAGAAAACCAGACAGTTTTATGAAGATCTTACTTGGGTGCTTTCCAAATACTACACAATCTTGTAGGAGAAACTGTTTTCTTGAGGAATGACGCGTATATTTATATATTCAAGTCATCACTTGGACATGGAAGTAAAACTTTCTCAAACCAAATACTATCTTTGTGCCTTATCTGGAGTCAAGGGAGACAGAAATACACATCTTGGGATGGGAATGAGATATTCTTCTCCACTGACAGGCAAGAATTTTATATAATGAATTTATAAACCTCCACACTAATTATGTTTCACTGTCTCTTAGGGCTTCTCATGTGGACCGATAAGATCATTCCATATGAGAAAATAGATTACTTTGATAAATAGATAGATTTGCTGAATAAGAATGAATGCTTTAATAAGTGTTTAGGCAAGTTTTCCATTTGATTAATTTTCCAGTGACAAATGCTCAGAAGAGGTGTGCATAAAACAAACAGACCATTTAGAGCAATATAAGACTACAGCCAACCACTGTTCAAGAATGGCTAGATGAGAACAATTAAACGAACTGACCTAAGTGTTAGCTATATGAAGGCAAGCTTTCTGACCACCCCGGACACTGCGTGCTCAGCTCAGCTGCTGCATCTGAGAGGGGGTTGCAGCAGAAGAGCGGTGTCATCAGCACTGAACTATGTCCTCTCCACCAGACAGATACTGCTGGGAAAGTTTCACGTTGTTTATCTTTGCAGGAGGGATGTATTTTCCCTCCTTAAATCACAGCTGGGGACATTATCTCAAAGCTGTGATGTAGCCATTGCCTAGTAGTCCTCATTAACGAGTCTTGCGGTTAAAGGAACAGAGCAGTTATAAAGCTCTGATACCAGATAAGAAAGAAAAGTGCCCTGAGAAGGACTTCTTTTTTTCCAAATCAGTTGGCAGTTTATATGAGATTTGTTTGTTGAAGTTTCCCATTTGACCATCAAGACTGTGTGTTTTTGTTCAAGGAGATGATAAGCGAAGTCTGATGTATGTCTTCAGTGCTTTTACAGAATGGGCAGTCTGTCTTTCCCTGATTTTCCATTTCTTGAGTATAGTTCTTCTGGCAACAGAGCAATGAATACAAAGTCCCTTGTATAATTTTCCTGGCAGCAAGGAATAAATGATGTACTAATGCTTTGGCTCTTAAAGGTTTATTAATTAACACACATGAATAACTGAATTGTACTTCAGTAGAAGGGGAAAATATCATGGCAGATGATTCAGTTAATGTGGCCCAAATTATCTTACCCCAAAATATTTATAAAAAGTTTAACCCTGATGAACTTTCTGTGAGTTTAACCAGATCAGAGTCAGGACCATAGACCTCCAATTCTAGCTTCTAGCTACACTTCAGCAGGACCCTCTCAGAAGCAGTGGTCCAAAAGGGAGGAGTTATTCAAGTACAAAATCTACAGCATATTTCAGATCCCTTTGCAATGAGGGAGGGAGGGAGATAGCAAGCTGACCAGACTTGCATCAAAGTTAATAGTAACCAGAAGGACAGACCCTTTGAGTTTGACCTGTGGCTAGGTTCTGACAGAAACCTATAGGCAAACTCCTGAGAGCTGCACATAACAGAATGAGCAACAGTAAAATCAGTCATGATTCTCATTTCTCTTGAAAAAAGCTACTGCTATTTCAGTTTTAATATGTGTTTTAATAATACTGCACAGTTGCTTTTATATTTAAAATCTGAAGCGAGGGATTGCTGGTGCTTCAACTTTTCCCATCACAGCAAAAAGGAATGTTTACTGCCATCCTCTCTCATCATATCGCGATGCAAGGCATCCGTGTATGCATAAAGGACGGTGTACCTTTTCACAAATGAAAAAATAGAAAAAACACTTCCTCATGTAGAAATTTTGCAACTGTGGCTGTTAAAGAAGTATCTAGTTCTGCCCAGTTCCTGGTTAGCAAAACTGAAAGTAGAACTTTCAGTTAAAGTAATGATAGCAGGAGTTCAAAAGTCATTATCACACAGTTTTAGATCAGCCCTCTAATATCTTCTGTATTGATTCCTACTGGCTACAATAAATGTTATTTATATCCAGGGGAAAACCTATGACAAATCAGACATGAATTTTAAAACTTCTTTCCAAGGGAAGATTTTTCTTGTAGGGTTGTGTGTTTGTTAGATCATCAGATATTCTACAAACAAAAACCAGGACCCATAATTTTTCAATTGGAAGAGGCTAAAAAAATCAAACCAGCCAAGAAATGGTAAGAAAATATTTCAGACATATAAAGGCAACTAGAAGGCAAAAGTTACTGGTAGTTCATGGATTTTTACATAGAGGAACATGAATAAGACTAATAAACTATAAATTAAAAAGATACATTAACATGAGAGATTGTGGGCAATAGAGCTTAGGCTCTAGGGATATTTTTTCACTAAAATAGAATCTGATGTGAGGTTGGAGGATGTATTTTAGCAGTTGTGTTTTCAGCCTTTTGCAGATGGCATTTGACCACGGGTGTGGATTTTATTCCTTTGCAGTCCTGGAAATGAAGGACAAGGTACAACTTGAGTCCATAAGCATGCACTGCATACCTAACCTAAGTCATTTTGACCCTTTTCTGTGGGTCAGTTTTCTTAAGAGGAAGTTTGCTTTCTTCACAGGAGTGTGGTGCACTTTATATATTAAAACACCTTTACAGTCTTCCTATGAGGGACACTTGAGTGTAAAACTGTACATAGAAAGATAAATGTTCATGAGTTGGATCCAGCTCACCTAACTTAGGCAACTAACTTGTGGCTAAATTTTGGAATCTAATACCTTATACGTGACAATATTCCCTATACAGTAAAATGGAGAGAAGCAAGTTTTTGAATACTCCTTGGATGGAGATCTTCCTTGCTTAATGTGCTAAAATTGTAGCACAATTTCAAGGTTTTCTGGTTGTGCAGGATGGATCCTATCTAGTGTTTTCACACTTACAAAGAGAACTGCTAAGTCTTTGAATGTTTGTCTGTGAGTTGGGTTGATCACAGCAGAGAAATGACAAGCAATAACACCTGGGGTATTTTTTTTCTGTATTCAGAGCCCTGAAGTGAAAACTTTTAATTTGAATATTCAAAGAAAAGCTTGGAAAAAAAAAGAGCAGCCTCTTTTATTTGATCATTGAACTCTTCATTTCATAGGTGGCTGCTGCAATAAGGAAACTCTCCCTGTAATTGTGGTAGTGCACAGTCACTGCTCTCTCAAGCTAGTTGGCTCATTTGAGATGGGAGTCAAAGCATGCTGCCTATTTTAGCATTTAATCCCAATATTTTAGAACAACCACAGTCTTATAAGCATATAATTCATCTCAGTTCCCTATGAAAGTTTTAAGGATTTTCATGGTCATCCCAGTTTTCAAAGATGAACTTTTCAGGCCACCATAAACTTATATGAACACCCCTTTGTACATCTCCTCTCCATATTTTCCACCTCCCAGATTAGATACTTTCTGCTGTGTTGCTTGTTCTAGAGGTCAATACCATCCAACTTCTCACTTAGCCCTCTATTTAGAGGTTGGCCAGTCTGGCTTTCAAGAGTGACACAACTTTATTATAATAATAATGCATTTTAATTTATGGGCATCCACGCCTGAAGGATACTGGGCGTCTTAACAAAAACAACTAAAAACTAAATGACAATAAACAAAGGCAAAAGGCCTATAAAAAGAGAGCTTGGAAGCCAAGAGCTTAAAATCCCTGCACAACAAAACAGGAAAGGAAATCAGAAAGTCAGAAGCCTTGCCTGCAAATGTGTTCTGGCATATGTGTGAGACAGCGCATTCCCGAGGCGAGGGAGGGGACCATCTCTTTGGACCTTCCAAGTGGAACGAGCAATGACCAACACCATCAGCCTGAATTGCTGAGAAAGGACATAGAGCTGCTGGAAGTCATTTCCTCTTACCTCAGAACAAGGAACTTCATTGGAAAAGCTACACCATTCTTGAAGTTATATTTTCTCTCTTCACTTCCCTGAAAAGGTTCACTGAGAAGGTGTCTTTCCTTCTGTATTTCCTTCCATTTGTTTGAAGAGATGGCACCTGATCTCTCACATGGCTGCGATGGTCCTACAGCATTTGAGCTTAAATTGGCTAATTTTGGAAAATAACTGTACTATAGATCCATACATATAACTAACTACATTACACATGTATAATTAACTACACTGTATATACACTAACTACATTAGAACTCAAAAGATTAGTAGTTTTAAGAAAAATACAGAAGGCATGTTAACTTAGCTTTATTTTTGTCTCTTCAGCAGCCTTATTATTCCTGTGCCTCATGTGGCTGATCTGTGAAATGAGGATACTGATCTGGCCTGATGGAAAATAGAACCATAGCATAGAATCATAGGATCATAAAATGTTTTGGGTTGGAATGGACCTTAAAGCCATGGGCAGGGACACCTTCCACTGGACCGGGTTACTCAAAGCCCCGTCCAACCTGGCCTTGAACACTTCCAGGGAGGGGGCAGCCACAGCTTCTCTGGGCAACCTGTTCCAGTGTCTCACCACCCTCACAATAAAGAAATTCTTCCTTATAGCTAATCTAACTCTACCCTCTTTCAGTTTAAAACTGTTACCCATCGTCCTATCCCTACACTCCCTGATAAAGAGTCCCTCCCCATCTTTCCAGTAGGCTCCTTTTAAGTACTGGAAGGCCTCTCTAAGGTCTCCCTAGAGCCTTCTCTTCTTTAGGCTGAACAACCCCAACTGTCTCAGGTTGTTCTGACAAGGGAGGTTCTCCAGCCCCCAGATCATCTTTGTTGCCTCCTCTGGACTTGATTGAACAGATCCATGTCCTTCTTGTGTTGGGGGCCTCAGAGCTGAACACAGCACTGCAGATGGGGTCTCACGAGAGCAGAGCTGAGGGGAAGGAGAATCACCTCCCTCAACCTTCTGGCCACATGCTATATCACCTCTTGTTTGCTTACCTCTGCCTGCAACAAATGCTAGTCTTGGCATGGCACATTTAACCACTTCTGGTCTGCCAGGGTCCCCTCCAGCAACTTTTGGGGTACATTGCTTTTTCTTGGCCCATTCAAATTTGAACAAAGCCCTTAACTGGAGATTTTGTCCCTGCTTTGGAGGAGCTAATAGCAATTAAAAAAAAAGTCTGCTGAAACAACTTTTAAAAATGGGGCTTTTGGTTTTTCAGTCTGTAATTACAGCATCAGTTCCCTTTTATGCTTCTAAATTACAGAGAAGCAAACTGCCCTGTTTTGTGATGTTTTATTATTTTAAATTACCCAGTGGCTTTGTGGGGAAAGAGTAACTGAATATTTTTGGTGGTGTTACATAGGCGACGCCTTCCCCATTAGCTCTTGTGATTCTTCCTCACTCCCTAAGGTTCGCTTCAGGGGGAATGGAAATTAATTTTCTTCAGGGGGAATGGTAATAAAGAATGTCCCCTTTTCATGGTTTAGTCAGCTTGAAACAAACTCTTAAAAATGTGTACATCATTTTTAACAGAGGCTTTGAGTTAACCAGGATTAAGTAGGCTCTATTCTTGCTTCAAAACACAATTTTCTGGGTAGTCTTGCAGCATGATTGACGTGTGCCTTGGCACAAGGAATGAAATGGGGCCCTCAGGCCAGCCAGCCACAAATGTCACCCCCACCTACCCCTACCGTCTCGTCCCAGCTTGGCACCCACACACCCCTGCACACGGGCCTTGGTCCAACTGCGTCACTCATGCAGACACAGCCGACTCTGCTGGATCCAGCCGTAGCCTGAAGCAACACGTTGGGATGTTTTTAGAGGTTATAGGGATCACTGATCCATCTTTCAACAAAGGTCGGCTACGTTTCAACTTTCCCTGGAGCTCCTGCCTTCTGCAAGTATTTTCCCTTCATCTCTCCAGTTTGAGAGTGTCTGTCTTTCAGGTTTTTCCCTTTATACTAGGGATGTGGATTTCAGCTGATTGCCCATGATAGACCATTTCACAGTTTGCACCAGCACTCAACCCTCCAAGTCATTGCACCACCACAGAAGGGATGAGTGGCAGAAGTTGGGCTGGCAATGAGACAGTGTAAAAAATTCATAGTGCCTTCATGTTTAAATACATAACCACTGCATTCAGAAAATGTCCCACCTGGGGATCTGCACACTGCTGGTAGAGCACATGGAAGGTTCCTTGTTGTGAGAGACGACTTGTAAAAACAGGCCTGCAAGAAACACGGACTGAGAAAAACAGCCTGAGAAAGAGATAAAAGTTAGCAGGAGGAGTGGAGGCCCTCAGAGCTAAGGAATGTCTCAAACACTTGCAAGTAACAAAACTATAGTCACAGGGTGGATAGTGTGGAGGTCGAAGGTGATAAGGCTGCCCCAATAACACAGGATGCAGCTGGAGGAGGGAGCCCTGTGGAGACAAGACAGTTCTGCTCTGGTGCACCTGGTCAAATTTCAAGGGCCATCTGTCCAGTGAATGACCTTTGCTTCATTATCCATGAAATGCATATTAAAGTTAACATCCCTGAATATGCTAATGAAGACTAACAAGATCATGTTAATTACATCATCCCATGAGACATTTTAACCCTCCCCATACATGGTATATAGGTATGTGGGTTGACCTAGGGGACGGACCCAAGGAAAGTGTGTATAAATTGAGGGGGAGCAAAAGGAGGAGTGGGGGGGGGGGCAGAGAGTGAAGTGAAGTGAAGTGAAGTGAAGTGAAGTGAAGTGAAGTGAAGTGAAGTGAAGTGGGATTGACGCAGGAACCCAGACCGGTGATCTCTATTCCTCTACTCCCTCTATTCCCTCTCTCTCCCTCCTTTTCTTCTCCCCCTTTTCCTTCCCTACCATTAAGAAATGCAAGGCATACTGTATTGCTTGCCACAACTCATTATATACTTAGCCAATTATCGTGTATCCAATTCATACATTATGGGAAGTTAATAAATGTTTGGACTTTGAGACTTGTCTCACCGTTGTCCGCTCCGTTGGGGATTTACAAATCTGAGTCACTTGTCTCGCTCATCTGAGCGGGACATGACACTTGTGCATCCATCCCACCAGTTCACCAGACTGGGTAGAATAGAATAGAATAGAATAGAATAGAATAGAATAGAATAGAATAGAATAGAATAGAATAGAATAGAATAGAATAGAATATTTCAGTTGGAAGGGACCTACAACAATCATCTAGTCCCACTGCCTGACCAATTCAGGGCTGACCAAAAGTTAAAGCATGTCATTAAGAGCATTGTCCAAAAGCCTCTTAAACACTGACAGGCTTGGGGCATCAATCACTCTCTAGGAAGCCTGTTCCAGTGTTTGACCATCCTCTCGGTAAACAAATGCTTCCTAATGTCCAGTCTAAACCTCCTCTGCAGCAGCTTTGAACCATTTCCATGCATGTGTCGTGGTTTAACCCCAGCTGGCATCGCCAGGGGAGGAACCAACAACAAAAACCAGGACAGCATCCTATCACTGCATTAGGGAGAGAAGAGATCAGCACCTCCCTCACCCCTTCCCTTCCTCTGGAAGCTGTAGAGAGCAATGAGGTCACCCCTCAGCCTCCTTCTCTCTAAACTAGGCAAACCCAGAGTCCTTAGCCGCTCCTCATAGGACATTCCTTCCAGCCCTTTCACCAGCTTTGTTGCCCTTCTCTGGACACATTCAAGGACTTTCACATCCTTCTTAAATGGTGGGGCCCAGAACTGCACCCAGTATTCAAGATGAGGCCTCAGCAACGTTGAATACAGTGGATATCTCTTTTGACTGGCTGGTTATGCTGTGTTTGATGCACTCCAGGATGCAGTCTGCCCACTGCTGGCTCATATTGAGCCTGCTGCTGACCAGCACCTCCAGATCCCTTTCTGCAGGGCTGCTCGCCAGCCACTCCTCTCACAGTTTAGGCTTGTGCCAGGCATTACTTCGTCCTAGATGCAGAGTCCAGCATTCGGACTTCATCCATTAATCGTAGCCCAATGCTTCAATCTATCTAGATTCCTCTGCAAGGCATCTTGTCCCTCAAGAGAGTCAACAGCACCTCCCAGTTTAGTATTATCAGCAAACTTGCTAACGGTGCATTCAGCTGGGCTAATGGTGCATAGAACTGGACATTAAACACAAATCTGCTCAAACATGTGCCCATGCTGTCTGTCCATCTTATTGAACCACTATTCTCCACCATGCATTTCCTAATTTTTAAAGCCATTTCTCTACAGGCCTTTGTAACCAACAGATCCTATATGATGTTGCTCAAACGCAGTCATGGGCCCATAGCCATGAAGTTGAGCCTATTCATGATTTTTTTGCCAGTACAGGAAATGAGCAGCATAGACTTGTCAAGTTGTCTCAATTTACTGCTTGGTTCAAAGAAAACATGAAGGTTTTCAGAGATTCTAACTTCTAAAGAATTTCCACAATAACTTGTGGATTAATATTTATTTATGGATCTGTAACTGTTTTGATTAATTTCTGCTGTTTTTTACCCAAGCTGTTCTGTTGTACCTGGAAGATGATCCAGCCAGATCACTGACTTTAATAAGGATTGTATTTGGACCCCAGACTTGACAGATGGCAAAAATGAACACTTTCCACCACTTTCAGATTTTAATTTTGTTGGGCTATAGCACACATTTGAATTTACAAAAACTACTAACTTGCTGATTTACAGTCAGGCCTCCTTATTCTGTTAATTTTCTTTTGATTCTAAATTTACTTTTCTTTAGTTTATTGTATTCAGTTTACAACAGTAAGTGTAGATATAGAGATGCATACTCTTAATTCCTGCTTCCTCCCAGAACTAACTTAATTTTTTTCAACCTCATAGAAACAATGCTAGATGAAAACTAATCCAATCATTGTTACACACAGGTCAGGAAAATCTCGTAGGCTGTGGAATTCCATTTTTTCTGGGATTATTAGAATTGTATTATGAATGATATTGCACTGTGTTGAATCATATATTATTTGTAATGTGCTTTTAATTGCCTTTGTATGACTAGATATGTGGTTGGGCTAGTTTAACATATTTTATTGTGGAGTGGAGCAATAAAATGTGAAAGGAGCAATCATTCTCTATGGTATCTTTAATAAAAATTGATTTTATCCTTTGAGATCCTCAAGGAAAAATCACTATTCTCTGTCCATCTGGCTTGCTACAGCAAAAAACAAATTCAAAGCTCCTTCAGGTCATTATGGTCCATTGTTGCAACACTGTGATTAAATTTGGGCCTAAATAGCAATTGTTCAGTCCCTTGTAGAAAACAAGAAACAAGTGAGAGGTTTCACAGCCTTAGGTAGAGGGAATATTTGAATTTTGACCTACAGAGTTTGTAGAGGTGAGCTTCCCCCCACAGTGAGCAGTGCCTCCATAA
The DNA here is from genome assembly GCF_031877795.1 of Strix aluco. Classification (NCBI taxonomy): domain Eukaryota; kingdom Metazoa; phylum Chordata; class Aves; order Strigiformes; family Strigidae; genus Strix; species Strix aluco. The sequence goes on along the minus strand of NC_133931.1, from coordinate 14,835,807 downwards.
CCACCACTCTGCAGAAAGGGGTGATTTTGGCAGCCCAGCCCAAACATCCGTTTGCACTGTACCTGTGTTCACCCTGATCACACGTTCACACACCCAGGTACACCTGTAAGACGGGCATGGTGGGATGCAGACCTGCTGCACACTGCGGGGAGCAGACACGAGCAAGGCCAAACAGCAGCCCCGTCCTGTGGCGGCTCCACCAAGCACAGTGCTCACTGAGCACCTCAGGGCTATTTTGGATGAATTGAGAAATGAATGTTGAAAAGGCTGTTTGCTTGGGTGGTGCTTGACTACTCGTCCTCATATTGATCCCAGCAGAGGTTGCACAGGTGGGCAGGGTCTCCAGTGGCGATGCAGAGTGCAGCCCTCTCTCTGGTGCAGGATGAGGGTCAATGGTAGAGAGGAGGCAGATGGGAGATAAGAAATGTTGTGGAAAGACAGATTTCTGGGGGAAATTTGGGTTAGTTTATCTGATTTACCACTATTACCATGAACTCAGATTAGTTTATTCAGGTTGTTGGGCCTGGGGATTGAATTAACAGCTAGTGTGCTATGAAAGAGGTGAGAGGGTGAGGTGTGTGGGGCTCATCTGGGCTTGGGGACTGACTCTGCAAGTCAGTACCTGGGCTACAGGCCAGGGAGGAAGAAACAACAACATGTGGGTGGGACAGGGTGAACGGGGTTGCAAAGGGGAAGGCCAAGGCACCAGCAACACAGAGTACCCTCAGGCTGTGCAGGGAAATTTACAGGTCTTGCACACCAGTATGTGGGTGGTCCCACTGGTCGTGCTGTCCCCAGCATGAGGCTAGCCAAGGCCATCTGGCACCGGCCCAGCCGAGGCTGAGGCACGGCTTGGAGGCCACTGCTGCCAGACATAATGCCTGTATGGGGCTGGGACACACATCAACAGCTGCTGGAGTGGAGCCTCAGGACCATGGCTGGGCCACTGGCAGTGGCAATAGCGGGAGGGCTGAGAATGTCCCAGAAGGGCAGGGGATGGACTCTGATGTTTGAGTGTGTGTTCTTCATTGTTCTGGATGTTTTCATTGCTTCTACTTTTCCTCTGGTCTTTTGTTGCTGAATTTGTGTCAAAGGAATGCGGGAGTGAAGGGGAAATGCAGCAGGCGCTGTCAGAGAAAAATGCCTCCAAAGAATGGCCAGGCTTCTTGAGTTTGATGTAGAGCCACATCTGCTTCTACTGTCACCTGGAAATGTATGTTATCTGGCAAAAAATAATCATCTTTAGTGACCTTTTTTGAACTCACATAAAAAGGAACTCTGCCAATCTGGTGCCCTGGACAATGAATCCTCCTCCATTTAACAGGTGACCACTCCTTCTGTCCATGCAAATATTTTAACTGTTTAGCTTTGTTAGACTTGAATAGTTGCAGTTTTGATGCAGGGACTCTACAAAATGGTTCTTCTTCCCTGTGCATGGTAACTCTACAAGGTGGTGACACCTGCATGAGTGTTAGTGGGGATGTGGGTTCTTGCCATTCTTCCCAGCTGAGTTAGCAATAATGTGATTCAAGTATTACTTCATGGTGGGAAACAGGGTACAAATGAACTTCCTTTATTTCACATCTTTAAAGATTTAATCTGGCTAGTCAAGTCCAGGCATTGCAGTTAAAAGCAGCAGCTGAGGTGTCACCTTCAATCTAGTTTCTTAGACTGAATTACCACCTGGATTATGAGATTCTTTAGGACCAACCCAGGTAGCTGCAGGCACAATTGGGCAGCAATTGTTTAACAAGGGAGGGTGTGAAGGACCAGTCATAGATTAGACACCATTTCCACAGAAGATAAAAACTTTTGGATCTGATAAGAATCGGATGTGGAAAGGTGAGAAACAGTATCTGTAAGAGGACATTTGTCTGATGAGGATTCACACAGTCCAGTAGGGGAAAAAAAGACAACTGCCAAAGATGCTGGAGAATTGGGAATGTACAAAACACTGGAAGAATAGTTGTTTATCACCACTCTATTCTCACAAATTAATTATGGGTTCCTTTTTTTCCTTAATAGCTTTCCTTTTGTTTACAGGCAGGTTTAGAGTTTGTGAGAGGGGAAGTATAGCCTGTTATGGTGTCTGAGGAAAATATCTAATTTTCCCAGGTGTCTGGGTGGAGTCTTAGGGTGTTTGTTAATTTTAACAGAAACCCCTTGGTATTTGCACCTGTCCATGGTTATTGCCAATGGACTGAACACATGAAGGTCATGAGAAACATTCAGTCCCTTCAGCCTCTGCTAGAGAGAGGAAGTGTGGAGCTGGGAGCCATGGTAAACTGCCACCTGGAACATGGAAAACCATGAAAATAACTTCCCTTTCTAGGGTATTTTACTCCATCAGTTGCATTCAGAGTTACTGTACAATACACATACATGTCTTTGGATATTCCTCAGTTAATGAGCCAGCCGAGTAACTCGGTGCTTCGATGTCAGTCTCATGTTAGGTTCAGTAAGGTTAAAAGCTTGCCATATCCTCTTCCACCATTGTTAGTCCAGGTGTACTGCAATGCAAGAAAAGGAAATTATATGAGTAGGAGACTATGCTATTACATGGGTTTTCATTTACAAAGAAGGGGCTTTCTGAAAAAAGGATGAGACAGGTCACATGCGTTATTAACACAACACCTCCTCCTCCTCCTTTTAGGGTTTTATCCCAGTGATTTCAGTAGCAATACTGGTGGCTTACAGTGAAAGCCCATTTGTACTTCAGGACATACAGTGAAAGAGGGTATTTAGTCATGTTTTGTGGATGCAGCTTCAAGAAATATCATTCAGTCTTCTTGCAATATGATACTCAGACATAGGCCACTAAGCAAACCAACACTACTCTCCATTATAGTTCTGAAATACAGTTTAAATTGATGTTCATACGAGTGTCTTATTGCTGATGGAAGCTACAGAGTAGGAGAAATTGTAGTCTGGTGTCAGGAGCATTGCTTGATTCCAGTGTGGCCCAAGTGTTCCCAGAATGATGCAACTTCTGTATCTTTTCAAAGAGAAGATTTGGGCATGATATGAGATCAAGAGAGAGAGAATCAGATGGAAGAAATAAATACTTTCTTCCTGGCAGAAGGGAGATTTGTTTTGCAGGATGGCTCAAACCATGACTTTGTCATCAGACCTTCATGCAGTAGTAATTGGCATAGTCTGTATAGACTGTGTCCACCGGTTTGACTATCAAGAGGGCAAAGAAGAAATATGTGGATAGCTTGATTTTTCCAGGTCCACAGAAGTAATAGAGCTATCAGCAGCTCAAAAAATAGTTTTATTGATTTCCTTCTTGCTGTAGCAATTCTGATCTTTTGAAGAGTCAGACGGAGTGGATAAGATAAAAAGAAGTGACAAAGGGAGGATGAGACAAATGAGTGAAAGCAGGAAATTGCAAAAGACTCCAAGTCATTTTTTTTAATCTTCTCAGGAAACAAAGCTTGATGTCTACCTTCAGCTTAAGAGTTGGTTGAAAGACCCACTTACTCTCCGAGCAGTCAGGTATGGATATTTTAAGGAGATAATGCAGTGGACAATATGGTGTAGTCAACAGACTGTGTAGCCCTTCATGTTAAAGGAAAAATTTGTGACGGTGAGTAGATGGATTATTATTTGCATGTGAAGAAAATTTAATAGACTTCTGTTTTGCTGTTGTAATAAATGGCTCTGCAACAAGTTATTTTTGTCTCTGTGCAGGCATGTGGCACTTTGACAACAGTAATCGGTACTTTACTGGGAGCTAAATACAATAGTACAAGTGTGAAAGGTAGTATCATGGCCTCTGGATGGTTTAGTTGTCAGAAGAGCTGACTGAATTATCTTTTGGAAGGAGCTGATAAACATGTAGACAAAACCAACTCAGACTGAGATGGGCACAATAAATTAAGCCATGCTACATTTCTTGAGGGCATCTCAATAGAAACTAAATGAACATCACTACTAATTGGCAGCTATGCCATTAAATTCAATTAAATTTAAATCAGTTCTTTGTGACACACTGTTTAAGGACTTCCTAACTAAAAAGACAATGTTAGTAGCATCAAGGCTGACATAAAAGCTTTGTCAACACAAATATATCTAGCTCTTGGCTCTCAGCATATGCTGTTTCTGAAGTCTTGCGTTCTCAGGCAGGAGTAATTTCAATTGTAGTCTGTTTTGTTGCTCACTTGAGTTCTATTCTTGCACAGAAAAGACATTAAATCCCAAAGTGGTAGTGCATGGTGGGCACCACCAAGGGATATTGGGGAAGGTTATGCTGGTAGTGTAGAGATGTGTTAATACCATCACTTTGCACAGCTGAGACATTATTTTGCATGCTAGTCATGCCTACAGAGGTCAGTTAATCCAGAATTATAAGGGGTGTCAAAGTTTTTTTAATGCCCTTTACTGAAGTGGACTACCATAATTCAACACCTTGGAGCCTAGGGAACGCACATGAGATATGGCAGACTTCAGTGAAGTCTGTATTTTTTATTGAGACCATGGACTTGAAGTTTGTTCTTCCCCATTGGAAGTGCTTTCATGCTACCTTATTGTCTTTCTTCAGTTAGGGCTCTCTCAGTCTCTCCTTTTGGAACTATTTTGGTTTATATCACCAGTGGTATCTTTCTTGAAGCCAAGAACTTGACTCTGGATCTCTCACACCCCAGGTATGTGCCTTGACAAACAGGGTCATGGAGACTGAGCAGGCTATTTTCACTGGAAATTCCAGGTAGGCGCTGTGAAATTCTTCCTGAGGAAGCTGGCATGAATGCTCCCACTGAAATGGGCTGGTTTTGACAAATACACACTTTCTAACAAAATGGAAAATGCCATGCCAGTCCTGTACTTACAGAGATGCTGTTTAGGTGCAGTTTGCTTGAGTAGACAGTGCAGTAGGGCCCAGCACCTCCAGAAAATGCGAAGGAAAAAACCCCAACCCAACCCCAAAAACCAAAATGAAAGTGAAATGCAGACACAGCATTCATAACATTCAGAGCCAAGACCGCTGTGGTCAACCAGCAAGACAAGGTGACAATTCACGCTTCTGTATTAACTTCATGCTTGCTTCTGATGAACAAAATCACATACAGTGTTGTTCTGTTCCCACCTTTATTTGTCAGGGCTCCCTTTGCAACAGTTTGGTAATCAAATCCTTAGATCCTTCTGCACCAGGCAGGCAGCAGATCTTTCTCCCCTCCCTTTTTGTTTTTCCCAGTTTTCCAAATTCTGATCCAATTTTCTTTGCTCTGTTTTTTTGCCCCCATCACAAGAGGCTACCTGCTGCTCAGGTTGTGGAACATGCATTCACTGACACCTGGAAACAAAATTTATGTCAAAAGAACATACGTGAAACAAAAGAGTTTCAATGGACAGTCGTAGCTTTTCTCCTCTACTCCAGCTCTCTCCAGTCCATTTTCCTCTTCTCTTGCCTGTCTCCACTGTTCTAATCTGTAAATGATATTCACAGGCTATGCAAAGCACTACAGCATAAGAGCAAATAATCAGAGGACTGTTTAATTTGGAAACAAATAAGAACGGACAGACAGGTAAAGGACACCTTATTTGCTTTCTTGCAAGAACAAGGAGATATTCAATCATATTTAAAGCAGTGCATTGTAAATCTTACCAAAGGGAAATGATTTTATATTATGCAGAAGCACTAATGCACAACCACAGGATTTAAGTAAAGCCAAGGTCAATAGGAATAATGAGGGGAATTCAACATTTGTATGAGTAATAAGACCATAAAATTATGTCTGATGGGAATTTGTGTTTTGTTAAAGAAACATTAAACCAGCATGTTTTTAAAAACCATCCAGGGGTGTTATTAAATACAACTCATAAAGAGAGCTGGTGAGAAATGGAGGAATATACAGAGGGGAAGCTTGAAGTGATCTAATTCTCTTCCAACATCTAAACCTGTAGGCAGGACAGTACACAGCTCCAAACTCCTCATATCCACCTGGTCTGCATGTGCCAACCAAAGAGCTGGCACGAGCCACGTGGTCATTTGGTGTTGTCCCACAGCCATTGCGGAGGGCTTCAGACCAGTCAAGGTCACACAGATGGTTAAATGGGATAAATCCCTACCATCAGATTGGAGAGCTTGAGATTTGGGGTCACTTTGCCAAACAACAGGATTTGTCACATCTTTAATAAATAGAAATTTCAACAAAAGCTCCATGGCATTGCTTTCTGTAACATCTCACAGAGCTGTTTCACTTGAATTCTTAAACCATCTTAATTCTTGTATTTCATTTGTTTTCCGTGTAAACAGATTGGCAAGACTTGCTGCCTAATGAGGTAGAATCCCTTCATCTTAAATCTCTGAAAGCTTCTACTGTATGGAAAAAAGGCTTTTGTGAGGAATTATTTAATTCTTAATTCATTTTTAGCACTACTTTATCTTAATAAAATAAAGAAAACATGACAATAGTTTAAAGATACTTACTTAGGCTTGTTTTATATAAGTAAATGAGGGATTTTCTTGTAAATTATGGTCACAAAAACTGAAAAAATGAGGGTTATTTAATAGCAAAATGAAGACAAACAATAGCGCAATTCTGAATATACCTAAGTGTGTATTTCTGAATGTTGAGCTGAATGCGTTAAATCTACGTGAGAATTGCAGCATTTGAACTGAAGAATTACGGACTGCAAAGTTTAGCAATCACTCCAGTCAAGCTGAAATTTCACATTAGTAAAAAAGTGAAAAGTTTAAAATAAAGCAAGGCTGTATTTATCCGTCTGCTTTAAAGCAGCTTTCGTGCATGCGTTAACGAAGTAGACAGTGCTGTCAGAATAACAATCATTGTGAGTTCTGAGTGTGTAACAGGAAGGAATTTTTTTTTTTTTTTTTTGTCCAATGGAGAAAATAGAAAGATTTGCCCACCCTGATGCTAAAAATACAGAATAATTATCAGCTGAGGCAAGTGCACTTCTGACGTAAGCATACATGCACACCATCTATTTTCAAGTCTGCTTCATTATAATAAACAGATGATTTTTTCCTCAAGTACAGACTTTAAAAGCAAATGGAAGTGGCTTTCCTGAGGAAGGGAAAACCAGTCTCAGAGAGGCAGAGGAAAAGGGAGTCCAGAAGCCTTCAGCACCTTGTTGTACTATTGCTTCCACAGTAGGGCAGGGGCTCTAAAACATGTGCCACAATCTCTCTGGAGATAGTCCCAGGTGGTATGGGCCTCGGTGACATAGCCCTATGCCCTTTATGGCCTCTGCTCCTTCTGGCCAAGGTCCAACACGTTTCATAGCAGGAATATACCTTGTGGCATTCATAGAATCACAGAATCACAGGATGGTTGAGGATGGAGGGTACCTCTGGACGTCATCTGGTCCAAGCCCCCTGCTTAAACAGGGCCACCTGGAGCCAGTTGCCCTGGACTGTTTCCAGATGTGTTTCAAATATGTCCCATGATGGAGACTCCACAACATCCCTGGGTAACCTGTTCCAGGGCTCAGTCACCCTCACAGTAAAAAAAGTGTTTCATGATGTTCAGAGGAAACCTCCTGTGTTTCAGTTTGTGTCCATTGTCCATTGGGACAGTCTATCTAGTATTTTGCTATTGTGAAGGCTTTCAGTAATCTCAGCTGTTAATAGAAGGTGATTCCTGATTTTTGACATACTGGAGGGCAATAAACAACTTTTCTGATTTCCTGAGTGGGTGCTAAACCTTCAGAAAACCGGGAGTCACATCATAAATGAGTAGGTATAAAGTCAATGCATACTCAGCTTGAGTATTTTTGGTAAAAGAAGGTGAAATTTGCTGCTTTCTTCCTTCTACTTGGATTTCGGCTCAGTTTGTCAGTATGTGTCACTTCTGCTTTCTTCCAGGTTTTCCTTCTCAGGGTGCACTTGTGGTCTTCACCTCTAAGCATGCAGGTCACCAAGAGCCCCCTTAGGAACAACACTTTTATGACCAACATAAAATCAGACATAGAAATGCAGGGTATCTAACATGCATGAGATGTGCCTTGTGAGAACTAGGACACAGCATACTACACCAAACCGCTCCTTTAATTGTACTGGCTTTTATTTTTTCCTACTTACTCCTTCACTACTGCCTTCTCTTTCTGAATCCCTCTTTTGTGGTTCTACTCTCCTCCAGTTCCCTCAGACCTCTTTTTCTTCTCAGTCATTTTATAATGGGAGATTGTTTAGCCATGGGGTTGCTGCTCAACACGGACAGTCGGATGAACTGCCTGCAGAAGGCACATCTCACACTGCTTCTCCCTGTCCTTGAATCCAGTGAGGCTTCAGACTAGAAATGTGGATGTTGTTCTTTCCCCATACTGAGGAGCAGATGAGTGGGAGAGAAAAGGAAGAGGATTTGGTGTACTCTGTCATAGGCACTGGAAAGCCTGGACCCTAATCACAGTTGTGCCAGAATCAAAAGGTGGCTCAGATCCAGGATACAGGTCTGGGCTCCAGTCTCTGTAGTGTGTATCATCTCTTCTGTGGGATTGAGTGCACCCTCAGCAAGTTTGTTGATGACACCAAGCTGTGTGGTGCGGTCGACACGCTGGAGGGAAGGGATGTGCCATCCAGAGGGACCTGGACAGGCCGGAGAGGTGGAGCTGTGCAAACCTCATGAAGTTCAACCAGGCCAAGTGCAAGGTCCTGCACGAATGTCGGGACAATCCCCAGAAACAATACAGGCTGGGCAATGAGTGGATTGAGAGCAGCCCTGTGGAGAAGGATTTGGGATGAAAATCTGAAAATGACTGACTATGAGCCAGCAATGTGCGCCCACAGCCCAGAAAGCCAACCGTATCCTGGTCTGCATCAAGAGAAGTGTGGCCAGTAGGTTGAGGGAGGTGATTCTTCTCCTCTACTCCATACCAGTGAGACCCCACCTGGAGTACTGAGTTGAACTCTGGGGCCCCCAACACAAGAAGAACATAGACCTGCTTGAGCAGGTCCAGAAGAGGCCATGAAAATGATCAGGGGGCTGGAGAACCTCCCTTATGAGGACAGGCTGAGAGAGCTGGGGTTGATCAGCCTGGAGAGGAGAAGGCTCCAGGGAGACCTTAGCGAGGCCTTCCAGTACTTAAAGGGGGCCTACAGGAAAGATGGAGAGGGGCTCTTTATCAGGGAGTGTAGGGATAGGATGATGGGTAACAGTTTTAAACTGAAAGAGGGTATATTTAGATTAGCTATAAAGAAGAAGTTCTTTACTGTGAGGGTGGTGAGACACTGGAACAGGTTGCCCAGAGAAGCTGTGGCTGCCCCCTCCCTGGAAGTGTTCAAGGCCAGGTTGGACGGGGCTTTGAGCAACCTGGTCTAGTGGAAGGTGTCCCTGCCCATGGCAGGGGGGTTGGAACTAGATGGTCTTTAAGGTCCCTTCCAACCCAAACCATTCTATGATCCTATGATTCTGAAGGCTTTCCTCATGACATCATTCCTCCCCAGCTATTCCAGTGCCACAGGAAGAAGGACAAGTTACACTCCCCCAGTGTAAAGGCCCTTTTTGGTTCAGGGCCATATGAATGCACATAGGCTGCTAAAGTAGAAACATCAGCAATTATTAAGAAATTAAAGGTCTTTCTTCCAGAAAGGGCTAAATAACTGATTTCCTCCTTGCATGCTCTTTCCAGAATTTCCACAGAAGTCTCAATTATTCATTTGTGCCATAAAAAAGTGCTACACTTCTGAGTAACGAACTTATACAATGTCAAATAAAAGCAGCTTTCACTGTTTGTTGAACATGAATCAAGTAATTTTTGTCTGAAAAAAAGTAATGGATAACCCAGGTGAAAAAAAGCGCCAAATAAGCATGTCTGTCTTGGAACTGTTTTGAAGGTAATCACTTCGACACCCGGTTGTTGCTCTTGCTTGGTAAGAAAAGCTCCTTTTAATACCTTCTGCCAACTCTCTTAAAAGTTTGGCTTCTCTTCTGAAGAGATGCAGGATTGCAGGCAAAATCCTTCTTACTTTGCAACTTTGGGCCGTATTAGTTTTGGATATGATGATTAGTGAGTTTGATTTACTAATCTGACTTTATTAAGGGGCTGTACACCGCTATCCCACAAAGAACAGCCTGCAAGGCAGAGAAAGACAGGGATGCTCCAGGGCAGAAAGTGGGACAGGGGACCTATGCAAGTTGACTGTAGCATAATGTAACAAACTGGGGCCTTTGTTAAAAAAGGGGATCTAAGCCAAGGGGAAAATGAGATTTGTTTTGTTCCCTCCATCCTCTCAGGCAGAAGATGGAGGCAACTGACAGAAGAGGGCTGCTGCAGTCAGAACCTAGAGATGCTTTCAGTCCCTGTTTTCTCTAGTCCTTCTTCATAGCAGGCAATGTTAGGCCAGTACTTTTTGTCCTTTTTACACAGAGGAATTAAGTAGTTCTATCCCTGCCCCACTCCCTGCCCCACAAATTGTTTTTGACTGTGTCTGCTAAAGGAAACATTTTAATCTCAGAAAATATATCCACAATATGTATATACACAGAGTAAGATAACTCTTTATTTTCTGTCCCCCAGCCTTTTAATCAATCAGATCTAACCATTTGTTGTATAACCATAAACTCATGATTTAATTATTTCTGAAGGTTTAAATCCCTTCCCCTCCCCCCCCCCCCCCCCCCCCCCCCCGATTTTACAGGCATATACAGCTTTTGTGTGAACTAGAAACATTCCACTTACTGCAGTCAAGTGGGGTTGACATCCATGTTAGCTCAGCTCAGCTCTTTTATGCTTAGAAAATAAAAACAGGATTATGAAAAGAATTTTTTGTCTTTTAATTTAAAATGCTTTAAGTTGCACATATTACCTTTGCTTTTGTTTGGTTTGGGAGAGGGGGAAGGCAGAATTGCCTGCCTGATTTCAAATAAATTAGTCTCTTCAGAAGGAAGAGCTTAGTTTAACCCCTGGCTTTGAATTAGAGAGTGCTTTCAAATTTTCCCATGTGAATGATCTAAATCGTTTGACTTTCTCAGCTGGGGTTCCCTCAGCCCTTCCTGACAGAGTAAGGGGAAATTTCACGGCGGGTGAAATGCTTAACCCTTTTGGGCTCTGCCTGTCCGTGGTGGCTGCAGTGGGCTCTGTAAAGGAGGTGGCTTTGTGGCCGTGGGAGAGGAACAGAGCATCGTGCCAGACAGTTAGCAAATAACCAAGCCAAAGCTCGCTTTCTTGCCATATTCAAATAAATGATGATGCCAAATCTTTCTGAGCACAAAGGCATTGGACTGAGCAGCAAAATGTGAAGTGGTAACTGTAGTTGACAGAGACAATGTAAAATACTTTGCTTCTCCTTCTGTAGTGTATTGATACTATTTTCATGAAGCATTTAAAAGGAAACCAAACTGTTGACTCAGGGTAGCACTGGCAAAGTGACCCATTGCCTTAATCTGAGATACTTTTTTTCTCTGCTCCTGCCATCAGCAAGCAGGCAGTAACCGTTTCCCTTGAGCTTCCTGCAGCAAGTAAGTAGCAAATTGTTCCCAAATTGCTGCTCCTAGTGGTAACCCCTGTTTTCTCCTCTAGCTGGAAATGCATCTCCAGGAACTAGATAGCTCATTTGCTACTCTTTCATATTGTCTGTGGCCCCTTTCCACTGTGGAGCTGTAGCAGCATGAAGACAGAGGTTGGCCTGGGGTAGGCTGCAGAGCCCAGTCATTCTCTTATGCTTTCAGCAAATAAAACTCCAAGATATACAGCTGTGCAACACCAGTATGAGCAAGACCAGAATCAGCTATCCCCTAAAAGATTCAATTTCTCTTCACAGAGGAACTCACAAGAAAAGAGGAACCAAAACAGGGTTTGTAGAAAATCTGTGGAGACCAGACTGAAACCAGACATATTAGCATAACCCAGAAAGTCTTTGGGCAATCAGGTGCCTGTCTCTGTGGGCTCAAAATTCCCCTTCAGTGCAACCAGCAAACACTTGCCTGGGAGGGAGAAGTGAAAAGCCAGTGGATCTGAAATCTGAGCTTCTACAAGAATTTCTCTGGTTGGTGCTCAGCCTTGCATTTGGGGAATTAAAATGGCTGTGAGACAGGATGTTGGGTGGCTGGGATGACTCCCAGTGGCTGTGGTTATTGCTCGGGTAATCCCGCACAGTATAGCTGAACTAAAACGAAGGTGTATCCATTTCTCCTCAGCCCATCTTTCCAGAAGCAAGAAGATTTTCTTACTCCAAATAAACACTGAAATAGCATTTTTCCTTATGATTCTTTGAAGACTGTAGCTGTCATACTGAAAGAATTTCCTTTCGCAGCAATGACTATCTATGCTGGCAGTGGTGCGGACTGGCTCTATTTTACTTGCCTGTGGCAATTTAATTTTTCAGTAGCTCTTTTCTTTAAAGCATTTACAAATTCAACAGAAACAAGTAAGCCTTGGAAGTAAGACTTGGACATGCAAAGAATACCAGACATAAACCTTAAATCATAATTGAAAAGTAAAAAGTAAGACACATCTTTTCATGCCTGACATGGGGCTGAAAATTGCCTTATACTTTTAGGCGTAAGCTGTCCAACTGAAGTCACGAGTGACACCACACCATAAATCAGATGCCCTCCCACAAAGGGCAGTTCAAAAATGTCCATTTTAAATAAGTGTTTTCTCAACCATTTCAGGTTTTACTCGAAGAGAGGAGGATTGCATGGTTTCCAAAGTCTGGTGGAGAGAAAAGAGAGGAAGACTTTCTTCATAGCTTGGGATAAGAACAGAGCTAGCTGTCCCACAATTTGAAATTTAATATTGAATTTGTATTCCTTAGGCACAACACAGAGAACCTGAATAAAATAAATTCATGCAGATCAGCTAAACCTATGTATGACAAATGAATCTAAACTCACCCTTCTTACAGAATGTCTTCAATCATAAAGAAACATAAAATTGTCTTTTCCTCCCTCTTGCTTTCCAATTTCTATAGCTTTCTTTTTCCTGCCTGAATAATGCAACTGTCCTACTTCTTTGTATCAGAGCTCAGTATTGAGCCATCAGTACCAGTGAGTCAGCATCCTTTCCCACAGGATTCAGTACTTGGGATTTTTCAGGGAAACACTGCCAGCTTGTTATGCCTCAATGGGAATTTTTTTGGAAAACACCTTACATTTGGAACATAAAAAAACCACCACTGAGTATTATGTAGATGATGGCCAAGGACCCATTATCTCCCCAAATGATACCTTACCAAGAAGGTAGTAAACTTCTCAGGAGGTGGGGAAATTACTTCAAGCCTCCCTCCAGTGCTGGCAAGAAGTTCCCTCCAGGCATCTCATTGAACATTAACTTACTCTGGAGCAAGAGTGAGCAATATCTCCAGGGCTGAATTTGAAATCCAGTGTTCTCCAAAAGAGGAACACAGGTGGTTATTAAAGAATTGTAGAAAAGTTTATTCTTATTATTGTAATTATTTAATTTACTGTTTAATTAACCAACTCTGGAAGTATACATTTATTTCTACAGTTAAACTTTCTGTGGGAATGGTATCTCTGGGGCATGAGAGCAAACCCAGGAAACTGCTGATTAAGTACTTCCTGTGCTGAATGGGCTTGTAGGTATTTTAGCCTTAAGCAAGGCTAACCAGGCAACAGGACTAATGCTTTTTTTGTGTATGTCAGATTTATTGTTGCTCCAGCAAAACTGGAGCATGTGTCTTATACATGTCTGCGCCATGGGAGCAATGATGATTCTTCACAGGACTGTATTTTCCTAGCTTAAGGGTTTTCCTAGTCATTACCCTTCATATAACCCAGGGTTTTTGGTTGTCAGAGTCCTTTTATTCTGTATTCTGTGGGTGTTTGAGTTTGTCCTATACCCTTCAGGATTACACTGCGGGATGTTGCAGTAACCACCCTCTTACCATGGTGTCAGAGAGAGCAGGCAGATTTGTGTGGGAATAGGTGCAATTTCTGCACTTCCAAAGCAGCTGGTAAATACAGCATAGCACAGAGCACAGAGCAATAGCATGGTGCTTTGCCGTCCTATTCACCGCCAATGGAGTCTGCACTGACAAAATATTGTTTGTAGGGTCAGTTATTTTAGGTGGGGTGACTCTGGGGCTAATGCTGCTCCTTGCAGCCTCAGTTTGTGCTGTGCAGGTTTTCTGCATGGTGACAGGAGGATGACAGCATGGCTGGATGGAGAGGGGTAAAATGCAGTGTAAGAGCCATATACTCTGCTAGACTGGAGGAAGGAATTGCACCCATAAACTGTGAACAGCAAAAAGCAGAAACAGTGATAATAGGGCTATTGTGTGATCAGAACAGTTTTAAGGGAACAAGGACGATGGGACATGAGCAGTCAGACCTGTGTGTGGCTCACCCAATGTTCTTTTTGAAATGCCTCTCTGTGCAAGTAGAAACACTCTACAATTAGTTTAACTGAACAGAACGCTAAATTAACTGTAGCTGACTCGAAGTTTGAATTCACAGTGCTGTACAGAGGAGTTTTGATACTTCCTTGGGCAGAACTACAATTAAACATTGGGCCTCATTACAGACTCTCCCAGTACTGCATGCTTAGTCCGTCAGCCAACTTTGTGCAGATTGTGCTGATAGGGGTTTGATGTGCCACATGATTGCAGAGAAAGATTTGCTTCTTCTAAGAACCTTCTGGAGTTATTCTGAGGTTATTATGCTTAAAATAAAAGATTATTTTTTCTTCATCTCTGAAAGAAAAAGGGACAACTTTAAATCCTTACAGATTTGTGCAGTCAGGAAAAATATAGCACTTTTCCCCCTTCTGCAAAACCCTAAGTTAGGATACAAGAACTCCTCTGTGTGTTGATTAAAACTTCACAGGTTCCCTTGAAAAGGATATGCTGTATGTCAGGGAATTATTAATAAAAATTGAATATATGGGCTAGTTTCGGATTTAATGGCATATTAGGGTTACAAAATTAGTTACAGAATTGACTGTTTACTCTGGCTGATAAATTAATCCACCCCTCCTTGAGTGAAAGATATCTTTCCTGCCTCTGAAGAACTGCTGGTTGCCCGGGCTCTCTGGGATACGATTTCTTCATATGTTTTTCTTTTTCCATTGACTTCTGCGAAGTCACTCCAGATTTGTGTGGACACAGACTGTAGGGGGACCAGGCCCATAGCCTCTGGAAGGACCCGGGGTGTGAGCAACACTTGTTCTGCAGATGCAGAGCACTCTAGGTGAGCACATGTCACCTCATGCACCCACTGTCCTCGCACGGGTTCGCTCCGCACCCACCAGCCCCATGGCTCAAGTCCATCCTTGGGCTGCAGGGACAGAAAGCCACATCCTCACCACAGGGTCAGTGGCCCCAGCCCTCCAGCCCTCTTTTTGGAGGCTGAGCCACTGTACAGATGGTAAATGCCCAAGTGGTGGGCTATGTGGGGAGGGACATCTCATAGCCTGCAGATGCAGCTGCTTTCCTCAGAGGCTGGGGAAGAGGAGGGTCCTGGCCATCACTTGCTGTCCAAGCAGGCACTGTCTGTTTAATACAAATTCAGTCTCTGCCTGCACTTTTTTCTATGCCTGTTTAATGCAAACGCAGGCCCTGCCTGCCTGCTTTTCTACAACTGTTTAATATGCACTCTGCTGCTGCACGGCCCTGTTCCAGGCTGGAGGCTGGAGGTTGGTGTGTCCTGCCCTGTCTCCAGGCTCAGTCAGGGCCCCTTCCCAGCAGCCAGCGGGTAGGAGCCCCCAAGGCTGGGGAGGAGGGACTCCACCCCTGCTGTCACCTCCCTGCCTGTGTGTGCTGTTGGGCAAGGAGAGGTGGGCACCAGCAGCTTCAGGTGTGGCAGGGAAGTGAAGCAATTGTCTGCACTTAAAAGGATCACTTGGGGGAATTGCACCATGAGGGAGAGCCAGGCTAGGAGACCATGTTTCACAGAGACATCTAGGCCAGTGAGGGGGTGGGGAGGGTGGGACCCAGTTTCAGCACAAAGGCCTCTGCAGCAATTTTCTTGGTGGGGTTGAGCATCCATGTGCTGAGTAAGGATTTGTCAAAGTCCTTACAGGGTACAGAGAGAGCCTCGGAGCATCACTGGGTCACCACTTCTGCAGCTGAGCATTGAACTGCTTTGGTGCTGCCACCACTTGCCTGCAAGCTTTCTTTTTCAACACAAAATCACCAAATACCACTATGGGGTCTTTGTCATTAGCTGCCAAAGAAATATCTTCTTTTCTGAATGCTTGGATTTTGTGATTCTTTCAAGAGAGAAAGTCTGATTTTGAGGCACAAAGTGTAATTTTCCTGCATCGTTCCTCTGGCTTCTTGAGGTTTCAGCATGTCAGTCTTCTTGGACTTTCAAAAACATGTCTCAACAGCAGTAACTACCCATTCCTTGTATCCTTGCGCTGGCTCCCAACCCACGCGACGTAAAACCAAGCTGCTCTTCTCTACCTCCTGGAGACGGGAATAGCCCGGTTTCCCGCTGGCTTCACCGGCCTGCCAGCCACTCTCAGCTTATTTTGTTGCAATCCAAAAAACACACCCTTCTTCAAGCATTGACACATCTCCCGAGTGTGGACACCCTTCCCGAAAATGTGGGTCTATGTTAGTCTTCCCTAACTCCAGCCAGGAGAGAGAGGTTCCTGCAAGCCTGCTGTTATTTAGGCAGCTTGATCTTTGACATCTCTGTCTTTCCCCTTCAAAGAACGCAAAGACCTGATTCATCTCTTACTGACACTGAGTTTCCATTGCATTATGTGGAACTAATCATCCTTTAGGATGTCTCATTTCAATCTTCTTAAGTGCCATAGACAGAGCTGAAGCACAACACAAATACCAAACCGTTGATACTATCAATAGACAGAAATCGTCTTTTGTGTGCTGACAAAGTTCTGCACATCCAGAATGATATATGTCCTAGTTGCCAGAAAGTTTATTTATTTATTTAAAAGTGGATGAAGACTTTCCTTCTTAGATAAAAAAAAAAAAAGGAGAAAAATACTCTCCAGAAAGTTCTGTCTTCACCGTTATTGAACCACGCCCTGTTCTCTTCATATAAGAAATATTGCCAAAGCCACAATCTTTCATCATGTGGTTCCTTTTAAATAACCTCCTAGGTACTAAAGGTCAGGATGATTTAAAAAAAATAACCTGGTAGTATGAAAGAACTTTTTTTAAATGCGAAAAGACAAACAGAGGAATCCTACGCAAACTTGCCATAAATACAAGGGATGAGGATGATGATGAGTGGAATAAACTACGTTCACACTGCGTTCACCTGCTTTACTTTGTCTCAAGCTTTGTTCAGTTCAAAACTCTAATATAAAAATAGAATTACTCAATACATTGCAATTCTGAATCCATTCTTATAGCTCTTTCCCATAGATTTGCCCTTTGACTCCGCTGGGAATAGTCACTTACACAATGACTACAGCCTCAGCTTTGTACATATTTTTATCCCTCCTCACTACTGAGCTTATTGCCAATATTGGTTTTACCATCTAATTAAGGTGCAGGAAGAAAAATGTAAAACTCTTCTTTTTTTTTTCAGTGATTTTTGTCCAATTTTTTTGCTTCTCCACATTATTTCAACAAGGAAATATTCTGGAGGGTGGGTATTTCCTATATTTGACATTTGTCCAAAATTGAATAGTTTCTGGAGTCTGCAGAAATTGCAGGTTCTTTTTTCTATAAATATTTGCTTATTTCTGAGGCACAGCTTTGAATTACTTTAAGGCTGAAAATTTGGGCACTTTGAAAGTGATTCACAAGCAAATCAGGTACCTGTGCCTTGGAGGTGGCAATGTTGACCCATACCAGGATGGGCAGGATGTGTGCCTGAGGGCGATGAAGGGTTTGGTTGAACTGAAGTCATCACTGCAGTTTGTCAAAGCCCCCAGTTCAAGTTGTGTTCATGGTGTATGGGGTGTGTGAGTGTGTGCAAGTGTGTGCGTGTGTGTATATGCACTGTTTGATTACAGACATGCACATTCCCAACCATTTCTTTGAACTTTCTAAAAGCTATCTAATACTAGCTTTATTTTTAAAATGTTCGGTCTATAGCAGACTATACTATTGATTGGTAATTTCACTATGAGAGCATCCATGAGTCACAGTCAGGGACCAGGAATCTATTGTTCTTGGTGATGTGCACAGCATAAAAAAAAAAGATGATTAAAGACCTTAATACCTAGTATCTTCTTTAATTTCCCTCCTACTCCAAAACACGGCATGTTTTCTTGGACCCAAGAGACTGCCTCACTGGAGAACAAGCGTGTATAAAAAAAGAACTAAAAAACGGAGTTGTAGAAGATTTTGAAATCGTAAGGTTCTGCTTTAAACCCATGGGGTTTTTTGATAACTGAGGGTTGTTTCCACTCTTTCAGAGGATGGCAGGACAGTCGACAGACCAAGAACTGGCCTTAAAGCCCATCTCATTGCTCACTCAAATGTTCCTGAAACTGCTTTTCTTTCTTCTCAGGGAAGGAGAAGCCCACACAGCAGGACAAACCCTGCCCCTGCCTGGGGGCAGTGGAGGCAGCGCACTCCTCTCTCCTCACCGTTTCTCTCCTCCTTTCCACCCCAAGGTGGAGGAAGCCTCACTGATAGATGGGGGCTGGCAAATAAATGTTTGCCTTCCCCTGGGTCTGGTCCACAGCCAGCTGGGAGGAGGGCAGGCACTGGTACCCTGGCAGGTCAGGGTCCCCTGAGCACAGCATCCCTCTTCATGTCACCCCCAAGGCCCAGCTCTGGCTGGTTCTCCCCAGCCCTTGCACCTCCCTTCTTCCCCCCACCTCTGCCTCCCCACAGCAGCGTTTCCTCTGTGCCACGGACACGGGGACCCCTCTCCTACCTGCTGCCTGCTGCACACCTCCTCCTTCCTCCTGCAACCTTCCCTGAAAAACAAACTACCACCCCCAAACCCACATTTTTTCCAAGCAACCCTCCCACTTTCTGTTTGCCTCACCCTCTCCCTCATTATCCTGGGTCTTGCTTTTGTTTGTCTTGGCTATTTCGGGCTGGAGGCTCTTTGGGGAAGGGAATACAGTTTATGTGTTGCATGCTCAGGATGTGAAGTGTTTGATTCCTTCCATCTGAGCGAAGCTGAATTGATAAATGAGGCATAAACTGTCTGAGAAGTGTCTACCTGAGCGTGGGCACCTGGTTAGCTGAATCAGCTTTAACAGATATAGTTCATTAAGCAGATGTAACTTTATGTTTAGGGGGAAAAAAATCCTATTTTAAAAGGCACAGGTAATAATTTAATGATAAAGTTTCCCAGGAAATCCAATCAAGGCTATACTCTACCATTATATAGCATGATCATATAGTAGCTATAGCATAAACTATACTCTGGCTCTGAGCACCTTCTTCAGTATTGTCATTCATGAAGGACCACAAACATTTAGTATTCTTTACAATGAGAGGTATATATAATTAGTTGGAATATGGAAGTATAAATGTATAAATTAAAAACAGTACCATGTACTAAGAAGCAACTGTGCTTTTTCTAGCCAATAGCTCTGTTAAAGTGATTCCATTGATACAATTTTAACCACATTACTACTTGATACTATAACTATACTACCAATTGCTAAATTGTTGTATTAAACAGAGCTAATGTAGAAAGGATTAGGATGGAAATGTTTATAAGAGGTGTGTGGGATCCCCTTCGCTTTGCTGCCAGTGGATGATTACTCTCATTTTAATACCTGCAAAACCCCAAACCTCCACACCTGGCACAGTCGTGGAAACATCTGGACTCTATTTTGCAAATTTGAGACTCTGTTGTTATTGTCTTTTAATTATATGTAAAAACAGTTTCTGTTGTAAAAGTATGTAAATTATTTCAAATGAATCAACACAAAACTAGGAATTTTTTGTGTGTTCAACATCATTTCTCAGCTACATTGATGAATGAGATGCTAATATATAGCATGTGAAATGTAAAAGCAAGTTTATTCCTTTTGATACAAAAAGTGATGTGAGAATTCAGTGAAAAATGAAACCACAGTATTTTAAAGCAGTATGCCCCATTTGTACTCTCTGTAAGGAGAACACTTCTGACGAGCATCTATCGTATCTACCAGGAATCTCTTATTCTTTGCTGAAGATCCTCTCATTTGTAATAGCAGAATATTTGTCATATGAGGCTCAACGCTGATGCCTCTCCCTTCCTTTACACAAGGGAAAAGAATATGTTGAATACTCAAGCTCTGTTCGCATGGTTTAAACTAAAAAAAAATGAGTAGAGTCTCTCTGCAGCCATTGAAGCCTTTGGCTTGCTCTGTGAATGATCACTGGTCCTTAAAATTATGTGAGCTTTTGATAACAACGCTCATACACTCCCTGTTCCCTTTTTTTGCAGCCCATCTCTTCGCAGGTGCCTCACTCTGTAGCTGAGGGCAACGGTAAATGATTTTTTTTTATTTGACCTCTCCGTGCTCCCCTCCTTTAAACATAGTGGCAATATGTGAGGCTTTCCAAGCCCGTCAGGGCCATGCATCATCTTTCCTCCATGAAATTACAAGCTGTGGTTAGGGCAAAGGTTGTGAGCTCTCCAAGAATGACACTGGGCCAAGAGTGATGTTGGGCCAAATGCGTCTATGAAGTTATTATCGGCTGCATTGCAACTGCCTGGGCCCTCTGAATTAGAACCTTCGATACTTTTTACATTCTTTTACACCTGTAAAGCGACCATGAAAATCCAGTGCTGGTCAATATTTACTTGGCTCACATATTAACTACTAGACCAGACAAGGAGAAGCAGAGTAGCCAAGCCCAAGATAAGGCATGAAATCCACACGGTCTGCCTTTGTTATTACTTCCTACTTCACAGCCAAAAGTAAAACACCAGTCAAAAAGTAAAGTGAAAAATTTAATCATTTTATAAAATAAGATTATGAAATTCTATATAAAAATCCAACTTCTTAAATATGGTACATTCACTTCCTCACAGAATATTTAAATATTCAGGTCACTTACGCTATATTTTCACCGTATTTGAGTTAAAATCATTGGATAAATTAAAACATCCCTACCAAAAGATACCACAACTTATACAAATAAAACTAAGCAATAATACTTTTTTAAATACAAAATGTAAAGAAATTAGTAACTCTCAGAGCATGCTACAAAATTTTGCCAGAAAAATATATGGGATCATTTTTGTTTAACTAGAAAATATACAGTGCGCTTTTCATTTCTCTTCCTAAAATTCAGTCTCATACAATTTCCATTTAACTTAATAAATATGTACAACAAAAATGTTTATTCCTCGAAGAATATAAATAGCAAATACTGTAGTAGAGCCTGGTCTGGCATTCTTTTCTCATCTAGTCACTACAGTGGGGCTTTTCAACTCTGAATGTGCAAAAATGCAGAATCAGGCTCTTAGTGTTATCAACAGGTTAATAGCTTTTACAAAAGTGATTTTATTTTAAAAAAACCTCCAAAAACACTGCAAAAAACTTAGAGCTATTCCAGTCAGACATTTCTATAAATAGTAAGACATAATGTAGGGAAACAACGTTCCAGTTTAATTACTGCTGGCAGTAATTAGGGAAAAATAGTCAGTGGAGAATGAAAAATATCTTGAATTAGACACATCTTACTTTCACTGATTTAACTTGGTTCCCTATCATTTCTAAAAAGAGTTTCTGGTATAATCTATACATTGTAAATCTGTGAAGAAACTTAATCACCTTCTTCAGACTTTGGATGGTTCGTTTTGGAAAGTGGTATGTTTTCAAGTGCTTCAGTCCATACATTAAACCTTTAATGGTGTCCTGGTCGCCATTCTTTATCCTCCACAGATTGAGAAGCTTCAGAACTTGCTCTGTAGGTTGGCATAGTTTCATTGTGCGCTCAATATCTTCTTTTCCCACTTTCTTGCCTGGTAAGCTTGCCATCAATGTGTTGAGATGTTCAAAGGTGAGGTTCGGGTGGCCAATATGCTTTAAGACACTATTTTCGCAAAGATCAATATCTATAGAAAGCAAAAAGAAAAGAGAGGTAAATACAGTGCATTACTTTATCATGGCCTGCAAAAAAAAATTCCAAAATTTCAAGGTGAATATTCCTTCCCAATTTTTTTTATGTTACTTTATTTCAAATAATTCTCTCAGCAATGCTTTTTATTCAGGTTCCAATGATGAAAAGCATTTAAGAATTTAATTAACTTTGCAAATAGAAACAGCCCCAAATTACAAACTTCATAGCAAGTATTTATTGCTGTACGCTTGCTTCATTTATATTGTAAAATGTTTTGTGTAAGTGATAGGAGTCCTAATATTTGGTTCCAGGGAATGAAAATTTTGCTCTTCTTCAGAAATGTCTAGGCGAGCTTTGCTAAAATAGTCACTTTGGCTTTTGAAGTATTCTAGACACTTCAGAGTCTGACATAAGCATACATACTAAAAAGGAGAGGGAAGAAAAAACATTTCTGCAGCATTTTTCAAATCTATTCTGAGTGGACAAAAGGTCATTCAAATATGGTGGTTGTTGATGGTGGCTTACATGAAAAGAAGTGGCCTGACTCTCATAAAAACCTTGGTGTTAACCTTGCAGGACTATTTCACCTTTGACACCTGTCTTGGCAGATTCAGCCCAAACAAAGAGGTGAATTGGCATGACAAATAGGTATGGGAAGGGAAGAAGAAGGGAAAGCCTGTGTATTCCTCACTCCCATGCATCCCCATTCCGGGAGCAGATGTCCTAGTCCGAGCTGTCAATCTCCACTTTAAAGAAAACAAATTGCACTCTCAGTTGCAGGCATCCAGCTCCCTCTAACCTCAACAGCCACTGCTCAGACGTAACAGTGGGAAACATTTTTGCCACTTGATCACAATTCTTCATACACTGTGCAGTCTCAAAAGGGGATCTTGGCTGTGACACTACACACACTTCCAATGGGGCTACAATTTTGGGAAGAATTCAGTCCTCAACTGATCAGGAGAAGCTGAATTCTCTTCCTGCTTCCCCTCAACTTCACTGTGCTTACTGCATCAATAAATCTCAGTCAAGCCCTGCAAGTCTTCCTCAGAGCATAACACATCACCAGGAGGTATTTGATCCCAAGCAATTTTTAAAATGCCATTTAGAAGGTTGCTTTTAATATGCATGTTATCAAAATAAGGTACCTTGAATAATCTTCTTGACCATATCCTGTTCTTTGTTTTGCTGCTTCCATAATTTCAAAAGCTGGAAGGTCTGCTCTTGAGAACTGTGCCTTTGTTTAATCCTTTCGATATTTTCTGTGCTAACCTTTGTCCCAGGCAAACTGTTTGCTAGTATGTTCAGCCAGTTAGGTGTGAGCTGAGTAGGAACAGCAAACCTGAACAAAGCCTCCTCGCACAGGGTTACATCTGAAATGAGAAAGAGAAAAAGAATATGTCAATTGCTCTGATCTGCTGCCCTGCTTGTCTCAGAAAAAAAAAAAAGCAAGGATGATAAGAAAAAAATGTTTAAAAAGCAAACTAAGAAGTGGTCTTTATAGTGCTTGTAGGTCTAACCTACAATAATTAAAACTCTACTGTGGCCATCACCATAGTGCCATCACCATATCAGGCAAATGGCTAACAAGCTAGATACTTTTATCATAAATGCTGATACATTAATTTAAGCTATAATTAAAGGTATGTTTTCAGAGCACTCTTCCTTAATATGATACATACCTATTCCACATTTTTGAGGTGTCGTATCTGTATTTTCCTGACAGATGTTGTCACGAACTGCATTTCCCTTCAATGCTATTTTGAAACCCAGTGCACTACAGTTTGTGTGCTTCAGACAGGCTGCTTTGGATGATGTTTCATTTGAGAAAAATCCTTCTGGACATCTCTTACATACAGCATCACTCTCAGGGGTACCTGTGGAAACAGGAAAACAATGCATCCAATTACATATAACCTCAACTGTAAAAAAAAATACAAGAATACAAAAATAAAAGAAAATATTCCTCTCCAAATTGTCATGCTTCCTCTCTTCACATTTCTGATCTATGAAGAAATCAATTTAGAAAAAAAACCCCAACACTTATTTTTAAAAA
The DNA here is from genome assembly GCF_031877795.1 of Strix aluco. Lineage (NCBI taxonomy): Eukaryota > Metazoa > Chordata > Aves > Strigiformes > Strigidae > Strix > Strix aluco. The sequence continues at coordinate 14,811,883 of NC_133931.1, read as the reverse complement.
CAAAAAAGATTCTTTACGAGAATCATGTTCCTGCTGGAGTAATAGAGTAAATAGTACTCTTACATACACTTGTTATCAACTTTAAAATCAGTAATTACTGATTAAATCAGTAATTTAGTAAAGTAATATCTTCAAATCAGTAATTACTTGAGTCTACTCAGATATTACATGATGTCTGACCTTCATCTTTCAACTGTACAAATATTCTGTAAAATAATTAAATGGCACAAGAAACTGCTCTAAACTGTAGTGTCTGCCCAGAACCTTACTCAAATGGGTTACTTCAGTTCTAGCTAAAAATATAACCCAACTAAATATCAACCAAAGACACCCAAAATACTTTCCCTGCTCAAATATTAAATTATACAGGAAAATCAAGATTCAATAACATTTTCTAACTTTTTCCTGGGCTTGAATATTTTTAAAAGCAAATGAAGTAGATTGTCCAATATAGCAAAAATATTTAATATACATACATATGTTTTGCTTGGTGTTTTGTAAGACATAGTTTTATTTCAGAATCAAATAGATGATACAACAACAGAATGACAAGATATGGTTCTATCACACTGACAAAAAGGAATAAAATTAATGCATGAAATCTGAAACAGTGCAGTCTAACCACCAGTGGCAGGAAAATAACAGCACCAACAACTGACTCGTAATTCATCTTTTGTCAGCCAACATTTAAGCAAGTGCTTGAAGTCTAATATTTAATATTGCATTATTGAACATGAATTTAAGCACATGCTTAAAATTTTTTTGAAATAATTGGAAACTATATTTGATTAAGAAAATGCCTCCATCTAGTGTATTCTGGAAGTATTTACATGTGGATGCTTATTTTAATGCTAGCTTTTAAGTAAAATTTATTTTGGGCATCTCCTTAGAGAAAAAGAGTATGAATCTCAAGTTTTCAACCAGCTGCAAAATAAAGAACAATACCTGCATACACCTGAACTAGCACTTCTTTCATCAGACAAGTGAAAAGAAAAAGAGAAGTTTTCAACTGTTGTGCATCTGAAAAAAGCAGAGACCCTGTATATTGCCAAACCCACCAAAATCATCTGCTTTCTGCAGCCAGCACCCAATCTGCAGCAGCAGCATCTGCCCTTGTATTTTCTTGCACAATGTGCATTGCCTGCAGCTCTGGGCTGTACAAGACTCCAGCCAACACCTGCACCTGAGCAGGCAGCAATTAGCTTTTCTGAGATACCTCAATTTTTAGCAACTTTTCCTGCTACAGACACGCTGCTGTTGTGTTCTGGCAGCGAGAAAGGGGAATAAAGGAGAGTCCCTGCAAACGGTGCGTCGTTGTGCTCAGAGCTTCCTGTATAACCTTTGTGGCACAAGAGGGAAATAAACTGGGTAATCCATCTGCATTCTCAGGGTTGAGCGTAAAGTCACCTCCCAGCTTTGCCAGCTTCTTCTTCGTTGCTTATCTGGCCGCTCTTGTTCAGGGCACAAACTGCCGCAGCCCGGCCACCCTTCTGCCGCTCCCTCCAATTTGTCTGGAATCCCCCATTCTCCCCAGGGAAACGGCAGCCGCCAGGGTGACAGTGGTGCCTTGTAGCAGCGCTGCTTCCCCAGCGCATTGCTGCTCAAACTCTGCCACGTAAGGGCCGACTGCGACAGAAAGGAACAAAACCTTCATCTGCACTCACAAAAAGGGACTACTGAAGGAAAGCGATCTGCCCAACGTAATCATGAGTGACTGGTAGTGAGGAAACAGATTTCTAATGCTTTAAGCTTTGAATGAGACACTGGACCACACCATCTCCCTGTGTGGCAGCTGAAGCATGTTTTTCTACACTTAGGTTTTATTTCACCTGAATTCACATCGTTACAAAGTTCAAGGCTATCATATGGCAGAAAGCAGGAACATGGTGTGGTCCATGCTTATTAAATTCTTAGTCAATGCCTCACCTCAAAAACTGACTATTGACACAGGGGGACGCAATTATTTTTACAATGTTTTCATTCCTTGTTTGAGGTCTGCTTGGGTTTAGCTGGTTCATTCTGATGGTCTTTTGGAAACCAACTTTCCAATAAATTACACGATTCAACATTTATGCTCTTCCAAAGTTTGTTTCATTTTGAACTGAGGGATTCAAATTTGTCACGGTTTCACTGTGCTCGCAGGGATGCAGCAGGCTGGTTGCTCAGACAATTTATATTTCTTTGTTCATCTCCCAAACGGTCTTTTTGAGAACTTTGTTTCTGGTCCCTTTTGACTTGCTGCTGAGGTACGTGGAACCTCATTAAACCCAAGCCCTTGGGTATAATGATTTAGGTTAATGAAGGTTTATAATATGGAAATGCGGTAGCTGCCAGTGGAAATGCTTAACAGTGGCAAGGGCATCAGGTTAATGCTTAGTTAACCAATTACTCAAGGACTAGTGAGCAGCTACAGCAGCAACATTACTCCTTACGTCAAAGTTGTTCTCCAATGAGATGTTCATAACCCAAGAAAGGACTCCCAACCTGTCATTCAGCATAGCTCTAAAATGTACAGGCCAGCCCTAGTGTTTCCCACTGTGTATACGTAATTCCTAAGGAAGTAATTCTGTAGTCTGGAGATTGGTTGCCTACAGATCCATATCTGAGATGCTTTGATTTTCTGCATTCCCTTCCTCACTGCTCTTCTCCGGCCAGTTATCAATCTCCAGTACAACGACAATTTACAATTCTTTCAGTCTGTATTAAATACTGGAGCTAAACTGGGCCACAATATTTGTCAAATGATAAATGATGTATTTTGTTTTGAGAGAAGAACTTATTATTGGTTTAACAATTTATGTTGTCTTAAATGAAGAATACACTCCACTGAAAAGTGTCGCTTTGCTCTGTATCCCCACCAGACATACAGCACAATGCCAGCCTTCTTGACAAAGAAATGGTTGTTTATTTGATAATAGCAAGTTTCCCTAAGAGTTCCACTTAGGATGCTGATAATTAATTATTACCACATATTGCTGTGATGCTAGAGCTATATTAATATTGTTATAATTATACACTTGGTGTCAAACACGTAGTGCTCCTGGTGTTTGTCAAGATATACAGTTGCTTGAAACAGCAGATTTCAAAATGAAAAACATTATTATTTATCACACACACAAATACTACATTCCAGATAATGTTCCTTTAAAAGAGGCAATCCATCATGTTTCTCATTAGAGTGCAATTTGCTACATTTGCTACTGCCATTAAGATATATATTACAGTAGAAGCAGGGTATTCCACTGAGAAATGTTCCTTTGGCTACAGTCCAAATGATGCAGACTAGGAACAGGTTCAATTGGCTTTACAATTTACCGTCCTGTAATTTCATCTGGACAAGCCTCTTTCCTAATCTTGTAACTGCCATGAGTCGTCGACGTGCGGTAGAGCTCTAATTAAGTCTGTGTGTATTGACAAGCGGTACATACCTGGCTGTGCAACGCCGAATCCAGGAGGACACTCTGTGTGCTTTAAACAAAACTCGAGCTCCAGGTACCTGCCTTCAACGCACTCGCAGACGCGGTTCTGCGTGCTGGTGCACTCCTGCTTGACGTACTGCAGCTCTTTGCAAACGGTGCTGCAGTACTGGCATTCATCGTTGCTGTTCCACTCTTCGGCGTAGTACTGATCTGGACACGGGGCACACTGTGTCGGGCCGGTGGCTGTACAGTGCTGCTTTACGTAGCTCCCAGGAGGGCACTGGTCACACAGCAGCTGACGAGATGTCCCTGGGTCATAATGGGGGTACTTGGGGGGAGAGTCATCCTGGATGGTCCACTTAACAGAAATGTCCAAGAGCTAGCAACAGGAAAATAAAACATCGCTTGCTTTAGTCCTGGGGAGCACCGAGGTCACGAAGAAACCTACATTTTAATGAGTTTATGATCTAATCATGTCACTACCTTTAAAAATGTTTGTGTTAGAAATTTAAAAAATATTAGCCAGCTTCTGGACTCTCCCATGTCTATCTTAGAATGCGAATTTAGGCTCTTATGCAGCAAATCTTCCCTATGTAAGTACTTCCTTGTTCTTCCAGAGATGTAGATCCTATTCTTCTCCCATTTACACCCTTTTAGTCTCACTGGGCAATGACCTTTTATTGCCTGACACTAGAGAACCTGGCCTATTCGTTTCATTGGCAACATGTTCAATGCACAGCAAGGTGGGGATTATGCACTCCTTTTTTCTCAAGTACAAAGTACTTCAGATGCAAAAGAAATGGTATTTGAGCATACAAATCTGACCAGCATACTGCACTATTACCACAGATACCATTAAAAATGGTTCCTTACAATATTTCTTTGTATCAGCAACGAATGGCTAGAACAATATAGGTTACTTTTGAATGCCTTCCATTTAATCTTGTACTGAAATGCAGCAGCTCTGGGGATAAAACGTGGCAGCTACATCAAGCATGAAGATGCAGCTTCAGACAGAGGTGAAGAATGCTGAAGTTTATGAAGGGTACATTAAGGACTTAATTTCACGAGCTGGAAGAGGCCAGGCTAATGCTTTCACTTCCTATGTAAAACCACAAGCTTATGGCTGTCATGAGGACCTGGTTCAGTACTGGCACACATCATGACCGCTACAGTCCTTCTGCTTCCTGCAACAGTCTGCTTTGCTGGTGTGACTTGGGATCTAGCAATCCGAGACAACCCTGCCCTTCTGCAGAGACAACCTCCATATCACGTCATTTTGGTCTTATAACTGAAAACTTGGTTCTGTGATTCCACCAGCCCATCAAAAAAAAAACCTCTCAGGTTTACCCCCTATGTACCACCCCAAGCTGCACAGGGTCCCCACTGAGACCCCGTCTCTGTCTCAGCACTGTGTGATCGACATGCCACTTCTCTTCTAAAACTTGTACATTTTATAAAGATGAAGTAAACTGGCTCTGAATGAAGATTTTTTCCATGTATCCATTCAAATTATAGATCAAACTGACCTGTCTTTGTTGCTTTTTTAATCCCAGTCAGCTAACACAGAGTTGACAATTCAATTTCAGGAACGTATTTTCCTCTTTTCCAATGTAGATGTCTCCAAAGTGTATGTGGAATTAACTCTTTTTATTTATTCAGACTCTGTATTTCCTAAAGAGGCTTCATTTAAGGCCTCACTTCTGCCATAGCATGGCACTTCTTAAGTGATAGTCTTATTAAGGTTGGAAAGGACTATTTAATCGTTCATCTGCATTAACGCAAGTCACAGCGCTTGCACCAAGTAATATTAGGTACCTAAATTAGGAACTCTTACAGCTAAGTACATTCTCCTGTTGCCAGTCTATGAATCCACTTTTTATACAGCTATGCTTAGACAGGCTGAAGAATGAAATGCAGAGAATATGGATATTCCCACAGTCTATTCTTGTTACCCTCAACTAAGCCCTGTAACTTGTCCAATCTGTGATTTCTACAGGTGGAGATCCCACTTTTTCTTGTGGTGTCAATGCACAATCTCTTCCACTGTGAGCAATTCCTTATTAGTCATTGAAGTTTGATGTACTGCTCCGTTTTTCTTAAATGACTGGATCTGCTTCATGAAATCTATTTAACAAGAGGGTGCAGCACATTTTTTAATAGTGAATGGCTTTCCATTGATGAAAAATGTACCCACCCTTGGTAAATCTACAGCTATTACTCTAGTAATAAGGAAGTCCTGGTAATCCCATTAATTGTTGATGTGAACAATCAGGTTTTCTTCTACGTCTTTTATTCAGTAACAGATAATACAGCACCCCAGACTCCAAGACTTGCACGGACACACGCATTCCCTTTGCAGAACATAACAGACTGCAACATGCGGCACAGATGTTACAAAGACAAGCATCAACCCACACTTCATGCAGATGTCTGTGTAAACCCAAGACAACACCCAACGCAGATGAAAATATGACACGGTGAAAATGATTAGGGACAGCAACCAGACATGCAGGCAGCACGTCCTCATGCAGAAACACCAGTTTTCCTGCTCTGCAATGCACGGCTCACAACAAATCCCAAGTTGTCACTGCAGCAAAAACTGCTCCTCTGGGCTGTGCCTCTGCTCTTGATGACATGTTTTCAGGTGCTGAATGGTTAGGTGGATCATTTCATGACTGTTCAACTCCCCTCTGCAACATGCAGGAGAAAGAACAACAAGATTTTCTCTATTTTCCTTATTCAACCATTTACACTGGAAATCATATGTGAGGCAAGGGAGAAGTTTTGCTTCAACCCAAGCAATGATGATTGATGGTTAAGGGGATCATTCAGGACGATTCAGGATTAAAAATTATTCAAATTCAATAATCAGGGTATGAGAGGTTTGTAGGGAAAAATGGAGGCACTTGCTTCCTGAAGAACCTACAGCTATGTGAAGCAAGCCAATAAAAATTGAAAACAATTCAACATAATTTGAGAGGAACCGATTTTAAAAATTGAGCAAAAAAATACTTGAACAATACGTGTGTGAGACCATGCAAAGTTTTGCCTTTGCAAGTACCAATAGCTATAAACTATTAATGGCAATCAGAATACTATTAATCTAAATGAGCATAACCAATAAGCATAGTAATAGGATTAATAAATCAGCATCACTAAAAGAATGATCAGTCTTTGCATTCGATTTTTTCTTTGTGTTTTTAAACCAAAAGCACATCACACCTGTCCTCCCTTCTTTCCCAGAAACACACATGTAGCTGCAGTAGTCCATGGATCAGTGGCTGAGCCATATGTATGCAGGATCCAACTGTTTTATTTAGTAAACAATTGTGACAAAAGATTCTTCAGTCAAACTAAAGCTATAAATGCAATCAATATCTCAATATTTTATACATTATTTCTAACATATTACTGTTTGACTACTATGATCCTATTAGTACAGTGAGCTGCGCAACTCACTGCCGCATTGCAAACGTTGAATTCAAAATGTTACTTGACATAGAAATGGAGGAAAATAATAAAAGGCCATTAGGCATAAACATCACCTTTTGATCAGGAAATCCCAAACCACAAATTGCTTGAGTCTGGAGGAGTGTTTTGGAAAAATATCACTTTTTTTCTGCCTTTTTCTTCCATCTCCTCTATGCACTAGTTACCAACCCCTGCCACAGACAGCATATGGGGCTTTTTAGGGCATTTTTTCTGGATTATTTTTCTCTTAGACACAGTACAGCCATTACTATGTTGTTAAGTATATTTCTAGACTCCAATCCCCAATACCACACTTCTTCGTAAGACTACTGTAGGTCCCTTAATAATACTTAAGAGAATAAATCTGCAAGATTGTCTTCTACGCAGACTGAAAACGTCTAGCTCATGTGAGTATTGTGAGTATTAATATGCAACCTGAAAATCCGAAGTTATACTTGAACCTATGTCAAGTGCCAAAATAAAAGCAATCTATTTTTCAGAAGTTTTGCAAAAATGCAGGAAGAATGATGGAAGGTAATTAAGTGTATTTTTTACTAGTTTTACCGCAGTAACTTGGCACAAACGGAATGAAAAGACTCTTCTTGTTCCCCAGCTGACAGAATAAACTGGAGGGAAATGTCACTAAATTGTCCTTTCTCCTGGCCTAAAACACACTGAATTTGTCCTCACCTTAGCAAGTTTGATCACCTGTTACAGCAGATATGTAGAGCAAAACAGATGGTGCCGAGCACCTGATATCCACATTATGCATGATTCAGAGCGGGTATTTTGGACTAACTTCAGTCTGCTCTCATGGACTGAGCATGCATTAGTGGTTACAGTGCATCTGGTGTGTCTCTGGAGTCCAGCTCTGTATTTACTTTCATCAATCCAGTTTACTTTTGTAAATCCACTTTGTGCACTTCAAGTCTGCTCTGATGTGCAAACTATAACACAGTAAATAAGGATGATCAGGAGAGGCCCTTCAAAAGCATGTTCCCAAATAAAATTAAAATGGTAATAAAATGCATTTTATGTCATTCCTGACATTTCTCCACCTAAACTATGCTATGACCAACTTGGTAGCAGATTCTCAGCCACATAAAACCTCTGACTGACCTGAATGGCCATACTTAAAGGTGGGCTATTATGAAACACCTGAATCTCTGCTGTAAGAAATAACACTATTTGAGCACATGAAAATGCCATGATCAGAACTTACTAGTTCTGACACTGGTCTTTCCAAAAGCTTCACAGAAAGCAGGATTTCTCCTATAATCATGCTGGCACTGGCCTCTTTTGCTCTTGCTGGAGAAGAAGGCATGTTCTAGTTTGAAAGGAGGAAGAAACTAGGAGTCTGGCTTTGGTTTACTGGAATCAGAAGTAGGGGCAATAAGTATGTTCACCCTTTAACCCTTAAGAAACCAAAGTTGGAGCCTACCCTACACTTGGCCAAAGTCATGGATTTGTCATTCAGAAGATTGTGTAAAACTCTGTGCATCCTTGTTTAGGAAAGGTTAATTCAGCCTGGAAGAGGTACAGAGAAAGTTTAGAAGGAAAGGGAGAGCTTCATCGTGAAGAGGATCTTGACTTGTTCAATAGCTTGGCAAGTCAAAACAGTACCTATAAATTCAATAGAGATAGACAGTGAACACAGAGAGAGAACTTTCTCCATTAAAGATACTGCTGGCAAATGAAAAGGGGATTCTCTCATCAGAGGAAGTTTGGGAACAGCCTTTTACTGAGAAGCAGGTGCAAGAAGCCCCAGTAGTTTAAATATAGCTTTCAATGTATTTCTGAAAGCAAAGACGTCATTTGGTTTCCTGGAAAAGATGGGGAACGGACTGAAAAGATCTAGGCAGTTTCTTTCAGTTTTAAACCCTAAGCAAATCCTTTATAACCCAACACAGATGGAAAGCAATGATACTCAGTATCATGCTCATCTCAACAAACTCATCTTATCTCTTAGCGTGATTCAGAGTGCACTCAATTGCAAACAGTTTTCCTAGGAGTACTGAAATGCAAGGCCCAGTTTAGAAAAGAAAAACAAAGGTTGGGGTTTTTTGTTCTATGAGTATAAAATACTATCAGTAACAAAATAATTACAATACAACAAAACCAAACCAAAATCTAGTATCATTAACTACATTTATCCCCCTATTGGGTGAAATTCAGTTCTAGTGTCATGGGCTCAGTTCTGAAAGGACTGAAAAACTCAGTCCTCATCCATCTCCCTGGGCACCTCTCAGGATTGCTGTCTCTGTGTGAGGAATTGGGATGAACTGTAAATACTGAAATACAAGTCTAGTGTATGTCAGTGTCATGCAAGTAAATACTGAGAACTTATTCAAAATTAGTTATCCAAAGTTAAAAAACAATTCTTTGATTGTGTCACTTAACACATTAGACCTGAAGCTATATTTTTCCAAATGCTAGCATAAAAGGCCTGTGCAGTCCATTCATTTCAGCCCTTAGAAAATGCTTTTGAAAAAGAAATAATGTGATTGTAAAATTTCATTTCAGATCTTGGACATGAAAAAAGTACACGCCCTTTTCTTTCATCTTTAAATGTAAGGCAGAGAGCCACTTGCTTTTTCTTGTTGAATTAAAATGAACTGGAAGACAAAGCACATAAAGCAAAAATCCTTCAAGCATCATCCCCTTAAATCACTGCTTTGTGAGAGAAAAGTGGCTTTTCAGCATATGAAAATATTATTATATAGCTCGGCTTTGTGGTTTTGGGTTGTAGACCAAAGGAGAATGTTTGATTTGCTGAGACAGATAAATCTGTTTCTGTTTCGCATTCCACAACCATTCCGAAGCATATTTTCCTGCGTGATAAATAATCATTCAAGGCATCTGACAGATTGCTTCTAGTGTTTGCATTGGGTTCAAAGTAAAACCTCACAACTCTCCTACTTTGCTTTCTACACAAAGTATTTGGACAAAGCTAAGGCAGGAGGCCTTCACTTACCCTCAGCCCCTAGGCAGAATGCCTCACTGAAATCATGCACAGACCCAGAGAAATCCCAGTGGCAAAATACAGCACTGAGCAATATTAACGAGGTCCTCCTAATCAATAACTTGTCAAATCAACACCGTATCTCTAGATCCTGTACATGACAGTGTCATGCTGGATCAGATCTATGGCCGTCTATTGCAAATAACCATTGTAAAATATTTGTCATCTAGGGAGAAATGACTCCCATCCATCTGGGAGATACGCAACTCTCATCCTCCTCACCTCGCTGCAATCACTGAATTTAACCACTTTGGGCCAACAGTTATGCAGCGCTGCTTACCCTGTGAGTCGCTGCAGGCTCACTTAGAGCAGAGCCCAGACAAAGCACCTTTTGGCTGACTGCAGCTGAGCATCAGGTACACAACGAAAGCTAAAATGGAGTAGTTTTCGCTGGTTTGAGACTAGCTTATAAAGCTGTTCCACCATTCTGCCAACTGCTTCAATGCAATCCACTCACTTTGGACATAACGGGACCCACTTTTGTATGGAAGATGCTTTATGAAGTGGAGGGTGCTCTTTTTCATCAGGAATATAACTAGTGACTCTCCTGAGCCACCTGTATTTGAAAATGCAGCTATCAACCACTATCTTCATTTCTCTGTCAGTAGAGCCTATGTCAACAATTCAAATCTCATAGAGGCTTTGTGAGGCTCCATTAGTTATCATTCACAAAGCAATTTAGGGGTCTAAACTATTGTTTCATTTTCAGTGGTAGGAAAATGACATTCAGCTGATGAGCAGTTTTAAATCTTATCAGAGAAGTGCTAAATTGCAAGTCTTTGCTTATATGAGTTACATTTGCCTTGAAGCTCGTGGAGGGAGAAAAGCAGGAAAGACTAACCAGCTAATCACCAAAAGATGCCCCTTACCCATAACTCATATTTTGGAACATTATTCACCAGAGTGACAGCAAGATTTAGAGCTAAGCCAAACCTGGGATGTTACCACCATGACTACAGTCTGCCTTTGCACTTAACAGAATTACTAACAACTGACCACATAGCTAGAGAAACAGTATGTCCAATATTATGTGCGAACAGGTGTTTTTCTCCAGGAAGACTGTCAGAGTAGTAAATCTACTAGCATGAAAGTTAAATACAGAAGGAACAAAATTCAGTGAGATTTGAACAGTGGGTGCTATTTACATTGTGACAATATCTTTTAAAATTCTCCTGGTAACCTTGGTGTTTTATTTTTAACCAACACACATGCAGACAGACAGAAAGAAAGTCAGACAGAAAGATAACTCCTACCCTCGCGGGCTGCAAAGCCACTGCTGCCTACACACAGCAAACCCAACAGGCAGGCCAGAAAAAGCATGTCACATGTGCCCAGAGATCCAAAATAGAGAAAGGTCAAGTTTAAGGGTCAAGATAGTTACGTGACAAGTAACGAGATCCAGCTCTGGGGAATTTCTTTCAATCCAGTCCGATTTCATAATGCTTGTCTGTTTGTAAGCAGTTTTAGTGTTCCAGCAAACAACACGTACATGCCTGCACCACCACAGCAGGTCTCCTTTCTGAAACCTTAGCGAAGAGGCCAAGGCTGAAAGTACATCATGTCCAAAGAGTCTTTTTTAGCTATGGTGTCTCCAAACTAGGTTTAAAGTATGTGAGCCAAACATACACAACTTTGAGCTGCTGTAGTGCCTCCTACAAGTGTCCTTTAAAACAGGTACTAAAACTACTCTAGCTCTAGCACATCTGACAGTCCTTAAACTTCACTGATAGTACTTAAACTTCACAATAACTTTTGAATAATAAAAAAAAATAATTATGAAGCTCTCTGGTATGTACTCCTGCCACTGATGTATTTCAGCTCCAAAACTCATCTGCCAGAGGATTATGCTGAACTTCACCAAACTTTATGAACAGGCACATTACATTTAATCAAAATCAAAATACTGATGTGATTATTTTATGACAGCCACAGATAAGAAGCCGAGCTGATTACAGGCTAATGCTGAAATTCCCAGATTAACTTCCCGTGCTTTCCTATAGACAAAGAAGGCACGACATCATAAATGAGATGAAAAAGTTGTCCTGCATTTCAGTTTGCTGACCACAATCCTGACAATTTTTGCTTCCCTTGCACCATTAATTACTTTGGGTTTGTTTCTCAAAAAGCTCTTTCAGAAAGTTATACAGAAAGTAATAAACATGCATTAGTCATCGGATTCTGGAAATCTCATTGCATTTATAAAGAGCTTTCAAAATAAATGGATCTCAGTTCTAGCCCTCTGCCACAACATTAATGCCACTGTACTCACCAAAACAACTCAGGAGCAAGTTACTGTGCAGGCGTGCGTAACAGCCTGCTCTGAATATTATTTTTAATGTTTTTCTTCTAATGTTTTCTCATATGGAAGATGAATAGCCTCCAAATAGATGTTACACAGTATCTGTCTGTCCTCAGGTTTTAATTAATCTGACATCATACACAATTCCATACCGCTAAATGGATTAAATGACATTTTGAATGATTTACTGCACTGTTAACATCTCTAAATTTGCATCTGGAAGTATCTTGCTAAATCACCAAGTAAACAAAAACTTATTAAAGCAGGGGCTTATACCAGATTTAATAACACAACTTTTCTGTAATAGCTACTGACACAGCTACTAATTCATTACTTTCTTGCACATTAAATTGAATTTTCTAAGCCAAAACAAGCATCACATGCTTGTGCTTTTTTTTTCTGGAGTTCACAGTGGTTTTCCCGGGTAAGAAAGCCAGCCCAGTATCTGAGATAGTGACCAGTACCGCTGCAGCAGAGATGACAGAGACAGGCAGGGATGGAGCTTTTGTAAATCAAAAACAAACACCCCAGCCTACAGTTTCTAAATTCATTCCTAGATACAGTGTTTTGGGCAGCCCAGTATGATGAAGCCTTACAGAAGGAGAGGGGAAGATAGGAAAAAACACAAAAGAAAAGCAAATCATGCCACTACCTTAAGAATGGGATGAAAATCCCTGCTGCCTCTCTCTCGAGCTGGACGTGTCCATCGCACTCCAAACCTCACCAGGAAAAGTCGGCGTGATGAAATGAAAAGGTTTACCAAGAAAATGGAGAGAAGGCAAAAAAACCCCAAACAAACCCAAACAAGAACCCAAAGAAACAAACAAACAAAAAAAACCCCAAAAAACAGAAGAGAAGCTCTATGTCTTTACAGCCTGATCTCTGAAGCTGTAATGCATCTTAAAGCCTATCTACCTCTCTGAAGGGACTTACCACAAGTGTGCAGCACAGGAACTTGTTCATTGTGGTCGGTGGAAGAAACCTCAGCGAGCTGGGAAATCAGGCAGAGAGTCAGCTCCGGCTCCAGTCTCCTAGCAGCCTGCTTACATCCCCCAACATTAAAGACACGATATATATATAGTCCCGGTGTAACAGGAAGCTTTGGCTCAGCTTTGATCACTCATGCCCTACCATGACCAAACTTTTCTCTCTTGCCCGCTCTCTCTTCCCCCCCCCCCGTTTTGTTTTTTTTTTTTTTTTTTTTCCTTTTTTCAAGGAACCTGTAAAACTTGATGACTTAATGGAACCCTTTGAGTGCTGTAACCACAGACTGGAAAATGCAGGAGGGAGTGTCAGGGGCTGGCCAGGGGAGGGTTTAATTGGGCTCTGGCTGGCTGGCTGGCTGTGCCCCCCTTCTCTCCCCTGAGCAGCCGGCTCGGAGGGGAGACCCGCGCCCCGGGGACGACAGCGGCTCCCTCGGCGTCCCCGGCTCACGGGGTACACGGTTAAAAATCATTGCTGGAGGCTGAGCCCCGGGGCCCTGCGCAGCGCGGCCGCCCGGCCGGCCACAGGGCCCTCCCGCACGCCCGGGGCGGCCCTGTCCCGGGAGAGAAGAGGGCTCCCTTCGGCCCGGCTTCCAGGGGTTTCCAGCAGCGGGGCTGGCTGGGAAGCAAAGGTCGGGGAGGGAGAGGCTGAGGGGAAGGAGGATCCCCGCTGGTTTCCCTTCCCTGCTGAGGCAGGAATGCGAGGCCCGGCCCCGTGGCCCCTGCCGCTGGCCAAGGCGGGCCTGTGCGACATGCCGGGGTCCGGGCTCCCGGGCTGGCCAGAGGCCAGCACCTGCCCCGAGGGGCTTCGCGAGGAGGACAGGTCTGTGGGAACGACACGGGGCTTTAGCACGTGTGGCTGTGATTTTCCAGTCACAGGCAGTGTTTTCAGCAAGCCCATGCCCACAGGAGAAGTCCCACTCAGGGGCCTGTTCTTCCTTCCCTCACTTTTAGTTAGAAAAGGGCATTTTTCTAAAGCCGTAAGGATCAAAGCCTGCTAGTCTTGCCTCCTTGGATTGCTCAGAGTGCTCCCTGGAAGCCTCGGGGAACCTGCGTGTACCAGACATGGAGCTGAGCACGGCTTTCCAAGCAAAGATGCAGGGAAAGGATTTCTTCTCCCAGCCTGCAGGTATTCAGAAAGTGATTATGGGAGGCTGTAGGATCCTGTGGTAGAAGCCAAACCCAGATGCGCCTCCAGTTTTCACAGATGGTTTTCTCTCCCTTTTTACAGGCCAGACCAAAACCTCAGCTCTGGATATTCCAGTTCTCGAGCATTTGAAATCTGGGGCCTGCGTTGGCTCCGAGCTGTGCAGTTTTGCCCCTTTGAGTCACAAGGCTGTACGGGATTGGCAAAAGTAAGGTGGAAAAAGCTTGCATGTTGTTTTACAAAAAATTCAGCTACACTAAGTCAGGAAACCATCGTCTTCAGGAAGGGCAGCCTTGCGCATTCCTCCTTACACATCTGTAACCATTTGAACACCCATGAAGCATAACCTAAGATTGAAACAGATGCTGATTACAGTTGTCAGGATGATAAAAATTCAAGTCACTTGAAATAGTGATGAGTTCTTTGTAAGAGGTGATGTGAAAACTGGCACAGAAACCCTACCACCCGAGACAGTATTGCTGGCGTCTGTTGAGTAGTAGTCACCACTTGATTACTATTGCACCTTGAATGGATGCTGTAACTGTTCCTGTAAACTTTTCAGAGCGTTTTAGTACTTTAGCATCTATTGTTAGGTATATGAATAGGTATATGCCCAGATAAAGGGGCAGTAGTGCCAATAAACAGGATCTACCTTTACATACCTACATTTTCGTGATGGGGTAGGGGGAAGGACTGTTTTTGAAATGGCCGTCTTTGATCATGTCATGGTAGATATGCGTGAGTACGGTATTCTCCATATAGGGACCAACTTTAAGTGTCAACCAGAATGCTATAGCAACTCCATCAGCAGAAGTTATTTAAGCCAAACTAGCTTTATCCCCTCAGAGGCCAAGAGCTGGACATGGCAATGTGTCTCTTCTCCTGATTCAGAACAGCAAGGTCCAGTGTCAGAGATCCCTGAGTGAGGCTGGTTGCTTGCTGCTTGCTGCTCAAATACAGCAGAAAAAAAAGCACCAAACCCATAGCAAGATCCACGTGGTTAATTAAACAGTGTAACTGAATTTCACTGAGTTTTGGATTGGGCTCTGTCTTCTCATTGCTGGTGCTAGCCATAAATACGCAATGGCTGGCTCTCCAGAGAAATAAAAATGTAGCTCGTAAGCCTGTGTTTAAACAGATTAATGGGTATAGAGAATATTGTTCACATCAGAATTTTCTAGAGATCGAAATACTTTATGCTGTGAAACAGACCAGAAAAGAAATCAAAAAGCCATCAAAATTCTTCAGCAGAAAATGTGGCTATGGTTAAGAAGTGGCATCTTCTTCAACACATCTGTTTTGTGTATATTTGTGTTCAGAGTTAGATTTGCTGACCTGCCTGAAAAGACGTTTTAAGCAGTGTGAAAAAAGTGACACAGGTTAATGAGAAGAAAACAGATCTTCCACACACTCATTCAGCTAAATGAAAGGGGGCCAAGGTGTATCTGTTTCAGTGAGGACAGCAGGGTTGGACAGATGCTGAGGAGACCATCATCTTAACGATACATGAACATGGAAGTTTCAACTATCTAATCTGTGGAGCTGGCTGTGGATGTTAGGAGGGAACTATATAGTTGTACTTAGCGTGTTTGATCTGGAAATCACAAATAGACAATAAATACAGGATCTCACACTTCCATTTTTAGTGTCACTTTTCAGAAATGAACTGCGTTTTAACAAGGTTTAAACTGCAGTTTGAATGTTTTCACAAGTGCTTTACAGTGTTGCCACTTTGCCTTTGGGAATTAGTTAAGATGTGCTTTGCAGAGCATGGAATCATAGGACAAGGCAGTAAACCCTGTAATAAACACTTGTCCATGCTACAACTAAGCTGTTCTCAGCAGTGGTTAAAAGAACCACGTTTGTGACTACATGCCATAACAGGGAAGGGACACAGCCTGAAATTACTTTTTAAAAGTTAAGTGCCTTTAATTATTCAGTGTCCATAATATAAGATGTAATAGGAAAAGAAACTGAAAAAGAATAAAAATCAGGATTTCTTCTTTTACTAACAAACCTAAAACGGTGAATATGGGCATTAAGTAGTCTGTTCCTTGTTACAGGAATATGATTAGCTTGTTTTAAAAATCATTAGTTAAAAGTGATGCAGAAACAGCCCTCTAGTTAACAGAAATTGTTCACAGCAACTTGTAACAGTACATAAAACTGGAGAAAAAGGACCACTTTCATTGGGTAGACTGAAAGTTACTGATACCACATTGCTTTCAATTTGTAATGACGGGCTTTTGGTAGGACATCAGCTTATTGATTCAGTAGTAGTCATATTTCCAGACAAGTATTTATCTTTCCCTGGTTTTTATGCTCACTATTTGTATTGCTGTCCTGGATGTTATGATTGTTATAAATCTATTTTTGTTCCCATGCATCATTATAATCACCAGGTCTATAAATGGCTTTGCTCTTTCAGCCTGTCTGCTATCTGGAAAAACTCACAACCAGAGTTGGTGCTGGCAGGTGAACGCCGCGTAGCTGAGTCATCTCAATATATCAGTGTGATGTTTATTGAGCCCAAGCAACAAACAGTGGGAAGACTGTGGCTTCAGGCTTGGGACTCAAAGTTCACCACACACTGCATTTAGAGAACACTCAGAGCTTCGTCATTAACAGATTTCTGTCACACTAAGGGGAAGAGGGATCTCAAAAAGATCGATTGCCTCTGAAAGCAAACATATTAGTAGCTGTAAGAAGGAAACAATCTGGCATTCTACCATGCTGTTACAGCAGTCCCTTAGAAATTAATCTCTCTGTTTAAATTGTAAGAGCTGATGATCCGAACTATCCTGGGAAAACTTTGAAAATGGAAGCTTAAAGAAACCTGATAATCTGCAGACAGTGTAGTGGTGCAGGTAGCGGGAAAGCATGTTTCAGATTTTGCCGAACTAGGTGAAAACCCCCTGAAGATATTTCCTCATCCCTTTTCTCTCATATAACTCAGAAATGCTAGGGAAAAGATTTCATGCCAACATATACTGAAGGAAGAGAAAAAGTATTTAGCTAATAATGTTTTCAAAAGAAAAGTTATAACTAAGTGGTTATCTTTGTTTTAACTGTGTGGCTTGTTTTATCTTGTATATGGTTTTGTCTCATTTTTTTCATTAAGAACTTGGCTCATTTTGTAAATCTGAGGCAGATACAAGGTGCTAATGTACCAAAAGGAAAACCTCACTTGTCAAACTATGTATCCAGAAAAGGAAAGATGGAGCTTGTCCTATCAAAACAGAACTTGATTTGAAGGTTGCAATGGAGGAGCTGAAAAATTAGAGTCAGAGAATGTGTGTAGAGTTACCAGCCATAAACAACTAAATACAAATATCTCCTCCAACTTCAAAGTGAAGAAAGCCATATATTCTTTGCTGTTGGGCTTGCCTACCTATGAAATTAAGTCAGCTTGTGAATCTGAAAAGTGCTGGTACCCTGTGTGGGCGCCCTTAGCTTGCAGATAACGTTATCTTCTCTAGTCCCCTTTAAAAGTAGATTCATGCCACATCACTTTTTGTGATTTGTGAAATTTTCAGGTTGTGTAAGCAACCTGAACCAGGTAGGATCAGACTCCTAACTTTCACATGGCTGTAGCTGAGAGTAAACCCTGTACCTCTGTATGGGGGCCACCAAACTGCTGCACTGTAAATTTGCATCCCAGCCTGCTTCACAGTCACTCCAACCTACAGGTGACAACCATGAGCATAAGGAATGCTGGTGGGCTGGGAACTGAGAAATGGCAGTTTCATTTAGGCGTTCCTGCCCTGGCCTTTTTTGGCCCAAATTTCTTCCTAACTTGATCTCTGTGGCATCAGGAAGCTACTCACAACAATTCAGACCCTTCAAACACTCAGAAAGCTTTAAGGTTTTCTGAAAAACTCAGTTGAAACCCCAACCATTTGATAAGAAGGAATTCATTGTTCCCAGAATCAACATTTCCAGTTAATACCAGTACTCCAAAAGAGACAGCACATACTTTACGGAAAGCTACGGAAACTGGAACTGAAACAAGACAAGCTTTAGCCAGTGAGATTTTCTGGCTAACAGGTTTTTCTTTTTTGTCTCTACTAATTTGCTTGCTACTCTGTAATTGAAGGTCACTGGTTAAGGAAAATGGTCCCGTTAGCTCATGAGGAGCAGCTGTAATTTCACTGCTTTCAGTCTGACTTCATTGTGTATATTTGGGTGGTATTAACATAGCACCAATTTTCCCTCCTTCTGGTTTTCCATATACGCAAGGATGTCAGGCCAGCAATGATGCCATGCTCGGCCTTCAGTGAAATTTTCATGGACATCTGAGGGTTTTTTGCTACATGCTCTGAATTTAAATCTCTCAGACATTGCGTTCATTCAGCTGTGAATCAGCTATTGGCTTGTGCAGCTTGATGGACAGCCTGTATAATTTACATCCAAATGGTTTCCCTACCTGTGGATTGCTAGGCTTTCCCCTTCCAACCTTAAAGGCAGTTATCATTTATGAAAAGAAGCTGACTGCTCCTTGCCACAGGATCTTGGCTGCTTCTTGTAACAGTAAACCTTTACAGTATGGCAGGGACTTTGAATGCTGAAGAATCTGAAACACAGATGAGATAAGAGACTGGAACCTCAAGTGCAGACTTTACTCAGGTTGGACAGAAAAATCACTATGAGAGAGTACAGTCTTTTAAGGAAATCAACCAAAATAAGAATACTGGGTATAAAAGCAATACCTTCCAGCTGCAAATATCAAGCAATCTGTATGTCAGTCCTATGAGGTATGTAGATAGCATTACAAATCCAGTAATTCAGACACATATAGCATTGCTTTTCCCCTTATCGATAAAAAGTTTATGACCTTGCCCTCTGGCATATCAGTACCATGCTCCTTTGAATGTCTCCAACAGCCCATCCTTTTCCCATTGAGTTAAAGCATCTTGTCCATACCTTGGAAAGAGACACGGTCCTTTCTCCTCCTAATTATCTTCATGTTTCTTTTCATGTGGCTTTTGTTTCCTTCACCATGCCACTGAGGCCAGCCTCAGCTTGCCCATTTTCCCACAGCCAGCTCATGCCTTCATCAGTACTGTCCTCCATTCATAGGTCACCCTTCTAGAATGAAGTTTGAAGACTTTCTAGTCCATCTAGTCCATCTACCCTCTCTGGGAGCAACCCACTGCCTGTGAGTGATGAGTGTCTGAGGAGCAGGCCAGGCTAGTATAAAGAAAGATTTTTTAAAAAGTGTCCATAATGTACGTGTGTATACATATTATAAACATTGAATGTACTTCTCTGCTGCTTACTTGCTGTACTTTTAAAAATATTTTAAAGTTTCTTAAGAAAGTATGCTGCCTTCCTCAGAATTTGTGCAGCACCACCCACAAAAAGCCGCACTTATGACTGCACACAGAAGCAATCACAGTAAAGTAACAAAATCATAATGAACACCTGGTATTTCCTCCCCAAAATGGCTATCAGAATTTATTTGAAATTCCTTGTACAATGTCAGGTCTGCAGCTTCTGGCTTCAGGGGAAGTGCAGTGGGGTAAGCCAAGAAAAAAAGGAGCAACCTTCATGAAGTAACACAGAAGGAATATGCAATTTGTGGATGATGGCAAAAGTCACTCCGAAAGCTTGCCACGTCCCTGCAGGAATAGCACACTCTCATGTACTAAATGCTCTGAAGCACCTTTTAGGTACTTTTGTTTGTGGCCAGACTTCAGGCATAATAAAGCTTTTGTCCTTTTCTTGGCAGAGAAGGTTGAAACCCAAAAGAAGGAGGCGGGGGGAGAAGGTGGAAGGAATTTCAGCCTCCTCAGGAGATGCATTCCAGCCAGCGTGGACTGCCCTACATCCTCCCTGGATGCTCCAGCACATTCCTTTGTTCCCTCTGACCAGACGTTTTCTTTTGTTTATTCCACCAGTGCCCTGAAAACTATGTTTTACCTCCTCAGCAATGTGGAGTGCATTGCACAGTCCTTGTCTCCCAGCTCTGAAATTTCCTCAGGTTTAGCATTTTTATCACATGCTGCTCTTTACTCACTGTGTTAAAAGAACTATTAATTATTGTTATTAATTTCTCTTTTTTCAGCGCTGAGAAGTGAGCTAAATTAAGCTTTGGTGGAAGCCAAACTAACTGTCGACTTCATGCATATTTATTCTCCATCACCATATGCGCAACAGGGTGGCACCCTGAGAGCAACAGCACAAATTCCAGCGCTTCACCCAGCAGGGACCAGGGATTTTAAAGAGATTGCCCACAAACAAATGACTATTCCCACAAGGGAATGCTGTTGATTTAAAGATTTTGCATCTACCATACTGTGCCTCAGCACCGTGGGTTTGCTGTATTTCATGCAATGTGAATTCTAAACATTGGACATATGACTTCTCTGTGTGTGTGCAAGATGCACCTCTTCCCTGAATCCACCTTTATTCACCCCTCTAAAAAATTCTGAGGTTCCCTCTTAGCTTTTGTCTAAGCTTGTCTGCTCCCAGTGTTTGAAGGATTTTGCTTTTGATGCTTCCCCTCAACTTTCTAGCCTCTGCTCTTTTTTTTTTTTTCTTTATGGAGATCTCCATACACTTTCATATTTCTAGAGATGCAAGAATTCTTCTGGCTTGCTATCAGAGTAGGCAATACAGCTTTCTACAGTGAGACAAGTTTGCATATTACCATGTTCCTTTTGAATCAGGATTCAAGAATATCACTACTAGGACAAATATTAAAGAAGGGGCCTAGAGTCAGTGAGGGTGGGCCATGAACCAGGTTTGTCTCAGTGAACGAGAAATTAAAAGCTCGTCCCTCCAAGCATATTTTTTTAGCAAGAGCAAAGCAGAACTTGCTTGATAAAGCCATGTATTACAGTGATCCTGCCCACTTGATCTTTCATGAAATTTTGCAGTAAGTGTTCTTGCAGCTATGACTTCAACTCGAGGAGACGGAAGCATGGTTCCTTGGCTAGATCTGTTCTTGGACTGGCTTAGGAGTCAAGAGTCTTGAGAAGTAAAAAATAAAAAGAGAGGAAGTGAATGTTCACCCTCTTAAAAAGGATTAACACAAAAGAGATGAACATACTTTTTCTGATGTAAAAGCAGATACTGCAAACAAGAAAAAGTAATAATAATTTTAAAGTGCCCTTTCAGTTAAAGAATTCAGTGCTGCTGCTTTAAATTGTTGATGCTGAGTGCACAAGGAAAGCTAACAGTGCTCAGATTTGTTATGAGAACTTCTCTCTAAAACGTAAAAACCTTTCTTATCAGAGAAAGCCTTTCCCTTCTCTGCTTCTGCCATCTTTTTTCATATTGCTATAAAAAGGCTAACAGTAAATGTCAATGAAAATGAAGGCAATGTGGAAATACATAGAAACTGCTGCTCTGGTTTTTTTCCCTGTGAATTCTTTTAAATAATTTTGACCTGCATCCAGAGCAGTTTATGGAGGCACAAAACAGTGCATGTGGAACAGCAGGCAAGAATGTGGAGTGAATACTAATGCACTCAAACACCCTCCCCCAAGCTCTCTAAGCCTGAAAAATCCTTCTGCAGCATAACTACCAGTTCCTGTAGGGCTTGCTTATATCCTCATGGAGGAAAGTCCTTTAGCATTTAATAGAAAATTATTATCTTTTCATATGCTTTTTGAGCTGTTAGAATTTAATACAAAATTATATCCTTGCCATATAGTGGTTTGGGAAAAAAAAACCCAACAAACTACAGACATATCATGAATAAATTCTAAAAGGTTTTTAGGGCAGATTTTGCAGGAGAATAATATACTTTTTTATAGGACCTGCCTGAATACCTCTTATTAAATACAATGGGATTTCCTCACAATAGCAGAATCTTGAACTAAATAGATTTTTAGAGATAAATTTACCAGGACAAATTCTGGCCCTTTAGTGCAAGAGGAGAACAGAAAGGGGCCACTTGTGAAAAACAGAAGAAAATTGAGAAAACAAAAAATTGACTTTTTTTCCCCCAAGTATAATATCAGTTCTGGAAGCTGAAATACTTAAATTATTTAAACCTATTCTGCACAAAATGCCACAAAAGGCCTTTCTTTTTCTTCTAATTTCAAAGGCCTGATTGCAATCTGACATACAACCCAGAGATGCCAGCTGAAGTCAGTGAGGTGCACAGGACACAGTTTGTGTCCAGGCTGGTATCAGAACATTTTTTTTCACTAAACCATTAATTTTGTGAAAGGGACCGTGTGATGTCTTGGCCTGCAATAGCAGAAGACTGCAATCAGTGACATCTCCTTTTCTGCTCCCTCTGCCTCATATTTCTCATAAATTGGGTGTTCATTTTTCCTCCCATTCTGTCTATAAAATGATTTTACATGTTCAGAGAGGAAATACACTTAGGTAGCCACCCAGAAGGACGGTGTAAAATTTCAGCGTAAGTGCGCATTGGATGCCTATACAGTAGACTCGAGCAGCTCTGAGGACAAAGTGGCTGTTGTTCCTGCTCAAATGCAGAGTTTGAAGTTGTAAAGGGATGAAAAGCATCACAGTTCCATAACTAAATGCAGCAAATATGCTGTTTACAAACCTCGCATGTGGGTGGCATGGGCTGTTTGGAAATGTTTGCTAAATCAAATATTCAGCCTGATGCCCGCGGGGACAGGGACCGCCTGGGAGTATGGACATAAAAGGAGAAGGGAGAACTTGCACATTACTTCTCCAAGGCCATCTCTCCACAAAAGGACGGGTGGCCCAGTGTAAGGCTCTTGCAAGAGCTGACTTCAGTTCTCTGCTCTGGCACCGCCTCGCCTACGCACTCCCAGCAAGACATCTACAGTGATCTCCAAGTTATTTTGGCTCTGCAAGCTGAGATAGGATCTGACTATCTTGCAAGATGGAGCCTGTCATTTATTTTTGCCTTGTTTTTTTATTCTGTTTGAGTAAAAAGCCATAAACTGGGATTGCTAACAGATTAATCCTTCAAATTGGGATGCAGTTGGATTCTGCAGTGAGAAGAGCTATATAATTACCTTGGGTAGGTAACTAAGAATTGGTGCTGACAGGCCCTGGCATTTAGTGTGCTGACTGTGACAATGGAAAGATTTATTCAAAAATACTGCGTCAATTAGAGGCCATATTTTATTTCACTGCAATGTGCTTCTTGGTGTTTTGCTTTGTAGCTTATTTAGCAAAATAAGCTCCCTGTTGAATACATCAGCTGACTGTTAAAATGAGTCAAAATCCATGGCTTTCCACAACAGCACTGCACAGAAAAGAGAAAAGCAAACTAAAGCCAGACATGCAGACGAGAAGGCTGGTAAAGGAGATTCATCAGCCACTCTGGCAACAGCAAAAGCCAGACCGTGATGGTTATCTCTCCATCTCACTCTCCCTGCCATGCAGTAGTAGGGGCTGGATTCAAGGAGAAGGGGAGAGTGAATCTGTCCGTTTGGAGCAGAACACAGATCAAGGACCTCTGAGCACTCCTGAGTGGATTTCCATTGCCCCACAGTGAAGAGCTGGGTTTTTTTCCACCCCTTATCTCCCATCTCCACATCTTCAAGCAGCCTTGCTGCCTTTCCCTCATCTCACCCCTCCCTCACCCCATCTTGCATCCAATAAGGAAGAGGCATAAAGCTATGTGTGATGTTGCCTGCCGCTACTACCTTATTCATTTTCTTGCATGTTGTAACATTTCTGTTGGGGCCTTTCTTGACTATTTGCATTTTATATTTCCCTGTTTTACACTACTCACAATGGGGCTGTGGCCTCTTGAATGTTACCTGAATAAATGAGATCAAGATAAGGTCAAGCATGAGGCAGTGGCATCCCACACACCAATTAAGAGCAGCAGTCACTGTGTTAGACATCAAATCAAAACTTAGGGGAGACTCAAATCGTGTGTGGGTCCCACACGTACCAGGTAGCTTCATTGTACGCCAAACCCTCATTCCTGAGATATGTAAGCACATGTCCAACTCTGAGTATGTCAGTAGCCCACTGCTTTGAATAGGGTTACTCACACTATGAAGTACCTTCCTGAACTGGAGCTTCAGTATTGAGTTGAACAGCAGAAAAAAAGTCTTTTAAGATCCATTGAAAAAGTTCTAATTCAAACCCCATGTAAAATGTGGACTAATCTGAACCGGCTACATTATTTCTCAAAAAAAATATACAGCCGTCTTGGCAAAGCTCACTTGTTATTGAATTCATTTTTATACTGCAAGTTACGGGAAATTAGATAATACCTCACATTTTTCTTTGTTATGGAAACAATGTGAAAATATTTCAAGTTAACAAATGCTAACACCCTTTAGTAGCCTTCAAAACATAACTAGAAAATTAACATTTTTCTTTATGACAGTCCTAATTAAAAATCACAGATAGACACTTCTTTTCCCCTAAAACAATGGGAAACCTTTTTAAGTGGTGCATATCAGTGAAAGAAAATGCAAGTAGATATAGATCAAATAACATCTATATGCAAGTAGATATAGACTAAATAACATTTTTGTTTCTTTTATGCCAACCCTTGTGGAGGTCCTTTGCTTTTTCACATGCTGGATGGTTGCTTGGGGCATGTCACTCTTTCTGAATTGTGTACATTTGCCCACCATTGCATTTGTCCCAATGACTTTTCTGTGAAACCACAGTTTGTGGTACCTCCTAAGGGTATTCACAGAGAAAACTTTGTGCATCATTTTAGGGGTGTTGAAATGACTGAAATACAGTGAATAAGAGACATACAGGAATTTCCCTCACCAGCAGGAGATGAAGTAAACAAATAAGAAAATACAATTTCATCACAAACCCGTGGAGGTCGGAGTTGGGTCACCATGTCAAGCAGTATAGAAAAAATAGCTTGGTTTCCATGTTCATTAAATACTCCTTTCTGCTGAAACTGCAAGCAAGAAGGCCAATTAGCACTTGCCATTCTACATTGGACTGACATTGTAAGATGTCTAAATATTCATCTGGCTAAAAAACTAGTTTCTTGTGACCTAAGTTATTTCTGAAGCAATTATTTGGAGGTAAACAGTTCTGTTTCTCCTTTTCAAAACCTCTCTCTCCATCTTCTGCTGTTCTAATTTTGCAAAAAATGCACAGTTAATTCTTTTAAAAACCCCAATCATTTATTGCAACAATAATGTATTGTATGTTGGACAAAACACCACGGCAGCTGTAAAATTTTGCACTGAAACTATTGTATTGGCTAGATTAATTGTATTGGCCAGATTAATGCACTACAGAGCCATTTTGCTTAGCAAACCTGACTGCTGGTCAGGTGATGCAAATGCTCTGAACTGATTTAGAGAAGATCATGTGGAAATACATCCCATTTTGATTGTAAAATCAGTCCCTGAAACCTTAAGTGTTGTTCCACTGATTAATTACTAAGAGCATAAAAAATGTGTGGCTTATCTTGTCTGCATACATACAGCATCAACTTCTCTTTTACGCCATGTAGTTCACAGAACACCACTCCGCTACCTCAGTATTGAGAACCCAGCAGCTCTTGTCCACTTTTTCCAAAGAGACATCTAGTCTGTATTCAAAGACATCAAGAAGTGGAGAATACACCAGTATTCTTGGTATTTTGTTCCAGTGGTTAACCACCACAAAAATTATTTCCTGACTGTTTATTTTCAGTATCTTCTGATTTAAATTGTGCAGACAGTTCTTCCTGATGTCATTTTGAACAACTGAAGCCTCAGTCCAACACCTATTTAAATCAAGGGAAACATTCCTATTGATTACAAAGAATATTGAACCAAGCTCTGAATTATATATAACACTTCTCTGCAGTTTATGAGATGAATGTTAAAGAAAGTCTCTCTTAATTTTCTAGCAGAAAGAGAATATGAATGATAGAGAGAATGCTGCCCTCTCATGGTTTTATGGATAAATCTGTTCTCATAGTATATTAAAAATACAAAAATTATATTTTTAGGCTGCTGCATGCTGATCTGTTCTCTTTTATGTACTGCACTGAAAGGCAAACTTGTAACAGGCATCACTTCTGCTATGATAAATGATATAAAAGCACTGAAAACACATCCCATTAATGGCAGATGTGGAGGTAATGAAGCACAAGGAGAAAGCGTGATGCAAGAGACAAGTTTAGTATCACTGTTTTCCAACCAGCTTTGTAAGCTGAAGCTAGCTGGGATGCAGCTGAGTACTCATTTTGTTCCTCTTGTCTGAAACTGTGGAACCTCACATGTTCCCAGGATGAGGACTCATCCATTCTCTAGGTGAACTCTTTCACACACCATGCTTTCCCTGCAGGGAGAAGTCCTGGATGCCACTGAGCAGAAGGTACAGGAAGAACTTTTTTAGTTTAAGAGCAAGTCAGTTCAGCAGCGTGCACCCAAATTACCGAAATCTTTTTCCCCTCTAAATGTCCTGTGCATGCATAAAGGAACAGAAATAGGTACACTGTGACGGCAAGCAAATCAGGGCTCCCAACAGGTCCTTGGTAGCTGTTGAGCAGTATGGAACATATCCAGCATATGCAACGTATCCAGTGTATGCAAGGCCCAGGGCAGCTACAGATCTAACCACAAGATCAGAGCTACCATTGGCCTTCTGTGCCCTCCATGTGCACTGTTTGCCCTGTTGATAATTTGACCTTTATTGTCTTCATGACCAGTTGAAATTTCACAATGAAAAACATGACATCAAAGGAGAAGACCCTATGTGGTGATCTCCCTGGAAAAGGATTCCTACAGCCTATTCAAAGAAACCTCCTATTTTTTAGTAAGAACTGGGTATCATACCATATAACCTCAGACCATGAGCTCAGTCATGTCCCACATTCTGTGGAGTCCTTCATGTGCAAAACCATGAAAGAAACCAGATCAAGATGTGCAGACCACTGGAACCTTCAAGTAAACATTACCCACTTTTATCTATCACTTCCTTACTAGGAATAACCAAATTCTATCTTGACTAACTGCTAAACTATGTCGAATTGGAAAAAAAAATGCATAAAATCACTAGTTATATTTAAACAATCCCTAAGCCAGAATAGACCATTAGGTCATGTAGCCTTGTCTCCTGCATAACATGAGTCATTGAATTTCACCTAATTACAGCCAATAAGTTATGTTTGACTATAACATAAACCTCCAGGAAAGCACTGGTGTGAAAATGTCAAGAAAGAGAATTTCTCTCTTCCTTTAGCAGTTTGTGAAGGTTAAATCTCTCTTTCTTAAGTGTTTGAGTATTTCTCCTTCACTTCTCACTGGCAGGTATCTCTCTGTCATTGTTTATAGCCTCATTGACAAAGTATATCTTAATTTTACAGATGGATCTTCCCAACGGGTGTTACTCAAAGGATTTTTTATTTAATGGAGACTTTCTAAAAAAATAATGGCTTCATCTCCACAATGGTATTTCTTAATAGTTATGGGAACTATAATAGTCAAGACAACATAATGTAAAATAAGCTTCTGTTCCAATGTGGGGTGGTAAACTCCTGAAGTTATTGCACTGAAAGGGGAACTTCACCCTTAACACACTGTGAATAATATGACTTACCCATTTTCTCAAAATAGGACTGGGAAGTTTCAGTCTGACCATACTAAGGCTAAAAATTGTCTTGGATACCAAATGTGAGTATTCAACACATTTCAAAGTACTTTATTTTGGGACAGGTTATAACGCTGTAATGGGGTGAATGGCAGCAGAGTAATTCTGGTTTCCAGTTGGTCTCAGGGAGGAAAACCTATCACTTCTATCACAGTCAACCAGATAGATCCCTCTGAGCACAGACTGGATTTTACTAGTCTTGAGTGTCCTACAGTAAGTAAGAGTCCAGGCTTCCCCAGTTACTCATCTCTGTCTCTCCCTGGTGCCAGCATTGTATGTTATGATAAACAATTTTAAAACATCAGAGTAAAGGTAGAATAAAGATATTCTGTAAATACTTTTTCTCCCCCATTTCTCTGTAACAGTTTTCTGGGCTTCAAGTGTCAACTCACACATAAAACCCTATTCAAAAGATCACTTGAACATATACCTGTGTCCCTTCCCAAAGCAATTACATAAAAAAAAACCCAACAGGACAAGAAAAGCTTATGACTATTAATATTGCTGTATAGATAAAAACAGGGTAATTACCTGCTTGGTACATGTCTACACAAGAAGAAGCTTCAGACTGGCTAAGCAAGCTTACCTCTTTAATCCCTTTCAAAAGACTCAAGTGGAATAGGTGTCTGGCAAAGTTATCAGATAAGGCCCACATTGAGGAATATTACAGACCTCAAATTTCCATTCCATGAAGAGATCTGATGGTGGCAAACAGAAAGAGATGCACCTGTAGAAAATCCACAGATCCAAAGGGAAATCTCCACAGATTTGCATCCTCTCTGATCCATATGATGGTGTAAGAGGCTTGTGACTCATTCAGATACACATCTTGCTAACAAGGTTATCTTGTTACCCAGGTACTCTGGGTTGGAATTATAAATGTTTCCCTAATAGAGAGTTACACTGAAATATGACCAGTTTGCATTTCTCATACTACACTGAAAAGGCATATAAGCAATGATGCAAGTTAAATAATGTTTGTCAAAAACTACCCTGGCATTTTGATCCACCCAGTCTGCTGGTAAATGTTCTTTCTTCCTCTTCGCAGCTATACTAAATACAGCATGGCACGTTTTATATACTCAGGCTTGGAAAGCATTTCATTTTTTACACCATTCATCTTCAGAGTCTTAACCAGAAATATACCTTACCAAATATCTATGCCAGTGGCTACACCTGATGTTACAGGGAAGAGCTTCAGAAGACCATGCAATCCTAGCAAATGATATGCAAGCTCTGTAGCCTGAAGCTTTAGAGAAGTGGATTACAGGCAGTATTACAGACTCTCCAACTTCCAGCATTACATGTAGCCAGGCACAACTGCTACTACCAAAACCCAAGCTGATAAGGAGGATAAATGGTGTTGCTCCAGAACATATTTTCAGTCAGTATTGTCACAGGCCAATAAAGTTTTGCGTCCGTTGCTCTAGAGGACACAAAGCTAATCCTAAAGGGGCTGAAGGATAGATGCCATAGAGCTATCCACCACATGAACATAATCTCTGAGCTAAAAGAAATTAAGAATGAGAAATGGCATTTACTCATAGTTATCTTTGAGTGCACTGAGCCCCACTTTTCCCTCACTCTTGAGCATGGTGAGGTATCAGAGAGCCCGTGGTAGAAACTGCATGCCAGTTGTACTAGGTGCTCTCACTGTATTTCAGAATTGCTGTTCTTCTCTGTGGAAATCTTTTTACTAAAATAGCTGTAGAGCTAAAACATCTCCAGAGGTACAAAATAGAGACTGACTGTCTCCTTTATGCAAGTTTTGTATTATCTGTGCTTTGGGCTTGTTTTTTTACCCATACCTCATCCTGCCTTATTAGTATGGAAAAAGAAGGTGATGACTACAGAAATTACAAGATTTTTATTCAGAATCCCTCAAGGGTCATTTTGAGCATTTTTGTAGCTATTTATCTGCTTAAAGCAGAAACCAAATGGACAAATGAAAGAGAAAGGAATGAAGCATTATGCAAAGAAAGGACTGAAAGAACTGGGATGACAATTGGAAAAGGGGACAAGTCTTCTAAAAAAGGTAAAAGTAACAGCAAAATTAGCCATTCTCTACCCATATTGAGCACAGAAGAGGAAGAAATCAAGCTAAAAGAGCAAGACAGGTGTAGGCTGCAGTCTGGAAAAATACTTTCTGCTTGGAAGACAGTTAAATACTGGAAGAGATTGTGTGGAGAAGCTATGGCTTCAGTGTCACTAGGGTTGTATAAGAAGAGGTTAGATAAACATTTGACAGCTACAACTGATTTTATCTGGAGACAGCAGAAGGTCTCCACTGGCTTCTCAGGGTCCTTTTTAGGGAACAGCTGCAGTCCTGAACAAACTCTCAACTTCTGCTCTCTATCAACTGACGCTGAAATCACAAGAGCTGCAGTATGTATGAAAGCCTCAGGAAAGAACCAGGCAACATTTCCGAAAGGTTTAGGGAGAGACTTTCCAAGTACACCTGAAGACTTTAGGCCTATTGTACCCACTGCCACCACACTGGGAGAGAGGGTTAGCAGAGGTAGATGCATGAAGTCATGTGGTTAAACGACATTTGCTATTGGATGTTTACACCAGCAGACAGGAAACAAAATTAATGAACTCTTGGCAGAGTTGCTAAGGGAGAGCTTTTTATTTATTGTTCATATAGACGTATTGCAGTTTTCTCCTGCTAAGCCTGTGTGCCTTTTCCTCCAAATACAGTTCCAGCTGTCTCCTATAAATTATTGTACTTGGTGGCAAAGCTGTGTTGTGTGTTAAGGGCACATCAGGAGGGCACACAGTCTGCAAGAGCACTTGAGCTGTGGCTGTTGGTTTCAGAAGGAGATCCACCCAGAAGCTATTTAAACCTGCCCCTTGTTTTTGCCAGTAACACCAGGAAGAAGGCTTACACACAGAAAATCACTTTCTCCTAATACTGACGAGACACCTTTTTCAGGAAACAGAGAAGAAAAATCTCTCCCAGTAGGGCTTCTTTTTCTGTCTCCCTGATAGTGCTTGCCTACCAGGCCTAAGAAGCAGCAAGTAGGTGCAGAACAAGTTTGAAATGATTGGTTAGATATGGGGGAAGTAGCAAAGCTTGGATTTGCAAGGAGCTTAAAGTGCAGGGATGAGTTTGGGGTTTATTCTCTACAAGAAAGCAGGTGAGGTATTCATGCCAACCAGGTGAGGAAGTGCAGGGGAATACACCTATGTACTCTTACCATTATAAAATGAATGCGCTTAAATTCTCTGAGCAGCTTTGCAATGGCAGGGAGCATCTTCTAATCTTTGTTCAGGGGAGGCCTTGAGAGGCTGAGAAACCCAGATGCACATTTAGAACAACAATCTTTCCCCTGGCTACACCAATCCCTTCTGGGGAATCAGGAAGCAAGTTCAAGGATGGTTGAGGCTCTTAAATATGCCACAGTGCTTTTATCTAAGCAAGGCATATCCTCTGCCCATCCCACAGGCAGTATCAGGTACTAAATTTCCCAGCTGTCATGTAGCGTCTGTCATTCTTAGCACCCAGTCAATTTTTCTAGTGAGCCTTTTCATCCTTTCCAAGCATTTTAAAGTAAGACTCAGCCTTTTGTTGCAGTCAGATGTCCCTTCCAACCATTTCTAGGATTTATCTCATGTGCACTGCAGACATGCTGTAGGCTCTGCTCCAAATCATGTTTCAAGGACCATTTGTTTTAGTCATTTCTGGTTTAGACTGTACCGCCCAGCACAGCCTAGTCCAGGCACTTGCTCTCCCAACACAAAAGCAATTCATGGTGCCAAAACACTGTCTTCTCCACCCCTTCTCTCCTGGGTGAACTCACTGTCCCCAAATCATTTAATCTTCCCACTTGGCTGTAGGATAGCAGCTGCCTCTTCCAATGAAACTAAAGCCACTGGCAACCAGACCTTCATTCCTGGGAGAAACACCAAGAACAGTTCATCCGTCTGTTTCTTGATCTTTTGAGGCTGTTTCTACCACACAGTCAGAGACAGGAGATGGAAGGAAATGTTCTTCAGTCACAGGAAATTCAGGGGGCAGGCTTGAGGAGAGGGGAGGAAACTCAGGGAGGGAAACAATAAAAATAAAATAAAATAAAATAAAATAAAATAAAATAAAATAAAATAAAATAAAATAAAATAAAATAAAATAAAATAAAATAAAATAAAATAAAATAAAATAAAAAATAAAATAAAATAAAATCAGATGTTCAGTGCCAGAATCTGAGTGGCATTTATGAGCGTACAGGAAAAAACGAGCATCCGTGTGGTGTCAATGTTTTGTGAGTGCAATAAACCTAATATGGATTCAGTCCGATCTCTAAAATTCTGCCACAGCATGTTATCACTAATTCTTGAAGATTAAAGCAGCCTCTGGCTCTCCCTCAGTGGCCCAGTATGTATTGCAGGCTGCCAGAAAATAAACAAGCAGTATTAATTGCCCTCTGTGATGGTGTTTCTTCCAAGAATGGCTGGCAGTATCACTGTAGCCATTGCAAGTTCTTGCCAATGGCCACAACTGAGAAGTGGACAAGTAATTGTGGCCCCTTTTTTCTGATTTCCTACATTGGCCACAGGTATATCAGACCACAGTGAATTTGGTATTAAAGATATTAAGTAAGACTGCACCATACCAAATGTTTCTCTTCAGGCATTCATTATCTACAAGAAAAGTATTGAACAATGCATCCCAAAGTTAAACTTCGCCAGTAACTGGCAGGGATTTAAATTTATTAAACAGTGGAATTCACATTGGAATCACAACAGCCTTCTCCTTTCCTGGGCAAAGTTTTGACTGATGACAGGGTTTTCCAGTAAATAAACTCAATGGACCTTCAGTCCTTCCAGTTGAAGACTCTCTTAATTGTGAATCAACTTAGAGCTGCATTCCATGAACTGGAGAGACCAATAAATACAAAAGATGCATTCCACTCCATTTTAAGAGTTTTTTTTCCTTTTTGTTTGTTTGTTTTTAAATCAGTGCAGATATATCTCCAATACAAGTTCTCAGCTTTCCTGGTGTTTTTCATAATACATTCCTTACAGGAAAACCTTAAGTGTGCTCTTGGATTCAGACTTTTCTATGCTTGTGCTCTTTCCAATACTCAGGGGAAAAAACACGTTTCCAAAGCTCCTTCAATATTTATATTTTAGAGGTAATAACTGGTGTGTGAGATCATTGTACACACCCAGCCTTTTCACTCTGAAGCTATTTGTGTAAGTTATAATAAAGACAACATGTTTTGCAAATTGCATTGTTTCCAGGCCCAATGATTATAATTGTTCACACTTCAGTTCGTACTCTACATATGTTTTCTCAGATCCTTAGATAAAGTGGCAAGAGGATGCATCAGGTGGTGTGGAATATTGACATAATTTTCTGATGGCAGAAGAAGGGAGTCTTGTGAATGAGTTCTGACAGCTCTGAGAAGTTAAGTCAGCAGAAGGGAGACTATGGATCAGAGTGTTGAATTTCCATTGCATTTTATTTAAAATGTAAGGAAGAAAAAAGAAACTGCTGAGACATGTAAGCTGTTAATCATTGCAACTGCAGCACATGTAAAAATACAAAAAATCTGCTTTACAGTAGATTAAAAAAATGGTGCAGCATTTCTCCAAAGTAACCAATAAAGTTGAACAAATAACTCATAGCATACAGTATATTCAAGAAGCTAGTGTTCAGTATATGCTGTTAGAATAAACAGTATTACATTATTGTATTCCACTTAAGAGATACCTGTATATTATGGAAAAAGGTTAATCAGGCCCTGTCCCTGGGAATTTCAACCTAATGACATTTAATAGCTGCCTGAGGAGGTCAAACGGGGGACAACGGGCACTGCACATCTGATCATCTTGTTTCCTGGTCCTTCAGCTCTGGTTTTTGCTGTGCTAGTTTCTTGTCATTACCACTGGAGCTAGGATTTTTGCCGAGGGAATTTCTGGAATTCAGTGTTCATGAGTTACGTACACACTCTTGTTGCTTTTTGGTAGTATGTCCTTTTCCTGACTCATGGCTTGAGACCAGTGGTCTAAGTAAAGAGAGGAAAAAAAGGAAGGTGTCATTCCAGCCTCAGCAGGAGCTGCTGCCTCGGCAACGGCTCCCAGCTCCAATTGTATTCCTCTCACAGCTGAGCGTTCTCTGGCTTTGGAGAAGATGATGGTGATCTGGCCCACTGGACATCACAGGCGGGACCGCAGAGGCACTGCTTTGCTCAGCCATGCCCTGTTTCCGTGCAGAGCGGCCCACCCGGCTGAGGCCAGGCAGGTGGTCAGAGCGCAGCCTGGGTGGGAGCCTTTGACGGCCATGCCATTCATTCAAACAGTGGCAGCGTGCCATGCTCCTGGGGACTTGGAGCACTGCTTGGCAAGATTATTCACTGCAGGAGTGGCATGAGGATATTTGCAGCAACAACTACTTTAAGCATTTGTTATTTATAATGAGGGCATGTAGGGGGGCAGTCACAGACTTCCTTGCAGCTGGAGTTCTCTCCCGTAGGAGAAACAAATCTCCTAAGTCAGAGGAGATGGTTTCTAGTTTCTGTTAGTTCGATTCTCGAACTTCCTCAAGATTTTAAAGAGAGTTACCTAAAATGTTCTGCTGTGAAGAGTCAGGTTCTCATACAGATGTTCACCCCTTTCCTTGCCCCAATATTTTTTGTGGCTAAACCTTTGTTTAGAAGAGCAGGCAACCAGAAGGTATGTTAGAGTCCTCTCTTGTCTACATTGTTTATTATAATGGAGTCAATAAATATTGGCAGATCCTCAGATGCCCAAGGCTCTTCTGTTAGAAGAATTGTTAGTTTTTTCCCTTTTCCCTCCCAGTGATACAATGGTTATGTTATGAGACCAGGACTCAAAGGTTTGTTGCTGCAACATTTTCTCTATATGACCATGGGGAATGTAAGGAAGCACTGAGTCACTAAATAACTCTTTTCTTACTATTGAGGAAAAAAATGAAGACAGAAGCAAACTTTCCTTCTCCCAGATTTAATGAAAAGGAGGATTTTATTCAGGTTCTTATCAGGTCAAGAAAGATTTTTGGTTGGCCTGGTTTGGGAATGGAGTTTAAAGCAATTAAAGTAGAATGCTGTTGTGGGGAATTTTAAAAGGATAAAACTGTAATATATTTATTTTAAAATCATAACGGTACACACAGGCTCACATACACAGTGTCTAGAAAGAAATTCTTATGGTTTAAAAAGTAAAGTCTTTGAACTAAACCCAAATCTCTTGCAGCAAAAGTGAGAAGAATTTTTTTGTTCAGCAAAGGAAATACTTTGTGCATTTTTCCTTAGTGGAACCAGCACAAAGAACAATTCGTACTGAATTGAAGTTTTGTGGTGTCTCAACTTTGTTTAAAACACTTTGGAAAGTCCAACTTTACCCTGTCTGGTAAAAAACCTATTTTTTCCATCATTTAGCTGACACAGTGTGTTCTCCTTTGAAGGATGCAGAGCAGCCAGACCAGTTAAAGAACAGTTGCCTTTAAGACAAGAACAGGCTTGACTTTTTCTTGAAAGGCCTCATCCCTTGTTTGTTGAAATACAGAATATTTCTTACTCACTTAGATGAACTGTGGGCCTCAGAAGTCCTGAAAACAGTTTTGTCTTTTAATATCTACACAACGTAAATGAATACAACAATTCACACATTCAGTGACAAACCTCCTTTGCAATGAAAAAGACTCCTAAGATGCAATTAAATGCATTATTTTGACTCCAAGGGATGCAGGAAAGCTGCGTTTAATCCATATATGCACCTGTGGCTGTATGGGCACCTCCAGTTATTACTTCCACTCATAAGCACCACTACCTTGGCTGAGCTCAGCATTCACAAGCCATTCTCCTGCCTAGGGCGGTTTGGGATTTGTACAAAAGGAAACTGCAGCCGTAAATTGCTTGATTCACTGGGTGTGCTCACAACACAAGCAGAGTGCATCGAGAACTGCAGCCACAGCCACCTTAATTTAAAAACAGTGGGAAGAGGTGAGCTACACAGTAACCTGGAGGTTATGGTACTTGCTCAAGTAGGAGAGATGGCTTGTGGACCTTCTAAGATGATAGAGCCCGAGTCCAGAGACTAACCACCAAGTCACAGGATACTCTGACTGAGGAGTACACTATCCCTTCTTGTTGAAATCTGGACACTCTGCAACCTGAATTTGAGATCCATGAGTCCAGAGACACAGCAATGAGGAGACCTACAGTTGGTAACTCAGCAGTGAGGGAGCTCTGCTTCTGAAGCAGGGCTTAGCTTTCAGGTGTTCGGTATCAAAACACTCAAACTTTTTTTGTCTTTTGACCCTTTTACCTCATGAAAGAGAGAGAATCTTCCAGTAGTGCTGCTTCTTTGTAACAGAGACCAAAGTGTGCTCTGAGTGGAACTGGATTGAAGTGAAGAGCCATTGCAAAGCTTTAAATGAAACATAGTTAGGCTCCTAAAATTATCCTTTACCCCCCAAAAGTTTCCTTTCCACCTATCCCCACAAAAAGATTTACAATTCCCTTTACTTTTACTGGGGGTACTTGTAAATCTTAGTGACGCTGCAGACCACCTGTGTGATTTTCCTGCACTGGGTAATTTAAAACTAGACACAGATCTAAGTCATCTTGAAGTGTCTAAGAATATAAACATATAAAATTCATGGATGCATTGTTCACTTACCATACAACATAGCCAACTCTCTGTTATTGCCATCTTATTATTGGGAAAGTGCCCAATCCTGCTCATTCTTACAACTCAGCAGGTTCTTTTAAGCCAAAAGAGTGTTTCAATGAGAGATGAGCTGGCGAATTCACTTTTAAGTTTTCATTAACGAATTTCATGTGACCTTGGCAAAAAAATACCTGTTAAATAATTTCATATGACTATGATGATCAATGCAGAACGAAGATTTGCAGACAGTGAGCTGGTAGAAATTGCTGGACCTAAGGTTGAAACAAAGACGCTCATTCTTCTAGGGGAAAAAAAAAGGGATACTACTTTGCCATCCCTCTGGTTTTGCAATAAACTTTTCCATTTGTGCTGTGCTGTTTACGTCTTCTACACTGGTGATGAGTTAAATTCAACAGACATCAACAACAACATCCTGAACATTTCAAGCAATATTTTATTTTCGTTTAAGTCTACTGAAGTAGATAGTATTAAAGGTGAATGGATGGAAACGAGCATAATACGCTGAAGAATCAACTCCTTTGAAAGCACTGAAGAAACAGAATTTGCCATTAGAAGTACTTTAGTAGCAGGCTGGAAGGAGCATTACAGAGACACACAGAACAAATGGAGAGCTCATTAGAGACTCACTGCAGTGAGCCAAGTAGATAGGCTGGTTGGGCATTTCCAGCTCCAGCTCCTTGAACTTAAGACATTCAGGGTACCAGAAGAGTGACTTTTCTGAAGTTGTGTCTATTTTGCTAAAGGATCAGCAAGCTGAGCCAAATTAGCCAATCTTAAGAAGAAAGTCCACAAGCAAATAAATCCCCATTACATCCACTCAACCAGCTTGACACAAACTGCCTTCACAAAGAAGTGACACCACGATGGGGTTTGAGCCCAGAGGGCAACTGAGCAAGATGCAGCCATTCACTCACCCCTTTCCCCTCAGGAATGAGAAGGAGAAAATAAAGTAAAAGGCTTAGTAATCGAGATAAAGACAGAGAGGGATGATTCACCCATTATGGTCAAGGGTAAAAGAGACTTGTTAGGGGAAGAAAAAAAGAACACTAATTTAAACACTAACAACAACACTTAACAGACAGAGTGGGACAGTGAGAAGCGTTACCACATCTCAAAAAAACACCTCTCCCCACCCCTCCCTTCTTCCTGGGCTCACTTTTGCTCCACGATCTCTCTACCTCCTCCTCCACAGTGGTGCAGGGGGCAGGGAATGAGGGTTATGGCCAATCTGCTGCTCCTTCCTCCTCAGGGGGAGGACTCCTTGCATTCTTCCTTGCTCTGGCGTGATGTCCCTCTCACGGGAGACAGTGCTCCATGAGCTTTCTCTGGCATGAGTCCTTCCCACGGGATGTAGCCTTTCCGGTGCAGGTCCAGCATGGGTCACCCCCCTGTGTTGCAGTCCTCCTAGTGCCGAACTACAACAGTGGGGGCGGCTTCTTCCCACAGAGTCCCGGCCTTCTCTGGGTGAAGCTGCCTGCTCTGGTGTAGGATCCTCCACAGGCCGCAAGTGGATCTGCTCCACCAGTGACCTCCACGGGTGGCAGGGGGGTGGCCCTGCCGTCTCACCATGATAGAGGGCGCTCTGCACTGGCACACCTCCCCCTCTTCCTCCTCCTTCCTTCCACTGACCATGGTGTTCACACAGGTGTTGTCTCGTAACCCCTCCTCACAACTCCCACCAAATCCTCCTCCCAGGTTCCCCTTCTTAAATACATTATCACAGAGGCGCAGCCACTGTTGCTAATTGGCTTGGCCTTGGCCAGAGGTGGGTTCCACTTGGAGCCAGGACAGCTTCAAGAAGCTTCTCACAGAGGGCCACAGCTGTAGCGCGCTCCCCCGCTACCAAAAACCCCGCCACAGTGATGCAGCACACACCACTGCTGCTATACAGCTTCGACTAGAATAATTATGACTACTTTATTTGACTTTGCATCAGTAGTTTCTCATTGTGTCTATGTTCACAGCCACCCACACATTGCTCTTCCAAGACAGTAGTGACAGAGAAGTTCCCTGTTTCAATGACTGCAGTAGCGAGGAACTGATCTGCACTGCCTAGACAGAATTTGGCTTGGGATCTTGGCGATGAGAAATATCATGAACTCACAACACAGGTTTGGGTGATATATAAGCAAAAAGTTTGCATTTTGGCATCTAGTTCACTTTACTGGTCATTCAGGAAAGGATATAGATTAGAATCATTAACTCATTCCTAGTTCCTCTTAACAGAAGCTGTTGTTTCTCAGCTTATGCATAAAGTAAGCTTTCAGGGTAGAACTGGTATGTCTTGTTTCAGTTTCACCCTGTTACATTTCTCAGGGCTAAGCTAGGGACTGCAGAGAGTCCAGCAATAGCTCTTCTTCAGTGGTGAGAGTAAGAGAAACCTTGGCACTGAAACATCCATCAAAAAAGAATTCTGTGATGACAAACACAAAGGGATCCATTATCTGCTTTCCTGTATATATTACAGACCTTGGACCTCCCTGGTTTTCAAGATCAGAGAGACTAAATATGTGGCAGGATATGAGGCCGTAAGTACTACTCAAATTCTCCATGTAGCATTGAAGTAGGGCTGGGGCAGTACTGAATTTTACGCCAGCTTCCTGGGCAGGTGTGCTTTTCACCCTGGCTAAAGGACATAACGTTTAACTCCTGACAATTGTGGAATGCATTGCTAACCTCACCACAGCCTGCCACAAATGTGAATGGCAACCTACGGCAGCATGACAAACCTTCCTCCGTGTCTAGCTTAGAGCCTTCTCCTTCCAGCCACATGCAGCCTGGCAATCATTCAGTCCCTTACTGTCCCTCACCTGCTTTTTGTGAAAATATAATTTCCATTACTGGCATCCAAAACCCAACATTATAAATATAAAAATCAGACGGCTATTCCCTCTTTCTTTATGGGATTTTCCAAGATTGTCTTGGATATATTTAGTATTCGTGTGTAATGAGTCAGAGTGTCCACCTGTGGTCTCCATAAACCGATTTTGTAAATAGCATTGACTGATGTGACTCAAAAAAAAAAAAGGCCAGTTTCTGTTTTCCAGTTTTAGTCTGAATTCAAACACTGTTTGCAGTTCCAAGAACTCTGTGGGTTTCATGCTCTGGGTCAGTGGGTGGGGAATACTGGAAAAGGCATACTCCATCCTGTCCCCTCGTTCCGGTGGGCTGTAGGTCTGCAGAAAGATGACTTTATTTTATAGCACAGCAAACCACCTTTTCATTTAGAAACTGTTTAATATGCAACCTGTAGATGAGGCCCTGGCATACGTACTTTCCTGTGTCCATTCCTCACTTGGAGGTTGCTATTGAAAAACATTGAATTTTGATCCAGCACAAATGAATGCACAAAATGAGCTGTGGTCTGGTTTTTCTAGGTGCTGAAAAGCATAGAAGGATGTAAGTCTCATTGACTTTTCAGTAACACTTTGGAGAATATGGGAGAACAACTTGGCTTCGGTGTTATGTCATCTAAGTTCAATTTAGCCTCATGCTAATAGAGGTGGCCACACTGTGAAGTGACACCTGAAACTGCTTAGTTTGGATGGGGGTCACCTGTACGTGGTGTGAAGCCCTCTGGGGCTGTGATACTTGTCCTCGGTCTTCATACGGCTGAACTGTGGGTCTGAAATGCTCCTGTGTGCACTGAGAGGGAACTTCCAGGCCTTTTTGGTGCAAGGGAGACGTTTTGGGCAGACAGTAAAAGACTAGCAGCAAAGAAGAGGAGGCAGCTTGTGTCCTGTTAATAGAGTTGTGTTAGCTGAAGCCTAGATTAACCCCTGTGGCAGATCAATATCTGAAGTTAAAAGCACCATCATGCATAATGTAGGGATATAATATAGATTTGGGTTTAAAGCCAACTATAAAAGGATAACTGAAATCAGCTCTGCAATGTGGGCAAGCCCCATCTCCAGAAAAAATATACCTGAAATGAGAACTCAGGTTCCATTTTAAAATTTGGGATTTCTTAAGGCATTCTTAAGGCTTTTCTTAAGTTCATGTCCTAAGATCTAGTTTCATCTGCATCCTTTGTAATCTTTGCACAATATGAGCAACTAGACAGCTGACCGATAGTTGCCAAAGGACAGTATAAAACCAGTTCAGATTAAGGTACTAAAAAGACATGTATAAGTGCACAGGTACATGCATTAGAAGGCTGTAAATTTTCAAAAATAAAGAAAAGAAATAAGAGGATATGCTTGCGGAGTGCTTAAATAGTCTGTTGACTTTAGTGGAAGTTTTGGCAAAAGCCAAAGGCAAGCTGGCCCCTTACTAAACAGAACAGAATGAAATAATTGCTGATTATGACAATATTAGCTGCATTTCTTTTAGGTTTTACAAGAAGTGTGTTGTGTTTGGGACTTAGAAAGAGACCCTTAACTCACAGCATATATATCAAAAGGTAAATGAAGACTCACGCAGCTTCTGAATCTGATCTAAATTGCAACCTTAATAACACTGCTTCATTTTCCTTCACCAAAATTTTATGAAATTTACAGTTAGCATGTTTTCATTATGAAAGTCAGGAAATGTGATACCTTGAAGGATTTTTACATTAATGCTTCAGAAACACTTGAATCTGGAGCTCAAAGCAAACTTCAATGCTTGCAAAACCACTTAGGTTGGAATGTATAATACAATAAAAGGCAGTAGTCTGCATGACTCTTTGCCAACTGAAACCACCAAGCACCACACAGATCGATTAGGACATGATTCTGCCAGGTGCCAACGTGTCTTGTGAGTCACTGTGTACTCTCAGCTCTTTGAAATCAACAGAACCAAGTCAAAAGACACTCAGCACTTACTGAGATCAGGTTTCTAACAAATCGGTAAAGAGTGTTTTCTGCTATATGCTTTGAATAGAAGAAGAAACTCAAAACACCCACTCTCAGACATAAAAATTAATAAAATTACCAAGGAACCAGCATTTCTCATATTGTAATGAATCCAAAGCAAGCAGCTGAGCTAGCAGGTAACATGAGGCATGTTAATTTGGAATTACAGCAGCATTTGATAGCAAGGTGATGGCTAAAGTTCTATCAACTTCTCCACTGTAAGCCACCATAAAAATCTCCTGAAAGCAGATATTTGGTGTGTGGTTTCTGAGCCTCAGAGTCATTCTAGATTTTGCATTTGATTAAGTAGTTTCCACTGAAAAGAAATCAAATCAGTTATTATTATGGCATTCTAGATAAAAAATCAACTGAAGTTTAGGAGATTTAAGTTTATTTGTGCTTTTATTACCTGGAAAACTTTGGTCCTTAACACTAATTGCAATGCTTATTATTCCATAACTGTAAGAAAGAGCTTCCTTATTTCAAAAATAACCTGCAAAGGAGTAGAGTAATTGTTCATTCTTTATGAGTGTGTGCTAAGTGCTCCTGATGTAGATACATGTGGCTGACAATTTGCTGGTAGTGTTAAAATATGCACTAGAAATAAAATATAATAACTGACTCAAGCCAACTATGTCTTCTGTGTGGGAATGGTGTCTTCTGCCTATCGTGCTTTGTGCTTTTCGATGCCTGTGATGCTATGTAAAGATTATTTTTATTTATTGGCATAGCACAAATTTCTAGTGTTCCTCAGGCTAGCAGTATTATTTGGATACAAACCCCAGTAGGTTGGGCACTTTCCAAACAGGAAAGGCAGTTCAGCTTTTGTTTCAATGGTGTCACAAGCTAAAAAGGCACAACACAGGAGCAGCAACTCAGAAATCACTGAAATCTAGCCAGGTCCCCTTGGGCATCAAGCAAAGCCAGTCACCTCTAGAAACACAGCAGCTGTTATAACAGTGCCAGCAACATGATAGAACAAGGAAGGAAGTACAGAAGAAAGAATCATAGGCAATTAAAGCAACCAGAACTTTAAGGTAATTATCCAGTTTGTAATATGGCCAAAAGTCAGGATAGATGATGCTATTCTTGTGACAAGTGTCATCCAATATTTTATGGCACGGAGCAGTCAGGACTCAGAGCCTCAGTGCTGGGATTTACCTGCAGGAGAGCACCCCAGCAGGGCATGAGTGACTCAGGGTGAAGAATGTCATCCTCTGAATCACAATGCCACTTCCTGTGGCGCTTTGTTTTTCCTTTCAGGATTCCCCTGGCTGCCTGATACTAGGTAGACTGTAAGATCTTTGGAAAGCTGAACATATCTAAGGTCTCGGACCAAGTTTGTACCCAATGCAATACAGTCAGCATTGCTAGCTTTGCCTCCAGGTTGAAGCTGAACCATTCAATTACTTCTAGTCCTTATAAAGTAGGAATGGTGGGTCTATTTTAAAATATACCCTTGTTTTTGTTAAGTGTTGCCTAGCCTTCTGGTTCCATGGTCATTTAAGGAGCAGTCAGTGTTTCCATTACAAACTCCTCTTTCAGGGATTTATCATTGCAATAAAAACACGTTCTTATGGCAGAAATATACTCTCTGCACAAAATCTCTGGTGAAGCAAGGTAAGTTTATGTGTCAAAAATTGCTATATCAGAGCAGGACACAAGGAAGAGGACTAAGGACATGTTTCTGAAAAGAATGGCAAATGCTTGGTTTTAAGCACCTGAGGAATTTTACTGAGTTCCAGAGCTTTGTTTACATTTTTAATAAGCAAGCACAGGGACCAGAGTAATTAATAGTTGTTAAAAACAATTAATAAACAAAATAAATAAATAAACACACACCATACATACCTAGCATTCATGCAAGTAAGATTCACATCTGCCCATAGAAGAAAGGATGAAGATCACAATCCTAATACAGAACATAGTGCCATCTCAGTTGTGTAATGAATTTCAGGTGTGCTTTGTACCCTCAGCTCTCATTCATTTTAACTATAAGAAACTCAAGCTGTTAAGAGGATTGTCTCTTAGGCTCTGAACGAGATAGGTTTGATAATGCCGCAAGTCTTATATAGCTTCCTTCTACCTGCTCATAGTATCTATCTTACATAGATACAATAGGAAAAATTAATGTATATTACAGTTATTGGAAGAAGACTAATGTGTGACCGAGAGAAACTGAATGATGTTTCCCACAGCATTCTCCTGGCGAAACTGGCTGCTCGCGGCTTGGATGGGCACACGCTTTGCTGGGTGAAAAACTGTCTGGATGGCCGGGCCCAAAGAGTTGTGGTGAACGGAGTTAAATCCGGTTGGTGGCCGGTCACAAGTGGTGTCCCCCAGGGCTCGGTTTTGGGGCCACTCCTGTTTAACATCTTTATTGATGATCTAGAGGAGGGAATCTAGTGCACCCTCAGTAAGTTTGCAGATGACACCAAGTTGGGTGGGAGTGTTGATCTGCTCGAGGGTAGGGAGGCTCTGCAGAGAGACCTGGACAGGCTGGAGATATGGGCCAAGGCCAACCGTATGAGTTTCAATAAGGCCAAATGCCGGGTTCTGCACTTTGGCCACAACAACCCCCAGCAGCGCTACAGGCTTGGGGAGGAGTGGCTGGAGAGCTGCCAGTCAGAGAGGGACCTGGGGGTGTTGACTGACAGCTGGCTGAACATGAGCCAGCAGTGTGCCCAGGTGGCCAAGAAGGCCAATGGCATCCTGGCTTGTATCAGCAATAGCGTGGCCAGCAGGGACAGGGAAGTGATCTTACCCCTGTACTTGGCACTGGTGAGGCCGCACCTCGATTACTGTGTTCAGTTTTGGGCCTCTCACTACAAAAAGGACATTGAATTACTTGAGCGTGTCCAGAGAAGGGCAACGAAGCTGCTGAAGGGTCTGGAGCACATGTCGTACGAGGAACGGCTGAGGGAACTGGGGGTGTTTAGTCTGGAGAAGAGGAGGCTGAGGGGAGACCTCATCGCCCTCTACAACTACCTGAAAGGAGGTTGCAGAGAGCTGGGGATGAGTCTCTTTAATGAGGTAACAAGCAATAGGACAAGAGGGAATGGCCTCAAGTTGCGCCAGGGAAGGTTTAGACTGGATATTAGGAAGCATTTCTTTACAGAACGGGTTGTTAGGCGTTGGAATGGGCTGCCCAGGGAGGTGGTGGAGTCCCCATCCCTGGAGGTGTTTAAGAGTAGGGTCGACATAGCACTTAGGGATATGGTGTAGTTGGGAACTGTCAATGTTAGGTTAAAGTTTGGACTGGATGATCTTCAAGGTCTTTTCCAACCTAGATGATTCTGTGATTCTGTGTCTGTAGATAACTTCTGCTGAGGCTTGAACTCTAATCCAGCATTTCAGCAGTAGAAATTGCTCCTTGTCTCATTAACATGCTCACAAAATGGTATCTCTTTTGTAAAAAGTATTTCCCTACACAAATATAACAGAACTGCATCTGCACAATCCTGTGATGGAGACTTAAAATAAAGCGTGAAATTATTCTCTTCTGATACATAGAGCTACTTACTAGCACAAATTTTACTGTGTATATAGTATGTTAACAGAAGAGCCAAATCTCTTACTTTTTAAGAGTATAGTTGGAATCCTAATT
This sequence comes from Strix aluco, assembly GCF_031877795.1. Taxonomy (NCBI): domain Eukaryota; kingdom Metazoa; phylum Chordata; class Aves; order Strigiformes; family Strigidae; genus Strix; species Strix aluco. The sequence goes on along the minus strand of NC_133931.1, from coordinate 14,766,903 downwards.
ATACATCTAATGGATGTAATAAAATATTGATTTTGTCTACTGTAGCTACAAAAATTGTATAAGACATACTACAAAATTTAAGCATAACAGATGCACAATATTACTTCAAGATGAAACTAAGAGATGGAATACAGAACAGACAGTGAATTTTAGCATCATAACTATAGACCCTACAAGAAGTAGAGATCAAGAGAAATTGATAGAAAAGCAAAGAGAAGCCAGTGAAGAAAGAAAGATCCATAGACGTTTTGAACATATTTGTAGAGTTTATGCCTCTTAATTAAATTCTCTACTAGAGTAACCACAAAACCACATCAAATATTGAAAGAAACTGCCATACCCAACAGATTTAGTGAGCTGTAGGCCAAAAGCATATGCCTGTGGAAATAAAAGAAAAAGGTTTTTGACAAGCAATTGTACCAACATTTTATCATCTCCTCTCCTATTGAATTGAGTTGTAAGTACTGATAAACAATAGCAATCATATCTAAAACAAAAATCCCACTTTCAACAGCATCCATTAAAACACATTTTGACAATGGTTTTCTTTTTTTTCTGTTCAGTCCATCTTATCTCTAGAAATATAAGAACACCCTAGCATATTAAAATACTATAGCACACTTTAATTACCCATTCAGGTTGTTTTAATATTTACTTTCTGAGTGAAATGAAGTGACTGCAGACAGGCCTGCTCCATACAGCCCTCCTCATAATGCTGCAGCTATCAGTTCTCATGCTTCAATCTTATTTCATGAATTATTTTTAAAAGTGCTCATTTTTAGTGTAAAATCACTATATAATGTGGCAAAACTGTTACATAATATGGTATGCTGAAATTTACCTTTCTTTTTTGTTTCCCAAAGAAAGATGATCCAGTTCTTCATGTACTGGAATGGCAGCCTTCTGGGAATAGTAGAGAGTTTTCTCCAACTCAGCTCCTGACCAAACTGCTCTACAAGTTCAATTTTAGCAGGCTTTGATCAAGCTTATGGAGACCTTACTGAAACAATCTTTTTCATATGTTTGGCCTGCAATGTTTGAATTACCACAAAAGTTAGCTGTACTGGCAAATAATTTTGAATAAACTTATAGAAGACCCATAGTGTTTAAAAAAAAAAAAAAAAAAAGAATATGATGCAAATAACGGGTAGCTCCACAGGTATAACTGTTGGGGACTGGGTATGAAGAAGCTAGCTGGGCGCACAGACTATGGTGCTGGGTTTTAACTGTATCAGGATTGACTCGTATTTTTTGTTTAACATATAAGCTTGAGAGGCTGAAGAGTCTCAAACTGAAAACAAATTTATCTAGACCTGCTCTTCTTTCCTATTGGACTCCTAGTTCACTGGACAATCTACTAGAGGTATTCAGGGAAGTGAGAGTCACCTGAGAAATTTTTATAGGAGCTCTCCAAGATAGAAGGAGATGCCTTAGTAACTAATCAATTTTTTCAGCTCACCTTCTTTTTAGCTAAGGAAAAACTGAAAGTAAGAGCAAAACAGATAATAAAGCTGACAAGGAAGGGTTGTTCAAGGCTGAACACATCAACCCATCCTTGACAGTCTGTGAAATCAGCCAGCTGTGATACTGGACTGATGATTAAAAGGTTTTATTTCCCTCAATTAGGTAGAATAAAGGTGTCACAGACTTTCCACCTGCACTTCCTAAGGGGATTTCACTTCAGAGCCAACTTCACTTTAAATGCTGGCTTAGTAAAAGTCATGCAGAGATTTTATGCATGTGGTGCCTATTACGTGCGCTGGAAGCAGTGCTACCTCTCTTTCCATGGTGTATGTTTCTCCAAGTAATGAAACTACCTACTTTGATCTTGAACCCAAACACGCCTGCGGAAGGGACTAAAGGCACAATTTGTAAGAGTTGCTTTGAAGCGCAAGGCAAGAATCTGGGTAAAGCCTCATCCCTTTTACCCAGCAAAGTGCAACAGCCTGAGTGCTTTGTGTGTGTTCTGCACCCAGTCCCAGGAGTGGATGTATCCCCAAAATAACACAGGGGCCCACTCCTTTTGCTGAAATAACAAATAAACCAGCTGAGGATACTCTGGTGACTAACAATTTTCCCTGTGGAGGTACTAAGCTGTTTATTTAATACTCAAATATATCAAAATGGTGCTTAGGCACATTTAGTCTGAAAATGTTGTCAAGTGCCATGCTACTTCAGATAAAGAAATATCTTACAGTAATATCTTCTCAAAACTCAAGTCACTTTTAACCAGTAGTTTATAGTTACAAACAACAGGGACTCACATGCCTTTGGGCACTTGTGTCAAAAAGCTTTTACTGAGAAGGGGTCAACACACTTAAGACCCAGGAAAGCACTGCTGATGCAGAAAACTTTGTCATATTTAGTCAGCGTGTTACAACAAACAAGAGCTATTTGGGAAGGGCTCTGTCTTAACAATTCAACTACATCGTGGGAAAGGGCTCTGCCTTAACAGTTCAGCTGCACCTGTTCACCTCCATTGGCATTACAATACACAAAACATCAGAAAAAGATTCTTTACAGAAAAGGAAAATAAATTAGGGCTGAGAACTTGTAATATATTATCATTAGATTATTCTTAAGGGTCGACATCCACATGAGGGAAAAATCATAGGAAGGGGACAATGTGCCATAAAAGCCTACTTGGGACCTAAGCAAAACACTGAATGTCTGGGTCTGCTTGTGTTATGCAGCAGGTCAGTGACAAAACCAGAAACAAGGTGTAGATTTGCCAAGCCTCAGCTCAGCAGCCTGGTGCAAGACCCAAAATAAAAAAGTGTCTACAACAGTCTTCTTTATGGCTAAAGTTGTATTTTAAAACTTGTTCATAATTTGTTTTGGGGGCTGGAGGGGTTATCTTCCTATTTATTTAAAAATATCTTCCAGTTTTCTTACAATTCTGCTCTACTGTGAAGTACAGAGGCTGAATTTCTGCCTACAGCCCACACATTATTTGTTTTTCTCCTTCCTATGCCTTGGAGTTTATACTAGCCTTTGATTTAGGTACTTGAAAAGTGACAGGTACATATAAATGGATGAACTGATCCATTAAGTGCAGTAATGCTGTATTGGTAGCCCACAGTCCATTCACATCACGGATGCTTTCAGATTACTGGATTCAATGAAAGTTTTTCTACACTGTTTATTACTTGCCAGAGAAAGAGCATTAAGGGATTGCAACACTAAACTTTCAGAAGTTAGGAAATAACACATTTGCATTTGTCCAGATAGCCTGAATTTTGACACTTTGTGTTCAGGCTAGGCATGAAATGGAGAAGGGCAGGGGTGCAATGTTGCAGAATGAAGGATACTTGGGAAACCCCAGTTTTGGTACTTCCTAATTTCAAACTGTTGATTTTGTAACCTGATCTAACTTCGTATGAACCAGGGCCCTGGGAAAGAAGGAGTCCATGATGAAGGCAACTGAATATCATAGCAGAACACACAAACACCAGGCGGAATTTGTGTTGGCCAGACAGACAAATATCTGGCATTTCCCAACTTCAGAGGACTTGATTTTCCACCTAAAAAAAATAAGTGCAAGTTCCAAGTGTGCATTGCTAATTTATTTTTTAAAGAAAGCCTACTCTGTTCACATGCAGCCACCTCTTCATCATCAAAGGGACATCAGTACTGACTGCTTGTGATAGCTACACAGAGCCAGCTGCTGGATAAACCAGATGAACCAGCCACACACAGTGTATTGCCAGTGGAGAGAACTGGTGGAAGAGGGGGTGGAGAGGGCTCCTACAGTGGGGCAAAGGAGGGAGCCTCTCCCAGTCCCCCCTCCCCAGAGAGCATCAGCATCATGCAGTCGAGCTACCAGCATGCTGGTGTCAACCTGTGGTGCTGGCAAGCTGCCACAGCTTCCCTGAGCTCGGGTAGGGAGAGGGGGGAAACACCTCTGGAAAAACTATTTTACAAGACAAAAGAAATGTATTTTTTCCTACTCTAAGACCTCCCTCCTTTTTGTCCTGCAACATACATATGTGCACACTCCTCACACAGCCATGTTTCAAAGCCCTGTTGGAAGCACCAAAGATGTTAAAACTTCTCAGGATGAAGTAACAAGAACCTTTTATGCTGAAACAGGTCAGGGCTCCCAGGCATGCAGGTAGGCCAGCTGCCACCCCAATGATTAAAGCAATATAAGATACAGCCTACCACAGAGCATCAGGTTAGAGAAAAATTTCCTCCTGCATTTCCTCCTTTCCTCCAGTGCATACGCACATATGGGGTGCCTGTTGCTGGCTCAGATTATCCCAATAAAAGTGCTACCACTGCCTTCGGGATGAGAGAAACCCTCAGCAGGTTTTTTATCTGGTGTCCCTGAATGAATCAGAATTTTAAATGTGCAAAGCAAATGCTGAGTGTCTGCCACAGCAATCCAGGAAGAAAAAGAATAATGCCATGTAATAGCACACTTCTCACTCAAAGAAGCTTTGATTTGAGGATACAAAATACCCAAGTACAACTGTTTTTCTAACTTGTTCATCTTTGGGGGTTGCCAGAGGAAGGTCTTTTTTGCCTCACAGACCACCACAAAGTTGAGACATGGAGAACAAGTGATCATCCACATGACTCTTCTGTGAAAGTTCTGGCTTTTTCAAATGGCCATTTACAGTTACATGTTTATTCATTTTTCCAGTCAGTGAGCATTACAAAAATAAAGGACAGAAAAACAGAGGTTATGCTAATAGTTCCCAAGTGACGACCAAGAGCATGCAGTTTCAGTCTCTGATGCAGATGACAGTAGATTTTCTCAGGAAGCTAGGGGAAGACACAGCCTGGCCTTGTGAAATTGTGTACAAGATAATAATTTGCAAAATGTGTACCTATAAAGCTGTATAAACAATTGATTTTCAGGTGATTCTTTGAATGACTGGTAACATTCACCACATTCTCTCACTGACACCAACTGTAGTAGTTGTAGTGAGGTAGTGAGGAATTTTCCATCAGAGCTGAAAGGCCCTTAAGTGAGCAAATACATCTATGACTTAAAAAAAATTCTTTCAGTTTAAGAGACTGTACCAAATTTCTGATCTTCTGTCACTCAGATATATTCTATATTTGAGATCTGACATTTAGACTGTTTTTCTGTTTTATTAGATTTTCTGTCTTAAGAAAAAATAAGTCAAATTAGTAAAATTTTTTGTACTTGACTAAATACTGAGAATGATGGGCCATTTTACAGCTCTCCAGCATGATTCACTGAATAATCCAGTATGTAGCCTTGCTCCAGCAGTGACAGAATAAATTATACCTTGCTTCCTCATTGGGATGTTGATAATAGATAGCTGTTCATCAGCATTAAATGTAAGAACCCTTCTTTGTGATTTCTCCTTTTTGCAAACCTCAGAAACTTCTGAACAAAACTTAATACAGATTGATGAGCCATGCCAAAATGAAAGAGTCATGGACACAAAACTGTATTGTTGGGCAAAAGCACAGAATTATCTTCAATAGAAACTTTTCTGCATAAGTCTCACTATATCATATTATTTTTCATGTGAATTCACCCTGTATTTTTTTCTGCTTTCCAAAGTCAGTCAAAAACAATCAATTGGAATGGAAAGACCTTTGATATGTCCATTTTTATGTTCTTCTACATATACCTGTTCCCATTGTGAGTTTATGTCAGTCTGTTGAAGAGAACCTGGTGGAGAGGTGGACTGGGCTCTTCATATTTAAACACTGGATTTTCCATGCTATATAATTCACAAAGGATTTGGTAGAAAACTCAGGGAAGTTAATGTGAGTTTTTCTATTTCTCCATCACAGGTCTTTAACTCTTCATTATCTTTCTGAACATTCACCTGCAAAACTGCTTCCTTGGAGTCATGCTGTTTCATTTATTTGCATTCAAAGACCCTCTGGAGAAGCTCATTCCAGTTCTGTAGCTTCCCTATATCTTTCTCTTTACCCTGTTTCCTTCTTTCCACAGAAAGGTAGCTTGGGATAGTCTTTGTTCATCCCATCGCTTTTCCAATGCATCATGCATCCTTCCCAAAATGGTATAACTATGTGGGACTAAAAGATCTACCTGGCTTTATTATTCTCATTCATGTTGAAATTTCTTTCCCCCATGAATAGGTACAATGTCAAATGATTTGCAGAAACCTATTAGAATCAACTCTCCAGAGTTATGAGAAACCACAGCCAAAGGAAAAATACAGTCACAAGTCCCTCTGGACCTTAACTGGTTTTGGGAACAACTGCATAAGAAATACTGTGACATTGTTCCTAAACTCCTTAGGTTTTCTGGACCTAAACTGGCTCACGTAGGATCATCTTAGCTCTCTCTGAAACCACGGCATTGGTTGATCTGCAAACCACATCATCTTCCCATGCATAATGGAGAGATGACTCTGCTTTATGAAGCAAACTGGCTGTCTCATCTAAAAGGTTATTCAGGCAAAATGTTGAGGTTTTGTTGCAAATATCTGAACTCATTTTTTTTTCAAGAGAGACAGTAAGGAGCATCAAATGAGAACAATCAAAGTCACTAAAGACAGCCAGGCAACATCTCAGCCACCTCCCTACATGAAAAACAGTGGTAGGACTAAAGCCTCCAACTTATATAGCTTTGGAGTTTGTCAACAACACTATATGCTGCAACAAGGTAACCTCAGGACTGTTAACCAATGGAAAGCAAACCAAGAAACAGATATTGCTGCCTGCTGAAAAATTTCGCTGGTAAGAAGTGTAACACTTCAGGATGAAAGGGGCTCTCTAACTGCAATACACCATGTCATAAATTGTCTTTTAGGATACAGGATGTAGAACTAGCTGGCATTTGGGCCTAAAATTGATAGAAAGTTATAAATCCTTCAAATGCAATTGTTTATTTAAACAGGCACACATATTAAATATACTTTACTAAATACGCATTGCAGAAGATCCAGTAGGTTACAAAATGAGGGTAACTAGTCACTGGAATGGGGTAGTTGTTGTGTTTTCACTCACTTAAAGTAGTTAAATAGAGATGATGCATCTTCCCATCACACCAGCAGCTGTAAGCAGGAATTGTTCAGTGAAATTCCAAGGCTTATGTTACGTAGGAGGCCAGCCAGGATCATTGTAATGATCCCTTCTGGTTTTAAAAGCTCTGAATACTATATGTAATCCCTATAATTAATCTTGCTCCATAGGCTTCTGTTTACGAGTCAGTTATTTTGGCTGTCTGTATCAGGAGAAATAACTAGTTGCAGCCAGTCAGGGTTTATTGAAAGTAGGGAATTACTATTTGGAGCAAAGTCTGTTTCTAAAAAGCCTGTTGTATAAGTCTATGCTCTTTGGAAACACCGAAGTTCATCTCTATGACACATCCTATTTGCCGAAAGTTTACGGTAGATTGACTCATGCAGTTTTATGTTGTGCTCTGTTTAAAATACTATTTTTTTTTGGTTGAGTGGTAGCTGTTTCAGTGGTTACCTTTTGGTTTGATGGTTTGTTTTCATAGGGCAGAGAAAGTTTACCCAAATTACGAGCAGTTGCCAGTACTGCCTGAAGAAAAATGTCATCCTGACATTGATTTCTTTGGGGAATGAATCATGCAGCTATATAACTTTTAGCAGTGCTGTCTGTCTAGATTTGTGATCTTTTTTCTTTCCTTTAGTACAAAGTTTGTCACTTGAAACAATGCGTGATGTCTCGTCTTCAGCATATTTATAGTTTTCCCTCTGTTTACTAACAGTTCTGTTCCGTGTGTCACTCGTGTCTGGCATATGCATCATCAGTAGTTCCATTTCAGTATAGAAACCCATAATTTCACTTTATATTTTGTCCATATGCATCATTTTTGTGGCTACGTTTTATCCATGATGGGGCATTACAAGGAGGCCTTCTTAATGATAGAAACCATAATGTGTCCCAAATATAGCACAGCATAGATAATTGAAGACAGCAGTTTAGGGATATTTTTGGTTTTGACAATTAATGACTGACTGCATAAAAGTTTTAATGCATTGCATCACATAAAAAATGACCAACAGAAAACCAATGGCACATTCTTTTGGAGAGGTCCCTTGAGCTCAGCTAATCCAAAGAAAATCAAAACTGCCAAATCTTTAAATCAGCACAAACAGAAAACCTAAGTAATGAATACAGCTTTATGGATTTCTTCAGGCCAGATCCTGCTCACTTGAAATGTTCCACTTAGGAGGAAAGGGCTGAGGAATCCCAGAAGCATCAAAATCAAAGCAGCAGATGTTTCTAGTCTGGTTCTAATCCCATGTAATTAGAATTACAGATAAATCATAACTTCTCATTTTCTCATTCCTGCTTTCTTTTTAAGATCACTTGATTCCTTTGTTTCCTTGCCCTATTACTGTGTGTTCCTGTTACTTACTATTTTTTAAGTGGTGGCTGATGTAAATCTTTGGAGGTATAAAGCCATCATGTTTGCCATGATATTTAGGGGCTCTAGTCAATAAATCTCAGCTCTTGCCCTTTGCCTCCTTGAAAAAGAGCAGCTCAGCATTGAGTTTGTGCCTCCATCACTCTCCCTGCCACAGTATGGAGATACACTCACTGAAGATGTGCCTGTCCGTATGGCATAGCATGACAGTGAGTACGGTCATCACATCGGAGGAAGTCGGCACTGAGGACACATTGGCATCTGCACACAGGGAAAGACTCACAGTTACTGACTCATTCCCTGCCACAGATCCTCCTTAAAGGAAAACACGTGCTGTCTGTGAATCTCTTCCTAGTGTAAACAGGCCATAATTCACTTTCAGATCAATTAAGTCTAGAAATTTTCTTTTAAAAAAGTTATCATTGAAAAGAGGCCAGTTGCACCTGGGGAATTGGCATAGGCAGCATTGAGCAGGATGCCAGTCTAAATCCACTTCCAGTGCTCGTCTTTACCCTTGTGAAAGTGGCTTCCCACCTCTGTGAGCAGGCACCGTGCCATCCTACTGCATGTGTATGAGGGGGGGCAGCCAAGCGATCATATGCATGTGCTGACTGTGGGCAAGAAGGGCACGAATCCAAGCCCAGGAATGTGGATGCAACAGCATGGCTGGAGCCTCTGCACAGATTCAAGAGTTAATGGACCACATTGACAGCGTGAAGCTGGAATCACCTCTGAGATCAAACAGCCTACTCCAATGTGTGACTTCATTTTTGTTGCTAAGGGATCAGGACATATATTGCACAAGAAACGAAGAGGGAGGAGAGGAAGGAGAAGAGCAATTGGAGATTTCTTAATGATGGGTTGTACATTCAAGCTCTGACTGCCCTTTGCATAGTCCTTATCCTTTTGATTAGGACGTTGGTCTTTGAAAAGTAAACATCTGCACAGTGATGCAGCACTGTGGATGCTTTGCATGGCAAATCTCTTCTGCGCTATAAAGCCAAGGACCAGTTAATATTAGAAGTAATCTCTTACCATTAACCCAGCTGCTCACAAGTTCACATTTATTCTTAACTGCTCTGGAGGATTATGGCCCAAGGCATAAGACCTCTTTACCACAGCATAGGACAAAAACCTGCCAGGAGCTACTGTTTCCTCCCAGCACATGCTGCTCTAGCCAACTGCAAGCATCCAGCAGATTGGGGCAATTTCCTGTCCCTTAGACTGAAAGTGACTGTGAATCCCTTAATAAAATTGGAATCTCCGAAACCCTTGCAGAAATGACAGTGCTACATAATGTTTTACAGAGAGTGTTGGACATAGACTGATGCTGTCCTTGGAACTGATTTAATGTTACTTCTAAACTCATAAATTCTTTTGAACACTGTTGTAAAAGCCCACACATTAAACAAAATCATGCACCAGTTTTTGGTGATGAGAAATACTATGCTGATTTATGACCCTTTCTTCTATATCTATACTTATATTGCTGCAGCCAGAGAGCAGGTAGATTAAAAAGCAAACCACCCAAGCAAGTGTCACTTCCTCTGTGGGGATGAGACAAAGACTTGAAGTTTGGGGGAATCCTGCCTTGGGGAAGAATGCTGAACTCAGTGGTTCCCAACCGTTCCCATCAATGGCAAAGTACTTTCTATTCAGAAATCTTTTTATAAGCCCTGTAGCTCAATTTTTTCCTTGCCAGGGGTGGCTCAGTAGTAGTTCCAAGTGCTGCGAATTACTCCAAATGGTAGAAGTCACAGCAGTCCTTTTATCCAGTCTGTGTTAGTGCTGTAATTTATATGTTAAACTACTGTTAAACTAAAACCCAGCCATAATGACACCACACTGTATACTTAAGCAAGTATCCACAATTCAGAGACATGCATATGAAGTGGGGACTGGAATACAGCCTTCCAGTTTTCAAATCACAGGTCAAAAGCTCCAGAGGTACTAGCAATAATCAGAATTGAGCAGAAAACCCCTTCATTTCTTTATCTTTCTTCATTACACAAAACTTGAAATTGTAAAGTCTAATTTATTAGCAGGTTAAAAAAAAACAAAATAAACAGCTTTCTGAGTATGGACTGAGTGAAGGGGCTTTTTTCCTTTGGTTTTGTTAGGCTGTCAAGCAGAAAATATGCCGCCACCATCACCCTCCCTCCCCTTCACTAGCAGTCTGGCAGACAGTAACTAGGAAGGTGGGAGAATGAGGTTCAAAACTTTCTTTTTCTTGCCAGAGAGACACCCACACAGACATGAAACCAATGTTACGATACACATTACACAACACTGTGCGTCCCCTAACACCAGGGAAGCAACTCAGGAGGTAATATAGAGTTCACTGAGCAGGGCAGATGTCTTGAGACACATTTGGTAGCGGGGTTCAGACAGTGACCAAAGCTAGGAGCTCTGAGAGCAACAAATCAGCCCCTTCAAAGCAGTGAGCAGCCACTGTCACCACTGATGGTATTCAACAACACAGAAAACAAACAAACAAACAAACAACAACAACTCTGGAATGCCTGGTTTAGACTATGTATCTATGTATCACATACCTATGGGCTAGGAGAGAGGTCTTCAAACTTTCTCTGGTTTCCTGTGGATCTTTCCTTGTTCATTGTGTTTCACTCTCTCTCACCTTCCTCACACCCTTGCCTTCCATTTTTGCTGGATGAGCCCATAAATCTTTCAGGGCAGGTAGCTGTCTCCTGGTTTGCTGGGGTTTCTTTTGCAAAGTGCTGAAGAAAGCGCTAAAAGCTGTTTGGCTCTGTCTCTGTTTGGAAAGTGTGCAGCAGAGTTTGAACTGAAAAAGAAGAAAAAAAGAGAAACTAAGTAATTATAAACCTATATAATCTATAAATATGTGTGTTCCAACAAGAAGGTCAAATGGGTAATGCAAGGCGCAGTAGCTGAATGCTAGGACCAGGAGTCTAAGATCCTGTAGGACTGACAGAGCTTGTGCTTTGAAGTTTTGTCATTGCTCTGCACAATAAACAGGATTCCTATAAAATCCACATCATCTAGGTACCACTTCCTCAGTTGCATGTTTTATCCTGGCATAAGGTTAGCATCTGCTGTCTCTTGTGACTGTGTCTTCCACCCATCACACAGCTTTCTCTGGAGCACCCCACACAGTTCACCACTTCATGGAAGGGTTGTGAGTGTGTTGGCAAGCACAGCTCAGCTTTGCACTAGTACAAGGCTTCGTACAAGGCTCTGTCAGTCTGTACTTCAAGGTCAGTGACTTTTCTGTTCTCTTAAAAAATTGTTAAAGAGAGCAGGATCAACTTTTTTTGGTTTGTCCTGGTGGGGAGTATACCTGCTCTCTTGGGGCAACTTGTGCACAATTTTGCCACTGATCCCTACTGTAAACTTAGAAAGCAAACTCAAAAGACTGTGCACCAGTTCTATTTCAGTTCACAGCAGTGTGTTTAGGTCTGTTTCTAAATATAAATGCTTTCATTAGCCATGCAATCCTGTTTAATTGCTTACATGATTTTTTTTTTTTTTTAGAGAGGAGCCTCAAACCAGAATGGGAAGGGCATAACTGGGCAGGACAGAAATGTGATTCCAGGCAGAACATTACATTTGGTCCCTATTTCTGCAGCCCAAAATAACAACTCTCCAAAGAGCATCAGGGATGTTCAAATTCCAGAGCCAGAACTAAGCTCCGTGGCTCAAGACATAATGCAATCTCTAAGAGGAGAGTGAAGGAGAACTCTAAAAGACAGAAATGCCTGAGATAAGAATGTAAAAATCTGAGGCTGGGTACATGCCCATAATTTCTCATGTGTAAACAAACAGTTGAATTTGTGTCAGGGAGCAGCATGTTCAGTTTTCTGAAGAAGACATGTTTCCCAGAAGGAATTACATAAATATTTATGAAAATGAAGCAGGAAATATTTTCCCAGGGTAGGACACTGTTCAGCACTGCAACAGGTCAGCAGATGCCGGGGTTTATTTTGTCAGTCTTCCCCTGGAACTGAATCACTGCCCTCTTGTTTGCAAAAATCTGTTCTGACACAGGAAGAGGCTGCACTTAGATAAACACAATTACAAACCACGCTTTCTATCACATCTCTGAATGCATATATGAATGCCTTACTTTTTGGACAGCTTCTCCAAGTGATTGCATGGAAAACAATAGCACTAAGTATCTGTCAGGCCTCTCAGGAAGGCTGATGCCACATGAGTAAAGTCAAAGGCATCTTCAGTAGAACTGAAAGCCCGCAGGCTAACTGTCAGAGAAGTATTCTCAATGAAAGTGTTCACAATTAAAAGTGCCTGTAACACATTCACTGTGAGCCAGTAAATTCTTTCAAAGTGAAAAAGTTAGAGATGCAAAGTTGTAATGCAGTGCTACCTGAGTGAGCAGAAGTTACACACAGTTGAGGTCTACTTATAAAACGGAGTACATGGTTCAGTACTGCACCTTATAAAGCATCCAGCAGCGCTCTGAATCTGTGGTCTGCAACCCAAGCTCCTTCTGAGATTTAAGTGCTGACCAGCCATTCTGCTCTGTGGGCACCAGCTGTCTCCAAATCCCTCCTGCCTCACAGCAGGCACTTCCAGCTGGAATCTGGGTCAGCTTTTCTGTTTAAGGGCTAAAAGCTGTGGGGGATAGGAGTGGGAAAGGAGAGGTTAAAGTATCCCAAGAAGGGGTTGTAAGCTCTAAAGTAGACCTAAGGCTCTCCTAGAGCACCATCCTTGTGTCAGACCACGCTCATGCCCATCCCCCAAGGTACCCAACTCAACAGGGAGTCAAACTTGCTAGCAGGAAACCAGGGAGATCATAACTGATAGGGGAACATATATTTCTACACTGCTGAGGCTGATGAAGCCCCTCAAATATCCAACAAGAATTACGTAAAATCATTAGATTCCTACAAGCTCTGTTTACTGAACATAGAAGCAAGGAGATCTTAGAGAATTTTGTCCTTAGCTTGGTTCTTTTTGTCAGTTATTTGCAGGCATATCAAGGTCTAGTCATTGTTTATATCTTACTCAGAGGAACAACAACTGGTGGAGACTGTGTTTACAGGCTCAAGTAGTCATTGCGTGGTGTCAAAACCAAAAATGACACTTTACAAAATAGCTCTAAGGATTACTTTCCTCCCTACACTTGGCAAACCACGTTACTGCTTTTCCTCTTACATTCTCTCTAAGCTTTGCCACCATGATTGATGTATCTGGTACGACAGGCTGAAACACTCCAAATCATCATGACCTCTGATACCAGGAGAACTGAAACCATATAGGATCCCAAAGCAGAGAAATATTGTACTTTATTTTTCTTTTACTTCAGATGCCCCCAGATTTATTCAGTACAGTAAAGTACAGAAGAGGAAAGTTCTCCTTAATACTAAATTTGGGTTAGAAAGGATGCCAGTGGACTCTCAGCACTTCTGGCTGAATCAGCGCATGGTTATAAGCAGGATCTATTAACCTGGAGTCCAACCACAGGATCTGGGACTCTATGAATTTTTAAAATCGTCTGAGGATCTGGCCACCTGTTGATGAACACTATTTCAAGATGTTGTCTGTACTCCTTATAGTCTATTGACATTTAACTACAAACATCTGAAGAATAAGTAAGTGAAGGCAATACAAATTACCAAGGAAGTGCTTGGACTCCACGGAGGCAATGCACTACACAAAGGTTACCTGACTACTGCTCATCTCAAAGGAACAGAATCTTTCAGGATTTTCTTTGTGTCTTCTCAGGGTTTCCTTGTAAAACATTCACGCCCAAGGAAATGTTTGCTTTATGTCTTTTATGCCTGGACAACACTGCCTAGTTTGTTTTTCTTTCCTAAAGACATTTCTCTAAGCCCGATTCAGTGAGAATTAACATGCACAATAGGCAATGTGCCTCATTAAATTTCCATCAGCAATGAAGCTGCTTGAATATTTTTCAATGAAACTAGTTTGATAAATACCCATTTGCCAAAACCCAAGCTTTTTGTGCTAGTATATTGGGTTTGATGGAATGCCTGTTAAGGCAGGTTTCCTAGCTCTGGGACAGGATTTCTGGTCCAACATACAGGAAGACATAACTGATTAGCAAACAGCCTTGTAATAAAGCAATATAACCTTAAGGCTCTAGTGCAAACACTGCTTTGAATTAGGCAGAGAAAGAATTTGAATCTGGATCTCCTACCTTTTAAGTAAGTGGCTTCATTACAGAGTTCTCGGATATATTAAACTTCATTTCTCACTGTGTGTTTAGGGGTTTTGTGACTGTCAAGGAGGGGAAAAAAAAAGTATGGTCTTGATTTCTTTTCTAATGTGCAATGAGAACATTTGTAAATGATCACAGCAATAGTAGCATCAGAAAAATGTTCCCTGCTTAGTCCTGGTCAGTGACTGAAGTGGTTAAACAAATGGTTTCCTCTCTCACTTACACTTACCCCTTTTTATCCCTGATAAATAACAAAGAAGTCACTGTAAGTCTCTCAGTACTGTGGAACAGATAGCATCATTCACATCAGTTTGGCAACATTTCCCAAAATGCCTCCTCCAAAGCTAAGTACACTAGCTTCCCACTCCTACGCTCTCTATTCTTGCTCTTACATTGACCTTCTGCTCACAAAATGGAAAGTGAAGAGAAGAAAAAGATAAATAAAACAGATTTACAGTGTACAAGTCAGAGGCACAGTGCCAACGCAAATCACAGAGGAACAAGTTTATTCCTGGTACGACTCTATCCATCTATAATCCCAGCTTTCTCTTTCCTCGCCCTCTAGCCATGATGTATCCGTTATCAAGCCCACATTTGAGGGTGTTAGTTAGATGACATTCTTTAGGACACAGACTACTATTTATTTCTGAAAAGTACTGTATACAGTTTAACAAAAATGAAAAGTGTTTTGAAAAGTGGGACAGTCTGTGACCAGGCTAGAAAGAGGGAGAGAAGTGTCTTGACCCCTCTTGGGATTTCAGCCAACATTTCATCCCAGATGAAAGCTTGAAATCAAAGCCTTCCTTCAGCCTTTAAGAAAAGGTATTCAGTTTTACATCAGTGCTTCTACTTATTCTGTCTACCTAAAGGCTGGAATGTTGTAGGGCTAAGGAGCTAATATTCTCTTAAATAATGAGGAAAGCATCTCAAAAGCTGTTATCATAGGAAATACACTTTTTGTCTAGAATGGAAAGCAAACACATGCTCTCACACACTAGGCAGTTTCAAAGCATAGTTGAGCTTTTCGAGTAGCTGTCTCCTTTGTTGTGTGAGAAACCAGAAGTTAACGAAATTCCTGGAAAGATTACAAATACTCATCTTTCCTTTCTTTTCTGCCAGGCTACCTCGAATGGTCTGCTCTGAATGTTACTGTGCTCTCTGTAAGAGAAAGCTAGAGGGTTTTTTAGGAAGGTATTGCACACGCATGGATATCTGTCACAGCTCCTTCCAAGAGAATATATAGCGGTTTTGCATGCTACCTGTGCCTCCATCCATAAGGCCTCCTACACCTGGTTTCAAAGTCCCAGCACCCAGCTGAAAAGCTGACAGCCACCTCATGTGGATTTGAACCAGCAGCAACTTCCTGGACAACCCAAAGATGATGTTCTGCTGGGACCTATGCTACACCACTGTCCTGATAAATGGCCTCTCCCAGTACAGGGGAAAGATGGTACAGGAGGAAGTACTGCAGTCATTCAAGCTCATCCTGCCCTGTGGCTTCAATCCTGAAGTCTGTCCTTCTGTCCAGCGTCTACCAACATAATCTTGGCTTGGAGAAACCATTGTGGAGCAATCTGTAAGCATAAAACCATCATTTGTGGGTTTCTGGCTCAAACACCCATTGATAACATCAACTCTGCATTTGCTACTCTGGGGACTGTGGGTACATGGAATCCAAAAGGTGTGAAACAGTACCAGCAATTTCCACCCACAGCAGACTGGCAGATCATCCATTGTCACTAACAGTCTCCTTGGAGAAAATCTTTTGTGGAAAAGTCTCTCTACATGTTATATGGAGTCTGCATTACTCTTCCAGCACAAAACCAGCCACAAGTATCCTATAACTAATTAGTACTCGCTTGGATACAGTAACGAAGTCTTTTGTCTCTTGAGTAAGTGAAAAGCTGGGCATGAAGAGTCAGTACCGAAAGAAAAAAAAATTACAAAAGAGATATTCCCATATATTGCTGAAATTTTCCATGGCAAACACTGCTGAACTTCTCACAGATAAGAGATAAATTGGAATAAACAGCTGTCAGTGTTAAATAAATATCCTGGATAATGTGCAGGACAGAAATAACTACAGCATCGTAGAACTCCTTTCTTCACTTTATTTAGCTGTTCTTGCATGTAGCTCCCAATCTTTGCACTGCTTCAGTTAGCGGAGCATTTATTTTTGAGTCAGCTACATTTGTTAAGACTGTAACAACGAAAGGCATTTCCTGAGAAGCTGCAAGGATGAGCAGCAAGAAAGAACAACAGCTAAGGAAATACGGAACCCTAGTAGTGCTTTTTATCTTCCAAGTTCAGATTTTTGGTTTTGACGTTGACAATCGACCTACAACAGATGTCTGCTCGACACACACAATTTTACCTGGACCAAAAGGTGAGGAATATCAGGTTACTAATGCTGAGACCAGTACTGATAAATGTTGATTTTTAAAAATGGAGACATGGAGGGCTTGTGGCATGGGCTGGGAATGAAAGATGTGAATTATTGCAGACTGTACAAACATCCAGAAAAATGGAACTGTGATGGGGAAAAGTGATGAAGCAAGGAGATTTAAATTTGTTTTTCTTTAGTTTCAGGAACAGTGTCACATATTCTCTTATAAGTTAGAGGTGTCCTTTTGCATCTTTCTCCAGCCACATAAATCTTCTCTTACTTCTTGTATTCATCCCACAACCGGTTCAGCTAGCAGCCACAAATTGAGTGACTTGTCTAAAAGTAGCCACCTATTGTGAACTGTTAATGGTTCGCTTTGCACCTACAGGTAGGGTTATGCAATATTTAAAATGACTGAACTGTCATTCAAATGTTTACTTGTAAACACAGCTCTGCTGCACTCAGACCTGATCCAGCAGCTCTTATTGAATTAAACAAGACCTTTGCTACAGATTTCACAAGAACCAGATCAGCTCTGCCATGTGCAGGTCTTCTATCTTCAAAACACTTTGCAAATATCTGAAACCAAATTTTCTGCATTAACTTAATTTTTGTGTAACACAACTAACATAAATGGAAATGCCTGGAGGGTATCTCAGCCAAAAATTAGGTCCATGACATACGAATCTATCTTGCAGTGACAGAACTAAAATATATATTCCACACTAAGGCTATTGCAGTTTGAGATATTGTTTTCTTTTTAGTAATTCATTGCATTTTTCTATAGGCTACAAACTGAGAGAAAAAAAATGCAACTGATTTAAATTTTAAGCAGAAAAAAGATTATCAAGTCAAAAGCACTGCTACAGACTCATTTGTTTTTATGATGGATTATTCAAATGCATGTTGCTTAAAGGACCATTTTTAATCAGCAAGTTAATTTCTGTATGATTACAATCCAAGCTTAAACTTTTGCTGCCACAGCATAAATGCAGAGAGATGTAATGATCCCCAAGGGAGCTAGTGGGAGTTTGTTTAGTTAGTATCTGAATAATGGCAGGCTGGAGAACAAAGTTTGACAGAATTATGTTTAACAAGTCACAGGGCTAATGGTCTGGTGACAACACAAGAGTAGCTGGGACTCCAGCTGGTTTCTGTGGTCTAGCTTGCATAGAGAGCATTTAAAGGTTAGATATTATGGTTCTCTGCAAGCGTGATACTGAGAAAGCCAGGATTTAGTCACTACCAGTCCTGCTGCCTCCTAGCTGACACCAAGACACATGAGGAGCCAAACAGTATATTGGCATGGTCCTCACTACTACTTTAAAATTAGATTACCATGCCCAAGCTCCATGATTGGTAAAAGGAGTATCAAGTAACCTTGGAGCAGTAACCTCCAAATTACTGGCTCACATCCAGTGCAGGTCATCAAATACATTTTGCAGCCTATGTGATATGATCCTATAGACTAATTTCAGTTCCCACCAGAGCTAAACTCATCAACGACAGTTACAAGTGGCTCTCAATGGCACTGGTTGTTTTGACTGTCAGTCAGCTGGGCAATTAAAGACCGAGCAGGCTGGGTGTGTGAACTACACTGTTACTACTCAGGCATCCCTTGTAGTCAAGGATGAAGCATGCTGACCTAATATGGCAGAAGAAAGTCTGTCCTGCTTCCAGTTTTCCTCTATCCATCTGTGTCTGTGGACTCAGAACACATGATCCCCAGCCTACGACCACATCACAGCCACAGGCAACACTGATGCTCAAACTTTAACCCTAACAATGGACAAGCCTCTGAGTTTTGTTGTGTGAGTTTTATTTTCTGTGCTACATCTGTTGTGCCCCTTTGTCTACCATTCTCCCAAAAATGCGTTTTGATCCACCCTGCACAAGTTTCACCCCCTCATCTCCATCTGCTCAGCACCTTCAGTGGTGCTCCCACAAGACAGAGGTGCTGAGCTCACACAGTATGTTGGCCGGCTTTATCTACCACCACCAGCCAGATTCCTGTTGTGGCAACTTTCTCCTTCCATATGAACATGGTAGTGTCTAATGGGCCAAAGCAACTAGAAGTGCAAATAATTAAAAGGTATTCAACAGCTGTAAGACTTCCTACACTGTCCCACCTTACCTATGCCAGTGCAAGGCACAAATTGTCCTGTCGGCTAGATCCAGTCTGTGGGCTGCAAGTGGGATGGTCCCTGGTGCTATGCAGCAGCAATACTGTTCCCAGCACACAGCACAGTGAAGTGGAGAAAGCTGAGGGAGAAGTGAGGCTGTTTGGAGAGGCTCAGAATTTATAACCTTTCATTTCTTGAACTACTGGAGGTTGCATTACTCACTTCATCATCTAGGCATTCACAGCTGCTACAGGAGCAAGCACCCGACCTCTCCACATGTTCACCCTGAAAATCACCTGTTCAAAAATGGTCATTAGTGTTGTGAAAATTGGCCACTTCTTGTACAAGCCACATGTAACTTGTCCAAGTTAATTTTTCCACTTCAAAAATATACTCTTTGTTATGCTCATACATGAGATGTCACAAGAAAAGTATGATATGAGTGATGGGATGAAAAGAAAGGGTAATTCCAGGCTGATTATCGGGAAAGTCTTCAAACCAGTTGTGACAGTCCCACCAGCTCCCAAAAAGCATGAGGCAAAACCAGAAACCTTTGTATATAACACAAAGCACTAGAAAATACTCTGGAAGG
Source organism: Strix aluco (assembly GCF_031877795.1). NCBI lineage: Eukaryota > Metazoa > Chordata > Aves > Strigiformes > Strigidae > Strix > Strix aluco. Next base: position 14,747,262 of record NC_133931.1, on the reverse strand, counting down.
ATGCAGTCTCCCAGGAACAGTAGGAATGCAGTAAATGTCCTGTAAGCCTTTGGCACTTTCTGTGCAATAATAGAAGTCAGTCTGAATTAAACTGCTCAGCATTAGAAAGGAATCGGAGGTTAAGTCTGACCTCTGGTGGTTCCCGTCACGCAAACCAGGCGCCTTGCAATCCTGGATCTCCATCGACCTGCTGCTTTGCCATTGCTGGTGCAAGCACGTGAAAGTTGAAGTCTGTTTGTAAAGAATTATGCAAACAAATTTTCTGAACAGGCACTCCAGAAAAAGGAAAAAAATGGGTAAGAGAAAAGCAAAAGCTGGCACTCTTCTCCCAGCTTCCTTTTCTAGGCAATGCTCGGGTTTCTTCTCAAAAAGATATTATTTTTAGTGAGTATAGCCCTAGTGCTGAAAAAGCTTTTAAGGTACACTTATATAGAAGTTAAAAATAGAAATGTGTGAGGCATTTTCTAGGACTATGACTGAAATACCCAAGGAAACCAAAAAAGCAAAAAAAAATATGTGCTTTGGACCAAAACAGATTTACAGTATTTGTAACAAGTGACTTTTGGTGTTTGACCCGAGATGTTAATGAACAACTTGGTCTTAGCTGGAGTGCTGTGGCACAGGACCTCTAAAATTGCTGATCCACAGCTGAGTAACTAGGGCAATAAAGGCCAAGTTCTGTACTCCATCTGTACCCATTTCTTGGGTCCAAAGAGAACCAGATCAAGCATAAACAAAACAACGGATTTTCCAGGGAAGCCAAGTGCTTGGCCTAGCAAAATTAGACATGGCCCTATTGTTTACTTTCCACCATTCCAAGCCCGGAAGCAGCTTGGCTGCTGCTGCTGCTGCTGCTGCTGAGAGTGGACCTGGGACTGGTGGGAGGCAGCAGCTAACGCAGTGAGAGCAAAAGCATCAGCTGCTGGTCCATGCCCTGGCAGCAGCAGGAACACCAGGCTCCGTTCCCCTGGGCTCTGCCTTCGACCGGTGTTCCAGGTCTGTCCTTTCGTCTAGCCTGCTTTTGCCTGGAGGCTGCAAGCTCAGTTTTGTCTAACCTGCAAAGGAAGTTTTAAACGTGGGCTGTTGACATAGGTGAGATGGGATCTGACCTGATCTGAGTAAATCAATAAGCAGCAACATGAGGGCAGAAATAAGCAGAGGGCCCCAAACATTGACTCCTAAACGCCCATTAAAAGCATAAGCAGGGGGAGCAGACGACTGGGGCGGGGGCTGGCTCTGCAGAAGCTGATTTCAAGTGGATTTGTGGGAGCTCAGTGCTTCAGAAGACTGGCTCTAGATCTCTTAAGTCCCAGCTCATTTCCTTTGAAATCCACACACAGGAACTTCAAAGGTATTGAATCAGATCCAGGTCGAAAAACTGGAACGAGATGAAATCTGAAGAACACTGGGAGTTTCCCATACCAATTTAGATGTAAAACATTTCCTTATTATTATTTCTGACAAATGATGCTTATAAACTCTACGACACTGGCTGGTGCCTCAAAATAGCATTTACTGTGGTGTCCAGTATAGCTGTCCATCTGTCAGCTTTAATTGCACTTACGCAATTCCACTCCTGGAAAATCTCAAACTCCCTCAGAAACCAGATACACTGTTATCCACATTTCCTTCCAAAAATATAAAATGCCTTACCACATCCTATAGGCTGTTTAAACCTATAACTAAACTTCCCTCTTAACACCTCATATCTGATCTGAAGAGCCTGTTAATTGCAACACATAATTCTGTTTTTCACCCCTTTTAGACTTCCTCATTTTAGCATATATTAAGTTTCTGAAGTTTATCAGCTTGAGTTACAAAGCATGTATGTGGGGACTTAAACACATAAACTCAAAAGATACTGGGTCTGTATTTCTTACCAATGTCAGTCTGACTCCTCACTGAAGCCACCGTAATCCATGGGTCTCTGGCATCATGTCAGAATGGCAGAGGAATAGCCTGGGAAAATCAAAGTGGGCCCACCAAGTGAAAAGAGAATCAGGAATAATTTAAATTATTTCTGTGTTATTAAAGAAATAATATATGTCCCAGTCATGCACAAAGGCCTACACTTTCAAATAATACAAGTCAGCAGAACTTTGCCGAGCCTACTGAAGGCTTGGGTGTGGCTCATGTGATGGTTTTGGCTGGGATAGAGTTAATTTTCTTCATAGTAGCTAGCATGGGGCTATGTTTTGGACTTGTGCTGAAAACAATGTTGATAACACAGGGATGTTTTAGTTACTGCTGAGCTTACACAGAGTCAAGGCCTTTTCTGCTTCTCACCCCACCCCACCAGCAAGTAGGCTGGGGGTGCACAAGAAGTTGGGAGGGGACACAGCTGGGACAGCTGAACCCGACTGACCAAAGGGACATTCCATACCATATGAAATCGTGCTCAGCATATAAAGCTGGAGGAAGAAGGAAGGGGGGGATGTTCACAGTGATGGCGTTTTGTCTGTCCGAGTAATTGTTACACATGATGGAGCCCTGCTTTCCTGGAGATGGCTGAGCACCTCCCTGACAATGGGAAAAAGTAAATTAATTCTTTATTTTGCTTTGCTTGTGCACACAGCTTTTTCTTTACCTATTAAACTGTCTTATCTCAACCCACGAGTTTTCTTACTTTCACTCTTCTGATTCTCTCCCCCATCCCACCGGGGGAGAGTGAGCGAGCAGCTGGGTGGGATTAGTTGCTGACTGGGGTTAAACCATGACACTCCTGCATTGCAGTAGAAGAGGGTATTTCTACTCAAGTTAGTGTACATTTGTAAGTGGAAAGCAGAAAAGCAAGCAGAGAATCTAGTTTATTCTTGAAGATTCTTTCTATTTCACCAGTGAAGGGCCCCTGTTACCTAAATTGGACCTGGGTGAAAAAAGACAAGTCCAAGAACTTGTGAGCAAAATGCTTTATTTCTCACAGTGGAATCTGTGGGAGCCCTGCATGTTCCTGCAGGACACGTGGGAGAGTGGGTATGGGTGCAGTTGCACGCTACAGCTGCACTCATCTGCCAGGTTTTCTGCCAGAAAGGGAGACCCAACATCTTCTTCTTCCCCCACTCTGACCACGTGGTCCTACCTTCACCTTGTGCTGGCTCTGCTGTTTACTCATCAGAATTCACACTGAGTTGATTCAGATCACTTACTAAAAATATGTATTATTTGCTTTATTCCTCTGTTTAGTGAGTTGAATTCCTTCAACACGGGGTCAGAAGAGTGCTCAACACCAGACAGAGTGGAGGGAGGCATGCAGGCCAGTGCTGGGGGCTGAAGGGAGGAGGAAGGACAGAGAAGAGGACATTGTGTCAGATAGGCAGAAAATCCTGTCCTCACTGGCCATATATAGCTTGAAAGCAAGAATCCCTACTGCTATGGGAAATTTGCTAAGGATCTAAAAGACACTGAAAGTGCAATTAGAGGAAATCTTGAGGCTTTCCATTGACGTAGTTGTGACGTGCTTGTACACTGGAAAGACAAACTGGGCTGTATTTGCTTATTTCTTGGAGTCTGCAACTCCCTCTGGTGACAAAACCTCTCAACAGAGACTGTGCATGTGCAAGTGCTGCAAAGTTTCCCCGCCTGGCCAGGGTTGCTGTGTCCACAGCCTGCAGAGTGAAGATGCTGAGAGCTAATCCTGTGCCTATCTGCAAGTCTCTTCCAGGAGGGCAAGGCATTGAGTTGCTTCCGGAGGGGTTTCAGAATTATGCAGATCTCCTTATCCCTTTAGTTTAACACTCAGGACAGGCAGAAACCACCTGTACTCTTCATGCTCTGTGGAGGAGGGGAGGGTCCCTATGCCACCTCAGGTGGGACTACGAGCACGAAACATGGAGCTCAGCAGAACTGTGTCATGCATGATGAGAGGGTAAAACTGCATAACAGATTCCATACAAAACCTTTGTGGTGGGACATTGCTTATGCCTAGAAATGCTAAATGCATCCAAGGCAATGCAAAGCAGCCGTGCCTATACTAATCAAGGTTAACCATCCTTTCCCCCCCTCACAGCAAATCAGCCAGGCTTTCAAGGACTTTCTGGCTGGTCATGGGCTTTTTTTCCATTCAGGGTGTCTGATGTAGGAGGATAACTGTGCAGCAGCCCAGCAAAAGTTGTGTTTCTATCATTTGAAATGGTGGGTATGCTCTGGGGTGTGGAGAAAAGTATACCTGCAAAAGAGAGGCTGAGAAAGCATTAACATTTCTGTAGTATTTTTGGTCAGGAGACAGGAACTGGAGCTGACCTGAAGCCATGACTTGCCAGCACACCTGGTGGCATGTCTCAGTAAAGCCCTGTGTGGACCCAGGGAGTCTTTCAGCAGAGCTCTGAGTGAAAAGGCTGGCTGCTACATGCTCCCAGAGAGACACATTCATAAGCCCAGCTAGGTGTCTCCTCTCAGCTTTATCCTTTAGGCATCCTGCAGACATCTTCTCACCCTGATGCAGGGCTGCCTCTACAGCTAAATGTGGGCTCCATAATCCCCAGGGATTACATCCTGCTTCTCCAAGAACCAGGGTCAGCCCTTGATCACAAGACTTGGAGAGTCACTAAACATATATGAACAATTTAACCTGGAAATTTCCTCCATTTGTGAATACAAACCCAATAAATTGCCTACAAAAGATTCAGCAGGGAAATCTAAGTCATCTGAACGTCAGTAAATTCTTACTAATTTAATTCTTATCAAATTTAACCTCTCTAACGTTGTGTTGTTTAGTGAAACTCCTAAAGAGGCACAGATCCTTTCAACTGCCTAAAACTCCTGCTGATTATTAGACCTTCAACATTTTCCTGAGCTTGTTTATAGGAGAAGGAGGACTGGGGTTCCCTCTCAATTACAATTAAAATTTTCTAATGACTGCAAAAGTAATTAACTGCTTATGGCTTCTGCTTTCCTTCTGTCTCACACAGTCCCAAGCTGGAAGAGTCTAGTAATTTATTGTTTCATGTGTTCACTTTAATAGTCTGGTATTTTAAATCTGTGACACAGAAGAAGTGAATCAGCTTGAAGGAATATTAACAAGGTTGAGAAATGGTTTTGCTTCAGCTACTGGCTCCAGGTGCTTCATCCATGCTTCAAATGCCAGTGCAATGCATTATCTGACATCCTTGCAACCACAGCTTTAAGGTGACAATCTGCTAATTAGGTTAAAACTTAATCTGACACTGCCCCAAGTGTAAAGCAGCACAAAGGAGAGGTTAACCTCTAGGTATAGACTACAAGCATAAGAAGTCAGGGATCAGAGGGGTTTTTTTCTCTAAGAAAACTCATGTTGCACAAAGCACAGTAATACAAAATTCAAAAACCCATCCCAGAATCCTGACAGGATTTAGATTCAGCTTTCTGGCAGGTTACAAAAAAGTGGCTAATACAGTGGGATGGCATGTCCACATGAAGTCCCAGAGGAAAGGGAGAGATGTTTATTATAAATTAGGGACAAAGCCAACTCAACCCCTGCCATGAACAAAGTCAACCAGCCTCTCACCGTCCCTCGTACCTGGTTGTAAATCATAGCGAGACCACAAGGGGGGAGCATAACCCAAGAGTTCACGTTTCTTGCCAAATTCTTGAGATCACTGCACACAACAGCTAAAGGAGGACACAATGCCTTTATAATTTTAACACCATATGATCAAGCACTGGGCATAATCCAGTCTTAAATTAACAATGAGATGGTACCACTAATTAATACTGTTAGCTTCTACCCTTGCTTTGTAATGGCCTACACATTCTCAGTTGCAATACGGGGAGAAAAGCAGGATTCCTCTCCCTTACACGTAGGCAAATTATTATTCTTCCCATTTTCCTAGGTAGGGAAACTAAGGCAGAGTGTAGTAGGCTGCTTTGTGCCAAGATGAAACAGGTAATAGATCTTATTTCCTTAGGCTTTTAGAGGGCTCGAGCAAAAATTGGGACTACATGAGGTGTTAGCAATAAAAGTTGAGACACTCCCTAATCTCTCAAAATCTTCAGAACAAACTTTCCCACACCTTTTACCTGTTTCATCTGTCAGGCGCTCAGTCTGATGGCCCATACAGGGCAACCTAGCTTCATCTCCAGCAGCTCTGTGTGTGAAAAGCTTGCTCCAAAGTCTCTCAGAAAACATCTTCAGAAAGTAATCACAGCTTCTCCACTGGTACATTGACTTTCTTTCCTAGGGTCTATTTCTAAGATTAACCGTCTAAGCAATGTTTCTTATCAAAAAAAAAAAAAAAGAAAGAAAGCATCTTTCTCACAGAGGTCTTCCTTCTGCAGAAAACAGTGTCTCTAGAGCCTTTAACCCAACAGAGCAGTCTGCAAGCCATGGGGAATGTTAACTAGCTGGCCTGAAAGAGGTGGTAACTGCCAGGCTGATGGGCAGCCCCCTGGTTTGGAAGGTCAGCAGGAATCTGGCTTGCTCTCCTGCATGACACAGGCCAAAGAAACTCCCTCAGCAGTTTCTACACCAGACCCAGAGTTACAGCATACCTTACACAAAGGAATTCATTGCATGGGGAAAGGTTGGGCGTGAAGAGCCTCCTACTCCTCCCTCCCATTCTGGAGAGCATGGTCCATTTGTTAAATATCCTCGTGTTGCATTTCTAGTCAGGACTCATCCAGCTTTTCCAGCCCTTGAATCATACCCTGATTCCTTTCTATTATCACACACTTCTCCCCCTGTACGGGTTTGCAGACCGTGATCAGATCAGCTCTTAACCTTCTCCTGAATTCCGTTTCACAAGCCCTGTGCAGCCTCTGGGAATCTTTTCTGAATTTCTGAACTACTGAGAAGTGACTTTTACAGTTTTCTCAAGGGTTTCATAGATGGGTTTGGAAAGGACAATTTCTTGGTTTCTCAGTTGTAAATGTTGTTAGCACTGAGGTCAACAGTAAAATTAAGCTGTACATTCTCTGGTTCTGCTGTTTGATGATCTCTAGAAAAGAACCCAGTACAAGCAGGCATCCTTCCATCAGCTCCAGGCTCAGACCCACAGCTTCAACTGTATATTTAAGGACCTTGGCTTTTGGAAATATATACTGATTTTTCCAGTATTTTTTAAGAACTAATGAAAATAGAAGTGTTTAAATTTTCTATTTCTGGCTGGGTATAGCCTTTTCCCTTCCTACTTTGTCCTGTAGCAGCTGGTGTTAAACACAAATAAAGCACCTGAGTGAGCCAGCAAACACACCACATCATGTTTCTTCCATGTCCATCCCTCTAGCAAATGCTTCCTCCTCTAACGCAGACAGAAGTTCAGCCCTTTATCTTCCTCAGCTTGGACCACTGACCATCCCCCCTCATAGGGCATCCTGAATGATGGGGTGAGTCTGCCCTCCACAATAGAGTCCCAACACTGAAGTTTTTTTGGCATACAAGGACAGACAGCCCAGTCCACATAACTGACATGGAAAGGAGCCAAACAGCTAATACTACATTTTATATACTGCAGTTAATATGCACTACTTCTCATCTGTCATCACCCCACAGAACAGACCATGATATGCTACCTATGGCTACAGAAGTAGAAGTTAAATCAGGAATGAGTGGGTAGTATTTTTCAGAAAATAAGAATAAGATGCAATGAAACAATCAGTCTGAAAGCAACTATAGGAAGCTACTTTCTCACTCAGCACATAATTAAATCATTGACCTCTTTGCCACAGGATATTATAGGGGCCAAAAATATAAATGGGTTTAAAATGCACATGACTAATCTGTGCAGGGAAAAATCACTAGTGGCTGTTCAGGAGTTCTTAGATGCAGTGCTTGGCTCAGATAAGCCCTTTAAACTACTGCTTGTGGGAGGCTGGAAGTGGCTGCCTGGGTCACAGTCACCCTCAGCACCCCCAGTTCCCTGAACACCTTCTGCCAGGGCTGGAGGCACCATCCCCAGTGAGACAGGTTATTGGTCTTGTCATGTCATGCTGTTCTGTCCTCGCTTCTATTTTGCTGACATCCAGACTTCCCTCCCTTGGGTCTCCATACGCTGAACTGCAGCCTCTTCTCCGCCCTGGGCTGCAGGTACAGGCACAACTGGCTGCCACTCACACGTAAGATCCTGGCTTGGCCATGAGACCATTGCTTCCCACTGCATGGCAAGGCTTATTGCAGACAAGGGTAGGGGACGGGGGGGAGGCTTTGGAAGGCTGCCTGTCTTCAGTGCTGGTCGTTTGGGGCAAAGGGGTGCAGGGGTTGTCCCCCTTCAACATTTGTCTAAAAAAAAGAGGAAAGGTGTTCTTGGGATTTGGCTCAAAACTAAGAAGTAGAAGATAAGAAAATTATCTTGCCTCCAATTTCCTGCATAATGTGAAGTGAAATTGTATGCCACCTAAGGAGATAACATTTCCTTCCTACTAGTTGCTGTTTTGGTCCTTCAGACTGTAAGCTGCTCAGTGAGAGGCTGTCTCTTAACAATAGTACTTATACAGTACTACACAGAAACCTGTGTAATAGTGTCTATCTCATTCGGAGAAGTCTGCACTACTGTAATAAATGCAATGATTTTACCTCTTACAGATCCTGTGTATGATGCTTTCAAAATAGAGCACTGGAGTAATTGCAAAACACGTTTGTTATATCAACATATAAATGTCACCTGCCAAAAACTCTAGGCAAGACTTCTGCCATACTAAGTGCTAAGGCCTAAGTTAAGATCTATTTCAACGTATTTACATTCCTCCCATTCCAAAAGCATCTGCATACCTTGAACACAGTCACTATGAACAGTCACTATGAACGATTAATAAATTCCTATTGCCTTATCTGTCAGTTCTTCCATGTGTGTGCAGGTTTCCCAACAGAGAAAGATTGGCTTATTTATCTGCTTTATAGCTAACAGGGCTTAAAGGGTAGGACTAGAAATTGGTGGTGTGTTATTCTCATGTTGGAATAGCCTCTCCAAAAGGGAAAGTTTTTAGCTTTTCCTAATTATGGTCAGATTCATCAGCTCTTCTCTGGAAATTTATTCCATGGCTACTGTGCCTTCAATGTGAAATAAAGAGAAATTAGTAGAAAAAAAATCTGTGAACTTTACTTTCTGAGGATGTACAGTTGCACTTAACTGCATTTAGAGAAATGTACCATGATGCTTTATTTTCTGTTTTTTTGGAAGGGGATGAAGGTGAAAAAGGAGATAGAGGAGAAGTGGGCAAACAAGGAAAGGTTGGACCAAAAGGACCAAAAGGTATTTGTGACAGTTTGTTGGCTATTACTTGTATATAAATATCATTATACACAACTGTACTGGTGCATATGATCAGTGATGTTTAATGCTTTTCATTCCTGTTGCACCAGTGGATTTCACAATCCTGTCAAACATTAATCAGTGAACCTAACAACACTCAGAGACCATGGTGCAATTCCTACCAATATGTAAGACAGTGTATATGGCAATAAATTTAAAGAGTCATGTAATAAGTCATGTAATAAACCAGTACATTTACTGCTGCTCTGCCAAGTGGCTGTCATGAGTGTGGTACAGAAGGCCAAGATCATACATATAATCATTACTGTTCTCTTAGTGAAATGATCCTTTAGTCGAAACTGAATTTTGAGAGTTAGCTCCTAATAATCCATCAGGATGCACAACAAAATTTGGTCTCCACTGTCCCTATTTTGCAGAAAAGCAAATGGAGGCATACACTGAGAAACAAAGTTCCTCTGCTCAAACGGCATCTGAGCTGAGAACAAGGAGTCGCAGATGTCTCAGGACTTGGCTCTATTAAACATATCCCATATCCACAGTGTGAGCTGGGCAGACCATCCAGAAGCACCAGATGTGATGGTGTCAGCCTTGTCTGCATGCTCTAATTCAAAAGCTTAATTTATCATTAGAGTTTAATGATAATACATATCCATGGTCTTTCTTCCTCGACTGTGGTTTAATCAGGAAAGTTTTTACTTTTACAGAAACTTTAAAATCATACTGTTATTGTTATAATAAAAAAACTTTTTCATTTTTAAATGCATTCATATGACTTTTTGCTTCTTACCTTAAAAACATCAGGTAAGATACAAGGGAATTAGGTAACCAACCATTTACGAAGCATCTTAGAAATGTTAAATTCAGTGTGCAAACTGAGAGTCCCTAAATTGGGCTGTCACCATTAGCCAGCTATTTTAGAACTGAAACTATTAATCGATCAAAAAGGCATCCATTATCTTGGTGCTCTGAGGGCTGGGAAAGTACATACAGCAAAATTAGTAGCTCCCTATTTGCAGTCCTGCTTTGAGAAGGATTCCCTGAAAAGCTGGACTTTACCTCAAGGAAGAAGGAAAGACTTTTGTCTGGGGTGGAGGAAAAAACCCTAACAAATAAAACCTGCTGTCAGCCTGGTTTAGCTGTGAAGCAAAATCAGTATTTGAATACTCACTAGTAGTTCTAGTTTGTATTTTCTGTGAGAAGACATGACGTTTCTGGGCATTTGAGCAGGCAGTTCTGCTAAGGTGCCTTGCAATGTCCTACTGTTGTATCCTACAGTAGCAGAGACCTGCACTATCCTCCTCCAACTATCCTTGGGGCTCCACTCAGCTTTGGCTTTGCCACACATGTGGACAGGCCATGCTCAGGAAAAATAGCAGCAGTAGAGACCTAATTAGTGTGTTGGGAAAGAAAAGACAGAAAAATCTATACTATTTTCCTCTTTATTTCTTCTCTTAGGAAACAAAGGACCTGTGGGTGATGTTGGTGACCAGGGAATGCTTGGGAAAATTGGTCCAATTGGTGGAAAGGGTAAGCTCTAGTCTGGGAATTTTCTTGTTTTTTCCCTCAAGGTAAATATGTGTTTTGTGAGAGTTCCAGGTATGGAGTAATATCAAATAACATCTGTGACCAATGCTCTCCAAATAAAGTTATGCATAAAGATTGGTGACAAGAGCTAACTGAGATATTCTTGTTTTATTTCCCATGTGCAGTATATCCAACTTGGCTAAAATAATTTGCTTTATGAGTTAAGAAATCAATCCCCTTTGATGGCAAAAGAGAGAAATCCAGCCCTTGTGAAGTAAATCCTCCGAATGCTCTAAAAGAGAAAGCCAAATTTGTGACTCTGCTTTGAATGATAAAGGCCCAAGTCAATGTTCTGCTGCTGCTAAGGATGCCACACCTTGTCACCTGCACTGCTGTGGGACATGTGAGCAAGCAAGGCACAGGACAGCTCAGTAAGGAAAGGATTTTAGGAGTTTTAAGAAAACACTCACATAACCAGGGATGATAACTACTTGCAAATCAAGGTAGACTCCAAGTCTACCTGGACAATAATGTAATGAAATTATGATCTAGTCATCTGAGAAGAGGCTTAGGCATTCCTTTCCAGTATTCCTCAAGAGCTACTTAAGATGGAATATTACTTCTGCCACAAGGAGACCTGCCCTGAAAGCTGAGCCAGGACTCCACCATCCCCAAAGGGAACTCTGTGGTCTCTAACCAGTGCATCAACGCAGGCATGTGGGTGACTGGGTGGAACAATCTCCCCGGGGAGCTTCTCACACTAATGTTTTTAATAAGCCTTTGATGGCCTCTAGCCAGCCTCAGTATCAGAGAAGAACAAAAGAATTTGGCCTGAGGGAGCAATTTTCAGAAGCACCTAGACAACTGAAAACACAGATAGTTATCTCCTAAAATGTCTTCAATCACCAAAGGAGACCAGAATTTAAGAATCCCACAAATTGTGTATCTTTATCTGTAAGTAAGCCAATGCTCTTAGCCTTTAAATCAAGTTTTCTCTCAACCTGAATGTACAATTTATCGCCGCCTTCTAGTTTTTCTCATTTTCTTTCTTTATTTGCAGAAGCAAAGGTCACTCAGTCACTGTTTAAATCTACCATTAAACATACAAGTTCTTAATGAAGCAACTGTGAAATTTCAGCTTGTAAGTGTGCAGTGTCAAGCAATGCGAATTAAAATGAGAGCCAACTCCTAATTTCTTTAAAAAACCACAAGCGTATAAAGGAAAAACCACATCAAAATAAGGCCATCAACAAGGCAGAGCAAGCATTAGTATTTTTTGACCTCTGAAGGTTTTAATTCACAAAAGAGCTGACACGAATTTCAGATAAAGTCCAGTTGTTCCTGATCCAAATTACAGCTGAGATTTTTTTAAAGCTACTTATACAGTAGCACTTTGTATTTGGAGAAGTATTTCTATCATATTTATGATTTACAGAAGAAGAGGAAAGCAGTTGGATCAAACTAAATCACATTTCCATGAACTATATCTGAAACACTGCTCCTTACTGACCTCCTTCATGCAGGTGCTAACTGCTGCCTGCACACATCATCTGTTGCAGACATGAATTCAGTGGCTTAGTGCGCATCAGCCTCATCTGGTGCCTCATGCCATCATGGAGCTACTGAACCCAGGGAAGGGCTCTATCCTGCAAGGCAATGAGAGAAGCCAGGTCTCACCTCTCACAAATTTCTTGAGTGCTTTCAGCCTCTTAAAATCATTTTGCAGTTTATATTTAAAGTAAGTGGTACCAGGAACCAGCAGCACACAAGATGCCTGTGTTATCAGTAAGTTAGCTATTAAAGGGTTCTCCTTATTTCCATACACCAGAATTAATCATGGTTTGTTTGACTTGGCACATCTGCCAATAGAGTACCTCAGGGCCTTCTATTAGAAGCACACCGTTAATATATTATTAAACAGGTTTTTCAAATACGTTCCCCTAACATGTTCACTGTCTGAGATCTGAGAATATAATTTCCTCTTTATTCAGGTGACAAAGGAGCCAAAGGCTTATTGGGGGTTTCTGGAAAAAAGGGAAAAGCAGGTATGCTATGCATCTTTCTCTGCAGAATGGTCAAGTCTACTGGATCTTTGATTTGTCTGGAGCTTCATAAAACTTTGAGGCCCATGGAAAAACATGAGAATGGATGAACAGAAAGGGACTGAAAAAGTTGTGTTAAGCAAAATGAAGGCTTGGGTAGGGACATAACCAATGCCTATGAATATACCAACATACACAAACAATGAAGAGTTACCTAAATTAATAGGCAATCATAAAAATTAACACATAGACAGGACATTTATACTGGAAACTAGAAGAAAATTTCTGAATGCTAAAGGAATGAAGTCCCTTAAGAGTTTCCTAATAGGAGCATGGGGATGAAAAAATACGTGATTTTAGATAGAGCATAATCTGTTGTCAAATGAATGCAATGCATTTGCTTACAGGAGGAGAATTTGGATCTGATGACCCAAAAAGTTCTTCTCAGTCCTAATAACCTTAAATGTTTTCCCACCTTGAATGTACAGTTCTGTTTATTTTTAAGAGATTTCATATGCGATGCCGGTTTGGTTCTTAATGGGAAGCCATCAGCAACTTAATTTCTTCCCGAGAATAACAGAGGAACAAACAAAAGCTATAACAAGCCAAATTTCAGTTTACCAGCAAAAATACAACTGAGACTTCAGTGCTTGAAAGTTATTGATTATTCGAGCTGGTATCAACTATTGCTGCTGTACCACAGCTGCATGCAGCAATTCACTACTGTAGTCCTTCTACCAAAGTTTTGCCAATCCTACCTCTATGCATACTCACAAAACTCCTTCACTGAGAAAGCAGCAGCTTCCCATTTCATGGATGCTGTTGTTTCTATTAGGAGGCCGGAGAACCTGTGCTGTTTACAGATGCAAAGGCAGACCTTTGGCATTCGGATGCAACGCTGTAGTGATCACCATGACAAGCCACATCTCTGCAGCTAGATGGAATCAATAGTGAGATATGGGTGGAAAGAAGATGGCAAACTCTTCTATCTGCATTTTTAAAAGTAGGGGTTCTTAAGCCAGTTAGCAAGGGAGTGTACAGAGCCAAAATATTAAGCGCTTTAATCAACAGAAATATGGCCAGCAGGGCAGGGTGAGACTGGCTCTCCACAAGTGGACGCCAGGTCTTCAGAAGGTTTGGAAGTGGTCTATGGACAACTCTCCATGTGCACACACAAATGCTTCTAAACAGATAAATCCTCTATCCTTTGTATCGCATCAGGCACGGTCTGTGACTGTGGAAGATACCGCAGAGTTGTTGGGCAACTGAATATCAATGTTGCTCGTCTTAACACGTCCATCAAGTTTGTAAAGAACGGTAAGGATCCTTATGTATTTGATATGATTTATTTGTCTCTCATTACATTTATCATTACTGTTCTTCTACCATTGCTGCTCTATGGCAGCATCCATAGATGACCCAGAGAGATGGTCCCACTGTGCAAGGCACTCCAAAAACATACAGAAAAGTGACAGTCTTACACCTGTAAGGATATAAGCAGCAGATGACTAAAAGCATAAACAATACAGAAATTATCAACAGCACAACAGAAAGTCATGAAAAGCAGAAGGCACGGCTTGCTAACCACCTCTGCACTGTCAGTCTGCTCGGGATCAGCGGCCACTCAGGCAATGAAAGGAAAAAAGTTTGTGCCAATCTGCTCCAGAGAAGCAGGAAAAGCAACAGGAACCTCTTGATCTTTCTGCTGCACAGGAAGGCTGCAAACCTTCTAGTGCTCCCCGCAGTGCAAGCATCATTTTCCTGTAACAAGGGACCAACACTCAAAGACATGGGTTGTAAGAAGCCAGGTTTGCAGGCAGTGCTGTCAGGTGGACAGTGCAAACTGCCCCCACTGAAAGGAAGGAAGTGGAAGGAAGTGCGTTTCCTGGCATAGCAGAGATTTTGAGAAGGCTCCACCACTGCTTCTAGGACTAGGTCTGTGTCAGTAAAATGTGTTTGAAACTGTTTTCTGGCACTGAGGACAACCAGCACAGAACAGCATTCATCTGTATTATAAATCCTACCAAACTGAATACCATATTATAAGGAGTATCCCTCTACTAACTCCTAAACTGTGCCAGGGTAACTCATGAATTGTTTGTGAGAGTGTTAGTTGCCCCAGGCCAAAGCTCTGCTCAGGACCATTCCAGCAATCCATCAGCAGGGACAATCAACTTCTAGCTGCCCAGGCACGCTCCTTGGCACTGCTTAATTCACTAGGATATATGCTGGTTGAGAAGTTTGCCTTTTAAAGCTGCTAAGCAGACACAGTTTTCTTCCTAGTCAATGCCACTTAGTGGCTACAGCAGCTCTGAATATCAGGTTGTATTTAAAATGTTTTATCTTAGCAGTCACATTGATTTTCCTCTATATGGAAAGGGCCTGAAAAGCTATCTATACCCCTGTGTTTCAATCCCAGGGTACCCTTTCACAATTTGTATTCAAAAACATGCAAAGCGACAGGGGTGATCCAGAGTTAGACATTGCGATTTGACCATTTAGCATGCCTTCATTTGATTAGTACTAGATATCTGTGAAGTGAAACTTAAGTGTCACAGGAGACATATGCCAATCAGGACTGAATAGTTCTTGTCCTAACATGTGCAAGGTGCTTGTCAGTCCCATAAGTAGCATCAGTCTCTGACCATGTCCTCATCATTCATCACAAATTCAGTGGTGGGAATACTTTTCCTCTCTCCTTTTTATTAATTCTAATGTAAAAATAATCTCATTGACATATTGGAACAGAAGCACCTTCAATATCTGTTGTCATGCCATTAAGCAATTTTTTTGCCCTTTAAAGTTATAGCAGGTATCAGGGAGACAGATGAGAAATTCTATTACATCGTGAAAGAAGAGAAGAATTACAGAGAAGCCTTCATCCACTGCAGGGACAGAGGAGGAACACTGGCCATGCCAAAAGATGAGGCAACCAACGCCCTGATTGCTGACTACATCTCCAACAGCGGCCTCTTCCGAGCCTTCATTGGTCTGAACGACATGGAAAAAGAAGGACAGTTTGTGTATGCAGACAACAGCCCACTGCAGAACTACAGTAACTGGAAGGAAGGGGAGCCCCACGACCCAGCTGGCCGCGAGGACTGTGTGGAAATGCTCAGCACGGGAGAGTGGAATGACTCCGAGTGCCAAGTCACCATCTACTTTGTCTGTGAATTCCTCAAGAAGAGGAAATAACAGGGCTGCAGAATGTGCCTGGCACCTGCTGTACATACAATAACTCCTCCTCATTCATCCACTGTAGGGAGAGCAGACAACCAGGGACAGGGCTCAACCCAGCCTTCACCTCACTGGGCTAAGCAAGAGTAACTACTGTTAAGATGGCAGTGACCATAAAGTCAGCACAGGTCTGCAGGGGGCATCCAGCCAGTTGTGAATTTTTATTTCATTTCTATGTGCAATTTAGGGTGGGCATTTCAAAGTGTAATTTAGGGGCAAATTTAGAGCACGCAGGTGTGAGTATGATTTCACTGATGCCAGAAAAAGTAAACTCACTGGTATATTAATTACTGATGTGCTTCACAAAGTCCACTAATGGAAAGCATGTGATCTTTACTCATCTTTGATCTGCACTGGAAGTCCCAGTAATTTCCCTGGTGACCTCAGAGCTGGGAGAACAGACCTGCAGTTTCTCTTGAAAAAATCCTTCTTTTGTTAGAATCATAGAGTAATTTAAGTTGGAAGGGATCTCTGGAGGTCATCTGGTTGAATCTTCCATGGAAAGCAGGGCCAACTTCAAACTTATATCAGAGTTTTTATACTGTCCTTTATTTGGCTGTGCAATTACATTGCCTGATATGCAGAGGAGGACTTGCTTACCTCTGCTTCCAACTCTGTCATCCATCAGGCTGGTCTGAGGTGTGAGGAATTAGCTTAGCAATGACACTTCTGCATGCAAGCCTGCGCAGCTTGTAGGCAACCTGAGAATAGATGGAGCAGTTGTAGCCTCTGATGTCCCCCAAAACCTGTGAAAAACAGAAAAGTCTAGCACAAAGAGAACAGAGCAAAGGAAGCAACATCATTGCTGTAGGCTGTAACAGGCACATGTAGTAACAGCCATACCAGTGTGCCTTGCTGGTTTAACAAGTCATTCTAGGAACATAACAACTCCCTAATTCCGTAGTCAGTGACGTTTGATGTTTAATGCTAAAATCACCTGAGCCTTTGCCACACAGGAAGCAGCTATAGAACAGGCTTTATCCCCCAAGAACCCAGATTCAGGTGTGGTTGAGCGCACTTCATGCACTTCAAGCACTTCATGCACTCATGCACTTCAGCAGGCCTCTCCACAAATGATGAGCAGTAAGTGTGAAGGTTTTGCTGTCAGTGCCCGGCTACTCAGATCTCCATGTCAGTATGTCCACAATGGATCACATTTTCATATAATACTGAAGCAGCTCTTTTCTTCAGACACAGCAACGCTTTTGCCTTCAGAAGTGAGCCTGCTCTTAGCCATGGTTCACCTTAGAGCAGGAGATGTCAAGGGAAACCCCAGGGCCCCTGCAATGAAGGTCTATAGATTTTCTTTCCCACTTGACACTAAAAATGAAGGAATGCTATCTTGAGGCTAAGGAGAATGCTAGACACTAGGCACAGTGCAGCAATGTATCCTGCAGGTCACTGAGCACTGGTTGCACGTAGTCTTCCTCTAAGTATACAAATAGCTAGACATGCCATCAGCCAGTAATGTAGAGGGTCAGCTCCAAGTCTCCCTTCTACTGCTGTGTACAGCACTGCAAAGGCAACTAGACAACAGTCATACTTCCTCAACCTCACCCTCAACAGGAAAATCCTCCAAACCATTTAGCTTGTTGTTTAGTTTGACTCCAAGCTCATCTCTGAGCAATGACCAACGCAGGAGCATCTCAGGAGACTCTGTGACTCAGAGCACTCTTGCAATCCAGTTTCTCTGCTACTTGTTCCTCCAGTAAACCACCTGTTGTTACCAGCAGTAAATTATCTGTGTGCTACACACCCTCCAGGGAACGATTCGGACCCATGAATGAAGGGGTGGGACCACATTTCTTTTCATTGCTCCACTACTATGCTATGAGAGTATTTGGGCAAACAGGTTCACTTAGCACAACATAACTCATCCTGAATTGTTCCCTTCCTGGGAATTGATATTCCCCAAAATTAAGCAGAATTACACTTTTTAGGATCAATAGTAATAAATTTATTAAGCTAAATGATTTGGTTTTAGAATCATTAATGGGTAACGATAAAGAATTAATGACTAATTCAAGGCAAAGCTTCCTGAGGAAAAGTAATGCCTTTTAGAAGTTCAAGCCCAGGTCTGCTAGCCTCACTCACAGCAGGTCAGTGCAGAAGAGGCACAGTAACATCCCTGTGGGTAATCATAATCACAATGATACCCTCTCCACACCTCATCTTAACTTCTGACCCAAAAAGTCACCAAAACATGCTTGCCAGACCGAGAGTTCAAATTCTGAGACCCCCTGGCTGACAAAATCCAGAGGTGTCCTTAATGCTACAAACATCATGGACAGGTCATTTGCCTGTTCTTTAGGAGGAAACTCAGAGCTGGGAGAAGGTGAAAGAGGAGCAATACTTTGCTGCAGGATCAAGCTCTGCCTGAGATTCAACCAAGCACTCTCCTTCACGTACAAAATCAGGGAATACATGTCTAAATTGAAACTCTGGTCTTTTTTAGAAGACTGAGTTACGAGTAATCCTGAAGCATGCTCCGTGTACAGGAAGGAATGACTGTTGCAGTCTCTGGCTGCATGGATGAGGGAAGTGAGTGAGGAACTTGTGTTGGTTTCTGCAGTGGAAAGGCTGGAACAGCCCAATTCCTCCATCCTCCTCCTCTCCTACCACACCAGCTTCATCCTTTCTAACACTGGGCAAGGCTATAGTAGTTGAAACAAGTAGACCTGGGGTGGCTGTTACTTTGCTAACTACAGAAGAGGGACAGTAGAGGAGCACACCACAGATGTTCAAGCTAGCCAGGCATAAGTATGATCAGGTGCCTATGCAACCCATTCCTGCAGCACTAGGTCCCAGTTAATAAATTTTGCCAAGAAGCCTAACTCATAGGCCAAGCCAAATAAAAAAGGCTATCCCACACAGGAAACCTGGCAGGTAGGTCCATACAGCTCTGTATCATGCCATGCAGACACAAGCTTGAGCCTGCACTAACTCAAATACTATAGCTGTGTTTTGCAGAAAAAATATTCTTGTTATAATTAAGAATTTGGGCTATATCACAAGTTTCACTGCTAGCCAAAGGAAACTCACTGTGGTGGGTAAAGTACCGTAGGTTTCTACATGAAGTGGATGGAGCCAGCAGCACAGGAAGTGGTGTCTGACTATTCAGGATTTATGGTCTGTTAGAGCTCAGCACCTAAACCGTTTTACCCAATCCCAATACTATGTTTTTTCCATGTTTTTCTTTTCATTATTCTCAGTCTGAACCTTTCTTGTTTCAGTTTATGCCTGCTGTTTCTTGCCCACCCACTTATCACTACTGTGAAGAGCCTGGCTTTGTCTTCTTTGAAGACCCCCTAGTAGGTCCTGGCAGGCTGCTATGAGGCAGGAGGTAGGTCTTGGCAGGAGGCTATGAAGCCACCTCTTCTCCAGGCTGAACAAATCAAGTTCTCTTAGCTCCCCCTCACACGGCTCCAGCTTCAACCATCTTGGGGGCCCTCAGCTGAACTTGGTTCCAATTTTTCAATGCCTTTCCTGTACTGGGGGGCCCAAAAGGACACAGTGTCTAACTGTGGTCTAACAGGTGCTGGGTGGGAAGATAATCCCTTCCCTCAAACTCCTGGCTTTGCTCCCTATAGCACAGTCAGGATGTTAGCCTTCTTTGCTGCCAGGGCACACTCCGATGCACAGGCAGTGTGCTGTCTGCCAGGACTCCCCAGGGCCTTCACAGTAAAGCCAGTCAGCCCCAGCCTGTATCAGTGCAAGGACTTGGTATTCCCAGATGAAGGAAATGCTGCACTTGTCCTTGCTGAATTTCATGAGATTCCTGTTGGCCTATTCCTCCAGCCTGCCTCTGTCCCTCTGTATGGCAGCCCTGCCCGTCAGATTATTCACTGTTCCCTCCAATTTGGTGTCATCTGCAAACCTGATGAAAGTGAACTTCATCACCTCCTCCAGGTAATTGATAAAGATGATAAACTGGACAGTCCCAGTATATAGACATCTGTAGCACTTTATTTGTCCTCTGGGTAGAGTACAACTCATTAACCACTCTCCTCTGAGGCCAGTCCAACCAATTCTTACCCATCTGGTTGTCCACCCATCCAGACCATAACATCCTAACTTAGATGCAAGAATGTTATTGGAGATAGTGTCAAAAGCCTTGCTAAAGTTGAGATAAGTGACATCCATTGCTCTCCCCTCATCCACAAATCCAATCATTTTATCATAGAACACAATCAGGCTGGTCAGGCATGATCTACCCATGGTAGATACATGTTAATCATTCCCAATCAGCTTTTCCTCCTTCATATGCCCAGAAACGTGCTCCAAGAAGACTTGCGCCATTAAGTTCCATGGGGACCAAAGTGATGCTGATCAGCTTATAGTTCTCTAGATTGTCTTTTTGGCCTTTTTGCAGGCTGCAACATTCACCTATTTCCAGTCATTAGGAACCTTCCATGATCTCCACAACCTTTCAAAGGTGGTAGAGTGCCCTTGCAGAGACATCAACCACTTCTCTCAGCACCTTTGATATGCTCTGTCTGGTCCCATGGAGCTTTGCAGTCAAACTCTCTCAAGTAATCCCTGGCTCAACCCTCAGCTACTGCTGATAGATATCTTTGAACCCTTGCCCTAAGCACAGAGGAATTTGATAGCTTGTTGGTAAAAAAGGCAAAGAAACCACTGAATATCTCAGCTTCACGTGTGTCTGCTGTCACTCCATCACCTCCTCCATTCAGCAACAGTCCCACATTTTCCTTGCACAGTCTTCTTATGCTTCCCAGTCTCAACTGCATTTAAGCTTTGGATTTCCTGAGGCTACCTCTACACACTCAGGCAATGTTTCTAAATTCTTCTGCTGTAGCCTGTCCCTGCTACCATCTCCTCTATACTGCCTTTTTGCATTGGATCTCCACCAAGCTACCCATTTAGCCACACCAGTCTACTAGTATATCTGCTTGTAGATGTATAGTGAACACAAGACAGCTGCCTAAGATCTTGCTACTTCATAGCAGGAGTACTACAGTGTTCTTCCTGCTCTTGGGGAGCCACAGTTTTATGATTTATATTCTGAAGACTCATCTCACTCAGTGCAAGCATTAACTCCTGCTCTCCCCAGGTCCAGAATGCACATAAGATGCGGATAACCATGGTAAAGCCAATGTTTTTAAAACTGTATCTAATGAAAATGATCACAGAATCAATATATCCCATTAAGAATATCTTTTCCTCAAACTTTCAAACAAGCTCACATAGACATTAAGCAGATCCGCTTCTTTCACTGCCTTTAAAACGTTCAATCACTTAAAAAAAAAAAAAATAGCACCTAGAACAGTGGAATGCCACATTCTTGACCACAGCCACAAGAACATCTGTTGGAGGGACAACACAGCAGGGCATAAGCAATACAGGAGGTTCCTGGAATGCACTGATGATAAATGCCTTCTCCAAGTCATAGAGGAGACAACAAGGAGAGGTGCTATCCTGGACCTTGTTCTCACCAACAAGGAGGGGCTGGTGAAGCTCAAGGGCAGCCTTGGCTGCAGTGACCATGAAATGGTGGAGTTCAAGATCCTTAGGGCAGTGAGAAGGGCACACACAAAACTCACTACCCTGGACTTCAGGAGAGCAGACAATGGCCTCTACAGGGATCTGCTTGGCAGAGTAGCATGGGATAAAGCCATGGAGGGAAGAGGGGCCCAAGAAAGTTAGTTAATATTCAAGGATCACCTCCTCCAAGCTCAGGAGTGATGCATCCTGACAAAGAGGAAGTCAGGCAAAAACACCAGGAGGCCTGCATGGATGAACAAGGAGCACCTGGATAAGCTCAAACATAAAAAGGAAGCCTACAGAGGGTGGAAGCAAGGACAGGTAGCTTGGGAGTAACAGAGAAACTGTCCAAGCATCCAGGGATCAGGTGAGGAAGGCCAAAGCCCTGATAGAATTAAACATGGCCAGGGATATCAAGGGCAACAAGAAAAGTTTCTATAGGTACGTCGGTGATAAAAGGAAGACTAGGGAAAATGTGGGCCCTCTCTGGGAGGAAATGGGACACCTGGTTACCAAGGATATAGAGAAGGCTGAGGTCAACAACTTTTTTGCCTCAGTCTTCACCAGCAAGTGCTCCAGCCACACTACACAGAAGGCAAAGGTGGGGACTGGGAGAATGAAGAACCACCTACCGTAGGAGAAGATCAGGTTCGAGACCATCTAAGGAACCTGAAGGTGCCTAAGTCTGTGGGACCTGATGAGATGCATCCACAGGTCCTGAGGGAATTGGTGGATGAAGTGGCTAAGCCACTATCCCATCATATTTGAGAAGTTGTGGCAGTCCAGTGAAGTTCCCGCTGACTGTAAAAGAGGAAATGTAACCCCCATTTTTAAAAAGGGAAAAAAAAGAAGATCCAGGGAAATACAGGCCAGTCAGTCTCACCTCTGCGCCTGGCAAGATCATGGAGCGGATGCTCCTGGAAGCTCTGCTAGGGCACACAGAAAATAAGGAGGTGATTGGTGACAGACAACATGGCATCACTAAGGGCAAATCATGCCTGACAAATCTGGTGGCCTTCTATGACTGGGTTACAGTGCCGGTAGATAAGGGAAGAGCAACTGACGTCATCGACCTGGACTTGTGCAAAGCATCTGACACTGTCCTGCACGACATCCTTGTCTCTAAATTGGAGAGACATGGATTTGATGGATGAACCACTCGGTGGATAAGGAATTGGCTGGATGGTGACCCTCCAAGAGTTGCGGTCAACGGCTCCATGTCCAAGTGGAGGGGGGTGACCAGTGGCGTTCCTCAGGGGTCGGTGTTGGGGCCAGTGCTGTTTAACATCTTTGCTGGTGACACGGACAGTGGGATTGAGTGCACCCTCAGCAAGTTTGCTGACGATGCCAAGCTGTGTGGTGCATCGACTCGCTAGAGGGAAGGGATGTGCCATCCAGAGGGACCTTGACAGGCTGGAGAGGTGGGTTTGTGCAAACCTCATGAAGTTCAACCAGGCCAAGTGCAAGGTCCTGCACATGGGTCAAGGCAATCCCAAGCACAAATACAGGCTGGGCGATGAGTGGATTGAGAGCAGCCCTGTGGAGAAGGACTTGGGAGTACCGGTGGATGGAAAATTGACTATGAGCCAGGAATGTGCGCTCACAACCCAGAAAGCTAACCATATCCTGGGCTGCATCAAGAGAAGTGTGGCCAGCAGGTCGAGGGACATGATTCTCCCCCTTTACTTCGCTCTCGTGAGACCCCACCCGCAGTTCTGTGTCCAGCACTGGGGCCCCCAACACAAGGAGGACATGGATCTGCTCAAGTGGGTCCAGAGGAGGCCACAAAGATGATCAGGGGGCTGGAGCACCTCCTCTACGAGGACAGGCTGAGAGAGTTGGGGTTGTTCAGCCTAAAGAAGAGAAGGCTCCAGGGAGACGTTACAGCAGCCTTAAAGAACTTTAAAGGGGGCCTACAGGAAAGATGGGGAGGGACTCTTTATCAGGGAGTGTCGGGATAGGATGAGAGGTTGGTTTTAAACTGAAAGAGAGTAGATTTAGATCAGATATAAGGAAGAAATTCTTTAATGTAAGGGTGGTGAGATGCTGGAACATGTTGCCCAGAGAAGTTGTGGATGCTCCCTCCCTGGAAGTGTTCAAGGCCAGGTTGGACGGGTCTTTGATCAGGGGCAACCTGGTCTAGTGGAAGGTGTCTCTGCCCATGGAAGGTGGGTTGGAACTAGATGATCTTTAAGGTCCCTCCCAACCCAAACCACTCTATGATTCTGCGATTATATGTATATACAGGCATCTCTATTTAGTTTCACATACAGTTTTAAATAGTACATTGTAGTTGTAGTTCAACCGGCTGAAACGGATATTAAGAGATGTAATTTGACACTGTGTATGATGATAAAAATAGTAAATGTGTCACATGTATGGTTATGGTTATTTGGAAAGCATTGCTCTAGATTGTCTTGCTTGAATATGTTTGCACAGGTACAAAATCCATGAACTGTCATTTCATTTTTTCCTCTCTTTTTTTCTTATTTATTAAAGTCATAAATAACTTACTCAACATGTGTAAGAAAGAATGAGCAAGATCAAAGCAATAGCTTAATCTGGGTTGCTTTTATGTTTGTGTGGTAAGGAAGAACAGCAAATGGTAGAATTTTCTCCCTACCTGCTGCATGCAGCGTACCCAACTGCAGCCCCTGGGCCCCACCCGCTCCTGGCCTGGAAAGGTTTCTCCATACAGATGTTTCAACACAGGGAGGAAAAGTTTCACTTCATTTTCATTAGGTGGGTGGGACCAGGAACTTGCATCGCCCTGTTTTGCAGACAGTGGTAGCAGCCCACCAAAGCATAGTTGCTAAGTACACAAAACTCTCTGTGGCTGGAAAGTGTGTGTGATCATGGGCATTTCCGAGTTCTGAATTCCTAAAACCCTTAATCTCCTCAATGCTATACCTAAGCTTAAATCCCATGGCAGTCCTGTGTCTAATCAAGTGCAGATCTACAGACGTTGGGGCAGTAAAGGGGCTATAGCTCCTCACTGGTATGATGCAGTGCAGCATGGGAGCATCTGCAGAGCCATGACCTTCTCATACAATGCAATTTCATTATACATATCTTCCCTTTTGTTGCATTTGTCTTTGCTTAAGTATTTTACAAAAAAGGCATAACTTTTTAGAAGTAGCCAGATGCCAATTATTACTTTGGTCTTATTGTTGCAAACATAGTTCAATACTTAAGAGTACAACAAATATAAGTAACGTCTTTTTGGAAACAGATTTCAGTCATGAATTCCCCATTCATTTTTTCCCCTTATTAGATGTTTCAAGCCCTTGCTATCTTACTAACTTCTCAGCAGTGAATTGTCTAGCAAGAAATGCTAATTTTCCCAACTTCATATAATAGAAGTCTTTATATTAGTTGCCCCACAACATTCCCTGAGCACGTGAGGCACTCTACCATGTGGAGGGTGGAAGGAGCAACAATGATGATCAGTCAGTAGAAGATTAAGTAAAACTGTGCAGAAAAATGTAAATACAGAGTTGGCGGATGCTTAACATGTGAACTGAGGAATTTATCTCCCACTGTGAGCCAGTTTCTAGGTCTTGAAAATGCTTTAAAACTTGTCAGAGGAAATCTAAAAGGTGGTCAGTAGATCCAAGAAGAAATCTCAATTCAATAGCTCAGGAATCCCAGAGCTTTCTGCAAGTTCACATATGCAAAAGAGAGCTTTCTCAGGACGTGGAAAAGCAGAAATACATTTTCTTCAAAACCAAGGACAATTACAAGCCTTTCCTTGTGAAAGGCACACTTTTTCCACTCCTACTTTCTCAGATATGAACATTTTCCAGTTTAGGCACATACCAGCGGACTCATTAAAGTTTAAGCAAGGAATGTATATGACAGCACTGCACTGTTTTCCCCTTGAACAGGAGAGTGTGTGACAGATGGTGGTGACCATGAATGCCATGCCACTAAAAGACTCTCGTAAAAGAGAAAATAAAATATTACTACTACTAATAATAACAACAACAACAATAGAAGAACTCTACATCAAAACTATCCAAATATCCATGAGAGTCTGGGAAGCAGAGGAGGGAAGGTTATGGAATAAAGATAGGTATCCTTGCTTATCCTCCCCAGTTGTTTTAATTACATATAACTCATTACCTTCTGAGGATTCAGGCCGTGGTTCCTCCCAGCACACAAAGATCTGATTCATATCTCGGAGATGTAACAACTGCATATGCTATCATCCATCTCTATATCCATCCCCTTTTGATCGTTGCAGACAGGCAATTTTCTCTGCGCATGATGAAGGGGAAGGGTATTAGCCAGATCCTGTTCCAATGGAGGTGAGGCTTACCAGAAAAGCTGGAAATGAGGGCCGCTGCTTGTATGGTCAGCAAAAAATGGGAAGTGGAGGAGATCTGGAAAAGGTTGAAGAGAGCCACTCAGAAACAGAGCCCTGCATTGGTCCATCCAGAAGACCAATTCTGGGAGAAGGAGCTGGAGAAAGCCTCGTAGGAACACAACACAATCACACTGAGAAAGTGGGGTGGTTTTTTTGCTAGTAAGGTTAGCAAAACCCTGAAAATAAGGTTTCTTCTTCTTCTAGAGAAGGTTTCTTCTTCTAGAAAAGAGCCAGACTGGGACATGCAAAGATGTCCCTGGAAGGAGAGAGGTGGTTTAGGTTCGAGGTAAAGTGTGCCATTCAGTATTGGGCACCCAAAATGTGGGTAGATGTGGATTCCACTGATCACCTGAACAACTGCTTCTGTGGGGCTGGAAGGACTCTCGGCAGAGACAATCAGTTTAGTGTGGGGGAAGCTGGAGAGAGCTTTGTGTCTGTCATAGATCAAGAAGGAATGATGGTCTTATATTTGCTTTGTGTTTACCTTACCACAGAACACATGAGACTGTGACTCAGCTTCAGAGATACCACTTGCACTATTGACTGGCACAAGAGGCTGAGAAGCTCACAAGTCTCTGGAAGGAAGCTAGGGAGGGCTGATATAGCTTCAAGTCTGGATAGATTTGCTCTAGGACCTTATTCTGCTAGGTTTTGACAGAAAGAAAAACACAGACTTGGGAGGGCAAAGAAAAAGAGTGCAACAACATTTGTCATTGATTATGTCAAACATGCTTGAAACCAAGTACGAATGTATATGGCATACACAGTCTCTTCAAGTTACGTTGAGTCAGTCCCTTCAGTCAACCAGCCCAGGCTTTTATTTGACTCATTTTAAGCAGCCCTTATATTTACTTCCAAATCACTGCCGAAAACACTGAACTAGTCTGGTCCAGGGATTTCTCTCACCTAACTTTAGTTATCAGCAAAGTAGATGTCCGTATCAGGCCCAGCCACAGTAAACTTCCTTTGCAGCCAAGAAGCAGACACAAAAAATTCATATGATCTATTTTCAGATATCTGCTTTAATACGAAAAAAATTGTAACTCAAATGTGGCTATTTCTTTCCTGTTTGTAGTGGGGGTTGTACCCAGGTAGCTCAGAGATACACATAGGCACTTGGTCAGCTGAATCCACCCTGGTTTCTTTCACTGTGCACCAGAAACCCAAAAGGACTTCATGTGATGTTAAGTCTTTCCAAGTATAGCTAGATGTAGAAGTGTATGAACACAACATTAGTTCTGTACAACAAATTACATCTTCAAAGTACCCTATAAACTCTAACTACACAGCAATTAGAGGATCCTATTAGTAAAATAATGCACAGAATACTCACCTGTTTATTCTTTTGCTATTATGTAGAATTAATGAGCTGTGTTTTTTGACCACTGATTCATCCTGCTTCCAAGCACCTGTGGATTAAAATTTAAGCTACTTAAATAGCTCCACAAAATTACTGGTAGGCAGAAAATGTCAAGGCAAGTGTTTGAAATGCACTGCTACAGACTGTAAATGCTCAAAATGATATGTGAACATAAGGTCCCATCCCAAATCAGATTCCAGAGTAGAAGAATAGTTTTGTTTAAAGGGAGCCTGCTGTTTTAAGTTCATTTGGTTTTATTTTTTAATTACTGCCTTGTAAATAAACTCCAAAATTTTTCTGGTAGCTAATTCATCATCCCTTTCCCTTCCCTCAACCAGCATCTCTGAGAACAATGTGCAAGCCCACTGTGAGGAGTTATTTATTGTAGAGAATGAAAACACTCACTACATAAGAGGAGCATGTACAAGAATTGGAAAGATGTCAGGAAACAAAGCACAAAGTAATTCAGACACTAATGAAGACAAGAAACTTAGCAGCTGTGAGTGAATTAAAATATTCATTAACATTATCTTTTTGAGTAAATTCAGTGGTCACATTGAAAATCATGAAAGGAAAGTGAGATAGCTGATGTTTAACTTTTCATAGTCTAAGCCACATCTTAGCAGACTGTGTCTTGGTGCAAGGACAGTGCAAACCACTTCGCCTTCATTAATGATTTGTAAGTTAAAGGATGCTATTAGAACCACAGATTGTTTTCTATCCAGAAATTGCATACATACTGTGCGTAATACTTATTTCTTCACAAAGGATGCCAGGCTAACAGGAATGCAGTTTAACTGGTTTAGGATTTATGAAAGAAAGGAAAAAAACCTCAAACCTATTTGCTTTCCTATGAATTAAAACCTACTTGATCAAATGCTTAAACTTACCAAAACATTGTGAAAGAACCAGAGGCTGGGTTTAGTAGGAATTGAGTATTTGAAATAGGCCTGAAGAAACAGATTCACAGTAATTCCCTGATTATAAATACTTTGTCAGTTCATTGCATTTGCATCTGAGATTCTTCCAGCCTCTTCCCCAGAACGGGAATCCCTTATGCAGGTGAAAGTAACCACAGATTTTTCCCAAACTCATGGTCTTTTGAAATAAAGATATTGTTCTTATGTGCAATACTAACTTCTGATGTTGCTTCAGCACTTGGTGAATCAGTCAGTCACTAATTTGGAACTTGCCATCAGTATCAGGGCTGGTTTTCAGAGGATGTAAGCACATCAGCAGGCAGCATTTCTCAATCTGACATCAGAAAATTGTGCATTAGAAATAGGGTTTGTGTTCTGCAAGGGGCATCCAGTTCCTGCAAAGACCTGAGTGCCCTATGGGAGTTTATCATTGCAGAGGTCAGGTGGCTCATAATCTAAAGTTCAAGGTTACACAACATATATTTGTATGTAAGTATAAGCATGTAAGTAACAAAAAACGATACAAATGCTGATATATTGTGACCTGAGACCCTTGGAGTCCTCCAGGATGTGAAACACTGTAAACTTCACTCAAGAAAATACACTCCAGATACTAATTTCCCTAAAATCACCTATACATAAGACCATTCAAACACCTCTTTATGAACAATTTGAATTTCGTAATGAAATCAATATTCTTTCAGTACAAACATAGCACTGTGATGATCAGATTTTTCTCTTAGTTTGGTCACAGCAGCACACAGTGCCTAGAGGTGCAGAAGCATGGCTCAGACCATGTGAAGGCTTCTAGAGGCTGCATCAGCATTTCTTATCTAAAAGAAAAAATCATAATAATGGCTTTCCATGTATCATCTTAAAAGAGAAACAACATCCATGTACTGTACATTCCATAAAGAAGATAAAACATGGCAGTGTATCTGGCTCATAAGTTTGTGTTTATTTTAAACTGATCTGCTAGTACTGAAAATTAATTAATTTCAGCACAAACTTAATCACAGAGAAAAAAGGAGCAGTTTTGCCTTGGTCTGACCCACTCTGTACCCTCACTTTCACTTGCTTTGATGCAAAGGAGGCAGAGGGAAACCAGGGCCAGGGGAACAGGATCACTTCATTTGGCAGCAGCTCAGTTACACTGGCTTATGTGCAGCTTGAGCTACCACAATTAAGTTCATAAACACCAGAGGCATAGGATTCTTGGAGGCTGGGGTCAAAGACAGTTTTGAGATGAAGTATAGTCAGTAAAAGGATTACAGGTCTGCTAGTGATTCAGTTGTTGAAGAGCTCCCTCTCAACGTTGTAACTCCAGTAGTTACTTTAAGTAGCAACAGATACCAGTAGAATAAGACCCTGCAAAGTGAAACTAATTACAAATATAGAGGTTACATATGATTCACTTAAGGATGCCTGCATTTACATTCAAATAGCTCTTTACCATCCTACCAAGAGTGATCAGATAAGGCCTAATTATGTGTTACTCTAACACTAAGATAAAACCATTTTATTTACAACTGAATAAACCCAGAGTGCTTTGAAATCTACAGGCTCACTGCTTTTACAGCAGTGTTTTTATGCTTTTTCAAAACATTACAGAGCTTTTTTATACAAGCATATTTTAATATGTCTGCCTGCTTCTCCTTCCTGAATTCATTCATCACAAAATGAAGCCACCATTGCCTTTTGCTTAATTATCCTTTGCCTTCTATTGGATTTTTAGCCAGGAATTTGCTCAATAAGACAAACAGTCACCAAAAAGCAAACAAACTGCAACTGAGGAAAAAAAGTGACTCCCTGTCAGCACTGATAGTTCATCAAAACAATAGATACATACTCTTGACCAACGAGAGATAAGATCGGAGGCCAACACATTATGATTAAAGATTAGTATGTCAAGCCTTGAATGATGACAAAGTGAGAAGAGCCCCATGCTACCAGCAGTACTAATGGCACAGTGCTGTGCTGCGTCCTGCATCGGCAGCACTCAGCACATCCTGCTGCTCATGATGCTGAATTAGGGTTCTTCTGCAACCAGCTGAACTGTTCCTCTTTTACACCATGCAGCAGGAGACGGACAGGCAAGAAGAAACATTAGGTATTACTGCTGTGCAGTCTGTGTACCGCTTTCCCTGGGCAATTGTCTTAAACAACCAGTGCCATTTACTCATCCATCATCTACAAGAATGTTATGCTTCAGTTTGTACCTCCAAGACTTTCTCATTCCCTGCTGGGGATGATCCATGCAACCCATTTTTCCTGCTGGCTCACCTATGCCAAGAGCAGCACATTGACTTCTTGCAACATTCTCCTGCTTGGTAACTTTGCTGTGCTCTGTCATGTCCCACTCTACCCACCCAGCCTCCTGCACCATGTGAGTTCAGGATCCTCCTCACTGCTATGATGAGATTTTGCATTTTTACCTTTGCTGCACCCTCACACATCTAAGAGGAATTTCTCAGTGTGAATGAAAGGAGAACTGGCCCTTTGACTGCACGTTATACTATCCTGCTAGAGAACTGGAGTGCCACCTAGTCAAACAAATAAAGAGTTGGCATCCTTAGGAACATGGAAACGATGTCATCGGAACAAGTCAAGAGACCTCATTCTGTTCTCAGTAGCACCAGCCTGCTGCACCAAGGAGGGTCTCTGGCTTAACGTCAGCCTCTCAGCTGTGTGGTACCTGTGTGAAAGGACCCTCAAACTCCCTTAACCAGCCAGCTAAGGATTCCCTGCTTTAAAAGGCATCCTGGGACCATGAAGAGCCAAACTAGCCAGGTCAATGCCTTTCCTCTCACAGTTCTGTGCACAGAGGACACTTCTGTGGGAAGAGGCCATATCCAGAGTACCACCGCAGCCTCACGCCAGCCAGAAATTAATCCTTAGAGCAGCTCTGAGACCGCTGTAAGCTACTCTGGGGACTGATTTGGTAACCAGCCACCCCTGGGACTCGTGGACCAAACAGGTGGCACATTTATCTTCATCTCCTCTTTCCGGCAGGCATCCCAAGCTCAGTTTAAGTGGATGAAGAGAGTGATTTCAACAGTTATTTTTCCCTTAGTCTGACAATGCAAAAAGGGGCAGCATGAAATCAAAAGCTGGGCCCTGACTGTTTAAACTAAAAACTGCCACAGTGCCTCCCAAGAAATCTCGACATGGTGAGCATGACACTGAAGTTTTGTTACCACTGAGTAAACTAATGATGCTAAAGGATTTTCTTATCATTCATCTTATGCAAATCAGTTTTATGCCTATTGAATTTCACTGGCTAAAGGGGAATGACTCCTGAGTTTGCACCAGTATGAGATCAGAATCCTGCATGCAATTTCCAGGAGTTTGTTAAATTAATTCATCCATAAACAAAACAGTCTGTGTTTTATACAATCAACTTTGGGCTTTCTGTTTTTGACAGTAACTCTGTGACTAAGAGCACCTCTGTGCTTTCTTAAGAAAGAGCAGCTTTGCAAATCTGAAAGAAAACAGAGGGCTTTTGGGGGCAACTTTCTCCAGATCAAGAAAGTAACTGGAAGAAAGAAGCAGATCCTGACACCATCAGAAAAACCTTGCTCAGCACCAGTCTGGCTTAGGGAGATCTGTTTGTGCAGATCTGCCTGTGCGTAAACAGAGCCACATGGGTTTAGAATAGGGTTACTGTCATTTATTGGTTTTAGACTGCCCACCCCTTTGGCCATTTTGGCAGACCACCCTTGTGCACACTGCAACATGAGACATGAGATTAGCAGAGTTACATTTCCTTCCAGAGGTGCTTTTGATAACACACTCAGATAAGGTGTTAAGGACCACAAATTCTTATACTGATGTTACTTTCACTTGTTATTCTAGTATCCTTAAAAATATTCAGCTCGTCCAGAAGTGTCATGCCATATATCACAAAAGATAGTCTGAATCTTGCTATATAGGACTGCTGTATAAGTAATTTTCATATCCAGCATTGTGCATGTCTATGTTTTTTCAAAATATTAATTTATGTCTTCTAATCCCTAAAGTTTATATGTGATGGTTAATAGCCGACTACAGATTTCCATAATTTAATGCATTTTTCTAATGGCTGGACACTTAGGGGAAGGGGAGAATTACAGCATTCAGAACCAGGTATTTTAATTTCTATATATATTAAAGATATGCACATATTACATCACTATACTTGGAACTTAAATCATCAATATTTTTTATCATCTAAAAATTACAGCAACTGGTTTTGTAGTTCTGTGACAATGTCAACTTTATGTTAGGCTGCCATAAGCATAAGAACACGAAGGGGAAAGAGTTTGGACTTTATGTAACAGCTATTTAAGAGAGGTTTTTAGTCCTTCTGGTTGTATAGACAGACCTTCCTATGTACAGTGAATCAATATACTTCTGTCTACTTGTTGACTCTTGGTGGACTTGAAGCAGCATCACTAGTTTACCCTGTAACATGCCAAGATGCAATTAGTTACATAAAAATGCTATTAAAAAGCAATCCAACACAAACACGTGCTTTTGCCATGGAAACTTAAAAATCCAATCCTGATACTAATCTCTTAAAGAATCCAGATTTTTAAAGATTAAAACACTATATAAATCAGTATATAAAGAATCCCACATGACATTGCAGTCCATTCTGCCCAAACACAGTAAAAATAATTTAAACAGCTACTTTCATTTAAATTATTAGGATTCAGGAAAATGTACTGCCATAAATCTATTGTGCATATGTGTATCTAACAATGAAATTTAGACTTTATTATGAAAACCTACTAAAATTCAAGAAAAACAGTATTAAAGGGAATGTGTAGGTTAAAATGAATGGTATTTACAGGCAAGGAAAAATGACTGCACACGGTATGTAATCGTCAGTAAAATCCAGTGCTGCTGGAGTTCACAGATTAATTGCATGGCTGGGTAATAAAACTGGAAATGTTTATGACCAAGTGTTATTTGTACTTCCTCTGTATAAGATAAGGATAATCACATTTCTTGTTCCGAATCATAAACTGATCAACCTGGTTTTCCACCCACTCAGATTTCTCCCTCTGCAGGGCAATCTCAATAGATTTAGGGCCAGACTGTGAAATTAGTTGGACATACGGTCTCCAGAATGCAACCCCAAGAACAAACCACCTACACCTAATCACTTAGGCACACGTCTGAATCCCATTCTCTTCCAAAACGCACCCAAATCAGGACCTGTAGGCATACACCTCCAGAGCCTGGAGCCCTTCCGTGAAGATAAATGAATGGGACACAAGGTTCACTTTTAAAATAGGTCTAGAGGAGGAATATTATCTCATCTGATAACCAGTGGGGTAAAGCACTCAGAAAAGAGGGGCTCAGTGCCTTCCTTAGCCTAATGGGGATTCAATCCCACATCTCCCACTTCTTAAGAGTGCAAGAGGCATCCAGCTACAAGGGGCATAGGCACAAGGAGAGAGCACGAGAAAGAATACAAACTGTTGCTTCTTCCTCCTTTAGAAGCCGTGATTTCAAAGCTAAGTGGCTATTACTGCATTTCAGAAGCATCCCAAACCTATTTATGTACTAGGTATGCTGGAAGCCCAGGTGAGTTGTATTTATACGAACCAACTGCTCCCCACCTAGAGCTTGGATTGGGATGAAGACAGGCATCTCAGGCTGCAGCATTTCTTGTCACCACAAAAGCACAAGCAAGAAACATCACGCATCTAAAAATAAAGGAATACAACACCCTAGCTGGTTCAACCTCCAGAGCAGCTGCACACACTTGCATGAAACCTTCTTAAAATGTAATCTTTAAAATCGCAGCTGTGTATGTTGAGGATAAACATCCAGAAACACTACATGGGATAACACTGGGTGAAACAGTGCTTAGTCATCCTGGCAACAGGATACCCCATCCTCAGCCACACAAGGAGAAATAACAAAAATGCTGGATGATGCCACATCCTTCATCTGGGGAAGACATTTATACAAAGAAGCATGAGAAAATGCATTGTAAGTGGTCTGATGAACATGTACCTTTCTAGACCTCACCTACTCAAAACATTTACATCGAACATTTTCTATTACTTTTAAGTAGTTGTAACACAGTTGGGTCAGATCAAACACAAGATACGTACAAAATGGTTTTTGGTATTTTGAATGGGTAAACTAGCAGGTTCCTTAAAAACAAAGGTGCAACCTCCTAATTTTAAGCCTCAAATATCTGTAATCAGAAGGTAAATAACAACCTTTTGCACATCGGCATTGGGAAATAACGCCCTAAGTCTGCCTGCATCTGACTCAGGACTTGCGAATGCGGAGTGCTGCGCTCCACTGCCCACACTGACAGCGCTCCCGGGGCAGCCGAAGGCCACCGGCCGGACCGGGCACGGCTCCTCGGGGGAGCCGGGAGGCCCGGGTCGGGCCGCAGCGCCCTCCTACCCTCCCCACCGCCGGCCACGGCGCTCGGCCGCCAGAAACTGCCCCTGCCCGCCCGCAGCGCCGCCGTCCAGGGCAGCCCTGGGACCCGGCCGGGCGTGGTGAAGCGGGGCAGGTCCGGCCCACGGCACCCCAGGGGCGGCCGCCCCTGCCCGGCCCGGGCGCGGCGGCGGGGCGGGCCCGGCGTGGGGCGGGCAGGAGGGAGGCGGCCGGGGCGGCGCGCACAGGCTCGCCCGCACCTGCTCCCTCCTTCGCCGCCTCCTCCTCGCCCACCTGGCCGCCGTTCGGCCGTCCCCACCGCGCTCGGCAGCAGCCGCCGCCGCCACAGCAACATGTTGCCTAGGGGAGCCTCGTCCATGCCGCCGCCTCCCAACCCCGCTGCCTACTTCCCGCCCCCCCGGGTCACTCTGCCCTCCGGCCTGGAGATCCTGCGCACCTACTCGGGAGCCGTCATCTTCCTGGAGATCGTGAGTGCGGGGTGGGGGCGGGCGGGCGGCCGCCGGTCTTCCCGCGCTTTTCCCTCCCCTCAGCGTCCCGCTGCCCTGCGCCCCGTCTCCTTCCCGCGTAGGCGGTGGTGCCCGGAGCCGAGGGGGACGTGCCTCGGCCCGGGGACCGCCGGGCACTAGCCCCGCGTCGCCCGCTCTCCTCACCTGCCATTTTGTGAGTGGGAAAGGTGCGGGCGGCCGAGGCTGCGGCAGGGGAGAGCCCCCGGGCTGCTCCGCTCCGGCCTTGGGGCCTGGGACGCGGGGCTGTGCCGGGAAGGGCTGCGGGACCCGTCCCCGCTCCCTCCTGCCTGCCCCGGCGTGTTTGCTCACCTCGGGCCGGGCAGCGGCGGCGCTGCCCGCCCCCCCCCCCCCCCCCCCCCCCCCCCCGGCCGGGCGGCAGCGGGAGGCCCGCAGAGGTGGTTTCACGGCGGTTGTTGAGGCTGTCGAGGACTTTGAGCCACGCGGAGTCCCAGGCCCCAGCACCCGCCATGGAGAGTTACAGTGGTCTTTGCCTGTGTGCGTGTTACGGGTCCTGTGCAAGACTCCTGCGAGAGTGCTTGATTTCCTGTGAGTGTAAGACCTTACTGGTGTGCACAGGGCTGAGGACCTCAGAGCTGAGGCTGATGTGCACAGGGCTGAGGTACTAATTAGTAGGAGGAAAACCAAAACACCTTGTCAAAACTCATCTGATTTTATGTTATTTTTTTTTTTTGTGGGGTCAGAGCAGAATACTTCTTGGGTCCCGGTCTGTGAGATGGATCTCACCCTGCAAGCTGTAAAACTGCACCCGAGCAAAGAGCTTAGAGCCCAAGTCCAGGTGCTAAATCAGGCCCTGAGTCAGGGGGGACAAAAGGTTAATTATGTTGGCCAACCTATTATACATCTGACAGCCGAGCTGAAGTTGACAGTTGTAGTATGAGGGAAATGACACAACAGTGGGCACTGAGATTAGCAGTTTCTCCAGTGATTTCTAAATTTATTTTTAAAGAAGCCTGAAAGGTTGTACACTCAAAATACTGAAAACATTTCATGTGTCTCTACTTTCTGTTTAACAGACACTTTCTGCTATTCCTTCTGCTTCCTCACTGCCCATCACTATCTGGTCTCTGAGTAACAGACTTGCACCTGCAGTCTTGTGAAACTAGAGAGAGTTTGGTTCTTCACAACAGCTAAAAAAGGAACCCTAGAGAACAACCTGAAGGCTAATACATGAACTCTTGGGAGCTTTGAGCTGAGACTAGCAATGCATCTTTGCATATACGCTGCTGCAGTGTAACACAAGAGAAGAACCAACTCATTTTATAGCAGCATCTTTTGAAAGGTATCTCTCATCCAACCTTGATTCAAAAGGAGGTTCTCTCAATATGAAAATGTAACCTCTGACTTTGTAGTTGTGAATCTGTGATTTAAACAGGAAAGTAGTAACTTGCTTGGAAATTGTACCTGTGACTACACAGAAGGTTGGATTATGAAATTAAATCTTTCTGTAATGAACATACTTCAGATGGCAATTATGATTTTCTCCAGTTATTTTTTTTCATGAAGAGGCAGGATTTGCAGGGAGAAATAGTACCCTTCCTTAGACCAAGAGGTGATTAAACCAGGCAAGCCTTAGAGTACATAAATCCTCCATCAGCCCATCATAACACAGCATCCCACCACTCATTCACTGCAATCAGTATACTGAAAAGAAAATTGGCGGTGCTGAATTCGTCCCTGGGTTATGATAATTCTGGAAAGCTGTATGTTTTTCTAGTCATTACAACATAATTTACAACTCACCTTATTCTATATTCTAGTTTTATCTTTCACTTCATTGCTTAATGTGTTTGCTTTCAGCCTTTTATTACAAATGCATTGAAAAAGAGGATGCAATTTCATCTGTTTTCTGTATCTCATCTGATTAGGACTACAAAACTAATCAGTATGAGATTTAATCAAAATCTGATGTACATCCTTGTCATGCTAACTTTAGTATATATAGAAAGATTTGTACATGTGTGTGTGAACCATGTTTTTACATTTCTTATATTTCCCTAAAAATGAGAATAAGGGTAAAATTTTCAGCAGCAGCATGCAAGTCACCTGGGTTTGTAAATCCCATCTTCAAGACTACTTTAAGAGTTTTTAAGAATTTCAGAGTGGCTTCATCTCACTGGCACTTAGTGCCTATCATTTCTGAGAACAGCACTTGGGCTCCCTGAGTACTTTTGAAGTGTTTCCTCATGGTTCCTAAAAGTAATCTGAGGACGTATTGTTGTGTGATATTAGTTCTTAGGCAGAAAGGACTGAATAAAAATTATCTCTCAGTTCATCATCTGTATTCCTTTCCTTGCAGCTGTTTGGAACGATAGTCTGGATTTTGGTAGCTTCTACCCGAGTTCCACTGCCGCTGCTGCAGGGATGGGTCATGTTTGTAGCGGTGACTGCGTGGTTCCTGTCCATTGTGTTCCTCTGCGTGTTCCTCTTCGGTTATGCAAATAGAATTGCTGTCAACTGGAACCAGACGGTAAGATTTTTTTCTTTATTTAAGGAGTCCCTTTGTTTTATACACTGAAAATCATGTCATGAGAAGTAATGATCCTAAGCCTTAATGCCTGACCTTCTGTTTTAGCAGAAAGTTTTTCAAAACAGAGGAATCCAAAACTGGAAGAAGAAAGAGTAGGGCTACAAGGATAATGGATGAAATACAGGACCTGTTTTATGATGTAGGTTGAAAGAGCCAATCTTTTGAAACTGATTGAAGGAGTATACTTGCCCTCTATGAGCAAATAAAATGCATGAGTGTCAGGGAGAGGACTAGTTCGACAAGGCATGACAGCAAGTTGGTTTAAATATCCAGAAACTGGACTGGAAATTGGAAAATATTTTCTGACTATTAGAGAGGTGGTAGTAACAACCTGTGAATAATTGGGCGGTAGAAAGATATGTCTGATATTGTAAAGAAAGTGATACGTTTGTGAACATGGTGTGATGTGGTTGTCTGAGATGGCACTGACTGGTCTAAAGCACCCATGACCTAAGAAAGTCTTCTGCTGACTTTTGGGTCAATTCCTTAAAGCTAGGACAGCATTGGTGAGTGGCTGTTAGACCTTAGGTAGTCAAAGACAACATAACCTGCAATATGATATAGCTTAACATCTTTTTAGGAGACTTAATATTTATCTTTCTTAGAGGAAGCTTGTTGAGACTACAGATATCATTATACTCTGCTCAGCTTTTCTTCATTGTGAAGACAAGACTTGATTCTTGCTGTAATTGATTGTTACGGCTTGTGCCAGTAGTTCTCACAGACTGTACCTTCTGGTTAAAAAAGGGAAGCTGTTGGCTCCAGTTTTTACCAACTGCATGGTACCTCAGGTTATTGACTGCTAATTTATGTACCCCTTTGTTGTCATTAACTGCTTTTTACTTTGAGTTTTTAGCGGTCAAGTAGTTGAGCATGAGATGGTATCACTCTGTCTTGTATTACTGGAAGTGAATAATAAGAAGTGGCAAAACTGTGATCAGAATGGCAATTTCAAAAAAATCTTCCAAAAGGACCAGAACTTCTGAAATACTAAAGTATGGCTGCTTGTAACTGCTGATCACCTTCACCTTCCTCCTATGTGGCTTAGTCTTCCTACTGACACTTTTCTTGATCATAGCTGGAATTGTGTGCTTCAGTATCAACATCTGTGATTATCTGTTCAAGTTATTCATGGACAATCCCTTAAAACAAAAGGTCTTTAAAGGAAATCATAGAGCTTTATGAGTTTGGGGCTCTAATTAATAACTAAAAAGCCCCTCAATGGTAACAGACTGGATTCTATGAAAACAAACTTTAGCAGTTTTATAGTGAATACACATACATACAGTGTCAGCTTTGTAGCACAATACAGGCAGTAATTAGGCTAATAATGAGTTACAATTAGAGAGACCTTCACAAGGATTTATGCTGCGACATCCTCACAAGTTATGATGCAACAAAGCCCTTGAGCATGTGCATAACTTAAGTAAATTAATAGTGTCCCGGGTTTCATTGAAACTGTTT
This sequence comes from Strix aluco, assembly GCF_031877795.1. NCBI lineage: Eukaryota > Metazoa > Chordata > Aves > Strigiformes > Strigidae > Strix > Strix aluco. Next base: position 14,708,194 of record NC_133931.1, on the reverse strand, counting down.
GCCAATTTACAATCATGCATCTATTTAAAAGTTGCTGGGTGAGTGCATAGCCTTTCATAGATGGAAAATGCTATACAAATGTTCATCATGTAATAATTGTGTGTGTCTTACACAGTGGCTACTTGATGCTGGCACTGATTTGTTATACTGTTACTTTCGTTCCCTTGTATATGATAAATTACTGAAAAACTTCTATGTCAGGAAGTTGCTACATGACTTGTATAAAAGCTGCATCTGTGGGACTCTGTAACTTAATGTAAAAAGCTGTCAGAACTAAGTCAACATTTTAAATAAATACAGATTGAATCATTTTATCTCTAACATGGTAGGTGAAATCCAGCCCCTTCCAGCTGTCAATGAAAGTAACACTAGATAGATCATCTGATGACTCTTTTCAGGTACCCAAATGTTCTGTAACTTGGCACTAAACTCCTCAGGAGCACTTTACAAGGAGGTTTTTTATCTTCTGTGGCAAATAAATAATTACTAGAAACACTAAAACTATTACTATAAAATATAAAAGTGTACCTGTTCAGCTTAGGTTGGCATGTGTTTAGATAAATACATGGGGTTTGCTATTTCATAATTTAAATTTACAGTAGAACTCAGAAGCTACAGGTCATTAGATCAGGTCAAAAATGGGAAGAGTCATGGCTCAGGTATATTGGAGTACTATGGCTTCATGTAGAGACTGATGAACAAATGTGGTTTAAGACTTCAGGAGTTTAAAAAATAGCATGGGATTCTGACAGCCCTGCATTTAGTAACACCTTACGTTGTAAGTGGCTCCATTGATACTAATACAGTTACTTAAAAAGTAAGATGCTACACAGTGAAAAGATGAGGGAAAGTATGGACCTTATGGAGGTATATGCCTCTCTACATCACTGTATTAAACCAGATGGTATATGACAAATACTGTCCTTTACAGCCTGACTCACAACACGCTCATTTACAAAATTAGATGTGACCTAACATACCATGCAGATCCGGTAGTGTTTTACATACACTTTGTATGAGGTTTCAATGATTGTACAAGTGTGGAGGCAAGGGAGAGTCAGGCACCATGCTAACAATAACTAAAACAGAACAAACCCTTCTTTCTAAGATCTTGAGGCTTTTTGGTCACAGAAACCATAACCGTATGAACGTGAAACCTTACTGATGCTTTGCTGTAATTGCTGCCAGAAGGACATTAGAGGGTTTGGCAGGAGAAGGAAGGAAATTAAAGAGTTTGTCTTCTGAAAATACCTCTCATATATGTAGTCAGCACTGTCTTCCGCATGGAGCTGTTCGAGCTCCTTCATGAGCAATGACGCCAGAAGTGTACAGCTGGTAATACTGACGTTAGTTGCATGCTAGGTATTTAGCAGGCCAAGAATAATGAGTGTCCTTGATTAACCGTGGGTTTACACAGACCTTTCAAGTTGCTGGAACCCTGTGCTATGAAATGGGTATGTCAGGCCATGATACGGGGTCCAGTATTTGCCACACAGTGAGCACATGCCTGCCTGCAGACTGACGTGGTGCACGTCGGCGGTAGTGTGAAAGATGTGCTTGTGTGTCTGCCAGCTCGAGTGAGCAGGAGAAGCCACAACAGTAAGCGTCCGGTGGGGAGAAGTGCCTCCCCCAGCTGCAGTAGAGCACTGCAGCTTCTCCGATGCTTCAGCGCTCTCATGCTGGAGTAGGTCCCTACTGTTTTTCTCTGAGCTACACATGTTACAGCAGAGCTGGAGACTGAGGGAATGTGTCTTATGCCCAAAGCTCGAGATCTGGCAAGCCAAGCACATAAAGGCTATCCAGCTAGGTCAGGAAGCCACCCTCTTCCCCCTTAGGTTCTCAGTTCTGTTGATGTCAGTGGGGCCTTCCTGGTGATATTCCAAGAGGAAGTAATTGTGTTTAAAAAATAGGAGAAAAACCCAAATCAGCCAAGGTAGGAAACCAGAAGTTGGGAATTACCAAATCTTGGATTCCCAGTAATTAGCAGTCATTAAGAAAAGCAGTACACTCTGTGACCTAACCTCAAATGATCAAATAATTCTTACCTAAGAGAAAATTATTTTCTGATCTAAGCGGAATGGGAAGCTGTAGTAGCAGCTTATATTGTAACTTATCAAAACTGACTAGGGTGTGATTTAAGTAGCTTTAGCTGCTATCAAATATGGAACAACTGATGAGTTTGAAAAGAAAATTCTTTCAATGAAAAGAAAATCTCACATCTACAAAGAAACAATTCTCTAAACAGGGAAATGCAGCACATTCTGACTTCAGTATCAGTCAGTAGGTAAGGATGTTGCACAGTAATTTCTGGTGCACATGAATGCTGTCTGCAGTTGTGATGGACTCGCACGTGGTGTACCCTGGGTTCTCACTCTTGGCGTACTGGTAGTCCATTGCACTCAAGTGAATTAAAAGTGCGTTGGTGCTGGAGATAGACTATATAATGTGGATAATATCATCAAAAAGCGTACACATGTATAAATTTAAAAATTGTGTCTATGGCTTTTGAAGACCTGCAAAGGTAATAGGCACAATGTAGATGTATGGACTCAGGAGCTGAGTGCAGTGCACATGTCAGCTTTGCAGACTCAACAGCAGAAGGAGATGTTGCAAGAATATTTTAGACATTTTAAAACTGTACTGGAACATGTCTTGGATCTTGCTGTGTGGAACACTGGACTCTGAAATACAACCCGCAAAGAGATTTAGGCACCAGAGCAGCTTTTTCATGTGCTCTAGTAATGGAATCCAGAAATGAGAGTGAGATGTTTAAACCTTGTATTCAGCTAGCGTTCACCACAGAGGAGGGGATCTCCTAGAAAAGGCCAGGAGAGAAGCATGTTTAAAGTAAATCCTAACTCCTGTCCTCTCAAGTCTTTGGCGTTTTATTCCACAGTATCATGAAGTACTTCCAAATTACTGTATTTTTGGTAGAGCCAAGACAGAGAGAGTTGAGGAAACGCCTCAGTTCTTGGTTTCTGATTGTACTGGGAAGTAAACTCCAGCTGTGTCAAGGCTGAGGTGTTTCTGGGCATTTACAGAAGAAAAATTTAACTGTGGAGGGGAACTTCTGGAACTTTAGTTATAGCTGAGAAGGGATTTGGGGGACTGCAAACTTTTATTGTACTGCTTAAATTGTGGTAATTGTGGCCTGTATGTCCCTTTTTTATCTAAGCTGTATGAAGGGAGAGTTCTGTAAGCTCTAATAGCTTTAAAGTGATCTAAAAGGTCAGCGTATGTACATGTAGATGAGCACATGCCTCTTAATCTGGAAGAATGTAGGGTTTGGGGAGAGGGAGAGTTGCCATTTATTCACTAATTATGTGAGTTGCTTATGATTGCAAGCAGCTGTGAAAACATGTCCAGGTTAAGCTCTGGGATGGCTTTAACACTGCTTATCTAAAGTTACTGTTATCAGTGCTCGCTTCATGTTTCAGTGTTGGGTTTCATTTGTACTGAGACTAGAAGAATTAAGTATGTATTGCAGCACAGACTGATTCTGTTATTTGCTTTTCAGGATTTTCTTTTCCATGGGGCTACTTTTGTCTTTTATTTTGGAGCTTTTCTACTGCAAGCAGCAACTACATCTCTGCATCACTTTCCCCGCAAATTCAATTCCACCACACAAGAGAAGATTCTAGCCGATCATGAATATAACATAAGCATAGCAGCCTCGGTATGTATTTCATATATTTGTATCTGGGGAACAGAAGTCTGTTGTAAGCCCTTGTAGCCAACCATTCAGCTTGGGAACATAATAGCAAGCTGGAATAGACAGAAGAGCTGTGAGAGAAAGGATTGTCTTTGAGAGGAGCAAATAGTGTCTAATAGTGACATGCAAAAAATATTGGAATAAGCTAATGCTGATGTGATAAATGCTCAGTTGCTACTCAAACTGTAGTGTCTTAAATATATGATCGCTACAGCTTAAAATTTTTAGAAGAGATATTTTGTAAAAGCAATGTTGGTTATTAGAATATTTATTAGAATAAAAAGATAACAGCTGAGCCTTCATCAGAGCATCAGGTGTGAATTTCATGTGCTCAAACTTTCAGTTGCTTTTTTTATACCGTTTAGATAGTCCTGAACATGCCAACATGAACAAACCTTGGACTAGCTCCTTGGGAAGCTCCAGATATGTACTTACTACATCAGGCCTAAAAGTAAGGGCTGTGCTGTCTCTTATGGCAGGATTAGAGTGCTTTTATTGATAGCCTGAGCTCAGACTGCACACTTCTCACTGTAGTTGCATCATCACTGAATCACTGTATCTGGTGATGTGGGTGTGCGTAGCTGAGTCAGAAAATATACCAGGCTCTAGCTTTCTCCCTGGCTGGAATCCTGAAGGGCAAGTAGAGGTGTGCCAGTAGGCTTAACTTAAAGAACTGGAACTAGTGAAAGGAGGTTGCAGAGAGCTGGGGATGAGCCTCTTTAAGCAAGTAATGAGTGATAAGACAAGAGGGAATGGCCTCAAGTTGTGCCAGGGAAGGTTTAGACTGGATATTAGCAAGTATTTCTTTACAGAACGGGTTGTTAGGCGTTGAAATGGGCTGCCCAGGGAGGTGGTGGAGTCCCCATCTCGGGAGGTGTTTAAGAGTAGGGTCGACATAGCACTTAGGGACATGGTGTAGTTGGGAACTGTCAGTGCTACGTTAAAGGTTGGACTAGATGATCTTCAAGGTCCTTTCCAACCTAGATGATTCTGTGATTCTGTGATAGTGCTTTTATTCTTTTTTTACCATTCAGAGGGTCTTGCATACTTCAGATAACTGTATATATTTATTAAGCTCCTAAAACCCTCTGTGGGTATCTGTTCTTCTTAAAACTAAATACACCATAAATTTTGCACAGTAAACACCTTCAGTTCATCTTAAAATAAAGACAGGTCATAGAATGGTTTGGGTTGGAAGGGACCTTAAAGACCATCTAGTTCCAACCCCCCTGACATGGGCAGGGACACCTTCCACTAGACCAGGTTGCTCAAAGCCCCATCCAACCTGGCCTTGAACACTGCCATGGAGGGGGCAGCCACAACTTCTCTGGGCACGATGAACGTGAGGTGTAAGGTTCTTTCTTGCAAGAGGAGAATAAAAAGTAAAGGTCTTTTGCTTTGGCAAGCCAGTCTCTGGAGGGGTGAGGTGGGCATGTTGGTCTCCAAGTCCAGAGTGCCTCACCTTTATCCGCTTACCAGTAACACACTAGAGCACACCTGATCCCTCTGTGGCCATATGGCTGTCGTGGTTTAACCCCAGCCAGCAACTGAGCACCACACAGCTGCTCGCTCACTCCCCACCTTCCACTCTGTGGGATGGGGGAGAGAATTGGGGGAGAAAAAAAAGTAAAAGTCATGGGTTGAGATAAAGACGGTTTAATAGGACAGAAAAGGGAGGGAAAATAATAATAGAATATACTAAACTGGTGGCACACAATGCAGTTGCTTGCCACCTGCTGACTGATGCCCAGCCAATCCCCAAGCCACGGAGTCCCCCAGCCAACTCCCCCCATTTATATACTGGGCATGACATCATATGGTATGGAATATCCCTTTGGCCAGTTGAGGTTGACTGTCCTGGCTGTGTCCCCTCCCAGCTTCTCATGTGCTCCCAGCCTCCACTGGCAGGGCAGCGTGAGAAGCTGAAAAGTCCTTGGCTTAGCAAAAACACTGCTTAGCAACAACTAAAACATCATTGTGTTATCAACATTATTCTCATCCCAAATCCAAAACACAGCACTGTACCAGCTACTAGGGAGAAAATTAACTTTATGCCAGCTGAAACCAGGACAATGGCACAAGGACAGAGGTGGTGTCTCATAGCTGTGCCTGAACTAAGGAAGGGCTTTATACTGAGCAAGTATCTCAAATTCTACCCTTAAGTGTAGCTCTTCAGTCCCTGTTCAGTGTGTTCAGATCCACTGAGTATATGGTCACTTCTGTCATTTACTGGGGACTCCAAGAGACCCTTTCCCCTTACCATACTATTTTTCCAAGGGAGAATTCAGTTCTTCAAACCCCCTAAATCCCTGTCAAGGGACGAGGTGAGTCTTTTGTAACTTGCCTTAGTATTTTTAATTAAGAGAAGCTGGGAAATGGTGAATCGGATAGCTGTAGTATTTAGTGTCTTTGCATATTTTCCAAAAGTACATAGTTCGAAAGTCAGGACATAAAGAAAAAAATTGTAATCCTTTGAAACACTTCATTAAAACAGTCCTGTGATTTACATGGAAAAAAATAAAAGGTTAACATTTTGTCTTTTAAAATTACTTTTGTATACTGTGATTAAAAATATCTATGTTCATTTTATATGGGTGATAGTTCTATGGTGTAGCATCTGTTCAAAACTTTAATTGTCAAATTAACACTTGGATGGAAAGCAAGGGATAAGTTATTACAACATGATTGAATTAGTATGTTCTAAGAGACAGAATCCATCGTTAGCACCAGACAATACAAGAAACTTTCTCTCAGCAATGCAGTTTCTCATTTCTTCCTTCTGGTTTACATTATATAGTCAAGTTTGCTGTGGCATGACCTTCAGTTCAAATCTATTCAATTCAGTTCTTGAGCAGTAGTGACTTCCCAGCATTTCTCAGGCAATTGTTCTAATGGCTGGTTATCTGGTCAAGGAGGCTGGATTTGAAGCTGTTTCTGTATTTCTGCAAGTAAAAAGTGTTCTGCTGTTTAGAGGGATATCTTCTTAGTTGTTGGCTGGTAAAGGCATTCACTTGGAAACAAATCTGAGATTAATGTTTGATCAGTCTAGAGAAGAGAAAACTGAAATATGTGGCATACATACACATGATTACTTTGTACCATAACTTATGCAGACATTCTGTTTCATAATCTATTTCAGAATGTCTTCTGAAGCAAGCAACTAAATTAAAGGCAGTAACATGGGGTTATAACGGAGAGATTCATGAGAAAACTTCAGAGGATCCCAAATCTATCTTTACCTTAAGCATTTTAGCTGGGGAAGGTGACTTTTGAATCATTTGTGTTCCTGTATTCATTTAGAACAGAAATAAAAAGTAGAACAATATAATGTGTGATTCAATTTTTTCTTTTTTCTTCTTTTTTTCCCTGTTCCTCCTCTAGATTTTTGCTTTTGCAACAGCTGTTTGTTATGGTTGCAGCACAGCCCTGGCTTTAAGGAGATGGAGGCTATAGCAGTTGAAGAGAAGGTTAATGCCTGAGTGTTCTACTTCAGATCAAATTAAGTACTGTTTGTATGCTTTACTGTAATTCCAAGAAGACTTTTTTTGCTTAAAATCTGTTTTAAAGTGCTGAAATGCCAATAACCCCTAATCAGGATTTCCTTAACAGAAGTTTCCATCTCTGCCCTTTCTAATTTTTACTTTTATTGTGTACTCTTCAGAAGCATACTCATTGTATGGTATTATAGAGTTCAGGGATAAACAGATGTCTCATTAGCAGATAACAGAATTCTAGCACTAAATCAGAAGAGGAAGAAAATGGAAACTAAATCAACATGTTAACTGCATAGGCAGCTAAAAAGCTCCCCCCTTGTAAAGTCCTGGGAGTGGGCCTTCAGTGTTTTGCAGCATTACAGTGCGTTCCACACAGGTAGAGCCTCGAGGCTCCTTGTGGAGACATGGGTTACTTCTGTGCTGCTCCTTGTATGATCAGAGCCCAAGCTGACTTTGTGATACCAACCTAGTATGTCTATTAACAACTTTGATGTACAGAGAAAATATTTTAAATATCCATCCAGTGAAATCTTTCGATACTCTTTTATAGCCATATCCAGCTATGGTCATCTGATCCTTAAAGCTTACTGTATTCCTTAGTAGATGGAAACTGTTTGGGACTGTCAGTCAGTAGTTCATTAGTTTTAGAATTTAGCTTAATCAGATCTATTTATACTGCAAAACAAAACAGTGCATTTGTGTTGTGTGTGTATATACATGGTATATTTTTGTTTAACAGGAATATTTGCACTGTTTTACTTTGTTGGAGTACAGCTTTGTTTTGTTACTTCAAGTGCTGCATTTGTTACTTATTATGTGAGTCAATATCATTTGAATGGAATGTTACCAAATGGTGAATAATGTCTGACCTCAATTCTTGCAGTGTATTATTTGTTGCATTCTAAACCTGCAGTGTTGTAAAGGTGTTTTTATTTGGACAGATGCCTATGCAACATCTTATTGAAAACAGTGGAATGCAAAGCAGTCCGCCCACTATGGAGTTTGCTTTTGGCATGAAGTTTAATTGAGCCTCTCTTGAATATCCCTGTTGTATAATTACATGCAATATTATATATAGAAAATTAATTTAACAAAACTAAATGACAACATTGCGCTCTGCTCCCTAACACTCATGCCGTTTTGCAGATGGTGAAACTTTTTTTTTTTTACAATGCTAGTAAATAATTTTTGCTCTTGTGAATAGTGCCAAATTGATAACCTGGGAGAATAAAGGCTCACTGTCATTCGTAAAACAGCTTGCTCACCACATCTTGCCAGTGCACCTGAATATTCTGCAGAGACCAGTAGTGGTTGGGTAAGGGAAGACAGGACTTTCTTCATTCCCAGGCCTACTCATTCTCCTTGAGCCAACAAGGGTGTCTGCTATGAAGGTTATTTTATCAAACTTGTCAGGTACAAGGATCTCTGAGAGCCAGCCACCTTCAGTAGTGCCCTGCAGTCCCTGCTGGCCCAGGACAGGTTCTTAGGGATGACGTAGCAGAGAGTGGCAGCCCTTCTGACGACTGGAACCACTTGGTCGTCCTGAATTACTGCAATGGGATGTTTTCATATATCTTGTTTTCTGAAATTTTTATCTTCCAAAGATTTTGTACTCTGGCTGATTTATTTTTTTTTCTAATTCTCTACTTGCATTGAAACTTGTTTTGTGAACATTTTATCTAGAGCCATATACTTTTAAAAATACTTCATATTGTATAAAATACATTTACACTGGAGTATATGGATGAAGGTATATAACAAAGACTTATGCTAAGCAGCATTAAAGTTACTTACATTTATGGCAGTAGTCTGGTTATTAATTCTGTCTTTGGAAACTATCAAAAAGCTACCTTGTAATTTGAGCTGACATATAAAATTGACAGATAAAATTAAGGCTAAGATTTCTTGAGAAGGCACAGTTACATTGGTGCTAGTTTTGTATAGCGGTTTGCCATGTGACAAAGCCTCAGTATTAGTGAGGAGAGGAGTAAGGTCGGCTACAACAACATTACAGATGGACGCTGATCCTTGGTGTGGTTTCTGCTTCATCCAGCAACCTGGATGTGCACTGCACACCACAGACTCTGCATGCCGCAGCCACCGTCTCTGCGGCCAGCTAGGATGATGGGGGAAAGATCTTAACGTTTTGCCTAGTTAAACCTAAGAGTATGAATCCCACACATGGTGTCAATTAAAAAGCTGTCCAAGTTTAGTTGGCATTTGCATCTAACCTCTGAGTTCAAAGCCGAGGTGTAAAGATCATGACTGATGGGTGCTATTCAAGTCTCTTAAGCTACTTGTAGAAGTCCAGATAGCAAAGTGTGGTTAGGGTAGCATGGAAACTGTTTGTATAGTGAGGAAAGGCTGAACTTTCCCTCTTAAGTATCAAAGATAAACAAAGGGCAGAGAAGAGGTAAAGGTAAAAACTACAGTAATGAAGAACAGCTTTCATAGCTAAAAAGGAGTGAAAGAATGAAAATTTTTGGTTATGTATGCAAGGAGTTTTGCTGTACTTTGAGGAACATCTAAGGAAGGTCACACCAGAACAAGCAGTTACATTCTTTCAAAAATGAAAAAAAGCCAGTAGTTCATTTTGTATTATTTCATACAGGGAGCTAAAAGGATAGGTGTGACTCAGAAGTGGTATGTGCATGCTGGGATGTCTGTATGCAAATACTGATACGGGAATAACACGTAATCCTTGTGATAGGTATTATAGCTGATATATGCAAGCTGATTCTAATAAATCACACTCTTCCCTGTACGAAAATTCCCCCAAGCATATGACCTTGGAGAAGACAAACTTGGACCTCTCCAAAGAATGGAAGGAGTAGGGGAGGACATAGGGAGGTAATTTATCTCAATGAATTCAATATGAAAGGAATGAGACAACAGATACCAAATAGTGTTTTCATCAAATATCTCTATTTGATGCGAAGCTGCAGTGAAGGAGTATCTAAGATACCATGCAGGTTCCTACTCTTAGAATCAGAAAATAATTCATGGTATTTTAGATACCAGTCTGTAGTAGCTGCTGGTAAATAAGCTCTCTCGAAGGAGACTTTCCTTCAAAGGGTGCAGAGAGAAGCAACAGTTTGTTGTTTATTTCTAAAGAGAAATGAAAGTGCACATTTTAGAAAGCTAAAACTTTGTTAGAACTTGCTCAGAAAATACGCACAGTAAGGTGCTTCACAGAAGTCCTGACTCTACTTCTGTCTTGCTGAATGCCTGGATTAACCAAAATGATTGTTGATATGTACAGGATCGGTCTATTCAGATTCTCATGATTTCTCTGGCTGTGTACATTGGTTATAACTCCTGATGTGGATAAAGTTATGCTACTGTAAAATGCTGCCTTAAAACACAGCTGTAAAAGGTGAGAGGGGCAGAACCAGCAATCACAAAAATCTGTGGCCTTCATAGAAAGTTAAAGAAAAAGCACTGGAAAGTTGCTAGACCAGTGTCTTCTTTCTCTTTAGCTTCCAAAACCAGATGACAATGCTGACTTCTGTTGCGCTTCCTCTAATCATTGTATTTTTACATTTGCTTTATAACTTAAAAAAATATTGGCATTGATCATTTTCCCATCTGAATTTGAGAAAATAAGAGAGCTTAAAACTTGAGCAGCTCAGAATTTACTGTATTTCTCTTCAAGGGGTGCTCCTGGAAAGAGGAGGAGTGCTATTCTCATTTCACAGGTGGGAAGCTCAAGACACAGAGACACTAAGCAACTTGTTTGCCAAAGGCCTCGCATGGGAGATCTGTGGTGGAGCAGGAAAAGGAAACCTGGTTTCTCAAGTGAGAGGTCAGTGCCCTGCCCTGCAGCCCCGCTGCTGCCCGCCGTGGGCAGGAAGGAAGCAGGATAGCGTGGATTGTATGTGACCTGTCCCACTTCTGGCTCTTGTCATGGTGGTACTACTCTGGCAATTAGTTACATGGGGTTAAAAGGTAGAATGACTGTGAAGGATTATGAGTCAAAGGGAGGTTTAACGTGCCAAAGTGGCATTCCTAGATCAAACACTGTAGTTTCTGGGTGTTCTGACCTTGAATTTTGATTATCCAGTTGTAAATACGCTACATAGAGTTCCTGTTTGAGGTGTTGACCTACCTCCTGCATCTTAAGAGAGGAAACAGGTCCTCAGGAATCTGCAGGTTTCAGCTGCTTCCTCCTATACAACATGTTTGAGCCCTAAATTCTTGGTGTCAGCAGAATATTACCTGCATTAAGCCTGCCAGGACACAGCACCTTTCACTTCAGAAACCTGAGCTGAGTTTTGGCAACTAACTTGTCAAGCTACTTTTCAAGGGAGCGCAGTGATCAAGTCAGGTTATGTCTAGGTGTGGTTTTAACACCTTTCTTGCTGTGGGATTATTGCAAATATCTATAAGGGTTCTGGAGATTGCAGACAAAATATTCATATGTTTATGTCCAGCACATCCAGTGTCAGAATTCTTGTGCCTGGGTCCAGAGAGGCTGTTGTGCAAGGACTGACCCCTGTGGATCCATACATGATTGCAGCATGCCTAGTAATCTTAAAAGAATTACTGGAGATTTTAATCTCATCCAAACACCTTTTCCTGGTCATCTCAGCAAGGTGTGGCCTATGTCACTGGACTAGTGGTGTAGCACAATGAACAGCAGATCAGAACAAGCCCAGAGGGGTTTCTTGCAGAGAAAAGGGTCCTTCTGCACTCCTCCTGCTGCAGAGCCGGGACCTCGCACAGCCCTGTTGCCCTGTACAAAGGTGCTGGGGCTTCCTAGTGATCTGATTACAGGCTTGGGCAGTTCTACTCGCAGTGCCCATGAATGATTGGCTTTTAATACTACTTTGTTACAGGTGGTGTCTTAGGTTCAATAAGCTTTGCCAGAAAAACTAATGAGGCAAAAAGTGTTTTGTTTCTATAAACACTTTGCTGCCTCTTTTTTGTCCCACACAAGGACCATAGCCATTTTTCTTTGTGGTTACTTTTCAAGTGGAAAACATACTTTAGCATAAATTAATAATTTAATTAATGATATCATAGTTCTTATTATCCCCAAACTGCATGACCTGGAAGTATTTCCAGGCTTATGGGTCCAGGTGAACACCCCAGCTAGATCACAGCTCTATGCCAGAGTAAGACCTAAACAAGCATCTTCTCTCCTCCCTGCCTCTTCCCTGGTTTTGGAAAGAAAGCAGGGAGCTGCAGCATGATCTGGACAGGCTGAACAACCCAGAAACCATGTGGTGTATTGGGGTATGATTCACTGTTCAATAGCACTAAAGGGCACAGATGGTCTCAGGGTGGTTCCACCAAGTTAACATACAGAGTTATGGCAAATGGTGAAATGGAGTGGGAGGCCTACTGATTAGAAAAGGAGATTAAGACCTTAGTACTTGGCTACATTTGTCCCCTGTATAAAATCTAGCATTGAATCCAGCACTTGACTCCTTAGTGTACCTGTTTTTCAAACTCTAAATACCTTGGCCTGGGATCTAAAGCCCTGGGGAATCTGTAGGGCCAGCTTTGAGCCATGGGCTGTTGGAAGAAGAGGCAGGTGAATCATTGCCAGATGCTTTAACCCAAAATTCCAGGATCAGAGGAGAAGGGGAAATGTTCTCCACTTCCCAGGTCCACTTCCCAACTTGGTACCAGCAATAAGAGTTGGAAGAAGGGCAGTAGTAGTTCTCCTCTTCCTCTCCATTCCCTGGCTCCAATTGCCATGGGCCCTGGACAAGCTGGGGGACAGAAAGGAGGAGGACTTGGACAGATGTGTCATCTAAGACATGCCTGACCTACCCACACAGCAGTGACAGCAAGTCCAAGGTTCAGTCCCTGACCTACAATAAAAAGTAAGTATATCCAATAATGAAATTGTCAAACAACAAGCCTGAGTCTTACCTGGAGAAAATGTTCTTAGAAGATGACAGAGCTACCTTGGAGAGAAATTTCATGATAAACAAGAGGCCAATTTTTTCTTTTAGTTATATAAATGCAATTTCTTTGAGATCTAGTCGCCAGCAAGGAATTTCACTAATGGAAGTAAGAACAGGATTTTCCCTCAGCACTAAATGGAGCTGACCTTTGAAACAAATGGTGTTACAAATTCCTTGGCATTGTGTCATTTGATTTTTCTCTTAAGGATCCTGCTGCTGAGATAAGTTACTGCTGGAATAGCTGCTGCCATTAAGGGAAAAATAGCCTTTGTGGCCATGGCAGACTTAGAAAGTGTGAACACTCCAAGATAAAAATCCAGCACTTTCAGAATCTCATTATTTTGGGGAACCTGACTCATGGGTTGTGAATGGTTTAGGGTTGGCAATGTTGGACAGGTTATATGAGGTGCAACATCACATAAAAATTGTAAGATGAAGAACTGCTACAATATTACCAAGTTACAGGGGTCTCTCAGAGATCTGAGTACCTCTGCTGGCTGAAAGGATATCAGGAAAAGAGATTCATGGTGAATTTACCTCCTTCCTATATACCATAATTTTTTCATTAAAGACGACCCCCAAAGAGAACAAGTTACTTGTAGCCCATAACTAAAAGGCAGAGATCAGGCCAATTAGTACCAGTAGATGGAGATACAACCACAGGAAGCCCTTCACTGTCTGCACACTCCTGCTCTAGGGACATCCTCCACCAGTCATACTTCAGGACTTCTACGTTCCCTAATTTCTAAATAAGCAAAGCTCCCAGGAGTGCAATTAGGAATGCTCATTATAACTTACGTGATTCATCTGAAAAGATGGCACTTACATTTTCATCTTTTTATTATAAAGAGGCATAGCAACAACTTAGTGCCATACACTACTTCATACTTCTGTCAGTATGGTTATATTACAGATTTCATATTTATCAAGAACAATCCCAGGACATTAATATAAAGCAGAGTCCCTTTTCTGAGGAGCTAAGAGGCAGCTGGAGACAATATCCTTCACTCTTCTCCTTACAGGACGCAATTGGCTGTATTGACCTCTATAAATCACTTGTGATTGAAATCCGTGGAGCTCCACTAGGTTAGAGAAGTGGAAAATAGCCTTCAAACCTTGAGAGGATTTTGGAGGGATTTCTTTTTCCTAGGGAGTTATAAAAGTTAACCAAGTCACCTCATTTAAAACGGCAACTGAACCAGCTCACCATGGAGTCACTGCCATTGCAGAGTTAGCAGATGATACTAAGTTCTTTCAGGCAGTCAAGTTCTGTGCAGGCCATGAGGACTTCACCAAACTGAGTTGGCTCAAAGGTGGCAGATGAACTTTAATATAGATAAACCCAGGGCAATGCATCTAGGAAAAAATTATCTCTATCAGACTTGGAACTGAGAGTTACAACTTAGGAAAGAGATGTCTGAGCCATTGCTGATGGTTCTCTGAAATCATCAGTTCAGTATGCAATGGCAAACAAAATCCAATAAAATGTTGGAACTTGTAAGAAAGTTATTAGGAACAGGACAGAGGGTGTAATGTTGCTGCTACATAAAAAAATGGTGCATCCTTGTAGAGTTAAAGGGCAGCAAAAATGGTCGAGGTATTGAAGCTGCTGCCTTACAAAGACTGAAAATACTGGGACTCTGCTCTGAAGTGGATGAGGTGATGGAGTGATGTAATCATGATTTACAAAATGATGAACGTGTTGGTTAAACCAAACATGTAACTGTTGTTTACGAGAACCTAGTATGGGATCTAGGGGACGCTTGAGACAACTAGCAAAAGATCAGTTTAAAAGAGATAAAAGAAAGTACTTGCTTACACAGTGGGTAGTGAGCCTCTGGAACTTGTCAACACAGGAGCTTGTGGAGGCAGACAGCATGTTCAAACAGGGATTAGACAAATTAACAGGTCTTTATGCAAAAAAGATGAGGCAGGAACATACCCTCTAGTATCCCTAATCCAACAGTTGTGGATGCTGCATACTAGGCAAAAGGGCTGCACAGAACAACCAGCCTTACATGTTCTTCCTAAACAGCATCTCCTCTTGCCACTATTGGAAACAGAGCAGTGGGCTAGACGACTCACTGGTGTGACCCACAGGCCATCTCTTATATGCAGCTTGTGACTTCTTCCAAACGGCAAAGTTCCCCTGCGGGATCAGCCTCACCTGCACACTCACTCCTTGCTACGTCACTGAAATGCTGAATTCATCCTCAGGCCAGCTGATAGTTTAAAATCAAGATTTTTAGAAGGTACAACTTGTATGTCCTAGCGTAAACAGAGCTGCTTGATCTGATATAAATGAATAACAGTGTTGGCTCCTGGTCCTTTACAAGGCAATGGAAGAACAAGAGGTAAAATCAGGTCATGCTCTTATACAGTTTTGGGAACAGTAAATAGATACAATAAAAGATGCCCAAGACAGCTAAAAAAGTTCTACCTTACCCTTTAGTACTACTCTTCAGACTTTCCCCAAACACATTTTTCAGCAGTGACAAGCTGAAAGGTAATTGTCAAAACTAAGTATATGTAAAAGGTTATTGAAAAATAAGATTCACAAAAATTTCTTGTTATCTCATAGATACTTTCTGTCCTGTTCATTACCTTTTGTTCTGCAGTTCTGTGAGGGCTGGGCTGCCTGCATGCACATGCTCATGCATGCAGACACACAGACACACACACACAGACACACACAGACACACACGGACACACACAGACACAGACACAGACACACACACACACAGACACACACACACAGACACACACACAGACACAGACACACACACACACACTTCCTCATCCCACTTGAAGTTTTCACAATCTAATTCCCTTCCCAGTCTCCCATAGCATCCTGGTTCAGCCATGCCCTCTGCTCCATCTATTTTTTTTTTTTGATACAGTCCCAGTTTCCTCTGTATAGTGTTTTCAGTCCCAGCATGCCTTGCTCATGTTTCATCCCTGGCTCTTCTCACAGTCCTCATGTCATTTTTTAATCTTTCTTGTTGTCAGCCTTAACCGACTCATCACTTGTATTAGATGCAAGACAGGGATGTAGTCCTCCAAATGACTTGAGGAGGGCTGTGGGACTTCAGGTAACCGAGGAGTTACACTCTGCTGCTTGGCATGCCGCCAGTGCTCAGTGTTGAGTGAGGGGCCTTGAAGGTGGTCAGGTACCTGCCTTTCCCTTGCAAAACACGCAGCTGCTCAGTAATACAGCATTATTTTTTCACTATAGGCAAAGCAGTTTTTCCCAGTTGCTCTTTTAGAAAGGATTGAATGACTTCTGATGAAACCTTTCCCAGACAGTTTAGCAGAAAATAAGCAACCAGCATGGAGAATTTCAACCTAATTGGTTTAAAATCTGGCAAATCATAAGCAATTGAAAAAGTCTGTCAAAGGAAAGTGTTACGTTTCCTTAATGATAGGCAAACGCTTCCTGCTTTAGCCATAGCATCTTTAACCCTTCACACCAAACAAATGCCCTTGACACCAAAGGAATACTGCCTTGTCTGGACAAAATTTCAGCTGTATGATCATCACTGAAAAATGGTTGTATTGTTATGATGAGATTTTCTCAATTACAATCTAAATGGCATTTTCTTGAAGTAAATGAGAATGCGGTTTGCTTTTCAGACTGTCTGCGTGAGAGAAGTATTTGCCACTTTTAAAGTTGCCCCCCTTCCCTGAGCATACGTACTGCTTTCCTGGAGGTCTGAAGCTGAGGACCTCTCCTCCTACTGCTGTGGGGCAGCTCTCTTGTCCGGCTGTGCCAGCTCACATCAGCTGAGCATCCAACCTCATCTTTAACTAATGTTCTTTTTTAACCTTTATGCTTTGTGTTTCTTTACCCAGCATCCACTATGATGATGAGGGACAACTCTGATGATTAGAGCATATGAGGGCTGGTGGAGGGAACAGACTTCCAGCACCAGTGTTTCAGAGAGGTTCACAATAACACACTTCCTTCAGAGAGTATCTTTTATTTGAATATGCATTAAAGGGTAGCAAGTAGCCATGGAATTCAGTATAACTCTGGGTATTCAGGACAGAGGCTGCACAGCTTCCTGGATTGTCTTTAACAGGAGACAAGGCAGACCTGGAAAGCTTTCCATTTTCCAGCCTGCTGGCTTTAGCAATAATGTCATGTAAATCCAAAGGGAGACAAGTGACCTTCTAGCTCATGCTATTGTGCTGGTAACACACATAAACAAAGCTTGTAGCTAGAGGAGGAAGAATTTCACCAAAAACAAGGTCTAAGGAGAAATCTTTTTACCTTTTGATACAACACTTGTGATAAAAGCTCTTCCCTGAGTGACTGATGGTTTTGTCCTCCTTTCACCTAATGGGTTTAAGCTCCACCTGTCCCACCGTCAAAAGAGATCCTTAAAGAACACACTCTCATCAAGGCTGAAATGGCTCACAAACACACACACACACATGCTGAAGTTGTACCATAGTGAATAAAGGGGTGTTACATTCACATGGCAACAGCCATCAATAAACTTCAGGTGACCATTTTCCCATTGTGCCCTTGTCTTCCATTACCAAACAGCCATAGAATATCGCTGACAGGTTACAGGTTAAAATTTTAATAGCTGTAGAACATGGTCAAATTCCTGGGCTATGATATCATTACTAGAGCCTATAGCCACCATCAGCCTGGATGAGTTTTCCACTCTTCTCACAGCACACAGTGTGCAGAGATCTGTCCCCAGATGCAGTCTCGGGTGAGCCTGCTTCCGACAGCAATTTTGGACATCCCCACCCTGGCTGCTGCTCCATGCCCCATCCTGGCCTGCTGGCCCCACAGAGGGTACCTGTCATGAAGGGAGCTGGCAGCTTTCTCCACGGATGCGGACAAGGTGTACTGAGCAGCACATCCAGCAGAAAAGGGAAAAAAGGATTTAAAATATTTCCTATCTTTAGCATTTGAAAAATATCGACTGTTCCAGTGTAATAGTGTGTCCCTTGTGGCTTACTCTACAGCTCAGTCCAGCTCTCCCCTTTGATGTTTTGCCCACAGTATAATAAACTTCACCAAAGAAAAGAAAAACAGCTCATGTTTTTGAGAGCTATGAACAAATGAACTGGAAATGTGAACTGAACTGAAGCTGTACCATGTTTTTTGCAGCAGCAAATTCTTTTCTGCTAAGTGGCCTAAAAGGATACTTTAAAATTCAACCAAACAGAATGATGGTCAACCTTGCTGGAATTTGTCTGGGTAGAAAATGTTGTGTTTATGAGCAGTTTTGGTAAATTATTAAATTTTGGTAAGTGCAGAAAAGGGAAGAAGGCTTTCTTCAGATCTAGGTGTCTTAGTTTTTTCTTCTCTTCAGACTCCTGGTTTCAGCTACTTCAGTATCAAGGAAACCAAACTGAAATATGAAAAATGTTACTTCTGGGAAATAATCAGTTGTGGGAAGAGCAGAACTCAGGTCTGAAGTTGTAACTGGAAAATAATTATTTCTCTAAGACTCACTGAAATGTATGGCCAAATCCTCAGTACCCTTTAAGTTAAAAGGGATATGTTCTGTCTAATCTATCCTGAACAGTGGGAGATTTTTTCCTCTCACTGTATTCATTTCCGTTTGTGTCATTCCTGGAAAGGGACTTCTTTTTTAGATATCTTCTAATTTTGTGGTGGGGATTGTGGATTTTGGCAAAGTGCCGAAGTTTAAAGACTTCCAACACTCAAAGTTTCTAAGAAAGAAATTATGTCAGATAGACTCTCTTACCTCATATGACACTCAGCCTGAGATTTACTGCTGCTTTTTTCTAGGATGTTGGAAGAAAGCTACACTGCAACTAGGAGAGCAGACTGTAGTTCATCTTTCAAGTAGTCCTTCACAGGTTTTATCCACAGAGGAACAGAAAACTTTACCAAGAAAATGTAGTGTATCAGAAGTAGCAACATGCCATGTGAGTTAAATTTGGGATATATTTTTACAGCCATGTATGTGATGTGAAAGCCTAAAAATCTCATTGCTTTTTTAAGTCATGAAGGGCCAGCTCCTTAGAGGCCTGAATTATGACTGCCGTGCGTGTTGCCATACCTAAATATGGGTGCTCAGCACCCAAACTGGAGTTTCCTGACTGGATTCAGAATGAGAGGGCAGGTAAGGTGTCCCAGTGCATGGCCAGGAGATACTGCTGTGCTTAGAGCTAATTTCTATTTCATTTTAAAGGTACAATGTGACAAAATACACTGGAAAAGGCTCCGAGAGATGAGGAAGCACATACCAAATGACTAAAAGGCAATCGCTGCTACTTGTGCTTCCCTTTCTATTCATAACTTGAACAGTCCTGTGCAGTATTTCACTCTGATCTCAAGAGGAGTTCCAACAGCACAGGGCACTATGCTTACCATAGTGCTTCACCCTCATCACACCCCTGCTTGCAAGCAAGGACTGTCCATACATTGCTACATCCAGGGTAATTGTCCCCACACCCTCAGCAACACCCAGCAGTGATGCTGAGGTGCAGCTTAATAGGAAATACCCTATTTCACTCTCCCTGTTGGCATCTGGTCTAGCTTTTGAGATACATGTGGTTTTAAGCAATACTGAAAGACCTGGAGCGGAAACCAGTGTTAAATGAGGCAAATTCTTCCCTCAAGCTCTTGCAGAATTCACTGACAGAGAATTACGTCACAATGTGGGACAACGTGTGGGATGTATCTGCAGACAGCATTATGGGGATCAATTCTTTCAAGGCAAGCAAGACCCCAACTCAGAGGCTACCTGCAGTGAGTTGTAAGACTTGCTGTGAGAAGTCCTGCACTGTCAAGCAAGACACAAGCTATTTATTCACCTTTCTCCACTAATAAACATGCTGTTCTATACACGGAGCTCATGCCTGTCCTGTTGCTCTGTGGATGGACTCTATTTGTTGACTCACTAGGAAGCAGACCATGAAATCCCAAAGGACTACCTTGGAGGATGTCTGCATGCTCTCTGACAGCTGCAGGACCTCATGGAGATGAGGAGCAGCTCTCTCCATAGAGTGTGCCGCACTGTATCCCCTGGCACTGTATCCCTCGTTGCTCTTTTGCAGAATATTCAGTGATGACCCCAGTAGCAATCCTTTTGAGATTTTTAGTTGGGAAAAATTCCCATTGTACAGTCAACCTTTAGACATTTCAGGGAAAAAAAATTATTATTAAGGACAGAAATTAAGCACGCAAATCTATTCATTAATATACTCTGGCTTTTCCAAAGCATCTTCCTCTCTAGTTTAATCAGAAGCCATGCGGGGAAAAGAGGGCTAGAGAAGTGCATTTCCACAGGGAGTTTCATTACGATTTTTCTGCTCTAAGGCTCCGTGCTTATATGTTGTAAACCCATGCAATATCACATCACTCTGGAATGCCAAAAACATTTTTGATGATCTCTTTGACACTATGATGCTCCAAGGCACTGAGCGTCCCAGAATGAAAAGCAGAATTGGGATGCCAATAGCAAAAGCTCTGGCACAGGCGTCTCAGGAAGGCTACAGGCATGCTTCTGCAAGGCGTCTTCCCGATGAAGTACTGCATACAAGTCAGCTTGGCTAGCAGGTGTGAAATTTCACCACAGAAATGTATACAAGCATAAACTGCAAGTCTCTGGCAAGTCATTTTTGTACAATTTCCCTGCCAAGTGCTCACGCTGGGGCTTACACTGACAGTTCTGCACACAAGTCAGAACAAAACTGACTCCCAGTTCCAACATTATTCCATCCCCACATGGCTTTTGCTGAAATCACCTTGCATTTCATGGCTCCTTAGTATTAAACACAGCAGTTACAGCTGACAAGACCTAAGATTCATAGAGGCCATAAGCTAACACAGCAGCCCAGGGTTACGCAAACTGAGCCAGTTCTGCACAGGAGTGGTAACTCTCCCAACACATCATCACAGCACACATGGGGATCCCCCTTGCTGGGTGGGTCTGACACCTGAGACTGAAAGAGGGTCAGGATTTGCTATTTGGTCAAGAGCAGTATTCCAGAGGGCTGGTGAGGAAGGTGCCAGATAACATGCATCCTATATAGGTGGAGTGGCAGAGGACTTCCAAGCCAAGTGACAGCAGGACACCGTGTCCAATAACTACAGATGAAGTCCTTGGCATTTGCTAATGTCTCTAGAGGATACTGTGAAGAAAATCATCTGGAAGTAGATTTATGGCAAGAAGCTATCATTTGCAGTTTTATTTTTCAGTAGGGTTTCATCCTCCATCCTATTCATTTTCCTTAACAGTTTAAACCATTTTTTCTCCTTTTGGTCTGAGTGCTTAGCCAATATTTGGATCCACAAAGGATCATTTCCCTTAGAATGAGACACCATTAATAAGAGTGAAGTATGCACTCAGAAAGAAAAAAAAAAGTCTATTTATAAAACATATGTTTTAAAACAAAAGCTTATTTTTACTAAACTCACAACTGAAATAAATAGCAGCAGTCTCAAAAGCCTGCACCTCTGCCTCTCTCCTTCTGTCCCTACCTCTACTTTCAGTGTCCCAGTGACTAGCTGCCTGTCTCCAACAGACCGGCTTGAAAATGCAACATCTCAGAAAGTCTCTCTGACACTGACAAGGTGCAGTTCTCAGTCTCCTCCCCTGCTGGTAATCATCACAGGGCCCTGGGGTCCTACTTGGGCTTGCTCTGCCCTGCCATTTGTAGTGTCACTCAAGGTGGACTCAGCACTGTGGGTGTGTTTCTTTGAGGGGGACACTGCTCCTACTGTCAACCCTGAGCATACTAAGGGGAGCTAAGGCGACTGGTCCCCCTGCAAGAATATCTGGAGACTTTTGTCAAGGAACCTGTGAAGTGTTATTTGATCCCTAGAGTCAAAGATTATGGATGCATGTCCTAAGGGTCTTGCCTCCAGACTGATCATTTTGGAAAACAATCACAGCTTGGTAGGATTTTTAACATCTTCCTTAATGACCTTTTGGGATGGTGGGACAGAGTGCACCCTCAGCAAGTTTGCGGATGATACAAAATTGGGAGGAGTGGCTGTTGTCCCAGAAGGTCATGTTGCCATCCAGAGGGACCTAGACAGGTTGGAGAGTTGGGCAGACAGGAAGCTTATAGGGTTCAACAAAGGGAAATGCAAAGTCCTGCCCCCAGGAAGGAATAATCCCAGGTACCATCTCACTCTGGTGGTCAGCTGGCTGGAAAGCAGCTTTGCAGAAAAGGCCTTGGGGATCCTGGTGGACACCAAGTTGACCATGGATGCCTCATCATTGGAAGTGTTCAACATCAGGTTGGATGGGGCTTTGAGCAACCTGACCTAGTAAAAGATGTTCCTGCTCATGGCAGGGAGGGTTGGACTACATGATCTTAAAAGGTCCCTCCTCACCCAAACCGTTCTATGGTTCTATGATTCTATGAGCCAGCAATGATGTGCCCTTGAGTAAAGAAGGCCAACAGCCTCCTGGGCTGCACTGGACAGAACACTGACAGCATGTCAAGGAAGGTTATCCTTCCCCTTTGATCAGTACTGCTGAGACAGATCTTGGTACTTCTACCAGGAGAAGAGAAGGTGCAAGGGGATTTTATTGATGTGTATAAATATCTGATGGGGAAAGTAAAAAAGACAGAGCCATGTTCTTAACAGCAGTGCCCAGTAACAGGACAAGAGGCAGTGGACACAAACTGAAATACAGAAATTCCATTTAAATGTAAAAATCCCACTTTTTTTACTGTGAACATGGTCGAACACTGGAACAGATCGCCCAGAGAGGCTCCATCCTTGGAGATATCCAAAACCCAACTAGATACCGCCCTGAACATCCTGCTCCATCTGACCCTGCTTTGAGCAGGGTGGTTGGACCAGGGATCCATATTTCCCTACCAACCTCATCTATTCCATGATGCTGTGTCTTTGGCAACACAGGCAAAGCAAACCTCAACAGCAGAAAGGCCTAAATGTGACTTGACTTAGATGGACTTCATTCAGTCACCTAAGCAGCAGACCATGTTGCCTGCTTAGGTGATTCTCCAGCAGAAAATCATCTTAACAGCAAGACCCATGTAGCACTGTCTCAAGGTAGGTCAAATAGGATGGGGAGCAGCTGCTCAATGCAGAAATTTTAGACTTGGTAAAGATGCTATATAAATCACAGAAATATAGAATAGTTGAGGTGGGAAGGGACCTCCTGAGATTATCTAGATAATTCCTTTTCTCTTCACAGTTGCAGCCAGTTCAATATGTTAGATGTACTGTATATACACTGTCACAGGCAATAAGACTTATCTCACTCCTCACAGCAAGATCCTTTTCTGCAAAGCCCAGGGACCATTTGATGCAGCTTTGGGTGTGTATGCTGATGGAAGTCTCCCACCCATATCTCCTACTGTTGCCCTCAGAGTGCTTTGCAAGTTGTATCAATTTCAAATGATTCATTTTTCTTTGAGTATTTTCTGGGGGTTATTTCTCTTAGTTTTTCCAAGTCTCTACCGTGGAGGGGTTTTCATCCCTTTTTTTGTCAAGCTGGAATTGTATCACCAACAATACTATTTGTCTCTCCTGGTCTTTCATCAGACAGCTTTTCTTCAGGTGTAAGCATCTAACCTCTTGCAGTAACTACAAAGTACTCAGAGGCTTTGTGTTAGATGTCCAATAAAGAAGTGAAATTTAACCAAAGAAAAACACTGAACCACATTTTCTGTATTGCTGACATCCAGTGTGTTAGGGCAACAGAAATGTTTAACCTATTTCTTTAATCATATGAAGTCTGATCCAATTCTCCCTGAGGAACATCATAGTCTTTCCACCGACTTTCACATGTCTGGAGCACATACACAGTGTATGTAGTGTATCTATCTCCACCACATCAATAACTCATGGAATGTTCTCCTAACCTCTAAAGAGTATACGGTGCATTTTACGTATATATATACAGATATATAAAAGGAGTATGATTTTACTGCCATGGCTAGGCATAAAAGTAATCATTAGGAAGTCTTACCTTGTACCTTGTGCCTACTCCAGTACTGAAGTCTACAGCAAAATTCTAATCTGGAGGAATGAAGGAAAGCTGTGATTACTTTTCCTATGAAAATGCTATTTTTATTAAAAGCAGAAGGTGAGCTGAAGGCCCCAATCCTCTTTAAAATAACTTGGGTTTTAGCATCAATAATGGAAATATATACACTGTGGCTGGGATATGTCTCGCACCTCTCCCATCTTTTCTGACTGTTCATAAATAAAAAGTTTAAGGCCAATGAATATAATCAATGAATGATCTTAATGTTCTACTCTCAAATTGTTTCCATTTCACAGGAAGTTCAAGTTTCCTTCAGTAAACGGTTTATACTTTCCCATGCATTC
Source organism: Strix aluco (assembly GCF_031877795.1). NCBI lineage: Eukaryota > Metazoa > Chordata > Aves > Strigiformes > Strigidae > Strix > Strix aluco. Next base: position 14,683,756 of record NC_133931.1, on the reverse strand, counting down.
TTACATTCTAGTAAAATCTATTTTATATGGATTAAGGCTTAGTTTATTTATTGGGGAAGAACAGGAATGCCACAGAACAATCAAGAATGTGATATTTTTAAGGTTAAATTTCTTTAAAATAGTTAGCAACTCCTTTTCCCCTGCCATTTTGAATAGGGTATGTGCATTACTGCTTTCAGTTTCTTGGGTAGATAGTGCCAGTTTCCTAAACAACAGCCTTACACAGCTTTAGACTATCTGAAATGCAAATCTAAGATCAGAAGGGATGACGAACCTTTGCAACTGAAGAGTTCCCCACTGCTTTCCACGCTAAGTCCCTATGCAAGGATCAAAATCTGGGACTGGATCCTCGATTGCTCCAGGCAGGGGTAATTTACCAGCTGGTATCCTAAACAGTGGAAGTCTGGCACATTTTTCTGCTCTTTGATAGCATCAAAACCTGGAACCTCAAGAAGTGAAAAACATGGTGGGAAAAATAGGACATGTCAACTGTTCCTAATGAATCTGGTTTACTACGTGTAAAGAAAAACATAACTTTTTTTTATAAAACCACATAGTTATTTTTCTGAGAACAAATTTTCTCAACAAATCAAACACCTTCTACTTTACAAGGAACACAAACCTCTGTTCATTGTAAATACAGTATATCCTACTAAAATACTGGAGGAGATAAAAACTTAAGTATTCCTGCAGGAGTTAACTCCAAACATTAAAGAGCTGGAATTTTCCATGTTCATTTTATTAAAATTTCTCCAGTATCTATAATGAGCCCTTTATCACTAATTTACTTCAAACACTTGCTGGCTTTTTGGTACTGACTCTAGGAAAATCCTTCACTCACTCTTGCCATTTTCTTTCCACTAGTCTAGAGGAAGGTTTATTAACAGTCCTTTCTTGCCTACTTTTATATTCATTCACCATGTATCACAAATATTTAATACTTTATCCTGGATTCTGGTTAAGTGCTCAGTACACGAACTCCAAGCCATAAGCCAGGTGCTTGACAAGGCTGCAAGAGGAAACAAATTGCTCCCACCTATGGGTCCAGGGCTTTAGAGCAGAGGTAGGATGGGTGGTGGAGCTGTTACCAACTGTCCCTGGGGTCCTGTCCTGGAGAAAGGATCTGCTGAATGGTCAGAGCTGGCAAAAGCCACTGGGAGAGCAGCTATGGAAAAGTGTTTAAATTCATGTACCGCACAGGCTCCCTGGCCATCAACTTGTCGTGAAGGATACAGGAAGATGGAACTAGTTACCAGAAAGTCTTTAAAAAATGCAGCAGGTGGAATACTTATTTTTTATATATATATATATTTCATATACATATATATATAACCCAAACACTGTAGAATCCTACTTCCAACATCTTAAAAAAGGGAATTCCCAGCAACCACCCACCTGTTTTTACCTGGGATGTCTGGGAGACTGGAGAGTCTATTCAGCCTTCCATGTCATCTGAATGCTGTCTCACTTCTGTCCCCAAGCAGGGAGGTGATCTTACCTGCACAAAGCACATCACTTCATGTTCTGTCCCTGGGAAACAGAACAGGGGTATGGGTGAAGAAAAGCCATACTTGGCTTTCTCACCCTAAACCTGGGGAAGATGAGACTTTGGGGCAAAAAGAGGAGTATTCTTGGCATCCACTTCTGGGAATTTTCTTTAAAATTCCTCCCATTTTTTGTGACCTGGTCTAGGCCAAGAATAAGAAAGAAAGAAAGAAATGTGCTTCTTGGGAGTATTTCAGTAATACCTAGCGATAAGTTGTCTCTGGCAGAGATTATTTCAGCAGGATCCAGAGAGGATTTAAAATCCAAACAGAGACAGGAAAGCAGCCCAGCACTCCATTTGAACCGGTGGCAGAATTAAGTCAAGTGTCTCAGCAGCACCTGAGAGCTCTCGCCAAATATCTCTAAGATGGCATTTTAACCTGGAATGATATTGTGGCTGCTCCTTTTGAGAGCCTGTAGGGACATAAAGGGGCATCAGCTACACAGACACTTTCCTGTACTGTGTCTTCAAATCTCAACACTATACAATGAATGAGGAGAGAGCAGGGCAGGCATAACGAGTCCTCTCAGTCCTCTCGGCTCCTTGTTTGCTGATAAAACATCTATGGCAGTAGGTGCAGTCTTGACCCTGCTTCCAGGGTTTTGGCCATGAAGGTAAGTCATCATGACAGCAGAATAAGCTTGCTACATACCCATAAGAGCTTGAGGAAATGGCTCCTGTTGTGGGATACTCAGGGAAAGTGAAGTTATGGGCCATCTCATAGCCTATGCCTAAAGACAGAACCTGGCTTTGCAGAGTTTTCTGTCTTCATCTTTTCAGAACCTGGCTCCTATTTTCATGTCCAGCCTGAGAACATACCAGGTAATGCATTTTGCAATTCCACCACCTGTGCTGTGAAAGACAGATGTAGGTGTGGTTGTACATATGGATTTCTGCAGGTACAGCTGAAGTCATACTGTCACTTCTGACATTTTGCCCCCAGCACTGGCAGAACTCCTTCCAGTTACAGCTCGTGTAATTGGAGGCATGAAAAACTGAGTCTCTAATTAAGGCGGCACTGAAAACACAGGTCTCTAGATTGGATTCTTATCAGGTATATGCCAGACTCCCTCTACCAGCAGAATCATGTTGCTAATCTATTTGTAGAACTTGATTTATGAAGATTAATAAAACAGCCAAATTATGTCAACTTATGGCAAAAACCATGTATTTTTCTTTCAGTTCAGATTCCAAAATGTTATTTTCTTTCTCATAAGGCTATTTTTAATGGCAGAACGTATGTGTACCTTACCCAGTCCTGCACGGAATGCCAGGAAAGCTGAAAGCACTGTGATTATGTGACCCGCCAAAAGGTCAAGCAAAAAAATATACAGTGCTCACCGATATTTATTAGCCATTTCTAAAACTGGACAGAGCCAAGGTATCACAGTGATTTCTTTCTTAGCACTTTGTGCAGAAATTCTTGTCTTCTATTCCATCTTCATATCTGCCTCAATGTTAGCTGGAAGATCCTGGTGTCATCCGCTAGTAAACCAAATTCTTCAAATATTAAACACCATGAATCTCAACCATCTACAGCCTCACTGTTTCTTCTATCATTTCCTTAAACACAAAGCACTTAAGGTTGTGAGTAGCCACAGACCTATCAGTTATGTTTATTCTGTTGTGCAAGAGAAGTCATAAGGCTGGGCTTTAGGCCAAACTCAACACCCATCTGCATTATTTGCCCTCAGGAGTATTTCAGAGTTCTTCTTGAGATAATTCATTAGATTCTTTTAAGTGAGACAGTTCCTGGCTGTTTGCTCTTCTTTCAGGTATGAGCAAGGTAATCGGCAGCAGCCTTTGGTGCACCCTTCCTCTATGCTTTTCCTCCTGCAGTGATACCACATGGCTGACAGTAGACAGAAAAGTCACCCGCTGAAGAGGATAAGTGGGGAGATCTTTCTTAGGACATTTCCCCGACACCCAGCACTAAGATACATAGATTGCTGAAGCCTCTATTCAGGTTTTCTGTTTCATAAATCCAGATTAAATCAAAAGCGGTGTATATAGATATAAATATGTGTATCTATCTACCTATCTATATACATAAATATGTAAGAATTTGTAGTTCTTGGAAGCACAGCGGGCTGTAGACTTGTTTCAAGACTGGGCAGCTTAGGTATAATGTTGACATAGGCATGAGAGGAACTATTCTAAAATATCCTTCATCTGACCTTTTGGATTAAGAGATGTTTAACAGAAAATCCATTTATAAAAGACATTGGGAAGGAGAGAGACTCTAAGCTCTGTAATGTGTGTTAACTCAAAATCCCAGAACACCCACCAATAGTAAAGAGACAAGACCAGTGATGGCACCTGTGCATTTTATTATTTTATCTGCAGATGTACATTTCTTTTGCTAGTCAAAGTAGTAATTTTGCTAAATTCATTTGGTTCTGCTGTCACATTCTTCTACACAGTTATACTTTGCTCCTGAAAATTACTCGGTCTTGGGCTCTCCATCCTCAGAAGGAAGAAAGAGAGGTTCTGCAATGTGCCAGCAACCACAAACTACAGCCAGTGCCTGGTTCTGGTACTTCAAGTTTAAAACATAAGGAATGTAACTGTGTGCCCAAAACAAATTAATAAATGCCCAGGGCAATGACAGGAGCAAAGGAGGCTCAACCAGGGCTGCAACTGACTACAGGAACCAGGGACCTTGCCACCTATCAGCAGAATAAGGGCTCAGTAATGGCAAAACTACTGCTCTAGAAAGCTTATTTTAGTTACTGGTTTCACGTGGCTCTTGTCACTGATGAGGCGTGAAAGCAAAGACAGTCTAGAGAAAACAAGATGCATCTTATGTTATGGTCAAGTGTTTTTCCATTTTGGTGAGTAACATCTGCTTCCAAAATCCAGGAATTAATTACTAAATAAATATACATTCTTCATTTCAGAGTCTAAGAACCACAAATTCCTCCAAACCAATTAAATCTGCTTGCCTGGAGGGTTAAAACTTTCTATTTGAAAAGCTGGATTTTGCAGACCGAAACTTGAAAATTTTGTGTGCTCAATCTATCATGTGTAACACACTGCAAATTTAAGCATGAACCTGTGTCTGAAAAGACTGAAGAAATTCTTATAATAGTTCTCCACATTATAATAGTTTTCCATATTCCTGCTTCCCACCCTGCCAGAAGTATTGGCTAACAAACTGTGTATACAGCAGTCCTCAGAAAAATACAGTAGCTAACTATAAACCTCTGGGAGTTGAACAGTTTTAAAATCTAAAATTCTCTGTATTATTCACATTTCAATGTGATTTTCATTCCAATTTCTTTCTCATTTTGATCTTCAATATCTGATCCCACTGAAGTGACTTTGAAAGATACCACATTCATATTTCTGACACATTGGCATGATAGAAGAATGAGGAATTAAAGCCTATTGTCTTTTGGAGGAAGAAGTAAAAGTACTTTCTTTTATTGCAGCAAATAGCTAGAGGGGGATAGACACAATTCATCAGCACTTGATTTAAATTGCTGTATCTTCATTTTCCATGTGAATCAGTACATGCTTATTCCTGCAGGTATGGAGACTGCATACTTATCACCGAAAGCTTCAGAAATATGTGGGCGCAGTCAACATCTGTAATTGCTTTTGCTGAATGTTCTGGGTTTCGCAATCTTCTGATAATAGAGGTAAAGGGAAACACCTTTCACTATGTATGTAAGGCAAGAAATGCATGGTTATAATAAATTCAATTTGTGCTTGTCTCATCTTTTCCATTTTAAAAATCCTAAATAAATATTAACTGTCTAAACCTACCAGTGCTTCCCTGAAGAAAGCCAGTCAATAGCTTTACCTCCATTGCACAGATGGGAAGGCTGAGGCAGAAATATATCACAAAACATACCTCCAATTCAGAAGTCAGAAATCTGTATAACTTAATCCTGAATACTCAGCGGAGTGGTCAAAATGGACCAGTATATTTAAGAATGTCATCATGACTCTTCACAGAGATATACTAGCATTTTTCATGCACAGCAAACAGAATGGAATAGAAGTACATCATGGCTCATTACCACACATATTCACACTTCTGAATATTAAATATATTATATGCTGCTTCTGAAGTCTATGTCAACTCTGGCTTATGCACTCAGTTTGCAGTCCTGATTAAATCATCCTGCAGTCCACTTTTATTTATGAGTTGACATGGAAATATTCTTTGCTCCATTTGTTAGCTACCTGTGGAGTGCTATTTCAACTAGCTTGGCCTAGATGATACTTTATCCAACAAAGAACAAAGCCTTAGAACGAGGTTATGCCCAGCCTGGGGCTCCTCCTTATGTCTCACTTTTTAGAACATTATTGACATTGATACAGAAGCAAGAGGTGGATTATTTTGCCCTCTACACCCATGTACAATATTGCTCAATATTATTTGAGATGTGGACTTCTAAGAAACAAGGACTTGCTTGCGTGGGACAGGTGAGTCCCTTGTGTGCCCTCCCACTGCATGCCAAGCTCTTCTGTGGTTTGTACATCTCTGCCGGTGCCTCTGATCAGGGCACCATTCTGAACTGGATATGCTGAATAATGACTGGTAAGTCAGGAGAGTGCTGTCTGTTCCAACTGCTGTACAACTAATTACGAACAGATGACAAGCACAGGTGCTCAGTTACCAGCAGTAAAGGTCTTTTAAGTAGAGGAAAGGATCTGTGAACTCATAAATTCATTAAGGTCAGAAGGGAGGGTTACAACCTCTCTCTAGCCCAGTCTCCTGTATGTTGCAAGCACAGAGTTTCTCCAAACATTATTTACATCATGCTGTAAGTGCTGGTAGAGCAAGTGAAGGTGGAGCTCATCCTTTTGTCCCCCTATCCTCATTTGACCGAGATCCACCATCCCCAGAGTACTCAAGGAACAATTAACAGTGAGAGGTGTCCCTGGGTCTCTGTGAATCCTTCTGCTCCACTCATGAATGGGCTAGAGCTGGAGCTTTGCTTGGATCTCAGGGCAAGGTGAAGATACAGTCCCCACAGTCCCCATAGGCTGAGTCTGTCCACAGCCAAATTCAGGCAACCACACTGACTACACACCCATGAACCACGTGTGGCTAAAATGACACATGCTGGCAACCCCTGGCTAACACCGTGGTTTTCAAAGAGGTGGTGCAGGACTAGCCTCAAATTCTTGTTGCCTCTCTTCACTGTCTCCTGATCTCCTTCACCTTCCCCCAGTGCTCATCTGTTTCCCTTCTGGCTTCACTCCAGAGTCAGAAACACTGAACTGTGACAAACAACTGAATTCACAGAATCACAGAATCATTCAGGTTGGAAAAGACCCTTGGGATCATCGAGTCCAACCATCAGCCCTACTCTACAAAGTTCTCCCCTACACCATATCCCCCAGCATCTCATCTAAACGACCCTTAAACACATCCAGGGATGGTGACTCCACCACCTACCTGGGCAACCTATTCCACTGTCTGACCACTCTGAATTCATTGATCATTTACTTCTTGTCACACATTTTTCCTTAGACATGAAACTAATATGCAGTGTGTGAGGAGAGGATCATCTCCTACTTAAATTCCTGGGTGAAGTCTTCTAATCTTGAGTCAGATATGCTGAGACCCATCATATTTCACTCTAGAAAGAGACAAAACTCCGAAAGAGTTTGAAGTCTGGTGCTACAAATATGGCCAGAGTGAGATTCTGAAATTCTGATAGCTTCATTTCAAGCAGTTAAGATATACTCTTATCGTGGTTTGAAGGCAAACTTCATAGTGAACATCCTTAAATTAATTTGGATATGAATTTAGACATACAGTTACACACACCTATTTTTAAGGACAAGGATATTGATCTTGGCAAGGCAATAAATTCCAGTAATATCTCTCTGCAGAATAAAGCCAAGACAATTCAAACCCATTTATTTTTTGTCTTCACAACATTTTGCCAAAACCATCATTTTGTTGGCCACATAATTCTGATTTATATTCAACAAGAGTAGTAAAAAGCTTTTATAGAGGAGACAGCCAGAGTGACATTTTCCTATAAATCACAATGATTTTTACTGCCACAAGATCCTGCGGCTCGACTTCAAATACAACTGTGCTGTAAACTGCGTGGATGAAGCTGCATTCCTTCTCAATGAGAACCATGTTTCCCTTTCTCAGTGAGTGACTCCACATTCCTATCAGTCTCTAGCAGATAATAACAATATCCAAACAAAAGCAGTTTTCAGAGCTGGTAGAGCAGCGATGGGAAAACATGTTCAAAGTGGGTGTCACTTTATACCATATCATTCTTTTTTAAAAGAACAAATAAATAAAAGGAGATAGGCAAGGTGCATACCAGGCAGTAAGTTCTTTTTCTCATGTTTCTGTTGGTTGCAATTTTGGGAGTAAATTTTCCTTCTGGTAGAGTATGGAAGAATATAACTAGAACCAGAGCAATATTTAACTACTGACCTGGAACATAGTACTCCTGAGCTTCTGTGTTATCCTCAAGGCACTTTAATCAGGTAAAGGGAATTGGGAAATACCTGTATTCACTTCTTAACCTAAGAAAGGCAAATCCATCAAGGACTGTTGTAGTTAAAATAACACTAACCTGTTATATACTGTTAGGCATTTATTTCCCAAGAAAGGCTGACATTTCTGTTCCACAGTCCTTTCATTTTCTCGTTTGGGAACTGTACCCACCAAAGCCAGGTCTATGGAGCAAGGTCAAGGATGCAGTGTTCTGATCTGACTCTGGATTAGATTTAGGCAAAGGTCCATCCCCTAGGCTCAGGATATGCTCCTACTGTGCCAAAATCTCACTGAGAGCTGTGATGAGCCTCCAGCCATATCCAAAACAGAACCTAAAAATTATTTTATTGCAGTCCATCATGTAACCTTTATTTCCTAACTCTATACATGTCACCTGAACTGAGGTGACAAGGGTTCCTGCTCCTAGATTATATCTTTCTCAGGACCCAACTCACTTCTGAGGCCATATGTTCAACCCAGCCATGACTCCATTCTGTGCCAGGATGAGACCTAGGTACGCATGTCCATTCCCCCACCTGACTTGCAGGATGTGGAGGCCAAAGTGCCCATGCTGGAAGAGAGGCAGCAGGTTCACTCTCTTTCTGCACCAGGAATCCAGGACTGCACAAATGGCAGCCTCTCTCCAGAGCTGCAGGCAAACGCGCTTTTATCACTGATGTCACCCCCTTGCTCTTTCCCCCAGAGGCACAGCTTCTGGGACAGCTGGGTTCGCAGGATCATTTGCTAACTAGTACAGTCAAGTGAAAATGTGAATCTAAAAGACACAAGAAGGCAACAAATACGCATATTTTCTAGTGACAATTCAAAAGCCACTTACATGTTTGATGGTGCATGGATCATCTAAGTCTAGAGGATGACAGTCCCGAATCTCCTCTTCACAACACACTCCATCCCTGTCTCTCTCCAGCGCACAGTGTCAGATGAAAATGGGAATGGTGTGGGACTCCAAGCTCAGGATCCTCTGAAAACCTCTGTAAGAATGGAAGAAGGTTCAGATTTAATCTCTAGTTGTAAACAATTTTGGGGTGGGGAGGAAATGCACTTATACCAGAGTGCTAATAAAAATATAACAGTTGTAAACTGTTGGCATATGTAGAAAGTTGTTCTTCCACAGCTCTTTAAAAATGAGAGCTACATTCCCTGCTCATGCAAAGGTTATCATTGCTATATATAAGCGGAAATAGGAGGCTTTTTATGTTTTGCACCTCAGTATGAAATAATATTCCCCTTTCCCTTTGCAAATAATTTATTTTCCACTTCTATGACTATAAATGTACCAAAATCAGGAAAATCATGCAGGCTAAACCACCCTTGTGGGGGTCAAGAAAAGAAACATTTTTATTGTAGAGCTACGGACAGTGGGCTGGCAGCATGGCTAGATGAAAAAAGTGCTGCTGCCTCAGTCATCTGTGGGGCACACACTGGGCTTTTCACACAGCCTTTCTATTTCTAGTTTGCTTTGAAAAAATAGCAAGTTACAAAATATTAATTATGGTAGTCATGGAGGAATGTGAAAAGGTTCACGTTCAGCTTGCATAGACTTCTCACCGCTCAGACTAGCGTTGCACTGTTTTCAGTCAGCTTTTCTCTCTCATGGCTATTCAGGACGCCAAATCAGTAGAAAATAATGCTCCTCTATAGCTTAAAAAGGCAACAACAAAATCAGTGGACTAGATTGTATTGCCTTTACCTCCACGTAGTAAAGTCAACCCTTCTTCAGGGTCATTCTGTAATCCAGAGGGCTGAATTAGAATGGCTTGAGACAGTGTGGCAGGGGTCAGTGTTATGACAGGCCTCATGGTGTACACAGTCCCTTCCCTCACGGGTGAAATTTTGGACTCCTTCAAGTCCTACTGATTTCAGAGAGGTTTTCTTTCCTTGGCTCCCTTTCCCACAATGCCCATGGCAAGCTGCTTGCCCTTTCCTGCTGAGAGTTTGGGATCTGCCCTCACTCCTATAGCTTTTTGAAGGTGTGTCTCCTCCCTTCACATGGGCTGGGGAAAGCAAGTCGAGGCAGCATGTGCCAAACAGGTCACAGACAGGTTTTGCCTGTCTGGCTACAGAAACTCAGCACGCTCTCCATTGCATGGGATCAGCCAATGCAATTAGCAATTAGCATAGTTGTTTTGGGGTTTTTCTGACATTGAAACACTGAGAAGAATGAAATAAGCATGTTTTGGAGGCACTGCACTTAAAAAGTGGACAAATTTGGACTACTTTTATTTTGAAACAGTTATGATAGTGTTACTTCTACTGACTTTTTCTTAACATCCTCAAGTAGTTCTGATTAAGTCTTGCTCAAAGTAATTTTCTTTCCTTCTACCCTCCACTACCTGTAAAGATAGCAAAAGTCAGGCCAGCATTAGGATACCGAACACAGAGTTCTGACAACAGTGTTAAGGTCCTATTACCCCACAGAGAGTCTGGAAGCAAAGCAATATTGTTTGACTATTCCTATATCTCCCATTCTCAAGGTTAGTTGATGCAGAAAAGAAAATTGAAAATGGACAGTTGCAGTACCACTGGTAGACAGAAATCTGAACTGATTTTATCATACAGGTCTGGGAGGAAAAACAGTGTGAGTGTAAGAACTGGAAAAGATACATCAGTGTGGGAATAAAAGGAAATCATTACTCTAGACCTAGAATCAAAACCAGGTGGTACCCTATCTGGAACCTGATTTGCATTATGACAGTTTCAGAGGGTGACCTCATGAGCTGCTCTTCTACAGTAAGGAAGATGAAGACAGAAATAATTTTCTGAGTTTGAGATATATTACTGAGATCCAGTTTTGGGGCTCTCAACACAAGAAAGACATTGTTACACTGGAGCGAGTCCAGTTGAGAGACACTGAGACAGCTGAGGCAGGAGCACTTGTTCTTGAGGAGGGGCTAAGGGAGCTGGGCTGGTTCAGTCTGGAGAAGGGATGGCTTTAGAGCGACCTAACAGCAGCCCCCAGCCAGTGCCCATCAAGAATATAGGGAGCCAGGCTCTTCACAGCTGTGCCTGTTGGTGGATGAGAGACTCTGGGCATAAGCTGAAGGAAGAGAGGTTCAGACCTCTGGACTTTTCGCCCCTGGAGGGCAGTCAGGCACTGGCACAGGTGACCCAGAGGCTGTACAGTCTCCAGCCTGGGAGGGGGTTCAACCCCGACTGGGTTTGCTCAAAACCTTCATCAATCTGGTCTGACCTCAGAGCTGACCCTACTTTGAGCAGGAGGTTGGGATAGAGACCTCCTGGGTTCCCTTCCAACATGAATTTTCCTATGATCCTACGATTTATTACATTTTTCCCAAACTATACATTTGAGAGAGCAAATAATAGTTTTGCCTAATCTTTTTAAACTCTATTTCCAGAAATAAATTTCACCTACGGCGTCCAGCAAATTCCTTCCTCTGACTGATGAAATTTGCTGATAAGTGTGTCATTTATTATGGTGATTTTTATGATTTGGCATCACTTTCACAGAAACCATTCAGAAGCCATTTCATATCAAAGCAAGCAATCACACACAGTCATTTCAAATGGAAACCACAGGTCACGAAGAGCTGGGTTATTCTCTGATTTTTGTGAATGAGAATGAAAATTTAAATAGTCACCACCAAGTATTTAGTCTCCACATTCAATTAAATGGCACTTCTTTTTTATTGAGTATAGCCTATTTGACTGTATTAAAGAGTTTTAAACTAACTTTTCAAAGACTAGTGGACAATTTATCACCAGAAATATGGACAAGCACACTGATGCCAAGAAATGCTCCCAAAGTATTAAGCTGTTCTGAATAATATTTCAATACAATTGAAGCTGCTGTTTTCATGTCCCTGAAACAGCAAAACCAGAAATATTTGCAAGCTGTTTTGACATTCTTGAACACAACATTAAGCAACAATAAAAGAGGTTGTCATAGCTGCTGTGTCATAACGGAATGAGTTTGTCTCTCTTCAAACTGGTAGTGGCATTTTGCTAGTCAGAACACCAGGAAAAAATGTTAAAATCAGAGCCAGAAAAAAAAAAAGACTCACAAGACAGTATAAAACATCTTTTGTTTTATCTTAGTTCAAGACTTATTCCCTTTTTCTTTCAATCTTTTAATCAATCTTTGAAATAAAAAGCAGGGAAAGGAAATTTAAACCAACTAACATTAGTCACATAACTAAAATAAAATAACTGTTGTTATTATTTCTCTGTCTTGTACAGTTTGTCAAGAGAAAGTTGGTAAAGCAAAGTTTGCTTTCAGTACTTTGCAGCTGGGTTTGCATTCTGTACATTACCTGCCTCTGTTTCTGGACCCCACCAGAAGCACCTCACATGCATTGGCCAATATGACCTTAAATTGCAAGTACCTTGTGTGCCTCTCTTTGCGGATTATGCATATCTAGAGATTAAATACTCAGAACTAAAATATAAACATATAGCAGGAAGTGATTTTGATTAAATTATTGATGTAATATTGTTTAGCACTGGATTTCTCACTAGAGTTTGTTAAATGGTTAATTTTAATAAACAAAAAGTTAATCCCAAGAACAAGATTATGTCTGATATTAATAAGCAGTGATATGGAAGCAACTAAAAATATACATCCTTAGCATCTTTAATTACACATATCTTCAACATTGAGATTCTTATTTCACTGACATGATTTCTGTTATCATAATTCTATAACCAAAGTGGAATGAAACTGTTTTGCAGAAGCTACTGTGCACTGAAGACAATACATTTCCGGAAATAAGTTTCTCAGGAAAACAACACCTGCTACTCATAATATTCATGCAGTAACATTAGAACTGTATTGTCAGCAGCACACCTGTAAGTACAGATGTTGTTAGAGAGATGTCTGACAGACAGGGCAGAAAAAGGTATAAAATTTATCTTTCAGTTGTACCAGAAAAGAGATTTTAATATATTAAGTATAAAACAAATGAGAAAATCCTAGTTTAGAGATGAATTTGAGATACTAGGCTTTTAAAGTTCTTAGTTATGTATAATATATAATGTATGCATTCCCAGAGTTGTACAAACACAGAAGAAATTGTCCCTCTCTTGTTCCTTCCAGCTTGTGGATGGATCATAAGAAGCAATGAGCAGAAACATCCTTTGAATTCAATTAGCGTATTGATGTGATGAGAATCTCATAAATATGCCCTCAAATGGGCATTGGCTCTTTCATCTATCATAATACAGAGAACAGACAAGCCTAGCATGAAATTCTTCAAAAGAATACACTCTCTTTGATTTCATCCAACACTGAATAAGATTTACAGCATTTACAGCATTGAGAATGAAGTTATTCAACAGGCAGCATTTTGGACAAGACTGGGGAGAAGCAGGGACTGCAAAAGTTAAGAGCATGGATCAGTGCTCTGAGTGGGAGGCAGAAGTAGTAATTGCAGGTATGACAACTGGAGGCTTAGTACTTGGAGGCAGCACCACGTCCTCTTGAGAAAAATCAACAAGTACAGTATTCCATAACTTCATCTATCTTTCCAAGTATCTCTGTCACAGAGCACATTTGTGGACAAATTGCTTACACCTCAGTCACAAGAATAAATTGCTCTCTCTCGAGTCCCTTTCTTTTCCTGGACTTTCATTGCAGTGATGTTACAGATCATCTCTCCTTTAATCTTTCATGCTTTGGGCATTAAAGGTGTTAGAAAAATATGGAACAACCTAATATTTATCCTCATTTGATTTCTCTGTATTTTTCCCACTTTACATTCTATTTTATTTCTGCACTTAATCTGCCACAACTGGTTAAGAATTTATTGGAGTGAATGGGAAATTCTTTCTTTGATTACAACTTCAAAAGTGTGATCAAGCTGTAACGAAGGCAGTGTCTGAGCACAAGGAGGGAAGGGCTGAGGAGATAAATGCCTATTATGGCTTGTTTCTAAAGACCACCACTGATGGCAGTTTTGCAGTTTACTCAGTCAGTCTCTCCCAATGCTTCACAATTCTTCCTGTTAAAAAGTATATACCCATGTTAAGCCAGAGTCTTTTGTGCTGTGATTTAGGCTGATTATTTCTTGCCCTATTCACTAGGTACTACCTTAGTCTTTGGAATTAACTTTTACAGACCATTAAGCTACCTCCATGCTCAGCCTTGTCTGTCTTCAGTTAAAGAATACCAAATAAGTCATCCTATCCTCATGCACCTTTGTTTCTAGCCCTCTGATAAATCCTTGCTGCTCTGAATTTCCTCCAGTTATCTATACATTTCTTCAAAGGCAGTGCCCAACACTAGACACTGTGTGCCCCTTGCTGAACAGAGTACCTGGATTATTATATTTTGGAGGCCACACCCTTGTTCATACATCTCAGAATTAGGTTTGTCTTTTCCCAACATCATGACACTTTTGAGTCATGTTCATTTTGAATCTCTGTTCCTTTTTTAAAGATCAGCCACCTATCAGGCTGTTCCTATCCTGGATTCATGTAATTGGTTGTTCCTGGTGATGACCTACACTGATTCCATTGAATTTCAGACATCATTTTGGCAATTTCTCCAATTTTTCACAATTTCTTTGAATCTTTATCCTGTCCTCCAGTATTCCTGAAGTCTCTCCCAGCTGCTTATCTTTGGCAAGCTTAACACTACAGTTCTCTGCTCCATTACTTACATAATTTATTCCAGTACTGAAGATTTCACTCAACATACTGATACCTCCTCTTTGGGTTCCAACTCTGTCCTGTATGTGAGTGTAACAGTTTCAGCAAAATTACATCTTCCTAACTTGCTTGTCATGAATACAATTCAAATTGTCTCAGAGTTAACCTGTGTTATCTTTTGCTTCACTCATCTAGAATGACTTCTTCATTGTAGAAGGAAATTTGATGAGCTTGACATGAACCTTCCTTGAAAAAACACATTGCTCATCCTCCTGTTATCTTCCAAATGCCTGCGGATGGTTTCTTTAATTATCTATTTGTTCCAGAACACTTTAGCTTAAGTAGAATTTCCTAGCTCTTTACTTTGCAAGATAACTGCTGTATTTGCTATTTTCACCTATCCAGTATTAAACTTGTTGTCCACAGATTCTCAAAGATAACTGCTATTTTTTTCTGAGCATACTTCAGCAAGGTCTTTAGGTACCCATGGACAAATTTTGTCAAGTTGAGATGATTTTAAAACACCCAGCTCACCTAAGGATTCTCTAATTTATTTTAAGTTTGGTTTAGATTGGGGCCTTACCCAGTATTGGATCTTTTAAATTATAATAGATGCAGAAAACACTTGAATCTTCTGGGTAATGTCTTTTGCTAGCTCTCCTTCTCTCTAATGAACAGCAAACTAGAAATGACATTGTGCTTCTGGTTAATATTAGTGTATACATATATAAATTAATATTAACGTATAATACAATATTAATAATGTTAACTTATAATAGAATATCTTCTTGTTACTCTGCTGTCCCTAGACAAGTATATTGTGTTTTGCACTTTGGCTAGTGCTACTGATTTATAATTAATTTATATCCAATCCAATTTATATCCCATTTCTTATGTGCCTCCTTCTAGAGTTAAATGTCAATGAAGAGCTAAACATGTAACCAGAACTTCTTTAAACATTTTACCTTTTTGCCATTTTTAGACAGTTTGTGCTTGTTCCTTTAGAGCATTTTCTTTGAAGACTTCCTGTATCTCCTTAACTCCCTTTACCTTTGGTTAAATCTTTATGGAACCTTACCTATGAATCCTGAGTTTATTGATTCCTGCTCTCAGGAAGCCTCTCCTTTTCCTAAGAACAAGGAACTCACCAGCTACTTGCTGCACTTGTTATCCTTCTTCTTCACGTTCATAACCAGTTCCTTTCCTTTTGATTAGAATCAAAACCAGAAGAGCATCTCCCATGGATTATTTAATTCCTTTCTGGTGTGAGAACCTACTTTTTAAAACATTTGTTAACTGTGGATATCATAATGTTAAAGTTCCACTCTTTTCTAGTCTAGTTAACTATCCACTCCACATGTATGTACTAAAATGTCAGACAAAGGCATAATAGTAAAAGGTGACATTCTGACATAGCTGTAATTGTATAGGTATTGTATTTATTTTCTAATGTTCAGGATTGCTTCCCTGTTCTTGAACTTTTTAAACCGCATTAGAACAAGTTTTGATCTGTCCTTTGAAAATCTTTTAAGGGATCAGTTTTAACAAAGTGGAGCAAGTTCTCATTTCTTTTATTCCTTTGCCAAAAGTGGTGTTTCCACTGTTTTCACAGCAGGTGAATTTGTAAAGAAAAAAACCTAGGACAAAGTAAAGACTTGATAGGAAAATTTCTAGAGGAAATAACAATATTAAAAAAACTCAACCTCTAAACAGGCGGGCATAAGCATATACGGGACTTTAACAGCAACATCCCAGAAGTGAAGGCTACATCTTCAGCCTTACCTAACTACAGTCATCCTCTTTTTCAGTTGTGGTGGTTTAATCCCTGCCGGGGTCTGAGACCACGCGGCTGCTGCCCCTCCCCCACAAAGGGAGTGAAATACAAAACCCCGAGGCTGAGATAAGTAGAGGTTTAATACAACAGTGCAACAGCAACACAACAAACAACAACAATAACAATAACAGTAACAGTGATAACAATGAACAGAGCAAAATATCTACCAATACAGCAGTGAGAGGACCGGTTGTACAAAACCACACGCTCCGCGCTCTCGAGCCAGGATGTGACGTCCGCATGGTATCTGAATAACCTGGCTAGAGCTCTCCCCCGCACTGCTGGGGAAACTTAACCCTATCCTGGCTAAACCAGGACATCAGCAGCTTCCAATCTCTCACTTTCATCAGGTTCAAGCTCTTTCTCTTCCCCCTTTCATTAAAATGGGTTTGTCAGTGCTGGGGTCAGACTGATGAAGAAGAGGAAGAGCACAGTCAACAGAGAGGTCACCTAAGAGTCTAGAGAGAGAGGAGAGGTAGGAAAGGTATTTCCGGTCTTCTCTCCCTGAAAGGAGAGTTAGCATCAATCTCATAGTGTTTATCTAAATTTCAGGCCAGGTTAATACCACAGGGTAGATCAGGTCTCCTGACCATTCAAGCCAAGGGGGTGCTGGAGCACAATAAGCTTCTGGCTCAGAAGCCTAGACTTTCTCCCCCTAGAAACAAAAGAAAAGGGGAGAAAAGTGTCATTCCTACATGTAGCCAAGGCATGGCTGAGATGTACACACAAAGCAAAGAAGGAGAGTAGCACCATCCAGATCCACAGCCTAGGTTGGGCAGTGAGGGAAGCAGTAAGAGAAACACCTCTCCCTCCTCCTATTAGTACAATGGCTTATCTATATTCTTACCCTCTTTATCAAACAGGTCTCTCCAAACCTGCTCCACCTAAAAGGAAAACAGTAACCCTATGCTGCCTTCACTCTGCTATCCACACAATATAGTGTGGGATTGAATGACCCCCAGAATTCTCAATTAGATCCACTAAAAAGCTGAGGTAGGAGCAAGGGTCTTCAAAACCTTTGGGTTCACATTAACACAGAGGTTAATATATAGTACAGTTTCAGCCACCAGAAAGTCTTTTTCAACTGACAGAAGCAACTTGAAGAAAAATTAGATAAATGCTATAGGCAAGTGCCAAAATAGTTTTAAATGCAACATGCAATGGACTTCCTGAAAGGGATTATAGAGCAGAAAAAGAGGCAGGATTTCATTCTTTCCTTTTTTTATGGTCATATTCTAAAGGTTTCCATAAAAATACTATAATCTAGTTCTTCAGGACTGAGAAAGGGTTTTATATCTGCACTGTCTGACTTTCAGAGGCCTTTTAAATATTTTGGCAATTGGAGCCATCATTACAGATTGGAAGTCTGTTGAAAAGATACCTTAGAGACTTTTGGCTTTACTTTGCATTCTTACAGAAAGAAACCATTCTGAAGAAAAAAAGGGAAAGAAAATAAAAAGAACTTTACTGTCCTGCTGAGACTCACTTTACCTATTTTTTACCCTGACCAGGCATCCTATTGGAAAAGCATTACAATGGATACCTGGACTCCAATGACATCTCTTGTGCAGCAAGTGGACTTTGTCATTTTCTTGTCAAAGTCTTGCTTTTTTCTTTTGCCACCTTCTGATAATATCATTATACAATGGTCTCTTGCTATGAACAATTGGACACCCAAAAATCCATGAAGGATTTTCTCATTGAATTAAGATTAAGATGCATTAAGATGCTGGGGAAAACAAGGAGTTGGTGCTAGGTTTGCATGGAAGCTTTAGCAAATTGAAAAGTGGATTGAGCCAGAGATCAATTCCTTCCAGCTCCAGAGCTATCTTGTGGAGGTCTGTGCCCTGTAAGATATGGTGTGATACACTTCTATACACCATCACCTCCATAGGGAAAAGAGTAACCCCTTGATTTCTTACCTGAAGTTGCTGCATAACTTGCTTCTAAACCACTAACAACCTTTTCTTGTCTTCATGTTCTGCCTAATTTGCTGTCTGATATTACCCTGGGACATCTGTCAGCATTACCTCTCACTCCCTTCCCCTCACTGATACCAGACTGCTTTCCCCTGAAGCGGAGGCTCTTTAAGTTTTGGAAGGCCACCAACTTGGACTTCAGCTAAGTATTGTATAATAACTAATCTGAAAAGCAATACAGTCCAGCAACTTTTAAAAAAAGTCTTCTGTGGTCAGAAGACTCAACATAAGAGTTGAGAAACTTCCAGTTTCCTAGGCCATGCTATGGGACTATCCTCAGGAGGAATAAGATTGCCCACAAGTTGTATAACTCTTTTTATTTGTAAGACCTTCATTGCTTTATATTGGTGAGTATCATCATTAGTATGAGAGTTGGAGGACCTCAGGGTGCCAAGATTTTAAGCGATTTGCTCAAGATCACAGGAAGTCTGGAAAAGTCAGGATTTTCCCTTGGTTTAATACTTGTGCTTCACACATGTGCCTCCTACCTGCTGTTATTTAATACCCTAGAGAACAAGCCTGCCCCAAATCTGCTGATTTTGATGGAATTTTTTTCTATTAACATCAACAGGCATTGGATAAGACTCAGAGTGGGAGTGGAGACGGGACTGCTATGAAGCAGAAAAAGCAGAAAGTCAAAGAATTCAGGAAAGCAATATTTTTGAATGAAATATGAAATGACTGAAATGTCAGTTAGGAATGAGAAAAAAAAAACATGGAGAGGTCATGAAGTTAATCAAAGAATTACAAAATGACTGAATCTCGAGAAGTAAAAAAACTAATTAAGAGATTTATAGGTTTAATTACCTTAAAGTACTTAATTAAGAAATGTGGTTACAGAGTATGAACTATAGACTCCCCGGTTGGTGGTAGAGAGGCTGATTTTCCATAGATCAACAAATGTGCTGGGCTTGCCGTCTGTCAGGTAAAACAGAACCTCAAAGCCTAATCTAGTCATTATTTGTAAATGTTTGGGGATATTTTTGTTTTAATTCTATGACCTTCTTTTGGAAACTGGATTGAGTTTTACAAAATATGTAGATCTCTATTTTGCTGATTTTTATATGGAAAACTCAAGACAGCTGCATCCCAATATTTGGCATCTCCATCTCTTTCCCTCATCTACACTTCAGTGGTTTGGCTCGCACAGGAGCAAGTCAGCCAGCCGAGGGACATGCTCAATGGAGCCCTGTGCTGGAGTTAGTTTTCACGCTGACTCCAGGAAAGGACTTCCCAGCTGCACCCAAGTATTTGCACATAAGCAAAACAACTGATGAACTAGGTTAATTCTCTTCACTGCCGTTCTTTTTGTCCTCCCTTATTTTTAACCTCCTTTTCCTTACTTTCCTCCTCCTTCGTCTAGGCTCAAGTATCTCATCCTTTTGTTTTCAAAAAAGCCTGTCTCTCCCTCTCATGCAGAAATCTCCTTGTTAATGTGGGTGACCAAGATGTTAAGCTCCACAGGTTAGGGTAATTCTGGATATATTGGCTGAAGCACTCACACTGAAGTTGGGAACAGGACCAGTACTGACTTCATTGGGAGCAGTGTTAAATCCACGGGACAGCTATAGAGGATTTCCATATCTAAAATTTTCCAGCAGCTTTGAAACTTAGAGTGAGATTTGGATAACCAAAACATTCACAGTAAGATATAATAATACTTTATCCATTCTTCCCCCATGAAACTACTTGCATAGAAGTACTCAGACAAATGTCTATTTGGATAAAGTTAAAATCTGAAAGAACAAAATAGGTTGTGAAAAATCTTGGTTAATTTGGAAACCTACAATGTGAGGACTTTAAAACCACTGGTCTTTAAAGCAGAGTATTCTGGGTTTTGGAAATCATATGGTAAAAAGTAGAAACTAATATCATTAAAAAAAAATATTTCCCCCAATAACTGCATGCTATAGAAGAAATTTCAAGCATGGCATATTTATATTTTTACTGTTGGGACTGTTAAAAACTGGCAGTTGTTATTAACCAGGATACTTTAAAGCTAGTTCAATTTTAAGTCTGTACAGCTTTATCAAGATCGTGCTACTTGAAAAGCAGGTTCTTTAATTTCATAGAAAGATTTTTCTTTTGCATGAAATCAAGCACTGGCATTTTTAAAAGCTATCAAAATATTCAAGCCATCACACACTTTCTGTGAGAAAAAAGCAGATTTTGACTTGGAGCAAAAAAAAAACACCCAATGTTTTTGGGCTCCACTCAATGGAGAATTAAAAACTGAGCTGACAGAATAGAACTCAGACAGTGATCACACAATTGCATGTTTATGGGAAATCCTGTCTCTTGCTCCTGGAGTACCTAGGCAGCTGGTCAGCCAGGGCACTACCACCTCTGGAGCAGTGAAAATCCTCAGGTGGATCTAGTTTTGGATAACTGCATATGTTTCAAGAAAGCCACATGACATCAGTGTCCTAACCCATTCTGCTAGATTTGGGGAGATGGTGACAGGTTGCTAAGTTTTCTGCCCTAAAACCTAGCCCAAATCTACCAAGCAAAGCCAAGCAAAATAGATGTATGTCTTTCTGATGGCATTTTAATGCAGAAAAATCACCTAAAGTACAAGAGATATGAGAGTACACTTTGAAGTAGATTTGTGACACCTATCTCTAGGTCTAAGGAGGGTTTTTATTTAATAAAGTATGTGAACCTTACATTGCATTGAGCATATATTAGGAATAGAAATCGGTATCCTCCAGTATCTTCTCCTTTGTCTCCAAGTGAAAGTTCACCTTGTTCTGGTGATGAAACAAGGTGTCTTTACTAAACGAAAGGCATCTTTTCAGTATAGTGAACTGCTGAAATCTAGACAGTCATTTTCAGGCTTTGCCTGCACTTTTATCTTCCCTTATTCATTTTCAAAGCTTGCTTTCTAGGTACTAAAGACCAAGAAAACCAAGAGGGACAATATTCAGCAAAATCTGACAGTAAGAAAAATCTCCCCAAGATCAAGTGGTATTATAGCAGGTTAACACTTCAGCTAGTGGGTTGCTCATATTAAGCTGTGCATCTTTGAAGCCTAGTGGACCTTGCCAACTTTCCACCCATACCACAGCACAGAAACATCTTGGTGAAGTATCATTTAGCTTACTCACTATGAAAACATACAGATGAACACTCACATACCTTCTTTCTCATGTTCATGGCTGAAAGTTGAGCTGAAGTATGAAACGGATTAAGCAAGCCACTGGTTTTGAATCATTCTGGAGAGCTGTTTTTCACTCCTTCTGCAAGACAAACTCCTTATTGGTTGATGATGAGATGTCTCTCCATTCATATTTAACATGCTCATAAATGTTTTAATACCTTGTTTTTAAGGATTTTAATACCGTGTATTAAAAAACAAGAGTACGCAGAGAATCCATGAGAGGAGCTTCTCCTCCTTCCTTTATTATAAGTCATAATTTGAATGTTCCTGAATAATCACTGTACCAGAGAGAGTACAGAAGTATCATTGCTACTCAGCCCATGTACTTAGCTCCTTCAGCTGACTCCCACTCCCTTGATCCCTGGTCTCTGTTCTGACACTAATAGTTGTGTTACCATTTATTTCAATGGTATATGTGATAGTTACTTGTTCCGTGGATGCTGAACTAGAGGTTTGTCTACATTACAAACTAATATATTCCTTCATAATCATTATAATCAGCTAAGCAAGACCATCAGATGTGACCAAAACTTAGTTTTGAATTAGATCTGCTAATCATACGTAAAACATTTAATGCCTATATTTTTCTGTTAAACATTAACAGCATAAAAATGACTACATATTTTTCTTCCAAATTGTTGCTCTGTTAAGCTTTTTTTGCAAGTAATCTGTTTAATTGCCAGTAGAAACCTCATTTACTAAAGAATACATTTTAGTTATTAATTGGCTTGTTAGTTTTTAAATGTAAAATGTACATAGACTACTGATTTTTATACAGCCTGGCACTACTTTTCCACTTATTCACTGGAACTAGTGCTATCTCTTCAGAAAATGTTTCAAAGCCTAATTTGACTGGTTTTGACAAACATGGTTTTGAGAAAAAGTATCATCTTCTTAAAATGTTGCCAATTTCCTTCTGTTCACAAGAAAGTTTTTAAAGGTTTAATTTAGGCTTTACATTAAAAACTATCACTCTTACATGTATATTAAATGATCTGAATTACGTTAACAGGAGATATACCCAAACTACACCCGGGGAACCCCAGGGACCCAGGGAACTACAGGCCAGTCAGTCTCACCTCTGTGCCTGGCAAGATCATGGAGCAGATGCTCCTGGAAGCTCTGCTAGGGCACACAGAAAATAAGGAGGTGATTGGTGACAGAAAAACATGGCATCGCTAAGGGCAAATCATGCCTGACAAATCTGGTGGCCTTCTATGACTGGGTTACAGTGCTGGTAGATAAGGGAAGAGCAACTGACGTCATCGACCTGGACTTGTGCAAAGCATCTGACACTGTCCCGCACGACATCCTTGTCTCTAAATTGGAGAGACATGGATCTGACAGATGAACCACTCGGTGGATAAGGAATTGGCTGGATGGTGACCCTCCAAGAGTTGCAGTCAACGGCTCCATGTCCAAGTGGAGGGGGGTGACCAGTGGCGTTCCTCAGGGGTCGGTGTTGGGGCCAGTGCTGTTTAACATCTTTGCTGGTGACATGGACAGCGCGATTGAGTGCACCCTCAGCAAGTTTGCTGACGATGTCAAGCTGTGTGGTGCATCCACTCACTAGAGGGAAGGGATGTGCCATCCAGAGGGACCTTGACAGGCTGGAGATGTGGGCCCATGCAAACCTCATAAAGTTCAACAAGGCCAAGTGCAAGGTTCTGCACATGGGTCAGGGCAATCCCAAGCACAAATACAGGCTGGGTGATGAGTGGATTGAGAGCAGCCCTGTGGAGAAGAATTTGGGAGTAGCAGTGGATGGAAAACTGTCTATGAGTCAGGAATGTGCGCTCACAGCCCAGAAAGCCAACCATATCCTGGGCTGCATCAAGAGAATTGTGGCCAGCAGGTCGAGGGACATGATTCTCCCCCTTTACTCGACTCTCATGAGACCCCACCTGCAGTCCTGTGTCCAGCTCTAGGGCCCCCAACACAAGGAGGATGTGGACCTGCTTGAGTAGGTCCAGAGGAGGGCCCAGATCAGGGGGCTGGAGAACCTCCCTTACAAGGACAGGCTGAAAGATTTGGGGGTCTTCAGCCTGGAGAAGAGAAGGCTCCAGGGAGACGTTACAGCAGCCTTAAAGAACTTTAAAGGGGGCCTACAGGAAAGATGGGGAGGAACTCTTTATCAGGGAGTGTAGGGATAGGATGAGGGATAATGATTTAAAAACTAAAAGAGGGTAGATTTAGGTTAGATATAAGGAAGAAGTTCTTTACTGTGAGGGTGGTGAGTCACTGGCACAGGTTGCCCAGAGAAGCTGTGGCTGCCCCCTCCCTGGCAGTGTTCAAGGTCAGGTTGGACGGGGCTTTGAGCAACCTGGTCTAGTGGAAGGTGTCCCTGCATGGGCAGGGGGGTTGGAACTAGGTGATCTTTAAGGTCCCTTCCAACCCAAACCATTCTATGATTTTATGATTATTCAAATGAAAACATTTTAAGTAAGTCTCAAAAACTGATTCAGAGTAGAAAAGCAAGAAATCGTGTTATACAGGGAAGGGGGCATACAGTTTTGTCAAGAAGAGGAAAAGAAAATAGATCATCTAATCAACAAAGAACTCACATTTGTTTAAAACAATCTGATACTACTGAGACCATGTTTGGATGAACAACATTTGGATGGTCCAGTACACACATTTTTTTATCTTACACTATGAAACCTAGGGTGATGAATACATCAGTTTAAGAATGTCTTGCAAAAAATATTTGGCATGATCATAGGTACTGTAACTTCTGCTTTCAGCTTCCACAATATCCATACATACTTATGATGAAATGAGTTTGTTAATTTTATTCAGGTTCAAAGTTGTCAGGATCAGGCATTGTGTCTTTTTCTATATCTGTATTGTGCGTATCACATAGTATTCTAGGAATGTACAATAATATCTATTACAAAAAATATAATAGTTATTAATAATAATCATATGTACCATATCAGTGAATTACTTCTGTCAAGCACTACATTTTAAAATTTGTTTTACTGAACTTGCTAAGATCCCAATATTACCCTCCAGTTTTGTCATGACTGTTTTTGGAGATAAGGTTTGAATGCCATAGCAACTGATTTTAAAGTTGCATTATTAATATAATATATGCCTATTTTTCTGCCCATATTTCTATAGCTTCTGTTTTCCTTTCTGCTGGTTTGTCCCTGACCTCCTTTTATTTCTGTTTCCAGTTTATAAATTTTTTCCTCTTTTCTTGGCAAGAGGAACAAACTTGCAACCTAGAGACTTTAAAACATACTTCTGTAGCCATGGATTTCACATACCTAGCCCGATGTCTGCGCAGCATTTCAACTGAAAAACTATACTGAAGCAAATATTTCTGGAAATTTTTATGAACTAGAAGAACTTTACAGCCATTTATAATTGCCTGGAATTGATACTGAAGGATGAACGGGTGTCAGTAGTCAGGACACACCAATGGCTTTTGCCAGTCCTGTTAACACCTATATGAGCTGCTGCAGAGATTAAAGAGTGGAGCAATCAGATGAAAGGAAATGGATCAGAGCACAGCTCTGCTTTGCTTTACTACTCTCCCTTCTTCTCTCCTCACTTTTTCTTTAGACTGCTGCACAGGAAAATCCAGTTGTGCACAGATGGCAAGCAGCCTGGAAGAAGGTGCTTTTCCTTTCATTAAACAAACAAGTGAATGGCTATTTGTTGACCAAATGTTTCAGTCCTCCTCTCTAGGCAGAGTCGTCTTAAATCCTGGCCAGCTGTGTTCACAGCATGCTGGTGCTGTACTACAGTAGCACCTAGTAGTAGCAGCTACACTTGCTTCACATAAAGACTTCATGTATTGAAGCCTGAGTATGAGCTTTGAACGTACGCTGTTCTCTACTGCATCCAAGTACAATTTCTTCCCATCATCATCTCTCACTTTTCAACCTTGTAGCTGTTGTAATATTTTGGCTTTTATCTAGATTTATGTTTGTTGAAGAACCATCATTCATCAAAGTCAATAGATATTAAGGACAAACAGTCTCATCTGTTAGTGGATCTGAAGATCCACACTTTTCTAAGAATGAGGAAACCTACACTCAGATCGAAGACTACATCCCTATGGAACGAGTTCTGAATTATTATTTCATTGTGGCAGTGGGACGGTACAGAAAGCAGTCACTGACAATCTGATTTGATATATATGGTATGATTTTTCATTCTTGGATCTTGTGACACCAGCTACACTTTTAGAGTCACTACTTTCTTCCAACAAAACTGCCACAGGATGTCCAGTACAGTACTTGCCATGGCTCTAAGATCTTCAGTCCAATCTCATCTGTTACAGATGTATGAATTCATCAAATTACTGTCTTGATAATATTTATTTGGAGATTTACTCCTTTTTTTGCTTGCAATCTAGATTTAGTGATAATCTAGGCATTAAACAGCCCATCACTGAAATTCACAATGACACTCATGTTCTGCAGGTTTTGAAGCATTGTTTGCATGTCAGCATAAAAGTTTTAGTTGCTTTGTATTTTGTAGGACTAGTCAAGAGACCTTTTCAATGTGGCAGAAAGGTATGACTATAGTGCAGATGCCCAGAAATACAAACATATATGAATACTAATGCAGGGTGCTCCAGCTTTCTGTAAATTTTCTTGTCAACAATTCACACGAATGTTCAAAAATCATGAGGCAGAAGGTAATGTGTATATCAGTAATTAAATCATTTACTACACTATCAGAAATGCTTTTCAATCTATTTCCTCAGCTGTGTAGCAGTAATAATCTAGAAAACTTCACATTCACATTTGCTTAACATTTGCTTTTATTTATAGCTACCTATTAACAAACTCATTAAGCAAATGGGATGACGTTTGATTTCAGAAGTGTTATATCTTACTCCATGTGCCTCTGCAAAAATTTTGAGGTTATAGTGTTCCAAAACAGATGGTTTTGTGTGTCTAGCACTTAGTCTGTTAGGATATCAATTTCTTTCAAAGCTAGAAGTTGTTAAATTCTTGCAAGACCCAGTGTTATGTGCCAGATCAGGTGGCTACCACCTCTCCAGTCCTTTCACCTTGGTAAATTCCCTTCAGTACTCTCTCCAGCTTTGGCAGAGCAGCAATTTGAAGTTAAAAACACTGCCCTGGATCTTCTTGTCACACCACCTCTACAACAAAACTTATAAAATAACCGGCTGGGATGAAATTTTTCCCTGGTAGCTACACTATCCTCTCTGCAACTGCTCCCCAGCTGCACAGGTTGTAATAGCGTGTTGTAGACACCATCAGGCTGGGCCCTACCCAGAAATGGAGCTTCCCTTTCCTATGGGGCAGGAACACTTCTCTTCCAGGACCTCCTGCATCCCTCCTAAATCTCTTCTTTGAAAAGAAGACTAAGAAGTAATCCCAGATTTTATCCTAGACTTCTGTGTGTTCTGTCTATTCCTCGTATTCAGTAATGTTTACAGAGCAAGTGAATGTTATGCTAACCTTGGTGAATATTTGCACTGAGTTTATTTTCAATTTAGAAGCATATGTATCAGCAAGCACATGTGTCCCAAGGAGAAAGCATGTGGAAAAAGAGTTATTTGAATTCATATCCAGCTTCCATTTCCACAAAAGGGAAAACAGAGGGAGTCTGTCCTGGAAGCTTTTTAGAGAGACCAAAGAAACGAAAATGGGAAAAGGGAATGAACTGTGTTAAAGCACTCTCTATAAACAAGCCCCTGACTTTGAAATGGCATGCTGGTGTGAATAGACTTTTCTGCTCTATGGATTTCAGTAGGAAAACCTGGATAGGATTTAGAGAAACACAGAAAAAAAGCCTGAATGGATCATTTACAAGGAATATTGAAAGTATTAAATTATTTGAGCTTGGCTAAACAGTGACACAATAACATTTTCAGTCTGCAAGTATTTTTAAACTTTATTTTTAAATGCTGTTTTTACAATGAGGCAGCTTATAAGTGAAGCGAATATGTGGACCACTCCTTTTAATACAGTATCTCCCTGGCAATCCGACCAGCAAAAACAGAAAAAGAGATTAGATGACCAATCATTTCTTCCATCTCTCATGTCTTCGATTTCTTTGCTGGATGGTTGATAAAGTGCTCGGACTCCGTGACTCCTCTGGGTGGGTGAAGCTCAATTCAGTATGTTTCCTTTGGCAAGAATCAGTACATGCAGTTAGATGGTATGCTATGCTGATATCATATGGCTGTCTAAAGGAGAAAAAATCTCTTTGCAGTGCCAGCAGTAAAGGCTTGGCTATCACAAGACCAAAATTTCAGTATTTCCTTATGAGTATTTTTAAGTCCTAACTTACGGAAACAGCAAGGAGATTTTGGGAAGATCAGACAATTGGTCCAGGAACTATGGATGGGAACGGTTCCCTGGAAGGGCATCCAGCTTGCCAGCCCGAAATGTGTTACTTGGGGACAATGCAGGAACTTAGAACAGATGATGGAGAAAACGCAGATGTATTAATGACTGAATGTTGTGGTTTAAGCCCAGCCAGCAGCTAATCCCCACACAGCCACTTGCTCACTCCCTCCCAGTGGGATGTAAGTAAAAGTAAGCAAAAGTAAGTAAAAGTAAGTAAAAGTAAGAAAACTCATGGATTGAGATAAA
Source organism: Strix aluco (assembly GCF_031877795.1). Classification (NCBI taxonomy): domain Eukaryota; kingdom Metazoa; phylum Chordata; class Aves; order Strigiformes; family Strigidae; genus Strix; species Strix aluco. Next base: position 14,655,536 of record NC_133931.1, on the reverse strand, counting down.
GACAGTTTAATAGGTAAAGAAAAAGCTGCACACACAAGCAAAGCCAAACAAGGAACACATTCACTGCTTCCCATCGGCAGGGAGGTGTTCAGCCATCTCCAGGAAAGCAGGGCTCTGTCACACGTAATGGTTACTTGGGAAGACAAGCCAGCATCACTCTGAACGTCCCTACCCTTCCTTCTTCTTCCCCCAGGTTTATATGCCGAGCATGATGTCATATGGTATGGAATATCCCTTTGGTCAGTTGGGGTCAGCTGTCTCATCTGTGTCCCTTCCCAATATCTTGTGCATCCCCAGCCTACTTGCTGGTGGGGTGGAGTGAGAAGAAAAGGCCTTGACTCTGTGTAAGCACTGCTCAGCAGTAACTAAAACATCCCTGTGTTATCAAGACTGTTTTCAGCACAAATCCAAAACATAGCCCCATGATAGCTACTATGAGGAAAATTAAATCTATCCCAGCCAAAACCAGCACTGATATAAATGATGGATGCTCAAAATCATATATCTGAACTGAAACGTATGGTCTTCAAAATTATTCCATCTAGAAGAAGGAACACCTCATACACATCAGGTATGTCCCCAATACAACCCTCTTTATGTGTACTCAATGTCCCTGCCCTTCTCACTCTGAGACAGGATGGCTGTCATGAACTCTTCAGATCCCTCACGGAGTGCAGTGGCGACACAATGCGTCAGAGCTCGTTATAGAGTATTCCTCTGCAGGGAACATATTACTCTTGTACTTTTCTGTCTTTACTGGATAGTCATTTGCTCTATGAGCAGAAGCTAGTTTTAACCTTAAAAACCTTAAATGATAAGAATTACTTCTGAGACTGCCTCTACACCTGTGGCACAAAGCAACAACAGAGATGATAAAAAGTGCTCAAGCTAAGGGGGTCCAATTTAATTGTACTTGATTTGTTTTCCTTACCTCGCATTCTCAGTAGTTTACAGTTTCTAATTCAGAGCTCTCCCAGTTCAAAACCTCTGGAACTGCTCATTCCCAGGACGCCCTGTAAGTTTTTGTTTATTCTCCCAAGCTTTTTCTTTTTCAGTTATGGCCACAAAAGAATATGACAAAAGCACACTGGAAAATGAAATGAGAACTATAAAATATGTTTTCATTACTTATGGCCAGATTATTCAGCACTTGGCAGAGACCAATGAGGATATGGGAAACAGCACAAAGGACAGCCCTAAATCATGCCATTTGCTAACAACACTTGGAAACATCAGGAAGTGTCAAATAGCTGAATTAGGATCTCATTAGCCATATTCCTTTCTCTCAGACATGCCCTGAAGAATGGCTATTCTTCAGAGAACAAAAAAAGATGGGGAAACCCCACTCTGCTGAACTAACATTCTGATTACTAAACACCCATTTTACCACCATTAGGTTCTTCCATCTTCTCCTCCAGCCCTTAGTCATGCAGGTATTCTTATTCTCAAAAGCAATCCAAGAGGCAACAATTTAATACCTGTTTCATCCAGGATGAACCAAAAAACCCCATGTGTTCCACATGATCTGTCCATGTATCTCTTACTGAAGCTCTTGAAATAGAAATTAGGTGAAACGTTCCTCAGGGACCTTATTGGCCCTCTGCACCAAAATGAGTTTCACTCAGCAAATAAAGAAAGGAAAATTTCCCCAGTTCTGTTAATCCATTATCATCTCATGCAGTAAAATGGACCCAACTTAGGTTCTCAGTAAATCAGTCTGTTAATTTCAGATACAAAGCATAGTTATGCATTTAGGGTTAATAAACTTTAAAATCAAATTAAATAAGCAAATAAAGACTATCTAATTTCTTTGGAAAGCAATATGAATGACCCTTTTCTGGCACAAGTCTCATCCCTTTGCTTCCCAACACAGTAGAAATCAGCACTACAGAACGTGAGTACATGTTACTGAATATACACACCTACTGCCATCCTGAACAGGTGTAGGCATCTATACCAAATCCCATAGCGTGCAACAACTACCCTCAGATTCCTTGTATAAAAACATGATTTTGGTGGCCTGCAGCATAGCCTTTATGTTACTTCTAGAACTTTGTTCAGTCATCCCGTCCTCCGCAAAATAATAGTTATGTTCTATGGCCATAAGTGTACAGAAAATCCCAGAGGGTGAAAAATTAAAAGCTAGTTAGCGTGTATGGAGTACCTGCTCTAAAGAATGACAGCCCTAAGCAGTGTGGACATGAGCCATTCCTACCCTGCTATTTGTACTATTTGTAACAGTATGGATACCATGTTTGTGCTTCTTGGCTTTCTTTTCTAAGAATCTTGGCCCGCATGAAACCATAGCAAACACTTCCACCTGCACTCTTGTGACTACAAAGGAAAAATCTGTTGCTGCAAACCACAGCATTCTGACATTAGAACAAATTACAAATGAGCAAATATAACAGAAGCTTTCTTAAAAACTTACATTTCCTCTTATGTTCCCCAAAATAACAAAGCTGTATGATCAACTGGTGACTTGTGCTATAAGTATTCCCAGCAGGCTCTATAGCTGAAATAGGTCTGGAGGAAAGAAACTGATGGAACGTTTTTGGTGGAACATGCAGATTGGAATAAACTGGAACATTTTGTGAATTTCTTTTGAGCACATAGAATTGTCTGAGTCAAAGGTAATGATGCAACTCCCCATCCCCACATAATTCACTTTGACATTTTCTAAATGATGTTTCAATTTTAAACGAAATGTTGTTTCATTCCAAAGCTTTCTTCAATTGTATGTAAAAATATTTTTTAAGAAAACCTCTAAAATATTTTGCTTCCAACCCATTTTTTCCAAATTTCTATTTTGCCAAAACTGTTCTTTTCTGGATGACCCAGGAGGCATATCTCAAAAAAAATAAAATCAAAATCACTGTCACTTGCACAACTCTTTTAAGTATTGCAAAACTGATGGTATCATTGCATAGGCTCAGTGGAATTGTAAAACACCACATGAAACATTGTACAAAAAAAAGTAGTAGAATTCTTCTATAGGCAAAAGGATAATTCATTTTTAGTCTCAACTCCAAAAAACAACCATGATTAAGTCTGGGGGATTGATTCTGATAATATTGCCATTTAAAAATAATTACACCTTAAATTCTACTTAGAATAATGACACAGTTAGCAGTGTTAATCATTGAACAAACCAGTTGCTTTCCTGGAATACACATCCTTCAGCTGAAGCAGAATGCCTTTTGAAGACAGAAGTCATTGGGTTCAGTGCATGCACTAGTGGAGAAAATTCAGTGGCCTGGTTTACTCAGCAAGAGCATACATGACCATACTGATCTCCGATGGCCAGCAATATCTTCATCATACCTATTGTGGTACACACAACAGGATTACCAGTAAACTGTCTCAGCATGGACAGATCTTTTCAGAAGCAGACTGTGTTACTCATGGTAAACTACTTTTGATCCTTTGATAATTTTCAAGCAGACTAGTATTTTTTGATTCAGGACTATCTTCCTTCTCAGAATCTTGCCAGTGGGGTACACAGAGTATCTTCTGGGTATTGATGTTATCCACTTGATCCTGCTGAAAAGGATATACACATCAACATACAGAACCTCTTCTATGAACACAGTTCTGCTGCCTGATGGGAACAGGCATCCTACCATGAATAGGAAACACCAGGTCTTGATCCAAAGTTGCCAGGACCATTCACAAATTTGCACAGATCTTCATAGGAAACAATCTTCCCATCTTTTCTCAATAGTTCAACAGTTCATTAACACTGACATCAGAAGTAATGTCGTCAGCATCTGAGCCTCGTATATGTACTTCAGGCACCATTTTCAAGATTAATCACACCATTCATCAATATTAAATCCCTAAATGTTGAGGATGAACTCAAAAGCCCAGTGAAATGTTTGTGTCTGGATTAGCTCTTCTTGTAGCGTGTATGGAAGTCAAGGAGGCAGGAGGCTAAAACCTCATGAAGTCAAACAGCAACAGTACTTATAGACTAGTCATATAAGCAGAGACAAATGTTGGAGAGTCCACTTGAACCTTGGACAGATCTCTTCTGCACCACAATGTCTGTGGTACATACCTCAAAGCATGCTGTAGTCAGGGAGGGCTGATTTGAATGGCCCAGGCTAGATGAGAATGACTATCAGGATGACCCTAAATATTAGTTTATGTACCCAGTCATCTAAGTGAACAACACGGTTCACACTTCACAAATCTTCTTCCAGCATCTCTACCAGCTCAGACAGATAGGACTGTTTTAGTTATAGCCATTTCATCTGTGGTTCTTATGCTGCTACCATATGTTGAGGGAGGAACCAATGCAGTTTGTTACCAAGTCTGATGGCTTGCTATTGACATGTCAATGTGTATGAAAAGATGATAATATCACTGATATCATTAATTTACTGGGGTGTTTATATAATTTTTGTTTGTTCCGTATTAGGTCATGTGCAACATTAACAGCCCCAAAAATGTTAGGAATTTACAGCTGTCATCTAGGCTGAGAAGGGCTAGTTAAAAATCAAAAATTACAATATTTTCAAGAAAGAGAAGGATGTGGTATTTATGACAATTTTACTCTCTAAAAATTGCATCACTTGCCATACACAAAGAATGGAAGAGAATTCTGTGAGGCTGTTCGTTGTGAAGCAGTGGCCTTCACAGGAGGCTGGACAGGAAGCTGGCTTTAAACAGATGGATGTTACCATGAAAGCTTGAATTTTTGTAATGCTTGATACGTACCTAGACAACTCTGGATAGGAATAGGATCAACATCTAGAAACTCTCTAAGAGTTAAGCCAGTTTTATTTGTAACCTCTGCTTCCAGTCTTTTAGATAGAGCTTCCTTTGGCATTTCAGTGGTAAAACATACGTAATCCATCTGGTAGTGTGGAAGTAAACAGGCTGGGTAAGAGTGACACATTTAGGGTTAACAGCTTTATGGAGGCAAAGATCTGAATAAAGATCATGTCCAGACAACCATGCCAGAGATTTAGCCCAAGGCAGACTTACGGAAATCCAGAGTGATAAATGTTTGAGTACAAAGGCTGATACTGGCCCATGTAGGAGCTCATACCCGCTGCTGCTGACTTTGTGTAAGGACAATGCTGCACCTCTTCCAGAAAGAAAAGATATCTAAAAAGCACTTTGTGTCTTGACAATGCTTGAGTGCAGCATGAGACATACTACCTGGCTTCCTTAAGCATTCACAGCAATTAGAAGCTGAATTTTAAAGCAAAGATTAGAGAATACTTCAGTGTTTGTTCTCCTTCACAGCCCCTAGTTAGCCTTTTATGTACCTATAGAGGTGTACAAGTCCCTAATGGTCAGAAATTACAGATTACTGACCTTTTTTCCTCTTACTGGGTACCATGCAACTCTTTCCTTGCCTGTGACCCTGGTGCACAAAAGCCCTTAAGTATATTCTTAATCCTGGGACTCAGCTGCTGGAGTCTGTTCCTGAATTTACACCTCTCGATGCTGTTCTCTGACTGTGTCTCTCTGCGGAGTGAAGAGCAGAGGTTAATTTCTTTACATATTAGGAGGGATTACTCTTTGCAACAACTAGAGCCAAGATGGTGACCCAAATATTAACTCACTTAAATACAGCTCTTTAAAAAAAGCAAAGCCAGAGAAACTAAAATATTTGTTTGTACCTACTAATTTTATATCATGAATAAACGCTATTCATTGCCAGCTGAGCCAGCATGAAACCCCTCCACCTGATCATCTGTGAGAAGTAACAAAGGATACTTTCATACGATAAGAAAAGTATGTCATCCTTTAAAAAGTTGTAAAACAAGTACAGACAAAAAGATTCACTGTTAGGAAGATGAAGCAGCATCCTAGAACTGGTAGTTCAAAAGTACTCCAAATTATACATGTTTTAGAGGAACTGAAATGTCCAGGAAAAGGTATTTGGCCCTATTGTACTAAACTGCAGCATCACCTTATTTTCATAACTGGTATTTTATAAACAGATGGGGCCTTAATAAATTTATTAAGTGCATGTAAAACCACCTTTTTTTTTCAAATTAAGTACACTGGTAAATGTTTTCATTTCTTTGATGCCCTCTGCAGTTCTATGTGGTGAAACCTTTTTTATAGACCAGATGATATTTAAGAGTGGTGTGAAGTAATCTCATTGAAAGGGAAGGTAACTTTCAGTGGCTGTGAATGATTATCGGCACTGAAAACCTCATCAGATTCACATACAGAGGGACAGGCAAAAACAGATCTTGTACATGCCCCTCTGGCTTACAGCCCTGGGAAAACTACAGAAACTGCTTTGCTTCTCTTTAGCAAATCTTAATGCCTGGCTGAGAGCATTGGTCATTCTGTTCATAAGCAAGATGTTGTAAAGAGTGGCTTTGTGCTGACTGCCTAAATCAGAGGCAAGAGGCAAAGAAGCAAGGAAAAAAAAAAAAAAAAAAGGTGAAATGACCTGTAAGGCCGTGGATGACTGAACTAACCTCAAACACATGCCCAAGCTGCTAATAAGGTTTGAACAACCCAGTCCTCCCCTTGGCTGGTCCTGCTGTCTGTGAATGAGAAAACGAAGGGCCAATATGTGACTGGAGATTACACATTTCTTGTGCCGGTGAAGCCTGCTTTCCCCAGAATGACAGGCTTCTCCAGAAACCCTGCTGTTGCCACTCAGCATCAAGAAAGGAACAGTGACTTTTGTCCAAAACAAAACTTGTATCTGGTGATTTCTGGTTTTGTGCTGAATATTGCTTTGGCATAGAGCTACAGCAGCCTTGTAAATTCATGAGTACCACTTGTGTCATGTCTTAAGCTTAAAAGGCATCTTGTTTTCACTAGTCTGTCTACAACTTCTGTTTATTTTTCAAATATTTTCTCTTTAACAAGCCACAACAGAATCCAGTGCGTATTATCTGCCCCAGACAACTGGTGATCGAGAGTATCTGTATCCTAGCAAGACCCAAGGCGGCCTGCCTTGGGCAGAAGGCAATTCCTGACAAGTATAACCCGTTAATAGATTTAGTCTCCCCTCATGCTTGGCCTAAATCCGTCCTGCACACATAAAATAATTGCACAGCAGAGCACTGGAGTTACTTCTCCAACGCATTCCTGAGGCCTGACATGTCGACGCTGCATCTCCCAGAGTTGCACCCTGCATGTAAGCACTGAGGAGTCTGTTACCGTTCCAACTCATCGTGTTGCACAGAGCAACTTCTGTTTCCCACCAGCCGCCACACTCGCGGCCCTCTGGTAACGAACAGCGCCCCTGACTTCAAACTGGAGTTTACAGAGGAGCACGTCAGCCCCATAACCTCTTATCTTCATGGGGTCCAGCCTCCGTAACGCCCGCAGAGCTCGAGAGGCCTCACGCCAGGGCCAGAAGCGGCGTGAGAGAAGCACCCGAGAGGTGCTGGTGTTCGGGGCGGCCGGTCTGGGACGCCGAGCACTGCCCACCCAGAGCGGCCGTGCCAGAGGCCGCGGCGCAGCCCCCCCCAGCAGGGGCAGCGCCCCGCTGCCCGCCGCTTAGACCCGCCGCACAGCGCCCGAGGGAGGCGCCCGCAAGCCAGCGGGGCGGGTCACGGGCCGCAGGGACGGGTCGAGGGAGCAGCCCCCGGCCCGGGGAGCCGCTCGCCTCAAGCGCTCGGCCGGCCCGACCACCCCCGGGAAGGGGCCGGGTCTGCCCTCGGGGCTCCGGGCCCTCTCCGTGGAACGCCTCCGGGCAAAGGGCTCCCGCCTGGGCCGCCCGGAGCCGGGCTGGGCAGGGTCGTGCGGGCCCGGCGGGGCTGGGGCAGCGGCTCGGCGCCGCCGGGGCAGGTGGCGGGAGGAGCGGGGGGGGGGGAGCGGAGCGCCCGGCCCAGCTCCAGCTCCAGCTCCCCGCCTCCGGCCCGCGCTGCCCGCCTCAGGGTCGGGGGGGGGGGGTGGTGGTGGTGGTGGAGGGGGGGGTCCCCAACGGCCTCTATATAAGCGGCCGCAATGGCTCTGCCGGCAGAGCCGAGCGGCGCGGCGGGGAGGCGGCGGCCGGGACCATGGCGACGGGCGGCGGGCAGGGCCTGCCCGCCCTGCTGCTCCTCCTCCTCCTCCGGCCGGGCCAGGCAAGTGCGGGGCGCCCGGCGGGGCCGGCGGGCGGGGGGAGCCGGCCCGGCCGAGCCGGCCCCGTGACCTGGCCCTCGGGGTCGCTTTCTCCCCGCAGGTGAGCGGCCGAGAGCCGGCGTGTCCCCGGGCCTGCGGCGGACGCTGCCCGGCCGAGCCGCCGCGCTGTGCCCCGGGGGTGCCCGCCGTGCTGGACGGCTGCTCCTGCTGCCTGGTGTGCGCCCGGCAGCGCGGCGAGAGCTGCTCCCCGCTGCTGCCCTGCGACGAGAGCAGCGGCCTCTACTGCGACCGCGGCCCCGAGGACGGCGGCGGGGCCGCCGGCATCTGCATGGGTAGGTGGCGGCGGGCGGGCCGGGGGCGCCGGGGCTGGGGGACTGGCGGGGCGTCCCCCGCCCGCGGCTGCCCTCCCGGCGCGGTGGGGAGACCCCCGCGGGCCGGGGCTGTCCCGCTCTTTTCCCGCCCTCCCTCCGGCGGAGCGGCTGTTCCTCGGGACTGGCGGCGCCGCGGCGGGCCGAGCGAGAGCTCTCCGGCGCGGCGGGAGCGGCGTCCAGCGGGGCCTCGCGGGCACTGGGCGGGGCGCCCGCCGCGGCGCTTCGGGAGGCGCGGGGAGGTGCCGAGTGCCCTCGGGCTCAGTGAAATGCATTCGCCTTTCTCACTAGTGCTGGAGGGAGACAACTGCGTGTTCGACGGGATGATTTATCGCAACGGGGAGACGTTCCAGCCCAGCTGCAAGTACCAGTGCACCTGCCGAGACGGACAGATCGGCTGCCTGCCCCGCTGTAACCTCGACCTGCTGCTCCCCGGCCCCGACTGTCCTTTCCCCAGAAAAATCGAAGTCCCTGGAGAGTGCTGTGAGAAGTGGATCTGTGACCCTAAAGATGAAGTGATTTTGGGAGGTTTTGCCATGGCTGGTGAGGAAACTAAAACTATTTATCGCAGTCGTTGTGAGGAGGAGGTGATATCATACTGGAAATAGCCATGGGGTTGCCACATCTTAAGACACATTGTTTTGTGTGGTCGGTTTTTTCTGTTCTTTTTTATCATCTAGAGTCACTAGTGAGTATACAGTGGTTATGACTGTAGGCAGAGCTCGACAGGTAAAGGGAAAGATATTCAGAGGATGAATGTGCATAGCAGTTTTAAAAAGTAGTTAACTTGAGTTAGTTCCCAGTTCTGAAACTGCTGTTTATCTGGTACAGGGTAGTTCAGTGAGTCGAGTAAAACAGTGGCAAGCTCATAATTCTCCAAACATTATTTTCACTCCCAGATCAAAGCTGCAGTCTTGCTAGTTGCTCTGAAAGAGTATGTTGCATGATAAATATTATTCTAACAGCTTAGTCTACAAGAGACTTTTTTTTTCCCCTTAAATTTCCCAGCTATTACAAGTGGCCAGCATGGTAGCTAAAACGCCAACAAATTCCTGCCTGTCTGTGCTAGAACTCTCATCATTATTGTTGTCCTCAAAAGCATTATGAAGTGCTTGGAGAAGCATTGGTTACACAGTGAGTGGATCTGGAAAAAAAAAAAAAATCCCATTCCAAAATGCAGAACTCATAAATGGCTTTTGTAATTCAGAAAATAAAGCTACATAATATTTTCCCCGTGTTTTCTTACTGAATTATGTCGACACCCCCTTTAAATTAGACTATTAGTTCAACATGAATTTTCATAAGCTACTTTTACTGAGAGTTGAGGGCACTGCGTTCTCTTCCAGTCACTGCTTTTTGTGGTCTTAAGCAGTTAGTTATGTTGAAACTCAGCTAATCCATTTGAAAAACAAGTAAGGAAGGATCCAGGAAGAAATGCTCTAGTAACTTGTCAGAGTGCTATGAAGTGTCAGTTGTAAGGCACATAAGGCTTAAACAAAAAGCTTGCCACCTTTCTACTATTTTTCCTTTTCTTTGATTTGTTTGACAGTGACAGGCTAATCTGTAAAATGCCTACAGATGGATTATCTGCATTCTTTCTAGCAATGGCCATCCCTCTTGGGAGGCCACCTTTTTTTGAGCTTTACCATGCAAAAGGCAAAAATGCTGTTGTAGAGGAGCGTAATGGTAAGAGGTGTGACTGACAGCTCAGTCATGTTGCCTCTTTCTGTTTACTCCTGTGACAACTGCTGAACCAAACTATACAGTTAACAATATTTGCGTAATACGGCTCAACACTGCCATAAGGGCAGGACAATGATCAGAGTTGACTATGGCTAGTAGCTGTGATAACTCCTGGAAATTACTTCTTTCCTCCCTCCCCACCATCACCCTGGCTGTAATATGTCAATAATTGATAAGATCGGGTGACTTTATGACTCTTGGAGTAAAGGACTTTACTTCCATGCTGTTTATTAGTTTAGATAAATCATTCAGCCTCTCTCAAATCATATCTAATGTAAATATTTTCATGGCATAGCTTTAGAACAGGTTTGTGATGTATTTCCATTGGAAAGAGTGAGGAATAAAGAGATTAGAGTTCTAAACTGGTAAAAAAATTGGCAATAATTCTTCCAGCTGTGGACTTGAGTGAACTGAAGCTGAATGCTTTGCTGATTACACTGATGCGCACTTTTCTGTTATTTTTAGATGTAGGAAGTTGCCATCCAGGCTCCTAAAAAGGCAGCTTTTAAAATTCCTAAATCCTGGCAAAAGCATGGATTTTGGACCTTTTTTTTGTCTCACGTGTTTCTTCCCAAATGTAGTAGAGCTCAGTTAGATACTGGGTTTTCACAGGAGTTTTTCTTGTAATAAGGTTCTGTGGGGTTTTCTCTCCAGCATACAGACAAGAGGCCACACTTGGGATCGATGTGTCAGATTCAAGTGCCAATTGTATTGAGCAGACAACAGAATGGAGTGCTTGTTCCAAAAGCTGTGGAATGGGCTTTTCCACCCGTGTTACCAACAGAAATCAACAGTGTGAGATGGTGAAGCAGACACGGCTTTGCATGATAAGACCTTGTGAAAATGAAGAGCCATCTGATAAGGTATGCTGCAGAGTGGCAGGGGAGCAGGGTCTCTTCAGCTGTAATTCCAAGGTTGCAGTATTATGGTCTAGAATGCTCCAGATGCAAGTGTACGTAAATACAACTTTTAGCATGTGTGCCACAAGCCCAGTGTTTTTGGAAAGCATCAGACTTGCTGTGTTTGCTCAGCAGCTTTGTGCTGCACCTCCAGCAGGTCAAGGGAGGTGATTCAGCCCCTCTACTCCATTCTGGTGAGACCCTGCCTGCAGTGCTGTGTTCAGCTCTGGGGCCCCCAACATAAGAAGGACATGGACCTGTTGGAGCAGGTCCAGAGGAGGGCCACAAAAATGATCAGAGGGATGGAGCACCTCTCCCATGAATACAGGCTGAGAGAGTTGGAGTTGTTCAGCCTGGAGAAGGGAAGGCTCTGGGAAGACCTTATCGCAGCCTTTCAATACTTAAAGAGGGCTTATAAGAAGATGGGACAAACTTTTTAGCAGGGCCTGTTGCAATAGGATGAGAAGTAATAGTTTTAAACTAAAAGAGGGTAGATTTAGACTAGAAATAAGGAAGAAACTTTTTAGGATGAAGGTGGTGAAACAGTGGAACAGGTTGTCCGAAGAGGTGGTAGGTGCCCAGTCCTTGGAAACCTTCAAGGCCAGGGGCTCTCAGCAACCTGATCTAGTTGAAGATGTCCCTGCTTACTGCAGCAGGGTTGGGCTAGATGATCTTTAAAGGTCCCTTCCAACCCCAAATATTCTGTGATAATTTGAGCCATCCCAAATGGATCAGATGTATTGCATGTGCAGACTATTTTGACAGCTCAAGCATGCTGATTTCTCCCACAAATGCAATTGTACTGCCTGTATGTATACTTCAGAGCTGCGTGAAATCGTGCAAAATCTGCTTGGGTAAATGAAACCTTACCTTAATCCTTATGATGCTTTTTCCAAAAGCAAATCCAACATGGACACTTCATGTGCAATAAATGTGTATCTAAGGGAGCTGTCTTTTTTGCTGCTTCTACCCATTATAAAAGTGTTACTGTAAAGGAGAATAGCATGTAGCCAGGTAAGAGGACCATCACTTTGTATAATGTTCTGAGTGTTGGAAGGATTGCTAAGGCTTTTGCTCAATACTCTGCAGTTTCAATTACTGTGTTTTGAAAAGAATATGAAACATTTGTGAAGAGTTGGGGGCCTAACAAGGATGATCAGAGGTCTAGAAAACATGTTCTTCTAGGGAAAAATTGATTGAACTGAACTTTTTCTGAGTGCAAGATAATGGAGATGCATTCTCATGACTGCGTTTAGATGTTGCAGCCTGTTCTGAGTCCATGGGGAGTTTAGACTGCATAAAAATTAAAACATGAGTGAAAACCTTGCAAGCAGTAAGAATAGTGAGTGTTAGGGTTGTCTGGGGCAGATGTGGAGTCTCCGTCACTGAAGATTTCCAAGGACAAGCTGGACAGCCATTTGTTAAGAATAACAAGGTGGTTCTGCCTTGAGTCACAAGAATGGGCTGTGACTTTTGATGTTCATTATAGCCCTCTTTTTTTCCCCTCCATCTAGTCCTGTAACTTGCCCATTTGGCTTCCTGATTCTCTGATGAAACTACACTAACCTGAGAAGTTTTCCAGTATAGTTTCATAACGAACATTGGTTTGGCTTGACTCAGATGAGGGGAGGTGGCTTTAATTATTTGTCATTTATTACTGACCTAATTACACACTGGTGTCAAAGGGCAGATCTTGCAGGTGTTATCTGTAAGTAACTACTGAAGGAGCTGCAGAATCTTACTGCTGTTGAACGAGCAAAGACAACAAATTTTAAGTTTTCAGAGTAGACCTCTATCCTTATATGTCAATTTTTAACTGCTTTCTGTCTTATGCTATGATGTATCTAATGGCTCTTCATATTTCTCTTAGAAAGGGAAGAAATGTACCCGAACAAAGAAGTCCCTGAAAGCTGTTCGCTTTGAATACAAGAACTGCACTAGCATACAGACATACAAACCTCGTTACTGTGGCCTCTGCAATGATGGGCGATGCTGTACCCCACACAACACCAAAACGATTCAAGTCGAGTTCCGCTGTCCTCAGGGCAAAGTCCTAAAAAAGCCAATGATGTTGATCAACACCTGTGTCTGTCATAACAACTGTCCTCAGAGTAACAATGCTTTCTTCCAGGCATTAGATCTGACATCTAGTGAAGCAAAAATATGAAAAGCATAAATTAGGTAGCACAAAAGGTATAAATAGTTTATACAAAACTTGACCCACGATCAGGTGAATGTAACAATTGCATATGTAAAATATCTAAGATGTTTTTCAAAACAGTCTAGGTGCTTTCTTTTTTCCTGTAGTTTATTAAATACCTCGTTTTACATTTTTCCCCTCCAAATGTCTTTTATTCACTTGAATGAAATTTTGTACCTTGGACAGAGCCTCCTTTTTTTCTTGACGGTGGCATAAAGATTACAAAGCGAACAGGTAGACTTTCTCCTTGAGTTAAGGGGATCATGCCACGAGTTTCAGTAGCTGTAAGACTGGGCTTTTCAAAAGTAAATGGATTCCTTGGGGAATGCATGATACCATATCACATAAGCTTCCAGGTTCTTAACTTCACTTTGCATAATGTATATAAACACTTAAGCAGTGTTCTTTTTTTATTCTAATGAAACTGTTTCTGATGACAGTAAAAATCTTACTGATGAAAGTGTTGCATTCTTGTATCTTATCAAATACCTTCCATCTATACCTCCGACTTTCTCTGAGGATTAAGTTTGCACATAGCCCCTGAAATGACATAGCTAAGATCTCTTATCCTGAAGCATAGGAGATTGATAGCTGACAGCAATTAAATTTCTCTTTGGTAACTTCACTAGCAGTCTAATCCAAAACCCGCTGAAGTCAGCGTCTTAGGAGAACTTCATTCTAACCAATGTGAGTCTGTAGATACAACTATTTGGATGCAAAACCAATTTTTTGTAAATTCCTCTGAAATACTAACTGTATCATAGGGTGCTTCATTTCTTACATGTATATGTAAATAGAAACTGTATATATTGTAATATAACTTTACTAAGTAAATAAACTTTATGTGATTCAAAATATTTTTTCTAAAGTTGTTTTTCTTAAACTACCGACTTTTCACAGCTAAAAGCAATGGGAAGAAAAAGGATCTGCATACTCCTAAAATCAAAAGACCCTATCTTGTGATGTTCTTAGTGTACCTCTTCTTAATCACTGCCCTAACAGGCATGCAATGTCTTGGTGCAGGAAAGGATGAATAATCTGTGAGGCACACATTAGAAGGGAGGTTTCTTTCAGAGTAAGTTAGCCTGGGAGATAGGAAGATGTAAATAAAGTTAGCTTTGATGTGATGTGCCCTGAAACATAGTGGTGCTGGGGAAGAATATGTGATTTGGAGTTTGGGTTTGGGTCTGAAGAATTAACAAAGTGTTTAATTGGGTCTTGCAGCATTTCAGCGTCACAAAAGCAGCCTGTGATGCTGCCTGTGCTAGATATTGTATGGCAATTTCCTCAAAAAATAGAGCCTGAGGGTGGCAGTTTCGTGTATGTTAAATCATATATGTAACAGGATTGTGCAAATAGGTCATAAATACAGTTGTGCAGGCATTCAGCTGCCTAGACTGTGGGATCAAGCTTAGTTTGGTGTGTGTCTCTGTTAAGAGATCCCAGAGTAGTACTTATCCCACAACCATTCTATAATCACGTGGTAGGAAACAAGTCTCAAGAATAAAAGACAGAAGGCCACATCCCGGCATATTTGACCTAGTGTCCTCCTTCCCTGGAGGAGCTAGCAACCTCCAGTCTGACGATACCTAAGATACACACAGGGTGGAATTCAGCTCCATGTTAAGACTCTGGAATTTGGTATCTACATGTAGACATCTAAATGCCCATTTTAGCCAATGAAGCCTAAAGGAAAGTTAACTGTGAGCAAGTATCAACAGCCAAAGATTTTTTAGTATTTTAAGTCATCCTTGAAAGTACGAGGTCCTGGTGCTAAAACCCATAGTGTTTCAGTTAAGGCTGGATAGATCTTGGGTCCCCACTCTGGGCTCTTACATGGCTTTCCCCACTAACTGTGCCAATGATAAATTTCCTTGCAGTCATTGCTGTTGTTATCAACACGTCCCTGCCCACCTTATGCTGTTCAAACAGCTGGAACAAGACTAGTCTTGCCCCTCATCAGAAGCGTGCTCATGCATACATGCAGACTCCCTGCCCTTGCACTCATTAATGCCTAATCATAGAACCATAGAATATTTGGGGTTGGAAGGGACCTTTAAAGATCATCTAGCCCAACCCTGCTGCAGTAAGCAGGGACATCTTCAACTAGATCAGGTTGCTGAGAGCCCCTGGCCTTGAAGGTTTCCAAGGACTGGGCACCTACCACCTCTTCGGACAACCTGTTCCACTGTTTCACCACCTTCATCCTAAAAAGTTTCTTCCTTATTTCTAGTCTAAATCTACCCTCTTTTAGTTTAAAACTATTACTTCTCATCCTATTGCAACAGGCCCTGCTAAAAAGTTTGTCCCATCTTCTTATAAGCCCTCTTTAAGTATTGAAAGGCTGCGATAAGGTCTTCCCAGAGCCTTCCCTTCTCCAGGCTGAACAACTCCAACTCTCTCAGCCTGTATTCATGGGAGAGGTGCTCCATCCCTCTGATCATTTTTGTGGCCCTCCTCTGGACCTGCTCCAACAGGTCCATGTCTCTTTAATGTAGAGAGTTTCTAAAGTTCTGGTTTTACACTCCAGCAACCTGAAGTGGTAGGAAATGCCGAGTGCTGGAGAGCATGATGCCAGGACTCCTCTAGGTGTCTGGGGAGTGATTAAGGAACAGGTTAGAATTTAGGAGAGAGGGAAGAATGATTATTTAAAACTACTTTTGCCTCACATCTCTATTTGCTCTCCCTGAGAATCAGGTGGTTTTGTGCAATGCTTTTCTAATATAATGCAAGCTATTGAGTATTTCTCAGGATCATCTTGCAAATTATATGCATCTTGATTTGCAAGAGACACATCAGCTACCGAACAATGCAGCATTTGACTGTCTGAACAAATTTAAACAGTCTTTGGATTAATAAAACCCAGCTAATCCTGAGCCAGAAGTAATTAGAGCATAATGCAGTCAACCACTGATTTACTAAGAAGTAAAATGGTTCACTCAATCACTTTAATTTGACAGCTCCTCTAGTCCTTTCACACCCAAAGTTATTTATACTTGTGCATCAGCTTATCACTGTTTCATTGCTTCTCCTTTATACCTGGGTTTCCCTTCATGTTATCTAGATTTTCACATAATTCCTTATGTTTACCTTTTATTGGCTCATACAAAGCACAGATACCAGGGAGAAGCAGTTCAATAAGAGCTTCCACTTTGCAGGCAGGTTGAAGAGCTTATCTGGGATATGAACCCACAATTCCATGTACATTAAGAGCATCCACTACTCTTAAGTTTGTGGTTTTTTCCCCTCCAGAGGCAGGAGTTTAACTCCCGGTATTTTTGAAGAGACATAAACCCAGCTTCCTGCTGAGACAGTTCTTGTGGATCATCCACCACTTCATTTGAAAAGGGGATTATGTACACTATGGCACACAAGTTCAGTTCTAACTCAAGTAACTCCTTCTGTCTACAGGCAATTCCCCAACACTTTAAACTACGGTCTCCACTGCAGTACACCCAGTGCCAAAATGCCCTCTATAACCTTCCTTAGTGCCTCTCTACATGATCTCCACTTCTTCAATCCATTTTGTGAGAAGGGAGTTGCATTGTTACGAGCACTACAACCTTCACAAAGAAAAGTGCTACAATGTTCAAATCCTTATTAGCTATCTTTATTAACGCCAGGACTATGTCAATCTCAATGTCTTCTTACAATGCTGTAGCATTGCAGCAGGAAAAATATCTTTTGGAAAGGAACACAAATGTTTCCTCTGTACAAAAGGAGCTAAAGATCTGACCCAGTTCTCCACTATCTTTTAGACTATATACATAATACCAATTCAGTGGCTATTTTTACCTCACTTGGTTGATACGGCTTTTTCATATGGTATCAGTTTTGTTACATTCATTTAGATTTGTTTTACTTTATATGAACAGTTACTAGCCTAGTCTTTGGGCCAGTTTCAACCTGTTCCTGCAAAAGGTCATGACACCGATTTAATTAAAACACAACAGTGGTGTGTCAAATCTGTGACATTTGTATAAGTAAACTCCAGTGATAAAATCCTGAACATTTCTGGTTTAGGTCTGTGATTTTCCCAAACAAGAAAAGTTAAATTATTCAGATCAAGCAAAATTAAATTATTCAAATGTCAGCAATTCATTTTCATATCTCCAAGGATTCCCATCTGAGGGTTTCAGGGAACATCACTCGACATTCAGTGTATAGGTCCATGCATGATACATTGAATGGAACAAGCACAAAACATGCCAGTTGGCTTGTTCATTCCATACTCTCTGAACAAATTTACCTTTCTTTTGCTAGTACCAGCCAAGGACTGACCCAAAAATAAGCTGGTTAGAAAACTTTTAAAAAAAATTATTTATTCATTTAATTTAACATCTTTTACTGTTAGCTAAGCGCACCTTCAGTAAGTGATATTGATGATAGCCAGTGTTACCTCCTACAGCACATACACCCAGTAGAAATGTTTGTAGCTACTTCCAGAACTGTTTAATCTTTGTGACTTCATTAAAGCAACATGGTTCTTGCATTTAATCTGCTTTGAATTTGTCTGATGCAACAGTCAAAGACATATTGCAAATATGTCTTTTTTTTGTCTTCACTGACTATGTAAGGAGCCCAGCTGTCAGCCTCCTTAACTGATGCCCGACACTAGAGTGAAAACCTCACAGTGAGTAAAATTCTACAATTGGTTTTGATAAGATCATGGCGTCACCCTTTCTGTTTTCCAGTATAATTCTAGGAGTAATATAATAAAAACTTCAAGAAAAATAGAATATCACTTTTTTTTTTATTTCTAGTCCAAGTTATAATTTGTCTTGACTCTATTTTTATTAATTTATAGGTGTGTGGGGAGATGGACGGGAAGAAATTTAGTTATTGTTTCTAGTCCTAGCATTTATATCTTACAACAAATCTGAACTTCATGGAATAGAACTGTATTTCTCTCCTCTGACAACTTACTGCATTGGAATTTATTTTTCTTCTTAATTTTTTGAAGTAATAATAAAATAATTCTTTTGTACCAAAGGTTTCTGTACTAACTCTTTCAAAAAAGCCATTCTAGTTATGTCTACCATGCTAAATTTTGTAATATGAGCATGCAGGCACAAAATTTATTGTGACCTGAGGGAAAATTCTGCTCTGATTTTCTCATTACCAATTCCATTTTATGCATTACACAGGTATGAACACCTGTTCTATGACCAGAGATACTATGCTGATATCAGTATACGCTGAGACCTACCATGTAGTTCTGAGAGGAACAGTTTACTTGCAAATTTCTATTAAATGTTTTATATTTTTTTAAATCCCTGCAGCTAACACTGTTATCCCTACAACAGATAAAGTTAGAGCTAACAGCTTGTTTCTTTATGATTAAGCACATCTTTAAAATGTTCTCTCCATGGACTGTAGAGGGACCCCAGAAGATTGCCTGCCAGTGATCTTGCTGGAATAACACGAAATTAGTCTCACACTAAGCCTCTCCACTCCAAAGAAACAGTAGGAAATAGCCATTGTTGACCAACTGATTTAATTGAACAATTTGTAGATCAGCAAGCAGGAAAATTTACTTATTTATATCCCAAGAAGTAGCTTTATCCGCCCTGGACGTGCAAATGGTCACATTAAAATAATGAAGAATGGTGCCCCACTGACCTAAAATACTTCAGTGATCATGGATGTTGACCTGGCTGTCATTATTCTCAATGTTAGAATAAAATATTGCCCCCAAAATATTGCATTTCTGTTCATATAGGGAGACCTGTATCTCTCATGTCCTAGGTTGTCTCCCCTCTTCTTTAGCCTTTCATTCTACCAGCATGTGCTGAGTCTGTTTTCCACGCTCTTCTATATTTTTTCCATGCTGTCCTCCATAAATGGCTCTTTTTTATCCCAGTTCTCAAAACCCACTCCTTATCATTCACTTCTACAGTGCCCTCAACTGGTAAATTAAACATGCATATCCCAGAGGCCTTCCGTATTCACCCTATGGATCTTGCCTTCTACCTTTCTCCATGAGTCTTGCAGCCCTCAGGGTACATGTTATGTCCATTGTGGTTGCAAAAACATTTGCTTGGAGCCAATCAGAGCTTTTTGAAGCCTAATAAATTTAATTTTGCTGAAGGTAAAGGATAAAGGATATTTTAAATGATATAATAAAGGATATTCTAAAGACGTGTTAAGTGTGGGGGGACATTTGCTCTCCTGTACCACTGAGTCTGGCTCATTAGAAACCCAGGCTCAGCACCTCCCGTGGCCTAATTCAGAGCAATTCAGAAAGAAAGGATCTATCCGTTAGTCCAAACAGAGACTTGAGCCTGCACATAACCCAGGACAGTGCTCTGACAATCAGGACAGAAAAATAAGCACAATAGCTTCTGTGGGAGGATTGCTAGTTGGGGGTTTTTTGTCTTTTTCCCCTCTGTTTTTAATTAAAGAATTGCACTTCAATAGAAAGCTGGGGGTTTGTGCAAAAATAAGCAAATCCCAGAAATCCTTGCATAGATTGAGGCGAATTAAATCCTCTGAACTGCCTTTGTAAACAACTGCTATCACTGAAATGCTTGAAAAGTTATACCCTCAGCACTTTGCAAAAACTCTATCTTCGGACTGTAAGATGTTAGGCTGCCTGCTTCAGAAACAAAATACACCTCTTCGGGGAAAAGAATCAGATTTTCAACATTTTGAAAGTATACACCTTAGCAGTCTGCAGCTAATGTTCTCACTCTATGGGGTATGAGTTTGTGATTGTACATTAAACTGTTGTTTTCATACCAGGACCATGCTAAGGGCCATGCTAAGGGCTGCCTTCACCACCACTTCATGGCTTAGAGGGAAGATGAAAGTGCCCATCACTTGGGACCAGAATTACAAGCAGCATTTCACTTCAAATTTATAATAAAATATGGGTTTCAGTGGGAAGGCCCAGTTCCCCTCCAAACCATGGAGAAGGGGGACACCTGGTGGCCACAGACCATTTTGTCTGGTCGATAATAAACTTTTTGGGCCTGCTCCTGAAAGTAGGGATGCATTCAGAAGGATGAGGCCAACTGGTGTTATGTAGGACAACTGTCACTGGTTATGGGGACATTAACAGCAAGGGAGGACGGACGTCTGCAGAGCTGTCCAACTTTTAAATTTATCCAAATTATTATTAGCACTATGGTAGGCCCCAGACCCACTGGGAACCTTGTTTGCTTGGTGTAGATATACAATGCAGAAGAAGGTTTCTCATCCCAGAGACTTTCCAGTTAAGTGGTAATGACGCAAAGGATGAAGGGAAGGAGAGACCCTTTTCTCTGGTTAGCACACAAGGCACTAAAAGCTCAGAATACATGAGCAGCTTCCTCCACACCACAGACAATTTGTGGTAAAAGCAGGAAATGAGCCCATTTCTCTTAAGTCACCATCTACAGTCTTAACCACAAAGGCTGTCCTCCTCCTCTTAGCTTTACCCTTTCAAGTCCATCCTGCACTTCAGAGGATCATGTTGCAGAAGAAATAGAGCAATATGCTTTTTTTTTAGAGAACCGGAGGGGTCTCAGGCACCACATCAGACCTTTACAGACTAGAAGGACAATGAGCTCTGGGAAAATTATGGTCTCAGGAATGGTGACAGTTCACTCCATCGTGAAGAGGCTGCTGTCTGTGTATGATATAGATGTACTTAAGACTGTCATACTTCATTTGATTGCAAACCACCGTGTTTTGGGTTACACATTGCCTGGCAGATTATGGATTTGCATCTCTCTTCCTTGGGATGCTTGTGGAGGAAATGTTCATCTCTCACTTGCACTGACCATTAGTCAACGTGGTTGCTGAATATTTCCTCTTCCAAGCTGTAGTGAAAATTTTAGCTTACATATCAGTGTGAAAAAAACACAAAGCCTATGTACAGCAGCAAAACCATGACTTTGGAGAGAGACAGGAAAAACCAAGAGCTCCAAGGCTGGGGAGTGAGTCCCTGCCCTGCTTCCCAGACACTTGGCACACAAAAAAAGAGGAGAGGAGAAATTTCTGCTGCAACCTTCAGGCTTGCCTGAAGTAGAAGGGGAGAGGGAAGGGCAAGAGCATAGTTTTGAGAGATAGAAAAAGCCTCAAGCCAGTTTCATCTATTACACCAAGTTCTTGAGGTATCTGATTTGGGCTTCGGGTTCCTGGAAAGAGCTGATATGTTCTTGACTTAATTCACATTTGATGTGTTCAGCAGTTTGAAGCCCCTTCCCCCCCCCCCCAAAAAAAAAAAAACAAAAACAACCCAAAACCTGTTGAAATGCAAGTGCTAAGCTTTACCCATCTTTTCAATATTCCCATTAAAAGAAGTTTTTCAGATTTACCACGAGGGGGAGGCAGCTGAAAAATTATCAGACACCCATTCTTAGAACTCGTTTTTCTGCGAAAAACACAGGGACATCCGCAAAAAGAGTGCAAGCACTTCTGTCTTCAAGTTTAGAGAAACTATTGACATTTTCATGGCTGTTATCAATTCATATCCTTTTAAGTAATGTTTATTTTTTTTTAATTTTATTAATTACAGTTAGAAAAAAATTCAGCATTTCACAGAGGAAGGAAATCTGCTAATGGAAATTATGCTTTTGCTTCTATATATGGAGTGAAATAATAGAAACAGTTCCTCCAGAACTTAAATCAACCAGGAATGCTGCCTGTTTAATATGAAGTAGATCAAAGAAAAAATCTTTCTAGATTTCATGTCTGTTATACTACACATTGAATCAAAAAATACATACTTGTACTAAAAAAACAGCTGTTTTCTCTTTTTAATAATAAATTCTACAAATCTGTTCCCCAACCCAATTAATTTACTGTGTGTCTGAAACAGAATTTTTAAGGACATAACTACCAAAAACTAAGAACATGAAAGGTCTTAGAGCGATAATTAAGAACCTTCTACTGCCCACAGCACCAGCAGACAAGGCAGAGAAAAAAGCCAGATGAAGCAGAGAGATGTCAACTCCCTTCTCCATGTTCTCCAGCAGATCAGTGGCAGATCCAAAAATATGCAAGAAACACTAGAAAGGTATTTCTTGGATGACTTTTCTTTTTTACGTGATGAAAATAAAAGGAGGTTTCTCTCTCAGTCTCTCTCTCTGATGGCTGTACTTCAACAAGCCATGGAGCATTCAAAGTCCAGGGGCAACGTGAGTGTAGAGCTATGAAAAGCAGCTGGGGAACTCTTTGGGAACACTAATTATGAACGTAAGAGAAATGGTCTTCTCCCCAGTGTGAGACGCCAGTCTATCAAAGATTGGCATTCAATAGCAAGCCTGCAGAATAGGCCACCTTTGAAAGCTATAACGAATAACCTCGAAAGAAACCCTTATAAAATCTTAAACATGCGCAAGATACTAGCCAAGGGCTTAATAAAATACACAAGCCCCACACCAAAAAAACAGACAAAACAAACAGAAACCTATGGCAACTCCAAACATAACAAGATGGACCTCATAAGGAGGAATTAACAGTAAATCTCTCAATAACTTGCCTTTCGTGGCCAGAGGTCTGCTATCTCCCCAGGGTATGGAGCACAGAGAAACCAAATTAAACTGTGGTTATCTGATGTCTCTGGTGAGATTCACTTCGTCCCACGTCAGAGCTCAGTGGGTAGCTAAAGCCCAGGACTGGGAGTCAGAAAGTCTGCGTTCGCTTCCCAGCTCTGCCACAGGGTTGCTGTGTAGCACTGGTCTACTTACTCAGACTTTGTTTGCCTCAGTTTCCATGGCGTAAAAAGTCAGGGATTGCAACAGTGCTGCAGCGCAGGACGATGCTGCAAAGCCCAGAGCAGGGCTGCTCACACACCCGCCAGGTCAAGGGGGGTAACCACTGTCAAAAATGTTAGTTTCTAGATGTTCACCATCACATATTTTTGAGTTCCTAGGATTCCTGGCAGGGAAGGATGGCTTTCAGACCAGCCTCGCTCTATGGATGGTGTATTAAGTGATTGCTGGAAGATGTGGCACTTCTTAATTGCAGGAGGTTGGCGTGCCTGCATGCTGAGTGCCGTGGTGAGGGGAGACTGCACAGCAGCACCCCAAGGCCACGTTACACAGCACGGCACTAACAGGGTTGGACGAGAGGCTGTGGTCTCTCAGTACCCCGCTGAGCTGCCTGACTGTGTTTTCCACCTATTAGTAGTGACCATGAGTTGTTCAAGCTGCAGCTGTAGGAGCGGTATGCTGAGCTGCAGAGACAGGATCGTTTCATATGGCAGCTACAAGGAGGAACAACTGTATAATCTTTGTAATATGTCACCACTGAAAAGGTATCTTCACCCCAGCAGTTACGTGACATGGTCCACAGCAAAGCCAACCCCAGACAAAGCACATTTTATGCCCCCTGTGATCCGTGCAGTTTACAGATGGTGTCTCACAGCCTGGGGTAAACTCAATTTCATAGAAAAGAAATCTTGGAAGAAATTCTCAGATCTATAATGTCACTTGGCAAGGTCACCTCCCATTAGGCACACTTGTTTTCCGTATTACCACGAAATCAAAAACCCGCATCCAGCCCGATTTCTGACGTAGGTATACATAACCACACAGTGAGGAATTTGCAGGAAGCCTGTGGGGAAGTGCAGGCCACAGCCAAGGGAAGAGGGCATGCAGATAGCATGTAGGAACATGTGATCCTGGCACAACACAGGGACTTATCTCAATTAAATTTTACTTCAAATCACATGGAGGAAAGTCAACAGAGACTCTCCAATGCACAGATCGGGCAATCAGCCTGCAAAAATTCCTGCCACAGAAGGAAATATCTGTATTAAAAATTAAATAATTTTTAAAAAATAACAATTAACGTTATTGCAAAGTCAAGCCCTCCCAATCTAGGAATGCCACCAATAAATCTGCCTGTGTGAGGTGTGATTCAGCTAGGTTCCCTCACCAGTCTCACCCATTTGGTTTAAGAGTTGAATCTTGATGTTACAATCCCCACTGCAGAAAGTAACAAGGAACTCACATCTTACCTGGGATCTGTGATAAAAGCTATTACTGTGATCCCCAAGAACACCCCTCTGAAGATACTGGGTGTATTGGCTATAACAGATGTGATCCAAAAAAGCAGCTGGAGGAGGCTCCATGATGACAAACCAAGATGACAGGGGCCAAAGCAGTAGGAGCTGGTTTTCCCTTGTAGACAGACAGGGAAGTAAAATGTGTGATCCAAACAATCTATGCCACCTCTGAAATAAGGTGAAAACAACCAGACAGGAGATGACATGGCTGTAGTGGAAATGTCCTTCTTGACTACAGACCAAATACGGGAAAAGCCAGTGACAGCTGCTTTCAGTGATCTTAGGAACATCATCCTGATTTCTCTGGGCATTTTCTTTCTGCCAGATCCACATTTTATATCTCCAAGGTCTTCACCTCCTATTAACCCCAGCAAAGAGAAGTTAAAGGAAACGAGTGAGCAACTCATTTACAATGTTCTCATCATCATCCTCAACATGGGACTCATACATGGACCTTAGCTGGTTCAAAGCACTTCTAGTTTCTACAGCTTTGGGGCATATGTTCTCTGATGGAAGTATGAATTAAGGCTTGAATTTGTCCCTTTGGAAAAATGAATTAAATAACTTCAGTTTTATTGCATTTAAATAGCCAAAATTACTTGCAATAATTGACAGTCATGAAAATAGGCAGTGGTTATATGGATTGTAATCCAACATCTTGTGTCACAGAAAGTGCTTTCCATTATTTGTAGCATCAGTCACATGTTAGCTCCTCAGAGCCTCTTTCCACCCTCTTGCTTTTTTTGAAATGAGCTCTTCAAAGGGCCTGCCTGTGGCCTTTGCTTTTACAAGGTCACTTCTAGATGTTTCTATGTTTCAGATGAAGATGTCCCTTACATTTCACTTCTAGGAATACAGTAGGACAGCATAAGACAAGAATAGGAGTCTGGGAAGCTAGAAGTGATAGAAATATATTAATAAGGTGTCTGTGTCATCATCCAGTAGAAAGGATCCCAAGGACCACAGGAATCTTCACAAATTGTCCTGTATCAATAGAGGAGCTCTACTGAGGGGACGCTTCCCTTAAATTACTTTGGCAGCCAAGATTCAAGTAGTGAGGACCAGTCCTTCAGCCTTCGGGGCTCTCTCTGTTGTATGCCATTTGTGGGTCTGTTTTCCACTCTTTGATTTCACGTTTTTGAAGTTGTTTGATATTTGCATGCAGAAAATTGTTACAAGAGAATTGTATCAAGATGTGTTTTAATACACTTTATTTTTCCAGGCAGTCCTTCTACCCACCTCCCAAGTTCCAGAATCGTACTGCATACATACATAAATAAGAAACAGGGTTGTGAAATCACATCCAACATGATGTAACCCAGGCCCAACCTCTAAAGACTGTGTTGTTCAATCTGACTGACATCAAAAAGCAATGTAAAACTTGATTGTGATGCCCCCACAGTGCTGTGGGTAGCAAGCCAGCCTGAGCACAACCCTGTCACTGCATCTTATGATGTCTCTGCAGAGCAGTACTGTCTTGATCTGTTTCCTGTAGGTCTCAAGAGCTCTGAATAAAAGCCAAATGTACAAAAAAAAATTTGTTCCTTCATAGAACAAGTCAGTATTCTAATTATGGTACAGGTAAAGATAACAGCATGGGGGGGGGGGGGGGGGGAAGCAAGCCAAAAAAACCCCAACTCAATGAAATTCTGTGTTCTGTTAAAATATACCTATAAGATTAACCAAAATAAAGATCCATAGCATCTAGATCTTCATTTATGACTGCAATGAAGTTGTCACCAGAAGAAAATTTCTCCTAACATGTCTGTGCTGTAGACGTTTCTAAACTTTGAACCATTTTGGCTCTGAGTTTTACTGTTTCATCCCCCTCTGTCAAGAAACAGTATCAGGCAGCACTCACAAAGCAGGCACTTACCTGAAACAAAAATTGTAAGATTCATGGAAAACACTTTCTGAATGAGAGAGATGAAAATCTTACCATAAACTTTCTCCAGGTATTTTTCAAATATTTGTATCAGCACTTGGAAACAAACTTAACTACCTGTGCCTAGCATGATGGTGCTTGTACTTACAGCTCTGATGCAATATAGGTCATGATAAACTATAGTAACAATGGATCAAATGTGGAATTAACTTCCACACAAAGATCTGGAGCTCTTGTAATGGGGATAGCACTTGTGCCTAACCAAAAACTGAAACTGACCTCAGGGAGTTTGGAAGTTGCAAAGCCATTCAGATCCAGCAAGAAAACCACTGTGTTTTGAACAACCCTTCATCTTCTTGGCTAACCAAAGAGCATTCTGGTTTGGGCCAAATCAAAATAGGATATTGGTCTGCACGGGGAGTCCCTATAAAGTGATTTCATACTGCCTTGCTTTACCATCCCCAAATGCTAGTATTGTTAGGACATAACACTCTTTTTATCACAGTCAGGTGCAGATGCTCAGTGCATTTGGCCCTGGCTTAGACCAGCATAGGGAGTGTGCTGGTGAGCCTGGCTGATCACTCCGCAGTAGCAGCCCTGATCAGCCTCCAGAAAGACAAAAGCAGTACCAAGGGACATTCGAATGAACCTGGGGGCTGGAGGAGCAGAAACAGGATGAAACTTTAAGGTATAAACACACAAAAAATATACAAATCAGAAAAAGTTCTGTAGAACCATAAAATTAATCAAGTTCCACTAAAAAAAGCAATCCCAGAAGAAGACATCTGAATTGTCACAGACCAGTAGTTCATACATTTTCATATTAACATGTTTTGACAAATACACATTTTCTGACAAAAAAAGGTTTAAAAAAATTTCCAGGCAGCTTTATGAGACAGTAGCGTGTGCCCCTCTGCAAACACACCTTTGTTCCTACACCTGTGATCTCAGAAGGGCTAACACCTCCACTATGGGCCTGAGGGGCCAAGACAGCCTTCTCTGGTCTAACAGAGACCAACAATCCTATAGAGCAAGGATTTAGTCATGAAAAGAGGTTAGTTACAAAGAAGCATCTGTGCAACTTTTCAAAAATATTCTGGATTATGTTCTTAGTCATATGATTTAGTTTTAGGCAGCCCTGCAAGGAGCAGGGAGTTGGACTTCATGATCCTTATGGGTCCCTTCCAATTTGAGATATTCTATGATTCAATGATTTGGGGAATTAAGAAGAGTATTTGACAGAAAACATGGGATTGTGATTTGAGAACATCAGAGGAGGAGACTGACTGACATGTATCCTAGCTGCCACGGTGAGGCAGCCAGGGATGTGTCATGGCAGATACAAGTAGAGATATTTCTGTGAGTACAGAATATAACTGATATTCCAGGATTTAGCCACAATGGGTAAAAGATTTTTGGGAGGAACTGTAACTGATATGCATTTTTTCTTAAATACCCGTTTTCATTAAAGGTGAATTTAAGCTAGAGAAGCTGGGAAGGAAACAGAGGAGGAGAATGCCTGCCTTACAGGACACTAGTAGAAGAGTCTGGGTTAGTCTGAAGAAAACACTCATGGAGAAAAACTGTGATTACTCTCTATAAACACAGAAGAGTAGACCAAAAACGGAGAAGGGAAAGAGCTAATAAACTAAACTAGGAAAGCTCATCCAAGAACACACAGGCACAGAGTGGCAATTAAGAAGTTTAGACTGGAAATTTAAAATGGGCTCCTAGCAGAGAAAGTCAGCAGCATGTTCCAGTAGGAAGGGAAAAAGCAGAAAACCCAATTTATTTCTAGGACAGTGCTTGTTAAATTCATTTGAACCATCTGTTTTACTGAAGTAGCAAAGGGCTTGAGCTTGAGGTTGGATTACTTTACAGGCCTAGACATTGGACAGTCCTGGTTAAGCACAGTCTTACCAGAGGAAGCAGCTGGGCACTTCATTGACACCTGAATTTAACTGGGATGGCAGAATTGGTCTTTTGCACCTCCTAAACCAGATCAGATGGTCAGGCTGAGGTACCAGCTTTGCTCTGGGACCACCAGACAGAAGTATCAGCCACCTGTAGACACACAATTGCAATTCTGCTTTCCTTCAGGTGACAATGGCAGGGATGCTGCTCTCCTGTGTGTTATCTCTTAGCAGTGAAAACATTTGTCTGGGAAGCAGGATACACAGACTGGTGGGAACTCACCCTGACCCATGTTCAAGCAGGGCATAAGTACTACATGCTCAGCAAGACAGAGAAGGCAAGAAGAGGTCTGAAGTCTGTGGGCAGAAGGAATCATAGGTCATGTCCCTGCTCCCAGGAGTCTCTTGTAATGGTACTAGACATCGGATAAGATATGAAAACAGCTCTGGGAGCAGAGAGGGGAAGCCAGGCCATTTCCTTCCCAGCTAAATGCCCTCTGCCCTGGACTGAAAGGTCATGTTTGTGCTCTTCCTCTCCTCCAATGCATCCTGAATTCTTCCCTGCAGTTTCTCCAAGAGCAATGCAGCTTGCTCAGTCCAGAATAGTCTAGAGCTGGTGACTAAGAGGCTGCTGTTTGAGGGGAGCCATGGTTTTGAATGATTGACAACTGTTGTAACCACCAAGGTACGGGAGGGGAACTAGCAGTTGCTGAAGGTATAGCCTTAGGCTACTCCTATTAGCTAGCTGACAAATCTGTAAACAGCTTTCTTTAAGAGCTGTAAGCCTCTAGCCAGAGCTTATAAAGATGAAACAACCATTGTGAACAGATCCTTTCCTTTGCCTAATCTTAAAAATCCTGCCTAAACCGAGGTACTTTCCCTTTTAGAGAATTTCCCAGTTTTTAACCTAGGGAAGCAATAAAAGCACCAACAGAACTTCCCAAAGAAAATAAGGATCATGTCCTTATTTACTCATCTTAACTTAACCTCCAGGAACAGACTGCAATGACTATCTCTCCAAAGTCTCTCTGCTACACAGCTCTACCCCCTACATCTGCCCAATTCCCACTTTAGGGAATGAAATGCGGAAAACACCCCTCTTGTTTTCCTCCCAATATTCTGCAGGTTTTGGGGCAAATATTTCTGATACTTCTGATACAGTGACTACATATGAAATGATGTGCTAAATAAATCATAAACTGGAAAGACCAGACCACTAAGAATACTTCATGATATTTCTATTTTTAAAACTGATAAGAAGAGCAGACAATGCAGCTCCTAACACATGAAAGGAGAGGACATGCTGTAACATTTAACTTCAGAAAACATAACACAAATAGGCTGTTGGTCTGCATGATTGTTTAAGCCAGCGTTTCCAAACTTTTAGGGTAATGGGACCACCATTAATGCTAAGACCCTCTTGTGGACCACCATGTACCCTGTATCATCAAACTTTTAATTGAAAACACAACAAAGCTGTTCAGTTTGGTTCTGCAGCCCAGCTGTGGACCACTTACCATAAGCTTGTGGACCACCAGTGGTCTGCAAACCACAGTTTGGTAACTATTGGTCCGAGTGACTCAAGGCTAGAAATGTGCCAGAAAAAGCAATAGTAGGGTACTAATGTAATTACAAAGATATTACACATAACTAACCATATGGATACAGAGCTCTTTATACCACCCGCAGCTTTCCATGTGGGAACGCAATTCCAGCTCCTGATTGTCTTCTTGCTAATGCCTCCCATACAGTGTAGTTTTTGCAGCACGTCCTGGGACTTGTTTATATGCATGAGCTTTGTGCCACAGCCAGTAGCTACAATTAAGGCATAATTATAAGTGGTAGGGCAGGGAGAAAAACTTGGCTACCAGTAAATTTCACAATCGACGGTTCTCCTACATCTAATAAAATAGTTTAATTGGGCTTCTTCTTGTTTGCCTCATTCTTTAACTAGTTATGAGCCTGAGCTGTTTTTCCAAAGTCCCTGAGTCTTGTGGGTCTGTATTTTAAGGCCTGGTTCTCCTCCTCACAGAGAGGAGGTGGAGCAGTGCAAACCAGAGATCTCTAGCCACAAATGACTACTTCGAGTCTTGCCCAAATACAGTTTTCTTATATGTTTTGGGCATTCTTGAATTCTCGGTTTATGTTTTTAGGTCCATCCAAACTCTAAATACACATTGATCTTTGAATAGCAGATACTTGTTTAATATGCTCTAATATACATGCACACACACGTACACACATACACAGAGGGTTTATCTACAGGACACAGTGAGGTGCTGTGCAGAAATGCCTTAACTATCTCTAAATGACCTTGCTGAGGACTGCACAGCACTGCACAGAGCCATACTCAGAAACCCGGTGGACCTTAAAGGCCAGTCTTTTCATTTCTGGTGTCAGTGAATACCACAAGGTAGAGAAGTCCAAGTTGTCTCTAAACAAGCTTACTCAGACACTACAAATAGTGTAGCCACAATCCCATGGAGCAGTGAAGATATATTGTGACATATTCTTTACTACTAACACACTTTCAGGCTTCCATGGTGCCTTTGGAAAGGAAAATTCACATTCGGTCCTTAATCTCTCGTGGAGAAGTAAATTAGCACCATGAAGCTGCAGAGTCCCCAGGTAGCAACAGGCTTAGATTATGCAAAGTCCAAGGAGGCAAGAAAGGAGGATTTCAAGCTGCCAGGAGGGGTGAGTGGGCCTCTTTGGAGCTCCTTGACCATCCCTAAGGTGAACCCTTGCAAATGCATTTAAAAGCTCAGAAGACATTTTATGTAGAATTAGTCTTTGGCACTTTCTGATTTGAACTTGGTAAGGCTCTTTGGACAGTATTTATGGCTGCTTGGGAAGCAAATGGCACATTATCATTTGGATACAGAAAGGGTGGGTCAGTTGCTCTAAATTACACAGCAAATGAGTGGCAGGGCCAAAAACCGAGGCAAGGAGTGCTGATTACATGTTCTGTTCTCTTGGCCCTGTGCCTGCATCCCAGTGCTGCAAAAGGAGTCTTTTACTTAGGCAAACACAGAAGAGGGAGGGTGCAAGAGAAGAGTAAGATTAAAAACTCTGGAAAAGAGATTGCAGAGAGAAAGACATTGCATACCACCCGTAAAAAGCTGTTTGTCACATGGAAACAGCAGCAGTTCTCCCAGGCCAAGCCTGTGGAGACAAATTTATCTCTTGTGCAACATTAGTGAAGGAAAGAGACAAAGTTACTTCAAGAATGGATTTGAGCCAGTAAACCAGCTCATTTTTGTTTGGTTGTAACAGAAACTTGCCTTATTCTTCTTTATCCCTGACCTTTTATTGGGGAAAAAATGAAAGTAGAGCTGGGCAAAGCTGTACTCTGGGAAAAAATATATATCAGCAGTACATGGCTTCATGAGATGGAAGAGCTATGGAGATTTGTTTTTTTTATATACGGAAGATCATGTAGATATACTTGGTTTACACAAACGCTATGTTGATGCTAATGCTTGCCATTGCCCATGGCATGCACCACAATGTGCTGTTCCAACACTGCTCAGCCACCATGACTGAGAAATTAATGTGACACCTAATGAAACAATCCTAAATTCCTCTGGGAAAAAAGAGAATTTCTCTTCTTTTGCTTCCAGTGCGAGCATATGTGAACTTAACCATGCTCAGAGTCATGCACAAGCCCTGCTTCCCGTGCTCGGAGCCAGCCTGCAGCAAGCTGCTCGTGCGGATGTGGAGCTGCATGAGGACACGTGGCCCAGCATGGGAGCGGGTGCCTCTCCACTCATCAGCTCCCACATGAAGGGCTGGCACACCTCCACGGCGAGCTGAAGGCAAGGCAGCTCAGCTTCCAGGGATGCAATGGTTTCTGCAGCTTTGCAGCTCTCCAGGAGGAGATAGCCAGCTCTTACCTTCCTGACAGGCATATACACATGAACTAGCATTTATACTTCTTTTTTTTTTCATGTTTTTCACAGACCATTTTTGGAATCTGGGAGCTTATGGGTCTGAAATAACCCAAAGTCTGGTTTTCTCATGATACCTTAGGTCCTGCTTGGAGGAAGCACAGCAAGAAGACGAGACCTAATCTCATTTTATTTCATCCTGGAAGCTCCTTGAGGAATTCAAAAAGTCTGTGAAAAACCAAAACCAAACAGAGAATGAAAAGAGAAGAAACCCACAAACAAAGAAATCCAGCTTTATTTGGGTTTCCCCTAAACACATGTTTCTCAACTGCACAGCACTGGTCACTGAGATGATATTTCCTCAGATGTCTTATGACTCACAGAGCTACATAAACTATGTTTGCCATTCGTTGGGGCACTAAGTGGTGCATATTTAGTTAATCTCTATCCCTCTGCATTCTTCTTATTTATTTTTCCCAGCTTCCCGACCAGTAACTCCTTCCATCTCTGACTATGCCCATCGGGAGCTTTCAGGATAGAGAGACATACAAACTAGTTTTTTTCTCTATGACTTTATCTCCTCATTTCAGGGCAGGTTTTGGATGCAAGCGTTAGCTCTATTTTCCGAAAGAAAGTACAAGTTTCCACTCCCTTATTTTTCAAATGACCGAAGTCAAGTAAAAGGTATTGATACTGTTCTTGACAATGTAAAGCAAATGATCCCCCTGTTGCTTTCATCCTTCCACTAAGCCTGCTATTGCTACCCACTTTCTAATGCAAACTTCTCATGTTCCAGTGCATTTAATGGGCATATGTGAGGCTGTGTTATTAGTGCATTAGAAAGTCATATGCTCATAAAATAGCAGTGGCATCATCCAGTCACAGCCTACCTGGAGGTTCAGCTGCTGAAACGGGGACTATTTAAAGGAGTCAGATTAAGAAGTGGACTGCAAATGCAGATACTTTCACAAGAAAAAATTAGGTTTTTTCCTCCAACCTGTCCCAGTAACAGATTTAGTGTACAGTAGGGTCTCCCCACACTTTCTCCCCCATGAACAGTGCCTCTGATGCCTGCCACAAATTTTCACAGTAGCTTTCTCTTGAATTAGTTTTAATCCAGAAAAAAAAAAAAAAAATCTGTTTCAGAAGAAGAAAGGGATTGAGCTCCCAAGGTGAGGTTAGTTTTCACTCCACCAGAGAGATAACAAAGAACTCTCATTTTTAAAGTCCCTCTGTGGGACTTAGTGTTCCCATCAGTGTAGACAGGGGTCTTCAGATACACCTGCCCCTAACACTAGAACAATACCAAGAAGATGCTCATATAGGGGACAGCGTATCATCCTGAATCCCCATCTCTCTCTGCTCCCTGTAGCACAACATGCCTGTGAGGTAGGGAAGTACAGATCCCCACTCCACAGGACAACTGTGGATGGCAAAGGCCATCTTTGAGACTCCTCATAGAAGTCTCCTGTCTAGGTGGAGAGAATTCTGTCCTTAAGTCCAAAATCCCAATTTGAGTAACTCCTTGAATCAGCAGCTTTCCGTTTTGGTGAGGGAGCTGCCCAGGCTCTGCCACTTGGCACCTCAGTGCTCTGCTTGCTCAACACCAAGTCACCAAGATCCCACATAAACCCTGCTGGGAGCCGAAAATCACAATCACCTAGATTGGACAGCCTTTTCTGAGCCCCCTTCAACAGGGACATCTGGGTTCTGATGCACACAAACAGAATTAGGCCTTTCATAAAATGCAGTTACAGCCACTTTTTCTGAAGAAGCAGCTACAGCATGGGGTACAACAACAACCAACCTTCTCTGTCTAGAGGACAAGGCATGTGTCCAGGAAGTGGGACCTGAGGCTGGAGACCTTCCTCAACCTGAAGTGATGAAAACCCACAGCTCCTGCTAAAAAGCAGTCATCCTGATATCAACCTAAAAACTAAGACAACTTCCTGAGGTCACCTCTGTTCACCATCAGCATGACAGAAAGACCAACCCTTGCAAATCTCAGTTCAAAGACAGGCCTCATCCAGTGTCAGACCCAGAATGGTGTTCTGCTCTTCAAGGGCTGGCTCAGGGATGCTCTCCACTCAATGCATTGTTTGGACTGAGCTTCTGAGGTGATTTGCTCTCTCCCTCCACTGATGGGGGAGCTTGAACACCCATCTGGGTTTTCCTTGTCAGTCTTGGGCAAGTCACTTGGCCTTGCCATAGCTTGCTGCAACCTCAGCGGATGTGCTGAGGGTCACACATGAGATCTGTAGAAGAGCAGGAGGCTGAAGATGGGGTGCAAAGTGGTCTTCTTCATCAAGCTACAGCCCTCACACCCACAATCCTGTTAAGTGTGATGTCACGCAGTGACATCTGTGACTAGAGACTAGACCAGAACATATTATCATATGTTATGATGTATGGCAGGCTATGACATATTATATGGGCCAGTCACCTGACTCAGATAAGTGAGGCATCATCGGTCTTCATTTAATTGACTCAGAGCTGAGGGCAGTCTGTTTTTTGCAGGATCTGAACCAGTGACCTAAAAGTGAAAGTCTCTTTTTCCCATGCTAAAACTACTACTTTTTCCCATCCATGAGTTTTCATATTGGCTTCAAATCAACTGCTGCTTCAAAAAAACATTTTGTTTGAATATTTTGAGGTTTAGAGAGGAGGATTTTGGCTAACTGTACTAAAAAATAAAAGCCTAAACCAATTAATTGCTGAGAAATAGCAATAATCTTCAGTTGAATTTTTTCTAATAAAAAAGGAAAGAATCCCAAGGAGGATGGAATCAAAACAATGCACTACTGTCTTGCCATTTCTCTTACAAAAACAAGTTATGGTAAATTTGAAAAAACAGTCTGATATTTCAATAATTAAAGAGAATTGGTGTAAACTGTAATGTACAGCCATGTAAAGTCAAGAAGTGATGAGTCCAGGGGATGTTTTGACATCTGGAAATCAGTTTTCTTTTCATATTATTTTAAAAAGTGTCAATATTTACATTAAAAAAAAATTATAAGAAGTCATTCTGGAACCATAAGGTATTTCTTTTCAACAAAATCAACTTACTTGATTTGATTAATAATGGCAGACCAAATTTTAAGAACATGGTATCAGTGCTTTCTAAAATAAAAGTGAAACATTCCCTTCCAAGAAGGTCAAGCAATACTTTTCAAGCTTTATCTGAATGGCTTGATTTATATTTCCCCAAAACAAAACCTTTTCAAAATGGTCACTTTCTCAGGGAACATTTTTGATTTTGAAATTTTGAAAAATGGAAAAAAGTCTTTCGTTGGAAAGGTTTCAACCCATTCTCCTGATTTACGTAAGGCAGACTGAGGCACACCACCCATGCAAAATAGCCAAGCAACCCTACCAAGGTTAAAAGACCATGCAGCATGTACTGCTCAGGCTTTGCTTACACTTACCTCTTCCTGTGTATTAAATTGCATAAATACCCTTCAACCCATGTGTCCAGGAGAGATGCTGCAGCTGAACAACCACCTCAGGGAGTTGACATCCCTTGGGCTGGGCCCACCTAGCAAAGCCATGGGCAGCAGCTCCAGGGCAGGTTGCCCCTGGCTGCCCACGTTGTCCTCACCTTGCATCTAACCTTGGGCCTGTGGCAGCAGGGGAGGACTTTGGGCATGACCAAGGATACATCCCTCCATGCCTTCTCCAGAAATAGTAGTGGTGGCATGCCTCTCCGGGCCGGGCACAAGAGTTCAGTAGCTCCTGCTACTGCCAGGGTGGCTTGGTGGCCAGTCAGGGACTCAAAAGTCAAGATTCATCCCCTGCAGCTGCTGTGGTTAAACCATCTTCTTAATTACACAGGAAAATGTGCTTGAAACCACAATTTACACTAGTTCAGCTCACCCCTGCCCGAAACCAGAGTAAACTGGGCAAGAAAAAAATCACAGTTTATAGCAGATTTTGCCTATCTATACCACCCTTATCAGGACACAAGAACATTTGGTGACTGGGAACAAAAGGCTTTTTCTGAAACAGAGACAATTATAACTGAGATGTTTCTTAAACCACACAGATTTTTTTTCATAGATCCCTTTATCACGGTTCATATTAGCTGTTGCTTATTTAACCCACTCTCTAAGAAGCTACTGCTGCTGATATTTGTGTTTAACAAGCACTGAAGGTTTCCCCAGCATGTGCTTGGATGATTATTTAAATATTTTTATTTGTCATAGGCAGCTATGTTCAGAAACTAGAAACCAAGAACAAACTCTGAGACAGATCAACTTGCAACTATTATGACAATTGTCCTTGCTGTGCAATGATATTTAAACCATACAAATTCACCTTTGTAAATGTAGGATAGATTGCTTCAGCAGCTTTTAAAGACATTGTGGACTTCTTACTCCAAACAGACTGAAAATTACTTTCATCATACGGTTTGGAAAAAATAGTCAAACCTCAGGGATTACTAATGATGGGTAAATAAACCAAAGTTAGCATTCTGGGGAAGGAGTAAACAGTAGCAGTGCTTGAGATCCAGCGTGGTGACCCAGGCAATGATATTGATCAATGCCTTCCTGGAGGAGGAAAATTAGAGAGGGTGGAATTAGAGACACCATTCAGTTTAAAATGAATAGAGCCTTAAGCAAAACAGAAGGGAACAACCTTATAAGGTTGTAAAAGTGCTTTTTGTTCGCCTTGTACCATACCTCCTTTCATTGTGCAAAGCTGTTATCATCTTTCACTAGTGGCTATTTTGGCATAAAATTATTCTGCCATGAAACATGCAGATTTTTATATATCAAATTAAAATCCTGGATGTTTGGCAATGAAATATAGCTGAGGAGAGAAGTTTAAAAGCACACAAGAAACAATCAAATCACTTGGCAAAAAGAATAAGCAAATAAATACTGGATAAATGTTACGTTGTGTTAGCCTTCAGGAACATCCAGGGATATAAGCCCAAGATGAGCATAGGAGAACCAATTTAAATTCCCTTCTAACTCAGAGGCAACCACAAGGAGCTCTAGAATGGGGTCTCATCTTTTCTTTAAAAATATGTCTATTTTACTGAAATATTCACTATGACTGGAACCCAAGTAGCCACAGCTACTAAGCTGGGGAATGATTATTGCTTCCTCTCACAGGATTCCTGCAGTGGGAACCAGCAGCAGCAGGGGACATCCCAAAGAGGTCTTCCCATACCACAAGAGCTGGTGCATGTGCCAGGAGAGAGGCACCTATACAGAGGAGGTGCAGACCTCAAGTGGAAGAGTGAACTAAACATGGGTCCTCACAACCTCTACAGTTGCCTCCACCACCAACCCATGAGGACAGGCACCCATACTGACCCCTTTCCTGCCTCATGTGGTGTTTGTCATTCCAGACCACACTTTCTGTGGTTCCTCTTTGTGATAGATGCTCAAAATGTAGGTGGGGAGAAGGCTCAACCCCTAAATCAAATCAGGTTAGGGGATTAAAGTATAATGATAATAATCACTTTGGTGACTCTCATTGCAGGCCCTGCTCCCCTTGCAGCAAAGGGTTGTGTAAAAGTGGAACTCTCTTATGAAAAGCAGTGAGTCACAAATTCACAATTCTTCTTCTACTTTGTCCACAGTAAGGCAAGGAGAAACATTAATTTGGCTTTTATCAAAGATCTTCCACTCTTCTCTCAGTCCTCTTTACCGGCAATGGCAAAAAGTCAGACAAAAGGGTATTTCTTACTCTCTTGATCGTGATAGAGAGCATCAAGAAACAACTTCAGTTTGAGAAGGAAGAAGGGGAATCCCCAAGGACAAGTAGGAAAATATGATGTGAAGGACTAGAGAGCACACAGTTCTTACAGGAATGGACACATAACAACACCTACAGAAACTCTTACGTAAGAAATATGGCATCCAACTCAAGGTAGCACTAGTATTAGAGTTGTCTTGACAGTTACAAAGAAAGGAATCTGGGAGGCTGGTTTACATTTTTTGCATGCAACCAGAATGAAATCCAAACAAGCAATTCTATATACTTAGCATTTTCAAGAAGTCAAATTACACAAAGCTGAAAACAATTATGAGCCAAATTATTTCAGAGGAAGAATTTAAACAGGAAAAATGTGAGTGATAATTGGGAACTATTTAAACCCAATTTACTAAGTGCCCCAAAAGGCACATTCTCATATTGCACAAAAGAGGTCAAGTGGAGTTAAAAACAAAAGCAAAACAAAACAAAAGCACAAGCTGGTTTACAGAGGAAATTAAATCAGCTTTTGTAAAAACCTCCACAAACAATCCCCCACCACCATTCTCCCAGCAACAGAATATTAAACAAACCAAAAACACATATCTCATAATGAATAAGGAAGGAACTGCTGATAACTGTGTACTAGACACCAGCAAAGGTAGATGACAGGAACGGGAAGCAACGGGATACAAAGCAGGGTGTATGGTCATTGGAATGACAGCAGGAAGGGTATTTTTTTCCTATTTATATCAGAGGAAAAAGGCCCCCTAAGAGCAGAAATTATTCACAGTTAGGTGGTAAAAGTGGAAGAACTATGAATCATAGTTCTAGGATTTTTTTTCTTTTTCTTTTTTTTTCCATTTGGAGGAAGAAAAAATTCTTAGTGCTGTGCTGACTGGGGTGCTGGTGAAATGCAATAATGAAAAAGGGTATGAAAAATAGACCTAAATAAAGTGGCAAGACCACATCACTTTCAATCAACTGTCTCACTCAGGAGTTAAGTTTTTAAATAGTGATTTTCATTTTGTTAAGAGTATCAAGAAACATACAAGTAAGAAGGTTTAAGTTTGGCCAATTTTCAGAGGAGGTGACCAAGGGCAACTGAGGGAGTTATAGATTTATCTGCCTAGCACTGAGTACAGGCAAAATAACAGAATAGCTGTGATGGGGCTGAGTTAGTAAAGAACTGGGAGTGAAGGGGAGGCAAGAAATGCAGCTAGTGGCAATAGATACATGAGAAATAGACCTTGTCAAACAAACACACATCTTCTTCTGTTGAGGTTACAGATGTTGTTGATAAAGGTCATAATGTTGTCACTGTGTACTTAAATCCCCATAAGGACATTTTGATTTAGAACTGAAGAGCAGGCAAAAAGTAATGCAATAGTAGAAATTCAATTTGGTGCATGTTAAATATGTTCAGAAATGCCTACGCAAAGGAGAACTCTTCAGTGCCTCTGAGAGAGGCAGCAGGATCCAGGGGACAGTGCATGGCAGGGAAGGTGTGATGATGGACCTTTTCTGGCTGCATTCACAGACCTGTCCTGCCACAGATCCCAAGTCAGGCATACAGTGCCCATGGGGTCTCAGAGGATGCATGTTAGGAGGAAAAGGCCACATCACTCAGCTGTGCAGGCTGATGGAGATGTTCTGCAGGAGATCCCTTTCCCATGCTGAAGATTTTTCCACCTTTATGCATCATACCCACAGCAGCACAGACTGTGTGCTTATGTTACAAAGCTGGTCTCTGAGCACCTTGGGAGCCCAAAAGGCAATCTAAGTATGACCAACCCAAGGCCATATGTGTTAAACACTGAACCCAGGCCTCTGAATTTCATGCCAACGCCTGGTGCCCACATCCAGTAGCAGCAGATGGCGCAGAGGTGGACAGCATGAGTGGGGCCAGCACAAAGCATCCTTCACCCTCCATGTCCAGCTCCCACAGTCTCTGACTTGCTGGGGCCTGGAACCTTACACAGGCACATGATCTCTTGGGTTTTGTAGGCTTTCTGCCAGTTCATTTAGTCTCCAGTGCAGTCTGACACCCCACCCTTGAAAGATTATTGACGTCAGTGCTAGTGCTTGCTGGAAATATGCTCATCTGCCCTACAAGAGGCATTCTTAAAGTGACTGCAAAGTCCAGACTCCTATGCTAACTTGATCCATGGCATTTACGATGACTTCCAAGAAGTCAGGCCATGAGAACAGTGGTTTTAAATTGCTGTGACAGATGGTATGTGTTTTGCTCACGGCTGGTTGTATGTGAATATATTACGTTCTTCTGAAAGGATTTGGCTGAGCAACAGAGAGAAATGCTACCAGTTTGCCTTGTCCTGGCTGTTGTGCTGTGGGTCAGGAAGAGTCATCCATGGGGAAGGGAGATGGTATCTTCTCTGAAAATCCTGGGAAGGGAGAAAAACTGTCAGGCAGGAGGATGTGGTGAGCAAAGGGAACATTCCTCCTTTGGCAAAGGAGGAGCCCTTTGATGGAGCAGAATGTGGGACATGCAGCAGGGTGCTTCTCCCAGATGCCCAGAGGACACTGGGAGGACTGGATGCAATTGGAGAAGCTGGTAAAAGGTGGAAAGACTAAGCTTAGGCTTGAAGGAAAGGACCTGTTTGTAAAGACGTGATGAGCAGAAATGAGATTTGTTTATAAACCTTCTTAATTCAATCCCAAATTTCCTTGAATCTTTCTTGTCATAATTTCTCTTCCAGTAAAGCCTGGCTGTGGAGTTCACAGGCTCCTCCGGTGTCTGGGTGTGCTCGCTCTCAGGAAAAGGCACAGATCCTCCCAAGAGTGCTGGGTATCGCCTGCTCTTCTCACAGCCAAAATTACCCAGAGCCAAGGCTCAAACCCAGACTGAGGGCTTTTAACCTATTGTTGCAGTTCCACCATCTCCAGGCAAGTTTTTTGCATTGAATATTACTCAACATAGAAAAATAAAAAATATTGCCTAGTTCTATGAGAAGCCTTAAAATAATATTTTCATGGCCCATCCTCCTCAGGAACAAAAAAAGAGATGAACAACCGAAGGAGTGTTAAGATAGTTGCTGGCTAGAAAAGGAAGAAATACAACCACAGACACATTTCTGCAAAACAGGGCTTTGCTGCCTGTTTCTGCCACATTTAAGGGACAGCCCAGAGAGGAAAGAGCTAGTGGGAAATTACTAGTATGTTGGACTGGATGATCTTGAAGGTCTCTTCCAACCTAAATAATTCTATGATTCTGTGATTCTATGACCCTGCGATGCCAGGCTGAGGCTGCGGCTGAGGCTGCAGCTAAGGCTGCAGCTGGCTCAAGCCCTTGCCCTGGCTCTCCACCGTGGAAATGCCCTCAGGCAATCCTGGCCAGGACCTGTGGGTTTCATAGAGGTCGGATGCGAGGTCCCTTTTTTCTTCTGTATACAAGATGGGATTCCCAAACTGTGATACAAATACCTGCAGAAATAAATTGCAAACACATACATGAGCATGGCTTGATCCACCTCCTCCCTGCCTTGGTGCCAGCTGGTCAGGGAGTCAGGGCTGCTCCTGCCACTGCCACCCCAGTGGGGGCACATGAGCCAGCTCCCATGAGGACCCTTGGAAGGATGTGGGGCAAACTGCTCAGAAGGGCACACAAGCCCTGGAAACAAGGGAGAGTGGAAATACAGCCTTATTTCTACATATTTCTACACAGAAATAGAGAAAAAGTTCACCAAGCTTTTATTTACATCTGTGTTGCTTCAAGGAGTGACACTGCTGGTGGGTTCCGCTGCAGGGGTTTACCTCACCAATTGGGATTTCCTTCCCTTCTTAGATTATTTGATGACTGATCTTTTCTGTGAGCTCTCTCATCTCACCCTCTTATCTTGCCCAGCTGGCTGCAACAACATTTCCCAGAGAAAGACAATGAGATGGGGAAGCAAAGTAGTTGGGCATCTCTTTGGAAACCTCTCAGACATGCTCCCACATTTAAGTTCTATTTAGGCATACAATTATCTCTCACTCTAGCAGTCGTTTTAAGGAACATTGCCCAATGAAAATTTACTACCTTAAATTATGCCCTGCATTGCTTAAGAAAATTTTGTCTGGGAGATTTGGTCTACTAAAAAGTTTAGAAAAAACTCAGAATTTTTCTGTTGTGAATTCATCTTTTAACCTGAGAAAAAAATTGGACTTGATTTTGAGCCTCTCTACTAAGAAAAAAAAAAAACATGAACTGCTGCTTGATTTTTCATGTTTTGAAGTCACCTCGTTTTCTTAACACATTAGCTTTACTGATATATTTGAACAGATTTAACACAACGGGTCAAAAATAGACTAAGCTATATATGTAAAACAGGTTAATTGGCATATGAAGAGATACTAAGTTGGTATTTTCATCTTTGGTCTAAATGCTACTTAACATTTTGCAACTTTAATACCTGTTACACATGTATTTTATCTTTTGTCTCATTGTAGAGATTTTAATTCAACATTCAAAGATTATTTAAGAACTATTTTGAGTGTTAAGTGCTTACAAATCTGTGGTTCAACATGTAAAGTTTCATTTAGACTGAGAAGACATCCGTTGAGATGAATGTACCACTTAAAAATACAGGGGAAAAACAGATTTTGAAAGGCATTTGCAAGTTAAGTGTGTGTGTTTTTAGAGGAGTTTCTTAGAGATTCTTTTTTAAGCTCTGAAACTTGTGAGCTAAACCAGCACCAGCACGAACACTACAGGGTAGTCAACAGCCCATATCAAGATAGTATACAAAATGCCAAAATCTATTTTGTCTTTTCCTCCCTCCCTCCAAACTTTGAAGAAACACTTTTCTCAACTTCCCAGACAACCTCAGGCCAAGGCACTTTATCTAACCAAAATAAATATATACCAATAATAATAATAAAACATACCAAACATCTCCACAAAAGACAAAGATTGTTTTCTTTGGTTTTAATGTAAGCTCACCGGCTGGTAGGCCATGAAATACTAAACTCACTTTACACTAATCAGCTTTTTAGTCACTGCTGTTCTGCAGGCACTGTTAGAGATACATAATTATATTCTCATTTCCTTTTATATGCTATTTTGCATGATCAGTGAATATAAGAATTTACTGCAGTTCAGCATACTTAAAGAACAACAAAATAAACAAAAAAAACCCCACCCTAAATCCATGCATTTAGGAATAAACTCAAGCTAATGGAGCAAACATTTACTATTCCAGCATGCAGAAGTTATACAGTAATGCAATGAGCAAGTAAATTTATACATATAAATTGTAGATGACAGATATAATACTTACTTATAAAGATCAAGGTTGTTTTCAACCATACATTACCATTTCTGGAAAATCAATCTACATTATTTTTAGTACAGGTTAGGAACTGAAGTAATGATCGTGTGATTTGCCAAGGACATGGTTAGACAGACTTGGAAAACTGGAAACTGTGATTTCTTTCCAAAGGGAATATGTATCATAGTCACAGCTGGTATCATTATGTAGAAGAGTTTAGTCCTATAATTCATGGTGTAAGTGACCAAACATATTTTAATACAAAGCCTCCTATTACCCTGGTAACAGGAATTATCCTTGAGCAGACTTTAGTCAGGTTTGGGACCTACACTGGGACTGCAGTAGGACATAGCATTCTACACTTAGAAAGTTCAGTGTAGCAGTGTCTAATCCTCACTGCACTCTAGAAAAAGTACATGAGATTATTACTCTGCTTTGCAGAAGGGAAGGCAGACACAGCAGGCAAAGATATGAAAGAATTTACAGTTTATAAATACTTTTTTCTGACACCCCAATGTACTTCTCTCCCAAAGTAAAACCCAATGTAGAAGAATGCTTTACAGCTTTAAACACATGCTCAAGTGCCCTCAAAAATGAAAGGGATTTAACTGTACATATGTGAGGTGAGCACACACTTACGTATCCTGCTGGATTACACACTGACACAGATTTGGTATGACTGATTAAATCAACATTCCAATTACAGGCATATGTTTAAAGGCAAGGCAGTCCCATGGTACAATATATCCATTGTACAATATCCCAGTATTTCACCCAGGAGTTATTCTGTGATGGGGTAGGTATCTATACAAAAGAGGAAAGAGCAGAGACACTGAGAAGAGTTTTCTCCTTTGTTAGCATCCTGCTTTATTTAGAAAAAGACAACTTTTTAATTTCAGTTTACTTAGAGCTACCTTAAGGCCATGTTTCCTGCAGCACCTCTTCTTTTTCTAGCTGGGACGTTTTTCCAGGCAGTTTCCATGTTGAAGACTTCATCACTGCTGCCTCTCAGGTGTGACTTTCAGAAGCTTTGGATGCAGCTCTGGTCCCAGCAGATGGTAGATGTGTCATGCTCATCCTGTGCATCTGAGTCGGGGCCCTGGGATGTACTGCAGTGCTGCGCTGATGGCTTCAGCATGTTCAGAGCATCCAGGAGTCCTGGGAAGGCTCTGGGTGTACCATAGACAGTTTGCCCCTCACTGCACCCATCTTCTCAAATCCCAGGCTAAAGTATAGGACACTTCCCTGGAAACAAACAGTATCAGAGGAACGACATTACTGGTTCTTCCTCATAGCTTAACCAGCCTTCAAGACTCCGGAGTTCTGAATAACTGGCCAGGCAAGAAAAAAGTAACTGTTATTTAACATGATTCAATCTATTTCACTGTAAGATTCAATGTTAATCTAACCTCACAAAAAATTTTGTTGTGCAGGATGAAATATTCATCTTTCCTAGAGAGGTCTGGAGCACTGAAATTCCTTTTGGTGGGAAAGGAACTTCCTGTAACTGTTTTACACTTAAACATTTACTAATTTGTACAGCCTGGATGATCAGGACAATCTCAAGTTTTAAACGCATGTAGAACAAAATGTAAAACTAATCTTCTTGTTTCCTCAGTATATGTGACTAGTAAATGGCTTGGCAGTGCTCTACCTGGGTAGGGAGGACAAAAAGTAATTCACAGTGGAGAGTCGTGATCTAAAGATAATTCAGCATAAAACCAGGATTAAAGGCAGAAAGAG
Organism: Strix aluco; assembly: GCF_031877795.1. NCBI lineage: Eukaryota > Metazoa > Chordata > Aves > Strigiformes > Strigidae > Strix > Strix aluco. The sequence continues at coordinate 14,610,868 of NC_133931.1, read as the reverse complement.
ATTAAGCACCGTTCAGAGGGAAATACTGCTCTTTACATTGCAAATAGAGGATATCAAAGAAAACAGATGAATCAGATAATAGGAGCTTTTTCATTCAAATGTTAAGCACCTTTTGAAGACAAGATCCTGCATACACTGACACTTGCAGTGAAGATCTGCAACAATGGCCTCATTTCTTCTAGCCTTGCAAATATGCCCACTGAGAAGCTTAAAAATTGAACAGAAAATATGTCATTGCCTAAAAGGGGCTTGGGAGGGTTCAGTGAGAGGATCTTCAGCTGGAAGCAAGGTGTGAAACAGCAAAGAAAACGTTGGGTGCAGGAAAAAAGTCCCAGGAAGGAGGCCAATGGGGAAGGGGAACTGACTGCCAGTGAAGTGGTTAAACCCCAGCCCTTGGGTCATTTGAAGTGAAGTGAGACCACACTGCAGGAAACATTTGCACAGGCAAGAATAAGATCATCTGACAGGGATTTTCCATGCATAGTGTCTAGTACAATGGAAGAGGCTGAAATTGCATCCTGTCAGACCCACCTCTCCTCATGATTGATTGCTTTCTTCCAGAAAAGTGGCATATACAGGACATACAAAGGTATATAGATGCTAAAACATACCTCCAGTGTTTTCATCTTCTGCTTCCTCCTGACCAGCAGGTCTGTGATCCACCAGTTTATGCATGTTAATTTACAATGGTCCTCTCCCAGCGAGAGCACTGGGTGGACCATCACTCACATTTATGACACCTTTTGGACCCAGATTTTTCAGACCTTTACCCAATAGTTATATGGATTGAAACAGGTCCACAGATGTGAAGGTTGTTGAAGGGAGAAGATCACACAAATGGCGTGATCACATCACCAGGCCAGAAATACTTGGCACTCCAGAGAGGAGTGTATTTTTCACACACAGAGCATTCCCAGCAGTTGCATCAAACACTAACACATACTTGGATTTAGGCAGCTCCTGAAATGCTTTGCTGAACAGAGACCTCAGCAAAGTCAGGGTGTTATTTTCAGGGCTTATGAAAAAGTACGGAATCCTACTGGAGTCGATGGAAACAGCCAGCACCATTAAAAATCAAGTCATGTGGCTAATTGAGCAAAGAGGCAACTGCCTTAAAACACTGGAAAATAATGACCTCAGCACATGCAAAGACTTCATGCTTTGGACTGAGGTTCTCTTAAGCAAGAGATAGAATCATAGAATAGTTTGGGGTGGAAGGGACCTTTAAAGGTCATCTAGTCCAACCCGCCTGCAATGAACAGGGACGTAGCTAGTTAGAAGAAAGCATAGCAAAAAAAAAAAGTTGCTTAACTCCACCCCACTGCAGCTAAGAACTCTTTGATACATGGATATACTCTATAGACATACTCATTTTTACATTTCATGAGCAGCAGTAGAGGTTTACTTTGTTAACACCTGACAGCCCCTCAGCTGAGCCCCCAGTTATTGCTTTTGAGAGCAGCCCAAGGATGAAGTGCCAGGAGATGGACTGAGCTGAGAGCACACAGAAGCTTAAGGTCGGTAAGGCCGTACCTTTGGGTAGCAATGCATTGTTTAACAAACTCAGCTGCCTTGTAGCACCACGGGGCAAGCCTGCACTGGCATGGGTAACTGGTTTAGTGTAAAGGTGATTTAAAATAATCAGGCTGCTTTGTTCTGAAGCAGACAGGGGCTGTGAAGGATGATCTCTTCTAATTCCAGTTGTCTCAGATGAAAATATCTATATAGCGCCCACCAGATCAACACAGTTTCTCCATCCTTAATTACCACTCTTCTTTGGTTTTCTAACTAGGCATATTCTGTGTTGCTTCCCAACCCATTTCCAAGTAAAATAAGCACATGAGTAGATCTCTATTTTTTTAACTGTTCAGTGAAATAATCTGTTACTCCAACTGGAGTGGGTTAGTGGGGATCAATTCTGCAGGCACTGAGGAAACAATAACCCTTGCAGGGAGAGGAGGCAATAATTTCTTCAGTCAGCTCAGTGCAGCTGGAAGAGTCCATGTCCAAAGCCCAGGAACATCACATGATCTGCTTCTGCAATGCCAAGAAATTTAACCTTCTGCTGGAGGTGGTAACTTGTTAAACCATTCCAGAATGTCCCACAAGAATATATCCTTAGGCAAAAAAACCCACTAAATTATGTAGGGATGGACTAAGTGGCTCCTGGAGAATTATTATCTTTGTGCAAACTTGATTTGCTGGTGTACATTTAACTATGAGAATGCAAAATGCCATCCTCTCTATGATATCCATATTGTAAAACTAGAAGTAAGCAAAGTTACCCAGGGCATAAAATGTAGATATGTACTCCAATAAATCTAAATCCATAAAATAAACACAAAAATTAAACAAGTCTCTTTTCCAGGAATTAGTTGCAACAGTTTCTTTTCTTATTCAGAAGAGATGTGTTGGCAGCTTAAAAAAAAGCCCAACATTATTTTGGAAAGGAGTGGGTGGATTATTTAAATACCAGTGAGGAAGGCGAGCTTGTTAAGATAAGAATGATGTTGACACAAAAAGGATAAGGAGATATAATCTGACCATGAACACATTTAGACTTGTCATTTTTTATCATTACAATTCTGGATCTAGATTCAGTGGAGCATCCTGGGATCTGTGATGTAGATCACAAACAGCCATGAGATAAACAGTGTTAGACAGCACAACTGTGTGGCTGTTCCCTTCTAGTTATACAGCAGGAAAGAACATACAACATCAGACCCGGTAAAGGCAAAAGCAAAGGGACTATTACTTGACTTCCCTTCCTTATTTTCACTTCATCCTTTCCTACTCCCTCATAAACCTGCTGTAGATAACTGGCAGTTTTGCTTCTTGTGTACAAGAAATATTGTTAAAAAGCAAGCAATTGCTCATGTGGAAACAGAATTTTCCTTCGGCCCTGGACAAAGACCACAAAATTAACTCCCCGAGGAAACATAAAACCTTTTCTCCAACTTCAGCACAACATTAAAAGTAAGCACACCAAAGCCCTCTGAATCACATAATCTCCAACTTGGAGGACAGCAAGACAATAAACACAGCATTTATGTAAATTACATTATTTAATGCACAACTGGAAGGTCCTTAGACTGGTGGCAAGAACCTGGCTAGATCAAAGCAGAACAGGAGAGGCCTACAAAGGACAGCAAACAGGGAGGAGGAGTATGGAGGGAAGAAATATGAAGTAATAGGCAGACAGTCAGACAATACCCTGACCTTGGAAAAAAAGATGTGGACAGCATCAGATAATGGCCAAGGGGAATGAAGTGTAATGAGTTCACCCTCCCAAAGACTCAGGAGACTATCTAAACTTTTTTTTTTTTTTTTTAATTGTTTGAAACTTTTCTCAATGTATACTTCAAGGATAAAGTTTAAAACTGGATTGACTACATCAGATTTGGGGTAACAACCAGAAGAATAGCTCATGATTTTGACCACAGGAGGGCTCCCAGGTTTCATGGATGCATATGGAAACCTTTGAGAAAAGCTAGAAATAGATCTTGAGGCATGGAAGATGAAAGCCATGGAGTTGTACCCTTAGTTCAGACTGGATGCCTGCTAGGCCAGCTGAGCACACTATATATAATGGCTTTCATCTTCAACAAGCTAGAGAAACAAAAGGAAGTATTTTTCTGCAAACTTTTTCTCTACTGGCATAAAAGAATCATCATTAAAATGTCAGGTGTTAGATCTCTGAAGCAGCAGTGTTGCTTCTGGTGTTGTCAGTAAGGAGAACCTTTGAAATTAAAGAAGTTTTTACTAGTGAATAATGTTTGGGGATTCAATTTTTCTCACAAGGGAAAAGACTGTCAACATCTGATCAGGCTGCAGACCACACAGATTAGATACAACCTGCCAGAAGATACGACATCATCTGTGACCTGTTTCCTACTTTCTTTTTCACTAGGCTCTGCAGATGCGTCCAGTAATTGGACTACAGACCCTGAGTTCAGCCAGGGGCCCTTGGGCATGGGGATGCAATGGTGGTCAAGGCAGATGAGCATCTGATTAAGTGAGGTGGGTAGGGACAACTGTTCGTGTGGTTGTACAATGGAGGAGGAAGAGAAGGGTGCAGTTGCTGTTGACCCAGAACACCATGGCCATGCACCCCAAAACATACCCAACATCCAGCTAGAAACACGGAAAAGACTAAAAGTACAAATGACAATGTACATCAGGAAGAGAGCAGGTGAAACTACAGCCGTCATCAATGTCCTAGGGACTTTGTTAGGTGAAAAAGGGCAGATAAGCAGAGGAGATGTTCTGCCACAATTAACATTGAAGTTAATGCTAAGACAGATCCTGACCTCTGATGTCTCTGGATTGGGTCTGAACTTTTGAGTCCCAGATGGGAAAATGCTGACATTATTAACAGCTAGTTTTGTCAGTTGTTAGTAACGGTCTAGTCAGTCATGGCCTATGTGGAGAATTTCTAGTTGATTCATCAGATCTTTGACATCCTAACCTCAGCGACATTAAATACCTCCACACAAAGCCACACACATAGGTAAAGGTCACAACCTTAAATACTCTGAAGCGGGGTTTTACTAGCAAAAGTTGGCCCTGGGGTTTTAACTGCATTAGAGAAGAAACTGGGGATACATCAGGATCTTCCATGTCTTCTCTTCTGCAGGAGGAGTGTGTAAGACCTGACAGAGCCAAGAGCTGGGAGACCTGATGGCAGTACATGCCACAGAGATATGTATGTGCACAGAAATTATACTGTCTAGGCTAACATAAAAGCTATTTGTAGATGATGAACAGATCAAAGCAGAAATAAAACAGGGAGGCCAGCAACATAAAAATAGCTGTGATAAGTAGATAAGAGAGGAAGTTTCCCACTTCAGGAGACAGAAGAGGCTGAACAGGTTGAAGGTCCAGGAGATGCTGCCAGAAGGGAATTGGGGCTGGAGAAGATTCATTTGACAGGTTTATGAAATCCTTGTTTCCCCTGCACCCAGCCTCTTCCAGCAGATCAGGTCTTCACATACAACAGATGAAATAACTCCTTACATTCTGCACACAGACAGGAAACAGAAAACTTCCCAGGAAAATATCCCCTGAAAACGATTTAATCCTTTTCCGTTGAGGGTTTATCATCATAAATAATCCCACCTCTTTTCTAGTAAATTCCAGTTTTAGGTTCAATCAGTTACAGCTGTGCTAATCCACAATTACTAGCTTCTTTGCCTGCTGATCTCTCCATGGTGAAACCTGCAGATGAAACCAGGGTGACCTCCATCTGCCTTTCCGTACCATATTTAGAAAACAGCAGGTAAGAACAACTGTGCACATACTGTGGATGCTATAGCAGGGCAGGGATCTTTCTCTGTGAGGGCAGGTCTGAATAGGTTACATCCCAAACTTTTGACCTGTAAAGACGAAGAAATCTGTGGTTTTGTTTATTGCAGTTGACTCCGGCAATGCTGCTTTTATGTCAACATACATTTTAGTAAATGTTAGCTTGTACTCTGTAGTGATGGGCTGTTTGCAGTAACCTTGGGAATACTGCTCTTATCTTATATTTACACAACAAGTGCAAAGAAACGAGATTAGGTATTTTTCCACAATGTTTAAAATGTCTTTTTTTCTCCTGTCTTGAACAAGGATTGAACTTTAAACATTTCAAACACATATGGCCCCACTTGGAAGATGTACAGTTAACACGGTCCTAATAATTTGCTGGCACGTCTGTCCTGATCAAAGTATACTTGTATTACCATGACTGTACCATGTATCTCAGGTCAAGTGCAACCTTTGTCTGGGACTGCAGCAAGGCAAATGGAAACTAGAGGCACGAAATCAAGCTGGAGTAGCACTACAGACAGGACGGACAGACATGTATGGTGGCATCTCTCTGGAGCCAGGGGAGGACTCTGGTAAGGAACCAGGCCTATCACAAGCATTTTGATGGATGGGATTGATAGAAAACCAGTTCAGCATGATTTACTGCCCCCAAAGGGAGTTTTGCTTCTATAGCCCTGTATTCCAATTTTATTTCACCACATGATTCTGAGGTTTCTGCTTTACAAAACTTAACCTTCCATCAATAGTAGCACTACCAGAAATTATTTTTAAATGTCACATATTAAACCCAATGCAGGACCGCTGTGACCAGCTTTACTGGGCTCACTGTATGCATGTCCTTAAATGTATTATTCAGCCTCTCCATGCCACAGTTTCATCCATGCCAGTGATACCAGTCACCTCTCAGGAAGGCTGTGAAGTATCATTTGTCTCTCTGTGCCAAAACAGCAGAATAAACCCCACTGCCATAAGTGCAAAACTTGTTTGAAGAGCACCATACTGCAGCAGAGGGGAGGTGGCATGTCTGCAGCACCCACACACTCCCCTGCTCTGGGAAAGCCTGTTTTTCTCCCATCTCTCTTACAGGGCAGAACAAGTGCACTTGCCCCTCTGTGGGTAGGGGGCTTGCAGTTGTTTGGGCTTTTTTTTTTTAAAAAAAAGGGAATTTTCTCAATTGCACCATAAGCAATCTCTCCTCTGTCTCCTGCAGAGAGCAGCTGAAGTAAGCTGCTCAGCTCTGTAATGTAAATTTAAAGTTAATTAAAAAGATGTTTGGGGTGGACATGAGCCTGAAGGGAAGGACTGCTGGAACATCAGTTCCAGCTGCTACAAGTTTGTTTCTTTCAGGTCAGATCCTGCACTCTGACCTCACTGCACAGGCCCTGATACTTCTGGAGTTTTGTTCTACTCTTGCAACTAGCAACACCTTCACAGGGGAACTCCTTCAACTTTCCTGAGAAGTTTTCTGCTTCCTGGCTCTGTGCAGAAATTTGGGAGCTATTTCATCTGCTGTACATGAAGGACTGATCTACTGGAAGAAGCCGGATGCAGGGGGAGCAGGGACTTTATAAACCTGCCAAATAAATCTTCTCCAGCCCCGGTTCCCTTCTGGCAGCATCTCCTGGACCTTCAACCTGTTCAGCCTTTTCTGTCTCCTGAAGTGGGAAACTTCCTCTCTTATCTCTTTATCACTGCTTTTGTTTTCTGGCCTTTCCTACAAAAAGTGCAGTGTTTTCATTTGTTAAAATCTTCACACAATCAGTTGACTGTTTTCATATAAAGCACTGACTGAGAAGCTGGGGACTGTGGCAGGATTTTTTGGAGCAGCCTCCAGGGGCACAGCAAGATTGGCCTAATTAAACATGGGTATTTAAATTTACTCACATGATCCCTGTGAATACTGGAAAACCTCACAAAGGACACAGACCTGACAATTTCATTTTTTAATTTTTTAGTTCATCTGGAGCTGAAAGTGCTTTACACCACTATAAAAACTGATCTGCTATTATCAAAACAGTGATAGTGTCCAAGTGAGTGCAGATGTTGAACATTGCACCTAACACCTTAAAGGGACTAAAAGGTGGAATTAAAGAATAGGGAATTAGCAGAAAGTATGAATCTAATCAGGACAGAATATAATCAGCGGTAATTAAGTATGTCACTGCTGCCAGTATAAGATGGTGACTCTTGTTGTAATTTTGCCATCATAACCATGCTGTTGGTCAGGTTACTTGACCTGCTTTCAGTGCTTATCTATTAAGAATTTTGTTCTGGTATGTGACTGTGAAAAAGGGGATAAAAAAGTAACAGTTTCCTGTAGCAGGGATCTTCCAGTTGCATAACTACCTCTGGAGGATTTTTCCCAGAGCAAAAGGACTTTGTTAGGTGTGCAGGACACCTATGGCTTTTGTTGCTGTGACAACTGATCAACTGAACTACCTCTAACTCATTAAATAGGCTTCAAATTTACATCACCAATTGCAAACAGTAATTACCTAAAGACTCAAAACTGGTGTTTGCTTGACAGAAAAATTCAGCACTTGTTCTCTTCAATGGACCTCTTGTAGAAAACAGAATAATATCAAGAAAAGGAAACATGTAACAGAAGCAAGTGGTATTTCATATTTTCAAAATGGTCTAACAGGAATGGAAAGCAGAGGGGTTCCTTCCTACACGCTGCCCTAAGCTAACATTCACCCTGATGAATACCAAAGGGAAATTACAAGTTTCCTTAAAAATGTTTGCTGTTCCTGCAGAGCTCATGTTGCTTAGAGGGATTTACAAGGCTTTAGCTTTGCACTGGAGCTTTTGTGTTGATACGGCATCTTTCAACAGGAAAAAACCCCATGTAATTCACAGAAGTCACCACAAACATTCCCCTGCACAACTACTTCTGCCAGCACAGTAAAATAAAACAGCAATACCATACAAGAGCACAGGGCCAAGGACTGAAGAGAAATGAGTAGAACAGAAGTAAATTACTAATATTTATTCTCACAATAAATCACATTTCCCTACACACTAATTGTCATTCTTTAGTGAAATTGAGCTAGAGTTAAACCATCTCTCGCAACAATCATCACTTACGATATGTCAAAAGCAAACTTCTCTAAACACAAGAAGAGTATCTTTCAGAACTTAAATGTTCCTTTGGTATAAATATCATCTTATCTTGGGAGAAAATAAAATAATTAAACCATTTGTTAAACTGCAATAAAAAAAAAAGCAAAGCAACAGATGAACATCAAAGCAACACAGTAGTGGTGGTCTTTGGTTTAGTTTATGAACAATCACAGTATGTCATTGCTAAAGTCGGAGTTGGAGAAATTCAGTCTTAACTGAAAACTGTTTTAAATCCAGAGGAAATACCCTTTGTAGTACATGTAAGAACGTAAAGTTTATCATGGCAAGAAGCCCTGCCAAAGGCTTACAGAAAAATATTTCTGTGCTACCAGACAACCACAAGAGACAATTTTTAAGTTGCAAGAATAGGATGTTTCCCAGAGCCTTGTGCAGTTATTAGAATTTCCAACCTAACATTTTGGGGGCATTTTAAAGCATTCAAGTTTTGTGCTCTTCTAATTGAAACAAAATTTGGCACCTAGAATAATAAAATTTTGGCTACCAGTCACAAGAACTTTATCAACAAGTGTTAACAAGAATAATTCCAGTTTACTTCTTTCTCTTCGATGGATGCTACAGGGATGCAAGTTGCTAAAATTGTGCCAGATTAATTTTACTTCGGAGACCTGGCTATTTGTCTGTGTACACGGCTGAGATGCTTTCCAGCCCTTCCAGATTCCCTCCAGCATTTGCAAACCTCAAAGAGAAAATAGACACAAACCACTTTGGTAGAGAGAGGAAAATCTGCAACCCCAAATGATGGCTTTGTAATAGTGCCACTAGTGGGTTCAGCCTCAAGAGGCATTCTAAGTGTTAATTTATCTTTTGCACCATCTAACTACACTAACGCTAATGCTCCATACCATATGCCTTCTATAAAAGCTGTCCAAGCCACATCAGGCTGTTATCTAGATACGAGTATACAACAGTCTCCCCTCCACTGGCTTCAGACTGTGCCATCAATGTCACTCATAGGGGCTTGCCAGGATTATGAGGCCATGACTGCACAGAAGTAGCCAACAGACACTTGACCCACTTGACCAGGTAGGTGATGGTTGTAAATCAGGTGCACTATATGGGGTTCACAGTACCAGAAGTTATATATGTGCAGTCATGCCAAGGGGCTTCCTTTGAGAATGAGGGCTGGCATCAAGTCTCAGACTCAGATTAGAGGAAATCTCTGAAAATTCTGGCCATTAGAACAAGATGATGAAAATCAGACTTTCTCCTCCCAGGTAAAAGCCTACTGCTGGGTGTTTTGCAATGTCACCTCTGTCAACATCTGCCTTACCTCAGTTTCCCTCAAAGTCAAAGCAAAAGACGATGGAACAGGTATTCCCAGGAACCAGCCCAGAGCAGTGGCAGCAGAGAAGGGACTCAACACAGCCCAACCGATGGCAGCAGATGTTACCTTGCATCCTCCCCACGGCTCCAGAGCAGTGCCAAGGCTAAGTGGCCTCAAGCATGGGGTACCCCCGGTAGCTTAGGAGACCAGCCCACCTCCTCTCCCAGTTCTGCCCCTATGGCAAAACCTAACCAGTAATGACTACTGTGAGTGTTTGTTTTATGGTCTCACTGCTGAGCACCAGGGCAGGGCACCTGAGCTCCTGTCAGTCCTCTTACCAGCAAACCTAAGCTCTTGAGAAGGGCTCTGCCCAGTGAGTAAGAGGGATCTGACAGCACTCGGCTACCTGCAAGTCCCTTTGAATGTCCCTGTGAAAGGAAATCAAAACACATTAAAAAAACTGAATGTGTGGTTTATTATATTTAAGATGCTATTTGTCTATAGGGTTTAAATATGTCTGTCACATAGTTAACAGTAAATGAATGTAATTTTACATGTTCAGTATTTTGATACACAGTACAGGACTACAAGTGTGGTAAAGGAGCATGGGAAATTAATATTTCCTTGATGCACGTATCAAATCCTGCAGCACCACTTAAAAGCTCGGAGTAAGGACTCCAGCTGCAGTATTACAAGCGCTACTAAATAAACCAAGAGACATACCTATATTAAACATTACAGAAACAAAACAAATGACACAAGGGTTTAATATTTAAGATTTGATACAGGATTAAAATACTAATATTTTTAATGTCCTGGCTTCAAATTAATAAATATAAAAACAATATAAAAATATACACCAGTTGATAAAAGGATGCACTGAGTAAGGTTAGAAAGCTAAATTTCACTTTCAAACGTATGCAGGTAAGTCTTTAGGGAGAGGATTTCTGTGTAGCTGCGACTGGTCTTTCGGAAGAAGTCCAAGCTTGTGAGCTGTTCAATGTCACGCACACGTGCAGTGTGCATTTTAAGAAGATCTTCAACCCACTTTGATTCATCCTCCAAGCTCTGAAATGTAAAAAGAATGCTTTATAACGTGCCATGTCAAAAATCAGCTTCGAAAGCAAACGCAACCTTTTTAAACATTGGGTCCATTTGAAGAATCTCTATGCCCTATTCAAGAATGACTAAGGTAAACAAGTTCCAAGAAAACAGATGTGAAATTTAACATGCAAGATGATTCCTAGAGTTTTATTTCAGGACCCATTTTAGGATGGGGTTGAGACAATGACCATAGTCAACTAGGAAAAGTAGTCCCCATGTTTCAGGTTTCAGAACAGCCATATGCTTTTAGAAGATCCATTGGTCACTACATATTTTTTTATCTCACAGAAAGAGCTCCATATTAATCACCTGTGTATTACCAAAGCCCAAACTCTAGGCTGTTTAGCTTTGAACCCTACCCCTACACATTATTCTCATCTGACCAACACCTCATCTAACACAATATTATTTTAATCTTTCCACTTTACTGTTAGGAGACCATTATGATTCATTCCACTGTTGGGACTATGGTTTATGTTGGTACCTATAAAATCATGTTATTGGAACATATGTATTATTCATTGATAGAAAAAAGACTTTCACCAAGCATTTCTCAATACAAAAAAAAAAAAATAATCAGGAAGGTGATGTTGCCAGAGTGATCGGGGTCAGGTTGCGTGGGTGTAATCTCTCTTAGGGGACTGCTCCTACTGCATTCCTTGTGCCAGCTCTGGCACATGTTAGAGCCATCCACACACTAACGTAACTCACTAACACATCGGAAAATCAGCCTGCAAAACACTGCAGTTACTGGCTGTTTGAGTGCATTAACCAGCCCAGCAACATGTCCCATGAGCAATGCAGCCAGCCCCGGGGACTGCACGGCAGGGAGCAGACGTGGGAAAAGGACAGAGCAAACAGGACTTGTTCCCTTTTGACCTCTCTGGCTGGTACATCTACACCACTGCTGGGGAAGCAAGTTAGGAATGGAGGGTTGTGCCTCCAGGCATTTGGACACCATGTGTGTGACTTGGAAATCTTGCTGATAAAAATCTATTGCTGAGCTTACTCCTGAAAATGAGCCCTTTTTTGACTGTGTCAGCACAGTCCTCCTACAAAGTGATCTTCTCACCTATGAAGACTAAGCTTCAGCAATGCCAAAGCCTACAGAACACCATAGATGTGCCACAGAGCAGGCAATGGGTCACCCTGCAAAGGCCAAGAGGGTGAGCGTGATCGTTTGCACAGAGAGGACACGAAGTACCAGCTATGTCATAGCTGGCTGCTCTAAAGCAAATATCCATGACCCAGTCAGCACTTGTCTGTTTTGAAGCTTTTCAACTCCAAACCAACTTTCCTTTCCGTGTCACTAGCAACCTGGGGCCCAAAACCAGGTCTGGAACATGAAAAGAAAGATGCAAATTAAGAGGTAAGAGAAGGGAGCATGCCCTGGAGCATCACCTGGCAGCACGCAATCGCAGGAAGTCTCCTGCTCAGCCTCCAGCCTGGTCTGCAAACCAGGCCTCAACAGCGTTATTACTGCAAATGGAATCACTGTGATATTTTTGCTGTCTTCAAGCCTTCCTTCTGAGCAGGAAATCTGCATTTTACAGAGCTCAGAGGGAAGTCCAATTGCTACAAAGCTCACTTGGAGGACTCCTAAGGGTTTGCAAAAGATCTGCAGTATGAATAAATCACAGGACTGTGAGGTTGGCAAGTCCAGCAAGATAGAATTTGCATGATGCCAGAAAATCAATCACCTGATCTAGGTTTTAGTTTTTCCGTTCCACAACTAGCCCATGAAACCTCAGGTCCAGCAGCAATGATTTGAAACACAGTGATCAGCTAATGGTATTATGTTACTGCAGAACAACAAATAAAGTGTATACATTTAAAATGCTAGTTTTCTCCATCTGTGCTGGTTAGTCTCAACCTCAATAGGACAATGAGACTTAGAAGGAAAGAACAACAGTTGAAAATATGGAGGTAAATAGAAATAGGCAATCAATTTAGGAGTCTAAACTAAAATCCAGTGGAAAAGATACCAGATATTCTGGACAAAAGGATATCTGGATATTAAATTATTAGCTGGAATTATTAGCTGAAAGTGTAGACAGGTGGGTGAAGAACTCACTTATTAAAAGAGAAGTTTAAAGGTTTTGCTGAAAGGTAAAATAGTGGACTGGAGGAAGTTTCTAGTAGGGTGTCTTCAGCTTTAGTCTTGGAAAAGATTTTGTGTAATGTTTTCATACATGCTTTTTGTGCCAAGGTCATTAGTGTGCTAGTAAAAAAAAAAAAACCAACAAACAAACAAAAAACAAACTAACAACAATTGGGAGCTCCTGTCAATGCAGAGGAAGACTGGAAAAACATACTGGAGGATGCAGATGTGAGAGCCCCTGGTATAGTATGAAATGGGGTTATCCACATTGACAGCAAAAATTTCTGCTAAGCTGGGAGCTTCTCAGGTGAAACAGCAGATAGATGTACCTGGGTGTACTGGTTGTGTGTGACTGCGAGCTACCATTATAACACAGCTGTGAAAAAGTAAATCAGATAGTATCAGAGGAGTTGTGTCCGGTGAAAAGAAAATCATTTTAATTTTGAGATCTCAGCTGGAGTACTTTATCTCATTCATGTTCCAGAAAAAAAGATCTAAAAAAAATTAGACTGGAACAGATGCATAGCAAGGTTATTAAAATGCTCATCCTCTCTTACAAGAAGAGGAACAAAGATCCCAGGTCTCCCATGAATAGAGAGAAATATATGCCTTGAGAATCATCATAAATCATCACTAGGGTAAATCCCAAAGAAGCCCAGTGAAGGGCTATTTAAGCCATACAAAAATGTTGACACAAGAATAAATGGGTATAACCTCACCATGAATAAACACAGTTTGGAAATGTAACAAACTCAAACGAGAAGAGTAGTGGTGTTCTCCAACAGCTGTGTGAAGAGAGAGTAAGCGTGTGCAACAAGAGCAGAGTTGGTGCGGAAAGCTAATATTTCTTCAAATCTTAAGAAAGCTGTGTAGAGGTTAAGGAAAAATTCTTATATTATCCCATGCATTTCATCCATAAAGTATGTGAGGTTTTACACAATCACTTCTTTGATCAAATAAGATAGAACACCATGTGCAAAAGTAAGACTGACACTGTATTTGAATCACAAAATTTTGCTTAACTGTATTTTCATTCAAGAGCTACATTTAAATATTTTTGAAGTGGTTCTTTGCTATGTAAAAAGCATAGACCAATATCTGCTAATAACCTTGTAGTAGCGCTGAAGTTCCCCCCAGAACTGTAAATACACACACCAGAAGTAGCATGACCTACAGAGAAAAGAATCTTCGGTTGGAATATAAGAAATCAAAGAGTAAAAGAGGCCGTTATTCTAAATAGTTCATAAAAAAGATTTCAACAGTTTAAGAGTACCATGACATGCAATATAGGGAGGAAAAAGACTGACTTTGTCATCAGATTGCATATGGGCAGAGATACAAGGACAGAGGCACTAATAACTGCCAGGTTACTAACTTCCAGATCACCAGCTGTATCTTGATTCGGAGGAAAGCAGTCCAGAGAAAAACCACGGTGAAATATATGTAGGACTTTCTGAGACTCCTGGTAGAAGACATCTCTGCCCAAAGCAGTTAAGAGTCTAAACAGGGGGAAGCCAGACCTGCTCAAGAGAGACGGATACTGCTCCAGAAGCATGGTTTTAAAAAGAGGGATCTGAAAGCAGGCGATGTTTGATGAATGAGAAAGAGACAGTGTTCCAGGTGAATTGTGTACAGAGTTGGAATTACTATTTCTGCCTGTAGTTGGAATAGGAGTCTTAACTTTTTGTGCCAATACAAAATTCATAACATTAATGCGTTCATTCAGGAAACGGTCTCCTGGCAGCCTATAGTGAAGTGTCTGTGTGCAGGAATCCGCACAGCTGTGTAATGGGAGAACAAGTTCAGGCGGAAGGACAAGTCTAAATACAGCTGCCTGGGAGGACTGCTGTCCTTGCAGAGCGCTGGAGCCCGTCGGACTCGACTGCTCTCCTGCCACGATCAGCTGCCGAGTGTGCATGTTACTTTCTGCAGTGCTGACCAGTACTTTGTACTTTACCAAGATTCTTACACTATGGGATCTTGCATCCTAAAGGAAGATAGGAAAGGAACCAGAAAGGTATCTGGTTATCTCTGTTAATAAGAATCCAAACGTTCCCCTTGAATCAAGACATGTTCTGGAAACAGCAAGAGCTGCCATCTACCCTAGGCAGGTTTTAGCATATAGTTTTAATACTGTGTGGGTTGGATGTAATCATGCTGTCTGATGCACCCCAACTGCCATAGCAGACAAGACTATATTGTACCTGCATATGGAAACAGACCTCAATAAAAACATCAGGCTGGCTGCCAGCACAATACATCTATGCACATAACCTCCCCGCAATCTGCTCTGAAGTTACACTGACAGTGTCTGCCAAAACATAGAAGCCTACAGGTTATTTACTGCCAACCTACTCTATATGTCAGTTCTTCCAGATTTTAGGTGTGGTAATAGTTCCATATTTTCTCTGATATCACAGAGGAGTGCTTTTGTCTAATGAGCTGAACATTAATAGAGTTGACACTTAATAGAGTCACTACCCTGTGCTTTCATTCAAGACATCAGTGAGCATTAGCATCTAATAGTAATGGGGTTTCACATGTCCGAGGGATACGTTTATGATGGGGCTACAGTAGTGCAGCAGAACTTACATTGCAGCTCTCATCATTGTCAGGCCGGTGGGGAAGGATGTATGAGAGAACAGAGAGTGGTCCATCACATTTGTCGGCTGGTTGAGTGAAATCTAAGCAGCTGGTTATGATGGTATAGTAATGAGTAGGAACGGGGATGGCGCTGCCTTCCACAAACCTGGAGGAATAAAGCAAATATTTATCCACAAAGGATAAACTTGTTTGGAAGAAGGTTACACAAACAGCATGGTCTTTCCTCCCCTACGTGTGAGGACACATGTATGTTGTTGAGATGCCTTTGATTCCTAAACACTGTCTCAAAATAAGCATTCAATTAGCTCATGTTTTGATACTGTGCTATAGAAATACCACACACCAGTGCTGAAAAGCTTCTTCAGTTCAGGGACATAGAGAGAAAGCATTACTGAATTAATGAAAGACTCGACTATTTAACTCAATAGCACTGCTATGGTTTCCTCTGGTATCCAGTTGTCAACTCTTAAATTCTGGGGAATGTTAGAGAAAATCAATTATTTGGAACATAATTCAGATTTGTCTCAAGAACGAATGAACATTTAATTTCAAAGTCAAGGTGAACAGTTACCTGCTGAATTACCATTTCCTTATTTTTACCACTGTCCTACCTACAGGAGCATTCAGTTTTGATGAACAGTAATTTTAGAAAGAGCTAGAAAATTTATCTCCTCCCAAAATTTGAGTAATGTGCAGATAATGAATTATTTAAGATAAAGCCATCATTAAGAAAAGCAACAGCAAAACAATTTAAAGACAAACTCTTACTGTTTTATTTTGTCAGTTGTGTCATGTAAACCATCATAGTCATAGTCAAAGATTGGTCCACTTATAACATTGACTCCATTTCGTTCAGTGGCATATCTTTTCACCAAAACCCTTTGGAAATAATTCCATACCTCTGTGGGGGAAAAAAAAAAAAAAGAAAAAAAATATAAAACGCATCAAAATTTGGGTAAGTCAAAACATGTCAAGATTATAAACATTTTTTTTCCCGAAAATAAAAATCCAGTGGACATAATTCACACAATGGTAGGGGAAATCAAAGACTAAGTATTACAGATTTACTGCAGCTTCATTCAGTTTGGTCAATAAAGCTTATTCAGACTTCTTTGTTCTCTGCTGATTTTTTTTTTTTCTCCAACCAGTGATAAAGGAAATGCCCAGTACCACTCCCAGGCTGGCATTGCCATAGACATTGCACAGAGAGTCTGCTGTTCCTTCACCAAGCAGTAGAAACAGCTATTCACATGCTTTTTGATGTCCCTGTAAACACTTCCTTTGTCTTTCTTATCTAGTTACAGGGAATGATGATGTGTATTTTTAATTCTAGAAAGGAAACAGCACCGTGATTAAAAGCAAAACCCAAACATTTTAAAAGGGAAATACAAAGGTCATATTCTTCCAGTTAAATTCTCCTTGGATACAAAATGTCTCACTTTCAAATTAGGTGCCATCAGGGATGACCAAATTATGGCATAGCATCTCATTACAGCAACTTCTGGGAAGAGCATGACACTTTGTCCCACCACACCCTCCTCAACCTTAAACAAGTTAAGATGCTTACGGAGACAGGAAACATACTGGAATCTCCATTTACATCATTCTTTTCCTTCTTTTTTTTCCTTTCTATTTTAGTATTAACAGAAGTGTGTGTAAATAAAATATCTCAGATTTGTAAAAGTTTAACTTTTGTCTTGTCAGCTCAGACTTAATTCCGTGGTTCCCCAGTGCCGAAGGCAATGCCAGCCTCAGCAAGCTCTCCAGTATGCCTGTCCTAAGACCGCCCAGTGCCACGCAAATTCCCTGCTTGGGCTGATGCAGGGGCCCCACAAGCAGTGGTCTAAGAAGAACCTCAGCTGCAGTAACCACTTGGCAGTACCACTCCTCCAGCTGCTTGCTCCTTCAAGGCATCAGCCTTAACAATAAAAACAGCCCAAAAAGGAAAGCTTTTTTCCCCCCCCCGAGTTTTCCAGCTGAATCAGTTCCCCACTTAGGTTCCCACTGCAGCCACATAGACAGCAACACCAGTGTAACAGGAAGCCAGGCCAGGGGCATCATCTTGCAGCTCCAACAAGGCAGGAGCTGCTTAATCCACACTCACTACTGAAAAGATGGATACAGAATTATTGCCCGGGGGATGTGATGTGCGAGCGAATTAAAAAAAACACCAACAAAGCACAGGAGGGGGCCTCTGCAGCCAGCACTGCCACCAAGGCCAGCATAGCATAAAACTGCCACCTCGTATTTCCCTTGTAGTGAAAAAAGCTCCGTATAATGAGTTTATAATCAGCTCTCAGCATTGCAATCTGCACACATGCAGTGGTTTGTAATTCCCCAGGAATGACATTAGCTCCAGCATTTGTTCTCAGGGAATCCTTTACCCACTTGTGATGAAGAGGAAGGCCACTAGACAAAATGAGCTGCTAGTGGTGGGTTTTTCTGCTGTGATTAGCATCTCAGCTAATTTGCTTAGACTAACATTAGCATAAAGAGCACTTTTATGAAGTGATTTGAGAGTAGGAAATCCCCAATAATTTTGCACTCTGTAATCAGTTAAGTGCCTTTGCTCAGATTTCCAGCAAACATCACCACTTGTTCCTACTCAGAGGTTTTTCAGTTAAAAGCACTCTTTTCTGGTTAAAAAGAAAAAGCCTCCCATAGGCTTTGATGTTTATCCAAACCTCTCTGGCCTAAAGTCTGAATTGGAAATCTCACAAGAACAGGCTCTTGAGATTCTTCCAAAGCTTCTCAATTCCTCCCAAGCCAAAAATGCCACCAGAATAGTCTGATGGTTTTCCTACCTCTTGGCAAAACTAGAGAGAAAAGGGATGTGTAGACAAAAGAAATGTTAATACTATATCCCTGCAGTGCTGGAAGTTTCAGACAGGTTTAAGTCATTCCTCATTTTCCATAAATTGGTTTCCTCTTCCTTATTCTTTATACGTAATAAATATGTTTGGTCTCCCTTTAAGGGCATGGATAGAAAAAACAAAAATAATCACTTAGCATGTTGTTGTAGTTCAGGGACAAGTGCACACTCCCAGGCAGCTGCAGTTGAGAAGTAAAAACACATTGCCTAAATACGTTCTGCGCTAGCTTGGGCTACAGACAAGAAAATCTGAATGGTCTTGCACAAACTGAATTACTGTGGCATGAAGCATAATTGCTGAACTACAGCACCTCTGTGCTCTTATCTTAGCCCAGCACCAAGGGAAATAAACCTTTCTTAAAACTTAAGCCTTTCTTGTGGTATTTTGCCTGCGCATACCTAGAACTATACAGGTGCCCACATGTATTATCTGCTGACGATGGGTAACTGAACTTTATGTTCTAAACTTCTCCCATCAGTTCATTCAATAGTCCAACACACATATTAAAAAAAAAAAAAAAAAGCATGTTGGGAAAGAGAAGTAAAGCCATGGAAAGAGCACTTACTTTTGAAGGCAGGATACATTGGAATGATATTTGTTATTAGAAAAGCATCATATTTTGCTTCTGCAGAGGAACTTAATTCTGAAAACAATAAAATAGGAAAATATTAGTGTGATTAAATATCAGAAATTCAAAGAATATAAAAGTTATTTGAAAAATGGCTTCAGAGATTAATCAAAGGAAATACTGTCATCTAAACAGCAATCTGAAGGCTATATTCAGAAGTGCACATTATGTGCATAAAATTTGTCTTTAATGGGACAGCTGAACATAGAACGTAAGGATTTTATCTTTGCTTCAACTGTCAGAGTTCAAAATATTTAATAGCTCATCTTTGCTTCAACAGTCAAGACAGTTCAAAATATCTCATCTAGTTTTGCAGTCTTAAAAGTCAGAGAGCTGCTCTGCAGGCTTTTACAAAAGAGGCAAACAATTTCCAGGGAGAGGAGTGCAGGATTATCTTCTACTTCTGAGCAAGCCTCTGCACCAGGAATTCCATACCAGAAATCCACCATAAAAATATTTCAGCCACTGAGTGAGGAAGACAGAGCAATGAAGTTCACAAGCGTGAGACAGTTGTGTCCCTTGACTATTCACTAATCCCAGAAGATCACTGTGCCAAAACTGAACCAATGTAACTGCACTAGGAGAATCTAGGACACTCATTTACACAGGTTTTCTACTAACACCATTTCTATAGGATGGTAGAAATTTTTAGAGTATGCAAGAGCCTAATTTGGATTTATAAATTAAATATATATTTTTCTTACCACTCTTTGAATTCAAAATTAACAACTCTGCCTAGATTCCCAGTTCATACAAGCTGGTATCTATCCACTGACTTTAAAGGGCCAGCTTTTGAAAACTGTACTCTAGCTTGTATTCCTACTCAGTGCAATTATTCATTCACCTTTATTTTTATTAATTAAACTGGGACACTTCACTGTTTTGGTGCATGAAGCTGGGCACCAGTTTGGAGCATCTCTCATGGAGCTGAGGGACCACAGCCATGACAGCAACTTGTGGCACTGGGCCGTTGGTCCTCAGCAAGTGCAGCAAGAGTAATGTATCCAACCCATAGGGCCCCATACATGACACCAGTGCAGGAGCAGCTCCTCTGAGGAGAAGACATCACAGAGGAAGAAAACACCCTAGAGCCAGGGGAAATGGAACCATTCCTACCTATATTCTTTCCCAATGACCTCAAAAAACCCCTTGGTCTGTTTATAATGGGGGGGAGGGGAGCAGGAGGGCAGTTCATACCTAACAAAAAAAAAGATAATTACAAAACCTCTAGGTATTAAAGGCTATATGAACTTACGAGGAGGGAAAAGAAAGCCATAGGAGAGCTGTTTGTCGCCTCTGTAGGCTGCACAGCTCTGGCTGTTTCCTGGAGAAATGCGGAGGTCGGGCCTCACACAGCTGGCCAGGTGCTCTGGGACACCTGATACCTCTGCCTGCATTGAGGAACATAGAACGAAATGACAAGAAAAGTAATTCCAGCATTTATAGCTAAAAGAGAACGATTTCATACAGTCAATAGATTACATGAAAGGCCTTGTGCAGAGTAAAATAAACCACCTAGCTGTACAACCAAATCCTTCCCTTCTCCTGTATCTGCTGCAGAGCCCCTCTTTCACACGTAGCAGAAGTCACCGTGGGAAATAATTCAAATTAAGTCGCTGATTATTCCATCATAATGAAACTAATCCCCATCAAGCAAAACTTATAAAGAAAATAACAATAGTAAATACAGCCCTTCTGCCTTAGAACTCTTTCCTTCTGAAGGAAAAAAAAAAAAAAAGCATTTTGGCATTGTTTACTATGATATTTGACATTATTTCTGGTGGGAAAAATCTACTTGGATAAGGGAAATTCTAGGACTTCAAAAATACGGGTACTGAACAGATTTCCCCAGGGTTTTTTAAGCACTTTTTCAAGAGAAAAGACAGCACTAACCTGTTTAGAAATAGTGTAGGATGTCCAGAGAGGCATCAGGAATGTTTCACTGTAGCCACTTTCAAAGTCATGGTGATGCAAGATATTATATTTTGTGCGGTACAGTACTGCGGGGCGCCCATATAGAAGATGCTTTTCTACAAATCAGAAGAAATTACATTTACATTTATTACTGAAAGCCTTAAAGATGGAAAAAAAAGGGTTGGCTTTCCAACACAGGCTGATTTTACAGTGCTCCTTAATGGGATACTGACCCTGAATAACCACTAAGGAAATCTCATAACAGAGAGAGAAGCAGTTCTTCAGTAGTTTTGGTTGGAATCCCCAGTCTAGGCTTACAACCCACTTAAAAGTCCTTTCTGCATTTGAAAGCTTGTCGGGGTCATAGCATGGAGAGAGACTGTTTCTCCAAACACAGGAGACTCCACAAGGATCCTATCACTCTTCTCCAGACTTTCTCTCCTTCCTATGTTTTTTTGTAAAGCCCCTCTCAAAAGCAAGGCAAAAGTGGTCACTCACTAAAAGAACACTTTTTTCCATTTGGCTGATACAGATGATGTTCTGAAGACTGATGTGCTTTTTCTGTCAGTAATATCAAAGAAAAACAAACAAAGCAACCAACCCTTTTCCTAACTTTGGCTACAAAAAGACACCTCCAACTCTGCAAAACTAGCTTTTTTTTTGTCTTGGTGATATGTTATGGTTAAATGTCACTAATACCTCTGACAATCTTGCTTATAAAAAGACAAAAACATCATTGAAAGAGATAGAAGAAAAATAAATTTACTGGCTCATCTTGCCTTGTGCTGCAATGATTGCAATTGATTTTGATAACCATTTGGCAAACACGCTTGCCTCACTTTTAGACATCAAAACATAGAAACAAGGAAAGCAGCCTAACACTGTTCATAGATAGGCATTTAACTTGAAAGAAAAAGGCATGTTTTATTAGTGTTTGAGTCCAAATAGAGAATAATTTTATAGGACACAGGGGAAAAAAAAAAAAAGTAGGAAAAGCCTTGTCTAAGGACAAAGATGATAAACTTGCTTTATTCAAGAGAAGCTGAAGTCATCTTTTTCTTCTGCATGTGAATAACATCAGCTAAATATGCATGGTGCACCATGCAGGAGAAGGGAATTGCCAACTAAACACAGGAAGATCCATGAACAGGTGCTACAGCCTGTCATAAAATACAACAAAATATCTTGCACATAGCAGAACTGCTTGTTGTTTAAATAAGGGGGGCACTTCATTCCACTTAACAGACAACTTACAAATGAGCAAGTGAGATTGGTTTAAATTCTTATATCTTAAAATACATCAGAAATACTGTTTTTATATTACTGAAGTAAAGAGCATCAAAACCTTAAACCAAATAAAGATGTTGAGATATCTAGGAGAACAATGGTGAGGGTGTTTTTTCCAGATGCCAGAAATTGCCACAACAGGAAGCAGCTTGTCACTAATTGGGAAAATCAGTTTAACAAGATGAAAGCTGCAAAAAGACAATTTAACTTACAAAGAAAAGGAATCATTTCACCTCTAGAAACTAAAGGATAGGCTGCATTGCCTGTTCAAAACAGAAAAACTGAAGAAGTAGCTTCATAAGGGACTTTAAAAAAAAAAATCTCTTTAGTCATCTGAGCAATATGATTTGAAGTATCTCAAAAATCCATGTCTAAACTCAAAGCTCCAGAATTTGCTAATTTGAACAATCGCTTTCATGAGGGGAAGGCTGTGAATTGTTATGCTGAACAGATCACAATTGTGAGAAGGAAAGCTCTGCTTTGGTGTGCCTTCCAGTCAGTATTATTGCTCAGAAAAAACGTTCCCATCCCCTCTGGTCCTGTTGCTATATTTTAACCTGGACCATAGCCCTGGTGCATCTGGGAGCAGAGCCACACAAAAGTCAGTGCTGGCATACAGCAGGGACTAGTGTGCAGGAGAGCAGGGGATGCTTTCTCCTGGGAGTAACATTAACTTGAATGCTGACGAGGGACAGAAGTGCACTGAGCATCCCTGAACCAGCAGAGCATTTCTGCACTTGTTTCAGTGGATAACCTGCACCCTAAAAAACAAGCATTAAAGACCCAGTCAGGAATTGTCAAAGCAGCTGTACCATCCTTTCTACCACTGACCTGGTGAAACCTAAGCCTGAACAATACTGGTAAAACACAAGTGTGCAGACGTGGTCCATGTTTTTTACCCCATTTATAGCTTGTGGTTGAATGCAGTACTGCCTCATGCACCCTCTCCTTTCCTCATCTCTCCGCTTCCACAGCAGAGATCAAACCTCCTAAAGGTGATGGAAAGGAAGAGCACTAAAACTTGTATCACTTTGAGTGATACTTTAGTCCTGGTTACAACAAAAGATAGTGTGCACTCCCTCATGTGAGTAGCACTTATCTTGCCCACTTATCTCATGTATGTCTATGTGTTATTTTGATAGTTATTTGATAAGACTGTTTACTACACATTAAGTAAACCAAAGCAGGAGTTTCTCTCATATCAATGACACAAAGTAACTTGCAAAAGAAAACAAAAATAACTTTTATTAACCGAGGCACCAGGATCTTACCTTCTGTTCCCTTGACATGAAAGCGCTTGTTGAGTTCATCCAACTTGTTCTTCTCAAGAATAGAAAAAAGGAACAAGATTAGGATCACTGGAGCATTCTGACATCTCGTTTTACTAGGCATCTAGCAAAACAAAACTAGCGCCATAAAACTGACAATTTTTTTGTTTCCTGTTTTACAAAAAGCCATATTAGTTCCAAAAGAGCACAAACACTTCACAGGAAGGATCTGGGAAATTCTTACAGATCAAACCCTCTCAAAATAGATAAAATGGTTACAACTTTACTAGGCAACTACTGCTAATAGTGAAAGCATCAGCAGATCCTAAACACCTACCTTATCATCACATGTACATCCTATATCAAAATCTGATGCAGAAGGTAGAGCGACAGGATAGAGTGGTTTAGCAACTTCATCTGGTACAGTTGGTTTATAAACATTGGCTCTCAGCAGGTGATTTAAACTTCCGTGGGTGCCATTATTTGGAGCAGGCTTTAATCCAAGCAGATCTATGAAACCACCAAAGATGAATGATGGTTAGATTGCAAACATGTATTCAGCAGCATCTCTACCAAGCCAAGACATGTATTTGCAATACTGTTTACACCCACAACATGTTAATGCTTTTAATGTAATAGAAGTACTAACCTCTTGTCCAAATCATAAAATTGCAGATTCTGCCTGAATAGTATGGTAGCATTTATGACAAGAAGGTCGATTTGCATCAAGACACTGGAAAAGAGTTTTATTATAACTACTTCTGCACCTTCCAGTGCAAACCTATGGTCAGTGTGCTGGCCTTACATCAGCCATCTGGAACACAGTGTTATTAGTCACTTGCTTTATAGATAAGGAATAATTACCTTTTTGGTATTTCATGTTTTGAAAAAAAAAATTAAATAAGTGAATTACACCTTTGGCTTGAAACTTTTATCGCCCTGGAAAATCAGTATTGAAGAAAAGATCC
The DNA here is from genome assembly GCF_031877795.1 of Strix aluco. NCBI lineage: Eukaryota > Metazoa > Chordata > Aves > Strigiformes > Strigidae > Strix > Strix aluco. The sequence continues at coordinate 14,586,403 of NC_133931.1, read as the reverse complement.
TAATGAGTATGTGCATACATAGTCAAATTCATCAAAGTATGAGTTCAGAAAACATAATCATAGCAGGAGATGCCATAGAAAATTAAGTGATGCCCCTGAGCTGCTCCATGAGCCATGCAGGTGCAGAAGCAGTCTCTGAGCAGAAACCTCCTTCCTAGACTGCTAAGGTGTGGACAACACACACTGTAGTGGTTTGTGTTTGATATCTGCTAAGCTGCATGCAGCAAAATTATGGTAATCCCTTTTATTGGCCAGCTGCTAGAGTAGAGCAAGCTGAGGCCCTGGAGAAGTGCCTGCTGGCCAAAAGGCAAGTGCTTGAGAAGTGGGGACTGGGGAGTGGACACTGGGAGGGAGTCAGGGCATGAGTTCACGGGTGCCTAAATGAAGCCCTGATAGCTATAACAGTGTGTTTCTCTTGCAATTTCTCAAACAGGTAGCTTACCACACATGACGTTGTAAAGTTCAATATTTTCAAAAGGAGGTACTTTGGTCTTGTATTTGAAGGTAGGGCCATAACCTATAAAGACAGTCTTAAAAAAAAAAAAAAAAAAAAGAGAGAAGAATATAAAAGAAGAGCATTAAAAGGTAGGGTTTTTTTCAATGAATATTTACATTTTAGAGACCTCCAATTTCTTCTGCCTTCAGTGGCCCTCCCACAAAAGTTTCTGCATTGCTCATACCTGCATGCTGTTTATCTTGTTGTCATAGCCATGGTCTCCATGGAAGAAACATTTTCCTGTTGGTTTCTTGTAAACGTCCATAGCTTTCCTAAATTGAAAAAGTATTACAAAATTTCCTCAAAGGTGTAGGTATGGTGGCTGACCTGGCAATTTAGCTTGAGTGTAGGAGGGATAAGGTTACAAGGTAATGTATTGCTTATCTTTCTTGAATAGCAGTAGTGGGGACTGCAAGCTCATTCAACAACACCAGGGTTTCTCCCTCTGCTCCCGCTATAAGAGTCAGCTCTTACTCACTGATGACAACCTTAACACCTATTTACTTATTTTCTCAGACTTTCTCATATCACATCATCTCCTACAGACTGGAGATATTTTGGACCGTATTCTTCCAATTCTTGAAAGGCCAACGGAGGCTTCTAAGAAAACACTTTCATGATGTTACAATGCTGCAAATGTCATACAGTGCTGTAAAGTGCTTTCACCTGTTTGCTTTCCACCCAATGAACAAAAATGGGGAGCAGAAACAAAGCTGGAGGGAAAAGAGAAAGATTGTAATGAAGATAAATGGCTGAGAAAATAAGTGCTGTATCATAGGAACACTAACTATCAGCTTGTTACTGAGTACTTTTTTTACAAAATATGTGGAAAAATAAAGTATTGTGAAATAAGAATTATAATTACCGACTTGTTCCAGAGTACTTTCTTACAGTTTTATGAGGGCCATGTACATGCAGTGGACCAGATTATCCTACAAGTTAATTTCTTCATCTGCAATGAAATGATGCTCAGCCAAAGTTTGATTTTGGCCTTGTAAATTACTAGAGTTACACCAATCAGATCTGTAACTACCATTTTCCTGGCTGTGAATATACAATGAATTACAGTTACATTAACAAATGAATTATTGTTGAATAAGATTTCAGAAAATCTAACAAATAAATAAGCCAGAGAAAGTCTGATGTAATTAATAAGAAATTACTAAATGTAAAAACTCGGGCCATCCCATCAGTTCCAGTAAAATTCTTAAAACTAAAACTTTTATAGGCCTAAAACTCAGAGTGTGATTCTTCGAAATGTACATGAACCCTAGCCACAGAAACTGCATGGGGAGGCAGGCCAGCCAGCTAGTGGAATTGTGCAAGAAAGTAATTGGGGTTTCTCATTCACTGCTTTAGCAGAGTGATCCTTGAATAATTCATGGAAAGATAAGCACAGATGTCAGAGGCACTTGCAACACACCGTGTGTTTGCCTGGCAGCTATATGGGCAAAAGACCATACCATAATTTAAAGCTTGTAACAGACTACCAGGAGCCAAAAGCTGTGTCATCTTCTAAGAACCCCTGAGTCAGCTTTATGCATAAAGACCTAGCCATTCTCATACTGTAACACACAACATGTGTCAAAACGATCAAAACAAGAATGTATATTAAACCAGAAAGGGGTGCACAATTCATAAACAAAGGCTACTCCTCTCCTGTTCACTCTATACATATATGTGTCAACTTGTTTTTCCTTGCTCTACTTTTAGCTAAGAATATTAAAAGTTGCCCATATTTTATAACTGAAAATTCAGAGGCATATGAAGAACCACCACGCAAACCAGGGTGTTCTCTGAGCTAAAGCATCCTGATTTTTTGTGGATTTGTTCTGCAACAGAATACACTGCCAGCACTTTGATGGCCACCCTTCCACATGTTCTCAGGTATTCAGCCACTCTGCCAATATCTCCATCCTCTTTCCATCCACCCATTGCATTCACTTAGCCTCTTGTTCCCCTAGTCACATATGCCTTTCTCTTCCTCCCATATTCCCTGATTCCTGGTTGGAATAAGCTTGCATCTCATTAAAAAAGCTTATAAGCTCCTATATTTGAGCTAATCAGTTAAAAACCACACAGCTGCTTGAGGAAACCAATCTAGGTTTCTACCATCTATCCAATTACTAATTTTCCCAAACTTTAAAAACAATTTTGTGTTCTGAGCCACATCCCCCTGCAGCAAATGTGATTGGTGATTGAGCCTCACCAGGAGTTCTTGCTCACAGGGTACAGGAGTGGGATGCTGACAGACAGGGCAACCCCAGATGTCTTATTTTCTAAAAAAAAAAAAAAAAAAAGGCTGAAAATCAGGAGGGAAGCAAAAGCAAGAGTTTACCTTGCCACATGCCATTTGCGGTCCACCAGTAAATGGACATCCTCAATTCTTCGGTTGTAAGCGTAGTGCAAACGTTTAGGCAGGTGCTGTTTCAAGTAAGGCTTGAAATGCTGGTCTGGCTTTCTACACTGAAAAACAAATGGTTACAAACAGCACTGCTGTCAGTTAGGTTAGACACACATAAAACCTTGAACTACAGAAATCAAGCTGTTAAGGTCATTATTGATGATGTCTTGAAAACAAAGTATACATCTAGAGTATGTAGTCCAGCCCTTTCTGTGCAGTATTTACATAAGACCAGGACTCAGGGAGTCATTTAAAGATGTATTTGGAAAGCTTCATTCTCATGATGGTCTTCTTGAAAGCATCATGCAAAACATCACTTACTTAGCTCACAGATGAAGAATTTTATTCTAACTGGACCAAAGCTCAAGTTTTGGAGGAAAGCTGAATGCTCAAAATACATTTCATCTGCAGATATATTTAAAGCCATCTGGTTACAAAATTTGATTTTTTTTTTTAATCAGCTTTTTAAAAGCAAGGTTATAGTTGAAGGCTATCAAATGAACTTTTTCAGTGTCTTCAAAGTGCTAGTAAAATATTTACCCTAAAAGATTACTTTCCATTTCTGAAGGAATGAATAAACAGACCAATTCAGGGAGTCAAGATGATCAGGGAGATTCTGGCTCTGCATTGCCCAAAAAGGTTCTAAAAACTACTACAGCAGCAAACAGTGGAACTTATGACAAACATTAATCTGTACTCATGAAAGGCACCATTTAACACTCTTTATTCATGTTAATGGTTGGTTTTCCTGCCTAAAGAGTGAGGAGAGAATGCTGGATAATGCTCCAAATTAAGATGTGAAGTGAGCAATGCAGTATAGTCAGAGATACCTCCCAGTCCTAGATACTTACTGTCAGGTTGGCAACAATCACTTTAGGGTCATCTGTTAAAGCAAAGGGGAAAAAAATAAAAGACAAAAATATAAAAGATGAACAATTTGCAGAAGAAAACACAAGGTAATAATGTAGTTTTACAGAAGCGTTCTTCCTAAAAGTTGGCTGATCTTTACTAAAAGTACACTGTATATATCAGATAAGATATCCTGAATGTGAACTAAAGTTTAACTGTATACTCTTTACTTAGTGATATTACAGTTGCTTAGGTAGCGTTTCTCACTGTTTTATGATTTGGTCCTTAGTTTAATATTTATTCTATTTTCTGAAAACGTATACTTTCAAGTCTTTTGACTGCTCTCCTTTAAAATAAAAAATCATCCCCAAACACAAAGACCTTTCTTGAAAATTTTTGAAAGCACATTTGAATGCAACAACGCAGAAGCGGTAAGATAAATACATAGCATTTTTTCTCTCTGTTAACATTTCATATATTTCATAGCCTACTACAGAGTAGATGTAAAAACGCAGTAAAATATTCTAGTTACATCTTTGGACTATTAAAGGGACATGCAAGGATGTAGAAAGCCCAAAACCACCAACAGTCCACACTAACTCCATTTTCTTCCAGAGTGGGGTGAGGGGACTGGGGGGAAGCATTTTTCAGCCCTGAGAGAAAAAACAGGCTAAGAGAAAATCCTAGGAAGTTAAAAATCTCTTGCTTAACTATTACTGTTTTTGTTGCTTAAGGCATGAGCTTGCTGAGCTTGAAATGAGTTCTGCTGAAAGTCAAAACACAAGCTACAGGCTTATTCATTGCAAAGGTGTGTCTGCAGTACTGAGGCAGTATTATGGAATAGGAAAATGGAGGATGAATAAAGTTGGTAATTTGCCATTTGAGGAGGCAAATCCCAGTTCTAAAACTAAGCAATATGCTACTTTGTTCTATGTTCAAACTGCTGATTTATAAGCAATTGTAAACAGTCAAACAAGGAAGCTGCAGACAGAGGCCAAAAGAGGAAAATGGTATTGTGGGAAAACCAGTAGTATGACTCAGAGGTCAGTCAGACAAGCTGATCTTTTTGGAAGCTATTGCCATTCATCCTCCAAAGAAAACTAATTTTTCTCAGCAATTTTGGAATTCAAGAGTTGAAATATCTTTTTTAAAAAACACCCTCTTCTCAGAACTGAAATGCAAGTTTTCAGTACACTGTGAAGTGTAGGAATTCAGTATGCTAGACTAGTAAGTTGTGTCATCAAATGCACTATTTTCAGCAAATCTTTACATACTCATTCCATATTCCTAGAGCCTAAATACCCAGGTAAATTAGTTTACAGTAAAATAAATGCATACATGAATCTTTATCTAAAAAAGTTTTATCACATTCTTATGATTTCTGCTACTATTCTGAAAATATTTAATCTTCAAAGATCAATTTTTTTGTGAAATCTGTCCTCAACCAAAGTATATATGAAGTGTTATGAGGGGTCAGTTGGCTGTCCCAGCTACCTGATCTTCCCCTCTACCAAAAGTTGTCACCTTGCAAAAAACACAGGTGGTTATAGTTAGTTTATGAGTTTCACAGTTTGCATGGTAGCTTAAACTGCTGGCAAAGCCAGGTTTGCCCTGGTACAGTGAACCAACAGAGCAGTAGTGGGGCAGCTGGGTCTGTAATGCTTTAAACCACAGGACTGACTTCACCAGAGGACTCCTGGCTGAGCCCTGAGTGCTCTCATCAAAGATCAGCTAATCTCAAACACCAAGTCAGGGTGAATTTCTAACAGCATGGTACCAAAACCCAGCAAGTTCTACTGTCAACACTGACCCTGAATGCATGCTCTAGATCTCCTTATATCCTTCAACATCCCCAACCTGTTGCTGTTTAGCAACCCACGCTGCTTCTCACCTGTGCCAAAAGTATGAAGAAGATACTGAATTCAAAATTAACAATTCACTTTTTTTCTGTGTAGCACAGAAAATGTACCAGACACTTTTTTAATATCCAGTCTGTACAGTGCTGAGATTTTTGTTGACAGAGGGGAGAAGTGCATATATAAAACTTGCCACGATGTGTAAGCTGGCATGCGAAGCTTGCTTTGGGTTCCCACTCCTCCCTTCTATAAAAGGGTGGGTTTTAACCCAAAACATTTCAGCCATCCACTTGACACAGCTCTACTGCTGTGGGGCCTATGAACTACAGACTGGGAAGAAAGAAAGCAGCTGGTCTTCAGTGGGCTTCCCTCTGCACGTCCTGCTGACACACTGCAAACTCATACCCTCTGGACAACATCAGCCTAAGGAAGGGGATGGAGTCTAGTTCTCAGGACATAAGGGGTACAACTTAACTTACATTTTAGGTTATTGCTAGACCTAGGGCGAATTCGCCCTAAAGATCCAGGCAGCAAAATGATATCTTCCACATTAGTCAGATAGTTGCTTAAAAATTCAGTTCTTTCACAAGTAGTGTCTTCCATCCCTGCAGAAGGAAAATGCAAAATTAATCCAGCTTGATAATAAACATGTTTTCCAAAACAGCACAAAAAGAGACCCCAAACAGCCTATGTATTCTTTTCTTTTGGATGACTCTTATTCTTGTTCTTTCCAGTCATGTAATTCCAACATCAGACACTGGTAGGATGTCAAACTAGGGGTGATTTTAGCACTTGCCTACAAAGAGAAATACCAGTTTCAATGTCGTAGAAACAGTCACCACATATATGATGTGTGCACTGACACATCTCCAAATAAAGCTCACGGAAAAATCAAAGTCTGTTTCTAGTTTAGTGTACTACTTTAGGGATTATTTTTTCTTAAACAAAGGATTTTAAGAGAAATCACACACAAAAGGTATTGTCTGTTGGTGGTCTGTTCTAAGGCAGTGCAGATAAACAATTCTCTCCTACAGCCATTTGTGGCTGGAAGGAATGTATTGCCAGTCACAGGCGGTTCTCAGCACAAAACATGCCTCTCCTGGAAATCCTTTCTGTCCTTACCCTTCTCTCCCCACAGCCAGAAAGGAGGCATATTCCATTTTGTTGCTAATGTAGCAGTTCTTGTGAGACTTTCATAAACAAAGATCTAAACAAAACAGGACCTTTGGTAGCATTGCTGAAAAGTTATGCAAAACCAGATTTATCTCAAACATGGTCACATTTGTCTTTAATAAGACTTTCTTTTTCTTTTTTTCTTTGTTAGTATTTACTATTTCTTCTATTGTAAGTTTCTTCTGATGTCTGAAAGAATGAGATTTATCAAATAATATCTCTGCTTTTGCATGACTCTCCATCTGACCCTGAAATATCTATTTATCATTTTCCTCCTTCCTCCACTATTTTGATGACATTTTCCATCCAAGCTGGACACAGTCCCTTACAGATATTCCAGTCTTTCTCCTGGTAGGATAATTTGACCCAGTAATTGTCATGGAAATGTCTCCCTCTAAAGTCCTACTCCTCTCCTCATGAAAAATAGAACAGTGTTACTAAAGTATTTCACAGAATCACAGAATCATCCAGGTTGGAAAAGACCTTGAAGATCATCTAGTCCAACCATTAACTTAACACTGACCATTCTCAACTACACCATATCCCTAAGCGCTATGTCAACCCAAATAAATCCTTCCATAAAACCTGTCAAAAAGATTACACTAGGCACACAATAGCCTTCCAATACATGCAAGGAGAGCTGCACTTAGATGTGGTTGAAAAACTCTAAGTGGAGATGTAAACACCCAGATCACTGTTATGAAGAAGTGTTCTCCAATGATAATTAATAGATAAGCTTAGTGGTCAGCCCACACTGACTGGTTTTGAGATTTGAACTACTAGGAAAAAATCAGCACAAAAATATCTGAAATGGAACTTTCATTTAAGCCAGCTACATTGCTCAAGCATTTATATGCTGATAAAAAAATACTGTTTATTTTACCATGATCACCAACAAATATGACATTGACACATCGATGTAGTTTCAACTGTTTCAGTCCATCCATTAGTTGTCCTACTGTCTTGTCAATCTCTCTCAGGGGATTCACCATCATCTGTATAAATATGCAGAAAGGAAAAAAATTAATTCTCTCATTGCAATGTTCCCTGTTCTTCTACAAATGGAGGTCCTTTGGCAACACTCTGATAGGATAACCATCCAGGTCAAGAGGCAAAGCCTTGGCTGAGCTGTTACACCTACAATTATCATACCATTTCCTTTCCTATATCCACACTGTGATTTCGTCATGAGAAAGCCCTGCTGAGATGCTGACACAAGACAGAAAAAGATCTTTATGGCTGATCCTAGGCCTCCCATGGACACATGTACATTTGATAAAACAAAGTATAGATATTAGAAAAATGCATGTGACTTTGGGGTTCAGTTATTTCTTATAGATAAATAGCAGTATTTCTAAAAGGCTATTTTATGTGAACAGTTTAGGCCAAACATGAACATGAAATGAAACTTTGGACTTGGGATTCATATGCCAAATTGCTTAATGAAATTCACTTCAAAGGACATCTGATACTAGGATGACAATATGCAAGTCACTTGAGCAGCACATGAGGCTCGGAGGAAGCGTTCTTCAGCTTCAAAGCCAAAAGTTTCCAACATCTCAAGCGACAGTTTTGGCAAAATTGTCAGCAGGCCCCAGAAGACATGGATACAGTACTGTGATTTCTTCATTTAAGTATCCTTTTCATTAAGAAACAAAACAGAAAACACCAAGACATGTTCACAGGATTGTGTTTTCAACTACAAGAAAATGAAACATTTTTTACTAGATGGCACAGAGAAGGGATATGTTTTAAAGTAAGATTTTAGGTAGAGGACTCAGATTTTGTTTTGGTTTTGAGAAGAAAACATTTCTTGTCACTACATGCCAACTTTCTCCTCGCCTGTCTGTTTGATTTGGCTGGTCCAAGTATCCACAACAAAACATCCTCCCAGTGACAAACAGAATGCTAACAAATTCTGGATGAGAAAAAACTAGATTTTGGCAGAATTTTCTGAGGAAAAAAAATAAACACCACATTAGCGTGACCCAGAAAGATACGGTTCAGAAATTCTCCCTCTGCCTGAGTCATTAAGGGATGGATGTTAAACAAGTCTGATAGGTAATGAGACAGGAAATGTCATCTCTCATGTGGCACTGTAAATACAAGGAGAAGTGGCTCATGAGAGATGGAATCACAGAGGGGAACAGGAGGAACAGTTTCTTCAACATATGGAAGCAGTTCAGGCAAAGGGTGAAATTTTGAAATATTTTAATTCAGGAAAAGCTAAGTAGTCAGTTTAGTTAGAACTCAGAAATATTTCTAAGTTTAGAAAAAAGAAAATTGTCTCTTTCAGTATTCTTCCACTCTCAAATACAAAGAATTTCTTCAATGAATGGGAATTCCATTTTTATGTAACTCTATTTGTATAACATCAATCATATAAGGAAATACAACTTTTACTCAGAATCCAAAGCTTATTCAAGGAAGCTGGAAATCTAGATGGATCTCCCTTTAATGTTTACTTTTGTCAGCAGGCTTGAGGCTTCTTTTAAAAATACTAATAAAAAAAAAAAATTAGAGCAACAGTACTTCCAGAGATTTCAAGGATTTCAGGTGATGGTAATTTTGTTTAGCTACCTTCATCACCAATGTACTCTGTAGACCTGCAGAGACATTTCTGAAACTGTAAGAAAGTCAATGTAAATGAAAAATCATCTTTTTAAAAGACACAAAAAACTCACACAGTAAACCACAGAAAAAACACCTTCAACTTTGCAGTTTTCACTACTTGACTGTGTTCAAAGTAGCTCTTAAAAAGGCCCTCACCAATATTTCTTCATCTCATTGCATTCTGTCTCTAATTTTTAAATTCAGCTATCTTTTTTTATTCTATATAACGCTCAAGCTCTTCCGCAAATGCTCTTTGCAGACTAATGCTGGCTGTAGGCGACATATTCAGGCAAGGATTTTGTGTGGACATGCTGCTCTTACAGCTCATGTTCTTTCCCAGATGCAACCTTCAAAGTGTTATTGGTAAACAAATAAAACTCTTGCATATACCTTTCTTCACCTAATATGTTGATATCAAGACTGAAAGGCTGTACAGAAACATTTTATTTTCAAGATACATGAATCTCTAAGATGGTGCTACAATGAAAAGTTGGTACTACTGTGAAAGCATTGGGTATGGGATCGGAGATATACAGGTCACAGTTGGATTCTCTCCTGAGTTTTCTCTTAGAATAAGCTTGATTAGAAGGAAGAATTTCATTTTATCCTTTTTTATAATTTAACTTTTAAATTGGTAGGATCCAGCCTGTACTATATTCCATTGCTCTCAAACAGCACCAAAATATTAACTTGCAGACATGATGTGAACTATTGTGTAATATTATAATGGTTATTTTCTGAATAATAGTGATAAATTTTTGTGGTTGACTTATCAGGAAGAGTTCTTTAGGGATAAATTTGGCTGACCTTTTCATCCAGAAAAAGAAAGGAAAAAGTCCCATATGCACACATCAGTAGGAATGTTAGAAGCTATCTACTATATTTTATGCCAGAAGGGTATAACTTGGAATGGCAAATTAATGAGTAATAGCAACATCCTCCATAGCAGTAGTCAGTTCTCCTCTCAGGTAAATCTATGTTAAAAGTTCTCTGGAAAATTCCTGTTTTCTTATACCTGATAATTTTTTGCATGTCCCTGTCTGCCATGCCTTTACACTTAAAGAAACAGTCTCAAATTAAGTTGAATCATGCAACAAGTCAGAAAACACCCCCACAAAAAAGCTACTGAGAAGTGTTTATAGCCTCATGGAGTATACAGTGGAGTGTCAATGCTTTTGTTTAAAGCCTAAAGGAGAAATATTTAAGTTGTTTATTTGAAGAGTTTTTGAATTATCCAGCTAAATTTCTGAAACTCAAATTATACTGAAGTGGTCTATAACCCCTCCCAGTGTGTGTGTTAGTGCCAGGTGGAAAAAGACAGTACACTAAGGAATACTCTTTTCCTCAACTTGCACCTTTTCCTAATAAAGCAATTTCTATTTGACCTTTTTCTTGTGAAAACAGACTTATGCACCACTTCTACTGCAAATACAGGATTCAGAAATCATGTAATCAAGAATCCCCTAACCTCCAAAGTCTCAAACTGGCTTTAAAATATATATTTTAAAAACAACTTTTTAACATTCTTTCCCTTTTAGATTTTATGAGTCACATTTTCAGGACTTTTCCACAACCACAATGACTAGACACAGTCAAATAATCACCAGGCTCCCATGAGCTAGGGAGTTAAGGAGGCTACAACATATTGCAGATTTTGTAATAGCTCAGAAGGGTTAGCAACACTGGTAGCGTCTTCCCAGGGATTTATCTGACATTGCCTCCAGCTGATGCCTGGATTTAAAAATATAGAGATTATAAAGATGGCTTTCCCTAATGCAAACAGAGTTTGAAACAAGAAAAACATAGGTCCCAGAAGATTTGGTCTGGTTTGGCTGCTTTCCTTTGGGTCCTTCGGTACATTTAGAGAAGTTTTGTCTGCAAAATCCCAACCTGAAGCATGGAGTGAACTCCCAAATTGAAAAAAAAATAAAGCTAGAGTAGTGCCTAAAAAGTGGCACTTCCGTCATAAAATTTTGGAACATATGTAAACTTACTTTCTTCCGACGAGCTTCCGCAGCATATTGATCCACTCTACGTACTTTTCTTCTTCTTTTCTTTGGAGCTGCAACTGGTCTTTCCTGTCTCCTCTTAGGAGGAAGCTTTCTCTTAGGTCTCTTAGGCGGAGTAAGAGGGGAGCCATAACTACTCTCCTGTACTGGCAGGGAGAGATGTCTGGACTCAGAAAAAAAGCCTGTCTCAACTCACATCAGATAGTAAAGCTACCTGTACCAGATAACCCTGAAGCATAAATGCTATGGTCATTTCAAAAATTTAGGCTTTTGGACAATTTAGGATCTGTCTCTTTTTAAGGAGGAATCCACCAAATTGTACTGAAAGCAAAACAGCAGTTACGAGAGCAGACAGCATAAAAGCAAATTAAATTGGTGTTTCAGAAGATAGGTGGGGCTTCTGGTTTCGAAAATATATAGTTATATGGAGGGCTTTATTGATCAGATATTAAGCCATTAATATAAAAATTTAAGTAAACAATTTCAGTTTAAATAAAATTCATTGCATACAATTTAATGAGTGTCTGGGGTAGAGTGCTGGTGGAAACGTAATATTTCACTTGGATGACGGTTCAGGTATGAGTACTAGAGCCTGTCCAGTCCAAATGGCTTTCTGCAAGGTTTCCCACACCGACTTTTTGGCTGAATCGGTGATACCAGGTACTCTCATCAGAAGCATTAGCAGGTGCCACCATTGTGTGCCAGGACATACACCCCACTGAAATCACCAGAACTCCACTAGCCACTATCTGGGGGCTGCAGGTCTGCAGGACAAAACTACAACGGTGAGACTCAGTTAGCACAGAGACTGTATCCTTCAAATCAGCTAGGCACGGCATATTGGTGGCAGAGCATCAGAAAGCTGCACTGCTACCTGCCTTATTACCAGCTTTATGGGCAATTTGAGAATTTAATTTCCTAGCACTTTCAGTGTGGCATCTTATTGGGTAATGTTATTAGTCATAAATGCACAAATACCTGAGATAGACTTATAAAAGGGAAAAAAATGTTAAGACATAAGTGGAAAAAACTACTATCCCATTAATCAGCTTGTTCATAATTTTAAACTGTACAGCTCTCATTGACTTTAACACAAGTTGCAGGCTCTTGGCACTGCTTGGGATTGCGTGTGAACTGCTGATAGATGATGCCTACCGGGAGATAGTAACTACAATATGCTGCATATAACAGAGAACGCTGAGTGGGCTTGAGAAGAGTTGGAGATTTATGATGATACTTAACTTCTGTGTACTTAGGCAGCTTCTCACAGTTGTTCAGTTACAGAGCTATGTAAACAGGGAAGGGAAGGAAGGGGATGTTACCATCTGCCATGCTGTTTCATTGCTTCCAAGGCAAGCAGCTGGAAAGGAGATTCTAGTCCAGTCTCATTCGTCTCTCTCCAGAAAGGCATTTTAATAAAGCAGCACCAGAGTTTTCTGTTTTTAAAACGCTTCAAGCTTTGTGCAGTCCTGATGAGAGGAGCGGCAGGGAAAGGAAGGATTCTCGTTTTACCGTCTCTGAATCGGCTCAGACAGAGCTCCACAATGCCAGAAACACGCGCGCACAGGAGACCCAGGTCTGAACACTGAAAATGGCCGTCTCAAGACAGCATGTTAGAGGAGCAACAGGAATGGCTTAGCAGTGCCAGATTTCAATGTGTTTTAGAGCTCTTATGTAGTATATTTCTAGAATATTTTATTTTTTAAAAAAGTTAGCTAGGGAGGAAAAAAAAAAAAAGCCAAGTTCTTATTAACCAGCCAAATCTTAGTCTTGCTTGAGAAGAGTCAGAACAGAGTTATGGAGGAGGGAAATGAATCCCTCCCCACTTACAGAAGGGAACTGTAACATCATAAGGGTAACTAGCCAGCCAAAGCTCTGCTTCTTGACCCGGACGGACCAACCTACCAGAGTTCAACTGCAAAAGCACAGAGGGAAAGAAAAAAAAAAAGCAGAAGTAAATCAAGAGCAAGCATATTTGATAACTCCCATAACTATTCCTGGAGATGTAATAGAACCCACTGAAATACTTAAGAAGTTTATTCACGTCCCACAAAAAAAACCCAAACCCAAAGCCAAAAAAAGCCCCCAAAACCTAGACAACCAACATATTTAAACTGAAATTCATAATGTTAGAGGACATGCAAAGTTACACTAGTGGACACTGGCCATAATCTGTATTCCATTTATATCAACAACACTAGAAAATCATCAATAAATTTTAAGTGCTACAATGTCCCTTTATTTCTAGTGTCACTCTGCACATAGGCTATTGTGCATGTCCTGTGAAGCCCTAAGTGCCATCTGCTGAAGTTTGGAAGCTGAATACTATCAGTAATGGATGCCATTAGACCTTTAAGATTATACATTTAAAATACATTGAGAACATTATTTGACAGAATAGCCTGTAGTAAACATTCACTTTACTCCAATGGACATTTGTAAGATTTGGAGGTTTTCAAGGTATAAAACTATTCCTCAAGCTACTAATGCAGCATAAAATCTTCACTCGTCAAAAGAAGAAATAAGAAGCCCATCTTAAATATAACACAGAATTGTTAAGAGTTTGTTTTCAAACATTATTGTTTGGCTGATCTGCCTTTGCATGAAGAAAAATGAAGCGGTCAGTACTACTCCAAATGTCTAACTGGTGCCAGCTGTATAGATGTAAAGAATGATTTCACAGGGAGGTTGTGCTCGCTGTATCAAGGAAGCAGCTGGAAGGGATCCCTTTGAGGACTTTCTTCCCAGCTGATTTATGTCAATTTCATAGCTCCTAAAAATTGTATTGAAAACAGTATCAAGAGAAACAATATATTCCCTAGTTTTTCTGTCCTGAAACCAGGCCCCTAGCACATCTCAGCATCTGTATTCATTCCCATTCATTTCCATTCACAAAGTTATGTCCACTGTTTGAACTACAAACCCATACATGCTCATTTGCTATCTCGTCTGTTCTCAATTTGCTAAAAATCAACTTCATGCTGTTCTTGTGTTTAACACAAATGGCATAAATCAATTTATTTGTAAAACTTTCATAAGCTATTAATTCACACTTATTAAGAGCCTGAGATTTGCCTTGCAATTAGAGGTCAACTTCAGATAACCATCCAGAAGAACCCCCAAACAATAAGAGCCTTTGGGGGCTTTTTGCTTTTGTAATGACTTTTCCTATGATGACACAGTTACACTTCACTTTTTTGACACTTAAAATTAACCTGAAACTAGATTACCACATTGGATGCTAAACTGGTTTGTTCAAGACTACAATTTAAAGAACAAGTTCAATGTCATCATCTTCATATTCTCCTTTAAGTCCATGGAAAGAGTCCCACAACTCTGTTGAGAAGTGGTTGTCTACAGATAAATAAAATTAGATTTGTCAGTCATAAGTTACACATAATATTTGTAACACTTCAGTAAGAGGAACTATAAAGCATCATTCAGTACATCCTCCAATCAGAGAGCTCTCATTACACTCTTGACCAAGTCAGACACCTCTCCTGTTCTGAGCCAAATGACAAAATGGAGACATATCAATGCCTGTTAATTTAGCAAGCATGTTGGCAGATTTAAACCACCACTTATCCAGAAAAAGGACTACTTCTTCCTATTCAGTATCATGTGTCAGTGCTGGTTTGAAATAATTCCTCACACCTGCCACTTTGGGACCATGGCTCAAACTGCTCCAACAGGGATGCTACCCACAGCAAGTTCATAACCACTGCAAACATATTTAAACAGCCCAAAAAACTCAAGCATATTAAAAAAGATTAATGCTGGTTCTCTTTGCTCTCTTCTTCAGTAGAGGACAGCTATCAGATGTATACCAGACAAGTAAGAAACTACTGCTTGGTACCTGGCTGCTTGGGGAGATTTGTATTACCTTCCAAAGGGTATGTGATACACTCTTAGTTTTTGAAGATTTGCAAACATTTGTTTACCCTTTAAGAAGCATGTTTAAAAACTTTTAAAGTCTTGTGATGGCAATCTGCAGGCATACATTTGCACTGAAACTAGGGGACTTTTGCCAGATGTCAGAGATCATTGGAGATACCAGATCCCAGTGACTCAAAGTAGTAGGATATTCAGGTGCAGAATTTACTTACCCTCCCCACAAATTGCAGAAAAGTGCATAGTCTTTGAGTTCTTGTCACCTGGACAGTGTTGGCAGGGAAGCAGTACTCATCAGTCCCAGCCAGCTACCCAAAGCTCAAACAAGGGGTTAAACTACTGTAGTGTTTTGCACATAATTTTTCATTAAAATACCTTACGGTGCTTCAAAACTTTTTCCAAACTCAGCAGTACAGCCCTGAGGGAACAGTGCTGGCAAAGCTTTCTGGACCCCTGTAAGACCTATATGAAACTGGAAATAGCAGCTTTTTACAGTTCACGACAGACTGAAATTATTACTTTGGCTACTGCAGGCTGTCAGCTTTAAAGAAAGCTTTTTCTTCTCCACATTTTTCCTCAATATTTTCTGCATTATATTTTTATTACTTTTAAGAAGGATAAATTGTTAGAGGGAAGTTAAATTATACTGTTGCACCCAAATATACTCCCGTCTTTGCCAAATAAATCTTTCCATTTGTGTTATCATATCACACAGAGAAATAGCCTTCTGAAAGGCACGGGCAGCTCCTTCTCTCAGAAGTGTATCTCGCAAGATAAATCCTTTAGACAATAACTTTGCTTTCTCTGGCAGAGGGGAAGCACAGCAAAAACAGGTGAAAAAAAAGTTGCTAAAATGTTACTCCTGCACAGTGGCAATTATTCCAAAAATGTACTTGAGACACATGCTTTTTCTGCAGAAGAAAATCTGTACTAACCTCTGAGTTGAAAGGACCATATCTGTGGCCAGCAGCATCTGGTTGCTCAGAGTAGAAAGCATAAACATAAGGCCTGAAAGAAAGAAAGGTCTTGTTCTGGATAGCTTTCCTTCGACAACAACAAAAAAACCCGGATCTGTTAGGTCAGGTCAAATCAAGTCAACCTTCCAATGAGAGTTGGCTTTATGGAAAAAGAACTGTTTCTCAGTCATATGTTTCCATGGTATGATTAAGCAATTAGTTGTTCTACAGTTTTATTAAATCCAAGAACACATGCGGGGAGGCACATGGGGTACCATCTGAGGACACGCGCTCTTTCTAAGTCTTGTAGGAGACATCACAACAGCAGCTCGCCTGAGCTTTGCAGCCAGCAGCATGTGGGGACTTGTGTACTAAAAAAAAATATCAATAATTAAAAACTTAACATTTTCCCAGTCCTCAGGGTTCAGTTCTGCAACTGCCATTGCCTGAAAGGTTGTTAAACCATATTAAACTCAGTAGGATAAGAACAATCCAAGTTAATCCATGTAACTAAACGCTTCTTGATAAGAAATAAATTCATACCATACATTTATTGAGAAGATTCAAAATGCTGATGGTTAAAAGCAGAGATTAAAAAAACCTACCTAAACACAAACCCCAAATAAATCCTTAAGTCAGTGATAGTGAGTAACAGACAAAAACTATTTTTAGAATTAAATTTCCCCTTGCTCTTCCAGCTACTTTTAAGGAGAAGACAAGCTAGCAGTTATCCAACAGCAGATGACAATAAGTGAATTACCTTTCATTGTCTGGAAGGGTTAGCCACTGCAGTATTGTTAATATTCTGCGCTCATGGGGGATGACACTGGACCACAAAATACAAAAATATACCTTATTATCATAGAATACAAAAAGTATCAACAAAGCCTTGCAATGAACTGATCCTAACACAACTAAAATTAATCATAATAACTTAAATTGATTTTAGTATGCTGTATCTTCTTTCTTGCTTGATACTGATACTTATTTTGCAAAGACAATCACTTCACATCTCCTGTACGTTCACACACCCCAAAAGAAAGATGATTAAAAGTTCGTAACTGAAGTCAGAACTCAAGGCAGTAAATCTAACTGTTCTAAACAGGAGTGAATAAAGATCCATTCTGGTAGCTTAACCCAGATGAACCTTTATTATGCACAGTGGTGCTGCCATTGGATAGCTGGCACAAGTAAAAACCATTAAAATGCTCCCATCAGGACAGGTTTAAACAACATCCTGCTCTGGTAGTCTTGAAGACACTGGAAAAATTCCCATTGACTTAACAGCAACCAAACTGAGAGCTAGGCTGGTGTAAATCAAAACAGAGCCATATGAAACACCAGGCCATCAGCACAGTGATTTGCACAACTTTGACAGCTTCTCACTCTGCAGAACAGACTCATCCTATTTCACTGTTTGTATCCTGAGACTTCTCACTTGGCTGCTGAGGCCAAGTTCATGCTATGAGAATGACTAACCTTATAAACAGCTGTTAAAAGTTCCAAATATCTCATCTTAGAAAAGCTCTGCAGGTCAGTGACCACAAAGTTATTTTAATACAATAGCACAGTCAGTCCAAATTCCATTAGATCAATAGCAGAATCCCAAGGCAGGAATCAAATACAACTGTCTTGGATTCACCATGCTGAATTAAATTCAGCACTCTTTGGAAATGTCTGATAGAGAGATGCCAACAGCCATTTTGAAATAAGTTAGTCTTTAATGCCTTCAAGAACAACAGCGGTCCTCAGTCTCCAACTACACAGAGAACTTCTGGTTGTAAAACTATGAAAATGAGAATTTATGCTCACATTTGCAAACAAGGCAATATCATAAAGCACAATAATAATCTCGAGTATCACCCAGTTTTGAAATTTTTATTCTGTAATTGAAATAATGGATTTTTTTCACATTAAGTAATTTGTGACTAAGATGTTTTTAACACTTCTGTTTTCCTAAAAGAGTTTGCCTGAAAATTCTCCCCAAAATCATTGTGTCTCAAATTAAATAATACAGTTTTAAGGCATATATATTTCATTCATACATGAAGTGGCAGTCTCACTCCCTTACTATTGCCATTCATACAACATATCCTTGGTTACCCTCCATAACATTTTATATCCTCGAGCATGCATTGGCCACAGTGTTCATGGAGACTGTGTAGCTGTAGAGCTTAAGAATCACATTAATTTCTTTGTTTTGTAGAGCACCAGACTGGAGCTCTGTCAGATAACCATCTTGCGAGCCTAAACCTATCATCAGCTTTGTACGTGGTACATTTTATTATTCCCTCCATATGCTATATGATATTTAGAGTAGCAAAGAATATTATTCCTAATGGAATTACGAAAAAATAAGCAAACCCCTTTAGTACTTCAGTCTTGTCAGTTTGCCCATTTTCTTTACTCCTGCAATCCTGCCACTAAAAAGGAGAGACTGATCCACACGAATTCCTCAGAACTCAGACATGATCAAAACTCATTCATTTTCAGTTAGGATAATACGTCTTAGCTGGGACAAGGGAAAATAATCTGGAACCATTAAAAAAAAAAAAGGAATAAACAGCAAAGATCCTCAAGGCTGTCTTTTAGGAAAGGGAAATTGGATATTTTACTCAAAGGTCAGACTGGATTTTGAAATGAATGAGTCAGGCTTTTGAGTCAATTAGGCTGTTGATGTCAGATGACATAAAAGGACAATAAAAGAGTCTTCCACAAACACTCAGAGGACTAGGAAACATTGCTAGCAATACTAAGGAGGCAAACCAACACACCGTGAAATGAAAGAAAGTAAATTTTTACATAGTTGCGGATCTTCAGACAACTGCTAAAAATCAGTGTATGAACTTAAAGCAGCAGACTGTAGCATCAGCTTTAGTTATCAGAAACATTGCACAAATGAAACAAAGGAGGGTTACAGGTA
Organism: Strix aluco; assembly: GCF_031877795.1. Lineage (NCBI taxonomy): Eukaryota > Metazoa > Chordata > Aves > Strigiformes > Strigidae > Strix > Strix aluco. The sequence continues at coordinate 14,567,233 of NC_133931.1, read as the reverse complement.
CGGTCTCCAAGTTACTGAATGCTTAGAGTAAGGAAAACAACTTAATAAACACTTGCATCCAATTAATTCTGAATTAGTTACAAATCTCCAGAAAACAGAAGGCACTTACACAGACCAGAAGAACGTGCCAGCTTTCACCCCTTGCTTGGCTGCAGTAATCCAAATCTAATGAGGAAAATATAAGAGGATTAGAATGTGTTCAGATCTTTAATGACCCTCTGAAATCAAAAGAAAATGTTTTCAAGACACATTCTTCTACCCTGAGCCTAGAAGTGAAAATTGCAGTTTTCAGTCTGCATCCCTAATTCGAACACATGGAGTGACAAACCTATGCAAATTCTGTAGCAGTGCATCAGCCACTGTGCTGTAGACTTTTACCCCTCAATTTGTGTTGCTTTTAATGCAAAGCATTAAGATTTGAGGCCACGAATTTCTCCAGTATTCCATTTAATTTTCAAAAACCAGCCATTACTCACCTGAACCTTTTAGTGTTCAAGTTTTGGAAGATACTCAGGAAAGAACATGGCTTAACACTAATCAGTGTCTGCACGAATGTCCCTCTTTCCCCTTATTCTACCATCAGTAGTCATCGACAGAAAATGTGTTAAGAAAAGAGTACACAAAAAAGGGCACAGGTAAGTGAGCAGGGGTATAAAGCAAGCAGGGAGGGATACCTTCCTCCATAGATGTTTAAGAACTTTGAGCTCACCTGAAGTAGTGATTGATGGAAATGATGGAAACAATCTTCATGAATTTTTCAATCCTTCAAATCCCATATATTTTTCTGACTATAAATCAGTTTGTAGCGGAAAGTTCCACAATGCAGTCACACACTGCATGAGTATATTTTTATTTTTGTTTGCTTTAAGCCTACCAGTGTCACTGGTGTTAGGGTACTGTTCTCGTACTTTGAAAACAGGTTATTAATCTTTTCTCTTCCCACTTCTATACAACATTCATGATATTCCCCTCTATTTATTCCTTTTGAAGCAAGAGTAACTTTGGTCTGTTTGGTCTTTTTCCAGTGAAAGCCATACCATACCCCTAGTTATCCTCATTACCCTTCCCCCCACCCCCTTCACCCTTTTTCTCTTTTCTATTCTATGAATATCTATACAAGGCAGGGGAATGAGAATGACCAAATGTCAGAAAGGTCCACATTCAAGGAAAGCAAACAATCTGAGTTTTTAGCCCTACAGAACAAAATTTCTATTGCAAGGAACTATCCAAATTATCTCAAAACTCATTTCAAAAGTGGTAAAGGCTTAAAGACCAGCATTATGTATACAACTAGAGTATTTCTTCCTATTATTTATGCATACTGCTATTTGCCCATTTCACAAGCAGTTAAGTCAAAACATAGCTCCTTTACTTAATAATTGCAAAATCTTTGGTTTACTTTAAATCAACTTTTTGAAAATATATTCAAGGCTCCTCTACCTTGCTCGCACAGGCACTTATAAACTGTCATTGTTATTCAGGCATACATTTTTCAAATGTCATGCCTGAATTATTAATGTATCGGTCTAATTGAAATAAATTTGGTACAGACTGATGAAAGATCATATGCACACTGAGGCTATAAGTTAACAGGAATTAAATTTGGATATGGTTATGTTATTTATGGGAAAACTGGACATCTTTGCCTTTCCAGTGCCTGGACACACCCCTTAACTTATCTCTCATCTACTGTTGCAAATCTTACTGGACTCAATCCAGTTAAATTAAAATCACTGTTATAAAAGATAATTTGTTTTCATAGTATTCTAAACTTCTTGTAATGTATCCTCTTTTCCATGGTAACTCTATAGAAATGGTGGTTTGCTAAATAAATTCAGCAAAAGCAGGAGCAGAATGGCCATGGATTTGCAGCCTACCCTTCTGTTTCCAGGTGCTTCTCCTCAAGAGTCTGATTTCAGAGTTGCTTCATATTAATCTAGCTGCCACCAAATGGGAGTCCCCAGGCATCTCCCCTAGCCTCTGTAGTCCCAACCTTCTACCAGCACTGGCGTTTGCATAGTGACAGTGATCACAAGATGTGGCTGCAAAGTAGCTCCCCCCCAAAAATAAAAAAATGGCTTTGACTTTATATTGGAATTTGGTTTTGAATTGTTGAATAACAGGGATATTTTTTTCAAATGCTCACAGGATACTAGCCCTGACAGGATGGGACAGAAGGATGCAGGTGAACAGGAGAGATGAGGAAGTGTGCCTACAAGCCACTGATGATGTCACTGAGCCCATATGCTGCAGTCAGAGGTGTGACTGCAATACAAGGATGCATCCACAAGCTTGTGTCATTGTCAGCACAGAGTATGTTCAGACTGGACCCTCTGTCTAACTAAGGCTGGAGCTACTCCATATTCATTAGTGGTGCATGGGCTTCCCAGGCGAAAAAGGGCCCACACAAACTAATTGCATTTTTCTTTGCATTGCAGATTTATTCCTAGAGTAGAACCCCGTAATAGCAGAGAAAAGAGGTCAAATACAAATTCAGCACGAGGAGTGTCAGCTGCACTGCTGTTATGCTCTTTGGTCTTGCTATACTTGGAAAACCATTGTCCCTACAGAGTTGCAGCAGATTTATTTTTCTTTGAAAGTGTTTGTGTTCCTGCAAAGTTTAAATCATTTTGCAGATATCTTTGGGAAGGTACCAACAAACTTAAGTCCAGGGAATTCAATATTTGGATTTTACCATCTGTTAACTCTAGTTTGACTTTCTAGTGCTTTGGCCTGCGCAGGTCCAAGTGGTCCAGCCTGCCTGGTTCGCCAAATCAGACCAGCCAAGTTCCACCCTCGGCAGCTGAAGCTGTCCTGTGCTGCTCCTGTTAGCACTGCTGAAATCACTCGTGACCCTGTCTATTTTAAGCAACAATTTTAAACATGTGCCAGAAGACACCCTCCTTCTGGCCAAGCAAGTAAAATGGTAGTTATCTTGACAGATTAATAATTAAGCCCTACATACATTGCCAAGGTACGCAGCATGCCTGCAAGAAGGCGGTAGCTATTTTTTATTCCTGTTGAGCATAGAACGTGCTTCATGAATGTCACATGAAAACAGCATGAACACCTGTCAGGAGTAATGGAGGTGGAGATCACTACTAGTTGCATACTCCTAAGTGAGCTGAAAGGGCCCTCCAAAGACACCTGGACTGGCTTCAGACAGGGAAAACCTGCACCACCCCTGCTCCCAAGTATTTCACCTTGGGAATGCAGCCATTTACATTGGCATTAACTGTTTGGATGAGGATGTGCATCTGCTACACTTAAAATAAGCTCAACAGCTAAGACAATGTTCTGTTGAAGTCAAAGACTAGCAAATCAAAAGGCCCATATCTGACCGCAACATCCGAGAAGTGAGTCTGAATGACTCCATCCTGACCTTGCCCCTCTTTTTTTTTGAAGGGGGGAAAAAAAAAAAAAAAAGCCTCTTTGAATTTTCTTATTTTAGTTTTAAGTAAACCAACACTATTCAACATTGTATCTAAAGCTGCTACTCATAACCCATTTGCAGAGACATCTTTCAGCATGCAGAGAAGCAGCAGTCGGGTAAAAGAATTTCTAGCTGCATTGAACAAGCTTTAAATAAATTTTTCATAGTGTTTTAGAGTTGTCACAGTTATTGCTGATGAATCTAGTGGTAGCAATCTCTACCAGAAGTGCCCTTGGTCAGCCAGACCCTTCACTGGCTAGGTAAAATTAGACAACAGACTGGAGCAGCTGATAGGAGCACATGTTTCCATACTACCCTGAGCTATAGGAAAGTAACTCCAGCAGAAAAGCATGTCAAACTGTTACTGCAACCTAATCATCAGTGAAATCTCTCACTGCCTTTGCATTAAATTCATTGTCTTTCAAGGCAGACTGTAAGTCATGCCTCTCTCAGGCTAACATGAGTCTACACTGTCAGTCAATGTAGGATAGAAAAAAAAGTTAGCTGATGCCCTCTCACAACCTTGTCCATCCAGTACAATTGAAATTAAGAAGGGAATAAGGGTTACTGTTCCATTTCCTTTCTGTTGGTTAGTCACAGTCTTAATTAATCCTAGATGTTCCAGTACTCAGCATGTAAATGCAATATGTTATATGCACTCTATGGCTGGTCACATCTGTTCAGGTCACTTACTATAAAGTTTACTGTGTTAGGCGTTGCAAGGTCAGTACCATTTGTGAGCTTATGTAATTTATTTGCCATATGTAAATACGTTGGCTTTAACTGTTAATACATTAGAATTTTATAGTCAGCTGTTTAACTATGCCAAATGTGCACCCCTGGTTTGCATATGGGACAAGCCTTATTGTATTGTAAGTTCTGTAAAGACCATATTTCTGAATTAATTTGCTTAAGCAGAAAGGAGGGGAATAAATATTTTTAAAAAAATATCAAATATTAACCACTCTGTCTTCATACCATGCCACAGGAATTAGAGAATATCTAACTTTTTCAATGCAGAAAGACCTGTTAAATTATGGACGCATGGCTTCAAACCTAGTACCCTTGCAAATGTCCCAAGAGATGATACATGCTTTTCTAGATGTATATGAAACATATCCTGTAAGTTGAATTACTATCAATTTTATAGACTCTGTGTTGAATGACTGCAATTCTTTTCCTTGATTTATGGATAAAAATAGACAAGCTAAGCCACAGTTTAAGTGGCAATGCCATATGGAACGTGGAAGTCTGAAGTTCTCCCTTTTTTTGACTGCTAGACAGGTTTACACACAGATACTACATACAGAGTTATTCAATATAGCTGTTGAATTGTCTTTGAAAACTGCACAGAAAGTGGGGCAGTTCCCTACTTTTAATCTTCCATAAATAAATAAGAGCCCATAACTTTGCAAAGGCTGCACCGTATTTCTTGTATTATGAAAACACTGGCAGCAACACATCTCAGGTCAGGGCTGATGAGAGGGATGGCTCTGAAGTCCAGCCCTTGGGCCAAGTTGCGCAAACATGTTCCCAAGGAAGGAAGGAGATTCATGTCAGGAGCAGAAGAAACACATACACATGCAGCAGAGACTTGGTAATGCATGAATGGGAAATCCCTTCCACATCCAGGCAAAGGTGGGAAAGGGGAAATCACAACATTTCCCAGGTAAACATGTACAAGACTGATGCAAGCATGCAGAATTAATACCAGGGTGACACCAAATGTTACACTCCTGCACCATTTGCAATTTGTCCTGCCAACAAGGCAAAACGTGGAGTAGCCCCTTCCACACTCCTTACTCTTTTACAGGACACAAATGATCTCACAGCCTTGACAACTAAGCATTGTCTTCTTGTCAAGACAGAAGATTTTGGTTCAAGAAGCCTATTAAATAGACAGACTCAGAGAGCCCTGTTGCTTTTTCAAGGCTCAAGCTAAACCAAAACAAATTGCCTTATAAAAAGGCAATTAAAAACATGCCTCCTTCTGCTTCCCCCACCAACCAAAGTGATTGCAAAATGTGTTCAGGGCGAAAAGGTAGATGATAGCTTTCCTCAGAGCCTGGGCTCCTCTGATGTAACTATCCTGTCAATGCTCAGGCTGATGAGGCAAGAAAATGAAAATAAGAAGTTCTTTCTGTAATTGTTAGTCAAAATCAACAAAATTCCAATAAACAGAAAAGCGAAATGGTTTTATCCCAAAGATTAATATAAAATGTGAAATTTAGATAAAATCAGCAATATTCTGTTAAGATGTGTAGCGATGATGTCTAGTATCTACAGGCATACCTTGCAGACTGTAAAGACAACTTCATAACATGTTGTCACTTACCTAGGAATGTCATGGCCCTTTTTAAGGATTATCTCAGCATCTAAAGCTAGGCCCTTTTTGAGGGTTGTATTCTCTTTAAAAGGTTAATAGTGAAAAATAAAACTTCATAAAAGGTTCCCTACACAACCTTCAATACTTTCATACTTAAGATATTTCTGAAGAGAGAGGCATTTTTGGAGCCAAACTCAGATCCAGGCTGGGTAACCTGCTGAAGAAGCCTCTCTGTCCCCATTAACCACAGGCTGGCAGTTTTATACCTGTCATCTTCTGATCTTGGGGAGACCGACAGATTATTTCTAAGGAACATGGAATCTCATTAAAAAAAGCAATATATTGTCTGTAGCATAGACTTAAGCTCACTACATCAAATCAAAGGCATGGAAAACTACTGCTTATCAGAAGCCAAAGGCAGCTGAGGCCTAATTTAGTGTTTAAAGGTACTTAGGACAGAAACAGAGTCTCAGTGTCATGAAAAATGAACAGTAAACTTAGTTTCCCCCTTGGGAGCATGGGCCCTGATGCTCACCATTTCTGTGAGATGCTGCAGCAAAATGAGGAGTGGTTCTGTGGCTGTTTCCTGTCAAACACTTTTGTTTTGAAAACAAGGTGGTTTTAAAGCTTATATAATAAATCAAGTTTGTATACTAAATCAGAAGACTGGATTTCAGGAAGTTCCACAACCAGCTACAGCACCTCAAAGCAATTCCAAACTACCTTCTCCCCCCTTTTCCTAATGCTCTTAAAATTAATTTCTCATAATTCCTGGTATAGAAACATTCAGCTACTCATGTGCCAGTTCCCACTAATGTCCATGGTAACCTGGATGTTTCCCAGCAAGATGCTGAGTATTAGAACAAGTAATTACCAAAAAAAAAAACCCCAAACACACCAAAAGCCACACATTTTAACAAAGCCATATACAATAGGCCAGTTTCCAGGAGCAAGAAAGTATTTCAGAAATTATCAACATTAAATGACATTCTGTTCTAGGCAGTTTTAGCTATAATATGAGGCTGGGGCTCCCAGACACTTTTCCTGCCTTTCTAGGCAGGAAAATAAAAATTCCCAATTCCATACAAACCAAGTACCACTCTGCCATTATTTGAGTACTCCAGTTTGAGACCCAAGAGGTAAAAAGAACCAGATGAATATGTGATATGGCAGACAATATTTCTGTGATATGCAGACCAGATTTCCCTTCCTCCCCCCTTAATTTTATTGTCTTGTCTTTCAATACTGAGCTATTTTTGGCAGTCTATGTCAATGTGATATTTAGAGAAAATTATAAAAAGGAGTTAGAAACAGATTGTATTTAATCCACCTTTTTCTTATAAAAATCTGCAATTCTTTTATCAAATGTGCAATTCTCCCACATGCAGAGAGAGTATCATTTATATCGTAGTTCTGCAAGAGATCTACCACCTCCGTACCCAAAGCATTATGGACACTCTATCAGGTTTGTCAAACTTACAGGTTTCCCTCATATTAAGTGTGTAGGGACTGAATTATAGCCCTTCCTCTATACACGTTTCCAATTTTCCAAAGAAACTTCCAGTTTATTACATTATTTGTATGTTTTTCTTTTTTAGCACTTCTTCAGGTCAGCTGGTTTATTTTATCATCCTTACTTGTGTATGCAACACTTCCCCCCTGTCCTCTAAGGATTTCATCCAGCGTATGGTCAATCCACTGTTGTGTAACTTTCTTGAACTCTTCTCAGCTGACATTTTTCATGACCCTTGTTTACAATCCAGAAAACTTTTATTCTCTGGAGCAGCACAGGTGTTTCTAGTAGATGGGTGCAGGAATTACCAATATTCCCCACTCAACACAGCAGGTGATGAAGTATTTATAGGCTTATATCATACTTTTAAAATATCACAGTTTAAAAATAGAGACATTTGTACAGTCCCCAACAGCTAGTTCCCCACTAACTCCTACCTAATTGGGATTAAGATGAGATGCACTATTAAATTTGGAATGCATAATTAAATTACAGCCGCTTAACAAGTTGTCACAGAGCAGCTGAGCCACAATAGTGTCTATGAGCTTGATGCCTGACTGCAGCAGGCACAGTTTGTTAGCTGTGTGGCTCTGGCTGTAGCTTAGATGGAGGAAGAGGTTACCCGCTGCTGCCCTTTCACTGCTCCTAGTTTTGATCCTGCTTCCTTGCTCACATCTAGGAGGATAATAGCTAGGCAGTTTCCTCACTCTCTCCTCTCTACACAGCCCATGCTGAAAGCTAACCCAGGTCTTAACTGGGCAAGGGAGTGATCACACTCACTGTTATGCTGACAAATTTTACAAGAGCACAAATACCTCATTCTGGCTCAGTTACAGCCAGACACATCTGCCTGTCACACATCTGCCTGCAGCTCTAAATTGTCTTGTCTCACATTTGTTGCAGACTAAAACCACATGCAGACAAACAGCACACACAGTTACTAAGCCTAAAACCATCTGAGTAACTTTCTTTAGTCTCTTGGGATACTTCTGTATTAAGAGATTTGGGGGGATGACACTGATCACTTTAGCAAACAGCAATGACAGATTATGATGTTCCCAAACCCATTCCAATTTCCCCACCTCTATCGCCTCACTCTTGTGGGTCAGGGAGCTTTTAAACTATACTTCCCTAACCGATTAGTGCAATGAAATGTGCATGCACCTTGGCTGCTTGCACGCAAAATTTATTAGTTTAGTTTAAACCCACTTCTGTTGGCAAAGCAAGCCACCACAGCATGCACTAGTAGGGGAAAGTGCAGCAGAAGCAAGGGGACCTTCTTAGCTGTAGTAATGCAGAAAACTTTGAAGGAGGACATTTCCTTGCCCCAGAATGAGGATACAGAACTAGAGAAACCACCAAGTCCAACACTAATCTAAGAGAGAGGACCTAGTTCAACCACAGCTGCTGTGCTCAAGGCAGAAATTAATTCACAAACTTCTACAGTCTCTGCAACAAGTCAGGTAACAGCAATCACTTGTGGACTTAAATAATAATTATGAAGTTTTGCCACGCTATGCTGACAGAACATTAATACTAAAACTGCCACAAGAACATTACTAGGACGAAAACCTGAGAAATCCATAATGAAAAGGAAACATTATGCCACGGTGACGAAAATGTAGTGTTAAACTGCTGCCTAAAGTGAGGTTATTTCCTAGCCACGTCTAATTTATACTTATCAACACAAGCACCTTTCCATAATCAATGGCTTTATTATTCTGAAAAGCAAAAGCCAACTCAAAATGTTACACTAAACTGATAGACACAGGGCCAGCCGGGGGGGAGCTTAGGTACAAATTGTTCACAGATGTATTTTTTTAATTATTATTATTGGCAATGTTCCACAGCACAGGGGGAGGGGAGGAAAGGGAGGAGGGAAAGAGGAGGACGGAATCTGAAACTTACTGGTTGACCTCCCCACCATCTGTGATTGAATTTCTCTCGCCCTCGAAGACTGAAGCTGGCATCAAACACTGGGTCATACATCGAATTGCCAACGATTCCATGTGATTCAGGATAAAGTCCCTTTGTGCAGAAGTAGATTAATTAGTAAAATCCTAATGCACACAAATTCAGTTCTTCATAGCTATCTGCAAATAGCACTAAATTATTTTAAAATGGGTATCTTTGTAACTGCACACCAGAAAAGCCTCTAAGATAAGCACATTTAAAACTGGCTGTGGTGATGAAAGCAGTAGGAGATGATTGAATTGTGCTAAAAAGCATAAAAACTCCTGTTACTTGATACTTTAAAGTATTTTCACACTGGTTAAAAGTTAGTTTGAGGCCATCTAAAGCAAGCAAAAATTTACAAAAAGAAGATTGATTGGAACTGTTAGTTCCTCATCATTAATTCCCTTTCTGGAAACAGTAATTCATTCTCTGGTTGCAAGAGTAACACTTAGCATTTCCATTTTATAAAGTCTTATCTTCACCAGAGCCTCTGTGAGATAAGAGTTATTTCCAAGTAAAAAATGAGGCAAGTCACCCAAAGCCATGGCTTTATATCACAATTTGGCCAGCAGGAAAGGCACTTTAAGAAGTTTCTGTTATTCATTTCTCCATTCCCTCTTTTCTTATTTAACATTTGTGCAGAGGCTGCAGGAAAAGAAGGGGAAAAAAATGCAGCTGCAGGTAGGGAGTCCCTTAGCCCAGCTTTGGGAGCACTGTCACTGTCACATGGGAGCATCTGCATGCCAAGGTAGGGACAGCCTGGCCACCAGCCATGCCACTGGAGTGCAGAAATGATGGTTCATTTTACTGCAGGGCCAATGCAGCATCCAGACACACTCAGCAGCTGTAAATTTAAGTCGGCTGCTAAGTCAGCCCCACTGACTTCAGCTACTCCAATGAAGGAACAACTGCTGGTTGTATTCTGGGTAGGATTTCAGGGGTGGGGTTTTTTTCCCCCCCTAGAAAACTGTGTCCTGTAATTACACAGCAGCACAAATAACTGCAAAAGCAGGCATAAGAAAATACTGGAAAGCTGTAACACAGTGTGTAATGGTGAGATACACTATCGCAGAAGTTCAAAATACTGAAGAAAGAACATAACTGAAGACTGAAAAGGATGGACAGTGAAGCAGTTTTAGTAAAAAAAACCCCTTGCTTCCTACAACCCACATTTCTACTGCAGTGCAACATTTTATCATCAAAAACTCTTTCAAAGGGACTTACAGTAGCAAGGGTGTACAAGTTGGGGAAGGTTTTTGTAGGGTAGACAGGTCTCATGTAAGGAGAATGTGTTCCACAAGATCCTGAAAAATCAATAGTGAATGCAAACATTAGGAAGTGAAACTCTCAGACATGGAAAACAAAAACAGAGGAAGTCATTTGCTGTGTCTCAAAATGACACAGAAACTGGTTAAATTTTAACCAATTTAAATGAACATCCTGCTGCTTAACATTAGCAGGTCTTCCCACGGGACAGTAGTAAATTCACTCACGCACTCTTTGTACTTCACACTAAACAACTGAAATAATGCAGCCAGAGGAGTACAGAACCAGATACATTTTCATAGGCTGTTTTCCTTTCTGAGCTAGCCTGCTTCCAGAGTCCAGAGTCACTGGAAGTATCTTGCTAAGTAAAACAACATCAGAAAATGCAGGCTAATTTGACGTGGCAAATGTACTAAAGCTGCAGTTTAACAATGGGCTTTGGCCACAGCCCCCCAGATCATAGAATCATTTAGGTTGGAAAAGACATTTAAGATCATTAAGTCCAAGCATAGATGGCTAAACAAATACAAGGGTCAGCATGCACACAAGGAAAAAAACCCACCACCTTTCAAGGGTATGGGCACACACCAACTACCACTCTAGACTGAGCAGCTCATATTGTGTCCAGTATTCCACAAAGGATGCTCACTCCCCCAGCAGTGAGTGCAGGACTGCTCATCGCTGGGGCATGTCCCCAGCCAGTTGTCACACACTCACTGCAGCTTCTACACTCACCTGTATCTTCAACATTCCTGAATCAAGTGGAAAATTTTGAGGGCCCCTCTCAACTAGCTTATACATGACACATAGTGCATGATACATATCATGTACTGAAGATGCATTTCTTTGCTGACAAAACCATATGAAGGTCACTGATTCTGACCAGCATTCCTCAAAGCAGCACCTCTCTCCCCACTCTCTGACTGCTGTCTGCTGCTTCAGCCAGGGTGCTTTCAAGCCACCAGTTGATGCCATCTAAACCAAAGGGGACTTCTGCCATTTTGCTTTCACGGAAAAAAAGACTTAATCTTTGCTAGACCTTTCAGTCAGAGGAGCCCTGTGTTTGGCACAGCCCTTCTACCCACCAGCTCCACACTGACAATGAAATTGCTCAATGAACAATGAAAACAACTGGGTTGCAAGAGATTGTCTTTTGTTTATTGTAAGAAAACAGATGTACTCACTCAGTTTTTCAATATTGGGCATGACCTTGTTCCCTTTCTTCATATATGATGCACGGAAGCCATCAACAGAGAAGATGATCAAAGGGGGACGAACAAAGCTAAAAGCAAAAGCAGCGGGAGTGTAGGGCAGCATCTCAAAATAATTTTATTTCCACTTGCTCACTGAGACTCCAGAAAATACAAAGTACAGTTACTGCATATGCTACATGTCTATAACTTTTTTTGCTTACTTAACAGATCAGGACAAACTGATAATCTTCACACTCAGTAACATCCAGTGTTCACTCAGTCAGTGGAAGGGCTGAGCTCCAACATAAAAGACATCTTCCCTGAGCAGCTAAAAGCATATAGCCCAAAAAGGCAAGTACTTATAGAAGGAGATGGAGAAGGAAAAAAAATAGTATGCCTGAGTACCCACCCTAGCACACAATCTGTAGTTAAAAACCACATCTCTCATGACAGCTGGTCTTCTCTTTTTACAAACAAAAGTCTATGCGGCATTTTGAGTGAGTTTTGTGAGGCAGAGCTCATTCTCACATACTAAAGATGACAGTATTTCATGTTATTTTATCACATTTTTATTTTCTAATCCAAATTTGGCAGAGATGTGTCCTGGACAGACACACCTGGACTTTTAGTCACCTGCTGTGGGGGTAAGCAGCCATCACTGTCACCAGGAGAAGCAGGGGCTCCTACCTCCTCCAAACTATGCTCCTAATAGCACAGACCGAGCTGCAACCCAGCACAGCACCTGAGCAGACACTTTTAAGGATAATAGTGAACGAACTGGTTTCGATAGTGCTTACTTTCTCAGTGTTATTCAGGTGCTCAAATACTTCACTAAGTCAAGCCTGTATCCCACTGCAATTTAGGAATCCTTTCATTTAGGAACATAACACTAAAAGCACAAAATTCAATTAAAAAGAAAAAAAAAAAAAAAGGCCTGTGTTCACATATGTCTTCCCCTAAATTTCATTGAAATCAGAGAAACCTAAACCTTTCCACTAACTTCAAGGAAGTTTGGTTACCTTCCCCGTAAGTGAAGCAGGCAAACCCATCAGCAGGTAATCAAAGACGCTATTACTCACCCAGCAGCTCAAAGGCAAATGCATTACAATATTATCAGTCTAATTGTACAAATGCTGAAGCACAGGAAAGCATCCAACCCACAGCCATTCAGCCTGTGTGACAGGGCCAGTGCAGAAATGCGGTGTTCAGAGGTCCAGGGCGGATCAGGGGACCATTGGCCTTGCTGCATTTGGCTTTGCAATTGTGTGCAAAACACTTACCCTGCTGGACATTCAGGAGCCTTTATCTCTTCACAGTCATCATCCACCCAGTGGGTTTCTCCTACCAGAAAAGTCACATTGCAGTTTCAAAAAAAAAAAAATCTGTGGACACAGCTACAGGTTTCACAGAAAATGTCAAAAAAAAAGAAAGTCTAGCTCCAGTTAATGGACTGTCTTGTCATACTTCCCATGAATAATGAGCAGGTCTTTTCACAAAGCTGAACAAATGATCTGGTTATATTCTATTCAACAGGAATATCCAAACTAGCACTCCTAGAAGTAGCTATTAAAACTGGAGTTAAAAGTGTCCTTTTGGCCGCAGGAGACAGTGGTAACGCTTTAGGCACAGTGGTCATCTATTTTAATTTTTTTATTTTTGATCTGTCAAAAACAGGTAGTGCTGCTTCTGGCTGTAAATTCCCACCCTCCTCCCCACCAGCTCTGATGTCTCCATGAGCTGATTCAGCTGGCTAAAGACATAAAATAAAATTCATTCTGGGGAAGAAAAACAACTCTAAATAGTTTCCAGCTGGTTTAGAGAGATGATCAGCTCATGGATCAGGTGAGACTCAGACACAGCTAAAAAAAGCATTAATACTCTTTCAGAGCTAGATTAGTTAAAATTACTTTATGTAATCAACTATTTTCTTAAGGTTTTCACTGCTGAATGCTGACTATAGAGTGGCTCATGACTTGCACTTTCACAGGTCAATTGAAAAACAAATTATTAGCTAATCAGGGAACCTGGCACTATTAAAGGAACTGAAGTTCAACTAAAAGAACAAAACAAAAAGCACCATAGAAAAGATCTGCAGGAAATGTGTCCTGCAGCAATTCCAACTGACCATGACAGGAGGTGGAGGGACAATTTCCAAGAAAAAAAAAAAAAAAAAAAACAAACAGAATCAACACACTATCCTCAGATAGGCAAAAGCAGGAATAAAGAGGAAACACTGTTCTCACATAAGGCTTACTCCTGTCAGAAAGCCAGGGTCATTGAGATCATTTGTTATTAGCCAATTGAACAAAGATTATGTACATTAAACCTGGAGACATGTAAATTCCTCTGTCTTGACCCTTGTAAGAGCGAGCTCACAAAAAAGGCAGGAACTGAAAACTATACCAGCATTTAAGTGTTCTCAGCCTTGTGTTTCTTTGGGAAAGGGAAGAACGTAGTCTATGGGGACTTGCTGGAAGACACATTGAATTTGGATTCCCAACAGCAAAACTCAAGAAAAGCCCATTTTCAGTGTATGGATCTGGACTCTTATGATTTCATGAACTTATGCAGTTGGCCAAAATGGTGCAAAAGAAGAAATTTCAAACTGTAACCCTTCCACCAGTAAAGTTAATGAATGAAAAAACTAAGAACTAGCTGAGATATAAAAGTGACAACCTGTAGAGCTGATAACCAAGAATAAGACGACTTGTTCAAAATGGGAGATACATTACACAAGGCAGTACATGCTCCAAAAGATCGGGGTAGAGGATGAAAATTAAGCCTTCACAGCCCATCCACCCACCAACCCGTGCAGGCTGTACTGCAGCCATGGCCTGTCTAGAATTTGCAAATTACAGCAAATTATAGCCCTCATCTTCTCACAAGTCCTCTCCCACAAGAGACAAAGCCTGCAGGTGTTAGGCCAAGTAGTTTGAGCAGGAGCTTTTGTGGTGAGTGGGAAGAGGTCTTCGAGACAGAGATAACATATCTAGGAATGCTCCATTCCTTCAGAGACTGTCAGGTATCCCTGCTTTCCCTGTGATGCAGACAAATGCATTTGAACACTTCTATGTTTTGCTTTAAATTCTTCTTCATCCACCTACACCTTTTCTTTTTTATCAGTATCTCTACAAAGACATCCTCCTTCTACAATCAACAAATTAGAAGTATTCACCTCTGGTAGTGCCCAAAAAATTACAAATGTAACTCCCCATTCTCCACCCTCCCAAAAAAAAAATCAGAACAAAACAAGGAAAAGGTTCCCCCTTTAGAAGAAAATTCTTTACCCACAGGGCTGCCTTCTATCTGATTTGGAAAGATAAGAGGTAGAAAGACCAAAGACGTACCTTTGCAAACGACTTGGTAATTAGTACAACAATCTCCTCTACTTAAGCAGTCTTCAGAGCAGTGACAAGCATTGTCATCATTCCTGGTTTCTCCACAGCGATCTTTGGTACATTCCCAGCCCCGAGCTAAAATATTCACAAGGTAAGCAAGAATGAGAGATTATAATCGAATCAAGAAGTACTCACTCAAGCCATAGTGACAACACTCTAGTCATTAAAGTTGGATGTAAAGTTTATGGCCCCATTTTAGTGATTTCAAGACCTCTGAAGTAGGCATGTCAACCAGAAACAAAAAGGACCCTTGTGTCCTGCAAGTGCAGGAGGGCTCCTCCACCCACACACAAGTGCTTCTGCTACCCTCAGGTGTTGTACTCCAGGTTTTGTACAATCTGAATGCCAGAAAAAGTGTGGAAAGGCAATGACAAGAAAGGATCTTGACAGATAAATGGTGGGGTCTGAAGCCAAACTAAGAATTCTGGTGTTTCTTGAGTAATCCATTATTTTTTTCCCAACTAGTCAAGTCCCCAGTTCAATCCATAGGAAATAAGAGAAAATTGAAAAGAGACTATGTGGATGCAAACTGATGCTTTACTTCCATCAGTTCCTCACACAGAGGGTGAGATTCAGCACCAACTGCCAAGTTATGAGAAGAGCTGTTCTTCAGAGAAAAGCATGGCAGGACTGCTGTACAGCACTCCAGCTCTTCTCATCTTGTGAAAGTAGTTAGGAACTAAGGGCCTGTCTAAATTGCAGTGCTCTCTCAAGGGCAGTACATTGCTACACTTTGGAATAGGACCTAAGGATGTAAGCATATGGTTTTCCACATCCTGGCCCAACCAACAAGAAACTTTAAAAATCACTTTAGACAACATGCACCCAGTAAAAAACACACCACTTTGAAGCAATGTCTTTTACTTCCTTTTCTCCTACATTTGGAGCTTTCTTCTATAAATATGCAATATTTACAGATTGTACATGTGATAATTGCCTTCATAAATGCCTATGGGAGTATGTGACAATTCACACAACAACCCCAAGGGCTATGCAGGTATCCATACACATAGTGGACATGGTGTATAGCAGACAGGAGGCTAAGGAACTGAAAATCTGCCCTTTCGTAGCAAACATCTCGTATTGTGCTGAAAGCCTTTAAAAAGAGCCTCTCATTCTGCAGTCATTTACACCAGGGGCAAAACAGCATCAGCCTAAAATTCAGAAGTTTCTGGCCTGGAACCAAAGTAGTTCTTCGTAACGGGTTAGCTCACCATTTTTTGGTACCAAGCTATTGAAAGGATATCATTATAAACAGAACTGAGGAAGTCAGGACTCTCAAGCATGGCACATCCGTGGGCAATGATATTTTTAACTTCTCTTCTGGCTGCTTAGGAAGTGTATTCTTTGATAAAGCAAGAAAATATTTAATGGCAAAAGTAGAAGGCACCTGTGTCAACTCTGACCACTGTGCAAACACTCAATGAGATGGGCACAACTACTAATTTAAATGCACTATGCTAAGAAGTAAAACATAACTCATGGCCCTCTTTGAAGTTTTCCTTGCCTATGACTCATGAAAAACACAAAAAGAAATTGAAGCTTGTGCTGTATTTCCACCCCCCCAGGGTCCAATGAATTGAAGTCAAACGTTTTTACCAATGTATTATATGACATCTGGGAACCAGAGTCTGAGGCAAGGGTAACAAACCCAGGCTGTCACCTGCAGCTCGCTCCGAGGGGACCCATGCCACTTCAACACTCCCAGCTCCCAAGGTGCCTTCATGAGTAACCGCAATGCACAGCCCACAAGCAAGCATGAATTACTCCAATATTAAGTTAGCATTTGGGACAAAAAAGGATGGTTGACACATAATGACCAACCTTCAGCCTTTACCATGACTCTCTTCATTGTAACCTGTAGTCAAACTGGTGCCTGAACACTGATTATTGCTTTTAATTGAGTATCAGAAGATCTATTTTTCATGTAGTATGGATAGTACCCTGCTTTTTCTGCCCTGGAAACCATGGCCGAAACCCAGCAGTGAGGAGCAATAGGTGCACATCCCTACTGCTCCTTGCAAGGAAACACGGGCTGTATTTTGGGCTGAGCCGACCCTGCCTGGCAAGGCAAGGCAAGGTGAGGAGGAGGTGCAGGTTATGGCAGGGAGTGCTGGTTTATCATTCAGGTCCCGACTGCTGGCAGAAACCAGGTGTCAGCAGCACCTGGCAGTGCGGGACAGGAGACCCATCGTACCTGTCTTTAAGCACAGCTCATCAAAGTCGAAGCAGCAGCTGTTGTAGCTCTTGCACAGGTTGTCACAGCGGCAGCCAGGAGGCTCTGCCTCTTGAAGTTCAAAGCATCTGTTCTTGCAGGAACCAGAGGTACTGATCCAGGGGGAATCTGACAGAACTGTGTGGAACAAGAAACAGGGCAACATCTGTCAGGCTGGCAGCAGTGGGACAGGCAGCTCAGCTCTGAGCCACTCAGATGAGCAAAACCTCGGCTGCCTGCTCTGGGGAAGGAAGCAGAGAGAGGAGAAGGGTTACTGGAATAAAAAAAATTAAAAAAAAAAAAAAAGGAAAAAAAAAAGGAAAAAAGGCAAATTCCAAAAAGGTTGCTCTTTTTGGGAAGGAAAAGAAAGAAGGAAAAAAAGAAGGAAGCAGCATGCTGTGATAACATCCCGCAAAGAAACAGCCCTGGCTTTACTTCTGTAACAATCAAGAGATCATTAGCAGAAATGTATTGAAGTCTCCAAGGCCCCATTCCAGGAGCTGCAGCTATTCCTCAGAAACAGGTCTTTGTTTTCAGAAACCAAGTGACATTTTCATGGCTGGCTGGGCAGTTTGCATAGGAAAGGACTGCAATTAAAGGACTGCAATTAATCTACGTGCAGTCAGCAGGACTTGGTTTGCTATACTGGAAGGGGCCAAATCAATGTCAAGCGTGAAAGAAAACTGTTAAGATGTTCTATAAATTAATGGAGAAGTAAAGCTAGGCTTTTCGGTAGGCCTCTGCAGAGCATTATATTATAAAAACTTAACAAAATACAGGAGTATGTAAAAGATCAATATATTTGATGTGTATAATTAAATGGAGGACTGCCAGTTTGAAAAACACGAATAATGTATTCATTTCAATAATCTATTTATTAGTAAGGGCCCTTACTGTCAAAGCTGACATGTATTTCTCTGCTCTTTTCTCAAAACTCACTATTTTATAGATTTTTCTTATAAGAGAATCCTACATAGCAGCTTATATGAAGCAGGATAATTGTATGCTACTCTCTAGGGTTAATCGTATTTTATGAAATAAAATAACAAATGTATGATATTCTTTAAAAAGAGAGGTGTCCCAAGGAAAATTTCACAATGCCTTTTGTTCCTTGAGAGACCTATTAAAATGAAGTGTTTGAAATTGTCTTGGGGTTTGTTTTCTTTTAGACCACGGTTTGGTTTTGGCAAACCTCACCATGACTAGCAGTATGATTCTAAGAGGGCTGATGCAATGGCACTTTTGGGAAACAGCTGCTCTGATCTCTTCTTATATATTTTTCCCCTAGTCTTTTACACAGCTGAAAGTTTAGCCTCCACGTAAACTGAGGGAAGATCTCTTCCCAAACAAGATGGCATCATCCCAACACTGTGAGAATGGATGGAAAAGAAGATGATAAGGGGGAGTTTGGAGGTGACACTGTCATAGTTGATGATCCACCAGCTCCCATCCCCAGCACTGCTACTCCACCACTTCCCCTGGCGTGCCACTGGCACTGGTTGGACACCAGCATAAACCACTTCAGGGAGCAAACGTGGCAGCAAATCAATACTACAGCAAGATAATGGGTAAGAAAATCAAACCTACCATGGTTGCAGTCATGGATCATGGCAGTGACAAGTCACATTCATATGACTGCTGGAAAAGGTAGTAGTAGACAACTGTGTGTCTCTCTGCTTTTGTGTTTTTTTCAGTCAGGTCAGTAATGCTCGGATCAAGTAACATCATACATACAGTGAAGTTACACTCTAGAGGCATACACATATATATATTCCCTATATATGCCCTGCAAGCACGCTCTTAATGAACCTTCAATATTTTGGCCATCTGGAGTTCCAAGGAGCTAAAGGTCATGTAGCTATGCTGGCAACACACAGATCAGTATTTTCTTTGCTCACATAAATAGGCCACAAAGCCATGTCAGAAATTAATCGCATGAGAATTGTTTCAAAGCGTGCTAACTCAGATTTTCAGAGATATGAAGTCTTGTTCCTTATTCTTAATGACAGCTGCTTCCTGCCAAATGCTTCTGAAAATCTGTTACTAAATAATATTTTCATGTTATTTAACCTCTTATTCTACTTTTCTTTTTGGAAGCTAGGTCACAGATCCAGTAAACTGCAAATCAAAGGTATTATGGATTCAGAGGTATTACATAGCAGCATACACTATATATCCCTTACACTTGCATTGCCCTCTTCATTTCAAAGGGATGAGAGTGAGATCATTTCAGAAGGTCAAAAAACACATGTCAACATGCGTTTAGGAAAGAGAAGGTGTAAATCTGACTGCAGATTACATAAGGGAGCTGTATCTGTACAACTGTAGCTCAAGGAATGTCTAGCTGTTGTAAAGAGCAGCTCATTTATCAGGAAACCACTGGAACAAATTGCTCGCAGAGGCTGTGCAATCTCTGATCTTGGAGATTTTGAAGAACAGGTTAGACCATGATCTGTCAGGAGCACTTCAGTAATAACTGACCATGTCTTGGGATACAGAGAAGGTCTACACAGCTGTTCAAGGTCCCCTCTAGCTCCATCTTCTATAACTGCATGTAGGGTTTCCATTTCACATAAGAAAGGTTTAGCCCAGCTACCTTGCCTGTTATTTTTTCACATCTCTTGACAACCACTTTATTACTGATGTAGCAAATTATCCCGTATTACTTACCAAATTCAAGACACACCTCCTGAGTCAATGTAGGACACTTTCCATATAGCAATACAAAAGAGGACTTGGTTTAATTCCTCTGATCTCTGAATACATCAAGATTGTTCCTTTGTTTATCATGCTTGACCTTGCCTTTGAAGCCAGACCATGATTTTCAGGTCGTGCACAATGCCATGGCACGGGTACTGGTGCATGCAGAATAGTTTGAAAATATATCATCAGGACCTCCATTCCTGGTGAGCATTTTCAGATTAACAGAAACCTTGTACAGAACAAACTTACACAATTTCAAAATCCTTTTCAAAATTCCTGCATCCCTCCACAGCTCCTGCAGTCAGATCATGCAGCAGGCAGAAGGACCTCAACCTGAAGATCCTCCCCTCCTTATTTAATACATAAAGCTTATCACATCCTTTTCCATGCATTCTTTTTTGGCCAACTAAGCTCAAAACAACCATCTAAGGATAGTCTCTTACATCATAGGTTAGAGAGAGAAGTTACATAGGGCCTTCCTGATTCAGTCCATGGAGGTTATTACATTTCCATTGTCAATGTGTTATATCTGCCTTGGAAAGTGTCATATCAAACTACTTGCTCTGATTCTATCTAATTACAATATTTTTTAAAAAAAATCAAACCCATTTACTTCCAGTAGTATTTCAGTCATAGGACTACACAATATAGACATGCTTACACAGTTGTTACAGGAAGGAGACTACCTGGTAAGAATTTGCCATTTTGGATTCTATACGGAACCTATATGGATCAACCAAATACCTGTACAAAATATCTGAAACACCAGTTTTACTAGATAATATTGATATCATGAACTTGCATTTCATTTTTGCAGAATGCCATTACAATGAGTAAAATTTCAATGAAAAGTCACATAAAGTAAAAAATGCATGCTATCAGTTCCAATACAAGAAAGATATGCCTCCATGTTTAAGGACACACTTAAAAATTCAGTGAGAAAGGATAGAAAAACTTCAGTGTTTCTCCTTCCAAAACTTAAGCTATCATCCTATCATGACCAAGCAACATGCTTCAAGAGACTACCAAGGCCATTTTCCATGAAAGTGCTTATGAAGATCTCTAGAAAGCTCATAAAGCAAAAAACTTACAAAGGCAAAGTTATGAAAAAATGGGAGCCTTGGTTCTCTAATCGCTTTTAGAAATTTTAAATTGAAACATTATTTCAATTGAATAATTTTTTGGGTACAAATATTTAATATCTTAAATGTACAAAGGCTTATATATCTGTACACTGTAAAAAGAGAACAAGAGGGGATTTTTAGACATTATGGTACTTCTTTGACCTGCATTTATAAGGGACTAGGAAAAAAAAACCACGTTGTTTTTGACTCATAGAGGAGTTCTATGTTAGATGAAAACCAAAGTTTGCTTACAATCATGGCATACCTCTGGAGAATAAGAAATTGGTCTATACAGTAATGGTTGATAAAGAGAGTGTTTTGTCAATCCAAAATAATTAACTCTAAACATCAAGAAACTTGGAAATAAATAAGACAAGGCAGAGTGAAGTTGAAGAAGAATTTATGCTAATTTTTTATTCTGGATATTTCATTGCACTGGACTTCTGATTAAGTATAACTGGAAGTCATGCAATTAGGAGAGCCTAAATAGGTTCTTTGATCACAGTGCTTTTAGTTTATTAAGATAAGCACTTCTCCAATGTAACTTTTTACCTTCTCCTTTAGACAGATAGGACTATAATACTTTTTACTGCAATAAAAGTAACCAAGCTGCAGAAACACTGAAGTGACAAAACCATCCAATACTTTCCCATCTCTCATTGTTGCACCCTGGACTGGACTACTTCAATACCAGGGGCTGGTCCAATCCCAGCTGTAAGCAAATTCTCAATAGACTTGCCAAAAGTCCCCCCGCTCCTGCCCTCTTGCAAGAGATCCTGTATTTCTTCCTATTTTTCTGGGACATTGAGCTAAACCCCCTGCTAGTGGAAAGAGCACGCAGCTGCTGACCCCAGCCCTAGTGGTGTTGAACAGTGCTGGTTGGCTCAACAGAGCTGGAACTGATGAGCTGCAGTGGGTCCCCAATATCAGACCTTCGGGACTTCAGTAAAACTCAGCCGAGCAGCCCTGCCCTAAAGCCTAGACTGTCACCAGCGAAAGCAAAGCAACTGGCAGTCAGGTGCTGAAGACATGAAATGCAAATCCTTCACATCACTATTACACACACTACGCAACGGCTCTCCATTTTGTGCACTAGGGGATAAAAATAGAAATAAATTTGGTTTTCAAACAAAATGTTTACTGTTCTATAAAGATCAAAAGCAACACTTGTTATCTTTTTGATTACCTAAAATGCCCCTGCTGAGTGATCAGCAGCCCTGATTAGACACCAATGCCTGTGAAAGACAGGGCGGGGGAAGAGAAGGACACATATATTACCAGGAACACAACAAACTCTGGCCACAGTAAACAATTTTATAATTAAAATTCACAAGCTATCGTTACAGATGGGTATTGCAAATGAAACCCTTTCACTTCAGTTATATTAACCAGCTCTAAGTCAGTGACCACAGGTTTTCTTTCTCCTGCCAAAGGAAGGAACAGAGACACAAGTCAAGCCTACCTTTTTATTTTTAAAGAAAAAAAAGACTAGTTTTCCATTTTATATATTTTTCCACTTGGACTATGCCTGAGCTCACAAAACCCTATACTGCCTCAGAATACAAACAACAGTCCCTTCTGTGGCATGTTCTTGCTTTCCTCCAAAGAAAAAAGTAGGAGGTCAGAGAAAAACAGCGGACTCGGTGACAGCACATCTGCGTGAACACCTGCTCTCCTCTCCCCGGCCCTCTCCACCGTCAGATGTCTGCCGTCTACTGTTCACAAACCAGCATGACCTCAGGAGCCACAGAAATCCCAAAAGCTTTTCTCACCAGAGCCTCTTGAAAACATTAATCAAGTTTCTAGAAACCGCTTCAACAGCTACCAAAATAAAACCAGTACCCTTAAACCCACCGGGGAGTTTCTCTTAGCTCTAGAAGGAAACTGTGCAGAGCACAAAACATGGCAAATACTATGTAGGAGCTGATGAGACGGATCTCTGTGAGACTGACAGTGCTCAGTCCTAAAATAAGCTAGATTTTCCATAGTCACATGCACACAGAGCAAAAGTTTAAGTAAATAGGAGACCTATAGGTGAGTCCCAAAGGTCAACTGACTCGGGCTCGGCAAGTTATTTATTCTTCTCTATATCCTAGAGGAAAAAGGAACAAGCAAACTACTGTTTCGGAGTAGGAGTGGTTTCTAACCACAGTATATAACATAAGGGTATTGCGAGGTACAATTTATGTCCGTTACTGTACCTGAGACTGGGCCCTCATCCCATTCTTCAGATCTCCTAAATCGATGTGTTGTAAATCCCATGCAGACATTTACTCCAAAGGCAAAAGCAAATAAAGATATAACCTGCAAAAGTAAAACAGCAAAGTAAGCAAACTGTGCAAAAAGCAGGACTTTCAAGCTAAGAGCATTAAAGGGGCAGAGATGGTCCTCTGTACATTCGAGCTCCCCAGCACTGCAGTTCCCATCACTGGAGCAGCAGCTGACAGCGTCACCGTTGGAGAGTAACACAAACCAGAAGGGGGTTATGAATAAAACATTTCTTTCTGAAGCTGAAATGCTCCTTTTTGTAGGAACTTATTCAGGAGAGACGGGCTACTCCTCCTCTAAAAGCAAACACGCTCCGCTCCTCTCCTCCCCTACCTGGTGAGAGTGGACACAGCCCTTCTTAGCCATACTAGAGGATTCTTGAAAAGCCTGCGCGGCACCCTCGCCTTTTCTTTATAGTGAGCGCAGAGCTCTGTTTGCTCTGGGAGTTCGGGCTATTAGCTACAAGTAATCCCACCTGGTGAGGTTGACAGGCTCGTGTGATTTGTCCAGGGGGTGATTTCATCATGTTTCACTCACAAATCGCAGCTCCGAGTGCAAGAAGCTCCAGGCATCATCCCTCGCTGCGCCCTCCCCCCAAACACACACACGCACGCTTTTATGTGGTTTCCTCTGGCAAAGCAGGGCTTTCTTATGTTGCGGCGGCCAATAGCTGTTCCTGCTCATTTTATTCTCCTTGCAAAAGTAACATGGTTAAAAGAGAAACCAAATGCGTCTCCATCTGGCTCAGAGAAGAAGGGGGGGAAGCTCATTCGGGGCTGTAAAATGAAAATATCCTGATGCCACCCTCCAGTGTCACCCAACGTTGCGGGCGTCGCAGCGCGGTGGGCTCGGCCCGCGGGGCCAGCACGCAGCCACAGCTCCTGACCTCGCGACGGCCGGGTGGCTTTTGGGGAGCTCGGGCGCCACTCTCATTCTCCAAGGGTGCTCCTGAAGTTTCTAACTGGGTTGCAGAGCAGAATATCCCCAAAACTGGGGACACCTTCAGAGCAGGGGGTAATTTTTCAACGCTGTTATTCCATGTCGCTGTGGCGGTGCAAGGCTCGGATCGATGGAAATGCAAGCAGTTTTATCTGAATAGCTGGAAACCGCGGACTTCCAGAAAGGAAGGGAAGTGACACGTTCCCTCTGCCCCACATTTTCTCATTTTCATCAACAACAGAAAGCTCGGCTGTTTAGATAAGCACTTCTATTTACAAAGCAAATGATAATACTGAGCAGAATTACGGTTCAAATCGGTGGCTTAAATATTATTTGCCAAGACAAATTATTTACCAGTGTAGTTTGCCACTTTTTTCTCTGATGAAAGCTTCTTTCATTAAAGTGTTTACTAACAATTACATTTAAAGGGACAGAGTCAAGATTCATAAGCCCTTGGATGGACTGAGCTTCCCTTGGGACCTGTCCCATATTCTGTACTGGCGTTAAGAAACACAGTACAGTTTTCTTTAAACTATCTTGCAATATTAAGCATGTACAATTTTGAGCTTTGTTTAGAGGTACCTTTTACCTGCTGTAATATCTGTCCTTCCCCACCATGTAGCTTTACAGGGCAGTGGCTAAAAAGCCCTCTTCTTTGCTACCCACATCTTATCAGCCTGCCAGCCTTTGCAAGGAGCTGATCCTTTTTTATGCAGTTTCTTAAAAAAAAAGTGGCTCCATTGTGCAGCTGCATCTTTGCACTGCAAGCCTCAGGGAAATGTAATTAGCCTGAGACCTACATCTTAACTACACTAGAACATCAGATTCCTCTCCCTTGCAACAGACCAGGACTGTGAAGTCAAGACCCATCTTCTAATGTTCACTTCACCACTATCTGGGTTGAAAATTAAATAGGTTGCAATAGGCAATATTTTTCTAGTAAAAAAAAAAACTGCACAGAGGTCTAGAGAAAAGTGATCGCCAAAATTTTTACTAGCTGTTCCTATAAAATCCCTCACCCTTAGCCTCTGGTATATCATGTGGTTAAACAACTTCACCTCCAAGCACTAGGTAAGTACAGCAGTGTGTGACAGCAGAGAAGGGAAACCAAAGATGTCACAAATAAAATCACTCAACGGTGTTGCCTACATATCTCAGATAATGAAGTTCATGATTTCATGGGCAAAACATGGGAATCAGCAGCCCCAAGCTCTCCTCCAGCCTGGGACCCTCAGCTCACTCTGTGATCCAGGCAAAACACAACTGAATTTTCAAATCTGGTGGCCAATTTTGAGTGGCCAAGCCAATACAAACAGCCTCATTTTCAGAGATGCTGAGCCTTTGCTGTTCCTGCATATCTTCCTAACACACAGGTGCTCAGTTCTTTTGAAAAAAAATTCCTACATAAGTTAAAAATGGCCACCCAGAAAAATAAAGCAAGAAACAAAACCAAAAATACAGCATCATGGATGACTTCTACTGATTTGAAAATACATATTTCATTTTTCCATTCATGTAACCTCTCTGGAGCTTGTAAACTGCACAATTTCACATAAATGGAGGAGGTTTTTTTATGTTTCCTGGTCCTTGCTACATTATATTAATTAATCTCCTTTGTAATATCCTTTAGAATTATAGATGATGACGACTCTGAAACTGCTAATCTTTTTCATATGTGTTATGTAAGACACATTTTCCAGTAGCTCTGAACTGACCACATACTCAGATGCACAATCATCTTTTTGTCACAAGGATTCTGCCTGAAGCCACCCCACAGATGCACAAGGAACTTATTAGCATAAGCAAGGTCTAATGATTTTGTTCAGGCAAAATTTCACTGCAGGGATCACTGGCAATTAACTTTTTTAGCAACTAATCGCCATTTTACTAATCAAAATAGGAAAGACTAAAGCTGAAATAATGTATTCCTGCCCCAAGAATGCAGTGATTCAGTGTAAGTTTTAGGGCTTAAATGAAACACATTCCTTAAAAAAGGAATTTTAACAAGACCAATAGAATATGAAATGCCTCTTCATCACTTATTGTGCATAAGAATTGTACTTTGGCTTTTATGCCTTATATAATCATAGTGATTATTATTTAACTCGGGATGCAAAACTTCCAACCAGCCACTAGGTGCCACTTCACATGAGAAGTTCATACTGTAACACAGTTACAAGCATTCCTGTTCTGCTATTCCACAGAGTTAATATAAGAAAAGCAATATTTACAGCCTTATCTAAAACTGATTTTTCTTGAGTGTCTTTTTTTTCATGAGAAAAGAAAATGCAGAGAAATCAAGTATGTTGGCTGAGTCAGAGGTTGGGGATGGAATGGACTGCAGAGAAATCAGCATTTTAGCTACTCATCTCTGCTTTGCTCTGGATGCTGGATGCAGCCACAACGGGTGACCGACCAGGGGGGCAGGGTGAAAGCCTCCAGTATGCTTGACAGCAGCATGAAAGGGAGAAAGGTGAAGGACTTCTCCAAAGGGTCCCAGAGCTCTCACCCCTGCAAACACAGCTTCCACATATAGTTGCAGTCAAGAAAAACAGTTGGGTACATGAAATAGCAATTTCAAAGAACAAAACCTTTTGATAAACTATAGAAATTCAAGCAGTGTCCACATCAAGCCTCCTCAGATACAAGCACTGTGACACCAAATAATCTTCCAGCAGCAGAAGTGAACATGGGAAGATGCAAATACCTTGTTGAAAACACCCTGAGGCTTTTTAGCAAAAGCAGAGGCACAACATAACAAGAGCAGCTGATTCCTGTGTATAAAGGACTTTAAACCATATTTTTATATGACTTTGTAGATCAAAACCAAGTATCTTTGGCATTCAGCCAGTGCACTGACTGATAAACAAGACAAAGAAGGAAAGGAAAGCAAGTGTGTGAGGGCAAGGACAGCAAAAGGACAGCAAAGCCAGTCAGGGTCAGCAGTCTGATGACAAAGAGAGGTGAGAAGAGTAAGAGTCAGTGCAGAAGGGAGATGGCCTGCGATGAACAGTCCCTCAGTAGGGATCAGCCAAGGATCAGGACACAGCCACATACAGGAGCCCAGAAAAATGATTGCACAGCCTGGATATGCAGGAAAAAATACACGAGAGTTGCTGAAGGACAAGGGAGCTGTATCTGCTCAGCTTGTAATAGCACCACTGAAGATCCCAGAAAGGGTCACTGAGAAGTCCTCTTTACCTGATGGAGGCAAAACACTCCAGCAAGTCATAGATTTCAAATGGCTGGCAATCTGATCATAAAGTGTAGGAGAGGACACAGGTGTTCACATGGATGCTTTGAGGGGGTAGGCAGGGTATCAAGGAAAATAAGCTATTAGCATAGACAAGGGTCAGACTGTCCCTTCCTTGGGCTGTAGGACATGTTATGGGAGTTGCAGCAGCTCCTGCAAGTATCTTTTGTTCTTACAGATGTAAAAGCTGCATTTTGTCAAGGAGGCAATCTCCCTGGCAGAGGGCACAGGACTGACTGCCGAGGAGTTGCACCACCATGCCCACTGCTGCTCCATGAGACTAGGAAGACCCACAAACCAGGCTGTGCTCATGAAAGTACACCCTCCTCACAGCAGTGCCTCAAAACTCCACCCAACAGCACCCTGAGGCTTGAGGAACAGTCACCAATTATCTGTCTACTCATCACCACCCTGAGGGGAAAGGTATGCAAACTATGGTGCCTGGTGCACCAGAGGAGTGTGCTGATGATGACATTCTTGTCCAGAAAGATCCATAAAGGGGTGCCAGACCCTCAGGGACAATCACAGACAAATTAAAGTCTTCAAAATTACAGTTTGCTGCAGCCCAACCCCTGAGGCACCTATAGGCCCATCAACGTTTCTGAGCACCCTACATAATGCCTGCAGGGTTCACAGGGCTGGGAGGTGAGCACCCAGATCCAGCCCAAACCTCACTGAGAACGAGCAGCAAAGCACATCGCATCCCTTGTCACCTCATCCTCCCTCCCGTAAGTGCCCTCCCAGGATGGCTACCAAACCATGTCCTGCAGAAAACACAGGTGTATGGGGTGTATGTCTGTCTGAAACTGAGCCTACCTGCTCTGCCTACCCAGAGAGAGAAGAGGAACCACCGGCCAAGGGAGGACCTGAGTCCCAGTCTCTGCTTTACTCATGTAAAACACTTGTATACTTACTGAGACGAGGACTGAAACACAGGCAAGTAGCTTGGTGAAAAAAAGGAGGGCATAATGCAGTAGAGAGATAAATTCTCCCACACCCCACATCAGATACCACAGCTTCAGTGACTAAATGAGGGCTGTGGATTTAGTGGTAACACTGCAGCTCTTGAAGCTACCTCTGATGCCGGTGGAGCGGCCTTAGCTCAAGTGCACCCTACACATGCAATCACCATTTGTGATTGCACACAAGCAGGGTGAGGTTTATAAGTGAGGCCATGTCTTTTGTCAGAAAAGCAAGATTAGCTGGAAAAAGGAGAGAAGTTTTCAGTGCCCAGAGGAAAACTTTGTGTGCCTGAATGACTGTCTCTCTTCCCAGCAGTACTACAGATAATAGAGCAACCGTTCCAACACAGGGTATTACACCTCTTCTAAGGACCACACTCAGACAGCAACAGCATTAACACTAGTCCAACATGTATGCCTTCATCATCTTCAAAGAAACTTAACATTTTCCCAATTCAGTTTCTGGACAATATTAATATTACAAAGCAGCACAAGTGCTTCACTAAAATGCACTGTGTTCAGAACTATGTTTCTTCAGATAATAATATATAAAAATTCTAACATGTTGGAGAATAAAAACTGTTCCGTGATGAAAAATCACATCATGGAGGATATGAATGAGTGAAACATGAAGCCAAAGAGTCCATATTTGTTTTTAATGCAGCCCATGCAAAGCTGAGTATGTCTTCAGGTCCTCATCTTTGTTTTCCACTGCTTCAGATGGTGATGGGTGTCACAGGTGCCCATCAACAGCTTTACATTCATCTTTTTAAAAGAGCTATAGGCTTCAGCGGTGTGAAAATCACCCATCTACCTCCTGAGAGTTGTCTGGAGGTCTCAAGGGCCTTGCATGGTACCTTGCATGTGACACACACACACAGTCACTGCTAATTTATTTGAATTTTACAAGCCATACAATCTATTCTGTCCCACAAAAACCATAGCCCTCTAGAAACAATGAGTTAAAGCTAAAAGAGAAAAAAACCACAAAACTGAAGATGGTAAAGCTACTTAAAGATGCAATGAAGCAGGTTTTCTAGACTTCAAATCATATTCCTAGTTTCTTTGTGTAACTTGTATGTATGTCCTTTGCCATGTTCAAACGTTTCTCAATAGAATATTAGCTTTGAATGCCCTGGGTATATAAATCTTCTTGTGGGGACTCCTACAATAATCCTATAACATATCTCTCCTATTTAATCACATTTACCCTCAGCCCGAACTCTATTTTGGCACACTTTTCAAACTCAAGGCTTGGATATGATTAAAAAATTTCCAAGTGCTAATCTCTTCCCTACAAGTAAAATGTGGATATAATTAATAGTTTTGTTTACGTTGAGTTTGTTTTCTTTGCCAAACAAGGGTTTCTGTTTGTTTGTTTGAAATATCTTTTTAAAAAACGTTTTTGGTACTTGGGCCAAGAAAGAAGTATTTTAATTAGTATTTTTCTTCTTGTTAATCTAAAAAACCCCAATGATATTTTCTAAATAGCTAAATCCTATTTAATTTCAGTTTAAAGACATATGTCACTAGGAATACTGTTCTCAACTTGCCTGCAGTTGAGGTTTTGGACATCCATGCTTTACAGCACCAACACTTCTGGAGAAAAAGCAAAGTGGGGTCAGGCTGGAACACCACAACAAATGGGGACATGCCTTCACGTGGGCACATTTTCTTCCTGCTTCTATGCATAAGGAGGCATCTCAAGCCTGAAGAACTGGCTGCTGTTACGGTGACCTGTAAGTGGCTGCACCTATGAAAACTTTTTTTGGCATGGTAAATGAATGCATGAACATAGAACAGGCTGTGGCAGTGTTGCAGTTTAGAGGAAAAAAAAAAGCTGAGGGCCTTCTGGGGCTTGAACCTACTTCACATGAACACATGTCCAATTCTAGTGCGGAGCTGTTTTATTTTCGTAAGGACTGCAAGGCTGCACCACTAAATGCAATCAGTCCAGCATAAGGAGAAGGAAATCCTCTATTAAAAAAAATTCCTGAAAAAATTCAGACAGATGATGACGAAGAGATGTCCTCTGAAAAAGAAAAATAACAATTATTAAAAGCTGCCTAAACTGCCTGATCGGATTCACTGAGTGCCCCACTGAACCCTGTGTGGAGGAGGATACAGTAAGAACTGTACAGGCTTTTGCTCAAAGAAAAATGCGTAAAATGAGAACGCAGCCAACACTCACATCTGCAACCCCTTTTTTGGGATATTTATTTATCTCTTAGTTGAAAGACACATCTTTATAACTTACACAAGCTTAATCTATCCTCAGCTGTCAAGAGGAGTGAGGTATTTGATTAACTTTGAAATAACTGGATTTTCTGCCCTTTTCCTTCAGAACAGAAATAAAACCAGCAAGTAGAGTCCAGATACCAAGCATCAACCAGGAACCCTGGCAGACTGGCTAGTCCTTGCCATCATTTCCATCCCTCTCACCCCAAGCAACAATTCCTAGGGCTGCTTAAAACTCAAAAAAGGTTAAAAAATACCCTTTCTTTGGCAGGTTTTGCAGTTGGATGAGTTCCCCGCTCTGGTCCTCAGCCCTGGAAGCAGCATGTCTGTGAGATACAGTGAGCTGCAAACTGCCACTGTTTCTGAACCCCAGGCCGTAAACAAGCAGCATCCCATGGCCCAGGGGAGCGGAGGGCAGAGCACAGACAAGCTCTTCTCTTCGCCCCCACTCGCTGCTGCTCCCAGGAGAGCAGTGTCACCGCAGCATATGCTCAGTTCTCCACATTTCTTAGCATGTATCTGCTGCCACCTGTTTTAATGGCAAAGCACAAAAGTGTAAAACAATTGTGTATTACTTTTGGGGACATTTCAGACAGATGGGCCGCTTTCCAAGCATCACAAATTTTCCTAAGTTGAACCATGACACCGCCACTTTAGTTGAATGCCAGCTTTTTTTTCTGATTACAGCTGAGTGCAAAGATGACAAATATAAGTACAAAGGGAAAAACATCCTGTTGGAACAACACTCCCTGTTTTCTATGGGTGAGAAAAGTATAAGCAACATTTCAACAACAAAACAATGTGATCCGTTGCTGGATTTTTTTAAAAACTCATATCATAATGTGTAACTGAATAAATGTCAAGCTCTGCAGGAATATTAAAAAAAATGAAGGAACTCTGTGCTAGCATAGGTTTGCATAAGTATAATTGGGGTTTTTTTTGCTGTAAATACTTTTTTCACCTTTACAGCACAAAACTGTAGCTAGGATTAAAGAATATTTTTTTAATGGATTAAACAAGTAGACTGTAGGGAAACTCTAGACCTTAAATATGAATAGTTTTCTTCAATATTTTAAGACAAATAATCTTACTGAGTTAAGTTTTAATTAATCTTTTTTTTCATCTAGCAATACAAGATTTTCAGAAAGAATCAGTTCCTTGGTTTAGTGATTGCTGACCGCTGTAAAACAAAAGCAGCTCTGCTTCACTCAGCCTTCACAGAAAGCTCCCCACCCCAGTAAATCTCTTTTCACAACAGACAAGACTAAAGTCATCTTGAAATTATATTTGTTGAAGTTTCTCAGGGCAGAGACAGATGTTCCTGGGTATCCACAGAGAGCCTGCAAAACAGCTGGGACTATTTAATTTAGCATCCTTTCACTGTACATTGCTACCCCTTCTCCAAGAAGTTGCAACCAAATACTTTTGAAGGCAACGTCTGGGCCAGCTCATGTAAAAAGGACCTGAGTAAACTACCACTCTGGTAAAGAGAGTGGAGACACCTCCTTTTCCAGCAATAGCTTTGCTGGCTGAAGGAAAGGCCTCCAGTGCCTGCTGCACCTGCTCAGGTGTGCGAACTCAATATTTCATCCTTTTGGGTGAGGAGTTGCCCAGCCCAGCTGCTTCTGTCCCTCCTCTGCACAACACTGACCATGGGAGTTTCACTGCTTGGGTGGTCTTCCTCCAGCCTGGTGCTGAGGAAGACTCTAGTTAAATCACATTTTAAAAAACCCCAACAAACAAAACAAACCACTTTGGGTAAAGAAGCCAGGATGGATGATGGAAACAGGCAAGGATCAGCAATATCTTGAGGTGACAGCTGAAGTCAGCAGAGGACGAGCACCCCTACCCCTGGCGTGAACCGGGTTCGCTTTGTGCTGAGACAGAGCAGAAACACATACAAGCTTCCTCTGTGGTAGCTTAAGCCATGACAGCTGTTTTGAAAACTGGGTATTGGACTATAACCTCATGTTCATACTCACGCTCGTAGCCAGCCTAAGCTGCTGAAGCATCTGCTTGATTCTACAGATAATTCAGCATGGTTTTGGAAGGTATTGAATTACAATAATGACACTAGGAAAGCTTCTGCTTTCGTTGCTTCCTACTCTGTCACATTATAAGTAAAACAAATAAGCCAGGCCCAAAGCCTCACTCTATAAGGACAGGTGGAAGTGCAGTCAGACTACAGGGCAGAGGTGTGGGAGGCTTTTGGAGAGGTGGCAGCTTCAGCAAATAAACCAGGCCTGACCGCTGCCAGCAGCAGCTGCCAGGATAGCACAGTAGATGAAGGGTACCCGATATCCCATGACTGTCACAGCCATTTCTTAGGATCTGTGGGGAATGCTAGGCTGGCTGAGCAGAGGAGTGGAAGGTCAGAAAAACACATCTTAGTGTTGGGGATGAAAAGAGACAAAATATATTAGGAAAACAGAGCTTTGGAGATTCCAAAAGGGAATCTTTCCTTGTTCCCTCTGTTGTAGTGCTTGGGGGGAGGAAACCATCCTTGTGATCTCTGCTCTATTGTTAAAGCTCTGTTCCAGTTGTACTCTGCTGCACAAGTCCAATAGATGTTAAGGGACATCAAAAAATTAGAGCTTATTTAGGTGCATTGAATTTATGTGGTCAAGCACAAATGAACCGAATAATGAATCCTTTTGGATTTGGCAGCCAGCTGAGAATGGGACCCTTTGGGTTGTTCCCTTCAAGGAGGATTTAAATTGTGGCATTAAGTGAGTCTGTGGTACAATTCTGTCATTTACAAAGAATGTACAAAAAAATAGTTTCCCTGAGCAGGGAAAGGAATCCTATTGTTTTGGATATCCAAGAGGTACTTAAGGGCTTCTTACATTTATCCTGAATGAAGGGCCATCAACTCCAAGGGAATTTCACCTGATTTTATAGCAGTGATCTCTTCCCTCTGTCTCATCCCAAGGGGTGACCTTGTCTGGGGTTTACCTGTTGTCTTCACTTCCACCTTAGCTGTGCAGCCCCAGCATGGAAAGAAAGGAAAGCAAGCATTTACAGGTGATGGCAACTTAACTATTTACAAAGTGTTGTTTCATCAAGACATTTTCTCCTCACATCCTCATAGTGGCCATATTTTAATCCACAGGATGTTTTTGATTGTCTCAGCCAAAATTTCTTTTGGGGGTGCAGAGAGCCTTTGAAGAATGCCCAAAATGAACGAGGAAGCTGTAACTCTCCTGGGCTGAGTCACGCACTTCCAATGTCACCTGCTGCAGGTACCAGACCACAGACACAAACTCATACTCTTCTTTCTCCAAAGATGGCTGAACCAAGCCATATTTTCTCTTTATACAGCCTATGAAGTTTTTAAGTATTGCACCCAACATCCTTCACTGATCCTTATACAGATGAGGGCCAATCTGAGGCTGATGCTGACATACTAAACCACAGACTGGTGCAGCTGTAGGGGTGGCAATTTGTTACCCTGCAGTTGAAATCAGTTTCTCTTTCCCAGCTTTGGTAGCCCCGACACTAAATTTGGTGCAGGGCTGATCCCCCAGTCCCTCTGCTGCTGCCACAACACGAGTTCCTCATCACCATCCTGTTCCAGCTCCAGTAAACCCCACCAGCCCTTGGTCCATTCTCCTACGCCCAGAAAAGGTTTTCAAGCTGTCACATTCACCAATAGCACCAGGGACATACAGTTAATATAACCAAAAAGTTTTTTCTGCAAGAAGAAATGTACAGCAATAGATGAACAAATACTCTCTAGAGAGTAACTTCTATCTTGAAATTTACTTTATTGTCTTTGCCCTTTTTACTGCTATTTGTCAAGAGTGCTGGTACATCCAGCTGCACCAAAATCTCCTCCTGACTCAAGGACTCACACTTAAATAGGGCAGTTTGGAGCAATTCTGCAGAGCTGAGCTGCTGGAGGCATCACTGAAAACACAGGGCATGGGATGGGGTGTCCCCAGGCTGCATTCCTCCCCTCTTCTTTGTTATGCTGTTTGCAAAGTGCTGAGGGAAGTGTTCAAATCCAGTCCCAGGTTTGCACAGGGCTCTCCTAAAACCTGGAGTGATTCCCTGTGGAGCCCATTCAGAGAAGTCCTGCCCACACTGACTGACAACTTTTGCTACAGCATGGACAGAGCACTAAAATCATCCTTTCTTCAGGTCCACATGTTTCCCCCTTGCAAATTATCCATGTCTGGAAAAAGACTGACCTGGTGGTTTTGTTTGTGTGTAAACACAAGCATATGGATCTGTCTGGGAATGTCTTGTTTTGGGTGAGTCCTGGCTAAGTGCACGTGTGGCCCAGCAGCCTAGGAAGCACACCCTGCCTTGTCCCTACACTTAACTGCATTTCAACACATGCCAATACAAAGCCAGAAGCTTGAAACTTGGCATTAGATCAAAAAGGCTGTATGAACAAAGTAGTATTATCCAGTACAGTCCATATATCCCAAGTTCTTTCAGCACCACAGTGGTGAGAGGAAGGACCTCAGCTAAGCATGCTATTTAACAACAAGCAGAAAGAAATAAAGAGGTGTGAAGAGAGTAAAATGGGAAATTGAAGTATTGGGGATGGGAGGTAACTGCCATGGGAGGGAGGGTTTCAGGAGAAGAATGGCAGGAACAACTCTGGCCATGTTCCACAAATGATGTGCAGGTTTCTACACCAGATGACATGGGAATTAAAAGTAAGGTTATGTTCAAGGATGAGTTCCCAAGAACTCTGCAAAAAAGAAACCAAAAATCATTGAAGAGGCAAGATAACAAAGCCAGAGACGACTTCCAAAACAAGAAGGCTTTCAGGTTAACATCTTTAAATAACCAAAAAATACATGGAAACAGAAGATCAGAGGGTGAGATGTCCAGAAACATGTAAAATTGTGTATTATTTTTATAAATATGAGGTCAAGATTTAAGACGCCTGTATTGGGTGTCGCTGCCCAGGTGCTGGCAGCAGGGACAGCCTCTCTGAGGAGAGGCCAGGGCTGACCCGTGCTGAACACAGCCGGCTCCAATGGACACACCACAAGGGCACAGCTGAGCCCCTCACCCACGATGGTGACACCTCTGGTAAAGCATACTGAAGAAAGGGCAAAAAACGCTCTGCAGATAGTGAGGAGTGAAGGAAAAATTGTGAGAAACAGCACTGCAAACACCATGGTCATGAAGAAGGAGGGAAGGAGGTGATCCAGGTGCCAGAGGAGAGATTCCCCAGGAGCCCATGGAAGAGACCTCAGTGGAGTGGGTTTATCCTGAAGGACTGTAGCCCATGGGAAAGGCCGATGCTGGGGCAGGGAGAGGTGTGAGGAAGAAGGTGCAGCAGACAAGGGCTGTTATGGACTGATCACATCCCCCATGCCACCCAGGGTGGTGGGGAGGAGGTGGAGGAATCAGGAATGAACAAGTGAAGTTGAGCCTGGGAAAAGGTGGGGAGCGGGGAAAGGTGCTGTTTTAATTTTTGTCTTTGCTTCTCACTATATAAATCTATTTTAATTGGCAATAAATTAATTTTCCCCAAGTCGAGTCTGTTTTGCCCATGATGGTAATTGCTAAGCGATCCCCCTGTCTTTATCTCAGCCCATGAGCTTTTCCATCTTATTTTCTTCCCCTTTCCTCTTGAGGAAGGGGAGTGAGAGAGTAGCTGGATGGGCATCTGGCAGCCAGCCAAGGTCAACCCACCACAGCTTCCTGTTAAAAATCTCTACAAGATATTATGAAATTAGATAAACAAAGGAGAAAGCTTATAGATGAAACTTTTGAGGTATTTCACAATAAAAAGAGGGAAGGAGGGCATGAAGTCTCCCACAGAAATGAAAAGAGAGTGGCTGGACAGGAATTGTATTAGAAAGCGAGACATCTGCGGAAACAATTTATCTCCCAGTCACAGATGTAAGGAAGGTCTATCTGCAGCAGGAGAAAAGCTGTCTGGCTCAGGGCAAGAAGAAAGAAGTTGAGCATAAACTGCTATTATTTTGTATTTTTAATCTCTTTTAATCCAATTTTTCAGGTATAACACTAGCAACTGGAACTTCTAAGCAATGGAATTTAAACAGTACACAACAACAAAATAGTTCCCCAATGCCTATAGAGCCCATATGTATTTATTTATTTATATATAAATATTTCTTTGTGTATTGAAGTGACAGTGAGCCTCTTCTCCTTTAGTCTAAATGTGTGGAGCACACACAGTTTCATGTGTTTTGGGACAAAGAAAGTCTGTGAGATCATTTGGTGTATCACCCCTCAAACATAGTCGTCATTTCACCTGGTGATGAGCTTAAGGGAGGATGCATCCCAGCTGGGCTGGCTCAGGCAACATGGGGAGAGCAGCACTGGGAGGTTCAAAAGCCCCCATCCAGCAAGATGCAGCAGAAGTCAAGGATGCTGCCAGCTTTGCAAACACACCACACCAAAACCAGTTTATGTTACTGGTGTGTCAGCAATAACAGGTTTTGCTACGTTTCTGTAAGTGACCCATTAATTCGGTGACGCACCATGAATGAACACTTACAATAGCGCATGGGAATTCGGCTGAGGTGGTGCTAAGCCCTAGTGCTGCCACAAGCAGCCTCACGCCACCACCTTTCATTCATCTCTCAGAAATATTCATTACCTCCACTTCCAGTTCAACTAATGTCAAAGGATTACATTTGGCATTTACCCTTGGGTAAAGGCTGTGTGAGTGCTATTAACAGCTACAGCTTTGAAGAACGATGCTAACATATCTTTAGCTATCTGGCATTCAAACTCAGCTGGCGTCCTTGATGAATAATTGAAAACCTCCCATTGCAGTGACTTTAAACTCATAGTTTAACCATCATATTACATCCTCTGAAATAAGGCAAGATTTTGTAGCATAAATATTGCTACACAAATGTACCACTGTTTTGTTTTCTTAACATCCTATACAGGCCAGCCGGTTAGGAGGAAGCAATTCTACAGTCTTGGACTTCATGAGAAGCTCTCTCTTAATCTAAAAATGTCTGTAGCCATCCTTGAACAGTTCAGCAGATTGCCTGTGGGCAGCCAGTGTTAAGGGCAGAGTCGGCCTCTTCTTTCTTTTAGGTACAGGCAGCCCCCCACTACGTCTCCCTACTCACCAGGTCCTACTCTGCTGGCCCCCAGCCCACCCTCCCACAGCACGTCCAGAAGAGGGCTGGGGCACTCGTGTAAGCAGCAGACAGAGCTTTGACACCACTCTGGTAATGCAGTCTTTCGAACAAAGGGAGCAATACCTGCTTCACAACAGAAACTCTCTGTTTTTGAATCCAACAAGTCAGCGCCTCACTTCAACTTGCAGAGCTCAGCGTTTCCATCAGATATGGTGGCAATAAGGAGCAGCCTGCACAGCACTGACAGGTGCTGACAGGAAGCTTGCATAGATCAGTAGTAATTAGAAGCAAATCACAATTAAAATCTAAGCAAATCAAAAGTAAGAGAGACTCAAAAGAGGGACCCAATGATTAATACTCCAAAATCAGAGTAGTCAAAACCATTATGAGGCCAACCGTATGGAGGGGAACTACAAGGCATGCACTGTTTTATTAACTCCTTATCAACTTGCCTCTCTAACCAGCACTTTACATTTGTGACATAGGGAGTTATGAAAAAAATTACAGATCCTTGAGGTGTTACTGCCCTGATCAAAGAAATCCATATATTTTCTCTAGAGAAAAAGGCTTAGGTAGAGGTGCCTGTAATAGGAACCTTATTTAGACAGATTGCCTTTAAGCCTAGGACTTTACCAGTGAATCTCCAGACACTGGAAATTTTAACATAAATCAAAAGCCAAGTGATGTGGGACTTTAAACTCATGATTATGGACTTGCATAATATTAATATTGTAGGAGGTAAATACAAAACACAAGATACTTTGCTTGTGTCTGTGCTGGATGCCAATTTTAATATTGCTATAAGGTAACAATATATATGAAAGGTAGTTTATATTAAAAAGGTTAAGAGAGTAGACATCTTCAGAAGCCAAACAAGTTTTAAGAGATCTACTATGGTTTTTAAAGTACATTTTCACCTCTGTGCATTAAATAATACTTTCTATTTCACTTATGAGTCAGAACACTTCTAACATCACCCCTGAATGCACATTGAAAGGACTTCCAACTTGCGAAATCCCAATCCAAGTTGCACTTGGCAAAAACACATTAATGCTATTTCATAGCCTGACTTTACTTGTAATTATATTTATTTAAGACTATGTTAACAAGCCAGAAAAACACACAGGGCGGAAGGGGAGGGAAGATGCGCCTACCGTACCAGCAGGTCTTTTTTCTCCATGACTGAAGTTTGTCGTGGAAACTTCGCTTTGCCCTGGCCACGGCAGCGGCTCCCAGCAGATGTGCTTGCCCAGGGAGGTTGGCCCTGGGCTGGATCCCGGGGGGCTGTCTGGCTGCCCTGGGCCTGGGATCCCACTGCAGTGTGGCTGAAGTCAGGGTGCCAGCTGCCCCAGAGGGACAATGGCTCCATTGGGAGATAGCTGGGGGACAAAGAGGCTGCTTTCAGGAATGATTTTATATGCACACATGTGACCTTTGCCTGAAATGACTCTATGGAAAGCGTCCCTGTCCTGAAGCTCTGCTTTCAAATGCATCAATCTGAGTCGCTTGCTTAATCTGTCCTTTTTTTTCTTTTCTTTTTCATTTTTTTACCACAGATGCCTCAGGAGAGGTCATGTGCAGATAACAAGGTGGTGCTGAGTTCTTTCTGATCATTTAATAGAGCTATTCAGTAATGGATAGGACTATTTTCTTCACTTTGAAAAGTCCTTCACCAGAATCTGCTAACTGGAGTACTTTTATCTTTTAGGAATTTAACTACAAAACCAGAGTACCCTAACTTCCAATCCCATGTCCTGAGCCAGCCTACAAGCTGCTTCCAAGCTCAGACCATATAATTTTAAATTTATGCATCTAGATAAGAACAGAAGAGCCTCTGGATTTTTAATGGCTAAGAGCGACTTATTTATTATAAATTCATTTATTTTAACTGTGATTTTTAAGTATTTTGAAGGCTTCTTACTTGACTGGATATAAAATAGAAGCTGTCAACACATAACACACATGAAATCCCAATATCGCTGTAGCTACGCTGGAGGTGGGGGATGAAGATGGAGTTTATCACCCTTACACTGAGATACGGCAGTGAATGCTGCAGCTGTGGCAGATAAAAGGAAGGTCCCTCAGACTGATTCTTTGTTAGACTATAGGGAAGGTTAATAGCAGTGTGTCTCTAAGGTTAGCCAAAAATTTTCCTTGTGAGATCTTGATTTTTGCTGTTTATTGCTCTGACAAATTAACATTTGCACTGACTTTTTTGTGCTGAAAAGAGTCGGATTCTTTAGTCTATTTTTAATTTAAAGCAAAATATGCCAAACATTTTGGAGATTAAATCAAAAGATGTATACTTTGCTATACTAATGTTAAACAAAATTATCTGTCCTTTCCATAAACAGATCTCAGGCTTGCATACCCTAGAGCAACAGATTGGATTTTGGGGACCAGGGAAGAAAGGCCTTTGTTAAGTGAATATGTTCATCCATCCCTACCAAATTCCAGCCAGATTTGGTCAAGTTATACATCTTTAAGAGATCTTTGTGTATGCTCAGCACTGTGTGCAACTTGCTCACACTTAATTGCTGAGCTCTCTAAAGATCATCTTCTCTATGTGTCTTTGAGCTCTTTACAGACCATGGGTCACACTGTAGGTTTATTTCAAGGCAAAGGAGTCACAACAGAACTCAGGAGTGGGTTCATGTCTGTCTGTCTGTCATGCACACCCCCCACCCTCACCAGCACAGCTGCACACAGAGCCCACATCTCTCCCATGAAAAGTGTATGCTTCTGCATGCTGGGGAGGGGGATTCCTTGTCCTGAAATAAATCCTGACCCATCCCCCCACCAAATCAAACCCCACTGTGAAATCTCCCCATGGATTCCCCGTCCACCCTCCCTGCTCTCTACAGCTCCTTCCCTCACCGTAAGCCCTTCAAGAGAAGGAACACTGAAAAGGAGGATAAAATCAAAGCTTTGAGGAGCTGCTGAATAGGTAGTGGGTCCTGTATTGTAAATGAAACAGGTCTGCTGTTGGAAAGACAGCATAGAGTATGTGATAATGCGCAGAGACCACAGAATCAGACAGATTTCAAGTGTTTGGTTTAAAAATCTTAAAATACGATGTCAGTGTTTTTGCATGTCAGGTCAAATAATTTTAGATACAAATCCAGTTAGAGTTATATAAGTATTAAATGCAAGCAATTTTTTTTAAAAAAAATATTCTGCAATATCTAGAAGCAAAATATCTGAGCATCTTAACACAAGGGAGCAAAAAAAGCACTGAAGCAGAAGAAACAAATTAGCAAACTCACAGATCTCCCCACCTCATAACAGGCTGTTCCCAGCCTTGTGCTCCCTAATACTTGTTTGAATTCCATTTAAAAGAATCTCACTTCCCTTAAAAGCTAATGTGCAGCCTGCCATTCTGTTGACAATTTTTTATCCTTTGATCCCCATCTAACTTTAATTTTTCTTTTTTTTTTTTAATTTCAGTTTATCACTTCTAACTATTTATTGCCCCAGGAAAGTACACCCATTCTACAGCAGAAGGGCTTAAACTCATTGTTACAAGTGCTCTGCTGAATAAAGTCATCTTTACATAACAAACTAAATGATTTCCCCACATTTACAGAGTTTACACATTCCCTGTATTTGAAGGCAAGCACAAGCTTCCCCACTTAGTCTCGTTTCATCATGGTTCACAGGAACTAGCATGATTTAGTATTTCCCAATATTTTCATTGCAATCTAAAAATATTTTGGTAGATCTTTACCCCTGTTTAACACCGCAGCATTCTTGGTCATATGGCTATTGACTTCTTTGAGTCACACTCAGTTAAAATAAATCTTAGTCAACTCTCTCATTCTGTATAAACAAACTCAAGCTATTTAGCAAAACAGATGCTGCTGTCTCTCGATGTCATGGGGAGTGGTGGGTATTGCTTTAGATAATGCTTCGTCAGAATTAACGCACACTAACTAGCACAGTTCAAGCTGGGGCAGCCGGCCGGCGCAGGGCACAGTCAGAGGAGCACGCAGTGCTGCAAGCGGAAGCCAGTGCCAGTCCTTAAGGGCCCAAAAGGCACAGGAAGGGCTTTAGGAATTAATTTCTACCCATAAACCCATCCTTTTTATACATATAAATCTAAAGAGGTAGTTAAGACCCCTAAGAGGGGGCCTGTGCAGTGCCACCACCACTCTTCTACAGACTGGCCATCACTGCATTTTATCAAACATCTTCTCCCTGCGGCATATCCTTGGTGAGCTATGACCAGAGCTGTCAGAACTGCTTTCTGGACTTGGCTTTAGGTAGCAGCGAGGCACAAGCTGCTCAGAGCAGAGCAGGGCCGGACATGCACAGGAATATAGCTGCTGCACTGAGGAAATTTCCAGGTGTTTGAGGCAGTTACTTCCCATTTGAAGGAGCAACTCAGCTGGACAGACAGTGAATTGCAAGTCTTGGACGAGGAATTAAAAATCCACCAAAGTCCTATTTTGATCATGCAAAACATCCAGTCTAATGAAAACCAAAACGACAAGTTTCCAGGTACACTAGGTTCAGAAATTAGTATTCAGGAATTTGATTTTACAACAAATGCACTGAGGAGAAGACTTACTGAGGGGCATACTCTTGTGTTTTCATATGCGGCCCAGGCCAGGCTGTACTGGAAGGTTAATGAAAACAATAAAAAAATATTCTTTTTCCATATTCAGAATGTAAGGAGATGATAGTGGGTGAGACTGAACCTCTGCAGCCACATAGAAAAAAAGATTATACAGGCTCAGCTTTAAAGCAGCTGTTCTCCTCATCAGAATCAGAAATCTGAACATCTCTTGATCTTGTGGAATCAGAGGGAGTAGCTATATACTTAAATCAGGCCACACATTGAGCACCTATATATGGATTTCCGGAGCTAACATTAAGATCCTATTTTTAAAAGCTGTGTTTACAGATGCCTCCGCCTGCTAGAAATAAAGACCTTTTGAACATTACTCCTTTTAATCCCTGCATTTTCTGCATTCATTTTTAAACAGTATTGTTGCAAATAAATTAATCATAAAATTATATCTGCAGTTAAATGTCATGCGTAGTACAGCACTAAAACCAACTATAAAAAAGAGTGCTTCAAAAAAAATCGCACTGTAGTCATGAATAAAAGAAGATTGTGACTTACAAGAAATATACAACCCCTCCTCCTGTTAATCTGTTCCATATTTGATGATTGAGCGTGAATTACAGTTGAAAAATATCCCGGGGGATTACTTAATATACTGCCTAATCCAACCATCCACCCCCTGCAAAGTACAACCTCATGTGGTTTTGCTTCATTAGGAGTTTCTCTGCATCTCCAATGTCCCGGCTCAGTTTCACCTCCTGCAAACAGGTCTGAGCATGAAGAAATGGCTTCTGTGGCCAGAACTGTGCAGAAATATGTAATTCTGTACAAGCATAATTGCACGATCTGAGCTAATGGAAAAAACATACTTTGTCCGACTACCTTCTAGGCATGGCTGGAGTTACCCCTTCTGCAATCTGAATGGATGATGTGGTCTTGTATCTCTGGCTTTGCTTTGGTGTATTTTCCTTTTCTTAACCCTTCATTTACAGTATTACATCTGCATAACAGCTTTGCTCAAACTCCAAAGGTTTACAGCTTCTTCCATTCAATAACATTTTTCCTCACGTGAAATGTTTTATTTTCACTAGACTTCACCCACCACCAGGGATGCTATCCTTTATCCTCAGATTATGCAAAACCATACCTTCACTTAAAAAAGTTGTCAGACCCAGAGCTTCTAAAGATCCTTTGTCAAAAGATTAATCCTCCCCTCCTGAGCTCTGTTAACCACAGTATACCAGGATACGAGCGGTTATAAAATAGCACAACTTTACAAACCTGCACCAGCAGGATCTACCTCCTCGAGGGTATCTGCCATGGGAAGCCTGGGATGGAAGAGAAATGGCCATAAACTGTAGTTGTTGGTAAACGTGTGCAGGGAGACGAAGCGTTGATATGTGAAGAATCATAAAGATCATAAACTGAAGCTCAGTTGTCCCTGACCAACATGAAAAGGCTCTGCATAGGCTGAAAGTTTCCTCTGAGAGAGCATGAACTTGCTGAGATAGCTTAAAGCTTTATCACTTGGGCCATCAT
This sequence comes from Strix aluco, assembly GCF_031877795.1. Classification (NCBI taxonomy): domain Eukaryota; kingdom Metazoa; phylum Chordata; class Aves; order Strigiformes; family Strigidae; genus Strix; species Strix aluco. The sequence continues at coordinate 14,523,243 of NC_133931.1, read as the reverse complement.
GCAGGGCACTCCAGATCCTGGATAAGGCCAGAAAAGGGCTATATAGGAGAGCAGATCATTACCACCATCAGACAAGATACTGCTCCTTGGCTTGAGGGCTGACATCATGGCTCCTTTATCTATTTTCCATATCGCTAAAACATTGCTTTCTACACCTCCTATCCTTCTCTTCTCCTACCGGTTTTCTTGCCCAAAAATAATCCCTATGCCCTATCCCAGACAACATCTCTGCAATCTAACACAGATACAGCTCCACCTCATTTTAAAGTTCCTAGTCTTGTACAATATGTACAAGTTATGTCAAATTCCACATTCGGAACAAGATGTACAAATTTCTTAAATGAAACACTAACTCACAAATTATAACTAAGTACCAAGTTAATAAAATCCTTCAAGAAACTTGAGATATATATGCTCAAAAAGGGAACAGCACAAATTTCAAGGTTCCTCTTATCTGCTACAGAACATCCAATGCTGAAACCTGGCTGTAAAGGCTTGAAAAGAGATATTCCATTGGGAATAAGTGATATCTAGATTAAAAAAAAAAAAAAAAAAAAGAACCAATATCATAGCTACATAGTCCCCACGAGCTGTACCTTTTTCACCAAAGATCAATGCATGAGATTATAACACCCATCCATAGGTGAGAGTAGCCAACAAACAAATACAGCCAAAATACCCTAGAGAACTGAGAAGTCAAGAAACTCCAGAAAAGGCTTTCAGAGGAAGGAATGATGACTTCCAAGAGGTCACACCGCAGGACAGGCATGGGACACACAGATGAATTTGCAGGTCATACAATAAGATCAGCCTTTGAAGCACGGTGAGGAATTTTGAGCACCCACCAGCTGCTGTGCCAGCAAGAAGCTGTTGGTCCAATATCCATGGCATGACTTGGGTTGTTCATGCAGCATTTGTAATTCAAGACCAGAAGGTTGGCCACCATTACTATAGTGCCTGGATCTTCATCTTCCTGAAAAGAAAGTTATAAACTGGAGAGAACATAAACATTTCAATCTTTTGGGAGTCGGGGAAATTGGTTGATTTTTTTGGAAGAAAAAAAAAATTTCTTGTTTCTTATCACCTAAAATTGGGGTGTAAAAGCTACTTCAGGTAAATGAACAACTCATCCTTGCATTTCACGTGAAGCCCATAGAAAATCCATTGTGAAAGGAAGCTACAAGCCCAACTGCAACGTGGATCAGGGACTTCAGAGTGTTAGACTGAGCAGGTATTGGTCATGATGACAGCTGATCCTGCATCAAAATGCACTCAGTTCTGGGGAAAAAACTGAGAGCAAACTGGCCTGTTTAGTTTTGGACACTGCAGGGAGGAGCCGCTGTGCAGTGAAGGTTTTTGTGCTAAACAAATGATCTCTGACTTGAATTTTACATATAACTATTTGAGACTTCTAAAACAACTCCGGTTTGTTTTCAAAGCTCGGTTTATATTCCTGCTTACAATTTATCTTCTGCTTTTGATTCCTCACAACATCTGTGTCCTTTTTCCAGACCCCCCCTGCATGGTTTTATTCACTAAAGCTTTCAAAGTTTTGTTTTTGTTCTAACGTTTTTGCCTTCTAAGTTGTTTTTATTATGATGTATACCACACTGAGCGCTCTGGCAGCCTGCAAGGGATGTTTTCTAAGAAGAATAAATTATGGGCATTAATAAAACAAAGCACAGAACTTTTGAACATTTGGTTTCAACGTGGAAGGATTCTCTTTCATATGAGAATCATGTTGAGGATTTATTTCTAGGGGGACTTTTTCTGTTATTAAGATCTAACAAAGCAGTATTTTACTGAAGGCTTTTTGTTTTTTCCTTGCCCACTCTGTCATGGTTATTGCAAAGCTCTTCTGCTGTTTCTCATTTCACTGCAAGGTACCTATGTGCATATGAAAGGTACACTGTGCAGGGTTTGCTTTCAAGTTTTTCAGTTAAGTGGGGGGAGGGAGGTTTTAGGGGTTTTGTTTGAGCTTCTTTTGTGGAGAGGGATTAAGGTAAGGATACGGAAACCAGGGGCAAAGTAGTTCTTTAAAATAAATCCAGATCTCCCCTCTGTAAACACATGCCAACCAAACATACAAATTATGGCAAATGGGTTGGCTGTGTTCACAACTGGGTTAGTGCTAAAAAACAAGAGCGCTGTAAGCATGAGTTACAACATTTATTCGGACCTCCTTGAAAAATCTTCCTTTCAGTAGGCTCAATCCTGCACCATAAGCAATTTAGCTCTCATGAGTAGTCCCATTGACTAAAAGCAGGGTCTGGATTTACAGGGTCACCTAAACCAACAGAAGAGTTTTGAATGCAACATTTTCCCATAAGTCACTTCCCATTATACCCTTTTGCCACCTGGACTCCATCTCCTTAAATCTGCTTTATTGGTCCCATATGCCTTTATTCAGCAAAGTGCTCAAGCTTTGATGGAATGGAAGGGACGTAAGCGAGCACCAAACAGCTTTCCTGAACTGGTGCTGCAGCCGCACTCCCAATTAATGCCTCCTTTCATATAGCTGCATCCCCACATTACACGCAGTGAACAGCCTCCCACTTGTAGTTCCCAAAGACACTGGCTTTCTCTTCCAAAGCCACTCACAAAATCCACTGCATCCCGGCTGCCTCCAGCTTACAGCTTTGCACTGTTGTCCTTTACATGCTGGAGATGCCTTTTGCTAAGTACCATTGAGTGCTCGACCCCCCCAAGTCCTTCAATTCCCACAGGGTTCGGTTCCCGCTAGTTCCCAAGAGCAGGGTGTCACCCACAGCCCAGCAGATCTGGGGGGTGGCAGCTCCCAGCTGGCACCGCTGTCGCCTCCTTGTACCACCTCTGACCCTCACTTGGCTCTCAGGGGATTTAACTTAGGGTACCCCAAAAGGCACAAAATAGTCTTTCCCCCCTGATTTTGGTTGGATTTTGTTTCTGGCCATTTAGCAAGCTGACTCGCCCCATCAAGATGAGCCTCTGGTCTGATGCACAGGAATCTCCAGAAGTGGAGTGGGAGGATGACAGGACCACCATGTTCACCAGTACTAGATCACCTACCTGTAGAATTATACACTAATTAGGAAAGAGACAGTGGCAGCTCCATATATCCTTCCTGCAGTGTATCTCCATGCATCTTCTGCTTTTTGTCTACATTTTACGATACAAAACTAGGAGAAAATATTTTACTGTAGATTTCCCAAAAACAATGGCAATTTTTGCACCTGGACAGATTTTTAGCAGCATCTAAGCATATTTCAAAGCTGGTGTATGTTAGCTATACACCTACTTTTAAGTTAAAGATTCAAACAGTTTGATTACATCATACTCCAGATGAAAAAGTGGGCGGTGGGAACCATGAACTTTGCAGTGTTTGACCTGAACTCTGGTGAAAACATCTGAAGGCTTTTATGGGTGTTTGTATTTCTCAGTGCCAGGAATCAGGTAAAAGCATCTTGATTGTTTCTTTTTATCACTTTCCAGCCATGGTACAAAAACAGGAATCTGTTAATTACTTCAGACACCAATGGGGTTGGATTGGCAACAACGAGGAGCTCTGAGCCTTTTCCTTGTAACTGCTGTCATGAAAAACTCCCGTGTGTTTCCTTCCTCACCACATGTATCATGGAGAGATTTACGGCTGTGTTTTAACCACGTGTCAATGAGCCATTCAAGATTTAGAACAACAAATTTGGAGACTTATCTGCAACAGAATTTTCCCACTGATAGGCCATAATTTATAATAAGTGCTTGCATATTTAATTAGCTGTGTGATGAGATTAAATACTACAGAACCATGGCCTAAACGAAGGAGGCAAGTCAATGTCACCATATCCCTTCCTAGGAGGGCAAAGGGTAAGCAGGACCTGAGCAATGAGATCAGATTTCTTAGTTGCACCATGCTGCTCACAAGCAGCAGCAAGTAAGCATACAGGAATACTAAGAAATGGATGTTTATTTGCATGTCCTGAGGTTTTGCTTTCGTTCTTGCAGGATCTCTTACCATCAATGCTACTTCTGTGAATTTGTTTTCAAATGGGCTCCCAAACTTCCCAGCAGAGACTAGGACCTATACAGTGCATTTAAGCTGGTGACCACATTGACTTGTTTAGTCACCTTTTACTAAACAAAAGGTTTGAAAGCCTTTCTCCAGGCTTTTTTTTTTTTTTTTTTTTTTTTTCCAGTCCATGTGCACAGGACAGGGGTCTGTGAGGCTGGAGCAGAGAGAGGCAATGTGCTTGTGAGAGGACACCAAGGAAGAGGCCTGGGGCTGGGGCAGGTGAAAGCTTTACATGCCATCTCTTGTCTCCTGGCACTGTGTTTCTTGACAGCGCTCAACTGGTTTCACAACAGGCATGCCAGGGAATGGGACAGCACAGCAAGGAGTCCCTGTAGAAGGTCTAAGCAATACAATTTCCTGTTACCAGAAATGCACTTTTTTCTTAGGTCTTCTCCCAGCTTATTACTTCTTAGCCAGCAAAAGCTCAAATCCAGCTAAGGCAGTGTCAAGTCCTCTCTCATTTTTTGGCATGTGCCCAGAGCACAATCTTCCTCCACATTTCAAATATCAAACCTTTCATTAGGGCTTTGAGCATTTCCAGTTTAAGTAGTTGTAAACTCTTCTGCAACATATCCACATAGCCAAAAGAGCATATACAACTGAGACACCACAGCAACTTGCCAAGTTGTGTTCAGTTAAGTTTCTCGCTTCCACCTAGAGTTTGCTGTTATGGATCACAATATTAAAATAAGCATGTGTCAGACTTCATTAATTAAGAGCTGTTGAGCTGACTCAGAAAACTCCAAAAAGCTCTCACAGTCTAATTTTAGGTTAGATTTCTTTGGTTCATCTCTAAGGTTCAGTAACTCTATTCCTCCACGTCCGTTATTCTTAGTCCCAGTGTTGATATTCTTATCAGTCCTTTTGACTCAAAAGGTGAAAACACCTCCAGGCTTGGCCTGCTATGCCTCTTATTATCATCCCACCCGTAAATTCATTACTTCAGAGAGAGAAGCACCTAATAGAACAGCCTAGGGAAGCCTGACACAAATTAACAGGTGACAGCACCTGTCCTTCCTCTTTCTCGTCTTGCCCCACTGACAGTCATTTCCATGTAATGTTCAGTATATAAACACCTTGGCGCAAAACCCACATTTTACCTTTTACAAAGTGCTCATAGCACCTTCAGAAAACATATAATTACTATCGAGGTAGAATTTTGCTGTTTGAACTGTCAGTCCTCACACATCTTCCAAGGGACCAACGTGAATTTCAGAAGTAAAATTAAGCACAGGATATACTTGAAAAGACAACTTTTCAAGGTGCCTTCTTACATTTTAAAGGATTTACAGAACACAATCCCACCTTGTTTCCTTCTCAAGTTACCTGCAAGATGCTCAGGAATTTCTGAAGCACAGCAACAAGCCAATTTAGGTGTAAACGCAACATATACATAGCAGAAATAAAACAAATAATACATTTTTAAAACTAATTATTGGAGCATGTACTCTCCAGCATAGTTTCACCCCTCTATTAATTCAGCTCATTCGTTACCAATAGTTAAAAACAGCAGGATCAATGTGGAACTGTGCAAATAAGTAAGAGCAATAGTATAACTTGCAAAGGGTTCCAAGAAGGTGTTGCCTCTCTCTTGCAAAGCAACAGTCTTCTCTCTCTGATCCCTTATGCTTTCGCCATTCATTTAAGGTTGGAAGTAAGACGAAATTGTTAAATCAGAGGCTGGGGAGTTCGCCAGGCTTCCAAGCCCAGGCTGTGAAAGGCCCCCTCTGTCCATTGCAGAGTTTTACAGGGACTGCAGACAGCAGATCTGAGACAGCCTTTCAGGCCTGTCTTTATCTCTCAAGGCTCCTCCTGGGCTCTGGAGGAGCCCCCTGGAGAGGCTTCAGCCCCCCGGTCATGCTGGCGCAAGGGGGCTCGGCCGTGCACGCCCCCAGCCAGTCAGACCTCCAGGCTGCCAGACTTTCCCTTCACGCAGCCAGTTGGCTCTCAAGCAGCACTGGCCTCCCTCCGCTTGCAGGACTTCTCTTTCTTACACCACTTTTGGTGTATGGAAAAATAAGATACCTGTCAGGAGAAGAAATTAAGCCCCTTTCAGTTTTATTACATTCCTTCCATTTTATAGGTAGGCTGTTTCTTTCTTGTTTGCTTTGCAAAAGACATTATAATAATAATTAACCAGTGGAAAGAGTTTGCTTTTGATTCCTTTGGTTGAATTGCCTTTGAGAGACTGTGTCTGAAGTAGAAGAGATTAGTACTATATTTACTAACACGCCACAGGCTCAATGAGAGAAGGGGGGAGTAATCTCTCAAAAAGGGCTGTTTGTTATAAAACCTACCACAAGTAATCAATATACCCTAAAAGAGCAAAGGCAGCAATGGAGTAAACCCTTAATGTGAACCAGACCGAATAACATGAAACAATCAGCTTGATGGGTGAAGTAGTGATTTGGCAAATGTTCTGACGCTCCTTGCCATGGGATTTCCGGACAGTCATGGTGAAAGTAAGTAAACACGCCTCATCAGAAATAACATTAGCAACAGGCACAGCAGTAACACACAGCTGGGTCGTTCATTCAGAAAAGGGATTCCTTCCTTTACCTGATACTAAATCTTACCCTCCACATGGTGCCACAAAGCAACTTGGATATGAACTTTATATCAAAAGTTCACTTCCATCAAAATACTTTTGAGCTGGAGGTGCAACAATGTGATGGCTAAGTTCACACTTCATGACAAAAACAAGTGGTGCCCTGAATGAATCCATATCCGTTATGAATGTTTGAGGGAACAATCCCGGAGCTGGCACTTTCTGGCTCCCAATCTCATGCTCTATCTATTACACAAAGAAATTCTGTGTTTCAGTGACAGGATTACCCAGGCCTTTCTGGAGAGTTTTAAGCCAAATCAATTTCCTCACCTAGAAAATATGAATAAAAGGGTTAAAACATGTAAAGAGTTTTAAACATTCACAGTGAAAACACTAATTGTTATTCTCCACATAGCAACTGAATCTTGATTTTTTTGTTTATATTTAATTGAAGGAACTCCTCCCATCCCTGAGGAGCATGAACTGTGCAGAGAAGTAGAAAAGGGGTGTCTCATTTTGTCAAGAAAGGGATTCGGTCCCTCCAGGAAAAGGAATATAATACATAAAATCACTTTATAAATCTTCAGTTCCAAAGCTACTACTCCAGGGTTCCTTCAATATCTTCAAACTCAGATGATCTCCTAATGCCCAGCCCTTCTCTCTGATTAGCTGCAAAGAGATGTGAGGGTTTTTTTGGTGACACCAAACTTGGGGGGAATTTGAGACACTCTCCTAGACTGGAAATCAACAGCAACGATTGTATACAAAGATTTGGATTTTTGGATGAAACATAAGGGCCCATGGGGAACATTCCTGCATTAAAGTCAGCATTCGATTCCAAAATTTGACATCTCCAAGATGCTAGAGAGCTTTCCAGAAAACAAGACCATCACTCAAAGTGTGTCAAGGGCTTCTAACTGTTACAACATCATCTCCAACAGACATCAACACTAAGCTTTAAACACTGAACACTGGTGCTTGATGCAGCTCCAGGAAAGTGCTTTGCTAAGCTTCGGAGAGGATGTGCTAAATTTGGAACACTGTCCAGAGAGAAAACCAATTATTTTCACCAGAAGTCCCTCTAATGTTTTGCAATGACCTTAAAGCAGGCAGATATAACAAGGGATGGCAAGTAGCCACTGACATGAATTATATTTCATCCCAGCTCCAAGGTTGCTTGTCAAATACAAATAGTAATCAAATACTGAGAAGACACATGGTGTACAACATGCAGCACAAGGCTGAAGGGAGCTTGCAGTATGGCTGACGGAGAGGGACAGCCTCCTGCCTTCTACAGAAGGAGTTCCCAGCTGGTTGTACATTTCACTGCTGCTGAGGACCTGATCGAGACAGTGACCAATTCTGTGTTGCAGAAGACACCAACGTAGGCCAACATTTCTCCTGCGCTTTTTAGTATATTCGTGTCTCTGCAACAAGCACCTTTAGCATGCTCTTATAGGTATCAGCACAGTCACCTAAATGCAAAATACTCAAACTAGGGTAGATTCCCACTCCCACTGGAGTGTGTCCTCTGGCAAGACATTGATTCATGGCTCTGCTGCTCTGACTCCAGTGTATCCTGTTTATTCAGGTGCTTTCTGCACAGGCCCTGGTGCTGTAGACCCTTGTTTTAATCACAGCAACAAGCAGATGGTCTTACAGCATCCTTGCTCCATCTCCTTCCCCACATCAACACCACACTGCAAACCAAGTCAGGGAGCTGTTCCAGATCAGAAATTCTGAGCCAGCTTGCTCTCAGTGACATCCATTTTGCAATGCTAAATGCTGCCGAGAAGAAAGGGGCCCAGTATCACACCCTTTGCTGTTCATGTGCTGCACAGCTGCACATTGGGGCTGCAGGACCAGCTGAATCTTCCAGGTGCTGCCACTGTTACCAACAGCAACACAAAGCAGCCCAGCACGATCACTGCATACAAATTCCTGACTTCTTTATTTATGGAGCACCATTCAAAACCATTTTCTGGACAAGATGAGCAAGAAAGACGTCCTTGCAGTAGTGTCCAAGCAGTTTCAAAAAAATTGTGACAACACTCCTTTGAGGTAAAGGCAACATTATCACTATTTTCAGATGAGACATTAACAAACTATTTCCACTAATGTTAAGAGCCTGACTTAAGACTTCAAGAATCCGAGTTTCTAGAATTCATATCATTATATACCACTACTACTACAGTCTGTAACAGGCACTACCAGAGACTTGCTCTACTGGATGTGTGCAGCACAGACCCATATCTCCAGCTGAAGCCATCAAGACTCAGCAGTTCTAATCGGAGCTGTGTGTCTCAAGCTGAGCGCTGAACAGAGAAATTAAAAATAACCTCTTCTGAAAATTATAGCCAAAATGACCTGGCAGCATCCCATAATAATTCTGTCTGTGGAGACACAGAAACAGGATTCAGCCCTCCAGAACAAGATTGAGCTGATCTGAGCATGACCTGATTCCTCCTGCAGCCTCATTCCCCACTCAAGACACTGCTTTAAGATAATATCATACTTTGATGCCAAGGAGCTGAGTAAAGTTGCCCAGTTGGTCTTATGTCCACTTGAATTGCAACCTTAATAATATTCTCTAAAGAGAATACTTTGTGGGTTTTTTTCAAAAAAAGATTGAATTCAGAGAAAAGCAATTGCTAGTGTTGATGAAGTGATGCATGTTGACTCTTTTGTGATTCAACAGCAGCACTGGAAAACATCAGACTCACACAAGGTAAAAGAATGGCAACTAAGAGCTGTTGTAGATTGCAATCCTTTTGGTAACTGATATCTACAGAGGAAGAAAGCATGTATTTTAGCAAATGACTATGAAACCTGTTGCGTAGGAGCACTGAGATTCCCAAACCTCTGGTTACAACCCAACTTCTGGAGGGGATTGTGGTTCAAAGGGATTTTTTCTTGTGATGTTTGCCCATCACCACTTGATGCCCAGCTTCTCCTTGTTGCTGTTCCCTCTCAGATCTTCCTTTGACTTTATTCTCTGTCACTGGTTCCTTGTTCCACTTCTTGATCCCTTCACATAGTTCCCTCACTCCCTGGGCTAGCTTAAACTTTCTACTTCACATTTGACTGCCTTTCATCAGGGGTCAGTCTAAGCCACTCTGGAACACTGAGCCCAAAGCACCTGTTCCCTGCTGCTGCCTCTGCCCTGGGGGCAGTGATTGTATGAACTGCTTCAGCCATGTATCAAAAAGTGGGAAGTCTCACAGAAATTCACAGGGCTTTGATTTCACCATGCTGGAGTCTATTCTGGAAATTGGGCAGACTTCTAAATCACGTGGATGGTTTGGCCAATTCTACCTCTCATGTCCACTGAAAACTGTGAGTCTTTTCATTATTTCAGGCAGATGTTAGTGGATGATTTGGGGAGCAGATACACATAGTTGCCAGTCACTGAGCTGAAGAAGTCCAAGAGATGATAAAGTTGAGCAGAACTGAGAGTTATCCAAAGCCTGTAGCTTGCACTCAGCTCCCCTGGGAACACACAACACACACTGAGCAATGGATTCCAAAATATTAAGAAATAAGCTAGCGTGTAAGAAAAATAAGGATCTCCTGTTGAATTAAGGAGTTAGGTCATTAATGCTTGTTCATATTACATTACTCACACTTGAGAGACAAATAACTATCTGTTGCCTCACTAACCCACATATTTATTTGAACAAATATTTCCCAAGAAGTAGGGAGAGAGAACCATTTCAACAGAAAAGTTCTATATTATGGTCTTATCATAACAAGCCACTTCACAGTACGCTGATGTGTATCGTATACAAGCATCCATTGTAAAAAGCTATTAAGTGTATCTCATTTTACGGTGCTGACATGTTCGTTCATTCACAGAGGTCATTAGCTCACAACGGGGCCTCTCATTTCCATATGCCTTACTGAGGTTTTGCTATATTTCAGAATCAAACCTTAGTATGAGCATTATTAACTCAGAAGGACATGGTCAGTGCCATATAAAGTCAATTTATATAGCAATCCTGCAATCATTCAGAACAAATTTTATATAAAAAAAATCTACAGTCTCTGAGTGGAAAGAACATAGTACATGATTAGCTCAATTTCATATGCTTAATATGTTTAACAGGAGGCTACCCTTTTAAAAAGAAAAAGAATGCCCAATCCTAAACAAAACTCTGTTTTCTTCTAGGCTGAAAATGCTGCTCAGCTGCCTGTTTACAGGCCGGCCTGTAAACAAGGAGCTGGATGCGAGCTGTGTGTAGAGGTGAATCGCTGCTTACGTTTTGATCAAACAAGTTGGTCATTGCTGCTGGAGTGCCAGAGCGACCCTCAGCCCAGCAGGCAGAGCCTCCCTGATCAGCTCCACTGTGCTGGGGCTGTGCTGGGCAGCCAAGGGCAGATCTCTGTCCATCCCGGCAGTAGAGAATACACTGAAGAAAGTCAAAAACTCTGAACAAGTAAAACAACAAGCTATGGGAGTAGACAGCAGCTAATTAACAGACTGCTGTCACCCACACACATGCATAGTTTTAACCATCTCTGTAATTGTCTCAAGGGCATAAAAGACTATTTAGTGGCATGTACTGATGCCTTCTGCATAAAAATACTTCCATCTCCTGGTTCTGCTCCTCATTCCAGTGGGGTTTGAAACCTTGACACCCTGAGGCTATAGAAAACAGATGAACATATCAGTCATGATGCAGAAGGAGGGTTGGAGAAAAAGTCCTGGCAGTTATGACTGCAGCTCAGTTGGGTGAACTCAAGTGTTTCTTATCTATTCTATCCTGCCCCCCTGGAAGGGCAGAGAAGTTATTTGCATGCAAATAGAGGACTTGAGCAGTAATATGAAGGAAGAGAGAGATGTTGCCTTCACAGAGAGGAACTCTGAAAATGCAAAAAAACCTCTAAAAAGCCTGAATGATACAAGGATCCAAAAAGCTGGGATAGTCATGTCCCTCCAATGTATGTCAAAGCCCCAGAAATATGAGGTATTATACATGCAACAACTCACCATTTGGAGCTTCTTTTAACAGTAATAGCATTATGAATGCATTATGCTAATTCATCTTTAAATAGAAGTTTCATAAAAATGCTGTAACATTTACAGCTTCCCTGTTTTTCTGTAGCAGACAGGTAACTGTCAAGAGCCCAGCACATGGAGCAGGATCATCCCAGCCTGAAAGTCTACCCAGACTGAATCTTCCTGTCATCCTTGGGTGAAGCCTCCATCATACTTAAGTACAAGAAAGGTAGATGAATGAGGAAAAACTGGCACTCAAACTGAGGAAGCTGGAAGGGGCTCTCAATGGCCTCATAATATCTGCTCCAAATGGTGACACTGATTGCCTAAAATTGGCTCAGAATCTAAGGGCAGGTACAAGTCATTGGCTCAACTTAAAACTACAACCAGAAATACATATTGATAAAAATATAGCTCCTCTGTGCCTAAAGGCCAGTTCCAGACTGTAGTTCTGTGTGGCCCAAGTACACATTAGATACATAATTACAGAACAGGTAAATTACATTCAAAGTATATTTGATTTTTGCAAAACAACTGTAAACCACATATTTAGAAGCTTTCTTTATTCCTGATAGCATAAATCATTAAAGGAAAATTAAAAGAGAATATCCAAGCTGTTGGTTTCAGTTAGATGACAGGTATTCAGTCACAAGACATTGCTTGACTCTGGAAAAGAAATGGAGCTCTTGCTAGGTTCTCAATTAACACCAAGGGATACAGCACTCAAAGACAACCGTCAAAAATGAAGCAGCTGTTGTGTTATACATTCATGTGTTATACACTATCAGTGTCTTGCTTTCATTTTATAAATGCATTTGTCTCCAACTACAAGAGTACTGTTTTCAACAGCCCTCTCCACACTATTTAGAGGTTTTCATATCTTCTCCATCATAGCAGTAGTCAATAACCAATTCCTTGAAATTCTTTATCAATTCTCCTACAATGTAATTGCATTTCTCTCTTCCATGAAGAGATGTACAAAAAAGCTTTGTTCTCTCTCCTCCTCTGTGTCTTGTCCTAGCTTGTAAGTGCTGAGTGTTTTATTAAGCACCTGGAACATTTTCAGTGCTGTAAAAACAAATGTCTATTTTTAAAAATCTCAGTCTTAAAATGAAAGCAACTTAAAGTGTTCAGTATTTTGAAATTAGTCAAGTCCTCAATAACAAACATATGAATTCCAACATTTTAAAATGATGGCATCCTTTGATAAAAGCATTTGAGATAGAGAAACGTTTTTTACACATACTGCTCCAAACACAAGAAAGATGCTTGCACAGATTCTGTAAGATGTCCATAAGGGACAAGGAACATCTGTGCTGGTCCTCAGAGAGGAGAAATAAGCTGTAGCAGTCTGCTGGCCACAGAGCTGGGAACAGACCATGAAAAACCACAAGAAACTCAAACCCCCAAGTGCAGGATATCGTCCTGCTCCAAAGAAGCTTAAAGCTTCTGCTCTGGTAAATGTCTTTGAGGGATCTGTCTTTCCTGAAGCTTGGACATCTCTCAGATGACTATTAAATCAATAAACTGGAAGAAGACTTGAAGGTAAAGAAATAGTAGAGGAAAACAAGTGAAGATGGCAGCAGCTCCATGGGTGAGTCTACACTACCTAAAAGCAGTAGAGACTGCCTTAGAAAGCTGAGTGCTAGAACTAATGTGGGACCTTTAATCTCTCCAAGTTTCTCTTCACTGCGGTGACAGACTATCTCAGTCCCTCCTTGTTCTTGTCCTTCCTCCCTACCTCCAGTTTTTCACTGTACAGAAAAACTAGGAATTAAATGACCAAAACTAGCAAAACAATAACGCACTGTGAATAACTTTCATGACTGTCATATCAACTTGAAAAGCTGTACTCAAATATTTCCAAAACTGCTAAAAAACCTTTTTCCCTCATATGCTTCAATTGGACTCCTGGGTGGGAGATGAGCTACGAGAAGACCGAATTCTTTTCAATAATGCCGAAATTTAAGGCATTAAAAAACCTGAAAAATTTAGTGAAGTAAGTGACTAGAAGCTCAGCAGAGCCAGTAGTGTAAGGTAAGATAAGGTAAACCAGGTCCAGGACTGCTTCTACATATGCTGTAGCTGGGTGCAGAAGGAAAACCGTGGCCACTTTTCCGTTGCCCTCATGGTGTCCCCTTGGGTCCCGTGCTGAAACCCACACCCAGGCAGACACAGCAAGGCTTGGCACAAGCCATTCCGGCACCCACGAGAAACAGAGGGTTACTCACATGAATTCAAACAGCTTTTAAATTGTGAGCAAGTTTGAGTCATCCCTCCTTTTCCTGGAACGGTGAGGAACAGATAACTTCCAGAAGAGGCTTTTTTTCCTGAAATAAGTTTTTGAAAAGGGGAAGAGTCAATCAGGTCTTGAAATGTGCTTTCACTCCTAATGTGCTTTCAAACTTTTTCCTTCTTTTTAGGGCTTATTTTCATTTAGAAGTTTTATTAGTTACTCGTATTTTACAGTATAATTTATTTATATAAATAGTGGCTGGAGACTTGCCAGTCAGAGAGGGACCTGGGGGTGTTGATTGACAGCCGGCTGAACATGAGCCAGCAGTGTGCCCAGGTGGCCAAGAAGGCCAATGGCATCCTGGCTTGTATCAGAAATAGCGTGGCCAGCAGGGACAGGGAAGGGATCTTGCCCCTGTACTCGGCACTGGTGAGGCCGCACCTCGATTCCTGTGTTCAGTTTTGGGCCCCTCACTACAAAAAGGACATTGAATTACTCGAGCGTGTCCAGAGAAGGGCAACGAAGCTGGTGCAGGGTCTGGAGCACATGTCGTAGGAGGAGCGGCTGAGGGAACTGGGGGTGTTTAGTCTGGAGAAGAGGAGGCTGAGGGGAGACCTCATCGCCCTCTACAACTACCTGAAAGGAGGTTGCAGAGAGATGGGGATGAGCCTCTTTAACCAAGTAACAAGCGATAGGACAAGAAAGGTTTAGACTTGTCATTAGGAAGCATTTCTTTACAGAACGGGTTGTTAGGCGTTGGAATGGGCTGCCCAGGGAGGTGGTGGAGTCCCCATCCCTGGAGGTGTTTAAGAGTCGGGTCGACATAGCGCTGAGGGATATGGTGTAGTTGGGAACTGTCAGTGCTAGGTTAATGGTTGGACTAGATGATCTTCAAGGTCTTTTCCAACCTAGATGATTTATAAAATACAGGAACATTTAGAAAATGAAAAGTGCATTTTCAGAATGAAATGCTTCATGTTAACACTCCTCTGAAATTCAGTTCTGTGGATAAAAGTAAAATAGACTAGAATAAAATAGAATAAGAAGTTAAAAAAGAATAAAAATTATTTAAACATGCCTATTTGACCTGAAATGACCTTTGGAATAATTTTTTGAAGAGAGTTTCTTTTGCCCTTTATTGTTGAGACCATTCCTTTTTTATTTTTAAACACAGCAAAGAAAAAAATAACTGCCAGTCACGTATGCTCATCTCACTCCAGCCTTCCAAAATTTCCAAAATGAATCTGATTCAAAACATTCAACCAATCCACAATCAAATTACAACTCCCAAAGAGACACAGATGTAAAAACTTGAATTCACCCTATCGTATTGTTTTCTCAGAGTGAAGTCACAAAGAGCCATGGAGCCAAATGAACCAGTGGCTGCTGCCAAAGAGGGGTTTGCTCCTCCTCACACCTCCCTCCCTCCCTGTCCCCACAAGCTGTGCATCAGCCTCGCTGTCTACTTAGCCTCTGCCCAAAAGTTTCAGCTCACTAAGGCAGCAAGAATTACCCTGATTTTATTGGCAGGTTAGAGAAGAGCCCAGTTAGGTCCCAGAAAATCCAACATGGGACTGCAGGGTCAGGAGCTGGGGGAGAAATAGCCCCTTGCCACAGCATTGGCAAGCTGTTAGATCAGCCCAAAGCACACCCATGCAGTTTCACTTTCACTCAGAAATGAAAAAAATCTAGCCAAATACGCTTTCAACTTTTGCTGTCACTTTATGATGTTTACCACATCCTAAGCACTATACTAGGTGAAGTATTTTTCAATAAAATACAGAGTCTTTCAAATGAAATCCTGACTCATCTACATCAACAAAGGTTACTAATGTTGCAAATTTATCTGGACAAAAATAATAATGAAAGAAAACCTTGGAAATGTGTTTAGAAAAACTGCATTTACTCTATCAGATGACTATGGAATAATGCAGACTTTAAATATTAGCTGCCGTGGCTTAATGTGTATGTAAACACTCATATATTATTATTGCCATTTAAAATTGTAAAACCATCAAATAAAGAAATACATTTTATGAATAAATTATATTTTATGCATATATAAAAATATAAACATATAAAAGTAATTAAATCTCATCCAAAACATTTCTATTTACCTTGTGTCTTTTAAGGGCCCCTGTGCAATACTGATGCTTCATTAAAAATCAGGTTCTTAAGACAGTTTATTCACAGAAACTTAAGGAACTGAAAATATTGACATGACAAAAAATTCCTTATATTAAAATTTACAAAAGCTATCACATTTCTATGAATATGAAATCAACTAAAACTAAACAGCTTTTATATCCCTGAAAGCTGAACAATGTAAGATACCTTGTTGTCATTGATATGAACTCTAATGCCAGCTGGAGTACTTTATGGGACGGCACGATTTATGATAGAAGGAAGGCACCAGCTCACCCAAGAAAACAATGAAGTTGTGTCCTGCTGTCCTTCCTCAACACCAGGACAGGCTGACAGGGCCTGGTAGTGAACCCATCAAAGCTGAAATGAATGCTTACTCGGACACCTAAGGAAAGAAGCTGTATCCTAGTTAGGTACTTGAGCATGTCTACGAATCTAAGAGATGCAGCAGTTACTTCATGGACATTTTATTCTATAATTATGCTGAGAAATAAAGAAAAAAACCCAAGATAAATGAAAAGTCTGCATTAAAAATGCATATAGGTCTTAATATTACATATTTTCCCTACATTTATGTGTATTATCATGTTTATAATAAACAAAATAAAGGAATTAAAGTTAAAAGTGGATATGTGAAAATAAATTCTCCAGACTTTGAACTCTGAGCATTTTCAGCAACATATGAATTTCTACTTTATCTGTGTAACACGTATATTTCCAGTATTTGGATACGATCCCACTTCAATATTTCTCTTTTTGTTTCAATAAGAGTGCACTACAAACCAGAAGTTTTAACTGAAAATCAGAACCCAGATCAACATCAACTGCATAGGTTACAGCCAACCTATGAGGTTTGAAGGTGGCGAGGGTAAAGAGTTTAATCCACCGTTCAAAATACAAAGTTTTAACTTGAATTGATGTCAGGTCATAACTTTGAAATAGTCATCGATTTTTCAGTAGAAGAAAAACCCAAGCTAAATCACAGTCGGTAAGATCTTTAGCAAAGACCTCTGTTTCCTAAGCCTTCCACAATTGCCCATCGCATTTGGGGAGCCACCGCAGTAATTTCACTTACAAAAATGGAACATCAAAGAAACCAGGAAAATTAAGTATAGCAGCAAGGTCCCTGCACTGTGGCAGGATGAAGAATCCCACAGACATCCCCTGCAGACATCTGCCAATCTGCTGCTTAAAACCCTACAAGAAGAGCTTTCACATCATCATTAGGTGTCTGTTAGGATACTTTCCATCTTAACATTCAACACATTTTTTTTTTTCTTGCAAATAAAGCTAATCCCTCCCTTCCCACAGGAAATATCAAGAACAGCTGATAAATATTTTTTGTTGTAACAATCTTTTAGGTATTAGAAGGGAGAGTTCTTTCCTCAGACTTCTTTTAGTCTAAACCGGGAATACTCAGTTCCCTTTATTTTTTTTTCTTGAACGCAATATTACCAATTGTTTCATTTGGGGGAATTTGCCCGCCTCTTTCTTAAAATGTGTTGCCTAAAATCACTGGCACTTGATAGAATAACTACTTTCACATCTTACATAAAAAAAAATCCTGTTAATCCTTAAGTGAGTTTTACTTTCGCAATAGTATCAAGTTCCTCACCTCTGTGCAACCAGATGCTTTTCTACCTCACTGCACCTTGCAAGATGGGGGGAACAGCTGGCTTTCATGCACTTCATTTTCCCTCAAGTTCAGTATTTCACGTTCATTCCTACTGAATTTTAGCTTGCTGCTTTTGGATCACCTGTGCAATCTACCCAATTATTCTGACTCCTGAGCACATCTACCAGTTTGTGAGCACTGCTTGTCCAAGTTGTACCACCTGCAGACCTCAAACTTTGTATCTCATTGAATATATTAACGGATATTCTGAACCAGGACCATGACATAACCTCAGAAACTGCACTGGAAAAGTCTTTTTAGGTATTTTTTTTGCCTCTAATTAACAGTGTCTTTGCCATATTTCCTCAGCATATATTCAATAGTTCACTTAAAGTCATACAGCCAATAACATGATGGTAGAATTACCGTGTTACAGCTCTGCCTTAGTTCTGTATCACTGAACAATACATTTCCCCTCAGCATACGAGTGTAAATCCATGGCTCCAAAAGTAGAAACTACGCCAGACTAAGTTACCCATGACCTCATTTTTAAAACATAAATGTATCTGCCTTCGCTCTCCCAAACAATGCCAGCTTTCATTGCTTATTAGTCCAGGTCTCCCACAAACACCTTTGGCACTGTTACCTCACTCCTTAGCCAAGGGAAAAACACCTAAAAATATTTCCATCAAGCTATTACTATGGCCTCCCAACCTCTCCCTGTGATTCGCAGTTCACAATGCTAACATAACAGCTCACTGGTTCAAGAGGCCGCTAAGCTGAGCTGCACACATGGTTAGTCTACCCAAAACACGTTTCAGTACCTCATTCTACCCACACTTAGGTTCCTGTTCCTGTTGCACCTTTAGCTCATCTAAACTGTCAAAACTTGCAGTTGTTGTTAGAGAGGAAACTAAGCACGAGGTGGGCTTCACCTAATGTGAAGAGCTGCGGGCATGGCAGCAGACTGGGAGGGGCTGTGCCGCTGCCCAGGTCCATCATGTCTGAATCCAGCCCAAACATATCTTAATGTGTTCCAACTACAATGATTAGCACAACTATCCACACAGTACTATTCAAACACTTATTTCGTTTGAATAACAAAATAAGTATATGTGTATTATGAAATACCTGAGTCTATCATCTTTCCATTCTATAGATTTAATTTGTTATTACAAAAAACTACAGGATTCAACAGCAGGTATACAATATAAAAGTATTTATTAACTTTAATGAAACTCTTCAAGAATATGGCTTTAAAAAAAATCTTCTTGGGTCCCTGTTGAACTTTCTCTCTTTGGCCTAAGAACGAGAATCAGTCTCACACAGGAATTTGGGAAAAATTAAAAAAAAAAATCTTTAACCCAGATACAACCATCTTATAGAAAGCTAAATGTGAACTCTGAAGTTAACCAGTGCATTGAAATAAAACCCCTGCCTCTACATACAAATAAAGAAAACACATAAAAAGTGGCAGAGATGGTTTATCTCTATTATCAAAACTTCTAAAAACTCAAGTTTTTAAATAAAACATTTGCTGGGTGTAAATAGTACACTGCATAAAACACAGCTAAAGACATTTAAATGTATCCATCATTTAATTTCCCAGACCTAGCTTAATCTACTAAAGTATTTCTCCTGTGGATTCATGAGCTGATCATATAGAATGCTTCCAAAAAAAACCACCCCTCACCTCAGCAGGAGGAAATACATATATTTTCAATCTTTTAATTTTTAAGCTTTTCAAAAATATATATTTTTTTAATTTTAGCAAATCCATTTTTCAAAAGCATATTCCAATGTCAAGCTTGAAGAAAAAATTCTGCCTCTGTCAAAATAATTCGCAAACTTTATTGGATTTTTAAAAGCCTGATTACAGGACAAAACATGCATTAAGCATTTTGCTAAAATTCCAAAAACATAATTGCAGAATGTCATTATATTCAAGGGTCATGTCCATAATAAATACCTGCAGCTTAAAAGCAGCTTGGAATTTTTTTAAGAGTTTTAGTATCTGAAAAAGGCAAATGTTCCATATACCGTTCTTAAAATTCTGACATTACATTGCAATGGTTAAAGCAAGAAACAGCTCAACTGAAGACTACAGAAAAACCCCATCTTCTCAGGAGGTCTACACTTAGTTATACAATACTACTCTGGAAACAGCACTTCACCAAAGGTCTGGCAACTGGCTTTTGCTTAAAACATACTCTGCCTCCTAACATTCTTCAAAGGATTAAAACATAATTGATTCTGGCAGTACACATGGTCAGCATGATGTGCAGGGGGTTGCCAGTGGACATGGGGCCCTTACATAAAGGACTGTTTTCTTTGTTTAAAATGGAAAAAAGAGTGGGAGGTGTGGAGAACAGTGAAATAGAAAATGACTCAGAATCATAAAACATATTTTTTGAATCAGATTATTTCAACAACCGCATATGTAAATAAGAAGGCTTCAAATGAGGATGGTGGCAGAGCTTCTGAATTGCTAAGGCAATTCACATATTCTTATTTCCATAAAAAAAGATAGAAGCTATAGTTATATACATCCTTCTAAGTATTCAGAGAATATTGCAAGTTGAACTCCAGAGAAGCCATTGATATCAGTCTGAAAGTGACGGGGAACGGATTGATCGTGCACTGGCTGGACTGTTAGAGAAAGCAAAGGGATCCTTTTCCTTTTCTTTATTATCATGTTTATGTTTATGCTTATGCTTATGCTTGTGTTTCTTCTTCTTTTTCTTGTGCTCATGATGGTGGTGGTGATGGTGATCACTATGTTTGGAGGAGTTTGATTCTTTACTAAACACAGACAGTGGAGCTGCTGAGACAGGGTGCATGTTCATCTCTCCTGAAGATTGTTCTTTACCTAAAAGAATGGATATAGTGGCATTAGTATATGTTTAACTTGCATTGTTTTCAAACATAAGGAATTCTGAAATATTAGATAAAAACCTGCATAATCATTTAAACATGCAAACACAGAATCTATTACGATACTTGTACCATTAACTTTTTGGGTTTTTTTCAGCAAAGGCTCTGAACATGTCATTAAAGTTCCCGTCCTACTGGCAATTTTTATGGAGGTATTCCTTCCTCCCTCAAAAGTATAAATATATCCCAGACAATTAGGAATTGTAAAGAGTTAAGGAACTGCAACTTAAGCTAGTTACCAGAAATTAATTTTCAAACAGAGTAGGAAGGCCACTATACCACCAATAATGAAAATATAACTGCTTATGATATAAAGTGTAGGACTGGCATACGTTAAAGTGCAGCTTTGATATGAACTCCTTTTTGGTCAGGAGCTAAAGCTCCCTGCAAGATCATACGAACCTTTTGATACTGACCAGAAGAATCAAATTGCTTTTTCCAAGAATTGCATCTCACCATTTTAGCCTACTTGAAAGATTATACAAAGCTTTGTTCTTAAACAAAAAGCAAATAAAGACAATTCCAATAAAGACAATTACACCATCTTTATTAGTATATATTTCACAAATACACTGGAACTACTTATGTATTGAGTAAGCCTGGTATCTGAATCTGAGGAAGGAAAATCTGATCCATGACCTCTCAATTCCTGAACAACTTTCTTATTCTCTCTTTGGCTCATTTAATATTTCATTATTTCACACAAACTGCAATACCTTCAATAGTAGGGATTAAAAGGCAATAACCTAAGAATAACATTGTTAACGAGGGGAAACGCTTAGAAGGTAGGAAGGCTTGAATTCCTTTAGGCAGAAATTGAATCAAATCACTCACATTGCAAGAACATGTTTTAACTAGTAGATAAATGTAGAAAAGCACCACCAGATTTTTGAAGGCAACTACTCCTTTAAATTTTACTTAAAATGGATTTTCTTCACAGCTGCTTAAATGTTTGGAGTTTCACGCCCCCCTCCACTTTTTGCTGAAATATCCATTAAATAACAAGGAATTATATTATATACTTTGTAACTGTCTTTTTCCGTGTATTTGAAAATGCATTTTTTTTCCAGTACATCTTTTTGGTTGGTTGGTTGGTTTTGTATCTTTAAAGGCAAGAATGATTTGTCTATGGTAATGATTCCTGGAAGTCTAAAGAACCAGCTCCCTGTAATATGACAAACAAGCATTGAGAAAGATTTCCACGCAATCTTTCTAGCATCTTATCCGAAAGATTAAGAACTGATTCAATCAAGCACATATGTAGGAAAGTTTCTAGACAGTACAGCTGTTGGTTTGTTTTTGTTTTTTTTTTTAAGTATGGCTGGAAAAACCAAAATCTACACCTGTATGCAGAGTTTAGAAGTCAGAATAGAAATACAAAACATTTCTACAGTGACGATAATCAATGACTTACTATCAGACATGGTGGAATCTCTATTGCTTAAAGTAACAGCAAAAGTGATGTCTTTCTAGAAATATTTTTGGCTCAACTGCAAGATGTGAGTATGATGCAGTATAAAATTCTGCTATGTTATGAAGGCTTGTTTCCTACAGACTTCAAATCTCTAATATACAAGTATTTAAAAAAACTTTAATTTTTATTTCATCAGAACTATGCACTAGTAAGCTCATGTTATCAGTGCAAAGATTTATTGACAGAACTCACAATGACTTCACATTTTTATGTATATTGTGTGCATATCTTCTATCTACCATAAATTCAAACTCCCATTTGCTGACTTCAATGCACAGCTACTACAACTTTTTTACATTGTTACCCCATTCTCAACAAAGCAGAGAGCATGAAAGTAAACTGCATTTGATGCAAAAAGGCATAAGACCGCTTCACAATTTAACTATTTCTAATTATATTTCTTTTAAGGAACTCCTACCTGTATGTAAACCCATCCCTGTAAAGTAAGCTTATTCCTCGAAAGCTTTTAGACAAGTAAGAATTAGCAGATGGAAGGATGCAAAAACAGCCATTCAACAGAAGACAGAATGGTGGAAAAAGGAAGCATATCTGACTTGGGCCATTAGAAAAGGAATCGTTGGAGCCTGTACCTCAGAAAACCAAAGTACACATTTGACACCATTAAAATAGGCCACAGTAGTTAAACATGAACTGTGGCAGGGACACAAACACAGCTTCTAGGAACTCAGAAATAAAGGTTGTGGCAAAAAGCCTGAAGAAGGCTGATCAGTCCACATTCATGAAAGGTGTACAGATTATTTTGTACATCTTTATGTGTACAGAACACATTCTCACATGTTCTCATGCTACAGGCACATGATGCATTAAAACATACAAGGCAAACTAAAGTCAACTTAAAACAAAAAAACCCCCCCACATGTGACAAACCCTTAAAACTTCACAGATCCATTAGTTCCAAATTGTGGAGTTATTTTTATATGGAAACTGAACCTGTAAGTCTAGACACTACATTTGTAAAAACCTCAAACCAAAGCTAAGCCTCTGAGCTTTAAAAATTTTAACCCAGTATAACTGGTGTAAGGTCATGAGCTTAAGTCTGCAGGGATGATGTAGCAGTAGTGCCAAATGCCTGTGAAGACCAAGGATGCAATCAAACAGACCCTCATAACTCTACTGCACTACTGCCACTTGTACCAAATTCCTGCTGTTTACTGAACTATCAGCTCTGCTAAGGCAACAGTCAGCATTATCACTTCTTCACTTATTTCAGGTAGGTTATTAAAAAAAATCTATTATTTAAAGCAGTTAAACATCACTGACTGAGCAAGTTAAGGAGCAAATAAAACAGTATCTTAAGACAACAGGACTGAAGGGGTGATGATAAGCACCTAGAAACTGAGAAAGGCAGGAGGATCTTCAGGAGAGCGAGAAATGGGATCCAACTGCAACTCAAGGGCTACTGGCACTTAAGAAGACAGTCAACTCTGGTAATATGGCACAAACGTCAATAAGAAATAAAAACATGTCATTACAAAAATCTACTTTTACTGAGCCAGTACTAAGAGTACATATACACTTTCTTCATAGAGGTCAATGATAGTTATAATCTGGTGGTTTTTAAAATGAAAAACCAACAACTATCCAGAAAATTTCCTCCTACTGGTAAAGAGTGCTTTGAAACCAGGAATCAAATATATTGATCCTGGACAATGGCTCAGAAACAATGTATGCAGACTACCAAACTCAGTTGTCTGTAAAATGGACAGACCTGTAAAAACACTATGAAAAATTTTACAGACTTGTACCTGTAAAATTCACCGTTAAATCTGCAGAACACTTTTTCTTTGTTTTAATTTCTTTTTAATTAATATCTACTTAAAGCCCATGACAGCAACCTGCCAAACTAGGAAAGCAAGGCTAAATAGGAATTGCTTTACAAGGCACTAACATCACCCTCATATCAACGGGGGGAGCAGGACTGCTGCAAGGAGTCACAGAGCACTCCCTCTTCCTGCAGGGAACCCACTTCCTCCTGGCAGAGGGAGCAGGACTGGAACCTGCATTTCTCAAATCACAGAATCACACAATAAGTGGAGGGTGAGCCCAGGAGCTCACTTCTGAAGTGGTTAGTAGCATTCCTTGGAAGAAAATGCACATACATGTGTCTATCCACTTGGATCTCCTGTTTGGGGTGTGGAGATTCCAATGTAACTATTGGCTTTGCGGTGTTCCAGCTAGCTGGGTAGGTGTTTAAAATTAGACAGGATTATAATTCCATGGGAGAAAGATCAGAAACTTTGTGCACACCTTGTCACAGAAACCGATACAAATGCTGTAGATATTGGGAGAATAAAACATGAAAACACAGATCTTGTAGTTTAGTTTTAGAATGAAAGGAGTTTAGATCTTGATAAGCTTTAAAGTAACATTTTCTGACATAACAAAAATCACTGTCAGATAATTATAACATCCTGTTCACCAATTACCTAGGGTAAGTTACTATCTTTTTAAGAATCACTGGTGCATGAACATGGAAAAATGTTATTGGGTACAGTGTTTTACCTATTTTATTCTTACTTTTATTATTGAACCTTTACAATTTGGGAATATGTAACTTGAGACTTTAACATGCCAACAAGCTTTTGTAAGATCTTCCATATGGCCTCTCCTATATTTCTGATTTTGTGTGAAGAGGGTGGAACACCACAGACTTACAGTCTCTGTTTCTTTGCATGTACAATCTATTTAAAACAGCTGGCTTATGTACGACTTTTCCAAATTGACACTTGTTAAAAATTACCCCATTTGCACCCTGATTTATTCAAATGTCAGAAAGGGAGAAACCAACTTCACTATTCACAGCAAAGGGCAAGGCCCATGGGTCCAGTGTTTAGGCTGAGGACAGGCTGGTGCTCCAGAACCTGACACCCAACACCTCTGGGAAGAAGGGGACACCAACACAAGCACATGAGCACTTCGTATGTCTCTCCCAGAACCCAAAGAAAGCTTGCTAATGAGAAAAATAATGCACTTTCATAATGCACTCTCTTTGCCTAGCAATTGAACTGCAGCTCTGGCAGCATTTTCTCTAAAGAGAGAACAAAAAAGCTGAAAAGATCTTAAAAACTGTTTTGACAATTACCCTGTTTTTCCTTATTTCTACTTTTCTTTTTTATTATTACCCTGAAAACATCCAAGACACGCTATTTTTTAATTTAATGCTGTGTTTATGCATCTGTTTAACTATCAACAAAGCACATACAGCAAGTTACCAAGCCTAAATAATTCCAAGCTTCCAGAATGCAAAAGTGTCTTGTCATTTGTCTTAAGAAGCAGAATTGTCAAATTATGTATCTCTGGAAAAAAGTTATCAATTTTCTGTCTAGTAGAGTGTTCTTCTAAGGATCATATGACAAAATTTAAAGTTTGAGAGTGACAAGTTAAGGTCTATTTAAAGAAAATAAAACCACCCGAAAGTCTTCTGAGGGTGTGCTAAACAAATCAGTTAATTTGGCTACAACATAAAAATTTTAACTAGTTCAAATTTACAGATTCATTTGACTTCATACTTTTTAGTGGGATTTATATCCAGATAGGTAATTCCTTATACCTACACCAAAGGATAGCCTCTGCTTAGGTATTGCATAGACAAGCCGGTGATTTAACTAAAATATACTTTTAACTGGTAACCGTTTTATTGATTTCTTCATCTGACTTTCATTTAACAACTATATTGCTTTGTCCTTACATTAAAATAATAGCCTAACTGTGGTGTCATTTTTACTACATTTACTTTAATAGTCTATAAAATTCTAGAGTATTCCCTACTCTAGAGAAAAAGAGCATTTAAATCAGTAAGTCAATTCAGAATACTTTTCGCCTCTAACGGTTTCAGGTACTTCACTTTAAAATTTAGTTGCTAGCCTTATCTACCTTCAGGGTTTGAGAGTGATCAGTTGCTTTCTCAGAGACACTCACACCTACAATATTATGCTGGTTTTATTAAATCATGTAGTTGACACACTGCAGCCACACACTGATGCAATTCTCATTTATGTTGTCACTTTATCTGCAGGGCTTATGTTTCTATTAAAGCTGCTTTCATACACTATAGGATAAAGCACTTGAAAAAGCCCTTCCTTGTGAAGTATACAATTAACCACATACTATTTCAGTGAGGCAAAGTTATCTACAGAACCTCAAAGACAATGAGTTACCAGTTTGGAAACAGTTCTATTTCAGTTAGTAAAGTCAACATTTGTGTAACAGATACTATCAAACAAAGATACTATATTAATTATATGTTATTAAAGGGTACTCTAACGGAACAGTTGTAATGGCTTTTCCCTCCTTAAAAAACAAAGCAAAAATCCAGCACTGTCAGTGGTGTCCTCATATCCAAGAAGTGTTCATTTATATATTTGTCTGTGTGCTGATGTTTCCGTAACCCTTTTTGGCAGGAAGACATTAACTAATAGCTGAACTTAGCTTAAGAGCATCAGTACCTCTAACTCAGGTGACTCCACTGAGCTGCAGAGGACCTGGCTTTTTATAGAGTTCAGACTGAATTCCTATTAACAACTATATCCACACTTGAAATGAAGTGATTTCCACCACAAGCTCAAATCTACTTTTGTGAAAGTACTGTTTAAACGTAATGACTACAGTAGTTTCCTCTACACTTTACAGCAGTGTGTGCTGTATCCAGTTTCAAATCGTTCCAGAAACAATTCAATCCAGCTACATCATCATTTCCTGAAACTCCAGACAGTAACTGTGATAAACAAGACCACAATCCAATTAACAGATATGAGTGTGGCCTAGACCTTCAAAGTTTCATGTACAACTATGGGAAACAGAGTGACCTACAAGGTCAGCAGTGGAAATTTCCAGTTTGATTATCCTGGAAAACAGCAAAAGGATTAATAGAACAGCCAAAGGATTTTTCTGCTCTGAGTTCAAATGCTCAGGATGTGCCCTCAAAGCTCACTGCTCCTTAATGTGATCAGAAAAAGGATGGCCAATGCACAAAAAGAACCTCACTGCATTTACTTTTTTTTTTTCTTTTGTAGAAATAAAGAAAAGAGAATTGCATACCGCTTTGTATCAACTATCAAACTACCAAAACCAGGTGGGAAAATTCTAATTAACTGTTTATTAGTGATGACCTGTTGAGCCATAACGATGCAGGTTACAGCCAGGCGTTTATTTTGGAAGCAGAAAAGAACAGGCCAATCAGTAACTACTGACATATACAGCAGAACTTTCAAAAAGTTAATTTTGAAATATTGTACTTTCAGATGAGTGAAATATCAAAGTAAATAAAAAAGAATATCTTAATCTGATTTCACTGAAGTCAGCAATGCATGACAAGTCACCTTACAGTCTGAAATGAGAGTTTAAATCTACTGCTTACTCAAAATCTAATCTTGAAATTCTTCTGATCTTAAGATAAGAGTTGAGAGGCATTACTACTATTCTTGATGATTCGGTAGCAAATAAAAATCTGTTCTCATATTAGAAATGTGACTTTGCACAGCTTTAGAGGCTCAAAGGAGGCTACCATGTGTCTAGTCCTTGGGGCAGATGAAAAATCAACACAACAGCATTCTTCAGACAGTTCACTACTGATGTTTTGTTTGTTTTAATAACTTCTGGAAAAATGCTCAGAATCCCTTATAACTACCAGAGTCCACAGTTCTGTTACTGTAGACAAGGCGCTTTAGTAGGATTTAAAACATTTTCTATATGAACTACGAAAGGTGCTGTAATTATAGCACTGAAACCTGTAATCCTGCAAGAATTGTATTACAAGACTTCTTTTATTGCCCTTGCAGCATGTCTCAACTCTAACCTTTCACATCCATGAGCATACAGAAAAAAAGATTTTGAAGGAAAATAATATTTTCCTGGCCTTATGGGGGTTACATTAACTTGGACAAATTCAAATTATCATTCAGGGTGGTGAGAGGAGTGTATTTAAAAAAAAAGAATACAGATACAGCAGGGTTCAGACCCAACATGAACTTCCTCCTGGCAGCTGCTGTTCACAGGCTCTGTTTGGCTGATGACCTAACACTTCATGTGACATGTGGGGACATAACCCACAGCTGTGAGAGGAAAACTGAGTATGGACTAAGAGCTTGCTGCCTTCCAAGTAAGAGTCACAGAACTGAGGCAGATACAAGATCTTAGAGATTTACTAACAATACTGAGACCATTTCAGAACCTGTTGTCAATCTGTTTCACAATAATCACTCACTGAAGTGCACCCACCCTCTGTCATTGCTGCAAAAACTCAAGAGGCCCTCAGGAAATATTATCTGCGATTCCTTTGTAAAACAGAACACTCCTATATGGGAACAATTTTATTTACGTATGCTTTTATTTTTCTCCATCTGTTTCTTCTCAGAAGTATACCATTTCCTAAAGATTGAACTGTATTTACTCAGTCTGAAATTCATACATCTCTGCTTCTAAGAAAAATGCTATGAATAAGAAACAGGTGAAATTTTAGAAGGAAAGAATATCTGAAGTGGAACTGTTTCTAACCGCACAAACCAAAGAAAATGAAATTAATCTGAAGTGTTTCAAAATAATGCTTTTCAAAGGCTTATTATTTAAAATGAATTCTGTGGCAAAACCCAGCATTTGTCTCATTTATTATCTAGGAAAAAAAAAGTATTCCAGTGTGCTGAGTGCCTAAACGACAGAGGTGAGAAGGTCATTCAGTACACAAGTGAAACTCCAAGTAGCTTTTGTCTGCTGTAGGCCTACAAAAGCAGCACTCAACTGGCCATTACTCCACTCCTGATCAGACCCTACCCTTTCTGAACTCTAGTGCAAACTTAATATGCAACAGTCCTGGAGCACAGAGCTGGCGTACAGAGGGTCCCATAAGTCCTATTTGTGAAGTATTTGGCAGAGTTTTGTTTATGACTTTATATTCCGTAGAGTGTGTAAATCTAGTAAAAAAAATTTGTTACAAAATATCATGTAAGAATTATAAATACTAATCCCTGGCGGATCAGCTTTGCACTTGCGTGCCCTGGATGTGTCATTCTTTGCCGTAACAGAAAACGTGATGGTTGACCATAACACCAAGGACAACATTCAAAGCAGCTCTGAGAGGTGTAAAGTAAAGTTTGTGCAGAATTAGGCTCCTAAATTCATACCAGCAACCTACAGGCAGCCTTTCCCTTTACTCTGCTGAAACGCCTATGCTTTAAGTAAAAAGTTGTGAGTTTTGCCTCTCTATCTAACAGCAAATCCATGCTGGTGGAGCTGGCTGTACAGGCACATGTCATTAACCGAAGGCCATCTGGAATCCGGAAACTAGACCTCCCTGTGTTTTATGTCCCCATATGAACTTAATTTGTTAGCGGAGCAATGACAACAGTTACCTTTATAAAAAGAACAAAACCCCTTAATGGCTATAGAGCATCAGCCAAGGAAGTAAAAATGTTAAGTCCTAGGCCCTAAGGGAGTATGAGCCTACAGCTTCCACACCCCCAGCCAGCACCAGGGCACCAGCCTCAGCAGGATACTCAGAGCAGGAACATCCACCAGCCCTTCTCTTAAATAGGGCCACGAAATTGCCAGGTCATGGGGAGAGCAGATGAGGTCGCCTGTCAGTGCAACTCAGGGCCTAGGGCACTTAAGACAGAACCAATGTTCCAGATCCTGCTGCTACTTGTGTTTTACATTAGGCAACCACTGGACAAAAACAGAAAAACAAGCAAGAGGGTAATTACTCTGAATCTACTTCTAAGGCTAAATACTTCACTTTCACACACTGCAGTACTGCAACCTTAAAACCTTGTTTTAGACGTGCACCGAAAATCTCTCAAAATGCTTGTTACATAGTCACTACCTCAGCTTAGCTTCAGTGGCACATTCTGGAACTAAACTTATGAAATGTCATTAAAATATTTTGAGAAAATGAGACTAACCACCGAAAATTTTTGCTAGTGACAGAGAAGCAAAGAAGATGGAAGTTCATCAATGAAGTTCAGCCTGCCTTAAGGTTTCTAAGAAACACTATTCTTTGAGAAGTAATTTTGTCAAATATTTTATGAAAAAGATACTAAGAGAAGGTGTAAAAGAAAAAAAAGTGCTTGAAATGAAACTATTTTACTCATAGATGTAATGTTTTCACCTTTGAAAAGCTCTTCTAAGCATCTTTGAGGATTGTATGTTTTTTAACTACTGATCATAAGTTATAAATCATTAAGATTAAAGATTATTTTTTTTACCTGAACACTCTTGCTATTTTTTTAAAAGTTAATCTTCAAAATTACTGTTTTTTAAATGACAACTATGGCAAAATAAGTTTTACCTAATTGTTTATGGGGTTCTATTTCAGCTCTACATTATTTTATTCATTCCTTAGCTTTTCACTTTTATAAGCACAATACACACTTGTCTTACTTAGATCTATAAATGTACTGGAAGCTAAAGAAATGTTCTTATGTACCCTTTACACATTCCCTGGAATTCAGTTAACATTTAACATTTACCAACATTGTATGTATGAGAATAAGCAGTAGCAAAAAAACCAAACCCCACAACTGAAATAGTTGAAAAATTCATGCTACCATTTTGCTAATAAATGTACTTGTACCTGGTGTGGATGGTCTCTCCAACATATTCAAATGATGATAAATAAAGGCTTGACTGTCATGAACTGTGTCCATATCAATTTCCTCCTCTTCTTGAGAGTTTGAGAACTAAGATATCAGGAAAAAAAATAAGCAGATGCTAATAACTCATAAGAATATCACTAAATAGAACTTAAAATATTTTATTTTTGAGGTAAACTGGGGGTGAGAGGGAAAG
The DNA here is from genome assembly GCF_031877795.1 of Strix aluco. NCBI lineage: Eukaryota > Metazoa > Chordata > Aves > Strigiformes > Strigidae > Strix > Strix aluco. The sequence continues at coordinate 14,492,445 of NC_133931.1, read as the reverse complement.
GAAGTGATATCTACCACCGCAAAGGAATAAAAATTCAATAAAATTAAATAGGGTCAGTGCCTTTTCTTCTTTCTAATTTATCGTGAAGCTGTGTGAACAAGAGTGTTAACTGTCAACTTTAGTTCTTGCCAGCCAATAAAGAATCTGATGGGAAATGATTTTGCCAAAGTAAGCGTAACAACTACTGTACACATATACACAACATGTCTTTGTTTGAACACAGCTTTAGGGGAAGTCAGCAGAAGCCACTGCTGTTATTTTGAATGCCCTACATATTGTGCAAGTTGAATTTCCATTTCTTACTCTGATTTTGAGTTTGACTTTACTGTCTTCATTCTTCTCTAGTATTTGCCCTGGCTCCAATGGAGACCCGAGTGGCATATCAGCCTTCCTCTTCACCCCCTGCTGATGACCAGAAATGCTGGATGCTGTTTCCTTAATAAGATGATCATCCTCCTGAAGCAGCATTAAAAGACCAAAATTAGAAGATAGCAAGAGCCATGTTTCAGCCTAAGAGAGACCTGATAGCTGAAAACACTTCTGAGTAAAGTGGGTGATTTGAACAAAGTTTTCCCTGTAGTTCTGGCAAAAAGTATTTTCTAAAACCCTGCATGGATTTGTGCCAACCTCTCCTACAAACATAGTTTCTCTTTACTTCTATCCCTGCTCCCTCTGCATATCTAGCACTGGCATCTTTTCTGTCCCTTCTCACAATCATGGTACTGTTGGTGTGCAACAACATTTGCTGCCTCTGAATAGCCTTTCTATAAATCTGTGCCTCGCAGACTCTCCTCAGTCCAAATCAGTTGAAAAACTGTGATAGCCTCTAATCTACACATGGGATTTAGCTAAATCTTCTTTTAGTTAGCTTTAAAAGCTAATGCTTACTTTGCTGAATACAAATCATAACAGGTACTTATAACTTGGGGTTTTTTTTGATTTCACAACAGTATTTATTAAAAAGAGTTAAACTGTTTTGTAAATTACTGCTTAGATTATCATCAACAAAAACTGGGTCAAAGGAATATAAAAATAGCAGGAGAGTCTACTAAGTTACACATACAGTCATTAAAACAGCAGACAGGTGTTCCAACAAATTCAATACACAAAATATAGAAGGAAAAATAAGCAAACATAATTAAAAGCCCACTAAAAACTAGATCAAAGCCATATCATAGACTCTCAAGAGCATATGCTGCTCCACTGAACTGCTCTTCGTCTATCCTACGAAGGGCACTCTAGCACCGCAAACTCTTGCCCTAAACAATTCCAATGCAACTTTATGAAGTGGGTAACTTTTACCATCCTCAGCAAATTCATTAGTCTATCATCACTGATTTTAACATGCTTATGCTCTCAGAATATACAGTCTGCTTTAAAGAACCTAGTTAATCCGATCTATTCTATCACCTGTTAATTCTTTTTTCACTCAAATACATATTTCCCTCTTTTCATCCCTATTATTTAACCCAACACACTGCTGCTGTGAAACACTTCTGGATAAACTTTGGGTGATGTGAGAGGCAGTCTTTGTTTTATGCTACTGATTTTATTTTTTTACAAGAAAAATCAGTTCCCTGAATTTTGGGGGAGTTACAGTGAAAATGGTAACCTTAAAGTAACGGGTAAGAGAATGGAGATAAGGCATAGGAGAAGATACGAGGGATGAAATGTGAAATGAGGCTTATACTAGTGGTCTATTTTCACACTAGTGTAAGCCAGTACTGCTGCTAAATGAAGCAGCCTCTCCCTCTTCCTCACACATTTCTGTCCTGGGCCACCACAAGCATGATGAACTGGACCAGGAAACTGATCCAGTAGGAAATATCTGTTCATAAAAAAAGGTATTTTTCAACCAGATACTCCCCTGATCCACGTCACTATGCAGCAACAACTGTGCTAGCACAAGGGAGAGGAGAGTATAGGAAAAAGAGGAGTTAAGAGGAAATCTTTTGATTAATGTAGTCTGGCTGCGAAAAAAGTTTGGATGTTCACTGAACTGCAGCCTAAAATTCTGCCAACAAAATGTCTCCCGCTATTTAATTCTGCTGTTTATGCACAGCAAATTAGGACTTATTACATGTTCTGTAAATATGTAGGATAGCTCTAATGATATTTGACTCCATCATCATTTTCTCCCCCTACTGGAAACAGCCTGCAAGATACTGTGATAATTTGCACTCTCAGTGTACTTCTGAATAAAAATGATTTAGAAATTAACTATGAGACTGATAAAGTAACAGTAAACCATCTCATTCAAAAGGTTAGAAAGAGTGTTAAACATGCTAAACACATGTTCACATTCTCTTTCAGGATTTACCCCTAAGCAGTTTCAATCAAAGGTAGTTTTTGAAACTGTTAAGAAAATTATTCATAATTTCCATGTCTGTTGAGTTTTTTTCCCACATAATTACATTTGTCCAACAAAAAGACTTAGTCTTGCAGCAGTGGCAATTATTCTTAAGTACGACTTGAATAGCTTGTAAGATCTAATTTTTTAACTACACAATGGATTTTGTGTTAGGACTGATGCCTCCAAAGCCAGAAAGATATCAAACTTAATGTATGTCATTTTTCAGAAGTTGTTACAAATCCTTCAGAGCACAGTACTAAACAGATTCAAGTGTTCAATGAAGATGTGCTAAAATTCCAACTTTCACATCTCTTAAAGTTGTTAGGTATATCTGTGTATTTTAAGATGTAATAAATTTACTGATAAAAGGTTTTGTTTTGGAAAATTGCATAACTTGCCTAGAAGCAATATTCTTAGTCTAATAAAAAAAGTTTTCATCACAGCATCAAACATTTCTGTGAATCACTTCATGTCTCATAAGCAATATAGAAAAAGTAAAGAACAGAAATGATGAGACTAGAAAAAACAAGTAAAAAGCTTGCATACATTATGCAAAACAGTCAAAAAGGTTATAGTATACGCCAGCTTTTCAAGTGGAAGGAATAAAGAGTAGCAAGGTATAAAGGCGGCTTAGGTAAAGCATGAGAAGCTTGAACACAATACAAAATAAAATCAGCAACCAACGCAAGGACTCAGAGCCAGCTGAATGAGATGTATGCAGATGGTTTGTGCTTACGGTGTTCTGAAATCCTACAGACTGTCCATGATTGTTAGTACTATTCACAGGTTCCTGATTACTTGCAACTGATTCAGGGATAATCGTTGGATTAAGTACAGCCTTCTTTTCTTTCAGATTAAGAACAAGTCCAAGCTCTGGTAATGGTAAACAAGAAGGTCTGCTGAGGCCAAAAAGTGTGAAATAGAGGTCCACAGCACCACATCGTAATCTCCAGTCATGTGAAGTTCCTAAAATACAAAAGAGATTATTGTTAATAAAGAGATACAATCTTCTCCTTCAACACAAATAAAACAGTTTAAGTGATCTGGACCTACCAGAGCATGACATTTTCTGTGTTTAAGATACACTTCCCTCATTATTCCCACCTCTGATTGACTCAAACTAACCTGCCACATCCTGTTTAAAAGGAAGGCTTTTAGTTGTTTGGGTTGTAAACTGGACATGTTTAGTAGAACAAGACTAGGAAACTAAGTGCCATAATAACATAATGAAAAATAAAAGGAAAATAATCACACCCATATGCTTTTATTTTTTAAGTTTCACTTTAAGTTTTACTATTGGACAATTAAATAGAATATTCTGTTAACAAACTGGCTTCCCATATCAATGTATTTGGTCACACTTGCCTACGTATTCCATTAAATGCCTTAAGCATGACTGAGGCCTGTACCCTCTGGAAACCACACTGATAGAGAACACAAACCAGCAATGCATAAACACGCTTTCTGATGTCACTGCTACGTCATGTACTTCACTGGGTACTCAATACTTTACTTTGTATTCATACTGGAGATATGTATTCCTACTGCACAAAGCAATGCTCCATTGATTTTATTTTTCACTGCAAACTGTGTCCTGTTTTTATATCTTCATACACAAGTGGTCAAAGCACGTTTGGCACCAATCACAACAGAAAGACATCTAACATCTGGTGCAACGCTGCAAATACAGTGATCCTGGTGTTAACGCAGCCCAGCTCTTGAATGATTGCAAGTTTATTGAACATATTGTTCCACAGCAGGAATAGAACTATATCTGGTAAACAAGACACAGATGTGCCAACTGCCATGTTAATGTGGCTGTGCAAGACTTAGCACAAAATACAATTACAAGATCTATCTCTGTAAATACTAAGTTGCATGGGTCTAGATAGTGTTTTAAGTAAGCTTAGCTGTACATCCACTTGCCCAATTACAAGTGAAAGCGATATGAATATTAATCTGGACATTCCTAACATTAAAATACTCTCCAGAGAATGACACATTTGCAAATATTAATTTAAAAACTATTCTAATATTATAACAATAAATAATTTACTCAACTTCTTAAACTAGTACATCTTAAAATGATATGATGAATTCCTATTCAGTATCTCTCTCCTTTTCACTGGAACAGCTAAGCTTAAATACAATTGGTTGCTGAATTTCTCTGCAATCTTTGGAATTTGTGAGCATTGTCAATTTAATGCAGATTAACATGGAAGAAAAAAAAAGATTACATATATCAATCAGTCTGTTTTCTATTGCATGTGCTTATGTTAAATGAAAGCTACTTGTGATTCTAGAATCATGCAGCTTTAAACCTAGCTACTAACTTGTCTGACATTAACAAACATTTTTTACAAGGCATCCTGAAATGCTACAGTTATCCCTTACAGAAAATAAACTGAAACATTATGTCATCTTGATGGTAGAAATTTAAGTACTTAAAGCCCCATGAATCATAGTAAGAATGTATACACTATTTGTTACTTGCAGAAAGAGGTAATGGTTGTAACACTGCACACACTCTTCTCTCAAGAAAAAGGAAAAACAAACTCTCTGATGGGAACATCAAAATTGTTTATTTTCTGTGACTGACACTTGGCAAATCCTATGAAACCGAACTACTAGTAGTTTCCCCATTTCAACCCCTGGAGTGTAGCTATAAACTTTTAAACACTAAAAATAATGATACACAGAGAACAGTCTCCCTTCAATGACCTAAAAAAGCTATATAAACGTTTATATGTAATCTATGTAGTAATGTGCCAGATGTTAAAGGGCAGTTTGTCAGGACTGGATAAAACTGCTTCAGTAATGAAAAACAGGTCAAGATGCAAGCCCTTCTCTCATTAGGATCTTTCCTAATCACACAAGGCAAATTGAGTCTTAGGTTTATAATATACTTTTAAAAATCTCGTTTAAATTATCTGTACAAATGCTATCCTCTCATATTCTCTCAGTTTAGTAAAAGAGGACAATGAGAACTATCTAATCTAAATCAAACTATAAAGAAAAAGGTAACACAGACGCCACCATTTGAGGAAACATTTGCTTTGAACATCTGAGTCAAAGAATCATTCCATGCCAAAAGTACATCAAAACACACTACAGTAGTAGACAAAAGAATGAAAAACAAGGTTTGGTACTCTGTCACCAAGGAAGTTCTGGAGGTACATACATGATATCGAACTTCTGAGACTGAATTTCTAACTGTCACAACTAACAGAGCTCTTGGCATATTCTGAAGCAAGTCTTTAAAACTTATTTCAAAAAACCTTACAATAAAAAAAACAACAAAACAAACCAACCAACCAAAACAAACAAACAAACACCCAACCTGAATTCATCAGTTTCCAAAGCTGATCTACCAAAGCTTCGTTACATAAAGGGGACTCCATGTTCTTTGTAAAAGGTGGATTCTTAGTCAGCATATCAAGAATCTTATGCCTAAAAAAGAAAGAAACATCTTTATTAAATCCAAATGAATACACTAAGAAGTCTGTTCAGTTTGCAATATTCTTAGAAACTTATTCAAATACAGGATTTCCTTCAGAATTTTAACCAATGTTTCATGCTTTTAGCTCTTCCTTCTGTTCACAACATGCACAGACACAGATCTACCATCAGAAATATAACTTAAAGATAAAAAGGTGCAAAGCAGCAGGATGTTGTTAGACATCATTTTTAAGTTAGGTACAAAATTATGCTCTTCTGTTTAGTAACAATCTTTTCTGCACACTGACTTGATGATTACAAAGAAGCAGAAACATTGGCAAATAAACTCCTTACACACTGACACCAAAGAATTTTTACATAACTTTAAATGTTTATGACTGATATAAAATGGCAGGACCAAAACCAGTGACTTGAGCATTGTTCTGGGAAGTAACACTGTCACCTCTTAAGTTACACTGGTGTATAAAGATTCTCCACTTACCATGTTTGCTTACAATATTTACATACAGAGCTAAAAGTAAATACATTTTTCCCAACTTTCATTCTTTAAACTTGGCCTTGAAAGCATTTTATGATTGAGAATAATTATTTGTTCCATTACTTACTATTTTAACTATTTTCCCTGTATAGTCAGCTTTTCCCTTGCTGTCTTACACATTTGGGACAAGAAAATTCTTACAGATTATTATTTATTTTTTTTCTTTCAGAAGAGGCTTACATATTGTACTCAAGTCAAAATTTGAACTATTCTTTAAAAGATACAAATCAAAGAAAAACTCCTTCCTAGACTGAAGCTAAACCTCCTCTAGTGAGTCTAACTGCATCTACTTTCATTAGAAAGAATGACAGAAATAAAACAGAAAACAATCTTGCAGCTATGATCTTTGTAAGAAATCACCTAGAGAGAGAGACTAAAATTAATACTATATATCTTTGAAACCCAGTATTTTAATTGTGGCCATAAGAAGAAAGTGTTGGGGAAAAACAATGATTATGAACCTTGGTGTTCAAAGGTTTATAATGAATGTGCTAAAATATCCAATCACTCATTGGTGAAAACAAAGTTGAAACATGCAATACTAGAAATACACCATATTTTCACGTTATCCTTTCACCCCATCTACAGTCTAACAATTGCTCTACACTCCTTGCTGGCAAAACACTCTGTGCACTATGTCTCAACCTGTCTTTTCTAAATATCACAAAGTTTTTTTGCCATATACAACATCAGATTTATATACTTTATTTATGACCAGGAAACGACCTCTAGCTTCAGACTTCCACCACAGTGGTAGAACATAAAAAACAAAAATAATATAACGGAGAGTAAGAACAGAGTATATTCATTTTTGAGATGTGTACTGCTGAAACATCAAAACACATTTCAATTTATATAAAATAAGAAGAAGAAAAAAAAGAGTTTTAGGAAGAAGTATTAAGCAGTTAAGCATTTGATCTATTCTAGCAATTCCAGACCAAGAATTTAGTTAGTTAGTTGTTCCAGTATTAGTAAAAATACTGGCTCTTTATTAACGCACTAACCTTATGTAGGGTACAGGATCATTCTGAACCATAGTAAGCAGCCACTGTAGTTCTTCATAGCTCCTATCAACTGCAAAGAAAAATAAAATAAAATGCATAAACTGGAAGGATTTTGATCAGACAATCACAAGTTCCTGAATTAACACACAAAGAGCTTGAATCACTGCAACTAAAGAGGAATTCCATTAATTATAGTGCAAATTGAAAGTAAAAGGTGGTTTACTTTACACTGAAATAGAAATGTGTATGAAACTCCTTCATGTCTCAATTGTTCAATAACCACCAGTTTGACTATTAGCAGGTAACTCTGTCACTCCTGAGCGTTGATTGGGAAGATCACAGAGTAAATGACCATCTTGATATGGTATGCTTCCTAAAACAAACACATTCAAATATTCTTTCAACAATAAGAAGTATAATATTTTCTATAGGGAACAGAGAATATACAATTCTCATACACAGGAATCCGTGAAAGAATATTATCTATAAATAGGCCAGAAAGAGGAACACTGCAGGGCTAATACGAAACTGCAAGCATACTCCTCTCAGTAGCCTTCCTTAATTTTTTTTTTTAAATCAGTATACTTTGCAATTAAAATGGATTTTGAAACTTATCAGCACATGCTTCTAGAAAATTGCTGGCTCACACTGTTGGAAACAAAATCAGCTTGTTAGTTTAGAATTTAAATTACAGTACAAAATTCCTTTGATTGTCAGAGTAACAAGGAAAAATAGGAAACAACACACGATATCATCACCAATTACACAAAAATGAAAGAATTTTTATCTAATCTTTCTCTCACATGCATAATGGTATGATTTTACAGCAGTATTCTCATTTCCTCAAAACAGTGAAGAGCTTGCTTAGGCTTTGCTTTAATTCGCTTCAGAATTTGGCATGTATTAATCATTACTGTATAGACAGCTCCAAAAACACTTCTTGTGCTTTCCATTTTGTAATCCTAGCAATGCATTTCTTTCTTCCCCAAGCCTACTGTATTTTCAGTTCTAAATACCTCAGTTCAACCTTCCTTCCTGATTTCAGTCAGTTTTCAGTCAGTAATTTTTGAATACAACTTTTTTAACCCAACCAACTCTAATTCTTATTATTCCCTTGTTATTTCACTAGGGTAAGTTGCTTTTAAAGGAAGGAGCAATTAATTAAATTGTATTATGAGAATCAGCACTTCAGTTCCATTAGAAGTTCTTTAAATACTTTGGACAACTTGAACATAACATCTCTTCCTGAGTTGTGAGGAGGCAGCCAAGCAATTAAAAACTACGTTATAATATTGCTCAGAAGATGTCTGACTTGCAAGTGGCCTGCAAAAGACAAGTCAGCTCTGCTATTCCTAAAATCCAACCAAAACAAAACTAGTTACACTGGTGAGGCACTGAACTGGGCTGAGATAAGCCCTTTTTAGAGGCAGAATATATTAGCTCACGTTCTGCACCATTTAGGCCACAGCTACACAGTTCTGGATGATGCCAGAGCAAATCTGTATCCATACAGACCAGAACTGCAATCTCAGATTTGCCTTAGAAGTCAGAGAAATCTTTGAAAAGCTATGCCTAGGACCTACTTTTAAGGGATTAGTGACTGCCTGTGCTCAACTCCATGCACAGCTGCTTTCCTGGAAGCTACCTTGCTTGGGATAGAAGGCAGCTACAACACTGCATACAGAAGTTGTTTTGCATGGAAGAAAAATATATGATCACAGAATCATACAACAGCCCAGTTTGGAAGCGACCTCAAAAGATTATCTGGTGCAACCTTTCATGGGAAAGGAAGCCTAGATGAGATTATCTAGCAACCTGTCCAATCACATCTTGAAAACCTTCAAGGATGGGAACTTCACCACATCCCTGGGGAGGTTGTTTCACTGATCGTTTGTTCCCACTGTAAAAATTTATTTTTTCTCTTGAGATGACGCCTCTCCCTGTGCAACTTTTACCCATTGCCCCTTGTCCTTTCCACATGGCCCCTTGTGAAGAGAGAGCCTCTGTCCTCTTTATAGCCACCTTTTAAGTACTGGAGTACTGTGATGAGGTCCCCTCAAGCCTTCTCTTCTCCAGGGTGAAAAGACCAAACTCCTTCAGTCTTCCCTCGCAGGACAGGTTCTCCAGCCCTCTGATCATCTTTGTGGCCCTCCTTTGGACCCTCTCCAGTCTGCCCACATCTTTCTTGAATTGTGGAGGCCAGAACTGGACACAGTACTCTAGGTGAAGCCTGACAAGTGCTGAGTAGAGTGGGGATGATCACATCTCTATCTCTGCTAGCGATGCCCCTGAGGATGGAGCCCAGGATTCGATTTGCCTTCGCTGCTGCAGCAGCACACTGCTGACTCATGGTCAGCTGCTTGTCCACCAGGACCCCCAGGTCCCTTTCAGTGACACTGCTCCCCAGACACACAGCTCCTAGCCTGTACTGGGCCTTGCACTTGTCCTTGTTAAACTTCATACAGTTCTTGCTTGTCCACTCTTCCAGCCTGTCTGGGTCTCTCCATAGGATGGCTCTCCCTTCTGATGTGTCTACCTCATCACTCAGTTTAGTGTCATCAGCAAAGTGGGTGAAGGAGCTTTCAATGCTGTTATCCAGATCATTTATGAAGATGTTCCCTGGGGGACCCCACTTGTGACAGGCTGCCAGCCTGAGTAAAAGCCATTGATAGTCATCCTCTGAGTGAGTTCCATGACTCAGTTTCCCACCCATCTCACAGACCACCCATCCTGTCTGTATCTTGCCAGTTTGTCTAGGAGAAGGCTGCAGGAAAAGAAAGATGTGTAGATTTTCATACTTCTGGTAGCCATAAAAAGAAGTGATTGCTTTTCGAAGTAAAAATCCTCTTGAGATTTTTTCAAACTGATGTATCAGTTCTCAATTACAGCAGAGCACCTCTGAGACCCTAAACTTTAACATTCATGAGATTAGATAATCATGGGTATTTATTTAGAACAGTTTGTTGCTACCCCTTCTAAATATGAACTGCTTTGTTGTATACATATAACTACCAGAAGCTAACTTTAAAAAGTTAATAAACCCTGTTCACTTCAAGCCAGTTTAGATCAACTGTCCAAATCCTTATATGCTGCCTCAAGCATTTTACAGTTACTGTGTCTCAGAAAAAGCCTTACTATTAACAGCAAAGAAAACAACTTACTCAGTTCCATGGAGAAATTATTTCTTTTAAAGTAACTTAAAAAAATACAGTGCTATTCCTACCCTGAGAGTTGATAGAAAAATATGGGAGTTCCACACTGCCCCAGAAAATACAGATTTTCCTTTTTATGGAAATTACAAAGTCTGTCAGCTTCCTTTACAAGAACTGTTAAAAAGCCAGCTTTGGCACAAGCAACAGGCATTTGATAGCTGCTGGTTTACATCCAGTATGAACTAGAAACCAGGTAACTGGGAACAATGAGAATCAGAGCTCTTGGCAATAGACGGCCAATCATTTCTCCTTCCAAAGCCAGGTTTAGGGCTCTGCGAGACAAGTGCTGCTAAGTTCTATACTGGTAGCTGAAGAAGTCAGTTAGGACACTGAACTTCTGGATTTACCCCTCCAGCAAAAACTTACAAGTTTTACAGCAGGAGCAGAAGCTAATGTGTTCAGTGCTGGAAGGTTGTATTTGAGAAATGATACTTATGAGCAGTTAGATAGTAGGCTGTGTTGTGAACTGTAGTGACTTTATAGCAGATATTTACATCTGCTACCTCTGCATCAGAGAAAAAGCTGTTGGCAAGGGGCAAAGCAGTTAGGTACAGTAATACTCTAATCCATCATTTCCAGATCTCACAGTGAGCTCAAGCAAAAATTACATTCAATTTCTTCACTGATTTCTTCAAGCTATCTTTCTACTACATTTTACCATTCAAGTTTTAGCTTCCTGTACAGTATTTTGAGCAACTTACCCTATCTTGCTTATACAGCAACCCATTTGATCAGCTGTTTTAAAGATGTACTATACTACTTTGCAGTACAAACACTTTCTTCTCCAAGTCAGTTATTAACTATAAACACCATCCATAAAAGGTCAAGAATTTAATGAGAAAACATTCTATCAGTTTGTCCTTCCAAAGGGTGGGATGAATTGGTGAGGAGATTATTCTAAAGGAAGCAGGCTGATGAGTAAGCTTTCCATTCTCCAGCAAATCTTTCCACTAACACTCTATGAAGGGAGGAACAAAGCAAGTAGCCTAACAGAGAGAGAGATGCACAGCACCGGCAGAGTTCTGAATTCTAGGTGGGTACCACTCACAGGGTCACCAAGTGGTACATGTGCAGTGGGTTATGGATCCAGAATGCCTGGTGAATTACAAGACTGAGGACTGAGCCTGAGAGTGATGCTCAGTGCACAGCCTCCCATGAAGTTACTAGTTTTTCTGTACGACAGTCTGGTTTCAGTCTGTAAGTGTAAGTCTGAATTCTGCCAGATGCGTTCACTCAAAGACTCTAACTGCCTTAAAACCTCTCAGTGCCTATCAAGTTTCAAAAGTCTTTGGACAGAATGACAGCTGTAAGATTGAAGCAATAAAACCTTTATAAAAAAGAGAAAACAATTATTCATGCAAAAAGCAAAGGAAACTCTCCACTGCCCTTAAAATTAAAACATGAAATTTGAGGCAGAATAATTAGAATCACCAGTCTGTTCACAGAGGAAGAATTGAAGGATTTGGCCACTTTGATAGGGATAACCCTTCAAACACAAGAACTGTCACAAATCACAGAATCACAGAATCATTCAGGTTGGAAAAGACCCTTGGGATCATCGAGTCCAACCATCAGCCCTACTCTACAAAGTTCTCCCCTACACCATATCCCCCAGCATCTCATCTAAACGACCCTTAAACACATCCAGGAATGGTGACTCCACCACCTCCCTGGGCAGCCTATTCCACTGTCTGACCACTCTTTCTGTGAAAAATTTGTTCCTAATGTCCAGTCTAAACCTCCCCTGCTGGAGTTTAAAGCCATTCCCTCTTGTTCTATCACTAATTACCTGTGAGAAGAGACCAGCACCAACCTCTTTACAATGTCCTTTCAGGTAGTTGTAGAGAATGATGAGGTCTCCCCTCAGCCTTCTCTTCCTCAAACTAAACAGTCCCAGCTCCTTCAATCGCTCCTCATAAGATTTATTCTCCAGGCCTTTCACCAGCTTCGTTGCCCTCCTCTGCACTCGCTCCAGCACCTCGATATCTCTCTCGTATTGAGGTGCCCAAAACTGGACACAATACTCCAGGTGTGGCCTCACCAGTGCAGAGTACAGGGGGACAATCACCTCCCTACTTCTGCTGGTCATACTATTTCTAATACAAGCCAGGATGCCGTTGGCTTTCTTGCCCACCTGGGCACACTGCTGGCTCATGTTCAGCTGCTTGTCATTTAGAACCCCCAGATCCTTCTCTTCCACTCAACTCTCCAGCCACACCTCTCCAAGCCTGTAGCGATGCATGGGGTTATCGTGGCCCAAGTGCAGGACCTGGCACTTGCCCTTGTTGAAGCTCATCCCGTTAACACTGGCTCACTGATCCAACCTATCCAAGTCTCTCTGTAGTGCCTCCCTATCTTCATGCAGATTGACACTCCCGCTTAACTTGGTGTCATCTGTGAACTTACTAATGATACACTCTATGGCCTTATCAAGATCATCAATAAAGATGTTGAACAGAAATGGTCCCAACACCGAGCCCTGAGGAACACCACTTGTGACCGGCCGTCAGCTGGATTTAGCTCCATTGACCACCACTCTCTGGGACCGTCCATCCAGCCAGTGCTTGACCCAGCAGACCGTCTGCTCATCCAGGCCATGGGCAGCCAGTTTTTCTATGAGAATTCTATGGGGAACTGTGTCAAATGCTTTTCAAAAATCCAGGTGGACAATATCCACAGCTTTACCCTCGTCCAATAGTTGGATCATCTTGTCATAGAAGGAGATCAGGTTTATCAGGCAGGACCTGCCTTTCATAAACTCATGCTGACTAGGCCTGATCCCCTGGTTGTTCATTATATGACTTTTAATGGCACTCAAGATGACCTGCTCCATGACCTTCCCTGGCACCGAGGTCAGACTGACAGGTCTATAGTTCCCTGGATTGTCCTTTCTGGATTTCTTCTAGATGGGTGTCACATTTGCTACCCTCCAGTCCAATAGGACCTCCTCAGTTAGCCGTGACTTCAAGTAAATCATGGAAAGCAGCTTGGCGAGCACATCTGCCAACTTTTTCAGCACCCTTGGGTGTAACCCATCCGGTCCCACAGACTTGTGTGCATCCAAGTGGTTAGCAGTTCTCTGACCACTTCCTCTTTAATTGTGCTGACCTCATTCTGCTTCCCCTCCCCATCTCCTAGCTCATGAGGCTGGGTGTCCAGGGAACAGCCAGTTCCACTGCTAAAGACTGAGGCAAAGTAGGCGTTGAGCACCTCAGCCTTTTCCTCATTTTTTGCTACTATGTTTCCCTCTGCATCCAATAAAGGAGGGAGATTTTCCCTAATCCTCCTTTTATTCTGATGAACAGAGACAGACTAACCCGAATAAATGAACAGGCCAATGTAGTACTAAATGCGTTTTATAAAATGCAAACCATTAAAGCTATAATTTCTAACTGGCTCTAAAAAATCAGTCAGGATTGAATTTCAACTTCAAATGGCATTTAAGAAAGCTACCAAGTATTTTTTTCAAGGACCTGCAACAGTCAACTAAGATAAAAACAATACTAGAGGAACGGAAACAACTCACGAACATATGCTATGTATAAAGAATGGCAAAGCAGAATCAACCAATAATCATTAAAATAATCTAAGTTTCCAAAATTTATAACCATAACATGCATGCAAAAAGCAAAATAAAGAGGTTAGCAAGAAGGTAAAGGAAACCCAAGAACTTTGACTAGCAATTATCGTTGAACTCAACCGAACCAAATCACAGAAAATTAAGTGTTAAAAAACCATTTCCAAAACCTGTTACCACTACTCATTGTGCTGTCTACTCATTGTATCAAAACTTAGGTATCTGATTCAACTGCAAGACACTGAGAAACAATGCTCACCACATATTCATAAAACTTGCATTCTCTAGGACAAAGCATTAATAGAAATCTCAGCTTCTTTTCAATACATCTGTCATCGCACAAGCTCTTCTGGTGGACACTACTTCAACCTAATATTAATGAGGTTAAGTATTATATTTTTCTACTATATCACAAGTGTTACAATGTGTCAAAATACTTGAAAAAAAGTACCTTTTGTGTAATCAACAACTGCCTCCAATGCTGCTATTCGGACATCTATGAAGTGCCCATATTCTGCATATGACTTGAAGAGAGCAGGATCACTTGGGACATGACCATTCTTCTGAAGCACTCGAATAGCTTTTAAACAGCTAGATGTGGTAGGAAGAGGAAATTTACATTAGGTTTATGGAATAGCAGCCAAGAAGAATAAAAACACTTTCTTCAAAATCAAGTACTGCAGTTTTTCTAGAATTGTATTATCCAAATGAACATGTTACAATTACTTTCACAGCATTAACACATAGCTCTCCTTAATTCTGAATTAGGCAGAAACACAAACAAAATTCCCCACTCTGTCAAATCATTGTTTGGTTTCAGCAGAAACTGTACTAACTTACAAAGAAAATGCAGTTCAGATTGTGTTGTGTAATCTACAGATATAGCAAACCTTTTGGAAAACTTTAATAAATGCTCTTCTTAAAGAGGCACAAGTGTGATCAACTTATGTCTGCTATTAAAAATCTACATTAATAGAAATTAATGTTGAAAAATAAAGCAATCAAGACAAACTTGCACTACCATCTTTTGGAAATTGGAAGGAATTTGACATTTAAGATTATGACACACAAGCTAAAATCTCAAATACTAACTACAGAAGGGTACATAAACCCCAAAAAAGTAGTGTTAACATGTCTGTTCTCTTCATGTGTACAACCATCAGTAAACCACACCTGACTGTAATGGTATGCCTGTAACTGGGAAGAAGCTTCTCCATATTTAGGAAACGGGTAATTTCCTCAAGAATAAGTCGAACATCAGGATTTAGGTTATCCAATGTTCGAACTTCATTGTTCACACTGACTGCAGGAGTTACAGAGTTGGCTAGGGCATCAATCAGCTCAGCGCGATAGTAGTTGTCTGAAAACTAGATAAAAACAGCATTTAAATACAGGCAAATATAACAATACATATTCTTTAAAATCTAAGAAATGCTGAACCACTGTCACAGAACAAGATGTTAAAACAAAAACCATGTGAGAAACTGCATAAGAAAGCAAAATAGGAATAAATTTATTCTGAAAATGGATTTGAGAGTGATTGAGCAAGCAGACATACTATCAAGCATTAATCTTAACTCTGTAATAAGAGCATATTAATAGTAATATGAACATATTATTAGTAATACATTGTTTTATAAAAATGGAAAAATGAGGCATTGAAAATTTTCCAGATATGGTAAATAAAAGCCATTATTTCTAAATGTGAGCATCTAAAACTACCTGTCTGTTTCTATATTCAGTACCAAGGTTACCAAGGTTAACGGGTGCCTAGCACCTCAGAAAACCATGCAGTTTATCTAGACAGCAACTTCACAAGCTTCTGAGGTGAGCTGATGGGTACACTGCTGCTTAGTGAGGAAAATCTTGCTTCTCCATTCACTCCTTTTACCTGGGCTCACAGTTTCACCCCTTCCATTGTGCTGCCTGTTACATTTGTTGGTCGTGTTACTTTAGTAAGCAGCAAAAAGTACAAAAATGAAATTTAAAAAGCAGAAAAAAGTACAGGATTTGACTATTAGTTAATTTAATCTAAACAAACCCGGTATCTGTCAGATCTGGTAGAAGGTGTCAAATACATGTGTGGAAGGGACTGTGGAGAAGAAAGTTGAGTTCTCTCCTTCTGTGGTGGGAAGATGTTAGCACAATTCACCGCATTCTGTGACTACTGGTGCTTGCATTCATGTGTCTAACTCTCTCTACCTCTCCACCCTCTATCATCCTCTTATTTCAGTAATCTTGCAACAAGTGTCTTGTTACAGTATGTGTTTCTACACACAAGAAAGTGAGGTTTAAAAGGCTTCAGAATTGTTCCACTTAAATTTGGGTACTTAATTGGAAAGATTATGTCAGGCTCCTAGCAGTTGTAAACTTCCTCTGTAGCTAGAGAGATGGAATTTTGTATCACCTCAGGATCTTAAAGGTCATCTAATCATCCTTCAGAGGTGGTCTGTGTGGGAAGGAAATTTACATGACAACACTTCCAACTCAGATGCTTCAATTTAGTGATGGAACAATATTAACCTGGGTTTCAGCTGTTATTTAACTAGATGAAGACAATCCAGTTTTGTGAGCTAAAACTGACATTCAGAACCCAGAATCTCAGAGTCCTGTATATCGTTAAAAAAAAATTATTTCCTTTCTTTGCTCTTTCAAATACTCAAGGTGAAAAAAAAACAAAAAAGAAACCAGTGCTTAACTTTGCATGCCATGTTAGCCTCATGCACATTTTCTCAAAACACATGGGTCTTCTGAATGAAAAAGAGTAAAGCAAGAAAAGCATGTGTGCAAATGAAGACAGGCAGGTCCTTAGTACGTCAACAAGCACAAAGAGCTTTGAAACATCCGAGAAATGCTGCCATAGAAATGTCAGCTACAGAACATTCTGTAACATTTACTGTTCAGTGTATCACCTTTTCATCAACTCTCCTAGCCAGATATTTACATTAGTGGCATAAAACATCATGAAGTATATTAACTAAGACTTTTTTCAACAAAAAAAGGGAGAGATTAAAATAAACACATTTTTTACCTTATTCTTCCTGTTATCGTTATACTTGATCAAATCCAAAATAAACATTAAAACCTCCTTAGGACAGAGGTTGTGAACATCTCTCAGAAGGGCCATCGCAACAGGCATAGTCTGTGTAATAAAATCAATACTAACATCACTCTTAATTTAGTGAAATGATAGGTACACCCTCAAATTAAATTACATCCTGAAAATGAGCAATTAACAATTTTACAATACCAAATCTCTGAAAAGTGGTATTTAAATGCTTTTTCAAAGTCATACCACATGCTATATAATTTTCAGATCAAATAAACTATGTAATTATTGCTCAATAATTAGTTGTAGCACAGACATTTGAAGAAATATATCCAAGAAAAGACTCTCAAGTCAAGGCACTATCAAAATGGTAACAAATGAAAAATAATGAAATATGGAAAATGATGATGGAACTAATTCTGAGACAGACACTGAGTTTGGGTGTTTCATGTGAACATGATGTCTAAGCTTCCATTACCATTGAGAGACAGAGATCCAACACAGTCAGTGAAGCCTAAAGATTTATTAGCCAGACAGGTATTAGTCTGACTAGGTATTTATTTTACCATGAGCTAAGCAGCTCTCTAGGCTCCACTCACATAGATTTAGGAGTCTTACTCTAGATCTAAAAACTTGGGATATGGGATTAAAAGGGAGAAAAGTGTAAGATTTAGTGGGAAAGAATGGACAATGACAAAAAGAGAAGAAAAATACACAAGAAGATCCAAGAAAGAGACATGGGGAGAAGGATGAAGAAGTTTTGGACAGAGTAAGAAAACAAAATTTGAGTTTTCTCCATAATCAGGAATATGAAATCTGTGAAATATGAACTCAATCATCCAATAATTATACAGTGAATCTTGAGAGAAAACCACTCTAATTCATTGTTATCCACTGTACAACCAACTATAGGTCACAGTAAAAAAACCTACATTAACTTCAAAATAAGCTGCAGCAATACATGATGTTGACAATTAATAGAAAGGAGAGGGCATGAAGGATTAGACAGTGCCTTGAACTAAAAAACCCACTAATTTAAGTTAAGATTTTATTTGCAGTATATCATTGCCATTAATGAATAAAGACAGCTGCTGAATTCACCTAAAAGATAAAATGAGTAGCTTTGTTACTGTGCAATAAATTCTATTTAAGAATGAGCTCAGAAATATTTGCAAATACCTATTAGATGTACTCCATTCTTCTGAAGAAACTGGTAATTTAACTTTAGCTACTCAGAAAAAAATTTGTTAATTGATTTTTGACTAAGATGGAAAAAACAGATGCCATGTAAGAAAGAACTAGTTATTTTTGATTTTTATGAAGGGGTAAAGCAAGACTGTGCTATTCATGTTTCTGTAGCTGTCAACCGTAGGAACGTTTTTGTATTTCGACATTTCTTTTAAAACATTAAGTGAAAAAAAAAATATTTTACCTTTTGCAGAAAGTAGCTTTGAAAGTTCATGAAGTTATTGGTCTTCACAATGTTTGGACAAGTCTTACAACAAAACATTCGGGTAAAGAGTGACTTCATGGCTGGTGGTCCTGTCCACGTACTTACCATGGAATTTGCAATCTGTGTAATTAGGGGGGAAGGGAAATCATATTAACATCACTGCAAGTTTAGCTTGGCGGTAGAAAAATACACATTTCCCATAATCAAAAAGGATAATTGCCAAGTACATACTGTCCTTCAAATAGGTACGTATTTTCGTCAATGTATTATCTTATATTAACTAAGTTTTCACTGACATCCCCAATGCATCTTCTCTACATTAAAGGTCCATTTTATGAAAATTGCTGCACTTGGAAGATGTCTGCAACTAATTATCTTTCCATGATAAACTTCTGTTGTTAATTATTTTCTCATTTATATTTTAGATGAAAATTCTGTGTTTACTAAGCCAAGCTTTCTGATTCTACAGAAGCCAGTGATGGAAGAGGCTTTTGCAATACCAACCTCCCAAATTTACCCTGCCAGTAACCTCAGCCTAGAATTTAAGTAGGCCTCATCCACCCTAAGACTAAAAGACCACCCCTAAAGTGAAAGGCAAGTCAGCCACCTCTAACTTTAATTGTAATTTACAAAGAGACTGTGTACCAAGACAAATTTATTGCTATAGTCTGTTTTGGTGTACGGCAGTAAGGTTCCACAAAGATAAAACTGCTATTGTGCCTTCCCAGCATCCTTGGTTTCATACATTTGCTGTGTGGAGCAGTGAAAGCCTGCAGACAAGAACACTTAGGACTGATGATGGATTAAGCCTGATGACAGATTGAGTGTGTGTGCACAAACAGATGAGGCCAATGCACCCTACAATGTAGCAGAGTCTCCATTGTTACAGACCCACCACAAACTAAGGAAAAATCTGTTTACACAGAAGAAAATTGAGGATTTCCTTCTAAATTATTTAGCTTGTTTCAAGGGTATTACATATGCAATAAGAGAAAGAAAAACAAGAGGCAAGTTGGGTAGCAATACATTTCACCATTGCTTTTATGTAAGATGGGTGCTTTATTACTGAAAACCATTTTCCCACTAAGTCAGGTTTCAAAGGAAGGTCAGAGAGAGAAAAGACTTGCAATAACTGAAGATGCAGGCATAGCTTTTTCAGTAAGGTACATAACAACTCTTCCTGTAGAGGAAGCTTAATCTCGAAGACTGCTTAGAAACCGTCATGATGAACTTAAAACCGCAAATGTAAAATTTATGTAGCAGTGTAAAATAAAACCCAAGCTCCTCAATGCTGGGCAGGGAGTTTGTGGTGGTTCTGCTGCTTTTCTAAACCCTACAGCACATCACCAACACTGTAATGGATCTGAATGGAAAAATCAGCCTGCATACTCCCAGGAATTAATATTGTGACATTGTTTTCTCCTTTCTCTGTAGAGTTATTTGTCACAAACTACTCAGCATCTGTTAACTTCTTTATCAATGAGAATTTATTATGTTACCTGGATACTTTATACCCGAGGGACTGAAGAGTTGTTTTACAACAAAGTATACAGTACATTTAGGAAGTGTACTAAATGCTGTTTTATAATTGCATTGTCACCTATCATTTCTCTGTATCAACATGAGTACATCAAGAATGTTTTACAATAGTAACTACAAGCCAGCTATAGGTTGCAAATCAACAAAGAACCCTCCCCCTAATAAAACACAAGGGACTTGGCTTTTTTCAATAAAGAATACAAATCCTGAATGTTTACAAGCCGAGAAAATTAAACTGAGCTAATGACAACAGGAAGTGATTCTGACTAATGCCCTGATGTTGGAACTATTTACAGAATATATTACACTTTCCTCCTAGGTAACTTACATAAACATATCTACAACTCTGTCCTGCCATACCTTTTGCTTAGCTTTATAATCTTTTTTCTGTAAACCAACAACCTTATCTTGTAGACCCAAGATTTTTCATACAATTACAACTGAGCAAAACTGGTTATGATTATCTGCAGCCCCACTGCCTGAGAATTCAAAGTAAAGACAGAAAAAACTACTGCATTTAAACATTGTAGCAACAGCTCTTTTAATATTTATCTGTGAAACATAAACTTTTAAATATTCCAAGTGAATTCATTACAAAACGTGCATATTTTAAGGCAGATACTGGCAGTACCAATACTAGCACATACACTGGCAGTATTATACCAATGTTCCATAATATTAAAATACTGTCATAAACATTTCTTGGATTTTGGTTTTCAAAATATGGCCAAAGGATTTATTTCTATACAGGTACTGAATTATTCTCAACAGGTACATAGCAGAAAGCAACCTATAAGCCAATAATCTGAACTCTACAATTTGTTAATAAGTATGCCTTTATGTCCATAGAATTATGTCAACACCACGTCTTTTCAGCATTTCTTACTATTCTGTGTTTCCACCCAGTTGTTTTATAGGGTTCTCTTTATTTTAATTCTTAATGCCAATTTTGTGCCTAAAGAAAAAGATCTTCCCTTTTCAAGGCAATTAATTGGCTTTTTCATACTTAATTGCAGACCAACATGATGTTTATTTTGTGTCCCTATTTAATCTGAAACAATATAGAGCAGCAACCTAAATTCATTAGACAGACAAATTTCAGAACTTCGTAGTTCTCAACAGACAGGCCAAGGAACTTCCCAGTAAAATAAAAAAATACACTTTGGCTCTGAAGAAAATTAAACAAAAGTCTTTTATTTCTGCCACTTAATGAAATCTGGAAAAATCCCTTGTGGTTTTCATGTCTGACATCTCAATTTTGACAATTATGAAAGCCTTCTGTTGTCTCCATTTACAGACTAAAATAATACAGCTTTCCTTTCAAATCAGTCATGTTAAAAATACTTGGCAAACACTTTTAAGAGACTAAATATCAAGCCAGTTTAAGAACTGCGATGAGTTTTGACCCATTTTCAAATGTTTACCATGCCTAGTGGATTTCTTGCCTTACTTCCATCCACACAACCTCACCTTTGCAAGGCAGAAGCAGGCCAGCATTCTCACTCGGTAGAAACATTGTTCCTGTTCTAGTATATCAGTCAGTGCAAGCCGCGATGCTGGAGTAGGGAACTTTTCCAATGCCAGAATGGCTTCTTCTTGAGCAACCACATCTCTCTCATATCGAAGCTGATACTGCCACATGAAATCAGATTGTTCAAATTCTACCTTCCTCAGTACTGACATATCAGGGTCTATTCTTATCCAGAGCAAAGGGGAATCAGCACTAAGACAGACATGAAAAACATTAATAGCTTACAACATTTCAAGACTATAGAAATTGAAAAGATTTTCTAACTTGTTATGAATTATTTTTAAAAGTATTCAAAGAAACACAAAAGAATCTAAATTAAAGTGGACTTTTGAAAGTCACCTGGTCCAATCTCCTCCTTCTAGGATGGCAATTCTATAGTGTCCCAGGACAATCTGTCCAAAGCTCTAATACATCAAAGCGAATACAGTGTTTTAGTATTTTTAACCTACAGATCTGAGTTCATGGTAAACTACTGTATCATCTCAATATATTTAATTCTACTTCCTCAGACACTGTAACTTTCATAAGTGAGCAGCATTTTATCACCTTCTACAGTTTAAGACTACCAAAAAAAATCCAAAAATAATCTGGTGGTAAATACCCATTTTTTTATACACTACTTTTTATCAATAGATGTAAGAGTGCTTTACAAGCACACACATGCTATGATGTTGACAGCTGACAAGGGTAACCGTGCAAATGCATAGAACTGCCAAGCCAAATGATCATAAAAGCAAAAGTATCAACAGACAGGATTAAAGTTTTAGTCCTACAGATAAAATTACTCAGTTGTATTCCACCCAAACAAGTATTTTATACTTTAGTATTCACACCGCACCATGACTACAGAAGTAATTTATGGGAGCAACAAGCGTAAACTATATAATAAAGTCTCTTACTCAACTTTCCACATAAAATTGAGAACAGCAACAGACATGGAATTAGGAGAGAGTTTGGAATAACGAAAAGAGCATCATTATAAATACGATGCGTATTTCTATAGACATTTCTAGAATATCTAGAATTACTGTCAAGATAGTAGGTAGAGAAGAAAGGATAGTGAAAAGAAGAGTGCATACATGGGATTTAGAAGAACAGAAAAGAATGCACATTATCATATATGCTTGGAGCAGAGGAGTCCAAAGTGGACAAAAGAATGACAGCACTGCAGATCAGAAAGTTAGCAGATAAACAAAGCATAAGTGACTTGCATAAAATCATATACCATAATGATAACAATAACTTCCTCAATGAAAATATCCCTTATAAAATTATTCCTCATCATATTTTAGAAGAGGTTAAATATATGAGAATCTTCAACACTTTTAAGGTGACAAGCAAACTCTTCTTCAAAGAGACACCATTATTCTTCAAGAGCAGATTATTTACTTCCCTCAGCCAGGAAACAAGGTATCAACACCTTCAGTATTTCTGAGAGCATCCCAGCTCCAACTCAAGGAGGGTAAAGCTGGTATTTACATTGAACAAGAATTTGCTTCCAAAGAGCTAAACAGTTCCAACTGAAATTAATGCCAGTATGAATTTCAGTACGAAGCATTTCATCACTTATTTTCAATCTAAAAGGATTCTTTCGCAATTAACCACAGATTTCAGGAAGTTGTCTGTCTTCGTGCCAGTTAAATGGTCTTCATCAAGGTCCAACAAAAATTGCTCTTAGTTTCAAGCAAATTCTTGTTTACATTTTACCTATAAAGTCAGCTGAAAGATATCATTAGAAATGTGTAAGAAAGAATCAAATAATTTATTGTATCACCTTATCATGCTTAAGTTTTTTTTAAAAAAACCTGATTATAGTAGTTAACCCTTACATTTTACACTTCACCAGCATTTTCCCACCTACAGAAGTCTCAAAGAAGGCAAAGAAATGTGGTATAGTCTTGAAATTTGACAGTCATATAATGAAGTACAGCATTACCATCAAATCCTTCAAAACAGCATGCTTTAGACAAGGGGAACATGGCTCAGTCTCACACTGAGAAACTCCAACAAGCTAACTTACTCCATAGCAGAAAGGTCCATGTCCACCTCTTCTCCATTCATCAGTGGAATCTTTTTCTTCTTATTTCTATTAAAAAAGAGGAAAAAGAAAAAAATAGGTATAAATTACCATACTAGCAAAGATATGTTTATAAACGGATCTTAAGCCTGCAAAAGCACTTACTCTCTGTGCACTTCACCACACTGAAAAATAAAGTTCTCTCCAGCAAAAAAGTCCCAAAGTTGAGCTGTGCATCAGTTTTGTTCAAATAATAATCACCAATACTTGACATTGGTTTAATCTTGACTTCGACCTTTTTTACAATTACACATAAGCACACAACTCTGAGAAGTAGAGGTCAAAGTAATTATTATAACGAATGAGGAAGCTGAGAGAATCTATTTGGGAAATATATTACTTTTCTTGCTCATTAGGTTTAGTGAACAGCCCTGTCACTCTTACAGAAAAGGAAAAACTATGCAAGTGCTTCATCCATGTATCTTTACTTGAGGTACTCCTCCTACATTTGTCTTCCCTCTAATATCTTTCCCATTCAAAGGCATTTTGAATAATTTGATTGATTAGAGTCTTCATTCAACTCATTCTACGTAAATAAGCTCTTTGTAAAACTTTTATAAAATTACCGATCATTAAGAACTGCATATAAAATGTAAGGTCTCTTGCTGCCCATAAACAGTAGTAAATTCTATTTTCTCGCCTTACATCACAGGTAAATCTTATTCTGTAAGATTAAGAAAATCTAAACACAAAATTTAAACCCCCATATATTTACCATCAAATGCACTGTAAGTTTTCATATATCCATACTAAAAATACCTGCAGTTTGTATTTTAGTTCTTACCTTCTGCTTTTAGAATGGCAAGGTATATCATGTTTAAGACTGTTTTCTTCAATTTGCAATGTATGGTTGAACGATCCATCAAGTTCTTGCACTGTCACTTTAAGAGGACCCTTCAAGTTCACAAGATTGTTATTAACATCAAAATTATGGTTATTAATGTCTACATCATACTTGTACGTGTAGGTAAAATATGGAAGATTGACCTTACCACATATTTCTGAGTCCCAGGAGATGTGTAGTCTTGTTTTATTTCCAACTCCAATACATTCCGTTTTCTATTAAATGCAAAGCTACCATAGAATTTTACCACTCCACTCTGATCCCTAATAAGCAGTATAGGAATTCTAGTGCACAATGCAGCAGTTATAAACAAACATCATTCTCAATGTTTTCATTCTTTACACTTGCCTTATGCTGCTTTATTCCTAAAATTTCCCATCCCAAGAAAATCAGGAAATGAAAACACTTATGTTCATTTGAACTTCTTAAGATTTTTTTTTTTTCTTTAAACAGTTCTTTAATGTACAATCATGTATCTTACGGTGAAAAACTGAAGTATAATGAAAATTATCTAATAAGAAAGAAGTCATTATGAAAACCTACATTGGACCCCCCCACATCCAATGTCCTTGGCATGCTCTCAGAGAAAGTAATTGACTAAGAATTCAGTAATTTCAATATGATTTGTTTTACTACATATTTCAGTTAAATAAAACTCAGGGAAAAATGTAGACATTAGCTTCTGTTTTCTACACACACAATTATTTTATTGCAGTTTTTCAAACTGGGTTACTGTGAGCATTCATGTGTGTGTGTGTATGTATGAGTTCACATATACATGAGAGTATACAATATGACGATAAAAAGTAATGATCTCACTTTGCATTTTTATCCCAGGCAATGATTTCAAGTCAACTGCTCCTGTGAATAACTTCATCATTCATTATTTGTACGACAGCCATTACTACACTTCATTTATAGTAAAACTAAAACACTGGAATGAAGTATTTTAGTCTAGTGCATGCTCCCAACAAGTCTCTGAAAATATAAGACAAAAGCAGGGAAAGAAAACCTGTTCCTTCATGTCCTGACATTTAAGGGAGGAGCTTCCAGATTCAAAGAGGTTTATTATGGTACATGCATTATTAACTTTTCTCCCAAAATATCGCCATTTGGCTAGATGCCTCAGACTGGTTCTGTTCACGGTAGCTGCCTTCATTAATGTCTGTGACTTTGTCATGAGGTACAGCTTAAGGCATTTTTAGTGGTTTCTTCAGCACAAGGTTTAAACTCAGAACCAACACAGTACTCATTAATATCTTAAGATAGCACTAGTTAAGAGCAATAAGATATCCTCCCAACCAATACAAAGACCTGCTGTGGTCTTACAAGCTGGAAAATCTATTATCACAAGTGCAACAGTGTTTGAAGCATGGTAGGGAGGTTGTAACCACAGGATTACACACAGTTACAGTTAACAGGATCAGCCTTTGGGCCGAAGTCCAGAGAAGCTGAAAAATCCCCAAACCTAAGAGTTACAATTCTTCCTTGCTTACAGAACAGACATAGTTAAGATTCACCCAGCTCAGAGAGTAACGCTGACATTTACGTATAGCTTCAGTATGAATATATGTACATATAGAACACCTACTTTCCTTAAGTGCTTGGCACAGCTAAGTATGGAAATTAGCATAATGTGTATTTATACTTTATGAATACTTCTGATGCAGATAAAATATTAACTTCTCATATTACTATAAATATTAATTATACAGTGATTTTTAGTTCGATATTGAGATGCATGAACATTATTAAGTCATCTCAAACAAATAATGTCTAAATACAAATACCTACTTTTGCTTTCAGTTAGAAGGTATGGTTTTGCTACACTCATGTATGAGTCTAGCCTCCAGTGACATTAATTAAAACTATCAATTAAACCTGTTAAAAGGAGAAAATTCAAATTTACCCTCATATCAATCCAAAATGATTAATATCACTGAAATTTAAAGAATCAACACACAGAGGTTTATTTTACCTGAAATTGTGATATTAACACAAGCTACCAAGATATTCAATGTTAGTGTATTTTAAACAATCAGTCTGCACTTTAGGTTACTTATTTCATGGTGATTTACTGGAAATCACATCTTAAAATTCACCAGACTATAGCATTTTCCGTGTCAGACTTCAGCATATTTCTAAGGGCAGTGTCCTCTGGAATCCCTTTAGTGTAATTTGGCCTTAAATTCCAGCAGAGTTCTTGTGTTTCTTTCAAAGTAAAACTTAAAATCATGAAATCCCTTCTAGTAAAGAACACGCAAAAAAGCCAGCATACTCTAAAAGACTATGAAAGAGTGTGAACCTATGGCTCACATATATATCTAATTCAAAGAATAATGTACTTAACTGTTTTAAGCAAAGGTATTTCATACCTTTCTTCACATTCCTTTAATAGTGCCAATTAAAAAACAAATTCATTCTCCATATTAACAATCCAGACCAAGAATAAAAAGGATACACCCACTGCTTTATTAAAGGTTGGATGTCTTTGCCAGAGACATTTGAGATAGATTTCAAAAACCCAGATGTGGAAACCAACATCTGACTCCACATGTGTGACTGGAACTTCTGAGATGAAGCAGTGCTGGCCAGACTCAACAACTTGTTGAAAACCTAAAATGATAAAAAGTTATTACTTTCACTAAATACTTCAATATATAAAATAAACTTTTCTGTTTAGTTGCAGCTGAATTACAACCGAAGGCAAATAAACTCATCTTCTGATAACTGGCCTCAAAAAAAGTCTTTCAAAAAGAAGACATTTCTGAAAATTATTTGCTTGTCCATATCAGAAATTGTGATTTGCAGACACAAATTCATTTTTACTTAAGGCAAACCATCTACAATGCTGAGAAAGCTCTGAAACCCCAGCTTCTTAACATGAGAAATGTTTAATGGTAACAAAATTAAACTGTTTTCTTTGCTTATCACTGCTACAGGTACAACTTATCATGAATCTTTTTAACAGAGTTGAATTCAAAGTGGAATACAGAAACACTTTTTGGCATGCACTTTCTAGTTCTGAGCACCTCCCTCTATACTTCAAAACCATGTAATTTGTGAGGTTATTCACTGCAAGCAGGTGTGGCCTTCATTGTCCAAATTATAATGCGGAGGGTAAGGGATGTATTTTTAATAAATTCTTTCCACCTGAACTTTTTCAAAGAACTAACTTCCTCAAAGTTACATATACACACAAAATCCATTAAAAGACCACCAGCTTTGCAAAATTACCTACAGTAAAACAGATCACTGACTATGTGCTTTTTAGAAATAAAAGCCATCAGGTTCTCCGCTTTGTATTCCTTTTTAAAAATTGCAAACAATAATGAAAATTTATGTAAGGAGAGCTTTAAAAAAGGTGCATCTGCTGTACTTTCAACCTGACAACTGCCTGTAATAGGTCTAGCACAAGTACATACGTGTTTTCCTTAAAAAAAACCCCAAACAAACCAACCAAACAAAAAAAACCCCTGAAGTTGATAGGAAAAAGTATCACTCAGTTTCTAACTGGGTGTTTGGTTATAGCACCCTATCTTTTTTAAGGCATGTCACAAAACATGTACAGTAAAGAAGAAAAACTATAAATCTGGAGAAGTTTAGCATTTCAGAATGAAATTACAATCTTCTCTTCAACTGCTTCTTCTAATATAAAGATCTATGCTCCCTCTAGCACTGAAAATTTTATACAGTGGAGACAGCAGAAGATGGATTCTCATTACTTTCACTATTTATACTTTATTAGACTAGCTCACAGCAACACCAGTCAGGGTCAGTAAAACAGGTCCTCAGTGTCAACAACCGATCACAATAACCCAAAGCAATGAAATACCTTAACATTAAATATAAAAAGTATTACAAGTTATGTATAAGAATAATAGCTAACACAGATTACCTACATCTTATGTTTGTTCTATCCTGCTAAAACTGAACTACAAATGGAATCCTATGATGACCTGTTTTGCTCTTCCTTAAACTGGATTTAATTAATAGAAAAGCAACTAAAGACAAAAAGTTGTCTATATTCCACATAATCATTTAAATACCTACCTGTAACATGAACTCCATGCTAATCCTGTTTTCAATCAGTCTCATAACAAGATGTGCTTTACACTGGAACATAGTGTAATATTCCCAGGACAGTGTATGAGGGTGTTTTATAGAAAAATGTAGGTGTGATGCAGGGCTGAAAAACAAAAAGACCCAGCTCTCTATTTTGCATTTCATGGAATGAAATTTAAAATGTATCTTTGCAACCAAGACTATAGCTGCACCAACAATTATTTAGGATCTCTTATACTGCTTTAAAGTTATAAATTATGACATGCTTAAAATGACCGCACACTTGTACAGAAAGGTAACATGGGCATATGTACCCGCACACAGCAAGTACTGTATAGAGAGTAATGACAGGTAATACATGCTGTGTATTACTGTAAAGACAGTAGCAACCACAGCAAGGATCTGTGACTTGAGTCTAGAAATTACTCATGAATTAACATTCTCCCTGCTCCGCTTCCAATTAAGAGTGACTGTACATAGTGAATCTTTTATATTTAAAACAAATAATTGTTGCAATTAAAGAAAAGTAAGAGTTTTAGAATTCACAGCAAACTTTCACGTGATGAGCCAAAGGAATTGTTTGGGTTTTATTTTAGTTAGGAACTTTATGCTTTCAATACTTTGGCAAACTGACATCTTCTAAATCAGATAACATGCCAAGGGAGACTAGGCAGAGCATCATGTTACAGCTGCCACACTGTTTCCATAACTTGAACTATCTGTGGTGCTCCTTCACACATACGCTTTATGTCTATAAGCAAAACACTTTAAATGGTTTGAGTTCATTCCATATCAGAAGACAAACAAACGGTGAAACCCTGAAACTTTTAAAAACAGAACTGATTTCTGGATAGCCATAGTGGCTGTACAGCAATAAACCACCAAAAAACTTAATTTTGATGAGCTTTAAAATTAATTTTCTCCACCAAGTTATACATTTCAGAACACAAACATTCTGACCTATAGCCCAGTTTCAAACCAGAAAAGTAGCTGTAATACTGTAATTCTCAAGAAAAATAAGACCTTTTTGTCTCCTTTCAATTACTTAGAAGTGGAGATAATTACAAGTCTGACTTTATTTTATTGATGAACCAAGTCTGTGGCAATTGTATTTTGTTGTGCTAAGTTTTTTCTTTTAGTTCTTTTCACGGAACATTTGAGTTTTCCATGAATGAATAACAAATATCTGAAGAAACTGGATGTGTCAGGCCAACTTAATAAGAAGTGGGAATCCAGACTTATTTTATGCTGGTTGGTGGAGAATCACAAATCAGCCATTGTGACACAGAAAATGTCAACTACTTAAAATTTCTGGGCTCAAAACTGGATTCTTTGTGTGATTCTCTCTTATAGATAACCTAACTAAACCAGATGGACTAGACACCTGATTTGTCCAAAGACTTTATAAGACACGGCAACACAGAATGAAATAATTCCCTAATTGTAACGATCAAAGATAGGCACTATAAACCTGATCTTTCATGCCAGCTACCTCAGGAAAAGACTGGTCTTCCAGAACCTTCAAAGACCTATTAACAAATCACTTTAACTTTGACCAATCTTTCCATGCAGTTGCAAGACACGTGCCAGGAAGAAGTGTTCTACCAGGACCGGACCAGCACTTAGCTCCTTATCTGCAGCACTTAAGATTTCAGGAGACAGCAAGAACCAAAGTAGCTACGACATCTTAATATTTTTTTCCATCCTTCTGTTTACTGGGAGACTCCCTTGACTTTACTCATGAATGTCTGTTTAAACATCTTAAGATGATACAAAAAGAAAAGTATTTCTAAATTTAAGCAAGTACTACCCTTCTTAGGTATAATAAGTAGATGAACAAGAAGGTACTTTGGTTTACTACTTGCTGTTTCTAGTTGATAGGCAATTGCTAAAGTTCTCCTTAACAAAATTGTCCTGTTATTTTGGATACTTCTCTGTTCTGAGGTAGGGAAGGGTTAGCAACCATGAAAGAATTGAAATGCAAGGAGGAAACTGAGGTTGTGGCTCAGACATTATATAATAATTTGGTCTCAGTATAAAAACTATTTATCCAGCTTCAAATTATACAGTTGATTGACTTTGGTAAAATTCTTTTCTTGAAAATTACGGCCAAGCCAGGACCCACATTCTTGGCCTTCTTAAATTTACTACATGTTGATTGATTTTGGTACTAGTTACATTATTTAACTGCAAATCAAGACTGAGGCAAGTCTGCATCTGACAGTTACATTTTGTAGTTCATTCAATATTAATATATTTTTTCCAATTATATTTTTCTTCAATCATTATATTTCTAAAACTTTCATTGAATTGGCACCAAATGAGAATTACAATTAGAAACATGGACCTAGAACCTTCGTCAAAGTGAAAATTGAACTAGCTCTTCAGTGGAAATTTATAATGCTCATGCTCTCGAACACACTTGGGTCATTCGATATAAACCTGTTAGTATGCTTCTTCCATTTGAAAGATATCTATATAAATTCCTTGAGGATTTTAATTTTTACAATAAGGCTGTACCAGCACAATCAAAGACTAAAAACCAAAATCTGAGAGGGGAGAACACAAAATGAAAACTTAACACATGAAGCTTTGTTTTGAAGCTTTCATCCACACAGCAGTTAACCTGCATTTCCTTTCTCTCATTTTCCCAAGCTCTGGGATTTCTTCTCTTAAAACAAGCGCTCTGGAGAGCAGTGTCTGTGTTTCACCAGACATAAACAGGAAGAATCTGTATTTTGCACAGAAATTAACTCAAGTGTCGGAAAGTGTTTTTTCCCCCAATGATTTCTTTATATATTCTACTTCTAATTTAGTTGAAAAAATTATATTATTAATTAACCCTTCTTCATATTAGTTGGGACTGTTGTAACGCAAATATGTTGGCAGGAAACCATATCACAACAGCCAGAACAAAGAAATATAAAAAATATATTGGAGAGAAATGTTCTAGGCATCATTATGAAAATACCTCCCCTAAATACAAATAATTTCCCAGAGTCGGGAACATATACTTAATTTACATACAAGGCAACTCTGCAATCTACAAGAAACAGCAAGTTGTAATTTACATTTAAGTGGTTATGGTTATTATTAACAAGCTGTAATACCATGAAGTAGTGAAATAGCTGTAGAAACACAGAGTGTCTAACAGTGATACATCATAGAGGAAACATAGATTTAAAAGCATTAGAACAGGATTTTGTCAATTATTTGTGTCCAATTCTAGAATAAATACAATAAAACTAATGGAACTGCTAGAGACTTTCACTTTAGTGAATTTCCTTTTTTAGACATGTGCCCTTTTTCTCTGGTTTCATCTGATCCTATTAATGTGAATTTAGTTTTGCTGTACAGGGGACTATGACAAATTGTAATGCTGCCAATTAAAAACTCTGCCAAGACCTAATTCAGTACCCCAAATTGGTCGTCACCAACAGGATGCTCTAAAATGACTGCTGCTAGCTGTAACTTGCTTGTCAGAGGTATATGTAACAAAAGCATCTAGGTACTTGGTCTGCTTCACTACTTGGAAGAATAAAACAGTAAACTAAATCAAAATCCATCATGAGCAGACAAATGGAACTGAGTAATAGCTTGGCATGCATACACATAGAGAAGCTACATTCGTGACTGTCAACATCCAGAAAACACGGTAGTTGCTGAGGACTCACGTGGCTGGGAAACCAGCCAGTATGTCCTACTCCTGATTTCAGAAAACACTTTGTTCTTCTTCATCTCTCAAAATTTGAATAGTGATCTTTTTAGAAATGGGTTATTTGTATACCTCATTCAGTTCTAAAACCAGGGTTTTAATTTTAAATGAACAAAATCTGGATTTGCACACACTCAAATGAAGAGAACCACTGCTGCAGTCAATTTCGGTTGTATTTTCATAATACAGGGACTTCTACTACAGTAAAGATTTAGAAATACACATATTCTCCACCTGCACATGCTCAACCTCATGCTTTTGCACATGCTGCTCATGAGTTTCCAAAGAGCAACAATTTGTGAGGCTGTGTCATAACTAGATTAATTTATCCAAGAAAAGAAAAACCCAGCAAAAGGTTGTCACTGAAACCTGGATCAACTTACTGATTTGACTTCTAGTAATAGTCTTCTACGTCCAGTGGTTAGCACTACTCAGTACAGGAGTATCACAAAAGAGGTAAGGGGAAAATTCCTAAGCCAGCAATACTGAAGCTACAGTTATTGGGAAAATACAAACCCAGCCAGTTCACAGTTACCAATGGTACTTCACAGATGACTGATATAATACTTTTTTTTTCCAACTGATTAAGAAATCTCAGTAAAAGATTGCAAGGTGAGAGTGGAAAGAAAAAAGAGCAAAGAAAAAGAAAACTGATGATACTGTAAAAAGCCTAAAGATTACCAACCACTTCAAAAAATAGCTCAGGTCAAAATTCTGGCTTCATACTCTCTCTCATCCCCTTACTAAAAAGTAGTTTCGTAACAGCATTAAAAACATTCATTATACTTAATTCCCTTCAAGATTTAAAGTGAAAGAAAAATAAAACAGCAGTGATACAATATATTCAAGATGTACTTTATGAGACTGGTAATACATGCCTCGGGCAGCTGAAGATCTTCAGCCTTTGGCCTTGTGCTACGCAACACACCCAAGGCATATATTAATGGCCCCATAAAAACATACCCTGTAATGACTTGCGGCTTAAATAAACATACTTGTCTTTCTCTTTTCCTCCTCCGAATATTGGATGCAGTAAAACTCCACCAGTCTTCAGTTCATATGCCACTATTTGATCTAACTCCTAAAATGTACAACATACGTAAGCAAACATAATTTTAAAAAGTAGAGAAATTATTTAAAGAAGACAGGAAAGCTTTTCATACCATTGTTCAAGCCATACCTCCTAATTAAACTTGTTTACAAACACAAAGAGCATTTTAAAATCAGGGATGTTCCTCAGCATGGCAAACAAAAATAAAACAGTAGAAATTAGCAGTTAATACTTGTTCTGGGTCTGGATTATGGGTCAACCCACAACAATATTTAACTACAATATGTCTAAAGAGTATTATTGTCCAATAAGTAAGTTGTCTCTGACCAAATGAAATAAAGGTTATCACCATTTCCTTGCACTGGAAATTAATACTGGGTATACCTACACAGTAGACTGCAGCATATAGAAGCTCACCTTGACCCATGCCCAAACCAGACAGAAGCCAGCTCTGAAGCAGAACAAGTTTGAATTTGTGTAGTGCTCTGCCCATGTCAATGAGCATACTTCAAGGCAGGATGTTTGCATGGGCTATCACCCAACACTCAAGATGGCTTTTGAAACAAATTGGGTCAGCTTGAGCACAGGGAGAGTAAATTGATGTCTGTCTGCAACCCAGTGTTAGTCAAGGGATTTCCAAATGTTGATCAATTCCTATCATCTTACACACTTTCCTATCTTGATAATACATTCCAAGCAGTAAAGGCAAAACTGGAGGCTGTGACAGTAGCACCTCTCAGTTCTATGTGGAAGCACTTAGCTAACTCATAGAGAAGAGCATGAGCAACTGATATCCAGAAGCAACTTCTGCTGCACGTAGCACTGAACTCTCAAGATAGACCTTCATCCAGTTCTGCTGTTCTCTGTAGCACCCACACTTCAGCACAGACAGCACACGACCGGTGAGCTGAATGGACATTAGGCAGATAAGGATATGGTATTGGGTCCCCACGTGAGTAAGAGATGCAAATGGAACCCACGGGGTTAGAAATCTAGTCTTTGGAATGGAAGAGTATGAGGAAGTGTTGAGAGGAAGAAGAAGAAAATAAAGGTCTTTCTGTGCGTGAATATTACTGGCGAAGAATGAGGAGTCACTGCTGCTATCACTAAAAAGTGCCTGTCTCGGAGCATTATATTCTGAAATGTAAGGTATAGACAGAAATTTCTTTTCCAAGAAAAGAAATCCCTCCAACGGGGATTTTTTGCTGCTTCATTATTTCATTTAGTACTTGAATGATACTAAAAGATATCTGATCCACTACTGATTCAAGCTAACACTGGAGCCTTTCTGAGCTATATGGACAGCCATCACAGCATAACAGAATTTACCAAATACATCTCCTTATGAATCCCATATTCCATTCTAAGTGTTCAAAAAAGTACAATCTTTTTTTACTTTTTCTTTCTATTTTTTGCAAAAGCCCAAACAAAAACTAATTGCACAGAAAGACCATGAAAATTATTATTCATAAGGCAGTCACAGAAACATATTTTGGTTAATATGTTTGGTGTTTTTCCTTGCAGCAAGCAGCAAAAATATTTCAGCTTTAAGGTTTGTCACTGCTAAACATTTCTTTAGGTTGTAATGCAAAACTATATTATATTCTGGTTTTACATTGCATCTTCTTTGATGTAAAATGTCTGAAAGATAAAAAAAAAATACTATTATCTTGTTACCTGCTTAATCCAGTGACGATACTCATTAACACCAAAGGTTTTTTTCATCCAAAGGCCATAAATATAACCAGAGATTCCCTTTAGCACCCATTCATCTGACCTATAATAAGAAAGAAGCATGAATTACAGCACTTCAGAAGGTATTTTGTAAGGGATGGTATTTTTGACCAGCTCAAAATAGCCACAAATTTCAGCAGGTTATATAACTTCTCTAAGTCAACAGGAGTCTGATGAGCTGTGAACCAATTTATGTATCTAACTTGGCACCTGGACAGGAACAATGAAACTGAAAAGCCAGTGAAAACTCAACTTCTACCACAGAAGCCCAGATTAAAATATAAAGGCAAACTATTTAGCTGAAATAGTAACAATAGAGCAGGGGATATGGACATTAAAGTTAAAATAACTGCTAATCTATATGATCTTCTCTTGCTGATAAACATCTCAATACAATGCAGAAGATCTGGACAGCAAGCAGACAAAATACCTATCTCACAGTTTGGTGGACACCCATTTATAAACACCTGTTTTGAGAGTTATGTTCTACAAGAGAAAAATATGGACAAAAACTATAAAATGACCATGAATTAGAATTCTAAACATAAGAATGATATACAGGGTGTGATAAAGTGAATAAAATAAAGACATAAATAAAGGGAGTCATTATGAGGGAGGAAAAAATTGTCTTAACCATGGAAGTAGGCTAGAAATAAGGAAGAGCAAGAGAAATTATAATAGTACAAACATCAATTTAAAAACATGTTGATTTCTTTTTTAAGCCAAGGATACTCTGGAACATACACTTTTGCCATGAAAAAAGTAACAGGCTCCTTGTACCTGATATGTAAACTATATGTAAAAGGCTTTAAAATAAATACTGATCAGAACTGCAAGAGCCAGTTGGAAGAGATTTTCTGAGATGGAGTTACAGGCAGCTTACCACACCAATGAATATGTCCATTTCACACTAATTTCTGCATTCCTCTCCCTGAACTTCAGAACTTATTAGTTCTGTGCCCCACAAGTACTTCCTATGCCAGCTACACTTCTTCATCCAAAATATCTGACAGAAATTTACTGATGATACAAAAGACTCTCCCTTCTAAAATCTCCAAGTGCCAAAGCACACTATGACATTCAGTAGCAATAATTTCTGAGAGAAGACATGTTCAATCTCTGCAGTCTTTGGAACCTTTACATCTCACATTCTCCTTTCAAACAAACAAACAAACAAACAAACAAACAAACAAACAAACAACAGCCATGGATTTTCATTTATTGAGCAGGTTTTATTATTTCTCCTTTTTTTTTCTTCCTGCTTTCTTCTACAGTTACCGTTTCACTTATTCTTCTGAAAAAATGCAACATGCAAATTAAAATTTTAGTTTCCTAGATTTTTCCCATTTTCTAGAGAGTATAATGGTAAAATACTTACCAGGACATTCTGGATATAAAGCATCCAAAAAACTGCTGGGCCAGGGCCTGTGCTAAGCACCTCCTTGTCAGTGGCGTTTCATCTATAATCATTGCGCTGTGTAAGAGATTTGTACTGGACCCCCATAAAAAGAAAATAACACAATATGAGCTCCAGCTCCAAAGAAACAAACTAGAGACCTTGCTTTAAAAGCCAAAACAAATACTTCCTTCAGTGGTTTTCCAATGAGATAGTAACATTTCTTTTTTTAATACCCTTAAGCCAGACAGATCTCCTGCTATTATCATCTATAAACAACTCTATGTGTAGAGACAAAGTAGTTTGTTTTAACTGGTGAAACTCTCTTGGATTCCTGGTACCCTACCCCAGCTGAATTAAAATAAAACATAATCAAACTTCTGCACTTAATTTGATCTTAAATATTTCATGCATGGTGTTTCTAATTTAGAGAGGAAGCCACTGCCAATTTTTTCTTAAAGAAGATACAAACCCAACATCTTTATAGCAGATAAAATTGGAAATGGTATTAAAAGCCTGTAATGTCAACAAAAGCCATTCTTTTCAAACTAGAGCGCCAAAAACTCAGGCTACAAAAACAGTAAGAGCTTCACGTATTTCTCAATAGTTTTGGATCTAGAGCTTCTAGGCCTGTGAATTTAGAAGGTGTAATTTTCTCAAATACTAACCTGAAAATACTCATGGATGCATAAGCAGCTACTTCAACATAAGCTTCATCTATAAAAACAGTCTTGAAACAGGAGTATGGATAGCGGCAGGTAAGAATCTCCTCATAAAATTCAAAAACCTCATGAAGGTATGACGTGGTATGTTTGAGCAATGGGAGAAGTTGTGGTAAGCAGAAGTGAGTTACCTACAAACAAAGGAAAATTTGATACAAGACTGACAAATATATTTAAATCCATAAATATCAAGAATATTATATAGCAGAAAAAACCCACAACACAACAAACACATAGCTGCTGTAAATTTAACAGAAAAAAAAGAATTTTCAAGCTGTGATGACTACAATGGCAGAAAAGTGCACCAGGAAGTCCATCTTAATTGTGAGAGCAACAACAGGAAAATCGTTTTTAGCAGACAAAGCCCAATAACAATGTCTACCTAGTAATGTCTATCATTTAAAAACACGTGACATTTTTCTTTGATTTTGTAATCCAATGTCTTTTGGAGATAGTATTTTTCTTTTATACAGTAAAGAATTAGCGATTTTCAAATCAGTCAAGCAGTGCTACCGTTTAGAAGACTTGTGACAGCTAAAACTACAAGTAACCTTTGATATTACTGTTTTTTCCACAAACCTATGATGCAGCCAACAACATTGACTTCAGCAGTGACACAGGAACCAAGCTGAGAATGATATATAACTTCAAGTCAGCTCTATAGAAGTCAAAACTCTCCAGAAATTTATCATTTGTTTTTTTTCAAATATCAACAACTGTTTTTTTTTTTTAAACAGCTATTATCTTTCACAAGTGAGTATGACTCACCAGTAAAAGTCAACAGAATACCATTGCTGAGGACTAAAATCTGATGTTTCTCTTTGGATCAAGTAAAACATAGCTATTTCCCAGTATTTTCCTCTCATGTTTTCAACAGAAGAATATGCGGGCCAGTCTGCTGATTATTAAAATGCTAAACTGGTAACTTAACCTGGCTGCCAAGTCCATCCTTACCCAATCTAAAACAATAGATGTAAATATAAACCGGGGGACTTCAACATTATGGTAGCAATCTGTTAAGAATGAAACCTCAATGTCAAATTTAGTTCAGAAGACTACTCAATTGTGTAGCAATAATTTTCCATCTACTACCAGCAACAGAATGGGTTTAAAGATACTTTAAGAAATATGCTTTTACCAACTACAACTAAATTAGCCCCATAAATTCAGGCATAAATGGAATTATTGCTCATTTAAAGGCTTTACCTTGGAGATAAATTTAAATTCAAGCATTACTAGACAAGTTTTATCATATAACTGTACTAATGGAGGTCATATCTGGACATACCCATATTTGACCAATATATACTGGTTACAACATAAAAATAGTCACTAACACTTTCAAAAAAAAAAAAAAGAGACCTCTATGAAGATTATTACCTCATGCATGTATGGATCAACAAGGATTTCAAAAGGTCCTATTGCCAAGGAGATGTTAGAAGCTGCAGTTGGAATAGTCAGCATGTAATGAAAAGTCTTCTTTCTCATATCATGGGTATATACAGTTTCCACCAAATCTCCGTTTGAAACAGCCACCATTGCAGCATCTACAGTATACTCAAGTTTCCAGGTACACAACTCAGAATATGAATCAACACAAGGAAACCAAAACCTAGGGAAGTTAGGATTGGGGGAAAAATGGTTAACAATTATACTTAACAATTATACTCTCTTTTTCACAGATGACTTTTCTCTCCAGTTCCAAACTATATTCTTAAACACTTTGAATGTTGACATACTGTCTCCTAGTATACAGTAATTTTATAAAGCACAAGTTTCTTTGTCATTACCTTCTGCTGAGCTATAAAGACTAGAAATCCTAATTACTAATCATTAGGTGCTGCTTCACATTGGTAAGCTCCTTTCAAGCACAAATTAAGCTTCAGAATTTTTCAAACTTAAAAAAATTCAAATAAATTAGTTGTATTTTCTGTAAGAAATACAGTCTAACATTCAAAGATAATTTTCTTACCTTGTAGAATTTTGATAACCACATGAAAAGACATGAGCCCCTCTTTCTGCCATGCTGCCCTCCATGTTGGGTACCACAAAATGAAGGCCTCCTTTTGGCTGGTCCAGAGAAAAGTTTATATGCACCTTCAGGACTTTTAACTCTGCAGCACCAAGACCAAAATTGGAGTAAATATTATTCTGAAATACCTTTCATGTAAGTTGTATATAATTCAGTCTTGGACTCTTGGTCTTGATTATGTGTTTACTTCATTCTCATGGACCTCCAGGTCCAGTTACAAAGCACTGCTCAACTGCTTACTAAACTGAGACCTCTTAAGCATAACTTACAGGATATGAATTTATAAGAATCTTTATTAATTAATAACAACCACAATTGGAGTTACATTTCATCTTCCAACTCCCCAATAGTAAAGAATCTATACACTGATTGTACCCTAACCATGGTCTCCTTTGTACCTTCCTGAAATAATTTTCTACAAAAACTGCATGTAACAGGCACATTCTTAAAAGACATGTTATTGTCATTTGCAGTTTCTTAAAACCTCTTATTATAGTTAAAGCTTTTCCTGTAACTTAAGTGTCTTTGCTTTGGTTTAGTTTCACAGAAATCTCACCTATGAATAGGCTGGCAAGAAAATAAATTCAAGCATATGGTGAAATTTATCCAACAAGTCTCACCATATTTTGGCATTCAAACTTTAAAAAGAAAAATTATACCTGTTTGACTATTTTCTCTTCTAGACTTACAAGTAAGACAACAGGAACTTAAACAAAAATTAGAACAAACAGAAGTGTCTTTCCCATTAAGGTGTAATCTGACAACACTGCATGAGTCAGCTTCATGATACAGTTATTATTCTCTCACAGGTCTCACAAATCCATGGGAAAAATGGATAAAACCATGTAAGAAAACAATACAAGAAACTAATAAAATCCATGTAAGAAAATAATCAACATTGGAGAGTGATTTATTAAAAGAGTTACTTGTTCCAGGATCGAGTATACCAGTTTATAAAGTAGTCTACTTTTTACTACCAAATCATTTTTAAAATGACCATTCTTCAAAGTGAGATGGGAAAAAATAAATATAGCTTTTTAGTAAAAGATGTATATGACATATCCTTGTAAATTATTTTCCCTGTTGGATCATATATATTGTAAGCAGCTTCAAAATTACAATTTAACACCCAATATACTCCATTACACCCACTTCCTCGTGTATTTCTGGGCTCATGACCACCCAAGAATGTTTGTAAAGAGTGTTAAGAAACCTTGCAACCACTTCTCCATATTACCAAGAAGTACGAAAGTATT
Organism: Strix aluco; assembly: GCF_031877795.1. NCBI lineage: Eukaryota > Metazoa > Chordata > Aves > Strigiformes > Strigidae > Strix > Strix aluco. The sequence continues at coordinate 14,451,838 of NC_133931.1, read as the reverse complement.
TTTCAGACTTCAACCAGAAAGATATGGGTGAGGCAAAAGGAAACAATAACCATCATTTCATAAAATAATGTAATGCTATTTATTTAAATCTACTACCTTCCTATGCAAACTCATAGCTAACAACTCTAGGACGTCTTAATTTCTCAGTATGGTTTCTTTACTGTACCATCAACATGTTTCCACAGCTCCGAGGGAACCTTAATGCAGAGTTCTCCATTTCCAGCATCTGGGTCCACAGCACTGACTGCGGCAGCATAGGCATTGGAAAAATAGTTGAGATTCCTCCTGTCAGAAATACCCAGTTAATTCTTAAAGTACATTCTAAACTACAAAAAACAACTTTGGAAGTTATATGATTTTCATGGTGCATGTTCAACCAAGTATTTAGTTTTGTTTCTAAAGGAGTGGATGGAAAAAAAGGAGTAAATATTAGATTTAAAAAAACAGAACTTAAAACTAGGCTCTTACAGAACTGATCTATGATCAATAAGACTTAATCCCCAATAAATTAAATGAGAAATGCTCAGTGTTCTTTTCTTCCCAATAAGAGTAATATTTACATTTATTGGAACAGAAATTAAAAAATTTTTTTTTAAAAATTTGGATTGAGTTTGTATGTTTATTCTAAAGATCTGTCTTGAAGATGTCCCTCCTTATATATTGCAATTTTGATTTTATATTGCTTTTCTAAATGTTGTAAGATTTTAGCTTGGCCATGATTTTTCTCCCCTTAGCTTGATGGATAGGAATAGTTTTATCTTAGGCACTTGTAAATATCACACAAAATATTAGATGCTGGAGTTTTGGCCTTAATACACAAACACAGAAATGCATATACTTTTTAGTCTCTAGAAACAATTTTTTTAAAGTGTTACCATAATTCATTTATTTAGGATGCAAACACAGATTTTTGTAATCAGGGTTGAGCTGTTGAAGCTACTATGTATCAGCTGCTAACTGACTGCACATTTCATTCCCAAGTCATACCATTACTTCAGTTATGACTTAGATTAACTGTTCTCTACTGAAATGAGCAGGAATATGCATATGTCTGCTGTTAAAGTGGTTATGAGCAGGATGCTATCTTCTTATTATTTAATGTGATTATGTTCAGAGACTGGAGGATGACCAGTCAAGTTCAAAAATAACTCTGCTTTTGCATTTTCATGCAATAGCTTTTATACTTTTTCAAAATGGATTTTTAAACTGTGTAGAACATGGAAGTAAAACCTTTCTCAACTCTAATCCTCTAGTACACAGAGTTCTTCAAAAGCTTGAACAACTATACCTGAAGAGAAAGTGTCTGAATTACTTACCACCTTTTTTCCCAGAACTGATGAATCCAACCACTATGGGGGCAGAGTCACAATCAAGGATAAAGCTACCATAGAAACACAGAATAGTCTGGGTTGAAAGGGACCTTTAAAGGTCATCTAGTCCAATGCCCCCTGCAATAAGCAGGGACATCTTCAACTAGATCAGGTTGCTCAGAGCCCTGTCCAACCTGACCTAGAATGTTTCCAGTGATGGGGCATCTACCACCTCTCTGGGCAACCTGTTCCAGTGTTTCACCAACCTCATTGCAAAAAGTTTCTTCCTTATATCTAGCCTAAATACACCCTCTTTTAGTTTAAAACCATTACCCCTTGTCCTGTTGCAACTGGCCCTGCTAAAAGGTTTGTTCCCATCTTATAAACTCTCTTTAGGTATCGAAAAGCTGCAATAAGGTCTCCCAAGAGCCTTCTCTTCTCCAGGCTGAACAACCCCAACTCTCAGCCTCTCTTCATAGTAGAGGTGCTCCAGCCCCCTGATCACCTTCTGGGCCCTCCTCTGGACATGCTCAAGCAGGTCCATGACCTTCTTATGTTGGGGTCCTCAGATCTGGACACAGCACTGCAGGTGGGGTCTCACCAGAGCAGAGTGGAGGGGGAGAATCACCTCCCTTAACCTGCTGGCCACGCTTATGTTGATGCAGCCCAGGACACAGGCTTTCTGGGCTGTGGGTGCACATTGCCAGCTCATGTCCGGTTTTTCATCCACCAGTACCCCCAAGTCCTTCTCGGCAGGGCTTCTCTCAACCCCTTCATCTCCCAGTCTGTATTAATATCAGGGGTTGCCCCGACCCAGGTGCAGGATTACCGCACCACAGCGGAGTAAATTAACTTTTGGCTGCGGACTCCACTCTTCCATGGAATCTGAAATCCACACAAAGCAGACATGATCTCACCTCAGGATTTTACTTTCATCTAACCATTCTCTAGTCACCACCCGCAGAGAAAACAGCATTCAACCCAAATTACAGTACCTTACTTGGAAGACTGAAGGGTAATTAACCATGCCAGAATCATCCTGTAAGTCTAGGTATGTCAAACACCATGCTTATATTCCTAGCCTTCCACATCTAAAAAACTTTGCTAAAAGACTGAAATATATTGAGAACATATTTTCATGCAGTTCTTCATCTTTGGCAATAATAGTGCACAAATTCCCTGGCACCACTACCAAAGACTGGGAATGTCAGGAGCAGTAAACTTGTCTACTTTGCTTGGAAGCTTCTGAAAATAGGACGTGAATAGTAAATTGGAGCATATGAGCATAGAAACACCCAAATCCCAAGTTTTAATACATAATCATTTTTTCCTTTTTCATAGCTGAAGTGTACCTAAAGATACGATATAATGCCAACAAGTTTTAAAAGCACAAGGTTGAATTTGTACAGTGGAATATACTCTAACTTCAGCTATGGTTCCAGAACAATTCAAACCAACTTAAAGCTCCAGCTGATGGGCTGTCTCCTAGTCTCAGCCACACATTCCTACTCTCTCACTCATTAAGGAGATTACTGTTCATCGACCCTGCGGTGATGCAGCTGAAAGTGCCAAATGGAAAAAAAAAGTCTTGCAGACAGCTTTCAGTTGCTCCCTGATCTGACATATTGAGGGGTCAAAGAAGTGCTACTACTGAGACATAGGAGACTGTCAATGGGATCATAATCACCCCAACCAATGGTGCTTTAAGCTGTCTCCAAATGGCATCCTAGGAAGGCAAACAAATACCATTGGAAAAACTCTCTTTAAAGAAAGACTTCATGACTAAGAACTATCTTTGTAATTAAAGAAACTGGCAACAGAAAATAGCAATAACATTCTGTTAGATTGTAAGGTCTCAAATGTTTAAATTTTAATCTAAACTAGTTCTGAAAATTCACTGTTACTGACAGGGGATCCCTTTCCAATATAGGAGTGAGAATTTCTTCAAGATTTGAGGATCGTGATGAGCTTGTGGTTCCATTTTAAACATCAATGGGTTCATAGACAGGAAAAGATTATTATTTTATAGCAAGAAAGGTAGACTCCACAGGGCTTAACATTTTATGGAAAACAGTCTATTCTGATATTTCTGTTTTTGTGAAGTGTTCCAATTCAAATGGGTGATTCATTGTAAAAGGAATCCATTAAAGGCTTAGTACCACAGATTAATTTTTTCATAGATTGAACTACTCTCAATAAACTGGATATGGACATTTTAGCAAAAACAGGGCACATGCCAAAAGTTACAGCCCAAGGAACAAAGATAAATTTTCCTAAGGCTAAGTGTAGACTGACAATGAAAAAGTAATATGCATTCATGTTTTTTCCTGGTAGAGATATATTTTATTATCAGAATTCACCCAAAACATTAATAATTACAGCCCACGTGCATGCTTGTTGACTAACTGGAACCAAGTGATCCTGCAAAGACTTATTTTTTAAAGCTACTCATTGATTTCAAATACCTCCATGTCAACTTTCCATAGCATCCCTCACTACTAGCTGCAGAGGTGCTACTTAACTGTTACACAGCCCAAACATATAGTCTATAAATCACTTTATTCTTACAGTACTTAACATCAACTTTGCAAAAGAAGTTCTTTGATCCACATGTAAATCATTACCTTTCATTACCTGCAATTCATTTACTATTCTACTTTGCTCCCCAGATACAATTAGCACTTGGTCTTGGAGTCCAACCCCAAAATATATGATATAGCATATATTATATCTAGTATATTTTTTGCATATCTATAAAAATATGTACCCGTATAGGTAATTTATTAATAAGGCAATGATTTGAATCTTTGGCACACCGAAAAACCCAATTTTCATTCTTGACCAAGGCTAAGGGCTTTGCCATCTCTTGCTTCAAAAGTTCTCTACACCTCTGTTTATTTCTAACAAAGTCTATCATGAATTTAAAACTAGATAAGCATCATACCAGTAGAAATTAAGGTTAGTTATTGCAGCAAAACAACACATGCTCAGTCCACCAGTAATTTTTCTATTTTGTGCACAGGCTAAAGGCTTGATCACTGACTTCTCAGAAGAAAGAATATTGCAAGACATGCCCTGAAGGCTACCACATTGCTCTCTCTCACAGTTTACTGATACTTGTAACTAAAGCAACAGTGAAGTTGGAGGATATCAAAACATCTTCATATTTTTAATGTTTAAAAACTATAGGCTTCAAGTTAAAAAAAAAAAAAAGCTGAACTAGTGAATGAACAGGTATACACTGCCACAGGTTAAAATTGCACTGAATATAGCATCTATGCACAGGAAAGCGTTATGTGCACATTAGCTAGCTATACAAAAATGTTATCTTCCTTTACACGAAATAATAATCAAATGCAATAGCTTCCCAACCCTGCACCATAGTTATCACACAAACATGTGAAGCACATAACCAGGCAACAGCAAGATCATCATAAACTTCACTTATCACAGATCAAACCTCTGCATCGAAACCCCAAAGTTTTGCTGCTGCTATTGAATAGTTTACAGTCTTACACACAGGATTAAGAAAACAGAGATCTCCTTTGTCTGTTTTGACATAAATAGGGCTGAGATACAAGCAGTTGTCTCAGTAGTCAGAAAACACTCTGTGGAATTTCTGTATACTATAGCCCAGAAAAATAAATCCCACTTCTTTTATTGATAGAATCGAGAAGCAACAATTTACAAGGAAAAGAGGGAAGGTAAGGAGGACAGAGCCAGCTGTAACACTCAACAACAGCAGCCCTAAGACAAGACCCAAACAGACGTTCTCCAACACTATTTTCAACCTTTGAAAGATTTCAAACTCTTCCTTAAAAGTATGATCAAAATGGGATTCTCTGCCACCTTGTGTACACATGGTAAAATTATGTGAATTGTTTTATACCTTACAGCATATCTGCTTAGCCAGGGAGGAAGTGATTATGTTACATAAGTTCATCCATCTGTTCTGATATGAAAAACCTATGATGTCCTGTAGCCTCAGGAAGAAATTACAAGATGGAAGACTGACTTTATTTCTAGATAAAACTGTGAAAGTTCTTTTAGTCGTTACATGAAATTATGGTTTGTGACTGATGGATAAACTGGCAACGGCATCAAAGCTGAAAATATATTTAATGCACTAATTAAAGTTTTCTAACATTTCCTAAAAAATTCACTGACTTTTAATTACATTTTTAGTGAGGATTTTTTTGTCGTTCAACAGAAGTGACAATATACAAGACCCAAAAAATATGTTTTGCCTACAACACTGAAAATGTGAAATGACAGAGATCATGTCTCACTGATTTTTGCATCAATAGATGATAAAACCCAGAAGTATTACTTGAACTGAAGACAAGCCGAATGTTCAAATTCAGAACACAAGGAGCTGATCTGACAGAAGATCTCACCCAAGAAGTAGCAAAGAACATCATGGTGAGACAGGAACAATTTCAGCTGGCGCTGCTTGTATTTCATAGACAAAGCTCTCTTTAATTTTGACTTTCTCAACCCTCTTTTAACTATGTTTTCTTGCACGCCAAAATTTGCACAACATAAACAATTAACCACCTCATTCACTTGATCTTCACCTCACATCAGCAAACATAACCTCTCAAGCCACAGATGCTGTAGCAAGTCTTCCCAAATAAATATAGTGGCTTTAAATAAAGCATTTTCCATTTTAAATTGAATTCTGTTACTAACTAAGGGCATAAGAAGACTGTAAAATATTTTAACTGTGATAAACAAGGTAGGTAGGAGTCCATTAAATTAACAACTTTTTCTACATAATGTATTCTTTTAGAAATCAACATTTAAGAATTATTAGATACAAAGATTACTACAAACCACTACTACCTCTAGAAGCAGTTCTTTGTAAAGAAGAGCTGAGGAAACCCACTGACAAATTTTTTCAGGTAATAATTCTAGAGGTTTTAGATTCCCAGCATTTCTGTTTGTAATTCTGCCTTAAGAGCAGAGGTGCTCTGTTTAATCAAAACCTAGCTACCATCAATCCTCAATACCCAGTTGTGACCAGATATTCCAATGCAAAAAAATACACATCTCATCTAATACTTTGTAACATAGCCTTTGACTTCCGAGACACAGAAAAGAGAGAAACTAGCTTTTCATTAAAAATATTTGGTGACCTCTGTCTTTCTTAACTATGAATAACACAGGAGTTATGAAATATAGAGACTTTCTGTTAAGTTTGGATAGCCCTGTGAAAGCCTGCAGCAGTGAAAACCACAGGCCACTGTAGTCCTGTGTGAGACAGTATTCCACTTTGCATGCACTGTCCTCAACTTTTGTTCACTGCTGTTAAACACGGTATTATGGAAAAAAGGATGATGTTCCACTATGCCACTAGGACGTTAAACAAAAACTCACTTTCTCCACAAAATGATAGAATTATCTCTCCTGATCCCTTTCTTGACATAAGGGAGTGCTCACTCTGATCATTTTGAAAGCTGCTCCTTTCTCACATCTTCCAGAAATTATTCATGATTCAGTTATTACAGAACCACAGAATGGATGAGGTTGGAAGGGACCTCTGGAGGTCACCTGGTCCAACCTCTCTGCTCAAGCAAGGTCACCTAGAGCTGGTTGCCCACACACATGTCCAGATGGCTTTTGAATATCTCCAAGGATGGTGACTCCACAACCTCTCTAGGAAAACTGTCCCAGTGTTCAGTCACCCTCACAGTAAAAAAATGTTTCCTGATGTTCAGAGGGAACCTCCTGTGTTTGAGTTTGTGCCCGTTGCTTCTGGTCCTGTCAGTGGACACAAGTTAAAATACATGAAATTCCATCTGAATACAAGAAAATGCTTTTCTTGCATCAAAACACTGGAGCAGGCTGCCCAGAGACACTGCAGTTTCCATCCTCGGAGATACTCAAAACCCAACCGGACACAGCCCTGTGCAACCTGCTCTAGCTGACCTTGTTTGAGCAGGGGGGTTGGACTAGGTCAGTAGGTCCTTTCCAACCTAAAGGACTCTGATTTCTTATCAGCTGCTGTTAAACACATATAGTGTTTTCATTAGAAGTTCTTTAACAATTTAGCAAACTGCAAATTCGACCAAGCCAGTCAAAGGAAGGTGTGAGAACACAAACATAAGTTACAGTAAAATCAGAAGAGAATACTTAATGAAAACATTTGCCCATGGTGTTTCTCTTACCAAAAACCAGATATGAGATTTTATCCAAAATCTCTTCCCGTATCATTTTCCCAAAACACGTGGGAAGCGACATGTTTCTAAACTTGCTCTTCAATATCAGATGGTGAAAAGATTTGAAACTTTTCAAATTTCAAAGTGAGTTTAGATAACATTCTAGGACTTACACCCTCATCTACAGTGCTAATAAATATTGAAAGTTTGATTCCTTTGGAAAGACCAAAATCTTTACTTTCTAGCTCTTCAGAACAATTAGAATCCCCGCAATGAGGATTCTGAATTTTTGACTTACCGAGCAATAGCAACGACTAAAAATTAAGGCACAAAACAGATAGGAATTACAGAATTAATAGGCTCAAGTGGTTCAGTATCAAGACTCAAACAAAATTTCAGAACTCTGATATCCAATTCAGCGTTCTATATAAATGGACATTGTATTTGCAAACTGAATTATTGAAACTCTTGCATAAGAGAAGAACAAAGGAATACAGAGTGTCTGCCATAAACGAACAGTTCAAATCCAAGGATGTGTAACTTAGGATAAAAAGTAGCACTTGAATCTCAGTAACTGAACAACATAAGTTATCTTTAATACTCTAGTTTTCAGACAACAGTCAGAGAAGTTTTAACCTGAAAACTGAGATGGGCTAAGAAACATCTCAAAGGCTCTAGTCATTAAGGCAATGGGTAGACAACCTCTTATATATCTAGCTACATCATTTGAGAATGCCACTATTCTCACAAATCTAACCAGCAGGACTGTATGAACTCTCTGCAGTTTGCTTCAGAATAAGTCTAGCTAGTTCCTACCTGCCTTCATCAGCTATATGAGTTAACCAAGGTGATATCACCTCTGAAGCCGCTTACTGAGCCCTCTCCGTCTTTTCAGCTAGCAAATCTCTCAGAGCAATCACTGCCCAAGGGGACACAACAAACAGCTGAAAGTCAGTAATAAGCATCTTAATTTAGCAGTCCAATAGTTAACCTGATACAGTCACATGATTTGCCTTATTCCTATTATTTGTTTCAAACTAATAAGCTAATTATAGGTAAGGTTATCTAGACATATAAATAAAATCAGAAATAATTCTTACAAAATCTTATTAGGAAAATGTGAAACATTCCCAAGAACTTTGATACTATATGAATATTCTTAGGTTTAAAAAAAGGAAGGAACAAAAATGATCATCCAGTCTGACATTACACATCATAAAAATCAGGACAATTTTCACAGGACAAATTATCAGAATGTAATAGGTTTGGTCTACATAATATTATACTGATGCAACCAAACTCATTTAACCAACTGTGGAGTAAAAAATAAACCCCCAAAACCCCCCACAAACCCCCAAATTAAGGGCAAACCTCTCACATGGAACTCTCATATGAATGTAGTTACACCACTGTAAAGTGTTCTCTGCAAGAATATAAACAAAATGCTATTGCCACAATAATGTAACAAAATTTTCTTGAAATAAATGAGAGTAAAAGTTGGGCATAGATAAACCTGAAGTCCATCAAGGATAAAGCATTTTAGTCAATGGTGTTTTCTTACCAGGGAAAAAATTACATGAGAAGGACAGTTTCCTAAAGGACTGAGAATACTATTGGCATCTACCACTTCTCTCCCCATAAAGTACTTTAAAAAAAAGTTTTTGATACTTTTACAAAAAATTACAAGGAAATGTTAGTAGAAAAAATTCTAAAGAAGAATAGCATAAGAGTCAAAATTACTGTCGAAATACTTTCCCCAAATTAAGTCACCATACCAAAAGTTACCATTAGGAAATCACCAGGTAAAACTTGCCAGTACAATAAAATAGGTCATGCTTAACAGCAAAAGAAGACACTACATCTGCAGAGTTTTAAACACATCACTTACTGCTTTGACTCATGGTGACAAACCTCCAGCGTTGGATCGTTATAAATGAAAGCTGCTTCTAAATCGTTGACTCTTACTCTGTAAATCCGGCACTGTTTACTGTTCAGTTTGATTCTATTCAGGTTTGCAACTGTGGGAAATATTGTCAGTTCCACATAACCCTATGAAAACACAAATCAAAACCTTCTATAAAATCTTTACCAACTCGCAAAGTAGAGATATATTAAAAAAATTCTTATTAATGCATTTCAAAGGAAAAATCATAGGGAAAAAAAAAGTTATTTTTTTATTTAAAAAGGTAAGTGGTTTGCCCTTTTAGATGTCTAGAATACATTTTCTTTCACACCATTTAACAGGCAAATTTTCCCAGCTGTGAAATAAAACCAAACAAAACAAAAAACTTCAACATGACTAATAATCCTGTTTGTTTTACTGGAAGTGATCTGCATCTGTTGATTAGATTTCAAGTTACTAGCATCACTATGTTTTTCACCTCTATGTTTCAGGTTTTGGTAGCTGAACTTGAGACAATGGTTTTTAAAACATAAGCACAATCGATTTAGGTACATATCTAAATTCACAAAAAGCCTGAATGACTTCAGGCCTGAAACTGTGAAGGTCTCTTCAAAGACCCAGTGAACTCACATTTAAGCAAGAAAACTCTATAACCCTATGCCTAAATCAGCTAACGTTTTACTGAACATCAATTTGCATTGCAAATTGCTTTGTAATATTATTTAAAATGCAGTGATTTTCTTTTAGAAAGCTTTTCCTTACAGAGATTAAAGTGTTCACAATTAGAAGATATTGTATTTGATGCATCTCAAGGAATGACAGACTTATGAGAGGCATCAGATTAGAAAGTATAAAGAAGCTGAACAACATAATTAGCTAGTGTGTACAGCTGTTTCCTCTAAAATCATGAAGAAAACCCAGACTTTGAATTTCTACTTTCACATTTTATTAAAAAATACTTACTACAACAGATTTTCTCTGAAAATTTATGTTGTTGATACAAACTACCTGGTGAGTTGTGCTGGAAAAAAAAATAATAATTTAAAATAAGTAAGGTTTTGCACAAATGCCAGCATTTAAAGTAATATTTTAACTCAGTTTTAAAAAAACAGAGAGCTTATACAGGATGTATGTACATATAGATAACTACTGCATATAGCATAAGAAGAATTCATGATCATCTAAATCTCTTACATGGTCCAAAATAATTAATGAATAGAAGTTGCAGACAAGGTCAGAAAAGGTCCAATAAAATCAAATATAGTATCATACCAGTATATTACTAGCAATACAGAAGATACCATTGCTTTTGAACATCACGTAACAGTATGTAAAAATATAGTATTACTAATGATATAGAATCAAGTTTGGTGATGTGCAGTATTAGAAACAGCACGCAGCCGTAATATTTCCAATCAAAGACCTGTGGAAAATTTATCTGCTGAGTTGACTCTCATACATAATTTATGTAGGCAGGTACTATACAAGAAAAAAGATTTAGTATATGCTTTTACAATTAGTGTATCATAAGAATTTATTATTTTAAATAATGGTTATATATTCATCAAGATAGGTATTTTAAACAAGCCAAATGCATTTGCTTAAATTTTGAATGACATATTAGAACTTCCGGTAAAAAAACCTCTGATTTAAAAAACAGGAGATAAAATAATAATTCCAACTTTTTTAAAACTCTGGAAGTTACTTCTAAATTTTTCTGTAGTAGGTGGCATCTTCACCACACTCTACAGTAGTGCTATTCATGACTCAAGATACAACCATGTAATAATTCACCCTTTATGCCACAGCACGCATTATATGCACGTACTTAGGTACCCTGTGCATTAAAAAGTGACTTTGCTTCAGTTGAGCAAGTTCAGTAAAATTCCCTACAAGAGAACGATAACATCTAGCATCCAGTGATGGATTCAGACATTGCCTACACATTAAAATATATACAAAAATTAGAGTGATTCTATTTAGAAATACATTTGTGTTACAGATTTATAAAGAAATCATGGAGGTATAAACAGAAATACATAAAGACCACGGAAATCCACAACCAACTGCTTTACAGCTTGGTTATAACCAAAATAATGAATGTGTAAAAATGACAATTTGCTTAACAAAGCTGCTTGCCACAAATTCAAGCACAACAGTAAAAATGAAACATGGTAGCATGGTCTGTAGTGCTGATATTGTGTGAAGAGATCTCCAAGGTTTGAAGAGCACAATGTAAATATCTTTATAAGATGAGACTGCACGGTTGACAGACTCACTGTCCGTGAGTCCATTTACACAATAAAACATACACCTACAACACACGTTTTCTGAATGCAAGCTACATCATAAGCAATAGTTCCAACCTTCTCAGGTAAATAATTACTGATCAGCCTGTTTCAAATGTGCATTGGTCTCAAGCATAGCAACTTTAAAAAACATGGATACTTATAATTTATATGGTCTTGGGCTCTCAAATCCTTTGTCTCCTTTCTTCCTATTCATCCTGAACAGCAGCACTAAACACACACTGCTGACCGTCACACTGGCATCAACATCATCCTCACTTGATGGGTCCTTTGATTTTTCCTTGTGCCAGGTTGTATTTGATCACTCATCTCCCCAGTGGATCTGTGACTCCCCACAGTCAGGCATCTTCAGCTCGAATGAGCACCATAGTTATAGCACAAACAACACTCAAGTCTTTCTACATAACCTTGTATGAGTGCAGCACACAACCCTGCTCCCCACTGGGGGTACGATACCAGTTCAGAGGCGCTGCGTTGCTTCCTTTCCGCAGAAGCTGCGTAAATCAACCGGCTCAACGGGCAGTGGACGTGGGAGCTACTCAACCAGGAAGGCCGCGACCAGGGCGGCTGGGCAGGCACAGCCGAGGGGTCCCCGCTCCTGGGACAGCCGGCTGGGGCAGCGCTCTCCGCTGACAGGTGGGAGAGACGGTGCCGGGGGGCGAGTAGGCCGGGAAGGGGAGCGCAGGCGGTGCCGCAGAGCCCCCCGCGGCCCGGCCTTATCGTCGCTGCGGACGCGGGCGCTGCTCCGGGAGGCGGCTGGGCTGGGAGCTCCTGCGGCTCCTTCTCGTCCGGGGCAGTCGGCTGGGCCCGGCCGGCATGGAGGGCAAGGGCAGCCCACCGGCACGGCGCGGGCTCCTCAAGCCACGCAAGAATCCCCCTCAGCAGCGCGCCCGCCGGCACCCGCCAACGCTCTCCCACTCTGCAGCGGCCGCCATTTTCTTACTAACCTTTGACCCCTGGCGGTTGAAAGGTCACAGCCCGTTTAGGGGAGCTTTATTTCGCTAACAATAGAAAGTCTTTTGGAATCTTGTTTTTCGAACGGTAGTCTACCGATGTCAAGGCAACCATAGGCAAAAAAAGTAACAAAACAGCAAAAATAATCCAAAAGACGGCGCCGGGTCATCTCTCTTTGCGCACGCGCCCTGCAAGTCTCCCGCGCAGGAGCCGGAAGGCCGCGACTCGCGCATGCGCGCGCACTGGCGGGGGCGGGGCCGTGGCCGCAGGGCAGCAGGGTGGTGGCGGGGCTGAGGGCTGCCGGCGACTGCCCTTGGGTGAGGGGGGGCAGCTCCGCTTCGCTCGCGGCTCCAGCTGGAAACCTCGGGTCTTGTGTAAGGCTCAGGTCCGTAAAATAACTGTTCAGTTTTGACTTACAGTCGGGGGTTTATTTCATGAGAGGGGAGCACCAGCCCCAGCTCACCCCTCAGAGGCCGCGGCAGGCTGCCCCGCCATGGCGGCCCCGTTGGAGTCAGCGCGGGGCTGCTAAAGCTACCGCCGGTGTCCGGCTGTGCCCACTGCTGCTGGCTAACTCGCGGGAGCGCTAGTAAAGCTCCGGTGACTGACAAACACATGTGCTTGAATGCACAAACTAAGGTTTAATACCTGAACACTCAGGGGCCAGGCTCAAGGGCAGACCCGACACAGACTCACAGGACGATACTAAAACACATCAGTCTTCACTTTTGAATCAAAAAAAGGATTTAAGACAACAACGCTGCTGGCAGCATGGCACAGAGCCACAACATGAGATCGGGTTCAATGGCCTCTTCCCTTCCACCCCAAGTGTGCTGTGGAGTGTCCTTAGTTCCAGTATCAGGACCCAGTATGAAGTTTCTTCATAACCGAGTTTTGTGCTAGTATAAGCAAGTTTTGATTCATCTATCCTCTTTTAAAATAAATGCTTGCATCAAAGCAGCTAATGGAGTGAGCCCTTTCAGGATCAGCAGTTCCTGAAGTTGAGAAAGCATCATCTCATTTTCAGTGTCTGAGAAAACAGAAGCACTGTGAACATGCAAAAATTATTTATATAAACCTGAATCATTACCTCAGCACTATGATACAGTGCTATTCACAGAATACTTAAACTCTTTCACAAACAAACCCCACTCTAAGTATTTGTATCACAAACTACAAGACTGTTAATTGTCTTGTGTATTTAAACAAGGGAACCTTCCGTGATGCAATGGAAGTTAGTTTCAAGGCTTTCATGTATGTATTGCCATTGATCTCTGAGAGGGAACCTTCTGGGGCGATTAAAAGACCACAGCTGCTGAAACCAGACTGAACAAAGCAATTCTTCCTGGCAGAGTGCCACTGTAAACCAGCTGAGCCCCTCCACAGCTGGGTCAAACACCACACTTGTACACTTCAGAAATGAGAGGCACAGGAACTGATCTCGCATCAGTGCGCCAAGAACAAGCAGAGCTCAGGAAGTAGTTTTAATTCAGCTTTTTATCTGTAACAAAATTCCAAGGATGCACACACCCATCTTAAGAGTTACATCTGATGTATAGTTTCTTTCTCCCCTCACCCTACATGTGGCATGCTAGCAGTTCCAAGGTTTTTCATACCTTACATCTGAGTTTGATGTAACAAATGCTTTTTGCATAACCCTCCCCTCCACATTTGTTAAGTTTAAAAAAACCCAACAATATTAAACTCTAGTTTACTGACATGCAAACAATCCTTCTTAATGATTACAAAATTTCAATTTCAGGCACTCAACTTTATGACAGTATCATTAAAAAATCCTGTTTCATTGCTCTACACAGAATAATATTCCACCCCAAGTTTTCAAGACAATTTCTATGTGCAGTTATTTGCCATAACAAAGTTTTTTTTAAAAATAATCATATTACAAGTTTTATAAGCTCTCTTTAAAAAGCAAAAGGTAGTCTTCTGTAAAACATTAATTTTACCTCAGCTACATTGTAACGTCAGTTTACAGAAAGTGCATAACACAATGTCCAACTATTCTCTCATATCTTCATTCAATTGCAATTTGGTTTTTTGTAATATTTAAAAGGCAATTCTGCCAAGTGTTAGAAGTGTCAAGAGCCTGTGCTAATGTTATTCACAGACATGACCACAAAAAGAACCACCTTCCAAAATCAAGACTGGTGTTTAGTTTCAGCGAGGAATAACTTGTTTATGAGCTTGTCAAGGTCTGCAGTATTCAAAATGTCAACACTGCAACAAAATCTTCTTTAAGAATGCTCACTGATGGGCAAAAGACTAAGTATTCCATTTTGCTGTTGAAATCGATTCAATTGATTCAATTATTATCAAGGAGGTTTTATTTTTTAATGTCAGACTTCAGATTACATATAGACAGATAAAGTGTATTCAAGAAGTAGCTTGACTCCTGGCATAACTACAGACACAAAGGAAAAAGAAGGTGGGCAAGGGATGGTGAGCAAGGGCTGCTGACATGATAGTTCCTTAGAACAGGCAAGTGTCCTCACATTCTACTTAGCTGAGCAGAAAACAGAACTCATTCAAGAAGTTTAGCTGCTTAAACTCAAGAACACCATATAATATTGGTTGACAACTCCTGTCCTCAGGAGGAAGGAAGAAGCAACACTCACTCCATTCAGTATTCTCAGTTCTTAAAACAATATTTGTTAGGAGATGGGTCTTCTAGAATTATAAACTTTAACACCATTCTGCATTGAGGAGCGAGCATATTTTGTCAGAAGAACACCAACTGTCTGCTTCTCTGCACATAAGTCTCTATAGAGGAAATAAAGCAAATGACATTGGCATTAGAAATATTCTCATACAAAATGAATCCGTGACATACTTGTAAGTATAGCAATAAACTGGATTATGGTATTGGGGGAGTTAAAAAAACCAACTACCGTAACTGTCACACAATGCTTTAAGTTACCTTAAGTTTAGAACTCGGCTTGACATTTAAGCAACAGGCAAAACTACATTATTTTATAGGACAAGAGGAAATGGCCTCAAGTTGCACCAGGGGAGGTTTCGATTGGATATTAAGAAAAATTTCTACACTGAAAGAGTTGTCAAGCACTGGAACAGGCTGCCCAGGGAAGTGGTTGAGTCCCCATCCCTGGACGTATTTAAAAGACGTGTAGACGTAGCGCTTAGGGACATGGTTTAGTGGCAGACTTGGCAGTGTTAGGTTTACAGCTGGGCTTGATGATCTTTAAGGTCTTTTCCAACCTAAATTATTCTATGATTCTATGATTTACTTCAGAAACAAGGATTTTGTTTTTTAGGGGGGTTGGTTGGGTTTTATTATTGCTGTTCTCTAAAAGGTTTTCCATCTAGCAAAACAGTTAACTTTGAACTACT
The DNA here is from genome assembly GCF_031877795.1 of Strix aluco. NCBI lineage: Eukaryota > Metazoa > Chordata > Aves > Strigiformes > Strigidae > Strix > Strix aluco. Next base: position 14,435,838 of record NC_133931.1, on the reverse strand, counting down.
TAATAATATCACAGTAAATTCAGAGCCACTCATAAACTTTTGATACAGTTACTTCTGGGTTACCATCTCTATCTGCTCACCTGCATCCTGGCTGGGCCTTCCAGAAAGCACTGTGGTGTAAGTGTTAACCACCAGAACAAGAAAAGACACAGCACAGGAAGCACTACTGCTCTACAGTTCTTAAGTTATAAATATGGAGACTGACCATGAATGTCAGGAGGTTTATCCTTTGAGTTAAGTCCACCTCAATCAAATAAGAGAGTTACCGCCCATTTAAATTTAGTAGGATCAGCTTTTTTAGCACGTTTAAATCCAATGAATATAGCTACAGTTCCTAGGGGTGGGGATTCTATTCATACAGAATTCATATTCATTTAAAATGGAAAGAAGCAATCACAGCTGATAAGAAGTCAGCTATGCAAAAAGGGACAAACATAACACTAATTATATTTTATTAAAAAGAAATATATCCTTACTGTATATAGGGGGTAATATCCTCTTCTGTCCACTTTTCCCGTATGCTGAATAAGCTGTTGAATCTTTCCTGATTGTCTTCAGGTAAGTCTTCCACTTTTAGCAGAAAGATGGTCTCTGGTCTTGAGGTTCTATCCACAAGTGCCAAGCCCTGTAGATCAGCATCAGAGAGAAAACGTTAAGTAAAGACAAAACAATTAAACTTCCTTCTTTCTGGAGATAACCCATACAAGTTGCCCTTTGCACCTCCAAAGCCTTCTAAAAGTGCACTGCTAGAAGCAAAGTGAAAAAAGTATCATAAAGGTGCTGTTTTACAGGCAGTGTTTATCATTTCCTTTAATGACAAGGAGGGAGGGGGAAATCCATTAAGACATCTAAGTCTCCTTTGAGGAGCAGAATTTTCATAGTGCTTGCTACTCTACTGGCTGTCACTACAGTCTGCTCAACAATAGCTTCAGCTTCTGTTCTAGTTATATTTACAAGTATTAACTATACAGCTGCAACTTTTTTTCAAACAGTGAAATGTTCCAGACTTTCAGAAGCCTGAACTGGTGTGATTCCAGACTACCGGTGCTCATAGTGGATGTCACAAGATGTACTTAATAACACATTCAATCCCCATTCATTGATAAAATCTACATATGACTCAAGTCAGTTAACAGCCTACTCATGGAAGAATCCATACTTCTTTGTTTTTACCTTAAGCTGATCAAGTCTTGTTGTCATCCCTTCAGGGACACTTTGTTGCCAGACTTCTTGAAATTCTGACAGATTGAATTTAACTGCATTTTGCAAAAGCATTTGCGCTATAGCTCTGCATATTTTATCTTCATGCATTTCAAAGTAAACCTCCCCTGCTGAGAAACAAAAAATGGGTTATCCTGGGTTCTTGCTTTTTGATAAAAGAACGGAGAACAGCCTCATTTTTCCATTCTGTTCTACAGTCTTCTACAAACCAAGTATCCTGTTTTTTCTTTTCCTCAGGGTGTAACCTGACTTAGTATTACTTTGGATAAATTATGGTATCTTCTCATTCTCAAGAACAAATTAAGCAGAATATTATGTCTGTGTGCAGCACTGTCCAAGCTACAGTACTCATTATCAATAAATGTATTGGCCTCCTATCTTTTCCCCTCTCACAGTAACGTTGTTTCTCCTACAGCTTTCATTCCTATTTCTGAATGGCTTGTATTAGTGTTTGCTGTCTGTGGTTGAACAATTAACCAAAACTTCTCTTCCTTAATCATCCTTATGAGATGAAGTGAATAATTAGAATTTATTTTCTTTCACACTGACTTGGCTAAAATTCTCTGAACAACATCAGGCATAAACACTTTCTTCAACTTTTTCAGTCACCTCGTCTTCCTGCAATTCAAACTTGTTCCTTGTGCAACCTCCCTAAATATTCTAAGACAATCTGTATCACTCCTACTACTTTCCTATGTCCTTTACAGTTGAGCACAACTCCTACTTCAGCCAAAGGTGAGATGAAAGCAACTGTGCAGAAGAATTCATACTGAGATTAAGGCACTGAAATATTATGTCTGTGTGTGAGATGGGCAACAGAGATTTAATCAATACAATCAATGGATCTTGTGGTGCAGTTCAAGTGCCCAAAGGCAGATGTCTACTCCAGCTAAGCTGAATTCAGGGAGGTCTACACACCATTGACTATTCACAATAGCACAATTAATTGCTTAAACATCTGAGACCTCCTAGGGTATCTAAAGAGAGATTCCATCTAAATTTTACCAGTGACCTGTCTCTATTCACAAAATTATGGCTTGTAGACACCTAATAAATCACTTCAGGTACCTCTGATAGTTCCTGATTTTTTCCCTAGTGTCTTGTACAGTTTAATACTTTTTCCTATGAAACTTTCTCTAACAATTTTACTGATTCTTAGCTCAGTTTGCTCCCTCCTTTTACTGGCATTGTAGCAAATTCATTTATTTGCGCCATCCCCACAAACTCTGCATTTACTCATTAATGTTTCCTTTGTACAAAATTTAAATATGCATGTTTTCTCAAACTTACCATCATCAGTGTACTTCCTTCCATAGCTTAAAAGAATATGTTCTATCATCTCTCTGAGAAAGGGAGAAAAAAAAAAAAAAAAAAAAAAAAAGAGAAATCAAGGTTTAAAACTGTCTACTAGATCACTACAGAAACAGTTACCAAGAAGATGAAGGAACAGGTAAAGTAAAAAAATCAAGGAGAATGAAGGATGGGACACGCCTTCATGACTGAAATGAACAAATTGATAAAAAACTTAGAAGTAAGTTAAAAAAAGGACAAAAGGGGACAAAAAGGACAGATGGAACTTAACTCATGTCATCTCCAAAAGTCTCTTCCACTTTCTAGTTATAACTAGTAAAGACTAAAAGGCTAAGGAGAATAAGGAAAAGAGACTCTTGCAATGTCGCTTCTTTCCAATGAGAAATGACGCAAGTCACAAACTTGGCAGTTAATTACCCCTGACTGAATAGCAGGCATTTTTCTAGACCCCTGGCGTAAAATTACAACCTATCTGAAGACACTAATATTAAAGTAAGATTTCTTTTTGAACCAAAACCCAAATAAATGCAAAACGCTACATATTATAAACTTAAGACTTTGTTTGAATGGTAATCTTAAATTATTTAATGACTCCAAATGCCAGTACAATGAACTCAACTCTTCAGATTTGAATTCAGTATTACACCAGAAAAATATACCACCATCTCAGACATTATGCAAGACGTAAACTAAACATTTCTGGCTACCTTCAGAACAAGCATTTCAAGATGGTCAGTAATTTACAGCTTAGACACATGCTACTTCCATCATTTACAATTCAGCAGAAATGTTTCTACTATTGAATCAATAGAAATATTACCAACAGATGCTAAGATCAGTTTACTAACCTGTCTAAACTACTAATCCCCTTGTATTTTCTTTGGCTCTACAATATACATCATTAACACCACAGTAACTGGAATCTAGAGTTATAAGAGTATAATTCTAATAAATAATTAATGATTGCAACTAGTAATAGTTAATAATGATTGTAGACAATTTTAAGTACTAAAAGTAATGGCTTACGTGGGCTCTAGAGATCCAAGTTCCTCAAGGCAGGTACGTAAAGGAACCTTACTTAGAGACCAGGACTCTGAGTCTATTAGTTGAGTCACGTGATTCAAGAGTTTCATCTCATAGTCAAATTCCAGAATTCTCCAATATCCTACCAAACAGAAAACCACAAAACAGCGTTAGAAGAAAAACATTAACACCTTGATTCTATCCCCCTGAAGATACATTACAGGAGTCCAGACATTTAGGTCACACCTTTACAAAGTACAGCAACAGCATTCTGTCCTTTTCAGGATTAAAACTGAGAAAAAGAACAGAATAGTAAGAGCAAATGTAAAGGAGAAAGAAATTAAATCATCTCAATTATTTATAACTGTTTATGTTATTAACTGCCACAGATACAAAGACACTACAAATCCCATCGCAAGATGAATCAGGCCTGGAAAAAATAACTAATTCAGACACAGAACTGCATGAACAGAACTGGCTGCACTGACTCTGCAAAGTGGCAGTTCAAGTCCAGCCGAGTTCACAGAAATCCAGATGTGACAAAGCACAGCTCTGGTACAGTGGTGCTGTGCAGCTGCAAATGACAAGGAAAGTCATCTGTGAGATTGTCCTCACCCACCTCATGGGACAGTATAGAAAAGATGGAGCAGAAGTCTTCCCAGTGGTGCTCAGTGATGGGACAGAAGGCAACAAGCACAAGTTGCAATAAGGGAAATCCCAGGTGGGTATTAGGAGAATTTTTTTCCCGATAGTCAAACACTGGAACAGCCTGGACAGAGGTCGTGCGATCTCCGTCCTTGAAAATGCTCAGAACTTGACCAGCCAAGGCCCTGAGTAGCCAGCTCCAAGTTGTCCCTGTTCTAAAGCAGGGGTTTGGACCTGATAACCTCCAGAGCTCGGTTCTGCCCTAGGTAATTCTATGACTCTAGGACTGCTGGCAGCTGGTGTCCAGGTGAGGGTCTGGACTTGGCCAACTATAGGATGAGTACGACCCGTCCCAAGGTGAGGCACTTGTTCCAGCCTTGCCTCACAGGGTAGGGAGACTTCTGAGATAAATCAGCCTGGGAGGAACAAGAGACTATGAAAGGACTGGGGTTACCTAAGGATCAGCTATTTTTGCCTCTGGAACTGCAGAAAGCAGTACCCACTCATCCACAAAGAGGGCAACCAGCCAAAAAATATTTATGCTATGGGTGGGATACTCTGATGCCAGTGTTTGTAGAAGCAAACAAGGAATTACCCTGCGAAGAGCCAGACTCGTCAATGCCTGCTCAGTTTTCCCCTTTTGATCAGCTTCAAAGCAGCAGAGGATATAGGAAATATGGAAGATCTTAGTACTTTGAAGTAACTTGCACCTTGAAAGACAAGGATGTGGATTGGGCCTTAGAAAGAGGAGATATTTTGTGGGAAAAAAAACAAACAGGGCAATAATATTCTTTAAGAGATGAATACCTCCAATTTTGCAGGCATCTATAACCTGCAATTGGTGCATTATTTCTTCTTCACTTGCTTGAATCAGACTTAACAAATCTTCCGTTGTATACTGCAACAAGGGAAAAAAAGGAGGAAATAAACCAGGTTATCCTTGTTCCTTTGCTTCAGCAAGCATGCAAAATGCATTATAAGATATAATGAAAGAAAGACTTAGAAGATTGTTGGGGTTTTTTTTTCCCCACAGACTCTGAATTTTCTAAGGTTTACCACACTCTCTGAAACTTTTCCTGTAACTTACATTTTCCCTCAAAGGGTTCTTCAATATAAAACACAGTCTAACTACAGGGAAGTCTTTGTGCCGTGCAGAAGTAATATACCTGTACTCCCAGGATGTCAAACTAGCACAAGTAGGCACCGTAAGTAAAGTACCACAGCAAGAATGAAAAGTCAATGTGTTCTGTCTTTCCTAAATCACATATTTTAATCTGTGGCTTCCTTACAGTAATACCTTATAGTGCTATAGTTCCTTATGGTTCCTTTCCTGTAGTTCTCTGTGTATGAAACAGTACAAATAACTGAACAGTAAGCCACCAAAACACAGTAATTTGTTTTCAAACAGATTAAAGATGGCTTATTTGTTGCCAGCACCCAATAAATATTAAGTGCAAGCAACAACACAGCAAAAATTTTTACTACACACATGTTGTTTGGAATTCCAGTGAGAATTAGTCACATAGGAAAGAGCTTTCCCATGGAGAGCTTTGAGATTAAAGTTCTGCCAGTGGCATAGCTAAGGTTCATCAACATTTATCAGATATATCTAGCTGTTCTCTAGTAAGCTGATACATGAAACATTCTCCTTCAAAACAGAGAAGATAGTCCTCAAACTAGGCAGTAACGTCTGGGGAGATATTGACATGTTTTTATAAAATACATTTAATACTATCAGTAAATACTATTGCATATAACATATTTTTGTGTTGCTAGCCTTTGTCAGTGCTTATAATTCCTGGACATGCCTTCTTTTGCTGCTGTGCCTTCTATGCCTAGACCAGAGTAGGTAGGAAAAATGAAAGCGGGAAAAAGCAATGCTGGGGGAAAGATTCTGAAACTTATCAGAAGTTAGACTGTTAATCACCCAGAGAGAGGCAGCATTTCCCGCCACAGGAGAAAAACATCCATGCTTGTATATGCAATCAAACAGATTGTTTGTTAGTATCCGCTTCAGCCAAGACTCAGTGTAAAATACTTTGGAGCAACCATTTCTGTTTTTTTAAGTCAAACGAAAAACCAACCAAACTAACAAAACTCCAGGATTTTTACAAGACTTTTATCTGACATTATATGCTGCCCAGTCCAGGTCTCTCCATTACTATTTACATCCTAAAGTGGATTTCCTGGAAACATAAAAGGGCAGCAGGAAAAGGATTTTACTGGCATCTTCCCTTTTTATAGTGTCAGTCTTATTTTCTGCCTTATATCATCCTCATCATTCTCTGCAACTCCCTGCTTCTTGTCATCATAAATTACTGATTAGCAAGTGACTAGTATGTGGGTGCCCTGTGACCTTATTACTTAGCTCATACATGACGTCATACATAACAGCCCTAAAGAAGGAGGGAAGGCTACAATACACCTTTAGTCACGTAACTCTCAAGGAATTTACAAAAGGTTCTGGAGAGTGTCTTCAAGAAACTCCCCACATAAAATGGGAAATCCCCAGTCTCTTTTGGTCCTCTTGTCCTGCCTTGTCCTCTTTTCACTAAAAAAAGGTTGTTTACCTGCTACTCAGTGGAAGTGCTAATAATTACTATATTGATTAGAATAGTATGCTTAAAAAATTAACTCAGAGCAGCACTGTGAAACATGGGAGCAAAGACATTTTTCTAGTTAAGAATGTATCTTCTCTTTAATTTGCCCATTACCGATCACAAGAAAGTAATTTATATAGCTGATTTACCTTTGAAAATGTCAAAGTCTGATCGTTCTGACTATCTGGCCCTTCATATGGATCTTCCATTAAAAGCTTCCTCAGTTTCTTTAGTTTCGGTCGACATCTCCTTAATTCCCAATAGTTATTGGAGAAACCAGCAATCTACAAGAAAAAACAGTGACTCTTAAAAGATTTTAATCTACCATTTGGATTCAAAGAAGCTTACTAAAAATTATCAGTAAAAAGTGTTAATTTAGTAATTAATAGGGTAATTACTTTAAAGATTAAACAATCATTGTAATATTTTCAATAAAAAAATTTACCACAGGCAATGAAGAACAAAAATCCACTGTTGGTTGACAAAAATATGTTCATACTGCGTATGACAAAGGGAACGACTGATTTCTACTTGCAAATGTATCATCATGGGAGATATTCCTGTGATAGAATATCATCATGGGTTATATTCCTGCACAATCCTCATCAACATTTCTTTTCCTCTTAATACCAAATTATATTACTGCCATAAACTCCTCCTGTATTATCCTGTTTCCATCTTCCTCACTTATTCCCATGCTTGGGATCTACTTCATGGTCTTTTTACACCTTAACGAATCATCACATCACTAAGTTCAAGTAAACAGACATTAACGAGACAGTAAACTACACCTGCACACACTAACAAGACATCTCTGTTCCTTATTCTGATTCAACACAGAAATTAAAAGCATGCAACAAGAAGCTCTGGTGTAATTGATTCAACAACACTAATGAAATAAAACTTTATCTTCAGAGTAATCCTGAGGTGCTTAATGGGGTATATCTTAGACTTCCTGCATGATTTTTTGAAGAGGGCAAAGTATTAAGAGGCCTTTCAGCATTGCTTCTGCTATTTACCAAACCAACAGAAGTGGGTACAGAATAGCAGAGGCAGAACAGGCTCCAGGTTTGTGACTCCTAACCCAGCCACTAGCCCCTTGTAAAAAAGCCTCCAGATAATACCCCCAAATGCTTAAAATATCCCAAATGCTTTGCCAGACTACTTTTTTTTAACGTCATTGTTCTGCTGATCAAGGATGCCATTAAACTCAGACACCAGAGCGAAAAGAGTAGGCTGATTTTACTGTTAATAATCAAAGGATATAACTAAGTACTACAGAAAATAAGCAGTAGGAAAAATATGGAATAGTACACTTACTTATTAACACATACAGTTAAACAAGGCAATGAACCTAATCATTACTACACGATGGGGAGAATAGTGATTAAGATACATCACCACTTGCATACATTACCAACATCCAGTCACTGGGCAGCCCCGGTTACAGCAAGGATTTGGAGAGCCTTTCCCGGCAAGTGGGAAGTCCTACGCGGTGCGTCCACCCGTAGGTGAGGCATCCAAAGTCGCTGTGAGCAGGTCCAGCCTTACATACCCAAAAATCAGCAAGCCAGAATAACTTGCATCTTTGTTTTGAATGGAAACATCTGGTTTCATCCTCCTGTTGGATTCCACCCAAAGCCTGGGCAGGGCTCAGGGGAGAGAACCAAGGGAGTTTCTAACAAGGCCAAACACTTGGGTTCTCAGCCTTGAACACTGCCAAACAAGGAAATTTGGACACACATTCTCACAGCATTTCATCCTCACTACTAATTACATTTTGTCTAAGCTACATCTTTCACTAGTGAGCATACATATTTTGTTAATGATCAGATACTAATAATTAATGCTAATGGTAATACAGATTTTACTAATTAACAGATACTACTAATAATGTTTAGTTGTAGAGGTTCATCTATTATTCAGGCCCTAGCATTACAGTCACCCATTAAAAAACCCCAAAACTTTAAAATAATGTCCCATTTAAATCGACTATATGCAAATCACCTATGTGCAGAAGTAGTCCTATCCAAATTCTAATACAGAGAAAGCTCTCAGTATTTAATCTAACTATTCCGTAGCTTGTTTGGCACAAAATTCAGGTAAATACTAATTTCCTGATAAACTTCTGAGCTTTTATCCCCCCTCCATGTCAAATAGCATTTACCTAAGTGTTAGAATTTTTTTCCTGTCAAGTTCTTTTCTGAGCAATTTGGTAATGAACAAGAAGGTACTCTGCATAGAAAAGAAAATAAATAATTCTAATTTATAATCCAAAGCTCATAACTGGAGCTGGTCTGTGTGAGGTGAATAAAATGCCAGATGCTTTGGCCGTGAGTATTAGCCTTGCAAGTGGTACAAAGAGCAGCACTGAAACTGCAGAAGGGCAGTGAAGCCCCAAAATACTGAGTAAACATAGCATCTTTTGCTATGTTTCACAATTTGCAGTGTCAATACACTATGTAACATTTTTGAAAATATTAAGAAAGCTCTTAGAAATAAAACTCTAAAAATAATTCCTAAGCAAATCACATTATGTTGACATGTGTGACTTCAGAGGACTACTGAGATCATTTAACATAGCAAAAAAAGAATACAGAAGAATATTACTTTCTCATTAATCTACTTTAGTTTGAATTAACTTTTTCTATTAGCTGAACTGCTGAGTTCACAGAAGAAATTGTGTTGTTTTGATTATTATGTTCATCTAAGGACAAGCAGGATTACTCCTCAATGATGTAATTATATCCATTACAGCAAATAATGACCTAGTAATAATATTTGCCTAACTATTTTTAGTAGAATTTTATTAACTATGCTTCAGAAGAGCAGGGAACAATGAATTCTTTAAACTGAGAACTCTAAAAATCATTCACTCCAACAAATCTTTCCAGATGCTAGTTGAAAGAGAGTCACCTTTGAATATATTTCTGTATTTAAAAAATACTATTTAGGCATGACATGGTATAATCTGCCTTTTGGGGAAAACACTTCTAAGAATCAATTTGCAAACAGCTTATTTCAAAAATAGCTGCTAACACTGAGAAATTAGATTTTCTTTGAAAGCTTTTAATACCTACCACAAGTAATTACTATCCACTGAAAATAAACCAAACTTTTAACTTCTTAGAAACAATAATTATCATACATTATGGATAAAGTTCAGTTGCCTAAAGAAGGGCCCGAGAGCCATTCTGGGCACCCTAAGGTATAGCATGCCCCTTGTGTATAAAGCATATTTATAAAGACATCCTCTTGGGGCTGTTCAATATACAAAGAACCTACACGAGACTCACGTCCTTCTGCAGTGGCAGTTCAAAGCTAGACCAATACCACAAGGCATCTAAAATGGCATTAGAAGCCTATGTTTAGGCAACTGAATCCCAGCCAGGATTCACATATGCATATTGGATAAAATCCAAGAAATTATAGAGAATAAGAAAGTAGAGAATTAAAGCAAACAAACAAAAACCCAGAAAGACATACCTGTGAATGAATAATGTTACAAGATGCCTGATCTGCATTCAGCTGTTCTGGAGTTTTGCAACCAGGAATAAACAGCAGCATATTTGAGGTATCTGCTATTTTCATGTCATAAGTTTTATCTTTGCTGCACAACACTGCTTGTTCGTCCTTTTCACCGCGGATTACTAGGCTGGGAAAAAAAATTGCACAGAAATAAAGATGTATTTTTACCTCTCTTTCAGGATGAACACCTGTTAAACTTGTCTGATATTTTTTCACATTCATACATTGGTAAAAAAGTTATAAACTGCAGTTCTATTTGGCAGTAACAGTCACAGTACACCAAAATATAAAGATGCAATTGTCAATTAATCTAAAATATCTTAACACTATGTTTTTTCCTCAACTTTTTGAGTTTTCCCACTCCAAAAGGCAAGCATTCAAGGTTTATATGCAGATGACAGTTGAACCTCCTCACCTGCCTTTTCACACAAAACCCCCTAAAACACTGATTAGGTGATGCTTAAAGCCTGAACTAGTTCACTAATCTTAGAAATGAGATTACAACTAGAATTGTTCTTTAATGAAGACTGAAACTGGCCCATTCTGAAAGAAGAATTTGTGTCTATTGTGCAGTGTCCTTCAGATAATTAATCTCAAAAATATACACGTTTTCTTGCAAGTAATTCTAAGCAGGAAAGAAAACCATCTTCTAGGGCATTTCAGTATAAAGAATCAATGCAAACCCATCCCTTCAGCTCACATACTTGATTAAATAGAGATTCTTAGTGAGGACATGATAATACCAAAGCAGGACAACAGGGGAACATTCATTTCCTCCCAGGCTACACTAAATTAAGTGCTCACATTCAATTTCATCAAGCTGCTCATCTTGCTTCCAAAAGTTTGCATGCATGAACAAAGCTCAGCTGTGCCCCAACTACTCTTCAGCATGACTCAGGCCTCTAACCAATGACACCTTATCAGTATTGCACTGACTATGGGCAGGCTTAACAACATACATCTCTGAGGACTATTTTCTTTAGAGGGAGTTCTAATATTGTATCATTTTAAACATTTGTACTGGCATTGCAGTAAAGGATGAAATTTTAAAACAGTATCAAAAACTTAACTAGAATCTGTTCTTGGTCCAGAGTTAGATGCCATGTAATCATCCTACCAAATGCCTATGGAACAGTGTTGCGTCCTTCGCTGTCCTGTTTGCCTAACTTGTAGGTCCCCTGTCATCCACCCAACGTCAAGAGTTCCAGTAAGAAAATCTCAGAAGTCAGAAGGGTTCTTTTAAAGACATATCTCCTTTCCTAAGCACAAATTTTTAGGCATCTATCTTTATATGCCTGGCAAGAAACTTTCCACGCTTTTGGCTAGAAGTCTTGTGAAAAGCAATTATTCCATATGCAAAAAAAAAAAAAAAACAAAAAAAACAAATCAAAAAATGAGAGGTCACCAATACAAGGGCCTACAGAAGTGGGAAACTTTAGTAATCAAGTTGCTACTCTGGGAACAGGAACTGAGCATGGTTTCGGTCCTTATCACTGACTCACACTGTAACAATGCATGAACCATCACCTATCCCATCTCTTTTTAATGCACACAACAGTTATTTTGCTGAAATAATCTAAATGTGTTATAAATACCCATCATAAAGTGCTGGTTACGTTTGCTTTGTCCAGCTTATTTTAGGTGGTGCTAGGTTTTAGTTTCCGATTTAACTGAGCCAGGTTTAAAGGACAGCTACATTTTCACACAAACCGTATTAGACCAAGTCAAGTCTGGAAAAAGCCTTATTTAAGAGCCGTGTCAGCTACTTAACGCTAAAGATAGGACAGCGCAGCCCTGACAGCACGCAGCCCCCCCGAGGCTCAGCCCTGCCCCATCCCGCGCCGCTGCTCCCACTCCCCCGCGCATGGCGGGGCGAGCTGTAAGAGGGGAAAACTCCAGCCTCCCGCCGCGGGGCGGGCCTGCCACAGTCCCTCAGCCTGCCTCGGGTCGCCGTCCCGGCCACCACAGCAAGCCGTGATGGCGGGGGGGGGGGGGGGGGGGGGGTCGTTGCCGCCCGGGTCGCGAGGCGCGACCCGGGCGGCGACGACCCTCCCCCGCTCCGTTCCCGCCCTCCAGGGGGCGCCTCACCCCGCCCGTACCTCCGTCCCGCCTCCAGCTCGGCGCAGAGGCCCGGCTCCAGCTGCAGCAGGCAGCACTCGCCGGTACCGGCTTGCGGACCGAAGCTGAGGCAGTGCACGGCCGGTAGCAGCTCCGCCGGGTTCAGCTTGGCCGTCTGCAACGTCACGTCCACCTCCGCGCGGCTCCGCATGGCGTCCGCCAGGTCGATTCGCTCCGAAAACCGCGCCACACCGTCCCCCGCCGAGGCGGGGCCGGTCGCGGCAAGGGGCGGGGAGAGGCGGGGAGGCGGGCGGCGCGCAGGCCGGGTTGATTTTCTGGTTGCCTGCGATGCGCCCGACCGTGACCGGCGGGGCGGGTAGCATCACTTCGGGGTTATACTGAGGGGAATGGCTCTCCTCGGCGGCCGCCGGTTCCGGCCCAGCCCGCCGGCATGTCGCTGCTCCGCCGGGTCTAATCCGGACGAACCTCCCGGTTTCTGACCGGCTGTGCTAGAGGCAGGCTGGGCTACAATAAAATCTCTCTATATACCAATAAAATGCCATAAAAATCCACAAAATGCTCTAAATAAAACATCTATAAAACACAACAAAACCAGGCCCAATACGGGAGCCCATGCCCAGCTCTGATTGAGGCAGCACTCTACATATTTCCTCGATACCAGAGTGTGAGAGCAAGAGTGGAGAGAGGAAGGCTGACCGCCCGAGCCACCATGACAGGGCCTGACTGCGGCCAGGATGACGTGGGGTGTGGCAGCTGCAGGTGAGCACCCACCAGTGTCATCCACCCCTGCTCCTTCTGTCACGATGGCCGTGGGGACAGCCTGACCGAGGGCAAGTATCTGCTGGCTGTCACCACATGATCCTTTAGGAAAGGGACTGCACAGCCCCACGGAGGAGTTTGTCTCCCTGTTGACTCGGCCCAGCTGAGCTTCGTGCTGTGGCCCGACCTGGGCTCCATCTGCTTGAGGAAGCTGTGAGGAAGTGCTTGAGCTAAAACCATGACAGAGATAAGTAAAAACCACAGGCAAGCACAATTATTGAAATGGAAATAGTCCACAGCTCAGAGATTGAAGAGGAAGTCTACTGACATCCTTAAACCGTAAGAAAAAAACGAAAGCAGAGGCTCCGAAGGCAGCAGCTCAGCACCACTGGGAGTCAGTCCTCTGTGAGGAGCAGCACAGGAGGCTTGTTCCCTGCCTCCTTCCAGGACAGCTGGTTTCTCAAACACTCACTGAGGTCTTGCTGTGAGGCATATTAACACTCACCCAGGTATTGCTGCGGGGCATATTAACACTCAGCCTAGTAGCTCATTAGGCCTAGCTGTCTGCTGTGTGCATTAACTAACAAATAATTGCTTTGTGCTCCTAAGTTGTGTATATCCGCTTACAGAGTCCCTCTGTGCTTGATACAAGCCTGCACCAAATGACCCAGACAAGGAGGTCGTACCATGTTCATGTTGGAACCAGAAGCAGGAGCCGGTGGGATGGAGCTGGCTTGGTTCAGTACCCAGCCTGGCAGAGAACAACTGTTATATGTGACTGAGTCAGACATCTTCTGCTGTTAGAAGGTCCTTTGCCTCAGTGGCGCTAGCGAGGCAACTGGCCTTGCAGAAAACTTTGACTAAAGTAATGAGGTAGTTATCTCTTATCGGGTGTGCCATGGCTTATTCAAAAACTCAGTGATCTGTCATATTTTCATGTTTTATTTCAGTTATTGGAAGGTGGAAATACAGTTATTGTGTACACAGGAAACCTGAGGCACTCTGACTAGTTTCTACTAATGTGTAGGTGCAAACTGATAATATGTACAGCCTTATCTGAGACCGTTACATTTTGCTTTAATGTAAATCTGTTCCTGCAGACCTCCGAGGCAAACCAGAAAATCATTGTTCTACCAAGCAAATGCTCACACAGTTACTATTTACATAGCAGCTTAATTATGCCGGTTTTATTTTATACCTTAATTTGTGCAATTTCCCAGTGACTTTGCATGCCTGCTGCTTCTAATTTCTCCTTTCATTCTGTGAAATAAAAAAAGAGATTCTGATATAACAAAGGAACTTAATCCAATGCATGAATTCATGGAGTTTGTATCTTAAGAGGTCTGCTACATAACAGAAGCCCAGTGGGAAGAAAATCACTGAACATTATTCAGGAGTTGACACTAATCTGTGGTCAGGAACATTTGTACTAATTTTTCCAACCACGTTTGTTTATCCTGGTAGTTCTGGTTGTACATGCTTTTTATCTTGTTTCCTAAGGAGCTGTGCTGCCTGTCATATTTCTGTCTCTCATCACTCTGGAAGTTGCTGTTCAAGTTCAGGTAAATTTGGCAGGTAAAGTTCCTAAAAGTTTTGCTGAAAGCAGTGGCTGGACGATATACTGGAGCCCCTACTTAGCGGAAAGCAGCTCTGGTCCATTCTGAGAGGCAGCAGCCAACTGGCCTATCAGCAAAAACAGACAAAGATCTGTAGGAAACATGTCTAATTTCTCAGGAAACAACTTGTATTATGCTTCTGTTTTCACTGAGAACGCTTTAGAGCCGTGACCTAACTGACAAAAACTGGTTTGTGTAGGAACTTATGAAGTTTCTTGAAACACAGATGAATGATTCAATGAATTTGGATTGTAGAGAACATGAGAAGATGCTGAACTATCAACGTTGCTGTCAATTTATAAGGAAATGCATGCTATGGTAAGGGAGCTTGATAGGATCCTGAAGTTATTTTATACTGATGCTGTGGGATTATTTATTTGCTCTGGATTTGCTGCAGTGTAAATGAGTACTGGTTTCACTTTGAGCTGGTATGGTGGACTGAAACTGTCAGGGGTAAGGAGCATGTGACATCATGGCACAAGCAGTGGTGAAACTCTCCTGCAGCAGAATGGAAGCAAGAGTTGAGGAAGCAATTAATGTCGCCATCCCAACTTAACTGATCACCAACTGAAGTCAGTCCCCCGAGGTGCACGTCTGAGGCTTTAAGTAACTGCTGTGGGTGTACAGCTGAGAGGTACGCCTCTTTTTAACAGGACTCGGTATGAGGGAGAAGTAGGCTGATCCCTTGAATAGCCTGCATCCTCAGCTGGGCTGGGGAGGGGAGGCAGGAATGAAGTCAAGTCTCAAGCAAGATAAGCTTTGGTGTAGTTTTTCAATTGACTAATATTAATGGAAATTAGCATTAATGGAATCTGGTTGACTAACATTGAGTGAAGTTAGCAAAACAGAAAATGGATTGCTGAAGATTATTATAGTCTTGCCTTTGAAGTTCCTGGCCCTGTATAATGTTTACCAGGACTCGAACATCAAGGATGTGAACAGCAAAATAAATGAAGGACAGCTGTGACAAATCAAAGAAAGGAAGTTCAAATAACTCCAAAGCTCCACAACTAAGACATAAAACAATGAACCGCGAGATAACATAACGTGTTCTAACAGTGCACATTACCAGTGTCAGGCTCTAGTCATCAGGCAGCATGTTGGGAGGATGACTTCCCAGCTGTGATTGCAATTGAAGTGCTTGGGAGCTCTACAGTAAAATGTAGTGAGAAAATTGGGCTACTTGAAATCAGGTGTTTAAATGTCAAAGAAAGACGTACACACTAGAAACTTCTGAATGTCTTTCAAAGCACAATGTAAATAGCTGTGAAAATAAAAAAATAATAAAGCCAGCACTGTAAAAACTGGCACAGCTCCAAAGCTGAATACCATAACTTGTTATCAGCCTGGTGATAATTACACAGTTCACGGTTACAGTTCTTGGACATTATTCCACAAGAGAGGCTCAGTTTGATTAAAGCCTCACAAAACTCAGTTCAAGGTTTTATTTTTTCAGCTGAAATGCCACCTGCAATTTTTAAAATTAGCATGTATGTTACATTTTCACTCATTAAACGACAGTTTCTCATTGTCTAGACATGCCTGTCAGTGACATGCCCATTGTGCTTCAACATGGAGGGTGACCGTGGCAGCTGGACCTGTAGGTGTGACAGGAGCTCTGAATGCTGCTTCAGCATGTTGCAGACTCCTGTGAGACAGTGGAAGAATAACTGTCTACAATGAATGTGCTACATTTCCTTCCTAGAAAAATAAGAGAAAAAAACCAAAACAAAAAATACAATTCTGCCATTGTATAAATCCATGGTGCACACATATCTTGAATAATGAGTCTGTCTCAAATGCAAGAACTGGGGAATACCACTGAAATGAACTGAAAGTAAATTATGGATAACAGGAGAGAAGACCTTTCTCTGAAACCTATTGTGGAACTTGTGATATGTGGTAGAAGTCAAAATGAGTGCAATCCACAAAAGAGTTAGACAAATCCATAAAGGTTAGATATCCGTGTATCTGTTAATCACAATGTTCAGGTTTTAGTCACAGCTCAGACCCCCTAAATCACCAGAGCACACACTCTTCTGCTCTTCATTGGAATTGGTTATTGAGTTAGACATATTTTTACTTTTTTTTTTTTTTTTTTTTTAATGAATAGCTAAAAATAGCAAAGCAGTGGCTTGCATATTCTGTGTTCCAGGCATTGATGAATTTATATTATCATGTCCCAGTAATACCATCATACCTGATGATGTCAGCCAGCAAAGCCCAACAAAGCGGGAGATAACAAGTCCAAGGGAAAATTTCAGCCGATTAGTAGAATAACCAAATAGCTCATTGCTACCTCAGATAAGTGCTGTCTTATCACTCTTAATAGGCCATCAGGGAGATGCAAAACAGTTATATTCAAATTAGGAGAAAATAAACAGTTGTAACCAAACCTAAATAATTGTGTAAACTATACAATAGCTTGGAGTATCTCAGTGACATAAAATTGGTTCTGTGCTAGAAACAGTGGAGAAGAAACACTCAAGCACATAGCTGGGGCACAAACACCATCAACACCATTATGAAATTACTTTGATAATTTCACAGTATACAGTTGTGACAAGCAAGAACCCAGATACCCAATGCTTATGAGACAACTGGTGCTTAGATACCTGTTTTGTTATGTCATTTCTCTGCAAGGACAGCATACGTCATTGCAAACAAAGACGGAGGATCAGTCATGCCACACCGATGTCTTTCATGATAAAGTGGGGTAAAACCTGAACAAGTTGGTACCCAGCCTGCATTTGTCGCTTCTTCCCAGTCTCAGCCAGTCAGCCAGGACATTCTTAGCTACAGAGCGTGTCCTCACAGTGTAAACACCGGTGCAGCTGGTGGGAAGGCGCTATGATTTCTGTTAACCTTGGCATGAAAGAGCAGGACATTTTTTTCAAGAATATATTATAGGGACTTTTTAGATTTAGAGTATATGACAGGTGTGCATGTCATTTAATGCACGAGTACACCATGGAAGTCTTGCTCCATCTGCATTGTCTGGATAGATTTCCAGAGTGCTTCTACCACAGCAAAAATTGAGTTCAGACTCAGCTGATTTTGCTAGTTGGCAAAATTAACAGCAATACTTTACTGCTGGCCCTAAAATTTAATCACATAATATACCTGCTGCTAAAATTATTTGAAACAGTGTTCTCATTAGTGTCGAGGAGATAAATGTCTATAGGTAAATTGAATTAAAAATTATTTTTAAAAAATACTGTGTAGAGTCTTTTGAGGCTAATTTCAAGGCTCAGTCTGGAGACCTTAGTAGTAGTGACATCCTAAACAGCAGTGTCTCTCATCTGGCAAGTTACGACATAGTCCCACTTCCTGATTAACTAGTATCTGCATAGTAGTAACCTGAGAAAGTTTTTTTGCAGTTAATCTATTATTATATCTTGAGGCATTGCTAGGGCTACAATGTATACAAGTATACAAGTATATCCCAGCAAACTACATACCTACAATATCTGTATGAATCTAAAATAAATAAATAGATTAATTAATGTGAAAACCATAACCATATTATGCAAAATATATTAAAAAAAACCCAAACCAAACAGGAAGATGCATCAAATATTCTATTTGTGAAGAGTATACAATGGAGGAGTAGAGTGGTGCAGGAAAGTGACAGTAAAAAAATAGCAGGATGAAAACTTGAATGACGACCATGTCACGAGCTGGACTGGGAGCCCAGGGAGGTTCTGTGATCCCCTTGGGTTAAATTAAGGTGAAACGACACCAAATGACTGGTTAAAATTTTTTACTTGCAGTAAAAAAACAATTTAAACTTGGAAAAGGATAATAAGCAATGTGGTCTCTTATAAATCTATAAGAAATAAAAGAAAGGAAAGAAAAAGAAAGGAGAGAAAGAGAGTCAAAAGAAATCTGGTCACCACCCCTGGGATCCAGTTATGTCTCAGGTCCGGTAATCTTGGGTGGTGGGTGAACACACAGCAGTTTTCTGTCGCCTTTTAAGTTCATCATATTGGCTGATTAGCATACCAGTCCAAGAGAGGCAGGTATTCCGTAAACTCATTTCCATGAGAGACGAGGAAAAAGGTGGAGCATGGGTTCTGCGCATATGTTGAAGGGGAATGGGGTGCACTGCCCCCTGTCCAATTGAGTCGGTGGTTATGCTCACCCTGCTCACCTTTGCTTTTTCCTCAGTTCCCAGGTTTTTGCTGACTTCATGCTTTTTGAACAATCATCCAGCTTCTGGGGCAGAAATGCTCACCTCTTATCAGGCCTTGTCACCTCTTCAGTGGTGAAGTCACAAAGTTGTTAGCAAGGCCTGCATGGTGTCTGGCTTACACAATACAGCCACAAAGTATCAGGCTTACACAATGGAGCCAGTGATTAGCAATCCTTGTGCTTGATGAGAAACATTTGGTTTCACTCAGTCCATGTCTCCCCCCTTGGAGGTTTATCTAAGGCGTTTGTCAGTACAGCGGTAAGGGAGTGGGGGGTGCATCCTTTGATACACTCCTGCTTCCTTGGGTGACATTCCTTAGACTAATCACAAAGGCCACAGCTTGTCCTTGAGGTTTTCTGTGTCGATGAACATTTGAGGCATTCCTTCCTTCAGTTCCTTACAGACCATGAAGAAGCCAATATAGGAAAAGCTCATGTAACAAAAGGAGCAGAAGCCTTCCACAGTTTAAGATTAAAATGACCATACAGATGAGCACATCATAAAAATTCTGTCCAAAAACCCCAATGTTGGAATGGAATGATGTATAAATTGCAGAACAAATACCTGATTCTGTTAAATTCTAGTTGTTTCTCTTGCTTCTGCTTGTAGGGCCTTCTGGTCTCACTCTCAGTCATGCTGAATAATGAGATCTCAGGCTGTGACCATCCAACGATTACCAATTAGCTTGATTTTGTCATTCTCAACTTTCTTCCTGGTGCTGAAATGTTAGATGAGCAGGCTATCCCCTTCCCATCCTGCTCCCCAATACACCTAGAAGTCCTAGTCTCATGTCCTTTTTAATCCCAAACCATCTGCCTGACATGAAAGTGAAAAAAACTCTGCGGACATCTCTGCAACAAACACTTTGTTCTGAAGATTTCCATCTGCCCCCCTCATCAGGTATTACTAGGGCCTATGCTTAAAGCATGAATGTTCCTGTATCAATTATATTTTTGATATTTTTCTGTGAAGATCCTAACCATCTGTACTTTTTTTCTCCTGCTGCTGAATACTAGAGCTTGTCATGAGACCAAACATTTTTCCACTGTAATCACTGTGTCAATGAGTAGCTGGAATTTTTTTCTTACAACTCTGTGAGTAATGATTAGTAGCGAGTATATCACAAGGGATATCAGTGTCTTGAGATGCTGAACAATTTGACAACATGTGGTAAGCTATAACTGGGACAACAGAAGTAGCTTTTCATTCATTGGATGTTTTGGCCTTTCAGATCTCCAATTAATCTTGACTCAGAAAATAAATGCATTGCCTGTACAGTTAGGAGAGATCCTTGTCCTCTCGTCTTCTCCCATCAAGGTGTTGGAGACTGGGTCATCAGTTTTGGTGAGGACCTTACCTAACAGAATTGCCTTTCCCTGGGAAATTGTTCGGTAAGTGGATGGTGAGGCTGCTGTCATCATGAGCTTCTTGAGAAGAGATGCTCTGTAAGGCTTGAGGGGAGATAGTGCACTTCAAGCCCTCTTTGGAGAGCTAAATGAGTCTCCCCCCCAAATTTAACAATTTGAATGAGAGAAACATCAAAGGCAATTAAGAAACTTAAGAAATCTTTAATTAAAAATTTGATGCAAGTTCCATTCCAGGGGGAGTGGGTGCTGAGGTCTGTCAAATTGGGTTATAGGAGAAGCACAGGTGTAGCTGATCCTATTCCATGTGGGGATGTGCAGTAAGTGGGTCTTCTGAGATGCTCCCAGGCCAGTTTTCTATACTGACATCTTTAAGAGTCTTCCTCCAAAGAGAGGAGTCAGTGCATCAAGGGAGGAAAGGTCTCATCTCTCTGCTGGTTGCTGTGGAGACAGGCAGCATCCCACTGTGAAGACAGTGTAATACAGAGGGGAAAAGCTCTGAGGGCCATCACAAAGACAATTTATACCTTCCACATCCTACCCCAGCCTGGTTCTGTGGCTGCTGTCTTCCAGCTTCTTCTCTTCCCTTCCTGATTCTTTCCCCCTCTTTTCTTCAGTTCAAGTCCCACTTCTGTTCTTAGTGGGACCCTCTCTCTCCTTTCCTTTTCTGTTCACAGCTCTTTCCTGGACCTTTTTATCCTGATTTCACCCCTTTTCCCTGGGTGAACGCACTATGGTGAAATTTTCTTCCGAGACACAACTGCAGACTGATTTTCAGATGCATTTTTCTCTGCTGAGACTTTGTTCCCACTATAGTTCAGCCCTTGGCAATATTGTACCAGGTTCTGTATTTCGAGAAACCTGAATTTGTTCTTATGAGAAAACGTTGCTATGTTTCTGCTTCATCCCAGTTGTGTCTGTTAGTGTCTCCTTCCACCCAGTTCCTTTGGCACCCAGTTTCCCTGATGCAGATCTGCAGCAAAACTCTTTCTGCATAAAGAATGCTGGTTCTCTGTAGCACCAAAAATACCTTCTCTTTGGTTCAATAAAGGGACTGGTCATATCTGATCATTTTGCTATATGTCAGTGCAATGTAGCATCAGATTTATTTTAGAAGCATGTTCCACTGAGTTTATCTCATTGCTTGAGCACTCTGAGATCCATAAATATTTTGAGAACTCAGGAGGTCCCAAACAAACACTTCCTTGCAAGGTGCTTTCATAAAATAGAATATTGACTTATCTAGTATTTTACTGACTTTAATTTTTCGTTTTGACTAGATTGGGTAGTTATTTCGGTGTTCCTTGTGGAGGGAAATTAATGATGGAGTCAAGTATGTTTGTATTTGTAATCCTGTGCACACATTCTATTGTCTAAAGATTATTGCCTTATAGAATTACCATTAGCTTAATTTAACAGTTTTTTCTTTTGTCAAGCATCAATTCACAACAATTTTCTAATAAGCATTTTCATACTTTAATTCTTGGAAGGACCACAGGGTGGCGGCGTGATTAAATGCATATCTACTGGAAACAGTTTATCATGCAGACATAAACAGACAAGAGTTAGGCGAGCCAGAGAAGCTGACAGTGGTGATTATCCCACTGGAGCTGAGTGATGCCATCGGTTTGTAGCGTTTCTGATGTCTCGCAGCACTGGTGGCATAGCTGCACTGTGCCCTGCCTGCGGCCCAGAGAGGCCTGTCAGCCTGAGGAGCAGCTTCGCTGGGCTGGCGGGTGTTCCTCAGCCCCGGGATTTCTCTGTGTGTCGCACAGCCTCACCTAACGACAGGATGTGATGTGGTTAGGGATGAAGACAACGCTGAAACCTCTGCTTTGTAGAGTACTGTTTGACAAAGACTGTTTTTCTTTACTAAAAGCCTCATCGGTGATAGAGGAGTACAGTTCTGTATCTTGTGGCAGCAGCTGTTTGGCATCCTGTCAAACTGTTTGCATCTGTTCCTGCCACCAGAACCACATATCCACAGATACGTGCGTGCTGTGTGCTTGCAGCCCCCACCTACCCCAAACCCTGGCTGTGGTGCTCTCTCCAGGGCACGAAGGAGCCAGATTGCCTAAGGCAGACTGTGCTCCTTCACGGGCAGCATGGAAAGAGCAACAGTTAACAGAAACTCATGCTGAGCGGCAGGAATAGGTAGCCAAGGATTAGTAAGGAACAGTGTCTCAGACTGAATCTCAGCTCTTACGTGTTGGCTCTGAAAGGAGAAAAAAAAAGTGCCTGAGTGTTCAGGGCTGGTTACAGTGCAGAGTCAAACCGTCAGTTCAAGCCACAGTGTTTTAAGCAAAACTTTTTGATCTTGCAACCAGACATCAGAGCGCATTAACACAGATATAGCTGGGGGACAGCTTAAATTGGCTTTTACCACTTAGCTAGTAGGTGTTGTCTTCACACTTGAGAGTGGTTTAGAAAGAAGTTCCTTTTCAGCTCTTAGTCACGCTTCCCAGCTGACTTACACCTCCCAGCCCCTGCACTAAGCTGGATACTGTAAGAGTCCCGGACAACGACCTGGGCTATGGTGTAGACATAGCTCAGTCTGAATGAGTTCATAAATGCTATCAGTTAAATGCAGAATAAAATAAACAGAAAACAAACCAAAAAAGAACTGCTGGAAATACATATGAAATCTTGAAAGATTAAGGTTTCTGACAGTTTTACAGGTGCTTTTTAACAGGTAAATATTTTTGTGATGCTCAAAATTAGAAATTTTTACAAACTACTGAATACATGAAATAAGAGAAAATAGAAAATGTTCTAGGTATAATAGATAAATAGAGGGTCTCAAGTGTATAGAACAAATGGCATCACTGGCATTGGGTGGTACAAAATGATAGTTTAACAGACCATACTGTCAACTTGAGATATTGGGTCTGCTGGTCTGATGTGAATTTCTGATCTTTTTTATTATTGAAGCTGTTTGCTTCCATAAAATATTTATCTGTTCACAGGAGCAAGCACTAAAACATGTACCCATCTCCTGGTTGTGCTTTAGCCATCAGTCTGCACAAGAATCTCACTGTCTCTGGCCCAGTGAGTGCTTGAACATTTAACACAAAATGGAAAAGCTGAGTAAGGACAGGCTTAGAAAGCCCCTTTCAGATTATCTCTGCATATCTCAGGATCAAAATGCCTTTTTCTCTGCACTTCAACTCACTATTATAATGATTACCAGGTCAGTGCTGCATGAAATGTAATAATCTAAACAGATATGAGTCTCTATTGCTGAAATGTTGGGCAGATTATGAAAAATTCCTCCTGTTATCTCACTATGGTGGCTTTTGCAGGAACTTGGTTGTTACAATAGAAAAAGAGAAGTTTAAAACATACCAGGTTTTTTTTTTTCTGAAAACTTACTAACCTTTCCTGTGGTTTATCACAAGACTAAAATTAGCTTGGCCAGATGCACTCAGTCCTTGGAATCACACAAGCACTGATTCTGCTGACTGGTTTCTAGCAGACAACTTAAATTGTTCAAACTTCGAGCAGCAAATGAACAGCAATGAATGTAATCTGTGCATTGCCAAGAAAGGGAAACACTATTGTAAGTAGCCTGAAAAGAGGAGGGGAGACTGGACAATACCTGGTAGTTCCTCTGGTTCCCCTTGCCAGGCCCCTCTTGCTAAGGAAGTGAACCAGTTGAAACACAAAGACAAGTGAGCTCTCTTTGCAAATAAGCATGGGAATATAGAAAACCCCCCCCATGCTCATTTTCTGTGAGTGTTGCAAGAGCTACTTAAATGAAAAGCCAAAAAACCCTATTTTTAATTTGTCTTCCTCAGTAAGAGAGAGACCAAGTATTTCTAAATTTGATGTTTACATAATGCTGGTTGTTGTACAAAAGATGTTAGGAAAAACAAAACCGTTAACCCATCGAACAGCTCACCTGCTAATGCATTTTCTCCCTGAAGTGCTTCACCATCTTTTGCATGAGGTGATCAATGCCTTAATGATTTGTCTGTCATTTTCCTGTTTCAAAAGCTCTAGTCATCCCAGCAGGGGAAAGACAAACAACCTTATAGGGGACTCAGGAACAACTCTATAGGAGAAATGAGAAGTACACACATAAATATTGGTAGTTTATTCATGTGAATGTCTTGTGCTAAAATAAACTTGTGGAAAATTAATTAGTGAGAATAAACTAATTTATCAAATCTCAGTTTAATTTATCAAGTCAAAATGTAGGCCACAGATGCAATATTCTTTAAAGTGGTGAAAGTAATATTCTTATTTCACTATGTAAACATCTAGCTTTTCACCACTTGAGCATTTACTCAGATAAGAAAGTTTATACGAATTTCTAGAAAGTTTTCTAAAACCAGTACTCTAATACAATGCCCCTATTCAGGCATGATGTTCCGCAAAGCGTCATGACCTTGGGGGTTCAAATGCGTAGCCTAATACCTTACTGCATGCCAGAGAGCCTCCAGCATCATCAAAAGTCACTGGAAGACACTTGAGCTTCCCCTCATGCCTGTGGTACCAACTCTCCACTAGACCTATGGGGCTCTTCTTAACACCCTTGATGTTGTGGAGGATGAGTTTTAAAGTGTCTCAGGGCTCCAGCTCAAAGATCTGTCATGCTCTAGGCTGAGGAATGCCTCACTCTTTGCTAGCTACCTTCATCTCCCTTAACTCCAGCCATGCTAAAATAAAATGCAAGTATGTATTCATATCTAAAACAGACACCAACTCCTGAAATTGATCCTATATTTATAAAAAAGCAATCAATCCACTTCCCAGAGGTTACCTCAGAGAGATGTCTCTCTCTCTTGCTGTCAGGATTTCAGGCTCTGCACATGCTGTCCCCTCCTCTTAGAGGAGCATCTTAGTCTTGATGGCCAGTCTCCCCTGGGAGGAAGGGTCAAGACAATTTAATCTTTTGCTAGACCTCATGTTCTATAGCAGTCTGTACATTAAAACCAAACAAACTACAAACATCTAAACATGTTATTTTATGTAGCTCATTACTGGCTTTTGGCTGAAACGTGACCCTTTGGGGTTGTGTAAATTAACCATTTTTGGGTGACGGCAGGCTTGGAGTGACTGATACCCAATTCCCTCCTCTTAGGCACACTGTAAGTGTAAGAAATTTCCGCGTGAACATGTGGAACAAATTACAGATGGGATATCAGTGCGCAAAGGCAAACATGGCCATGTATAATCATTAAATAATTCAGTACAGGAAATTGCACTGGCCTGCATATTCCGAGTTGCAAGACTATGCAAGGAAAGATAGGCATTTCAGGCTGCAGTTCCACAAGCACCCTGAGTCAAGCCGACAGCTTGCCGCTGCCCAAAGACAGTTTCTTCCCCCTTTTCCTCTCTCTCTTCCTCCTCTTTTGTTTCTGCTCCCAGATGCCCAGGCCCACTCCACCTCTGTGCCAGCTCTGGTGCTCGCTCATTGGACCCTACAGCCATCTGCACAGCTCTGCTTGCTAGTCCAGAAGAAACTCTCCGCTTCCTGGTACTCTCCTGCCTGTTTAGTGAATTGAATTGCAGCAAGCAGAGGTCCTAAATGTGGGAAAACTAGCATAAGACACATTGCAGATTGTGCCGCCGGAGCAGAGGAGAACAGCGTATCCCCTTTTAGCAGTGAATGGCTGAATCAGCCCAACCCAGGTGATGGAGCCGAGGGCTTACCCAAGAACGGTCTGCAATGTACAATAACATTCTCTTGAAATTGTCTTTCCTTCAGTCATGTGATAAGTGCTTGATAAAAATACTGTGCAAATTCTTTGTCCTAAAGGTCAGATGAGATGGTTGTTTCAATTCCCTTTTTGTTTCCAGCTCTGTGAATCTGTACTTTGTATGTTTGCAGTATGAGTGGAATTAGAGGGTGTTTGCAAGTATTCAGATTAAATGCATGTATTCCAAATTTACAGCAAGCAAGCTCAAGCTGTAGCATTTACAGTCCTAAGGTATCCTCCCTCCCTGGCCCATTCCACGAATGAAATGAAGGCAGATTCTGTTTTTCTCCTTTTGCCATCCACGGATCTCTAGTACTCTTTGCGACCTGCAAAGGTGCTCATTAAAACAACTATACTGGGTTGAACCAAAGGTCCATCTAGTCCAATATTCGTCTCAGTGGCTATAAACAGATGCTTAGGGAACAGCAGGGAAAGCATACATGAAACATCTCACAAGTGCTTGCTTAGCTTCCGATTATTTTCAGAACAAAGAATTTCCTGAGCTGGATGTGACTGCTGTCTGCTTAGTAACCCTCTGTAGATTTCTTTTCCTAGTACTTGTCCATTTTTTCCTTGACTCCAAGTCCATTCTTTTACATCCAGAGCCTCCTTTGGTAATAAATACTGCAAGTCAACTGTGGGCTGTGCATAGAACCACCTTCTTCCGATTGTCTGCAGCCTGGTTACTACTAGGTTCACTTGATTCCTTCTTGGTTCTTCTCTTGGTCCTGAAACTATGGTCTTGGTCCCGAATTGATGACAATGTTGCAAACACTTCAGCGTACGCCTGCAGAGTCTGTGCAGGCAGAAATAAAGGCAATGAGCAGGTGTATCTTAATTGCACGTGTTTGTAAATGAACATCATGGTTGGACCACTGCAGAAGGCGCCTTCTGGACTTTTTTTTTTTAAAAAAATGAGTTTTTTTCTCCATCACAAGTGTTGACAGTGTTCATGACCTTGCAATTTACTTCCCTTTGCCAAGACTAAATGTTCTTCTGCCCTCTCAAGAGTTCTGCATCCGCTGTCACTTGGAGACAAAGAGGTGAGGTGCGCAGGGGACCAGTGTCTGAAAACGATCCCTGGGTAGCAGGTGAGCAGAAAGCCCGACAGCCGGAGGGCAGCAGCAGTTTTTCAGGGTGAAAATCCGGACCAACAGCTCCCTCTCTGCCCCCCCCTCCCTTCCGCAGCGCCAGAGATAACTGCCACGGCGCAGCGCGGTACCTGGGCGGGCGGCAGCAGCACCCACCGCAGCCGGCAGCCCCGCGCAGCCCCGCGCACACCCGCGGAGCCGGCCCGGCTCCTGCGGAGCGCATCTCTCCCGTTGCGGGGAGGCCGCGAGGACTCTCACGGGCGGGAGCTCGGCGCTCCTCCGGGCGCGGCCGCCTCTACCCGCCGCCCCCGCCGCGGCCCCGGCCCCGGCCCTGGCCCGGGGCAGGCGGGGAGGGGAGCGGCGGAGCTGCCCGGGGCGCGGCGGGGCCGGCGGGCAGCCGAGGCCGTGGCAGCCTCCGGCGGGGATCCGGCCCCTTCCCGCGGGGGCAGGCAGCGCCGACCCTGCCGGGTGACAGCCGGGGGGGGACGCTGCTGCCTCGGCGAGCCTGGCTGCGGCGGCGGCGGCTGCAGCCATGTGTTTCTCCGCCTGCCTGTGACACAATAACACGGGAAGCGGGGCTGGGGGGGGGGGGATCCGAGCCTGCCGAGGGGAAAAGTGACCTGCCCCGCTCAGGTGAGCGCCAGCGGCGGGGGGAGGCTGCCGCTGCCCCCCCACCCCCGGCGACAAGCTCTGTAGCCGCCGGGGCCGGGCGGGAGGAGCCCCGCGGAGCTGCCAGCGGCGGCAGCGAGGCCGGGGGGGGGGGGGCGGCGGGTCCCCCCGGTCCCCCCTCACCCGGCGGTGCTGTGCCCGCAGACCGGCGGCGATGGAGGAGGGCATGAGCAGCATGCAGCAGAAAGCGGCGGAGCTGGAGCACATGGCCGAGGTCCTGCTCACCGGCGAGCAGCTCCGGTAAGCGGTGCCTGCCCCCCGCTTTGCCGGGGACACGTACCCGGGGGTCGGCAGCGGCCCCTCTGAAGGCGGGAGGGGGCTCTGCGGGGCGGAGGGCGAGGGTCTGTCCCCTCGGGCTGTCCTTGCACCGGAGCACCTGCCCTGCTTCCAGCGCGCCCCCGGGCTCCGGCCCCGCTTTCCGCAGCCTGGAGGAGTAGGAGGAGGAGGAGGAGGGAGGTGGCAGCCGAGGGAGGTGAGTCACCGCCTCGGGGGTCCTCTGCCCCGGGCACCTTTGCTCCCCTGCGTGGGGTAGGATGCGTCTGAGGGAAAGGCTGCTGCATCGCTAAAGGGCTCAAGCGATGCAGAAGGAGAGTTGCATCTTTAAAGATTAAAACAACCCAAAGAAACCGTAAGCAATAAAGTGTTTCAGCACTCCAGCGAGAAATAAGCCGAGCGCAGGGAACCGCTCCTGCCGAAGCCCCGTGTGCTCTGCGGCTCTCGCGGCGGCTCCGGGCAGTGACCCTGCGGGGCTGCGCCTGGCTCCAGGGGCTGGCTGGGGCTTTTTTTGCATCAGCTGGTCCCAGCAGATGGAAGGGGATCCCTACTGTCAGTGCCAGCAGTAATTAACAGTGCTGTGTGACTGGAGTTGTGTGCAGCACAGAAACATTTAACAAAAACGCCCGACTCAGTTAATTTTTGATTTCTGTGATGTGTGTAGTGTGCCATCTGTACCCATACGCTACAGAGGAAAAAAAGAAATTTTAAGGCTTTCGGTTTGTTGATGGAACATCTTGTGATTCAGGAAGAAAAATCCTATTATTATTATTATTATTATTATCATCATCATCATTATTATTATTTATATGTCTAACTAGAAGGAAACTGTAAAAATATTTCCCCAGTAGTTTTTGCTTGAATTTTCTTTGAACTTTTTGCTCAAATGCCAGACAAACACTGGAAAATGATAGAAATGTTGCTTAATTTGGGAGGTGCCATCACTGCTGCTAGCACAGACACATTGTTATCAGCCACATCCACATGGTGAGGACCATTGACACCTTGTGATGCACACCAGTGATACCCATGCTTGGGAGTAAACATTGTTATAGTGGTCTGGCTCCAGTACACACCAGTGTCTGCTCCAAGCTTGAGATTCCTCTTCAAAGTAGCCTGAAGTGAAACCTAGAGTGACAGGGTGCACCGGCACACAGGCCCTGCATGGTGGACTTGGTGCAGAGTTGTTCATCCCAGTGTCTGTTACGAATCCTGGTGTTTCTAATTTATCTCACTAGAAGTTGAAGATTCAAGGCTAATACAAAATTTCTGTTAAGAT
This sequence comes from Strix aluco, assembly GCF_031877795.1. Classification (NCBI taxonomy): domain Eukaryota; kingdom Metazoa; phylum Chordata; class Aves; order Strigiformes; family Strigidae; genus Strix; species Strix aluco. Next base: position 14,406,480 of record NC_133931.1, on the reverse strand, counting down.
CACATTAATCTTTCTATATACCTGATAGTTACATATAAAAACAAAGGCTTTGCGATCTTTCCCTAAGGAGAAGAATGAGGAAACTTCAACAAATGTGGCTTCTAGAATCAGCTCATCAGTGTCACAATCAAGGATGACACTTGTCATTTATTAAGGTAATGAAACATGGTGCTGTTTTTGGGCAGGATGATCTACAGATACAAAATAATTGTTTCCTGTCCTGTGAGGTTACCTGTGGACATTCCTTTGTGAATTGTAGGAAGTGACTGAGATCTCCTTGGACTCTGATTTCACGAACAACTCAGCCTGCATAATACCTAGCTACTGCTGAGTGGGGAGATCCGCTCTCCCCCTGATGCTTTTCCCACTCCCCACTCCTGGCTGTGTAGTCCCACCTCCTCCCTCGTGCCTCCTTGCGTACTTCTTGCACTTTCCCGGGAGCAGATCCAATGTGGCGATCCAGCGGGTAGGTTAGTTTTCTGAGCTGCTGCCTGCCAGAACCCACAGGTGCTGGGAATGTGGAGCCAGGAGCAGGAAGAGGAGGTGGTGGAGAAGAAGCAAGATCTCCCATTTTGGCAGTGGTGAGCTGTTGGGTCAGCTGGAACAATCTTGTGAAACTGCACCCAAAATTGTCTCTCTTCCCCGAGTTTTTTGTTAGCTTTGTTTTGTTTCTCTGTTGGGATACTCTATGCAAAGGGTTCAATTTCTTCAGTTTTCCAGACAATAAAAGCTGCAAAATATGCAATAGAAAACCACCAGTAGACAAGTTTTAGCCAACCCTGCATTTAAAGTTTCCCCTTTCCTGTCCAAGATAAGTATATAATTGTTAAAGCTAAATGAAAATATGGAGGGTTTTCAGGATCAAAGACAGGCTATCTCACCAGCCTTTGGGGCAGGCAAACAGATGATAGAAAACCAACACACACATGCACTCAAGGAAACATACTGTACTCTATTCTTAGTGATGCTTACAAATGCAAGATAAGCCCCCAGCGGGAGTGATGCAGCCAGACAGGTGATTATGTGTGTATTTGGGTGAAAGTGCATATGAGCAAGTGTTGCATACTGCAAGATGAACACATAACTTAGGAGTAAAAGTGTAAAACGAAACTGTGAGCATGGTGTTGCTTACACAAACCCAACCAAATGTAGGTATTTAAAGCACTCTTATACTAGACCAAACAGCACATGTGTCTACACTCAAATACTTATGAGAGCTGCTTGATTTAAATTCCTTACAAAGTTCCTGTTGCCCGTCTTGCCCCAGCCTCATGCATTGCCTTATAGCCCCCATTCCTGTGGCCTGTTTGTTGCACATCTGTCCCTCTCTGACAGGGACTTCTTCATGCAGTGAGGGCTGAAGTTATTTGAGCAGTGCCTTGGTGAGCCTGGCTTTGCACACTGGCCATGCCCGTAGTGGGGATGGAAGCCCTGTGCCCCCTTCCCCTCCTCAGGCAAGTGCACACTGTCTAGGGGAGGGAGCAGAGGAGACCAAAGAGTTTTTTCCCTCTCCTTGGAACTGTCCCTTGGTTGCTTGTGATCTGTGTTTCTCTTTTGCAAGGTCAGGAGCCTCTGCCCTGGTGTGTGCTGTGTCAGCTGGCACCCAGGGAGCTGGCTGCTGGCACCCACTGGCTCTACGCTTGCACCCACCAGCTTTGGGCATGAGCAGTTTGTGGGACATGAGGCCATAATGTAAATCCTGGTCCATGGGTGGAGTGATTTATGGAAAAAGAAACAGGATCTTGAGCTATATTTAGCTAATGTGGTAAATTTTTACATCCAGTAGTGTCCTTTGCTTCTATACTGGCTGAGTGAATACCTAACTCCTTTTAGTTAATAGAAACATATTTTTTAAAGTGAGGAGTTCTGAAGTTTGGCCCTTGGTGAACCTTTATATTATCAGGCAGACAGCCATGAAACAAAGCTGAAGATTTCGGCAGTGTAGCACTTCAGGACAGACCCTTTGGCAGCTTCTCACTGCTGTGCAGGAGACTAGGAAGAGCAAGGTGGGAGCTGGGATGGACATGATCTGACTGTGGGCTCTCCAGGCACCAATGGCCCTGCAAGGACAAACAGCCGAGGCTCTGGCTGCCTGACAGCTCCAACCACCTGAAAACCCAGCTCTTCCCTCCGTTGTTCTGCAGTTTCAAAGACCCTATAGCTGTTCAGTGGTGAGCTCGCTCTTTTGAGGATGGCTGCAACAGAACTGCCCTTAAAAGGCTCCATAAGTTACAAGTGATGAGTATGGACCTGTCTCCTGAAGAAACTGTGAGCTGTGCTTGAGAGGATCACAGGGCCTTCAGCTTCCTCGGGACTGGGAGAGCCCTTCAAAGCCTCCACGCCTACATCCCTCACTGCAAACACCTGCCTGGGGGCACCCCGGGGGAAGCAAATGTCCCTGAGTTTCCTTGGTCTCGCTGGGTGTGCCTGAAGGAAGATGTCACAGCCTTAGTGCTTTGGATAGTCTTCGTCAGAAGCCTAATAACGGCGACATATAACGGCACTACTGAAGTCAATAATTTTACTGGAAGCAGAGCAGTTCCAAGCTCATTTCTCTCCTGGTCAAAGGCAACAGGTTATGCCTGTTTCAGCATTGTTTGGCAGAAGGATTAAAGTATCTCTGTCTGGGTTTGAGCATTAACTTACTTAGAGCTGGTCTTGCCTCTGGCAACCAAAAGCAGTTTCAATGGGTATGTTTTGATATACATGCTGGCTGCCTGTCTTACAGGTCAGGGGTGTCTGAAATCTTCCTGTCTACTGATTGTTTCTTGATGCGAGATTGTCACCAAAATCTGGTATATCTTCTAAGAGACCCTCATTTCTTGCAGAAAATGTGCCTAGTCATTCAGGATGTCTTCAGGCTTCAGTTGACCAAACAACAATATTAAAAGAGCATCTATTTGTTTGTTTGTTTTAAAATCAGAAATTGCCATTGGGTATATGGTGCAGTTCTCTGTAGTATGTGTAACTTGAATGACATTTAATGTGTCTGGAGACTTTCTTATACCTCTTTATCACCAGCCTTTACATGAAGCAACACCTTTCCCGATTCACATTTCTGTTAAATAGTTGAATAAATAATTAGGGAACTTGTTAGATGAGCCAGTGATTTTGATAGTTCTTATAATTCAGCATCTTCTTTCTACTTAGGGAAATATGAAGCATGTTTCTTAGAGACTTTTCTTTCTTTTGGAAGAGACAAAATGCAAGATACAGTTCAACAGAAATTTGTTTGCCTTTTTATCAGAGTTTGTATATGAGTTTCATCTTACAAAAGGGGTTTTACATAGTAAGCAGCTATACATTTCGAAGCTGCAAGACAAGTCAAAACCAGTTTTCACTGGTGTTCCAAAGGTCTCACTTCAGGAAGATTATCACTTTAAGAAAACTTTACATATGGGAGTAAATAACTTTCAGAGTCATTAACTTCTGAAGGATGATAGCACCTACAGGTCCATAAATTTTTTTCTTATTCTGAGCAATAAATAGCCAACCTTTTTCATGGTGGTAGAGTTCAAAAGTTCGTTGAAACTCTTTAGGTGCAAAGAACCCAGGGCACACAACAATAACAGTTTCTAGAGAAATGTAATCAAGAGAGCCTTAGTGTTAATGTATTGCTATAATATAGAAATATATTAACCTTATAGTTACATAATTTCTTAAATGGTATCACTGTGTTTGAAAGTATATTAACACGCTAGTGATGTGCTGCTACAACTGTGTAAGCTTATATGCTAAAAGGAACGTAGGGGTTTAAGATACAGAATTGTCTAGAATTGTCTCAATTCAGGTCCTGAATGATCTTCAGATATTAAACAAACGTATATGCCATTTTTAGGGACAGAATTCATTAAGATGACATTTTGTAATCTGCCTAAGCCAATTCAGTACTGTACTTCCACCTAAAGACATGATGTGTTTTTCCACCACCTGCACCTTGTTCTTGCAACCTCCTTAGTTCTCCATCAGTGGCTGCATTTCCCTTAGCCAAGAGCTACTGACTGGGCTCAGAACTAACCCTGAAAAACAGTAGTTTTCTGTTGTCTCACTTGAGAAGGCTCTTGTCTGCTGACTTCTTCAGGGCAGACAGGACACAGGAGATTATCTCATCAGACCTCTGAAACAGAGGTCTCCAGAAACAGAGTGCTCCAGAACTCTCTGTCCAAATAATTTCACTTTCATGAATTTGTTTTCCAAAATCAAGCAACCAAAAAATTGGCAATCTTCTCTGTGAGGTTCCACCAGAGTAATACACTGAAAGAAGAGGTTTCAAAGTGAAGGTTGGTAGAGCCGCAAAATTAAGTGCTCTGAAATCAAGAAGTTTCCTGCTAACTCTACGCTATCACAAGACTTTTAATGATATATTTTAATTAATATTATTTTAGTTTTATAAAAAGCATGTGTTTCTCAAATTTCTTGATTTTTTCTAGAATCTTTGCTACTTGGTGCACCTTCTCATGTGTTTCAATCTTGCCCGTTTGTACTAATTTTGATGACATCAAGTCCCATATGTACATATAAGCATGCATGCATGCATGCACAGATACTCTCTGTGTGTGTGTGTGTGTGTGTGTGTGTGTGTATGATTTCTGGGCCAGGAATCTCAATTTCTTATGTCCTTCAGTAAAATTTGTGGCTATTCAACATTTCTAGAAATCAAGACGTAAGGCTTTTGTTTGCTCAGTTCTTTTCTTTAAGATATGCCTTTTAATAATTCAGTCGTTCCTGTCAGCAGCTTTCCTCAAGCACAACTGAGAGATCAAGTAGTTAACAATGCATGTTCAAATAGCAATCACTCTTTCACTATATACACAAGAAGGCGGATGTTGTATGAGTGGTTTGTGCTGTATATTTTATGTATTCCATTCCAGATGGAGTCAATCATTAACTTTTGTCTCAGGTCAGCAGAGATCAGCAGGGAAGCAAAGGATCCTGGATGTGTGTAGCATGTGCAAGAATATTTTTTATTTATTTTATGTTAGAGGTGCTGTCCATGAACAGGTGAAGGAAGCTGTTGTGATGTTGATGCCCATGCAGGAGAGGTAGAATTAATATGCCAAAAGCAATCTAGCTTTGCACTGATTACACAATCCCTGCTCCTGTGGGGTCAGCAGCTGTAGGCTGGCACCATAACAGAGGAGTCCTCCTATCACTTGTCATTATTATTTACTGTTTGTGCAGCGATAGCGCCTAGGAATTTGAGCTATTTATCAAGTCCTGGCAGAGGTAGGCACTGTATGCTCTGAAGAAAAATAAAGCCCTTGCAACACAAATCTTGGCTGCAATTGGTAGCAGTTTCTTGCAGCAGTGGTAGGCTCTGGCCAGTGAGGGAGGGTCTGTGTAAAGCTGCCAAACTTGGGGAACTGAAGTGGGACTCTGTCGGGATTGGAATTTCTGGTTTTGGGAGGTCAGACATCACGCCCAAGAGTGATACCCGGAAAGTGCAGCCAAAAATACCTCCCAAGTGTGGAGATGCAGAGGTAATACTGTGTGTGCTGGGATGGGTGAGGAGCTCTGGGTACCACGTTCGGGAAAGGATCTGCTCTTTTCTCCCTCCAAAGTCACATCTGTAGAGTGAGAGACCAGACTGAAGCCAGGAGGGAGGTCAACCAGCTTTTGTTATTGGATAAATGGACGACTAGGGAGGAATCAGTGCATCTGTCGTTAATTGAGTTATTTCTTATATCTGTAGACTCCAGTACTTTTTAAGTGTAAAACTTAAAGAATTTCAATGCTTTCTGTGATGTAAAACTTAAAAAAGTGAAGGATATCATCACAGCAGCAAACGTTAGCCTCTCTGCAGACCAGCTAAGTTCCTGATGTAGATGTCTTCATCCCTATCACTAAGTGTCCAGGCACTGAGTGCTGGCTTGGGTGGTAGCTCTTGGCTTAGGGTCTGCTCGCAGAAACAGACATTCCCTCCTGAGGCTTTGGGCCTTTTACCTTTCTTGCCACTTATTCAGCGTTTTATTTTTGTAACCCTTGTATTGTGGTTGTGTTAACTCTTTTGCCTCTTTCTTCCTGGCAGAGCAGGCTTGTGTGTGTCCTTTTGCTGACTGAAACGTATTTTTTTCCTGTGTTCAAGGCCAGGGTTGAACACAGTTATCTCCTCAAATAAACTTTCATTGGAAGAGATTAAACTGATGAAGAACTAGCAAAGGGGATGAAAGGCTGGGTAAGAAGCAAGAGCTAAGCAGGTTTGGTTCACATACGGGGTCCCTCAAGAAAAACTACATCAAGGCTCTAAAGGTTAACAAAGTCAGAAACTGCAAAGCTTCAGGTCTCAGCAGAACCACTGGCATTCGTTGAGTGAAGGATGCACCTCACATGTTAGTCATGGGTTGTTGTTTTCTTTTTCTTAAGCAAGAGCAGGACATATAAACCATATATTTTAAACAATTTTCATGTATAAGCCACTGGAATTAAATACAGCTTAAACCTATTTGAACACAGGCTCACAAGGATCCTTAGTTACACCAGTTTGACTAAGACTGTATTATAGAATGGAGATACAGATTCACAAAGGCAGTTTGCCTCTACTACCAGAAGGAAAGCTGAGAAGGGATTTTTAATCAATTTCATAAATATCAACAACAGTCATGACTTTTAATTTTTTACATTTTTTTTTAACTGTTTGGAGAGTTGACCTTTCCCTTGAATCCCACATTTTTCCTGTGGCCTTAAGGAGAAATGACTGTATTGTGAATATGCCTTTATTCCTTGCAGCAGAAAGAATAAAACTGATCTCAAGAGTTAAAGAAAAAATTTAAACCTACACTACTAGGAGAGTGCTGTATAGCAGGAGTGGAAGTGAAATAATGTGCAGTCTTACTCCTTTATTTTTGGAAAACTCAAGCATTGAGTTGCATGGAAGCATGGAAAAAGAGAAAAGATAACCCACAGACTATCACAGGCTCACTCAGTCTCTAGAGAAACCTGTGAAGCCAAAGGAGCTTCCTGAGACAGTGATCATCAGCAGGTCTGCTGTTAACATCTATTTCTCTGTTCCTCAGCTGGGCTCTTTGTCATAGTACAACTGCACAGCAATCCAGGTATGCCTGGAGCTAGAGAAGTGGAGAGGCACTAGTAGGTTGGATGGCTAAAACTTCAAGATAGTACTGCCACTGAAAGCAGTGGTCCTCTCTTTCTTGTACTCTCACTGACATTGGTGTTTCTGCCTCCTGGTTCCCGCCTCTGTGTTTCCCCTCCTTTGGACTGCCTTAAGCATCTCTGGACCATCGCCATAAGGTGACCTGCACTGGAGAAGTGATCAGCAGGGCTTTTGGATGGCTAATATTTCTGTTGGATCAGTTTTACAAACCAATTTACCACATGACCACATAAAAGCTTTCTTTGAAGAAATACGAGGGGAGAAATGGGTGCTGGCTTACCCCATGTCACTGAACTACGGTTTAAAGCTGTGGTTTTCTGATACAGCAGATCTAACTGCAGGCTGCTACCTCCCTGCTCTTACTGCTTCCCTTGCACTGCGCACTCGTGTTTGTCTGGGATCAGAAGTTCAGGGAACTAAAGCAGCTGAAGCCAAATAAGAAAAATGTAACTTTCTAAACGGGCTCAGCCTGAGGTCAGACCAGTGCCAGCACCGGGGTGAGGGAGCCGGCAGAAGCACATGGTCAAGGATGGAGAGAAGGAACGGTGGCAGCAGCCACTACTGCGTTTGCTTTACCGCTCCCTCAGTGCTTAATTTGCCTAAATTCAACATTAGTCAAACATTTGCTGGATTCCCATTAAAAAATTTCAGACTCCAGCAGAAGACAGACTATAAAAATCATGTTGAGTTTAAATGCTCAATGCACATGTTGTTACCAGATAGGAACAGAAACTATGTTTGCAATTTGCCTAGATTATTTCTCTTTCAAAGTTTTTACCTTTACTTCTGCACTTGTGTCAAGGTATTGTGCATGAATAGAGGCAAATATTGACATTTCGTATGTTTTGAAATTTATACTATGTAATTCATATGACCAGCACATCACAGGGCTACAGCACTACTTCAGAATGTAACCCCCTACCTTAATCACCAGCCCTATAATTTTACAGTCTTCGTAGTTTGCTTTTTAACAGTGCCTCAATCCAGTAAATGCATTCAGATCTCAAAGGTGCATTTATGAATAATTAAAAAATATGCTTGATTGGGCTTGCTAATTCAGAGCAAATGTAGAATCTGGTTTTCACATAACAAGGCCATAATTCTCCATTTCCTTGCAATTGTGTGGGTGATTACATGGGCTCCCACAGCTGTGTCACAGGGATTTGCAGGCAGATGAGAGTTTTCTGGTTTCTGTGGAGAACCAGGGGACTGCAAGTCATGCTGTGGGTTTTACAGCGGCATTGAGCCAATGTGTCTAGATGCTGCTGCAGAAAAGGGCAGCCCAACTCCCCTACACCAGGGTTCTTGCTGCTTGGCCTGGTGCCCTTGCGTTGGTGTGTGTCTGACCCCACGGTGAGCAGTCTGGGGAGCTCAGCCAGGTTACTATCGTGTCAAACTAGCACCGATGACAGTGCAAGGAATAAGGTCAGCTGGACTGGGGTTAGGGGGTGAGGAGCTCTACAAACTCCCCCTTTTACTGGGGAACCACAGTGAGATTGGCTGCTCATGGAGTGAAACCCTGATGTTAAAGTACAGCTGTGCCACTCCAGGAGCCCCTTCTCACCCCTTTATTCCATTCTTTCCCTGCCCAACCTCTGTTTAGATGTCAAGTTTTTGATAGAGATCATAGCAATGCTGGACAGGGTTTGGGGGACTACATCCAGACAGCTCAGTGGCTGTTTGGGTGAGGGTGCCTCCTGTGTATTAAAGCAACAAGCACAAAGATTCTCTCTTGAAGATTTAAAACTGAATGGCAAAATGAGAACTAGATGGCCTCTCAGAGAAAAAGCCAACACCATCTGAGAGATCGTGATAGCAAAGGTTGGAGCTTGAAAGAGAAGATAAACGTGTTTGGTGTGACAGAAGAGGAGGAGGCAATGGAAGGAATCAGGAAGATGGGCAATGTTATTGAGATCAAGAGCTGTGGAAACTGTCTTTCCAAAAGCATTCCGGCTAGATTAGAGCCAGACAAGATGATGTTTGTCAAGGACAGTACATAGAAGCAGCCTCGAGGTGTAAGATAATAGGGAAGGAGAAATTAGAACAGAACTTGAACTTTCTGGGGGAGAGGTGTAGTTGTCCTGGAGGTGCATTGCACGAGGAATCTGCAGAGACCAGAGTTCTACTGCTCATAAGCAGCACTGACATTATCATATTTATCCTTTATGGATCTTATATAATCTACCTCATTTGGGAAGATTCTCCCATCCCTGGTAACACAGCTGCCATCTAGCACAGTGGCCTTTGACTTGGAGTTGTAGAGGTTTATGTGGGTTTGTTTAATTGCTTCTCACACTAAATGCCATTGCCAAAGTGGGTATATTGCCATAATGTTTCTATTAGTGTTTGGCTGAACTGTTGTAGAATCCGCTGGCTCTGTGTTTGCAGCACTTTCCTGTGTGTTGGCCCAAATGAGTTTATTGTCAGGAGTTAAAAAGAGGTATTCATATCTTGTATCCGTTGCTCTTCACATTGTTACTTGCGTCTTCAAACCGTTGGGGCTGTTTAAAACAGGCCTGTGTATTCCTTTGTGTTTTCACAAGCCATTCTCAGCTCTGATTTAAGAGGCAAACCAAACGCAGGCATAATTACAGTACAGTTTGTAAACCCAATGGTTTTTAATTTAATTCCAATGAGTATTGCAGAATATTCACATGAAGCTGAAGTTGTGAGCACTTGTCTGAGGAATCAGAGTCCAGCACTTATGCTCATCCTCTTTGGGAGGAGAATCTGACAACATATGGCCAACACATCACTCAAAGTTAGGATTGCAAATAATGGAAATGACTTCTGAAAAGATATTAGCTAAACATTATTTATAGCGCTGATTGTCAGCGGTGGAACAATTTCCTTTCATTTTTTGCAGTAAAGATCTTTCTCTTGATAATCACACATCCTTTTCTGCAGCAGCATATAATTATATAGCTTAGAAATCAGGGTGATATAATAGAAAGCTGTTAATTGTTTCCTGATGCTCAGGATGTAATTAACTTATACTTTCCTCTAGCTATTTTTAGTAAGATGTAGAAAGAGCAACTCCTAGCTTGAACTGCTATTTTGCTGTTTGGTCAGTGCAAACGGGGAGATTGTGATGTGAAGAGGCTAAAAGTAGCGTTATCATGTACAAATCCCTAAAGAGGTTGTACAAATTGCATTTTGAGAATTATTTGGGGCTAGAAGCTTAAAGACTGGTGGACAACTAAAGTATTTTCAATACTAATAGCATTTGGACAAACTCAGACCTTTCAAGTCTTTTAGGAAATGGTAGAAATAGATGAAGTTAAATTAATAAATAGATCTCTCTGACAAGAAAAATGGCTCCATGATAGGAGCCATTGATATAATACTGCTGCTTGTCTAATTAGACAGGACGATGAAAGTAGGTTCTTAAAAGCAAATGAAATGAAAGAAATAAACCAAGGTTTATTAAAAGCTTATTATCTCAACCTTTATGCAAAATTATGCAATTATCTAAAATAGACAGCAAAAAGGTGTGTCACATCACACTCAAACGAGGGAAACAAGTGACTTAGATTCGTAAATCCCCAATAGAGTGGACAACGGTGAGGCAAGTCTCAAAGTCCAGACATTTATTAATTTCCCACAATGTACTAATTCAATACACGATAACTGACTAAGTATATAATGAATTATGGCAAGTGATATAGTATGCCTTGCATTACCTAATGATAATAAGGAAAAAGGGAAAAAATAAAAGAAAAGAGATAGAGGTAGAAATACAGATTGCCAGTCTGGGTTCCTGCATCGATCCCACCAATGAGGGTTCAAGGATGCATCTGTCTTCTTTCACTTTACTTCTTCTATTTTCTTTCTATATTTCACTCCTCAGAAGGTGTCTCCATACAAGAAATGCATTGACACACAGGAGCAAGCCCCAAGGAAGCCTGGCTCTCAGGGTGGGGGTGGGCTGGAGCACATGATGTACAAGGAGATGCTGAGGGATGGGTCTGCTTAGCCTAGAGAAGAGAAGGCTCAGGGGGATCTTACTGCTGGTTTAAACTACTTAAATGAGAAGGTTTAGGGAAACAGGGAGAGAGTCTTCTCCAAGGTGCACAGGGATAGTATAAGAGGCAGTAGGTAAAATTTGCAAGGGAATTTCTAATTAGGCATTTGGAAAGAATTATTCACCATGAGGGTAAGTAAAAAAATCAGAATAGGGGCCCAGAGAAGCTTGGAGGTATTAAAATCTTGCCTGGACATGACCCTGAGCAACTTGTACTAACTGGACATGCTCTCAGTATAGTTTGAATGAGATGACCTCCAGAGGTCCCTTCCAAACTGAATTACTGTATATTTCATGAAGGCATAGTGTGATGTCTTCTTTAAACTGTGGTGGCTGATATTATCAGCATTCTGTTACAAGTTGGTAACCAGAGATTGTTATCCACTCAGTTGCAGTGGTGGGAGGGCTTGTGAGAATACTTCCTAACGTACTTCAGTGCAAAATCAACTGGGTTAGTTTGTACAAGGGATACAGTGTTTGACAGTACCACCTGTCCAGCTTTTCTAGCAAATTTAAGGATGGGTAATGTATCCATTTTCAAATGAATGGCCAAGAACTTCTGAAATCTTTCTGTTTCAAGTGAGTTTTTTATGAAGATGTGAAGGTGAGAACCTGATTCCTTTGATCACGCTGTCTTAAGTCAGGCCAGAATTTTATCCCAGATCGTGTGAGATTCATGAGATGCCAACATCGCAACTCTTCCTGCCACCAAGAGAGATTTTCAAGGTGTCTGTGAGGTTATCTGTAGATCCATTTCTTAAGAACCTGAGGGACAGAAACCCACTGCATGCTTAGGACATACTGGTTTTATATCAGCCAGTTAAGGATAAGAATAGAGAAAAGATTGCAGGCAGTGTACAGAGTAATAAATGCTGGAAGGCCAGTAGATCACATTAGTGCCAGAAATCCTGCTGGCTGTGTCATGCTGGCATTACAAGAGCAAGAGTAATCTCAGGGCAAACCACCTGCTCCTCTGTGCTCACTGCCTGCACAGCAATACAACAAAGGGATTGAGCTCTCTCAGATCCTCTCACACTGTCCACAAAGGGCCCAGTTGGGGAGTTTATTTGTGTGCATAAATTCCTGGTTTTCCATAGTCCTGCAGCTCCAACTTTGCTTGTGGAAAGTGGATTTTCAGTCCGCTGTTGAGGAAAGAAGGTGTTAGAACTGTTAACACTTTTTCCCCTTGGAGAGGCATGTCTCATCCAGTAATTCATTTAGAAGGTAATGAGATATATTCTCCCGCCTTTACAGATGCAATCAAAGACATGATTAAATCAGGCACGTGTCCAACCATTATCCCACCTTTTTGAAAATAATAATATTTCTTTCAACGTGCACAAAGGAATGCGATTTGTTGCTTTCTCTGTATGCCACTGTGCTTTATCACAGTGCTGCAAGGCCTAGATCCTTTAAAAATATTTCATAACAGGGAAAATCCAATCAATTTAGGTTTCTATAAAGTGGTGGTTTTTTCCAAGCACTATACTTTGGGCCTACTGTAATGAATCAAACAGTGGTGGTTGAAAGATAATTGCTTGCATTCACTTTGGCTACGGAGGGGCTAGACCTGCTCCAAACTAATATATTAAGAACTTCATATTACTTTTTTTGGTTAAGACTGTAAATTAACACCAGCTGAAACAGTGTATTCTACATAAATTCACAAGAAATATGTTTGTATTCTGTGTTGATTTATTTTCTGATGAATATGGAACATCTCAGTTTATGAGGCCAGCAACAACAGTACTCTTGGGAGACATATTACTGGGGCAAAGGAGGAAGAAAAAAGGATCGCGTATGCTGTTTAGGAGAAGCACAATAAACACAGGGAGAATAATTTATTTAAACATAGTGGCTAAGGGAAAGTTCCAGTGGACTGGAAATTGTGACATTTTGCTTGCAGGCTGAAGACTGTACACAGCACAACTTCTCATGTAAAATATCAGTAATCCACCTCAGAAAATGATAGACCTGTGGAAGAAGGCACAGAAGGATGTTGGCCACTTGATCAATGGTTTCATGTCTCCAGTGGCCACAAACCTTTTGCAGTTTCAGCAGTTCATATATGCACAGCCTACGTATTGACTGAAATCTTGTATAATTCAGCATTCAGAAAGCTCATTGTAGTTATGTACAAATTAAGACCTAATTGGCACTGTTTGTATTGTGCTTTTGATAGACAGGGTGGGTAACTGACTAAACCTTGGCATGCTCTTTAGCATGCCTCCACATGTCTGGGTGGCTGCAACAAGAAGTGCCTATGGTCCATCTGCCCAACTGTGGTCGTTGACACCATCTGAGGAGCAACCATACCCAGGCTCCTACAGATCCTGCCTTTTTTCAGGACAGGTGATGTCAAGGCTCGTCTTGAGTAAATGAATTGGGTTTAGAATTAACACACAGTGTTGGGCCATTTACACTGATGATAGGTGACTATCCGAGTCTGTGTAAAAACACAGTGCAGGCCCTGACTTCTCACCTCCTCTTGTCCTGTTGCCCATCTAAAGCCTATCCCTAACTCTCTGTGCAGCATGTGTTCTGGATTCAAGTTCAGGCCTGACCTAAAGTTTGGAGCATGTTGTAAACGTAACCATATTGTTGTAATCTAAGTCTACCAGCATTCAGCTGAGGTTGATAGCATATGTAACGCTGATGCCATTACTTGGTGAATAAGGATCAGTGTGCATGTTCTGATTTATTAAAGTAGTAAGAAGTTATGGTTTGAATTTATTGTCAGAGTACATAAATACCTGTTCACTGAGCTTTCCACGTGTATGGAGAGAGAATTTTGCCTAGAATGAGAAATGGCAAACACATGGCCCAAAATGGGAGCAAGCTGTTCAATAGAGCAGCAGAACTTCTCTGGGCTCCTTACTGATTTATTTACTGTTTTAAAGGAAAATTTCCATTTACTTTTAAAAGCAGAGGAAGAACACTTCTGTAATATTTCTCTTTTCAAAGCTCATCTATTTGTGAACCTTTAACAAGGCCTAATCAAACAAGACAAGATCCTTGATAGCATCCTGAACAGAAGGAACTATTCATAACGAGTGGTTATGTAGCAGCTGTGTATCTGTTCATTTCATATATCAGATGCAGAAAAACGCTGAGCTCATCCAAAGAAACCATCTCCAGGCTAGTTTTTTGCAAAAGTAAAATCCTTTAAATAGAATTAGTCTTTAACTAGGATTTTTATTAATCCATTGTCTTTAATGATAAAGTTCTTCATTAGCCTGCCAGAATTTAAGCAGTGAGTAACTACATGCTGTTGAGTAATCTCCTTAAATTCATAAACCATAATTCTTCATGTTACATCTTTGTGTGACCTAGATAAAGGAGATTTAAAGCAGATAGGATGGTTCTTTATCATTAAAACATTTGCGTCAGAGAGCAATCCTTTCTATGTTTAAAAAATGAATACAGTAGTGTTATGGTGCAGAATTGTTGAGTAAAATCATTGTTACCATTAGGCATAGATGCATTTGAAACTCATTCAGTGTAGTTTGGGGCAGTCAATAGCTTTCCAAGACATTTTTTATTTTTCCTCTGTAGATGGTGATTCATTTCTTCTTTTTCATTTGGCACTTGCAGTGAAACCTTATTGGATGTTACAGGTTTCTCTTTAAGAAAAACATATATAAATGAGCAGAATGTTAATTAGGATTATACTGATTTGTTGCCTCCAGCTGGTTGTGAAGGTCATACTGGCTTATATTTTACACTCAAAGCAATGTTTTTCTTAAGGAAACATGACAACTTAAGGGAACTGAAAAAGGCTTTAACATGAGTCTGTTTAGGCTTCTATCCTATTTTGATTTATTTACTTTAATAATTTCATACTCTATATTATTTCAATAATTTTTTTTTTAAAAAATCATATGCCACTATATAAATTTAGACAAATTCCGGGCTTAAAAAGACTAGGGTCTTATAGACTACATCTATATAGTCAGGTTCTTCATGGTAGCTTCACAAGATCTAAGATGAGAGGCTGGAGGTTCCTACAAACCTGGTTATTTGGGTCTCAGCGGGATGGGTGGGTGTTGCACATGAAGGCAGGAAAGCCAACTGAGTACAGGCATTTAGAGGCTTCACCCAAAGGTAAAATGCAGAGTTGGGATGTGGAGCTGGCAGAGGGATCCTCTGCCATTGCGGCTCCTCCTGGCATTTTGATTTAGCAAGTATGCAGACCAGACCCTTGGCCTCTATGCATGCTGCTAGCCCACTGATGTGGTTTCCCAGAACAGCAGTTCCCCAGACATTTTTTGACATTGCTGTATATGACAAAGGTCTTAGGAGGAAACCATGCCACTAGTTTGGTGTTAACTGTACAATAATGACAGGCCAATAAATACCCATCCTTCCAATCAGCCACATAAGGGCTATTGTATGCATGTACAGTAAAAATGAAAAAGAAGTAATATCTTGTGCAAAAGCAAGGAAGCATGCTCACAAATATGGACGTCTTTCATCATACTTACAACTCCTGTGCCTTGACAAGCACATGAAGAATGTCTGTTTAACTGTATACCCACTTTTACTAGAAGCCTTAATATAAACAGCAAATGTCTTAATATAGGCAGCACTAGAGCTTTTATTTTTTGCAGCTGACATGAAACAGGACTTTAAAAAGACTTTGAGTCCTGGTATAGTGCATTCAAGGGCCAGCCTCTGATATTGTTCCTCCCTGTAGTATTCCCAAGGTTGTTCATAGAAATCAATGTAAGTCATATAATTATAAAACACAGGACTGGTATTCTGCAGAATACTATAACACATGATCCTTTGGTATATTTTTACAGTTCTCTAAAAGGTAAGTTCTTGCCTTGGGTAACAATTAGAAAATTTTACTCCAAACCTTTGTCTAACTTTTACCTTAGTATCACTCAGCATGATTTAAATTGCTTTTCTTGCACTCTGCTTTGAACTCACCTGCAAGATTATAGACAGCAATTCTGTTCCTTTCACTTTTTGTTTAGATAAGGCTAGACTCCCAAACCAGTATCTTTTTCTCTCTGCTTATGACACTGGCTCATCATTTTTCATGCCCACGTAGCACTGCTTCATTGCATCTCTTTGACTTTATCATTCCTGAAGGAGGATGGCACGAACAATACACAATATTTAGATGATGTCCTGTAATATCATATGCAGTGGCATGAACAACTGGATTTCACATCATTTCTGGAAACATCTCAGTACAACCTAAGATTGCCTTTGTTTTTTGTATGGTCTCAGCCTGTTGATAGCTTGTCAGTGAAAGTTTAGCTACTGTATATTCAGCTATTTCTTACTCTCTGTTGATTTCAGCCTCCAAGCTCTCAGTTCTCAGCAGAGCATTTTGTTGTTAGTGCACAACCTTGCATTTTATAGTCTTACCTGTTCCTCCATTTCTATTTTTGCACCGTGAAGGTCATCCACTAGCAATTTAATCACCTCTAGGTGATCCAGTGACATGGATCATTACTCTCAGTGCTTAAAAATTTGCATCAGTTACAGTTTTATTTTATAGTTTAGTGACCAACCACTGGATTTCAATAGACTTCTGGAAGACAGTGGAAAGAACTCCTTTGAATCATGTCTTCTGTCAGTGTAACACCCTGCATATTGCAGTATTGCCAGGCATAGGAGGTAAAAAAAAAGCATGAATCAGTGCCAAAATATGGTAAGATTATTTTTTATTTAATGAAATCCAATACAGAGTGCCTTTTCTAGTCAGTATTTTTTCACTTACTGCTTTCACAGCTTCTTCAAAATAATAATAAAGCCCAGTAATGCAGTTACACTAAACATGAAAAAAAGGAAGATATTCATTTAGAATGGGAAGAGATAAACAAAGTGTGATGGTTTTAATACAACGTACAGTATATTGAAAGAGTATTGCATCTATACTCATTTTACAATGAACCTACATATTTGTTGGAAGTGAGTAAAAAGTCTTGAATTGGGTTTGTTAACAACAGTACATAGCACTAAGTATTTTTTTACTCATTTTATTACCTGTCAGGTACTGGCTATTTGTGCTTAATGAGGCTCATGATTACACAGCACAGTGATTGGTTAAGAGTTTTGTGTAGAGATGGAAAACAATTGCTAAAACCAATTGAGATATTACTGCAGTATGACATATTATTAATGATGGAGGCAGGAATTTTTTTTCTTGCTTTCAGCAGGGTTGCCAAGGACCACTGAAATGTGTGCAAACAGTTGGTGCTCCTCTGAGGAGCATAAAACGTTAGGGAGATCTCCTGCAGGTCTGTGATGCTTAGGCTGAGAGCAGCCATGCCTGGAAGGACTTAGAGATCAGGGGTTACCCAAAGCCATAAAACGTCTCATCAAAACTATTTGTCACATTGACAGGGTGGGAGAAATATCACACTGCACTTGAGATAAGGCACTTGGCCGCTTTCAGTTCTCCCATAGATTTCTTGGGTTACCTCTGGCAGATAATGACACCTTTTACTGTTTGCAGTGCAAACCTGTTCTGTACTGTGGTCCTTTTTTGGGTGTTATGGATCTGCTCTTCCCCAGATGTGCTGGAAGATATAGGTGGGTGGAAAGACCTCCTTGTTTCTCAGGAGGTCTGAAACTTGCTGCACACAGCGCAAGAGCATAACAAGGCCATACTCAGCTTTTCCCTGTGGATAACTGTAAAAGAGATGTCAGCCTTGCTGCATAAGGGACCTCAGCCTTTAGCTTTTTTTGGCTCCCCTACCTCCTTGGGATGCAACGTGCATCCAAGAGAGTGGATAGTCACACAACAGAGCTTTCTGGCACCCACAGCCCCTTGTGTCCCTGCTGCAGCCCCTCTTCTTGACTCCAGTGATGAAGACCTGTAGTCCAGCATCCTGTTCCCCAGTTCCTGGTCTGTCTCTCCAGGATCCTGAATGGCAGTGCTAGCAGGAATAGCTGTAGCAGTAGGGCTTGGGCTGTTTGACATATTTGCCCCATTTAGCATTTCAAAGGAACATTTACCTCTCCCAGCTATGTTACTGAGATAACAGGTCTGCATTCCTGGACACAAATTTCACTGATTTTCACTGGCCTCCCATGAGACCTACGCTGCTCCTTCCTCAGCTTTCTTTCTGTAAAATTCTTACTTTATTGAGAGTGATTTTCAGCATAAGTCCACGAGAGTTGGTAGACTTTTGGCTACTGTGTTAATCCAGTCAAAGGATGTTGATAACAACAGTTATCCTATGGTTTCTGGTCTGTACTTTGAAATTTCAGTCTTCAGTTTAGATTTGGGAATACATCCCCAAGAAAATTAGTCCCCATAGTACTTACTGATTTAGTAAGCCTAAGAATATCCTTGCAATGGAGACACAGAAGAATACTGTGAATAAAACCTAGTTGATGAACATAAGCAAAGATGGCTTGTTCTTCAGTGAGGAGTACATTGGTTCTTTTGGAGATCCACATAGCAGCATCACATAGACCTTGACCTGCACACATTTATTCCATGTGTGCATCCCAGTTCATCCATACATGAGTGAGAAGCACAATTATATTTGACTTCCTTATAGAGGAGGAAAACTGTGAGTTCCTGATTTCTGACAGCTTCAGCCCAGAAAACAAGAAGCTGGAGCAAGACAGGCAGACTTCCACTTTCCTTATGACTAGGTGAAGTAATAACTTGCCTGCATTTTGTGTTTTCGTCTTTGTAAAACCCAGTTTTATGCCCAGCGAGACAGAAGCTCTCAAGGTTCAAGTGTGCAGGCAATTTGAAGTATTGTTTATATTTGTACACATTTTGGTTAAAAGTGAAATGAAAGTGAAATGGCTTGGCACGCAAGATCAGCCTCTTCATAGCTTCCTGTGGACATGAGAAGAAGAGTATCGTTAGATCTGTAACCTTGCAAAATACTGAGTTTTTCTGCTTCTTGAAAAAGAGAGGTGAACAAATATTGTTCTGATTTGATGATACTGTTAGACTGCCCTCACACGTGGGTATGTCACCTCACAAAGAGAAAAGTGGAGAGGGGTCAGCAGTCCACTGAAAATGTTCCTTTCCCTTACAGGGTCAAACCCTATAAAAATGCCAGCATAAACATTCCAAAACTTGATATAAAAGTTACCTAAAGATCCTGTTTACATCCACTGTTTTACCAAATCAGTAATGTTATGCTGTGTTGTTTTAAATGAAGACCAGATACAGGCTCAGATTATATACATTTGAGGTTTAAAATTCCAAATTTTGGTTTTGCAAGTGGTCTCTAGTTTTATGACAGGTCGATACAAACACACAGATCTAATTTCCTCTGCAGGATAGAATACTCACAAGGGAGGCTGTGGGTCTGAATTTCTGGCCTGAAGTTGTGGGCTGAAAGAGTGTCTCCAAGAGGCGTCATTTTGATTTCATCCTAGACCCTGAGCCATGCCTGTGTTTGTTCGCCAGAGCTTGCTTTGACCCCTGCCAGCGTTACTAAGGTGTTACAAGTATTGGGGATATCCCTGTGCACGCTTGGTTGCAGGCTCAGTGACCTATTTACTTTCTGAATTTATGAAAAAGGACTTCATAAAAGAGGCAGTCCCAATGTTTTATTTAAAGCCACAGGGGCACTGGCAAACTGTCACTTCTTTGGAAGCTTTAGGCTTTCCTCCGCAGTACACCAAGAGATGGTTTATCTGAAATCTCTCTGTCTGGCTCTGTGTCCTGGCATCTCCTCATGGCTGTGGGCAAAAAGGTGGAGATAAACACAGTGATGAGAACTGATATTAGGAGCTGCTTTGAAGACACCCTCGCTAACACTAATTCAGATGGTAAAATTCCTTCTCTGCCACAGCTACCAGCACAGAAATATCTTCATCCTATTTCCAGTACGACCCCATGTTTTAAAGGGTATTATAGCTCCTGTGAATGTCAAGTAACAGAACTAAGTTACTGCAGAGCTGAAGCATAAATAGAAAGAGGAATAGGCAGCAGCAAACTGCTGACACTTCAGCTGAGACTTGGCAAGCCTGGCTGGAAATGCTTGTCCCAGCAATACACATCGCATTTGCAGAGTACCTTCATGATTGCCTCTGTGTACAAAGTTTATATCGTCACTGACGTTTTTGGGGGTTTTTTTTGCTGACAATGCAAAGGCAAATGTTTAGTGTGAAGGACATTTCATGTAGTTCTGTATTTTCCTGGGTGTGTATATATATATAAACCCACCATATGCTCACTTATTTTGTATTGAATTTGGTCTGCAGCTGACCTGTGAGTTTTAACTTTCGGTGGGAATTATGCTTTTAAGTCTCTGAGACACTTTGTAAAATGCCATCTTTTAGTAAGATGCCTGGATACCATGCTGTAGACAGGTCATATGCTTACGTTCAGAAAACAGCCAAACTTTGTGACCTCTAGGAGGATACAAAACTTTCCAACAGAAAGGCGCAGTTGTACCTGCCAGTGGAGCACCTATGATGTCCCTTGAGAAGAGGTGTGGAAATGCCATGCTCTTTAGCCACCATGAATTGTTCTCATCTTTGGCAAGATAGTTTTTGTTGTCCATATCTTTCTGTCACAAAGGACATTGTGACTTGCTTTAGCTGGAAATAAGTAAGTCCTTTTCTGACAGAAGTTCCAAAATATATGAAACGTGTGAATGAATTTGAAGATAGCAGAAACCACCTGCAATGCTTTTCCCATCTGCATATCATTGTTCATTTTCAAGGGATCTAATACGGTTTTGCTCAGAGTTTACCTTAAGGTGATAAAACTGTAGTAGTTCAATGCATGCTGACTGGCAGTGCTCAAGCTGGGATAGTCACTGAAACCAAGGGTATATGCTAAAGTGAGATGTAATGCAGTGGTAACCTGTGAGCATGCTGGAACTCATCAGTGGCAGCTGAGCACTCTGAGGCAGGACATGCTTTGTGCCATGACTAATTACAACATCAGTGTATGTTGTTCAGCAATTATTAAATTCTGCTAAAAATCTCCATTTTAAATGGTCTCTTCACTGGTGTTTTGTTCTTCCATTAAAAAAAAAAAGTTGCTCAATAATGATGTATTCTGTGATGTAGATGATATATATATCTCATATATGTGATGTATAATATATATCATGATACAAATATTATATATCATACATATAATTTGTATGTATATGATTTATTTGTATATATCATATATATACAAATATGTATGCACACATTTCTATATATCTATCTATATAGATCTATGGCTTGGCTTCACCAAGAGCAAGTCTTGCCTGACCAATTTAGTGGCCTTCTGTGATGGAGTGACTACATCAGTGGACAAGGCAAGAGCTACGGATGTCATCTGCCTGGACTTCTGTAAGGCCTTTGACACAGTCCCCCACAACATCCTTCTCCCTAAATTGGTAAATTATGGATTTGATGTATGGACTGTTCAATGGATGAGGAATTGGTTGTATGGTCTCATCCAGAGGGTAGTGGTCAACAGCTCAATGTCCAGATGGGGATCAGTGTTGAGTGGTGTCTGTCAGGGGTCTGTACTGGGACCAGTACTGTTTAATATCTTCATCAGTGACATAGACAGTGGGATTGAGTGCACACTTAGCAAGTTTGCAGATGACACCAAGCTGAGTGGTGTGAGGGAAGGGATGTCATCCAGAGGGACCTGGACAAGCTTGAGAAGTGGGCCTGTGTGAACCTCATGAGGTTCAACAGGGCCGAGTGCAAGATCCTGCACCTGGATTGGGGCAACCCCTGGTACCAATACAGGCTGGGGGATGAAGGGATTGAGAGCAGCCCTGCTGAGAAAGACTTGGAGGAAGATGAAAAGCTGGACGTGAGCTGGCAATGTGTGCTCGCAGCTGGAGTACTGTGTCCAGCTCTGGGGCCCCCAGCACAGGAAAGCCATGGACCTGCTGGAGTGGATCTAGAGGAAGGCCAAAATGGTCAGAAGGAAGGAACACCTTTCCTATTGAAGAAAGGCTGAGAGTTGGGGTTGTACAGCCTGGAGAAGAGAAGGCTCTGGGGAGACCATATTGTGACCTTTCAGTACTTAAGGGGACTTATAAGAAAGATGGGGACAGACATTTTAATAGTTCCTGTTGTGATAGGACAAGGGGTAATGGTTTTAAACTAAAAGAGGGTAGATTTAGATTAGAAATAAGGAAGACATTTTTTATGATGAGGGTGGTGAAACATTGGAACAGGTTGCCCAGGGAGGTGGTAGATGCACCATCCCTGGAACCAATCAAGGTCATGTCGGACAGGGCTCTGAGCAACCTGATCTAGATGAAGATGTCCCTGCTTATTGCAGGGCTTTGGACTAGATGACCTTTATATGTCCCTCCCAACCAAAACTATTTTGTGATTCTGTGATTCTATGATAGATGCATATGTATGTGTGTGTGTGTATGATTGCTTCAGGAAGATTAAAAGACGTGAAGGAGTGGAGCACAATATGAAAGTCTTCATGTCCTGTTGTCTGTTGAATGCCAGGAACCAACCTGTTCTCTGCACATTTTTACCGGGCCTTGCCAGGATAAACAGAGAGACTATATAGGATGTACTGGGAAATGGTAGATGAATTATTCAGAAAATTACCAAGAAGAGCAGGAGGCTTTTTGTCTTTTCATGCATAGAAATCAGGACTGGATGGTGCTCTGCAAATTCTGTGTTAGCCAAGCAGAAACTACTAGACTCAATAGAGGGAAATAGCTGGGTGAGATATTTGGACCGTGGTCCAGTTAGTGACATCATTACTGTCTTCAGCCAGCGGGCTGGCCTTTTCTGGGGTTTAAAAGGAAAGCTAGACTCCTGTGCAGGCACTGCTTTTGCAAAAATCTTACCCATTGGTTCAGAAAAAGATGCAAGAAACTTCAAAATGCATATTTTCCCTGGTGGAAAACAAACTGCAAGTTTCATGTAGCTGCAAGAGCGATTTCTTCCTAAGTTAGTGCCTGATTCTTCATTTCTAGGCAAAGATTTTGATTTTTCCATTATCATGACTTCTGACAGTTGGCAAGAAAATGCCTAATGTCCTCTCAGCAAATAACATAGTTCCTGATTAAATCTGAACACACTTACTGCAAAGCAGGAGCAGTGTGTTCTGGGTTAGCCTGTTCATGCTATGCAGAAGGAAGGCACTTTTATTTGGAGCAAGAGTCCCTACATGTTGTTAATTAGGAGCAACTCCTGTTTAGACAAGCCCCCAAGAAAACTGTTCTGGCATTCGTGCTTGCAAACACAGACTGTCTTTATTTGTTGTAAGCATGAATAAGAGCCATGGATATCAATTTGTAAATATTAAAGGGTTGCATATGCCTGTTACAGTTGACAGACAATTGCTCAAATGCTTTCGTTCTTATGTTGTTTTCTGCAGGGAGGGGAGACTGTGGCCCCAAGTGCAAAATCTGGTAGGTAATCTTGAATAATATATGGGATTATCTATGGATGATGTACTGGTGTACACAAGATTGTTTTCTGGTCTTAAGCTATTAAGTTGTAGAGAACGGGACAACTTTTCAAAGGCTTGTTGAATCAAGGTGTGCCCCTGTCACCCCTTGTTGTTTGCCCTCTCTCTTCTCCCCCTTTTCCCCTCAAACTGGTCAGGGTTTGTCAGTGAGCTAATTCTTCTAAGCAGCTCTTGAGAAAAACTTCTTCTAACAAGAGAAATGTGACTGGTGTCAAGTTAGGTCTTTTCCAGTCATCATGCAGGCTAGCTGATGAAAAGTGATTAACATTACTTAAAGGGAGCATCAAGGTCTGTTGGTGAGAAGCCTGTTTCTCAATGCCAAGGGATAAAGAATTTACCACTTGTCCTGGTTTAGCCAGGATAGGGTTAAGTTTCCCCAGCAGTGGGGGGGAGCTCTAGCCGGGTTATTCAGATACCATGCGGATGTCACATCCTGGCACCAAAGAGGGACAGTCAGTTACCGGGTGTACTGTGGGATTGGCTCTGTTCTCACTGCTGTATTGGTAGAGATTTTGCTCTGTTTATTGTTATTACTGTTATTATTATTGTTGTTTGTTGTGTTGCTGTTGCACTGCTGTATTAAACCTCTCCTTATCTCAGCCTCGGGGCTTTGTATTTCACTCCCTTTGTGGGGGAGGGGCAGCGGCCGCGTGGTCTCAGACCCCGGCAGGGGCTAAACCATCACACCACTTCACTTGAGCATTGGTTTCAGTGTATAATTGCATTCACTGCTACATTCTTTTCCTTTTTATCCCATTTGATTTGGCATCTGATAAGTATTTCTGAACGTGTTTGTAGAATTCCTGCCTAAACTTTTGATTTGCATACTGCAATATATGCTCAATAACTTTACCTGAGGCTTTCATATTTGTAGTTTACACAAGGTACAATTTCAATTTATTGAGCTACTTCACCTCCATACAATTTTGTTTTTAGCAGGTGTGTAGAGGTGAGGGAGCCCAGAAGGATAGAACAGCATACACCATCAGGGAGAAGATATGAATTCCCTTTCTGTTCTTTATTCCAAATAAACCAGCCTGGACATAATTCAGTATGGATACTATTGCTATAGACTGCAGAAGAAGGTCTCACTTCCATTTGGAAATTGTGGATAAATTTGTTTTTTCAGGTTTCTTGAGGCTTATGTGGTCATGCTGTGTTTGACTTAATGATTTCGTAACCTCTTAGCAAATTTGGATCCACTTTAGCAAGTGGGTGGAGATAATTAAGATAATGAAATTTCTATGAGTTTTATGAATATAGGCAAAAAGGTATATAGAGAGACCCTATAAATTCTCTGAGTGAGGAAAAAGGTTGTAGTGGGAACCAGTGTCTTTCAACATGACAGAGAACTTGAAATATTTATAAGCCCACCAACTGCAGGAAAGCCTTCAGTCAGAATTTAAGACATAAATACTCCTTTCTGGGGCTCTTGGCTACTGGCTTTTTTGTGGAATGCCGCATCAGTCCTGGCATACTCCTACGTGATGTTAGGACAAAGAATTTCATAAAAGGGAGTTTCCCTCTTGTATCAGATGAATTCCATCCATTTAGACTTACACTGATGACTGAGAGCTGGGTCGAGCCATCTGCATATGTATTATACACTCACTCCCTAGTTTTGTTCTTGCAGATTATTGTGCGACATAAGACTGGATGAACATTAACAGAAGCTGGAATATACTTTAAATGTACAGCTCCATCAGACATACTGATAATTGCATGTTCTATAATTAAAACTGTGTAGGCTTTTCTTTCTAAGTATGGCAACAGCTGTTAGAGCACATCTGGAAAATATAATTTAAGCAAAGGTATTTTAGCTCAGAGAATTTCATAATAACATGGAATATTTACCAGCACTTCTCTCCAGAATACTAATTGGATTTATCAGTATTTTTAATATAAAAGTCTTCATTTTTTTATTATGTTTGCAAAGCTGGTTTTGAATTCATATCACAGTTTGGCCATTCCAGAGTAGTTCAAGGCTAAATGCTGCAAAACAAACACATTGCTTTGCTACTATTTTTAGGTAGAAGCCTATGTAAGCCTTGTCTAATGCCCTAATAATATTTTCTTTAGTGATTTCTTCACTGATTTCCCTTTCTTTGATTCTAAAGAGAAATAATTGTTTCATACTGCAATCACATTGAGAAGAAAATCAGTTGGACTCCTGCTCTGTGTTTCTTGAGGTTCATGTTAATGCCCTTCTATGCTATCTCCCTCTCTAGAAAATAGAGATAGTTATAACCCCAGCAATTAATATAGCATTACTTGGAGCTTGTTTGAAGTCAGTGAGAGTGTTTACAAGGTAGGATCCTGGACACTTGAAAATGAACAGCCTAAGCATTGTGGTTTCTATGGTTTCTTCAGAACTGTTGTATAGACATGGCACTAAAAAAACAGAATTATTAAAATTATGAATTAAAATGGAAACAAGAAAGCAGAAAACTTTAAAAAACTTTAAAAAACCTCTGTCCATTAATTCATTGATAATGTTACTCATTTTGTTTATTTGGAAAAATTGACTAAAAGTAAAGATGCAGAATCCCAGTAAAGTTACCTTTACTATCTAAAGTTACCTTTACTAATACTCTCATCAGGATTTTGCATTCTGTCTCAAGCATCTCGAAACCACCCAACCAAGTTGCTTTCAAGATGATAGGGCAGATTTTGCAGGTAGATAGCATTTACCAACAGTTCCCAAGTGAGAAATCAGTTCTCCTTTATTTGGAGTAGGAGGCAACTTTTTATGCTAAATATTATTGTGTTGGAACAACTTTGTGTCTGAATTTTAAATCATAAATGCTATGTTTGTTGTGCAGCTGGAGGCAAAATGCAGTTATCCGACTAAGGAAGAAACTACATCTAAAAAATGAATGAGATATTAAAAAAAAAATCTATGGCAGTGATACCACAAAATAAAAGAGTAACGTGGAATGTATTAGTGGTAATGTGGGAAAGTTAATTCCAAATTATTGACAATTTAATTGACTTACAGGAAGTATTTTAAAGGCCTTAGTATGCTGTGTTGTTCTTCATTTTTTAATCTATTCTACTGGGCAGACAAGCACTTTTTCCAAGTGTGGGGTTTAAAGTTGTAACAAATGGTTGCTGTGGATTGCCTGGTTGTCAGACTCCAGCACTGGACGTGTGATGGAGTCTGCTCCTCTTCCATCCAACACCTGCAAAGCTCATCCTGTGAGCAGGGCTTGGGTGCATCTGCTCTGCTCTTGTCCCACTCTTGCTAGTTACAAAGGCTCTTTCTTTACACATGATATTCATACGGTGATTTGACCCCAGGCTCCGACTGCATGAAGAAAAGGTCATTAAAGATCGGCGTCACCACCTTAAGACGTACCCGAACTGCTTTGTTGCCAAAGAGCTGATTGACTGGCTGATTGACCATAAAGAGGCCTCAGACCGAGAGACGGCAATTAAACTGGTGCAGAAATTATTGGATCATAGCATTATCCACCATGGTAAGTGCAATATCAGCTGATAAAAGGTTCTAAACTAAATTTTATTGACTGCTGTGAAACAGAGAAATCCCGCTCCTGTTCTTCAACCAAGTATTGTATAGGTGAGATCCTTTCCCTGCCAGAAAGGGAGCGTCTCCCTTGGACTGTGCTGCTCCACAAGGTCCCCTGTGTCCTGAGGGACATGGAGAGGCTGAAGAGGTGTGGAGTGACATTCCCCATGTCAGTACAGGGAGGGGAAGTCACTGGAGACTGTGCTGCTGCTTCCCTGCCTCCAGAGCAGCCCCAGCTGGTTCCTGTCCCCTCTCTTCCCACTGCCCTCACCTCCCTGCTCCCCAGAGCACAGTTTTCCAGCTGAAAAACCCATCTGAAAAATCAGCTGTAAAAAAAAGGTCATTTTTCTCACGTGGATTAGTTCTCTGGCCCTGTCCCTCACACCAGCTGCACAAACATTAGTGCTGGTACAGCTGCAAGAAAGTTAGTGGTCTGACTGTGCCCTGATTAATTTTCTCCTAAACTTGTTGTCTATTTGAGATCTGTTCCTTTCAGCTTCTTGAATAACAATTTACGCTGATGAAAAGGAGACTTCCAATTCAGTGGTAGCATTTAGTTGCCTTTTGGTGCACAAAAAGGCTAGGGAGCACACAAACAAAGAAGATCCAAGCCCTTGCTTTCAAATGTACAGTATTACCCCTTTCAAAAAGGCAAAAGTACCATTTGTTTCTTTTTTAAGAGAAAACTGAGCAACCACGAACAGACAAATATTGACTTTATGCAGGGGTCACTGTATGTGCAGCAATACTGCTGCTATCTGCAATACATTAACGACACCTTAATTAAAGTAAGAAATGCACATATTGAATGAGTGCCACTTCTACAGCTTCTTCTTGGCTATTAAATTAAAATTCTGGGTTGTTATGGAAACTGGGACTCACGGTAGATAGTTAAAGAATAAAGTAATTATAGGGTATTCAAATCTGACTACTTAATCCTCTATTGAGAAAATGTCAGTGAAGAGCTGCGTGGATGCGTGAGTGACTTAATTTAATTGAGCAATAGATGTTTTATCACTGAATGCTTGTTTAAAGTTTTAACAACCTTCAGATGCTTTCTGCCTCAGGAACCGATTGCACACTGTAACTTCCATACAAATTTTATATATGTTTGTGTATATATTACACACAGAACAGGTGTTTCTTGAAAATGTTCATGTATTGCACTCAAATTTAATAAAATAGTTTGCGAAGCGAGCTAGTGTAAATTCAGAGAGGTTCAGTCAGGTTCTGTAGGATGCTCAGAGTATTCTTGCAACTCCTGTGTCAAGTAAAAGGGGTACCAGTTCCTGCTCCTGTGGTGCAGAAGGTCAGCCTATGTACGTGGGCTGACAACTCTGCTAGGAGCAGCTTGGCTGGGATATCTTTCCCATTAGTTTATGCCCTTGCTGGAGTTCTGTTCTGCATTTACAAGAGCCCATCATGAGCTTCTGTCTTATAAACCTTATTTAGCATTTCTCAGTGTGCTCCTGTTGTACCTACCATTTGCTAGCTGACATGGCAGAGGAATTAAGACAATTTTAAGAAGGCAGAATGCTTTGATTTTAACTGTTTCTGCAGCGAATCTCAGGTTTCCTACAGTATTGCTCAACTGATACAAGTAATTTTACGATGTTTGGCAATACTTAAATTATTTGGTGTTCTACACTGGTGACCTTTTAAACAAACAAGCTAACAGACCATTTTCATCAAAAGGTTTTCCGGGTATATAGCAAATGGATGCTTTTTTGCTCTTCATGTTTGCAGTAATACTCACAAAACTGATAAACACCTATCCCCCTCACCTAGAAATTTGGTTACTTATCTGAAAGTTTTCTCCACCCTTTCACTGGTTATTAGAACTGAATAGAGTTTTATGCTCAGAAATACAGGGGTTAGGCTCCATATGTGCTTGCTTTGAAGTTCAGCAGTGATACCTTCTAAATAGATCCTCGGCTCGTTAACTTCTATATGAAGATTTTTTATTTATTTTCTGTTTCAGTCTGTGATGAGCATAAGGAATTCAAGGATGTCAAACTGTTCTATCGCTTCCGAAAAGATGATGGGACGTTTCCACTGGACAATGAGGTGAAGGTGTTCATGAGAGGACAAAGACTGTATGAAAAGTATGTCGCATTCAATATCCATAATATGTTGATAATAGTACCGAGGGAGGCAAATTATACTTCTTAATTTATTTTTGAATAGTCAGAGGCTTTCAAATCATGCAGGAATGGGTCTGGGTAATCCCATTGGTAACTCTTCTCCCTCCTTCCTATTTCTCTTTTGCTTTTCTACTATGTTCAGTTGTAGCATATTGTTTAAAATGAAATAGTATTTCCTGGTGTTCTGGGTTGTAAATACATCCTATATGAGAACCCAATGTAAATTTTAGCCCTTGCACTCTATTCTGCAAAAATAATTACTAAAGGATGACTTGTCATGTAAAACTGTGATCACAAGACCTAAAACGTTAGTACATCAAAATGCACTGAACAAGTGGCTAACAATCTGTTGAGGCTCCATATCCACAGCTTCACCAGGAGGTATGATTTTAAATAAGAGGTGAAATTAATCTTCAGTGTTCCAGTCTGCAAAGCTTCTACATCAGAAAGGTTATATTAAAAGTAGTTTAAAAAAAATCCCACCCAAGAGCATCTAAGTAAGATTTGAAACAAATGATTATGCTGAGATACCGAATATCCTGCTGGATTACTTCCATCGAATAACTAGACAGTTTAACTATACTTCCGAATCTATAATTAATGACATTTTTATTCAGGATGTACAGTTTGTGACATGGTCCTTTCATCAGAGAGAATAAATGCATGTTGGCATATGCTACAAACTAATGCAAAAGTTGTGATGTGTTATTTACCAAAAAGCTTGAAGTATTGCTCTACACTGAATCCCACCCACTACTGCTTGGTTAGAGCAGAAGCGTGCAGCAGGCAGGAGAGATGCTGTTTTCTGGCTGGAGTAATTTTGTTTCCCTCTTAGAATAAAGCACTCAGGAAAATCCCAAGTTTAAAAGCTGATGATAAATACTATTTTCAAGGTTACAAGGGTCTGAAGGTCAATTTGGTAAAAGAGCAATTAAACTGAAATATAAACCAATAATTGTAAATGCCACTCCTTTTGTTGCATCCATCATATAAATTCCCTGAGACTCAGTGACTGTGACTATTTAAAGTAAAAAAATAAATCACATAAGACACAAGAAAATACACCACTGGAAAAAATCCTTCACTGGGACAGATGAATTGAATCACCCACCTCCAAAATCTTCTGTGCCTTACTAAGCACATCATTTGCTCCTTTAGACTCTGTAACACGCAGCATCTGCAAGCCTGACCCATAGTATCATAGGCCAATCAGTGTGCCTACAGTAGCAAACCTTTTTTTCTAATTGTTTTTTATATTTCTTTTTCTGTTCTTCTGTGAGAAAAGTAATTTTTTGTTGATGAGGCTGATAACAGTCCTCTGCATGAAAGAAGCCATAGTGGGAAGAACTCTGTTCTACCAGTGTCTACTTCCATCCTCATTTCTCTGCATGGAGAACTATACCCAAGCCAATGTCTAGTGTCCAGTTTGTCCAACACTATAGTAGCAGAAAAAATGTTCATTACAGTATGGATTGTTCCCATTTTGGAAAAGGAGTTAATGCCAAAAGCAGCACCTATATCTAAATATAATTGCATCCTCATGAGGTTGTTTCTCCTTGGCAATGTATCTAAAGGGTTCAGAAACTTTTAAAACCAACCCTGAGCGCTAAATATAGTATCGAGCAAAATACATGTCATTTCAAAACCAGTCTGTGACAGTCAAAGCTAGTAAAAATTCTCCATGGATCACTGGAAATATTTTATATTCATGGGAGATAAGAATGCATACCTGGGCTATCTGGGCTTCACTTTGTTTATTGTAGCAAAGCCAGTGTGCAGAGCACTTGGGTTTCATTATGTCCCTTGTCCATGCATGCTTATTAGCAACAATTTCACAGTTTCACTGAATGCATTTTAAACTCAAAATCCAATACTGAAAGTCAGACTGCTACATAAAGAATACATACTACATACTACATTTCTGCAGTGAAATGTGTGTATGTGTAATATATCTGTTGTATTAGTTTTCTGATATTGTTGAAAAAGAAAATATTAATTCAGTGCAATTAAAATAATTATTAAATAGCAACAACCAGAGAAGAGTATTCATGCACAGATTTGAAGTCACTCACCGGTATATTCAACTTGTTTATCAAAATGCCTGTAGGCCTAATTTCAAGAGAAATGCAGCTATGCCAAAGGAAATCTATCAGAATCGAACATATTTTAAAAATCTGTGTCTAATTTTGTAGATGTTCCTGATCTTCACTACACTTTGCTAGTTTGAGATAGACATTATAATACTATTTCCTGCTCTTCTCCACCCACCGCATTAGGGCTGGAGTACTGTTACATTCAGAAGCCACCATGGTTTGTACTTGACAAAATTGTGAACATGTTATTCAACATCAGTCCATGCAGATTTGTACCCTCAATGGGTGAAATGAGCAAAATGCTTTAGGAGGATCAGCAGGTTGTTGCATGGGCAGAGGAATGGATGCGTTAGGGTTAGGTCGGTTCCCTGCATTCAGACAGCTGTTTTGGGTAAATGTCCTGTGCTCTCCCCTGGGGCACGGGAGCATTAGGGCTGTTCCTCCACTGAGGAGCTCCCTTTACCTGTCTCCCTTCTGTGTGACCACAAAGCTCCTCGTAGCTTGGATTCTCCTCCTTTGTGGCATTACCTCCTTCATCTACTGTGGACATCTTCAGTGTCTGTACCTTTGGAATTACAGGATTTAAAATCTATCTCTGATAGTATTCGCCCTTCATTTGCACTGAAAATCATAAATCAGGTCAGATTCCCTGCACATAATCAAACTTTAGTAATCCTTTCTGTGAACATGCTTTGAGGTTCAAGTTTATAGCTAGAGATGAAACCTACTGGATTTCCTACAGTCTTGTCTGAAAATTCTTGAATAGTTTATTAGGTCCAAGGATGGTATCAGTTTTCCTACTCTACAGGATGGACCAAATAGATTGCATGAGATAAACATGTTTCCCGTTCAGCAAAACCCGTCCTGCAAATCTTAAATAAATCCAGCACAGACCTTTCATAGCCTTTTTTTTTTTAAAAAAAAAATCAAGTTGTGCAAGCATCCTATTTTTATGATGTTAGCAATTCTCAGTAGGTTTTGATCAGGCACACAGGATTGTTGTTTCTGGTGCAGTCGGGTTTAGGAGCTATAAGTCATCTCATGATGCTGACTTCAACTGAGATTTTTCAACCAGATTTCGTAGTGAATGAAGTGCAGATTTATGGTTTTAATTTCAGGAAATAATTCAGGTAATTTTGAGACTGCATTCTTTGAATCACTTTCATTTTAACTCAACAGTGGTTAAGTCAAATTTATCCTCTGGTGCAGTTATTTAGATAAATCAAGGTTAAAATTTTCTTTGGAAAATATTTGAATTTCAGTGTTTGGCTAAATACATTCCCTTAATGCAGGATAACACCAGTTTTAGCAAATAATGTGTTTTGACATGAATAGCCTCATGGTTTTTTGAAACAAGGAGAAAATGGAAGAGTTAGAGGCAGTTTCCGATTCTGGCTAATGAAAGGCCAGGTTTTTGGCTATGTAAATTGGTGCAGCTTTGTTGACAGCCGTGGAGTTACAGTGATTTACTTCACATAGCGATGTAAGTCTATGGATTGCTGTTTCTGGGTTTGTTAAACTGTCAATTTGTCATGTCTGTTTGTTCACAAGTCCAAATCCTTTGCAGTGCTATTCTGGGCACACACAGAAGGGTGTGAAATGTCAAGCTGAGTGTTTTTCCACTTGATATTTTTCCAAATTTCTTTTGTGTCTCTGTAAAAATCTAACAATTAGCATCTCTTTTTCAAGGACTTCTCTATCTGCAACTTCAATGAGCTGGTCAGCTAATTATAGACTCATCAAAGAACAATTAACACAATCCTAAGGATTTTTTATTTGGTGCCTGCTGAGCCTGGGTAACCAGTTCTGGGTAACCATGCAGCAGATGGTACAAAAAGACACGAGCTTTGGGTTTGAATTTTTTTTCTGGGGGGAAAAAAGCCTGGTGAATGAGACACATTTAAAGATGGGCCCGTGGAGCGCTGTCTGTATTAGCTGTGGTTAGTGTGGAACAAAATGTTGTCTTGCAGGCAGATGCTTATAAATCAAAATATGAAAAAGAATAAAGTCTTTGTAAGAGTTCTGGAGTCAATACCTTGTCCCCTGTGGCACATACTCTTGCTTTTGGCCTCATCCTTCAGCTAATTTTAACTTCCTTAGTCCTTACCCAGTTCAGAGGTGCTGGCAATGACGCACCAACATCCAAGTGAGCACTCTGTTATATCTGCCACTGACATACAGCTGTGGCTGAGCAGCCTTTGCCTGGTTTGATGATCTGCTGCTTGATGGTCAGATCCAGTCAGTTCAGGCTCCTGGTTAGCTCTTGTTAAAGTCAAGGGAATAAATCTTTCAGGTGAAATCACAAGGGCTGGGTCCTGTCAAACCTCCTCATTGTAAATTGAAGTGAAAATTTTCTCTGTGTTCTTATGGCACAGACTTTTCTGATACCTCCCAAAATAGGTGAGATTATATTCCATGAACTCAGGACTTGCTGGCAGTTCAAAAGAGATGGCCCATGTATGGATTCAAATTCAAAGTTTTGATCAGAAGGGCAAAGCTTTCAGAATTTTCCTGTTGTAGTTCAGTTGTGTCCTTAATTTCAAAATAGTTGGTGAAGGGAGGGGGCTTAGTCTTATATGGAAAAAAAAACCTCATGCCATTCTTGAGCTGTTATTCTAAGCCTTACCACTAGTCCTATTATTACTATACTAAATAAAATTATTATGAAAAAAATGAAATTAGTAAATACGGAGGCTATGGTGCTCAGTCTCCCAACAAAACAAAAAAGAAGTAGGATTCTGTATTGAAAGGGAGTGATTCTCATTTCTTCTTTCAAATTGTCTTCTCTCTCAGTCAACCTTACTGTTGCATTAACAAACTACTGAGACTTTTTTTTTAATGCTGTGTCATTTATGTATGTTACGTGAATGGAAAATAATTTTATTACTGTATTTAAGCTAGGTACATGCCAGTTGCTAGGAGATTTAGAGACACCTCAGGGTGTTCCTCTGAACTCTGGTGTTACGTGGAACCAACTGAGGCAGAGACTCTGAGACTCAGATGTCAAACTGAGTTCAGGTGTGAAACTTCACTGATTGCAGCTGCATCACTGAGTGTTGGACGCTAAACATTTATCAACCACCCAAACCACAGAACTACCTTTTTTTCTTTCCTCTTGAATTTTTCTGCAGCTGTCTTAAAGCTTATGGGGAGAATTTTCAAAACCATCTACATGACTTCAGGGCATAGTCCTGCTAACTGTAAAAATTAATTAGAAATTTTTGGACACATTAGTCACAATCTGGTGCTTTTAGGCTAATTTTGTTTCCAAGTTGATTATACATTAACTTTTAGAGAGACTAAAGAACTAAATAGGTGAAATGTGAAACTGAAGAACTTTGTTTTCTTTTCGGCAAAAAACAAGAAGGCATTAACTTCACACAGGGATATAAAGCCTAATTTTTTTGACTAAGCAGTTATAATTCACAACCTAAATTTAGATTAATAGACCAAGGAAAGATTTAGTAAATCAGTGAAAGGTTCACATATGTTTGCTTAATATCAATGAGGTTTGCCAGAATAGATCTGGAGTTGCTTTTTTGAAGAACCATTTTCACTACCAATTTTCCCCCGCCCTATAACAGGCTGATGAGTTCTGAAAATACCCTTTTGCAAGCCAGGGAAGAGGAAGGAGTCAAGTACGAACGGACCTTTGTGGCATCAGAGTTCATTGACTGGCTGATCCAAGAAGGAGAGGCCACAACACGGACTGAAGCAGAGCAGCTTGGCCGCAGGCTTTTGGAGCACGGAATTATACAGCACGGTGAGAAATCTACTGCCAGGTAGCAAAAGCTACACTATAAGTACTTTCTTCAGGTTGGATTATGTGGAGGGGCTCTTGTCTCCTTCGTCATAGTATGTTCAAGTTCTAAATAATTTCAGGTAGGAGTCTAGCTAACTTTATTTAATAAAAGAGTGGCTTTTTCAAAAGCTTGTCTTAGTTCTGAAAATTTTGCCTCAAATGCAGAATACAGCTAGAATTTGAGATTGCATAATAACAACATAAAGATGTGGATGAAAATCAACTCTTGTATTCTTGTGGTAACTAACTTGTAAAATTTGTTACCGGCAATACATATAATTAAGGTAAATAGCTTCGTAAGGATCAAGTAGGGATTAGAGTCATAAATTTTCTATGTAGATTAAAAATGACAGGTTCTGTATATTGTCCTACTTGAGAACAGGAGCAGAGCACAATCCGATGCTAGAAAAGCAGCTTTCCTCTTGGTCATGTTGCAGAGTCGTTCTAGTGTATTTGGGCAAGAAAGAGGGTATCGCTTTCAGCTGAAGTGTTACTGTATTTGTCCTGGTGTGTAACTTTTTTGAGGCAGGAATGAAATATTTCTTTATGGTTCAGCACCTTGTGGCTGGCAGATGCACCTTCACCTAGGAGCTCCCTCCCTTAAGGATGGAGGAGACAGTTTTCTCTCTGCTGCCCTGAGGGTGAAGAAATGAACACCCCTGGCACTAAAACCCATTTTACATGTTGCCATAATTTACTCTCAGTGCAAGTTGCCCTTCTCTGACCACATGTTTTCCACCATAAACATGTTGCAGGGCATTCTGGGAGTGATGAAGGGGTGCCAGGAGATGACAGAACAAGCTGGCAGTAGCTGTTAGCTATGTTGCTTGGTGCACAACGGGAAAGTAAGCAGATCCTGGTGATCCAAATGTTGTCACATCAACACTAATTCTGATGGAGAACAAACAATTCATGATATTAACAGGTTGTTAAAATACAAGCTGCTAGAATGACTAGGTTGCTTGTTGCTTTGTGAGAAACCTCATTTTAAGGAATAGAGAAAAATGGGGGCATAAGTGACCTGCACAGTTCCTTCATGGTTGTAATCATGCTCACATTATCTTTAGCTTCCAATTACTAGGAGCTACTTCGGAATGTTTACAGTAATCTGCTTCCAGTTCTATAATTACCTCTGTGCTTCCTATGATTTATAGAGTGCCAACTGCTTGGAGCTTGATGGACAGGGAAGGTATGCCACCCCTCCTCTTTATAGCAGCAATGATTTCATTCCTATTTTTACCCAAGCATTTTCTGTGTATTATATACAAGGTAAACTTTCCTTAAAAAAAAAAAAAAAGACTGAAGTGAGATTTACGCTGCTATTGGTGTTTCTGCAGAGGAAATAAAGTCAGAATTTGACATTTGGTGCAAAGATGGATTTACTTTGGTATTGAAATCTCTGCAGAGCTAAGAAAGTCAGGATGTGGCTTTTATTGCAGATCAACCATTGTTTCATTAACTAAGGCAAATGCTCAGCAGTTCACCTTGGCAGGGAAATAATTTTGCCCTTGTCAAGATGGGTTTCTGGGGAGATTCCTGAGGGATGGTGGCCCTGCTCACCTTTATGGATTGCCCCAGCCAGTTTTGCAGATTTGTCCCCTGCCCATCCTCTTCTAGCAGTCAAAAGCACATGCAAAGGGTCTTGTTACAGTGAGGTTTGAAACTCATGAAGTGACCGCAAATGGGTCACTGGGAATTGGTTGATGGCTGAGGAAATGTCCTTCTCACTCCAAGGTACCATCATCTTCCTCACTCAGCTTTTATCAGGGCAAAGGTGGGGATTTCACACTGATTTGATGGGGAAGCTGGAAGTAAAATAAAACTGAGTAATGTCAAGATTTATCTTTACAAGTGGACATGCTAAGCAGGAATTCTCCTTTGGATTTCACTGAAACAATTTGTCTAGATAGTGTTAGGAATATTGATGCAGGTACTAGCAGAATTAACACAGAGCTGGTTTGGGGTTCACTTTGCAACTGAATACAATCTGTGCATTTTGAAGGTTCATGTAACGCTGGCTTCCTCTAAGAAGGGAGCTTGAAATGAAAACTCCCGGTATAGAACTGGAGTTATAAACTGTAAAATGGCAGGAGCGGTATTCTCTTTTTTCCCCCGTCTCATTGAATTCCAATTACACAAAAAAAAAAAAAAAGGGTATTTTTCTATCTTTTAGTACAGTAAATTCTTTTCATCATACTATGCGTCCTTTGTTTTGTATCTCATCAGCAGTACCAAAATGTTACTTGACACTAATTGGCATCCTCATTGGCAGAAGCAGCAGAAAGACTCTTGACTGTGCCAGAGTGGAGAATAAAACATTTTCCTACCCTAAAGGCAATCTTTTGCTCGCAGTATTGTTTGATATCCACAATACAGAATAAAAAACCCCTTACTCTACTATTCTTATGAAGTATTTATTACCTTACCTAATGCAAGAGAAAGTAATAGAAATAGTTGCATCAAGTTGGCAATCTCAGTAGTAATTTTCCAGCCACAACTGAATTGTGCAATTTATTTTTACTGATACTGACTTTCATTTCAATTACTCAGAGAAGCTCTATTCTGCAGCTGAGATACTGTATTCAAAACAGCTTCCTGACACATTTATCTTCACTTTAATTGGTCAGAAACAAACCAGGTTTCACACAGGAAACAAACACTGATGCTAATTTTAAAAAGGAAAACAGTGGTTTAGGAGGAATTGCATAAATGCTGTAAAAACATCAAATGTTTCAGTTTAAAAATAATCTCCGTGATCTCTTTGGGCATATGTAACTATACATGTTTCCCCTGCCATACATGAAAATGATGAAACGTGCTTAAGAGCTGAATTGTTTCCTTCCAGAATCCCACTGGTGCATACAAATTGTAATCCACAAACCACCATTTTCACAAATAGGAGCCAGATGTCCGTTCCTATGGACTGGTACCCCCAGGTGTTATGGAATAATAAAAAAAAAAAAAAAAAAAGGTGCAGTATTATGCACTGTATATTTCTTGAAGGCTTGTGTTGGCAGTGTAATTGCCAACACAATAGTTTTTCTGCATTTGTGAACACTGATGGTCTTCCCCAGAGTATAGGAATAAAGACTGTGCAAAGAATTATAAACGTGGTGATGCACATCCAATAAGGCCAGGGATAAAAAGCGTATAGAACACATTTCTCAGCTGTAGAAAAGCCCCTTTCTACTATGGTGAGGTATGTAGACTTTTGTAATATTAACAGATAAAACTTTCATCTAGGAGACTGGATCCTTCCTAGTTCTTCATATGGAAATGGTGAGAAAGATTAGCTACTGTGGTCAAAATTCACATGCAGCAAGAGAAGACTGAAGTTCTCCGCCAACTCCAGGGTAGATCAGACCAAAGAAAGGATGGGCAGGGGGCAGGCAGAGGACAGTGTGAGCATCCAGTCACAGTCACGGCCCTCGCTCAGTCTGGAAAACAGAGGTGCTGAGATGTCCAAGGAGGAAAGAGGGTATCCACAGAGCTCTTTCTGGAATCTTTTTTTGGCTCATACTTGCGCATGGCACTTGTTTGAGCACTTATCCTGCACCTGCACCCCAGCAGCAGAGCACCACTGACATGACAGGCTAAGTCCTCCTGTCCTCCTCCAAGGACTCGGGTACGAAGCTTGTCGAAACGTCTGCCTGCCTTGCAGAAAGATTTAAGGTCTAGAATCTCAAGTGATAAATACTTTCCATTTTAAAATCTGGTTAATACTGTTAAGAAGAACCTTTGCCTTCTTAGGATAGCATGTTGAAAGATGAATATTTGCATTTCCTCTGTGGCAGTGACCAAATCATAGCACATTTAAAAATACTTTTCAGTAGGTTGTGGAGTATAAACACGTATGAATTGCCCTGCACTGCAGACAGTACAGCATGTGCCACTCTCCTGGTCGAGTCTACAAGAAGTGTGGGTCTTAGCCGCAGTGCTCACCTACTTGTGCCAGATCACATTCTCTCTCTTTTGCTGTTGCTGTTTCCCAAGCTGTTGCCTACTTTCAAGTGCATATGCTTGGTGTTATTTCCTCTCTGACATCTCTCCAGCACCTTCCCCAGGCAGTGACCGCAGCATGGTTCAGCATGAAGCAGTTTGCGTGGCTGTCCGCTCTGCTCTGAGCGGGCAGGATGCAGATTCCCAACCTCAGACCAACAGAGGAACACATGTGTGATTGTTCTGGAAAGGCCATAGGCTTTGCTTTCCTGAATGAGTGAGGGGTGGAAAAATCTCTTTTGGAGATGACTGGCTAGCAGGTATCTTCTTTGAAACATTTTATCAGTCCTAGGATTTTATAATGGTGGTAAATATGTGGTAAGATGTCTTAGGCATGATATAAGTGTCTTCTGCCCCCACCCTCCTTTAGAATGCCTTTTGGCTTAAAAAAATTTTATTGAGTTAATTGCAGTTGGCCAGACCCGGTGCATTCAAAGCAGGCACGTGTTCTGCTGACTTAGCACAGAAGCAGGTGCTTACCACCTCTCGAGAGTTAATCTTTTATCAGCAAAATTCCACCCTGCAAATTACTTTCAGAGATGAAAACAAACATTTTGTAGTGACTTAGTGAGAACAATAAATATTGACATACACTATCTCCCGGTCTCTGCAGAAAAGCTTTAAAACATATTTAATTTTCACTAGTCTTTGCAAGGACTCTGTACCTTTATACAGCAAAGTTTCCTTTAACGAGGTGATCAGTGCATTTGGTTTTAAGTGTCAAGATACATGATGCAGTTGAAAGTTTGTTATAATTGTGGAAGTAGATTAACAAAGTATTATTCTTTTGCTTTTATGGAAAAGCTTTCCTTCTTTCATCTAAAATTGCTGTAAATTGTGAAGTATGTGTTATTACATTTACCTTAGATGTCCAATTGCTTACGATTAGCTGACATTTCTTACTTTGTAAATGAAAACTTGCCATATATGTGAAATATGCACTTCTTCCTTAATTTGCAGTTTTTCTTTGGAACGTCTTTCTTGGAAATATCAACTGCAGGTAGCAATTTATACGTGCCATTGAACCATCCCATAAATCCTTGACTTAAATGGTCATAGGTTTCTCCTCTAAAATTACCACATAGATTTTTTATATAATTTTTCTAGTTGATCTAACACCTGGATCACATCAGCTGTTGGATATATCCAAGCATTCATTGTGTATACTCCATGCTAAAAACTAAAACATCACATTTTTACAGCTGGTGCCTTAATTTATCTCAGTAGAACAGAAGCCTTTAGTTAGTCTTTGAAGTCCTGCAACACAACTTTGTTTTTATTATAAGCCCTATTTACCCTGAGCTGATGCCATGCAGAGGCACTCAGTTGTTTCTGGGGCAGTTCTTCCCCAGCAGTTCCCATACATAGGGACAGTAACCTCACCCACAGTAATTCAACTGCTTCTGCTAAATCTGAAGACCACTTTGCGTATTTTTCATGATTTTGACCTGGTAGGAAAGTCAGAGAATAAGAACTTTGTATGTAATTGTATAATCTTCCAGCTTCCTATTCTATCTGCTTCTCATTGTGCTCTTCTTGCAGTTGTCTTTATCTAAAGCAGGAATGGGTTTGGTTTTTGAAAGAGCCACACGCTCTATGCATTATGTAAATAACATATGAAGACTTCTTTTCGTATTAACTACCGAATTCTATTTTTCTGACAGAGAATGGGCTTCATTTTTTAACAGCTGCAACAGAAAAAAAGATACCCAGATGGGCCTTTTCATCTTCTGCTTCCCTTGCCTCAGACTGCACTTTCCATACTTTATTTGGAAGCAAAGAAAAGCAGTTGGCTATGTTCTGTAAACTTGCTAAATTAAAGATGATAAATCCTCATATACAAACTGAAAGGACTGCTGAAATGTGCGTGATTCAACACTGACCTTTCATACTAGAGTAAGTTGTGTGTATTTGAAAATAGACTGCAAATAGATGGCAAACCTACTGGAATGACAAAATGTATATAGAAACACTTATCTGCATACCTATTTTAAGGCAGCTGAAATGAAATATTAATGGACTGAGCAGAACAATCCACTTCAGTAAGAGCAGGATACTCTGTATTTCAGTTCCCAAGAAACTTTTGACAGTTGTCTATTGTAATCCTGATGCTTTAAAGGCAGTATAAAAGTTGTCTAGACTTTTTTGCACTACATGAATACACCACAGTTCGTTGAAACAACTCAGAACACATGGTTCTCAAATTACACCACAGGTTTTTTTCTGGACCTACTTACAGGTCCGGGACTTACTTACTTCTGGACACACTTAGTGGCTTCACTCTTAGCTAGGATAAGCTGGAACAGCTCTCTGGATTTTGTATTTCAGGGCCAGGATCTGCCTTGCAGTTTTATACAAGAGGGTCGGTGG
Source organism: Strix aluco (assembly GCF_031877795.1). Classification (NCBI taxonomy): domain Eukaryota; kingdom Metazoa; phylum Chordata; class Aves; order Strigiformes; family Strigidae; genus Strix; species Strix aluco. The sequence continues at coordinate 14,365,005 of NC_133931.1, read as the reverse complement.
AAACTAGAGCAGTTCAAGCTTAGATCCGTTGTCCGTTCAAAGCGAATTCCTTGTAATCCAAATGAGAAAAAGATACTATTTAGTACAGCTGCACTGCCAAGAGTCTGCACATGCCAGTTGAGTACATTCACAGGTGGGCTTATCTACAGTCTATGTAGCACATATAGATTCATAAAAGGTGGAAGTGCAAGTGTTGTGTTTATACGGTGCAGGGAATCCAAGATCCAAGGCCCTGTGCTCGCTGAACATCTGTAGTCTCTCTTCCTTGATTTGAGGTAGCTCCAAGTAGGTGTAATTCATCAATGTGTAAAAGGAAACTAATCTGAATAGGTGCCATTATTGAAATGCTTTGCAGATGCCAGATTAGCTTTAGAAAAACAGGAAGGCTTTGAGAGGAGTGGGAAAAGCATTGTCCAGTGCAGAATAAAACGTCGGATATTCTCCAGCCTCACATGCGTTGGTGCAAGACAGGAGTGGAAGAGAGATGGGCAGGAGTGGAGGGGTCGTGCGGCCGAGGTGGGCAGCGTGGAGCCAGGGTGAGGACCAGCCAAAAGCCCAGCAGCCTCACTGCGTGGGTCTCAGCAGCCGATCAGTGTTTTCCAAGCTCACAGGCTCACCCTTGCTCTGTGAAAACCAAAGTGGACACACACTTCCATTGCTTCTCTGGCAAGGGGCTGACACAGAGCTGGCAAAAGGCCTGAGGCACAGAGGAGACAGGCTCAGCAAAATGTGTGCTATCAACGGAGAGAGGCTTTTTTTTAAGGAACCATTATTTTACAGAGTTGATTTGTTTCCTTCCCTTTTAAACACTGATTCTACTTAGGAGAGGGGAGTGAGGAAGCAAAAGGATGCAGGGCTGGAGCCAGGCCCTTCCCTGGGCACACCTTGGGAGCTGGCGGGAGCAGCTTGGGCTGTGCCCTCCTTCAGATAAACCCGCAGTCCCCATCACTCCTCGCAGCCTACCAGTGTGTGTCTCATCATCCTGCATTTGTTTTCAGTACGATGTCAGCTCTCTGGGGCAATGTCCTGCCACTTCAGAGGTCAAAACTGATATGGTTATCTGTGACTTGCTATATGAAGGCGCAGACTATTGCAGCCAGTAGTAGTGAAGGTCCAGAATGATCTCCTGAAACTTCAAACTGGGTTTAACGTCATTTTAATAGAGGAAACTATCTCAGTAAAAAGATACAGTATAGTTGCAAATAGACTAGGGCTGCTGCCTCATGCAGTGAGAGGCTTGGAAATGTGTTGTGCACCACTGGGCAGAGTTCAGTGCTGCTTTTGTCTTTAAGTGAGGAAAGACATGACATACCACCACTGAAAACTCCATATACTCTGCTAATGCTTTTATAACCTCTTCCTCTTAAGAAGGAAGAGGTTATAAAAGCCTTAACAAGCACACGCTCACACAAACAAACAAGCACACACTTCAACATGTCCTCCCCTCTCTTGGGAAAAGCTGCTCATCCGGCTCCTTGGGGACTTTGATCTCTTTCCCACCACTTCCTCAACACGAAGCAGCAGTTCCCCGGCTCCAGCCACAGGCTTGCTTGGTGACAGCGTTGTGTTTCTGGGGATGTGCAGAGCAGCTGGAGTGCATCGCTGGTTGTGGCCTACTGGGAGCTGCAGCTTTTGGATGGTAGAAAGCATTAATCACTGTGGTGAAGATGTACACAGATTATCAGCACTAAAAATCACAGGGAATTGAAGTGATGGGAGGGATCTGGGGGAAAAGCCAGTTATGAAAATGGCCTGATTTTTAAGGCATGAGTCACACCATTTATTAAAATAGGCTTTTGTACTTTCTAAAGCCTCCTTGGCTCTATGAAATTAATGTAAAGCTAATATTTCTATCTCTCCTGTGCACCAGCCTCCTTGTAAAAGAAGAAAAGAAAAGGCTGTTTGAGTCCCTTGCAGATCCTGGGATTTTATGTCAGAATCAGAAGCTGAAAGAAGATTTGCATGGACATTGCAATTTATATTTTATGTATCTGGACAGAAACTATGAAGCAGCCAGACACATCAGCAGCAAAGCTGCAACATTGGGTGCTCCCAATCAGAGAAATGCCAAAATAAATGTTCTGATTTTTCTCAACAGTAATGTAGATGGGGAATGACTAGCTAAAATCTTTGCCAATGAAGTTTGCAAATGCTAGGGATAGATGAAACAGTAAACAAATAATTGAACTCAATTAAATGGTCGTTACCCCCAAAGAAGTTTTTGTATACTAATGTCACAACTAGAAGGCAATATATCTAGGAAATGAGAATACAGCCTCTGCTCACTGGTATGAAGCAATGCTGTGCGGGGAAAGGAGGGTGTACAGGGTACAAGTTGTTCCCATCTTAGGCTTTTTGCGCAGCACGGTTGTAGTAACTGTTACTATGAGCCTGAGATGTACAAAAAGGACAGCAGCAAGTAAGAGAAGGGGAGTGAGGTTGTAACTGTGAGTATGCAGTTCTAATAGCTGGATTTTAGGAAGGATAAAGAAATTCTGAAGAGGACTTGAGGAGAACTAAAAAAAAGTCAGATTTTAAGAGGTGTTATTTATTCAGCTGATCAAACATATGTTTGAGAGTTGGCTTCATCACTTCACAGACTTCTTTACAAAGATTGACTGGATCTTATGTAATTTTCTGATGAAGGTGTGACAAAATCCAGGGATTAGCAGCTGAAGTTAAATAAATTCCACCTTGAGCTAAATCTTTATTGTCTGGCAAGGACAGCCATTAAATGGTTGGACTGGATGGTCTTCAAGGTCTTTTCCAACCTAGATGATTCTGTGATTCTGTGAAAGTAACTGAAGACTTGAACAGCTCCTAAGGGGAAGAGTAAAGTGGTCATTACAGGCTGCTTTAAAGTACAAGTAAACTGTATTTTTGTAAGATTAAATGAGAGGTTTTAAATTCTGTTTCTGGGAGAAATTCTGTGGCCTGTGTATGTGGGAGATTAGACTGGTGGGTTGTGACCGTACCTCGAAAGTTTGACATCGGTGACTTTGAATTAAATGTTGGTGCCTTTCCCTCCAGGACCATAAGTGCCCTTGTGCACTTTTGTGATTTTGGAGGTCGCCAGTCACCATATTTTTACTTTACTCTCTGGTACATTTCTTTCTGTTTCGTAAGGTGTACATCGTAACATGAACATGTTTCCACACGAGCACTGGTGAATTAAATTGGAATGAGAAACCTGTGAAGTCACCCCACCTTGCTCTTTACAGCACCCTCATCGTGTACAAATACAGGTCCTGATACTCATCAGCCATGGCCTGACTTTTTAAGACAAACTGAAATGGGTGCCAGTTTGCTTTTCTATGCTGCATTATGAAGGGCAGTGAACTAATTCAGGAGCAGTTAAATCAATCCCTATCTGGAGGCAGGAACTTCCCCAAGAGGGACAGATACCTGGAGCAGGAGCCTTGTCAGCTGCCACAGTTTTATCTACTGCTGCCTCTGAGTCAACCCTCCACATTTGCTTGAGGTAACAACCTCTAAATTACCTTTAAGGAAATCCCTCCTGAGCAAGTCTGTGCAGTCCTCTCAGCATTCTACACTCAGCTTGGAAGAGTTTTTCACTCCCACTTTTCTCTGCTGATTGCAGCAAAACATGGACAAGTAGTTGAGCTGAGCACCCATGCCTGTGCCAGTACCTCTCACCTAGCAGGTACTAAGCATAACAAAACCAACCCTCTGTGCATGCTCTGTGTCTGGCATTCACGTAGTTGTGATTTATCAAGGATGAGGGCATGTGTGACTGAAAGTCAGCCACTGCACCTGAGGAGTGCTTCAGAGGCAGCCTGCACTGGTGTCTGCCTCCCTCTCCTCAACCTCTTCCTTCTGATCCATCGTCTGGAAATCCCTCTTTTCACACCGTTCCAGATGGATACATTCTTCCTTAGGCAGAGTCATGGCATGGACATTTCATCCTAACTCATGAATATGTCAGATGATTTAAAAAAAATAAAAGCCCCGTGGGGCACACCACTAATTTTGGTGAGATACTTTATTTGATGATGTATGTTCAAGGAAGCAGTCTGAACTAACTACTTCTGTGGTTTTTTTTGCTTCTTTTTAAATATGCAAAAAGTTACGTGGTGCTACAAATATGTTCTTTGCTCAAACTGAGGATGCACACTGTTATTCTAACATGCTCACATGAAATGTGAACTATCAGTAGAAATGAGGAATTAAACTATGAAAATCAACAAGCACTCCAGACTCTGTACTAATGTGACTTGTCATAAGCATTCTGGCTACAAACCCTTTGTTGTGTAAACCATATACAAATATGCTACAACATACAGTCATTGGTCTTACCTTCTCCACTTCTATTCATCTATTATATAAAAATTCAGCCTTCCATGGACTAAAAGAATTACAGCAGGGATGAATTACTTCAATGTAAGACCTAAGCTTTGCTATTGCAAATATATAAATATTACAATATTTCAGTCAAAACAAGTATTGTTATTCTAAAATATATTCAGCATATTGGCATAAAAAAGTTTACATTATCTAGTTTCATGGTCAGTAATTATTCTAGAATTTCAGAGTGCTTTATGATGTCTGCAACACGAGTGTGTGTTGATCTCTGTTTATCATAATTTCTGAAGACTGGCAGAGCACTTCAGTTAATGACATAAATAGAACAGAATAGTTTTAATTAAAAACTGTTGTGCCATAATATTTAGCTTGAATCAGAAACCATACTGATATTTCTTATATTGCAAAGGGTTGGTAACAGTAATCCTACTTCCAAGGGAGTATTTGTGGGACCCTCTTTCATTTCAGATTATGGACCTGTTGGAATGGGTCCCGGTGTCTGGAGCACCTCCCCTATGAGAACAAGGTGAGAGAGTTGGGGTTGTTCATCCTGGAGAAGAGAAAGCTCCAGGGAGACCTTATAACAACCTTCCAGTACTTAAAGGGGGCTACAGGAAAGATGGGGAGGGACTCTTTATTAGGGAGTGTAGTGAGAGTACAAGGGGTAATGGTTTTAAACTGCAAGAGGGTAGGATTAGATAAGATATTAGGAAGAAATCCTTTACTGTGAGGGTGGTGAGACACTGGAACATGTTGCCCAGAGAAGTTGTGGCTGCCCCCTCCCTGGCAGTGTTCAAGGCCAGGTTGAACGGGGCTTTGAGCAACCTGGTCTAGTGGAAGGTGTCCCTGCCCATGGCGGGGGGTGGAACTAGATGACCTTTAAGGTCCCTTCTAACCCAAACCATTCTGTGATTGTGTAAATCCCAGTAGCACGCTGAATAAGTAGAACTTGCCTTTTTAAGTTTCAGGGAACTCTTTAAGATGTCATTAAAAAAAAAAAGAGGAAGTTTTTTTGTATTTACATCAGGTTATTCTAATAATGTGGTAGGATATTGCTAGATATTGCTACTTTTACTTATTGTGTCAGTGATCTGAAAATGAGACTGGTAGCTGTGAACACCTACATACTAACTCTGCCTCTGATAGCAAATCCTTTTGTGGATGTAGGCAAGTCTCCAAATCTCTTCTCCTTTATTTCCGTTCTTCAAAAATAGTGATTGTTAGTAAGTGTTATTTAATAGTATTGCATACTATATGTGTCCAAAATGAGGAGCACAGCAGCACTGTGTGCCTGCAATAATTAACGTGTCAGAACACAGTAATGAATTGCTTGCAGTGCTAAATTTAACTTAGCAAAGCCATTTTGCTCATGGAGGATGCACGTGGCTGATTTGAGGAAACAACAGTATCAGCACAAGCATGTGCAGTTCAGAAAGCTTCTGTGTTCTGATTATTCCTTGTGTCCCAAAGGCAAAAAAGTGCATTTGTACAGTGTCCCCTCTCTGACAGTGGCCCAGGCAGGCAAGAGACATGCTTCTTTGCAAGATGGACATATGGTCTGACCCCACATGGCAGTTTCTGTATCCATATGGAGGCCTGTGCCCTGAGGATCAGGTCTAGGACAGACGTCTTCATTATTGTCTGGATGATTTGACATCCCTGGCATGAATATACTGGAGAAGGTGGCTGGGCTATTCCTTCAGCTCACAAGCATCAAATAACATACTGGCAATTTATGTCTAAATACAGCCTTTTTTGCAAGGCTATCATGTATGTGGTGTACTACTGCGGGGCTCATGGACAGCAGTCTGAGACACATGGAGGTATTGAGAAGGGATGAGAGCAAGAAAGAGTGTGTTGGGGATGAGGACAAAGGAAAAGCAGGCCAGCAGGCCTCCAGCCTCTGGATCTGGTGTAGCACCTTGGGCTCTGCTGCTTTTGGACCCCACACATAGGGCAGAGCAAAGAGCAAGGCAAAAGTTCAGTGTCTGCAGTCAGAGGCTGGGGCCAAATAACTGAGTCATGTACTCAAAGACTTGACTGACCTCTGAGTGCATATCTATGTTGTTGTTTACACTTTACATATAAATATGTATAACACACCAGTTCTTATGGTTCAGTATTGGAAGAAATGCAATTTATAAACCTGGTAAATACGGAATCTAGATCCTTCATGGAAAAGGTCAACTGTGGGAAATCATTTCTGTGAAACGTGATCACAGGAGCTAGGTGAGGATGGAGAAAATTCAGCCAAAACATCTACTGCAGCTATTTAAGATGCTGCAGTACTAATGCAGGGCATACTCCAGAGGGCTTTCCTGCAATCAAGCCCTGAAGGAGTAAGAGCACTTTCAGGTACTGGCACAGATCTCTGTCCAACTGCTGCATTTTTCATCGCTATTAAGATGCAGCATCAGTGGCAGCGAACATGCAGACGATATGGCGGTGCTGCAGTCTGCGGGGTAGGCTCGGAGCTCTTGCTCTCACACCAGCCACCTGGGATTTGCTCTCAGTGTCGAAACAGGTTGTAATTAAGACTTCTGTTCATTATGTAAGAAATGATTTTTGGCCGTGTGCCTGTTCCCAAACCTTGCGTATCTTTGTGAAGCAGAGGAAGTGGCCTGCAGGAAGTGTCTGGGACATGGTGTCTGTGGTGAACAAGACAGAGGAAATACACAGGTCTTGATTCTTTGCTGCCCTGTAGCTCTGAACAAGGTAGTCAGTAAGAGGTCCCAGGGGCTGCCCTGGACTGATGAATTTACAAAAAAATTGATGTAAGGAGCTAAGTCTGGTCTGTAGTGACCAGCAGCAGAAAATGGCATACAGAGGAAGCACGCGTGGAGATGGACCATTATGCAACCTGACACGGAAGGATAAAGCACTTCCATTTCCACTTGACAATACGAAGTGCTTGTCATTAATCGAAGTAGTGTAGAAGATTCCTCTTAGCAGTGGCCACTAAAGTCCCTACTTTGTTATCAACGCTATAAAAGCATGTGTATTGAAGCTACCTGCGTGAAGCTGTCCACCTTCCTCCTTTTTCTGAGTCTGCAGAGGGGAGAGTTCTGGGTGTTGCTTTCTTACACCAAGGTGTGCAGGGCACACATTGCAGATAGGTATGCTCTGATTTCAGTCCTACCAGGCATAGACTTTCTATTAATTTCTTTTCCTAGTGTCCAACAAGCACCATTTTATGGACAGCAACTTGCTCTACCAGTGCAGAATGAATTTCCGCCGGCGACGGCGATTAATGGAGCTCCTCACTGAGAAATCTCGCTTGGTGCCAGAAAGCCATGACAGCCCATTTTGCCTGCGCAAGCAGAACCATGACAACAGAAAACACACCAGTTTTCTCTCAGGTGACTCATCAGCTATATTGCTGTGTGTAGGGTGACTCCATGCGATGGTAAAAAATCCTTTTTGTACAAGGGGTTTCAGTGTTTGTCTGAAAAAAAGCAGGGCTGGATATCATGTGTCCTTCTTCATAGGGGTTGTCCATCCACTCAGTTTACCAAATCTTTAGCTTCCTGGGGTGGTTTTGTATCTGTATCAATAGCATTTCAGATGCTGATCAAAGTTTGGTGTCCATGAACAAACAGAACTGGTTAAAATCCCCCAAGTCCAAAATAACTTGTCATACATTCTCTGTGGAGTTTTCAAGATGAGTAAAAGTGAGGGGAAGGGGTCCTGCAGCATTTGCTGTACAGCAATATCTAGTAACAACTGAAAGAATAAATGCGAAGTAAAAGGAAAACTGGAAAAACTTACTTCCCTACATTGAAATGCCTCCTAGAAGACACTGCAATGGGAGCAGTTCAGCCACTGCGTTAGCTGCAGCATTATACTCATGCAGTGACTCTTCTAACTATGTAGAACACGCTAACCCCTTCCCAGTGTTGCCTGTAAAAGGATGGCTTAATGCTATTGTTTTAAAGAAACCAGGGAAATGGGTTTAATCATTGATACCAGTTCCCCTTCTCTCTGTATTTTCTCTCTTTCTAGTGAGTCCCACCAAGGAGATAAAGATTGTGTCAGCAGTACGGAGGAGCAGCATGAGTAGCTGTGGCAGCAGCGGGTACTTCAGCAGTAGCCCAACGCTCAGCAGCAGTCCCCCCGTCCTCTGCAACCCCAAATCTGGTGAGCACCAGCATTGCTTACGATGCACAGGATCCGGGGCACAGACATCTGTTTGGGGAGAAGGCAACATGAAGAATGCCTAGCATTGTGTCTAAGTTTATCTTTTCAAGGATACATTAATACACAGCGTCACAGGTTTTGTAGACCAGAGGGGACTATTATCATCTAGCCTGAAGTCCTTCTGAACACAAGCCAGACGTCTGCCTCCAATAATCTCTGCATCAAGCCCATAATTGTGGTTTGAGCTGCAGTTTATCTCTTAGGAGGACATGCAGTCCGAGGCCCAGATTTGCCTCGTTCTTGCCAAGCTCTGAACCAATTCAAATCTCCTCCTAGAAACATTCCTTCGGTGTAAGTCAGAGGAGAGTTTAACTATCCAGTGGCCGCTTGAGTTGCTATGAAATGATGCAACTCAGAAAACATCAGCCTCTATAAAAAGGCAGCATTGTTTCAGCCTGTCAGGGACCATTTCAACATTTTCATTTGTGTGGGTCTTACACCAGTCTGTTTAGGAAGGTAAAAGTAGTTTTGAAGCTTATTTTCCTTTTGAAAGGATTTCCTATCCCACGCCAGAAGGTTAAACACACCCATTCTTCCACAATTCACTTAAAATTGTTTCTTACTCTACATCTGGGAAGGGAAAAGCAAACCAGGATAGATATTGTTTCAGCCTCTCTGTTTACCTCAGAAACAGCCCTGAATTTCAAAGCAGAGTCCCTTCTGCCCTTTGTGCTCCTTATTATTTCAAATTTACCGGGTCTCTGCTGATAGTGTGGGGAGTGTTGTGCAATGGGAGAAGGCTTCAGTGGATGTGTGTAAGCTTTGTTTTCACAGGGATGCTGGCATTTGAAGTGATTACTATAGAGTGCCTCAAGCACTATATGAATCCTGTTCAAAACATTGTCAATTTACTCTGGAGATGAGTGAGCTAAAGTGCATTTCATTCCTGCTGTGCAGACTGGCCATCAGAAAGAGAGGCGTAGTTATGGGGATATTTTCTTTCTCTCTCCTTTTAGCACATTTCCTTCCCCCTCCTTAGGGTCTGCTGGGAATTCAATATGAGGCTCTAAATTAAAATAATTTGACGGACTCAGTAGGCTTGCATGCCCAGAAGCCTTAATCCTCTACACGAGACCTGCTGTCCAGGCTGGGGAAATGCTCTCAGTGCTGGTGGTCATTGCATCCCTGGAGTACATTGCTCTTGCGCATTCGGCACCACCTTCTGATGTGTTTACCCCTATGTGCAATGGGTTTGTGCCTATATGAAGAGTGCCACATTATCACATTTTGGCAGAATATCTCTCAGGTATACTTCCCAGAAATGCTGTGATAGATTTTGTATGGGGAGCTCTTTGGCCCCAGTACATCATTAATTACATCCTGGAAACTTTTCTGGGACAGATAAAACAGCATTTATGCACTGCCCATAAATGTGTGTTATCTGAAGTATGCCAACTATTCCGTTCATTTATGGTTTTGATTATATGCGAAGTGGCAACCCGTGAGTAGTGAGAACAAATTTATTTTCATGCAGTGGATTACACAACACTGAAAGAAAAAGGATAGGCCGATGTTACCCTTGCATAAATTCTTTATTTTTTAAGAGAAATTCTCCCTTAGGACTACTTTTCAAACTCTGAATAGCTTTAACAGACTCATATTTGAAAGAAGACAGCAATGGGCTTATAAACAGACTTATTTTAAAGAATTATACAATGTAGGGTAATTTCTCCCATAGCGCAAGTACAGATCCACACGTCATCTCACTTAGGTTAACATAAGGCTGTCAGATGTAAATGTTACGGAGGAATTCTTAATACTCTGCTGGTCTATAAAGTGATTTTTTTCACAAATATTTTCCTGCTATCCAGACCCAGAACATGTCACTGAACTGTGTGCTAGTAAGCACAAGGCAGTGGTATATGTATTGTCAGAAGAGTTCTCTTGCAGACAAACACTTAAAAAAAGCCCAGGTCATGACTTGACCAGTCATGCAGAAAAACAATCATCAGAAAAAAAAACTTTCTGGAGGTATAATGAAGGGAGGCACTCAAGGGAGTCCTGCATGGATGATTTTCCTGATTCTGACTTGTTGAATGAACATAATCATTCAGGTTTTTCATGTTGACCAGGCATGCTCTGCAAAGTGTAATGCTGGCTAAATGACAGTTTGTCAAAATCCATGGGAAAGTAAAAAAAAAAAACATATTGGTTTGTATGCTAGAATTCTCCCTGCTTCCATGAATGTCATTAAGAAACTCATGAACGTCTTCGAATACCATCTGTGAGAAATTTTATCTTCCACCTGTGACTGAAAAGGCAGACATCATCAAAATTATTTATCACTAAAAGAAAAGCAGCCATAATTTTAGAGGTGAAGCAGGCAGATACAGTGAAGAACATATATCTTTCCATTGTCCTCCATTTCTTGAAGCATTTGTAGACAACGAAATGGTACACAGAATAGCATCGATTTGATTTGGCAGAACTTTACATTTACTTTGTTCAGTGGAAAATGGTCGGGCCCAAAGAGTTGTGGTGAACAGAGTTAAATCCAGTTGGCGGCCGGTCACGAGTGGTGTCCCCCAGGGCTCGGTTTTGGGAGCACTCCTGTTTAACATCTTTATTGATGACCTAGACGAGGGGATCGAGTGCACCCTCAGTAAGTTTGCAGATGACACCAAGTTGGGTGGGAGTGTTGATCTGCTCGAGGGTAGGGAGGCTCTGCAGAGAGACCTGGACAGGCTGGAGATATGGGCTGAGGCCAACTGTAGGAGTTTCAATAAGGCCAAATGCCGGGTGCTGCACTTGGGCCACAACAACCCCCAGCAGCGCTACAGGCTTGGGGAGGAGTGGCTGGAGAGCTGCCAGTCAGAGAGGGACCTGGGGGTGTTGATTGACAGCCGGCTGAACATGAGCCAGCAGTGTGCCCAGGTGGCCAAGAAGGCCAATGGCATCCTGGCTTGTATCAGAAATAGCGTGGCCAGCAGGGACAGGGAAGGGATCTTACCCCTGTACTCCGCACTGGTGAGGCCGCACCTCGATCACTGTGTTCAGTTTTGGGCCCCTCACTACAAAAAGGACATTGAATTACTCGAGCGTGTCCAGAGAAGGGCAACGAAGCTGGTGAAGGGTCTGGAGCACATGTCGTATGAGGAACGGCTGAGGGAACTGGGGGTGTTTAGTCTGGAGAAGAGGAGGCTGAGGGGAGACCTCATCGCCCTCTACAACTACCTGAAAGAGGTTGCAGAGAGCTGGGGATGAGTCTCTTTAATGAGGTAACAAGTGATAGGACAAGAGGGAATGGCCTCAAGTTGCTCCAGGGAAGGTTTAGACTAGATATTAGGAAGCATTTCTTTGCAGAACGGGTTGTTAGGCATTGGAATGGGCTGCCCAGGGAGGTGGTGGAGTCCCCATCCCTGGAGGTGTTTAAGAGTAGGGTCGACATAGCGCTTAGGGATATGGTGTAGTTGAGAATGGTCGGTGTTAGGTTAATGGTTGGACTAGATGATCTTCAAGGTCTTTTCCAACCTAGACAATTCTGTGATTCTGAAATTATCCCAATGCATAGCAAGTCAATGGGGAATCACCTGCAGAAACTCAATGGTATTTCCTTTCATGTAAAATCCCAGCCAGCTATAGGTTACCTAGGCTGTCCCTGGATAAGATGGGGTTAGATGTCAGTGCCTACAATTGCAGAAATCTCTTTGTTGGAATAATTCCTGACTCAAGCAGAATTTTCTTATTACTTAATTCTGTGATTCAAACCTAACTTATAAAATAGCAGAGACCACCCAACATTCACAGAGTGAGCCGTGAAGAAAAGCTGCTCCATGTCAGGAAGGTCAGTCACTCGTTTGAACACTGCAACAGCCACTTCTGATGTTTGTGGTAGTGTTTAGTGTATCTTGATTGCAGGCAACAAAGTCTGTTAGCTAAATGCCCTGATTTTCCAAAGATCTCATCATTTGTACTCAAGAGTTATTCTGCTGGTTTTTCCTTGGCTCTTTTACTACTTTCAAGCAAGTCTGCAAGAACTGAAAGAATGTATGGGAAATGTGACCAAAAAGATGTATCCCAATACTGTATCTTATTTATTAGGAGAAACTCCAGAGGAATGTTTATATTGAATACTCATTTATGTACCTCCACAGTATTGAAGAGACCTGTGAGTGCTGATGAGCTCTTGATGCCTGGAGCCCCATATGTAAGAAAAACATTTACGGTATGTCTCCACTATTTTTTTTTTTTTTATTTTCATTTTCTGCATGTTGTATGCATAAAGTAATCCAAACAGACATTTTCTGATGGGATAATCAGAGCTTATTTGCATTTGCTAAGGTTTGTACTTTAAAATCCCACACTCCGTTATCAGTACTTCCACACATTTCAGGTCTGATTCTGCACTTGTTTATCCTGTCTTTATGCCAATGTAGTACTGCTGACTTAAATGGACTGTAAAATTACATAAAGCAATTAACATTTATTAATTGTTATACAAACTCATCTAGACTTTGTGCTCCTGGTAATACTTGCTCTGCAGGAGTGGATTACCTACCCAAATTGAAGTTTTCTACTTAGGTCTTCCTAGACTATGATGGGACCAAAATTTTGATTCATATTCACTATTAGAGAAAGCCTTTCTGTACAGACTTTTTTGAACCTAGTCGTTGGAAGCATTGCTTTTTACAGCCTCCTAGTTCAACAAAAGAGGTTCATTAAAGGCAAGAAGAATCATTTGGATAGAGCCTTTCTCATGAGTGATATAGCAGCCAGTACACAATGTCCTTTACTAGGTGTTGGAAGTAGAGAGATGTTGAAATTATGTCTTGAACCATTTATCTGTTACCCCCTTGAATTTCATGGAGCTACTTGAAGGTGACCACATCCTTCTTTTCTCTTTCCAGATCGTTGGTGATGCAGTGGGCTGGGGCTTTGTGGTGCGGGGGAGCAAGCCTTGCCACATCCAGGCTGTGGACCCCAGCGGGCCAGCAGCTGCGGCTGGGATGAAGGTGGGTTTTCAAAACAGGATGATTTACCAGCAGTATTTGGGCTGCTCAGTGAAGGTCTTGGGCTGCCTGTACTTGAGGAGGGAGAGGTGCTTTTGTTTCCAGGGTTGAGTATCTTTGTCTCAGTTTCAGGCATTTGTGCACAGTGAGTTCTGCTGCCTTTCACCCTCCTCTTGTTTCTTTTCTAATGTCCTTGAGATTCTTCAAGCCCTTTTTCCTTGTGAAACTTGTTTATCCTTTCCAAGTTGCTTTCTTGATCTTTTCCCTTTCATGGGGTTTCTTTTGGTTTTTTGTTTGTGGTGGTGGTGGTGTTTTGGTTTTTGGGGGCTTTTTTTGTTTATTTTCACCTTTTCCAACTCTGCACAGTTTTAGCTTCCCTCTTTTTACTTTGCAATTTATGTGGTTGCTGGTGTGCAGCTTCTGGACATTGCCTGTATAGGAAGAGGCAAAGTCAGACATACCTATTGAAAGTGAAGCTAGCATAACCCATTGTTCACTGTAAAGCAGTTAAGATTCAAGACATTTTGGAAGGAAGAATGTAAGATACTTTAATATTTCATAAAGAGCTGAAATAGTTTCATACATGATTTAAGAATAAATAAATACAAATTCCATGTGAAGACTTTTGTACTGCTAATGCAGCGCCCATTGACTCACCTGCAGGTTTGGATGACATCCTGCATATATCTGTGAATTAATGTACTGTACAGTGGGAAAAATAAAAGCAAAGCATTATGCCAAGTACAGATAAAAGCAAGAAAAGGAAATTAGCTGCTACACTTACTCCAATGTCCAGGCTGGGCCAGATGCAAAGATCAAATTATCAGTTTATGTCATCTTCTATTGTATGGTAAGAACACAGTTGAAGGTTTCAGATGTATTCCACATGCAGCCCAGTTTGCCATGAATTTTGCCCTTCCTTCTGATACGTCTCCTTTTCCCATCACACTTACCCCAGCTGCCTCTTGCCTGTATATTCACACCCACCAATCTGGATGCAGCACGTGCTGCCACGACTCCAGGGATGTGCATCCTGCCCATCACACGATGCCAGACCTGCCATGGCACCCTCCTTAGCAAATGCACTACAGGGGTTTCTCCTCTCCAGCTGCTGGTTTTTTTTAAAAATGAAACCTACAAGAATGTACAGTCTTTGAAACATTTACTTTTTTTGAGCACAGGCAAGAAAAACCCCTGGGAGGGGGAATGGCAGCTGCAGAGCCTGTTGGTGCACAAGGTCCTGACACTATCTGCTGGCAAATGTCTTGACTCCTGAGGGAGCTGGAATTTTTAATGTGTTTTATACAATACTTAAATATAATATACAATTACAATTTTTATATGAAGAGTATAATTTTCAAACAGTTATCCTGCCTAAAATTTAAAGGATTTAAATTTAAAAATAATGAATTTATTCATGTGTATGTTCTAGATCCTGAACTTGGGAGTTTAGTACTTTACAGTATCGTTTAGTCTCTGAATATAACAGCTAGCAACAAAGTAGATCTATTCTGAAACCTGACTTGTAAAAATAACACTGTGGTGTCATATGTATAATCTTAGAGATTTCACTTCTGCACTCAGCAGCTTAGATCTGAATATAGTAGGGCTTTGGTTTGTTTTTACTTTTGGTTTCATGCTGGCAGTCCTGTGACTACACACTAGGATGTTTCAGTTAAGCTGGGTTCTTCTGTATTTCACCTCTGAAACTGGTTTTATGTACCAAATTATGTCCTTGTATCTTCCCTTCATGCTCTCCATGTGCTCATGTACTCTGATGGGATCACAGAGGTTTACCTGAACCGTTCAACACATGAGAATGTAAAATAGTCCATGGTCCTGAGGGGAGCAAGCAGTATTTTAGACAGTAAAACTGGTATATATGGCCTCGAATTTGCACAAAGGGCAGATCTGATTATTTGCAAAGATGCTAGCTTTATGTAAAGCTTTTCAGAGCAGAATTGCACATGAAACATTATGGCAGTACTTTAGATGAGTCCCTGTTTAGACACCAAAATCGGCACCCCATTTTCAGAAACACTGAATACCTTTAGCTCCTGGTGAAGAAATGCCAATTTTCTTTGAAAATAAGAGGTTTTGTTGAGGTGTTCCCATGGCAATAGGTATGTAAATTATAGTGCAGTATTTGAAATTTTTAAAAATCTATGTCACTTAATCCATCTGTTTACAGAATCTTCAATCTGGCAAATTTAAAGGAATCGTATGACAGGCTTTATATGACAGCTCCTTGAAAATAAACCTTCCCCTGTGTGGAAGCTGCAGGAGGGACACTTTGAAAATAGACTTCGGGGCATGGTAACTTCTGGTGGGCTGGTGCAAGAGGCTTTTGTCTGCCAGTATTGCTCTGAGCACTACACCAAAGAAGTGCTAACAAGGAAAGTTGGCTATGATGAAAAGGGCAAGAATTTGAAGAAGAGCCAAGACTTGGCGTTGCAGTTTGTAGAAAAGTTCTTGGCAGTAGCAGCAGGGTTTTTCCTCCTAAGGAGATGTATCCAGTGTAATCGTTTTTGGAAGTGTCTTTATTTGTAAAGCTTGTGATTTTGCACTTACCTCTGTTGGAGAGCACTATATTCCTGTCTCTGCATTACACTGGACAAACTGTTGAGAGAGGACTGCTGCCTACAGTCTCATTGTAGGACCTCAGTTTGTGCACTTAATACTCTACCATGTATTTTATAAAGCAGTAAACATTACAGGCGCAACCCACCTGGAGGACTCTGGTGGCTTGCTTTCAGTTTGAGTTTGGCTGGGGTCTTGCCCTGCTCCAGAGTGCTGTGAATTGGGAGTCTGAGTCGAAATCTCAATGGGCTTGGGATGGAGCTCTGGCCACACACAGCAGCTGTGTGGTGGGCACGGCGCTGGGTGGCTGGGATGCACGGGTCTCTGTCACACAAGTGCACCTCTGCGTGGCAGCACTTGCCATCTCCTTATGCGTGACATCTTCTTCTGGGGGAAATTTTCAGACAATTTAATTCTGAGAAAATCCCTGCAAGCATGGTCTGCTGAAGAGGTGTGAGAGAGTGTTATGTTTTTTGGCTTTAAGTCTTGATACCTCTTCTGGGGCTGGTAAATAGGATTACTATTTTCAGTCTGAGGTTTCAAGTATGAAGCTGAGCAAATAATTTAATAAATATCTTGTCAATTAGCTTTATTAAAGTATTTTTAGACAGGGTTTGTTGAAGTGCAGTTGCCTGTGACAGCCTTGCGAAGAGCGTGGTTGCTGTAAGCGCATTAACAAGTGGGAGCTGGAGGCGACACAGGGCTATGAAAGGAGTCAGTGTTGCGATGCGTACTTCTAAGTTATTTACAGCTCTGTTTTGCTGTCTGCTGTTGTCAGCAGTGGAAGACAGGAACAGCAGGATTTTGAAGTTCCTAGGTTGCTTTAATATTCAGTATTGACTGGCTGCAAAATTTGGGTCTCTGATGATGACACTGCTAAATATTGCCAGTTGTTGTCAGGAAAACTCTTTTCCCCCTTTTTTCATTGTTTTACTCTGTAAGTTAATTTCTGGTTTTAAGGTACAAGTATTCCTTGAAAAGTTACACAACTTGACTTCAAACTAGTGACTTAAATTATGCATCACATGTTGTTTAGTGTGACATCACTGCAACAGAGTGTGACAAAGCAAGCAGACATAGCTTTGTGTGAGGCTTGTGAAAGAAACAAATTAATCACTCATTTTGCTGATTATCTCTTCTTCCCTTTGGTTGGATAAATCAGTGCCCAGCTCTAACCTTTGAGGAATGCGAAAGAATATCTTATTCCTTAAACTGATTTTGAGCAAATTTGTGTTTGTAGATTTTATACTTAAGGTCTTTGTATCATACAAGTTGCCAATGGTCACTCAAGCTTTTCTATCCTATTCTAGTTCTTCTTCATTTCAGTTAGTAGCAGGGAGTTGGAGGACCACATATGGTCACTGGTACTAACCCCTTGTCTTCTGAGCTCTGTTTGGGGATTACGGCATACAGCCAGGACCATTTCAGCGTGGTTCTGCTCTCCTTCTGATCTTTAAAAGCTGGCAAAGGGAGGAGGTCAGCCTCATAAATTTTCTGCCTGTGCTATCATCTTCTGCATTCACAAATGATTATTTCAGGTCCAGGTTCTCAAATGATTTCACTAGCAGAATAAGAGCCAAATCTCAAGTGTAATTGAGCAGCCACTGTCTCATGGAGCAGATTACTGTCAGGTTCGTTGAGGTCATCAAGCCCGATCTCCCTGAAATCAAGGGAACATAGGTGCTAT
Source organism: Strix aluco (assembly GCF_031877795.1). Lineage (NCBI taxonomy): Eukaryota > Metazoa > Chordata > Aves > Strigiformes > Strigidae > Strix > Strix aluco. The sequence continues at coordinate 14,347,269 of NC_133931.1, read as the reverse complement.
CTGATTAGCCCAAAGAGTCCAATATATTATAGCATGTAACGTAAAGGACTAAAAGCTATGCATTATAAGGTGCCAAGTGGTGGGAAAACCAACCCAAAAACATGTGACATCAGAGGAATTTCCAATGCCTTAGATTCCTGCAATAGGAAGAAATTTGAACTGTGAGGTTCTTGGGAGGTTGAACGTACCCCATGCTGCAGAGAAATGCAAAACCCGTTCCATGGTCCTTGCCAATCTGACCTCAAACCTGGTGATTGCTTAACTGTTTGACAAGCAAGATAAACCAGTCTAAAAATCCTAAAAAAAAAAAAAATATTCCCCCAGGAAAAAGTATCCCATTTGTGGCTGTGGTCAGACTTCACTGTTTTACAGGATAGTGGGAAAAGTAGAGAAGCTTGGACATTGTCAGTGAGAAACTTCTTTGTAGCTCCTAAAGGCAGCTTAGTGGGAGCTTGAAGACTGGGATTTATATTGTATAAATAAGGCACAACAAACATGCCTCCATTTAACCCCCCATGAAGTTAGGAAAGGGAAGATACCTCAGTGTTTGGTGCTGGGGAGATGCTTCAGTGCTAACTGAGGTATCCGAAGGGTACTTTCACTATCACATGTGACTGAGCTTTAAATGAGAAGATGAAGTAGGTTTGGATAAATATTTATACTGTGCACTAGCATATGGTGTTGTTGAAGCAGATGCAATTCAGTCTTAGAATTCTTATCTTATACCAACATGTTACTGATTGTAGAAAAGCATAAATTACACGAGTTGCCATCTGTTTTTAATTACAGCATGAAAACACTGAGGCAGGTTGGTATTTTCCTTTAGCTGTGTTATCAGCTGGCTGCTGAATTTGATAATTACATTAGAGTGAATTCAGAATGAATGTATTTGGTAATGTGAACACTCAAAAAAAGTTGCTGACAAAATGCTTTCATAGCTTGTCCATAAATAGAGAAGCAGTAGAGCTAAATGCACGTAGCACTGCATGCAATGAATGCCACTACTGTAGGGCTTGAATATAAATGTATATATAAGTTTCAAACATGTCTCTGTGAGTGCCTAATTTTCTGATAGTATTTAATTATAAACTATAACATAAAGGTCCATGCTCCTCCATAGAAATGTGGAAGGTATATTCAAGCACCTACGACTTTAGAGAGATCCAATTTTAAAAAATCAGATTTCATATTTTACCATAAAAATCAACTCTGGTTTTGCAAAACCAAAGAAAATTCAAACAAGTTTCAGCTCCGTGTTTCATTTTTATTCAGCTGTAACCAGAACCTCAGATTTTTTGTGCTACTATCACAGAGATTGGAGTGAATGAGCTGAGTATGGTAGCCATTAGCCTTGAACATCTTGTAAGTCTTGCTCAAGAAGAGTGGACGTGTTAGGACGTGTTAAGAGCATAGTAAGAATGTAATGGTCAACAGTTTGGATGCTTTTTTTTTTTCATTTGATCTTTAGTAGAAATCTTTGTAAAAGGCGCTAAAGAAAAATTTAGTAAGGCAGCTGTGTTAGTAGCATGATGATTCAACAGAAGTTGGAAGAGATCAAATATTTGTGAATGTGAAAATGCTCAACTCTGCCATTGAACTTGAAAAATGGATTAGTGGTTGGTTGTCCTTGACAACTGTTTAAGAGCATGTATAGCAGTCACTATATTTTCCCGCTCAATGCATGAATCTGTGCCTGGGTGTTCCTACGCTATGTCTGCCTTCTCCTTTTGGTCTGTGGTCATCATTTTCTCAAGGAGTTCACTGGTGAGCTGTGGTGATGCCTCTGTAACTGACCTGAAGTTTCTATTTCCAGTGGGTGTGTTTAATTAACCTCAATGTAGCTCCCAAATTTTTTAGAGTCCTGTTACCACTTTTCAATAGGTTGGACCTACCTTAAAACCCTGTTACTCTAACTATACTGGGATTATTGCCATCAACATTATCATAGTAACACAGTTCTATGAGTACTGGGCAGAAAACTGCATTACACCCATCTCCTCTTGTCTGAGAGTTTTGTGAATTCAGCCCTCTTACCAAACTAGGGGCTTCTCTTACGGAAGGAAAATGTGATTTTGGGAGCTGCGTTGTGTGTCATTGCCAGAATTTTGACTGGTTGCCAAAAGGAGACGAGGTTTGGCAAATCTCTTCTTTGCTTTCATTACAGAATACTACAAGTGCAACAACGGAGTCCTTATGTCCTTGATCATCCTTTGCATTAGCACAGTGTCTTTAGGTTGATTTAAATCATTAAATGTTTTCTCAGCAGTCCCTCTTTCTCCTTGTCATTGGGAATCCCAGTGCAGCATTGGATGAGCTGCTAATCAGTCTCTCCTCTGCCCCTTTGCTGCACCAGCTACTCCGTTCTGTTTTATTCCTTTTCCGTGGTGGAAGCCCTATCGTTGTTGGACCTCTCTGAGTGACGGGAGACTATCTTAGAAACACTGTACCACTGGCCTGCTGGTTGAACCTGCCCCATGGTGGCCACATGGAAGACACAACTTGGATTTGGATTCTCTTCTTTACCTTGTTACAAATTCACTGACCATTTTCCTACCAGAATACATAGATATTCTCGTAAAGTACTGTGGGGTTAGACAGATGGAAATTGCCATAATCAAAAAGTTTGATGAGTAGATCCATTTTTGTAACAGTACAAATGAATAAAACTCCAGGTTTGCTAAAGTGTTGTTGTGTTTCCTGGAGCTGTCGTTCACAGTGTATGGTTTAGGTTTCCCAGTCTCAGAGCAACACATAGATCCAAATGTATAGACTGGAGCTACCAACTCCCATGCAGCAATGTTACACCAGCACAGGCTCCACTGAGTTTCAAAATTCAGTCTGTACAACTCTCCTCTTGCTAAGCCGTCCTCCTCCTCCTCCTGGTGAGGAATTTATGTTTGCATCAACTCCAAATACTTTTTGTGATGTACTGTCCTGCCATCCCTCCCCAGGCTGTAACTCTTCTGGGGGTGAGTAGAAGCTTTCTATTTACAATAGCACCGTATTCCAGTCTCTGCTAGTCTTTATCAAAATTCTCTATTTTGCTCTGTTTTCCACTAATAAGCTATTAGACTCTTAAGAATGACATTCTGGTTCTTTTATAGCCATGATAAAGCTCCCATGGTCTTCAGACATATCAGAATTTCATCCTACATTCTATTTTTGGTGGATCTCCATTTTTCTGCTCTCATTTCCTTGGTTGCCTTGCCTCTTTCCCCGTGGAGTTGTTTGAGGATCAGTTTGTTTTGAAGACATCTCTTCTGAGGCCATAGTACTTTTGTTGAAGTTGTTTTGGATGGTTAAGTGAACTCTGCCCTTGTGCAGATGCCTCTGAATGCACAGTCACCACCAAGTAGATGGGTGTGGGACTGCAGTCTCTTGAATGGACCATGGGCTTCTGTTCTCCTAAGTGAGTGGACATAAAATCAATTAAAAAATCAGACAGCTTTATACTGGACTAGAGACTAGGTGCTTGCTGTGACTATCAGGGACTGTTCTATGATAAAGAAACCAGAACTCTGTGCGTGAAAAGTCACCCCCCTGGAGTATAAGGGGAAAGATCCACTCCCATGCAGATGGGCAGTACAGTGCTCAAATGTCACTCCAGCAGCATATAAACTGCAAACACACAAAAGAAAACAGAAAAATTCTTTTTATGATTTTCAGTCCTGTTTTTGAACGACAGCATCTATGTTATTCACTATAGAGAAAGGAATGAAGGCAGTGAGAATTCCTAGGCGAAATATAAAACGAGTGGGTACAAATTTTGAGTACAAATTTCACCTTTAACAATGAATTTCCTTTGTTTCCCCCCTAAACTTACAGGACACAGGTTTAGCAAGGTCTTCCTTGCTTATCCCAGACCTGAATTTTGGCCTGCAGAACAGTATTAGATTTCCAATAACTGTGATTTTTTCTAAAGACTTTTAACAGAGAGAGAGTTTTACTGGGCAATAAAATGACTTTTTTTTTTTTTTTTTTTTTTTTACAACTGAAGCCTTATGCAAATACAGAAAATTTCATAATACCTCAGAGCTCTTTTTTCTGCATTCACAATGGTGTAGTTGACATTAGAATTGAACTTGTTTGTAGGCCAGTCACCTAAAGTGCTGTTGGGCAAGAAGTGACCTACTATACTTGTGTCTGTACATTGGTTCCTTGTCATCAATAACAAATACAATTCAGAAAAAAAATTTGTCTGCAGGTTTGTAATCGGAGGTCAGTGGATTTTTAAAAATTTAGTCACATTATATTAATAAAAAGTAAGTTTAAAATTCTTTTTGAGTAAATGGTGTTTTATGGCAGGAAAACCCAGGTATCTGAACATAGTGCATTTATGAAAGTGCTTTCTTGATTGTTCGTGAAGCCTTACAGCTGTAGCCATTCAGAAAGAGAGAAAGCAGTCTTGCTTTCAGCTGCACTGTAAAACAGGGCTGTGCTTGTGTTTTGATACAGCTTCCAAATTCCAGAGTGATCTGTAGCCCATTGAGCGACGAGATCTAGTGCCTGCCAGAACAGCTGGGATCTTACCCTTGATCAAGCTTTCTTAGGCTATTGCAGGTCACTCTTAGGTAGCCAGGCTCTAAAGAGAGGACTGTCATCTGGAAAACTTATCTACGGAATGACTGAAATCTTACAAAGAGTATCCTAAGTGTCTATAAAGAAGACATAAAATTAGAGGCCAGTCCAGCAAAATGCTGGCATTTTGAACTACTTTTGCTCTCAATTGAGGATGAAAAGCATTTTGTGTTATTAGGTTTAGTTGCAATATTCATTTCACTCAAAGCCTTGAAGGGGCCTCAGATGCTGTTGGGTTTACAGCATCATGGCTATCGCAGCTGTCTGCCCTGAGTGCTTCAGTGATGCTGCTGCTCCCCGGCTGCCTGCTTTACAGACTCTTCTCTGCACTTCTCCGTGTCTTTTCTTGTTGCTGCTCAAGACACAAGCTGGCTTCCTTTCATGATATAAGTGAATGATTCGGGAAACATGTTGCATTAAAGCCAAGGCTCTGTTTAGCTAGTCAAACACATGGAAAAACAATTGCACTTTTGTCTGTGAAAACAGAGAGCAGCTGTTTGTCTCAAATGGCACAGACCATTCCTGCTCATTACAGTCTTGATACCAGAGGGTGCTGAGGGTGCCCTGCATAGATCTGACTGCCCTTGTAACTCCCTTATTGGGCTGGTTTAGGGACTATTTTTAACTAATATGGGCCCTAAACAAGCTACATTTAGTTAGTTTAGCTAATTATATTTGACCTTGTAGGTAAACTGATATATAGTTTTTAAGTTCTTTATTCATTATGTGTGTTTTTCTTTTAGCAACTGTAGTTTAGGTATAGATATACCAAGAAAAAAAAAGGAACACTAAAAGGTCAACCCAAGCATAAAAAGGCATTATTTCTAAGCTAAGACTCCGTGTTCTTCTGCTACTGATGTATTATTTCACCCAGAGCCACCTTTAGCCATTCAAGTTATTAAACATTTTCAGAGCTTTTCTGTGGTGGGTATCAAATTGCAGTACACAATAAAAATGCTTATAAAGTTAAGCATGCAGTCGCTAGTTTGCTCTCCTGATGTGGCCCAGTCCAACTTGACTTTACCTGTGGGTATTGCCCACTGGAACTCAGATTAAGTCAGTCATTTTACACACCAATTCCCAATTAGGGCCACGAGAAGCAGTGACCTATATTTCCCTATTCTGTATTTATGGAAGGTTTGCATTTCAGGGTATTAGGTTCTTATGTTATTACCCTCCAGGTATCTACAGATAGCTTTAATTCACCTACATGAGTAATTCCCATTTGCTGTGTTGGTGTTTCTCTGACCGCTCAGTCAACCTGTTGGGGAAGCTCTGCTGCTACTGAGCTGAGACTTGTGAGCACACCAAAAGCTGCCCTCCCCAAAACAAGAGTTGTTCTCATGGGCTATTAGGTCAGCTGGTTTCCCCTCTAATTTGTCCACTCTATTTGTGGAGTTTGCACAGCAATGGTTTCATTCTATTCCTGGTGAAAAAAAAAGACTTAAATTCCTATTAATTCCCATCAGTGGGAAGGGAGGGAGACAGACACTATCTGAACCAATGATGAGGCCCTTTGAGAATCTATGATTTAATTTTATATTATGTGAATTATTATATTATGTTATAAAAGAGATATTATTTTATTAGATGTATTTATTTTTTATTTTTATATTATGTTGTTTAATTTCTGATTTTTTCAGTTAGAGACCAATGAGTTCGGCATACTATAAAAAATTCAGCCTCTCTTTCAAAAACAAAAAAATAAGTATGTAATGAAAATATGTAATGAAGCCCTGCTCAGGCAAACCATCCATACCAGACTGCAGCCACAGACCAAGATGGAGAGCCAGAATTACATGCGTATGTTTGCAATTCTTTAAATGGGGTTGGTTTTCTCTGCTATGCATTGTACCATGCTCTGCTGGAACCCAGTTTCTATCCTGCTGATGGGACAGTGGGCCAACTTAATACTCCTGTAAAGATTGAACAAGAAATGTGTCCCTTTAGAGAGAAAATCCTGTGTTTATGCAAGACCTGGATACTTGCCCACTCCCACACCACCCACTCTACAGCCAATTACACATTTGCTAGAGATATTTACAGAGCTGAACACACAGCTGCAATTTATTCTGTTTCATCCAGTAACCTCAATTATGTAGAAAAGGACATTGCATGATTTTTTAACCTTCCAGCGACATGCAGTAGGTTTTGAATTGTTAGGTTCCAGTTTTGATTTACTAATCCTAGCAAGACTGCATAAATTCTAATTAAAAAAAAAAAAATCATCTAACTGGAAACACAGCTTTTAGGACCTCTGCTTTTCATCTCTTTTCCTCATTCCAGGGTGACAGTGTAAAGCTTAGCAGAGTGGGAGCAAATACTTCAGTGCTGCCCGTGTTTGCTTTTATTTAGGAGGTTAGTCTTGGGTCTTAGGCTCTTCTGTGGCAGCATGTTCAGCATCTCTGTAACCTGGGTTCTTTGCTGAGCACGGGGATTCCTCTGCTTTATGGCTATGAGTTACCTATTAAAACAGAAGAGCCCACGTACCAGCATAAATGTAGGCTGTGTGTGTAAAGGTATAAAAGAAGTTGAGCCCTGCATCCTCTTTCCTCTGTCATTTTTCTCCTGCCTCAGATTTCTCTGCGCTTGTTCCTTCTACCCTAACATCCATCTTGCCATTGATTTCACTGGGACTTTAAGTTATCTGAAAACTTAAGCTGCAGGTTACTGATCTAAGTGTAAGCTGCTGCCAGAAACGTTGATCCTATCTTCATCTCCTTTTCATCTCCCTCTTTCCCTTTGCCTCCAACCAGATATGTATCTATTGCCTCCTTCCTCCAGCCATGTCAGGCACATCAGGGAACTTATTTTGCCTGGAGACAAGTCCTTTCATTTATTTATTTTTGCTGGCACAAGATTGAAAGGGAGCGGTGCCTGCCTTTGGTGCATTGCTGCCTAGAGCCAACACAAAGGGAGAGGAGCACCTCTTGGGAGTGCAAGCACCAAGTCCTGCTACAAACTCTCCTACCCTTTGGAAGAGGTTTGATACCTGGATCTACAGAGTCCGTGGCAATTCAGGCCAAGGGTGTCCCTTTCTGCTGGCAGAAGGGGTTGTGGGGTCCCAGATCAGGTAATAACCAGGTAATGAAATCTCCAGCTTTTAGTAAACAAACCTGTTTTTTCCATGTTTCTTTTAAAAGCAAGATTAGTTCTTTACACCCTAAGAAGAGGGAAACCTCATTCTCTGGTGTTATCACTAAGGAGTGTGTGTAAAAACCCATGGCGTGGTGTGTGATGTAGAAAGTGATGAAGTGGTAACTAGCTCAGAAGATTTATTCAAAAGAGCTAACAACTGTCAGGTTAAACCTGCATGGTTACCCGCGTGTAAATCCCTCAGTAACTGCAATAAAAAGTAGAAACAGTGTAATTTTTTATTCCTCGGTGACAAAATACCAGCCTTAGATGGGAGTAAGTGTGTACTTTCACTCTTTTCCCAGCTCCTTCATATTTCATATTTAAATTAGATTTTAAAAATGATGCCTTGATTTCCATCTGTTTGTTGAGAATGCAGCAGTGCTCCGGAGGCGGGAATGGGAGCAGCAGTTCCCAGCATCCCCTGAAGAGCAAGGGGAATGTCAGAGGGGAAATCCCATTGGAAGCATAACTCTTCCTTTAAAATGTTGGAAGCTTGAATGTCCCCTTCCTCCTTGCTGAAGGCTGGAAAGCTGCAATTCAGATGTTACATTCTTGTTAGCACCTAAGCCTTCCCTGAATTTTGCTGAAATCTGTCAGCAAGACAAGAAAAGCCAAAGCAGATCTATCGCCTTTTTAAACAAGCAATGGTAAAGAATGTATTTTCCCTTTTTGCTTTGCTTTTTCCTTCTCAGTTTCAGCAGTTCAGTAACCTTCACAAGTGATAGCTGTGGCCATACCACTGCAATCAGCCAGTAAGTTTTCTATCTTAGCACTGGCCCAGAGTTTTAAAAAGTATCTATAAAGTGTGAAGAGCTTGATTTCTTGGGTATTATGCTTCAGACATCTCCAGGTCACTGACAATTGAAAAATGTTAATCCTTCAGCCCCAGTTGGCATGGGTGCCTGTAAGAAAGGGTTCTTACTGACAGCATGGCCTGATATTTAATAGAAATCAGGATATCTCAGGTCTCTCCTGCAGATTACACATAGAAAATAGATGGTTTTGCTAACCACGCATGAAGAACCTTTCCTCTGAAAGATCACAATGAGTTTCAGAATACCATAATGAAACAATTATAAGCTTGAACTACTCAAACTGGCCAGCTGATCCTTGTCCCTGTAGGATTAGTAGGACATGAAAAAAGCATTTATTTATAATAATTGAGGGTATCTCTAGAACAGAAATGTAAGCAGCCTGTTTCTGTAATGGATTTCATCTTAATTTTCATTAGCAAGAAGAAAAGCAAAACCACTAACATTGGACTATTCTTTTTGAATTAGTTATATTGTCAATTCTGGTATCAATTTTATTCTGTAAAACTGTCAAAATACACTTTTCCTTAGACAGCTCTGAAAGAAGTTATATTTAGAAGCTTTACTTCTTAGGAAAATTGCTGAAGAACTTTCCAGGGTTGAAAATAACTCCTGCATTTGCCTGAATTCATAATGTCTATTTGATGCTAATAAGGTTTAACAAAAAAAAGAAACCACAAAAAACACAAAAAGAAACCAATACATTTTTCCATGTATTTTGGGAATGCCTTGTCTTAAAGTAAAAATTATCTGTGTGACTTTGGCATCACATCAGATAATAAGAAGAAATAGTAGTCAAGGGAGCATGTCCTAAACTATCCGATAACTATGTAAATCAGTGTGTGTACAAATTATGAACAGAGCAAAGGGTTAAATCCAGTCTGTCTCATGGTGGACGACCAAGCCAGCCCTGATTAGCACACCGCTTTCCCAACAACTGTGTGTTTCTGGCAGTGTGCTAATAACTTATGAAGTACCTTGGTTTCAAAGGGATCTGCTTTGCAGCAGGATGTGGCCCTGGTTTGAGCTGCCAGCTGCTAGAAATCTGTTTCAGATCTGCACAGAGTCCAGGGGTGAAATCCTGGCTGCTCTGGAGTGAAAGATTAGTGCAGGACTGGATTTCACACTCTCTCTCCAGCATTTTTTAAGATTTTCCTTCATGCAGTTGCCACACGTACAGTAATATTCGCACCTTCAATGGAAATGAATTAGTGGCAATGTTTTCAGCATGTCTTTACACTGATGCCAGAGCATGGAAACTTTGCTGTTTGGTTGACCTTGGTGCTGTTGGAGGAGAAAACTCATGTGCTGGTAGAGACTTTGTGCTTTGCAGTCTTAAACCCTGAATGGTCCCATTACTGCCCAGATAATTGAGTTAAATATCAGTACTGATGAAAAACAGTATTTTTGCCACTATCTTTAATGTGTAATTGCATAATCTAGCTTTTTAGTCAAGAATTTCAAGCTGATGCTGTATTTGGTAACATTGATTTCTTTGGTAACTATTTGATCTGTATTAGTAATAGTGTTTATGCACTCTTTCTTAAAGAGAAGTTAGCAAAAAAAACCCCCAGAGTGGATTCCAGACACTGACCCTGACACCGAAATGTAAATGATAAATCCATTGAGAACTAGAGCCTTAACCCATGGCCACTGAAATGGGGTGCACACGTTTGCTGCTGTGGAGAAGGGCAGTCCCCCAGCCACCTCCAGCCATGCTGCCTCCTGTATGCTGGCACGAGCATTTGTGTTCCTCTTCATCTCAAGCTTTTTTAAAATTTTATGTCAAGTTAAAGTGGCTGTGTAATCGTGGTCTTATCCTACTGTTTTGAGATATTTTATCTGTTGGCTCTGCGTGGCTGTTAGTTGCTTCATGACCAGTGATGAATGGTTGTACTCACTACATCTGTAAATTTAAATGTTTTTTTAGGGCTGTCCCAAAGAACTTTGCAATCATCACTTAAGTCGAATTCTGTGGTGGGAATTTCCAGCTCTTCATGATCTTTCCCAGCACCCTTTAAAAAAGTGTGTCTAGAGAAAAAAAAGGAAAATTTTAAAGTATTTTAAAAAAAAAAATATATATTAAATTGAAAAAAGTCCAGCAAGCAAGGCCTGGCTCCACAAGGACAGGTGACTAAAGCCTATAGCACAAACAGCATCTGAATATCTGAGAATCTAGGCTAACTGCCTATCCTCAAAAAATATTCCTGTAGGATTCATAAATATTAAAGTCATCCTGAGGCAGAACGCTAAGAATTAGTGATAGGTATGTGACGTTTTTATTCAATAATTTGCTTTAAGGTAGTTGTGCAATTCCACGCCCATGCCTGCAGCTGGTCTCTGACATCCCTTGGGAGCATCCTCCAGTCATTCTGACCACAGCTCCTGACCAACGCAGGCTCATCCATCCAGCCCCGGTGCAGGCAGCCCCTTGTGAGGGAGTGGGGCTTTGGTTTGCCCAGCCGACAGTTCTCCCAGCAGGAAAATCAAAGGGTGTGGATGAACAACTCCAGGGCAGCTTGGCAAGACCAAGAAGGGGCAGGCAGCCCAGGCTTGCCATGGAGGGAAGAGAAATAACCAGAGGGGGAGGCAGGGTTGTACAGATCCAAGTACAGCACAATCCTGATTTTGGCCATTAAATGTTATGGAAACTAATTATAATTCGTCTTCTCACCATCTTCAGTTTGGTGATAAATGGCATGACAAATCTTTGTTAACTCCTTTAAGTGATAGGTTCCCAGATCCTTTCTGTTCACATATAAGCCCAAAGTTGAAGTTTTCCTTTCCTGGGAACACCTGGATTTAGTTAAACTGCCTGTATGTGCCAGTGAAAAAACACAGAAAGACAGAGGTGCCTTTTCTGCTATCCCTCCTTCTCTGAGATGCTGTATGCCAAGGTGGGGAATTGAAATACTTAACAATAAGTGTTTATTACTGTAACATTTAAATATTTGAAATTAATTAAGGGAGTCTTTTCATTTCAGTGTTACTTTAACTGTTATAGTTTGTGTGGTTTTTAGATCACCACATCCTGACCAACAAAATGGTTGGAATTTATTCTGGGCTTTGTCATTTCTTGAAGTCTGAGGGATAAAAATGGATGCTTATCTCCTGTCAGGCTCCTTGGAGAGCTATGAGGAAATGAGCAATAAAAGGCTCTTTGAGGCTCTTTTAACTGTAGTTTATTATCTATTATAGTTACTGATGTGTGGAAACCAACGGAGAAATTTACATGTTTATAGTTACAAAGCCCTCAACAGCTATAGCTATGAGCTGAGCCCTTACAGCTTTTTGAAATGTGTTTTTATAAATGTAACATTAAATCATCGCAATTTTGTACACCAGTCTCCTTAAGAAAATTCCTGAGATAATAATATGTGGGTTGATATGCTCAGTCAGGGCTGGTTTGTGAGTACTCACTTGCTCTCGCTCATTTTGTAACTCCACCAAGAGAGCAATGCATGATGTGGGCTTTTTTGGGGCAGGATTGATGGTGGCCAGAATGCACGAAGCAGTGCTGCATTTCATTTCCCCTTGCTGGATGCAACGCTGGATGGAAAACTGCGGTAGGGAGAAGAAAACTGGGTGAGTCGAGGGCACTCAGCATACTGAAGAGGTCAGGACTGTGCAATCCTCTCTCCGCTCATCAGGAGTGGAGGACACAGCAAATGGCTCCATATTTCTTTATCCCTAAGGGAGCCGGATCTGGAATTTGCAGAAACTCAGCCCTAGGAGCCATGGAGAGAGCTTTCTACCCTCAGGGTCACTGGTTCTTTGTTACTCCTGTTCCTAATTGTTCTTTTCATGAAATTTTAGGACAGAAGTACGCTCTTCTGTGCCTTGTCCTCCTCTGCACACTTTTCTTCTAATCTGGCTTGGCTGGGCTTTTTGCATCTAATCCTATCCACTGGAAATGGATATTGGAATATTGAAATATTGGAATGACTAATAAGCCATTTGGATCCAGTCCAAAGGATGGCACGAAGGGGACTGTTCTCAGCCCGTATGCATTGCTGATTAATAATACTGCCAAGGGCATACATTAAACCAAACACATTGAGAATGCAGACGTGTCAACTCTTGTCTTTTGTGTAAGAAATTCACTCTTTGGCATCCAGATTGCTGTTCACTATTGCAGTGCCTGTACCATCCACATTTACACCATTGCAGCCCTGGTGCGAGTGGCTGGCTGGTCTGGAAAGTCTGTTCCTCTGGCAGGGATGTTCCCTGAAGGCCCCCGAATGTCCCTGACATGATCCAGCATGCAGATTTATCCATCACATGCTTGCATGCCTGTTCCTGGCCAAACATGAGTCCCATGCATTGGGATTCCAGTAACTTGAGAAGTCTGAGAATATGCAGCAGTAAAACAAACATCAGCCATTCAACTTCCAAAAATTGCATTAAGCCAGAAGAGACAATGTTATTTCTGCAGGTCTGTTTTAAATCAACTCAAATATTATTCTGGAGCCAGAGCTGTAATTCAGTAAAACTTGATACAATCTTGGAAAGCCATAGAACGCGTTAGGAAATACTGCTGGAAGTTAAGAGACCTATAGATACTGCAATAATCTGCATTTTAAACTAAATAGACATGCCTCTTAAATACTGAGGAACACTGCAGAGGATGATGGGTTACCTTTTCAACCAAAATCCTTAAAATTTAGAAGGCTTTGTTTGCATGCAAAAATGGAACCATTTTCCCAATGCTACTTGTAGCTTAAATATAGCCTATGAATGTATAGGAAAGATACATCCATACTGCCATGGAAGTTGGCTAAGTGGTATTGCTGATTGCCAGTCTTTGGTGATCATTTAGGCTACCAGTAAGGCTTTCCAGGATCTTCAGCTCTGCAGAGGAGTTCTGAGGGTAAGGGATAGATGCAAGGGAGAGGTCTGCCCTCCCTTCAGGGACTGGTGCTGCTGCTCTTCCTGTGCAGAGGCTCTAAGGAGCAGAGATTAAAATCATCAGTGGCATTTTTGATGAAATGTTACATTTTTGGATTGGCTTTGCTTCCTCTATAATTTTCCTTAAATGGAACATTGATAGCTACATTCTGTACATTTTGCACAAATACGAATTGAGTTTCACTGCACGTTTTACTTGAGAGGGGAGGTAGCTGATGCACAGAAGTTAAATGACTTGGCTTGAGAGAAAATCTGTTTTAGAGCTAGCACTGGAAGACACCAGAGCTGCTTCCCACCTCTCCTGGATATGTTTCTGTGTTGTGTTTCTGTCTAAATAAGAAAGGTAAAAATATAAAATAAAGCGTGAAAATTTCTAGTGATACTTGCTTCATAGCTTTTTTCTTACAGACTCAAGATGACTTATGAGTAACATAACCTTCTAGTGAATGTATCGTTTTCATTGAAACATCAGGATGATATTATTGTTGCTTTAGGCCACATATTTTTATCATTAAAAACACAGATCTAGATACTACACATTTTTCACCTTTTTACCAAATACTGTAGTATTATGATTAGATACAGAGAAGGCTTAATGTTTTTGAGAAATCAGTATTGTTATCTTTCTTTTCCTCCTCAGTTTTTTACAATGTTGATGTGACTTTTTCTCCAATTAGCTCTTTTAAGATATACAGTGGTGTTGGTCAGAATATTTCTATCAAGACTTTTTGGACAGAAAACAGCCTCTGATGATACAAGACTTTCAATGTTTGAATTTTTTGTGGCTTTTAAAAACAAAACATTAACATGTTTGAAATTAATTAATGAGAGTTAATTTACTTGGTGAAGAAAACCAAAAACTGTTCACATAAAAAGTAAAAAGAACTAAATCTGTGTAGGAGTATCTCCTGAAAATGGCAGTGACATTTTAATCCATCCTAGTACTGACTTCACCTTCCATGATATTATTTCTTAGAATTTGGAACCTTTGGGTTCATGTTGTACCAGTGGAGATTTTGGCACTGAATCTAGTGAAGTCACCATCCAGACCTTGCCCTGAGCCTGGAAACATGATGCATATTTTCACCATGACTACCAAGAGTTGTCCAAAATGGTTTCTATGAAGTGGTTAAGACAAACTAAGGATAACAGACTCTTTGCAGTAGTCAGAGCTGTCTTGTCCCATATTGTTTGCAAAGCACCATTGATATCAGAAAATATCATTGTTATAAGAAAAATATAATTGTTATAAGAAAAATGATTGATGTAGGACTTCAAAATTTCCCAATTTGAAAGTTGCAGTGATATTTCAAAAAATTCTACTGAAAATTAACTTGCCTGATTAATTTTAAGAAATGTGCTTTTCTTAAGAGTGCTGAGTGAGATGGTGTGAAGAGTTCTGGAGGTTTTGGATGCCCAGGAGTTGATAGTACATCTGTGTAAATAACCTTACCAAAAAAGTCTTAATGTGTAACTTTTTTTGCTGCTTGCTTTTCTCATCAGGTTTGCCAATTTGTTGTATCTGTCAATGGCCTCAACGTTCTCCACTTGGATTACAGGACAGTGAGCAACCTCATCCTGACGGGCCCTCGAACAATTGTGATGGAAGTGATGGAAGAAATAGAGTCCTGAGAAGGAAAAAAACCCTTACTGGACATTTTTGTGAGAGAAATAGCAACGACCATGGAGTGGCATGACACAAGGAGGCAGAACATTGCTGTGTCTAAATAGATGATTTTGCTTTTAGGGGAGGGTGGCTCTCTTTCATTTAACAATAATAGCACTGGTGATTATGCTAAGTGAACAATAGATACCAGCATATTTTCACTAAGGACTTTTCTTTGCCCAATGGAGACAAGGTTAAGGCCTTTAGGCTGTCTGTCCAGCCACGTCTGCATCGGTCAGAATGGTTTCCCACCTAAGAGGCCATGCAGATTTCCTCACAGTCCACCACTGGATCAAAGCACTTCAGGAGATGGAAGAACCAAACACTGTGGGGTCAGGATGTCACAGATAGTTTGCATGACATATTTACGTTGGTTAACATCCCTCTGGTGTCCAGCTTTGTCCCAGAAGCACGTGCTGTCACAGTTGCTCTCTCCTTGGACTGAGGGACAGCTGACTACATGCTGGCTTGATTGCAATCAGAGACGAACTGCAATTGCATGAAGAAAAGGTGTCCATTCTCTGTAGAGGATACTCTGGTATGAATGTTTGGGCCTGATCGAATACACAGATTAGTCTAGAAAGAAAAATCATGCAAATGGAAAAGCGTGCTGTACTTTTACAAAAGCTACCTTTGAAAATTGGGCTTTTCGTTTCGATGCCTACGCACTGGTTTAGGTGCTCAAGTATAAAATGTTGATTTGGGGTTTTTTCCTTATCTATAAAGGAAAGGTGTCTCAGACTCACTGTTCGTCACTTTGGAGAAATTTTGTACACCTTTATTCCTAGAATATTTGGTGGGTTGAAGTGGGAAATTCACAGTGTTAGCATTAGCAATGATACATCCAGACGCTCCAGTAGAGAAAGTACACTTCAAATTGAAGCAATGTACTTGAATGTACATTAAGCTTGTTAGCACTTTCCAATCAGCAAATGTTTTGCAAACTACAGACTTGCCACATGAATTGCATTTGACACTATTACTAATAAAACATTGTATTTAACTGATTCTTACTCTTTTTCAGTAGGATTTCTTCACTGATGAATTCATGAAACAATTCTTTTTTAAAAATGTATATACAAATTCCATATTCTGCAGAGTTAGGTGACTCCTCAACGCAATGGTAAATGGACTGCATAGGTTTTCTTTGATCTTTGAACTGAATAAATACATCCTTGTCCACAAAATTATAAATATATATTGCAGACTTTCTCTGCTGTCTAAATTTTACACTTAAAGCTTGACATTCTATGTGAGCATACCACAGATCCTTCAATTATGGGGTGGGGAAAGTATTTTTTCCTCAAATAATTTTGAAATATGTTTTCTATTAAAAATTGTTCTCACTAAATGCATTGCTCTTGCAGTATGTTTTTCACTCACTCAAACACTTTTACATCAGAGATACAGCAAGTCTTCAAAATCAGATATATATGCAGCTTTGTAGGTAGAAGTCCATGTGTTCTTTGTTTCTGATATAGTATATCTGTGGTATCCCATGAAAACTTATCATATTCCACTAATATGCAGCAGTGCAGGGAGGTATAAAACTGAAACCACTAATGTGATACTAACCCGGCACAAAAGTGTTTGGAGGATTCTTTCTAACTGTCATTTAGTATGACAGTTGTTTATCCCAATTGTAGCCCCAAAAATTTTGGTACACATATATAACCCATAGCAGATTATATTCTATAGTTCATCTAAAATAAATGTTCAGCACATAGTGTTATATGAGATTGTAACAACTGTTGATGGTATCACTAAGAACGGTTGGAAAAAATCCTGTTGTCCCAGAAATGTGTCAGTATGCTACAAGTTTTTGATTTTGTGAATCCAGGAATGGTTTCCCAAACACTTCTGTTTTCTTTTTTTTTTTTTTTGCCTAGGTTGTTTTGGTGGCTTAGTTGGTATAGACTTTGTACTGCTTTAAAATATAAATTCTACATGTTAGGCTAGGTTAAATATTAAAATGTGAAGGATTTTCTTAGCAAAATGGTAATGATTCTCTGTAATGCCATCGTGGATTCTTCTGTCTTACATCTCTTGCCTTAGTTAATATTCTGCTACAAGTTCCCCGTAGCTTACAGATAATTAAGAAACTGGGTCAGAATTTAGCTTAATAATGCATTACAGAGTGCACTTTAGACTTGAGCAAAAAGAGTAGGAGTGGGGGCAGGGAGAAATCTGTGCATATCATTATGTTGCAGATTGGAGATGGCATTTTCATTTGCAAGATACATTAGTCTCTATCACAATTTGAGCACCATTACTTGCCTGCTGTTTAATGGGGATTTCCGTATTGTGTTCTCAACTTGATTGGCAATCTGGAATTTAATTAATTCTTTCCCTCTTCAATGTGACAAAGGTATTCAAATTATGTCTGCAATGAAATTTTGTACTTTGGAAAAAAAGGATGCAAAGTTAACAATTAAGCTATGAAATGTATAATTTCCAATTAAATTGCAGTTTCTCTGCACATAGTGATACATACCCTTCGAGACATCCAGCAGGAGTCAGTGTTAAACTCTCATGCACTTCAGAGAGCACAGAATTTTGAATATAATAGAGCATCTTGCTTCCTGCAAAGTACCAGGGGAAATGTAAGATTATTCACAAAAGCGAGGCATTTCAAGAGATGCATGAGTATCACAGTGTGGACTGAAGCAAGAAACCAGAAAGGAAAAAACCCATAGCATCAGCAGTAATAACTTCATTAAAAAGATAGGCATTTTTGTAAGACTTACTCTCTTATGTGATCTCATTTTTGGTTACTATAGCTCTTGTGAAATCCTCTAATAAATCTTTCTTTATGCCTTAATAACACAGATTAGTGCCACTCCTCTGCACACGTACATTTGCAAGTCATTTATGGAACATCTTCAAGCAATATAATAGTTAATTAAATTCTAGTAGCAGTTAAACTAATTGGACTATTAATTCAGGGCAACATTT
Organism: Strix aluco; assembly: GCF_031877795.1. Taxonomy (NCBI): domain Eukaryota; kingdom Metazoa; phylum Chordata; class Aves; order Strigiformes; family Strigidae; genus Strix; species Strix aluco. Next base: position 14,329,212 of record NC_133931.1, on the reverse strand, counting down.
CTCCTATTTTTCTTCTATTTCCTACAAGATATATGATTTTGATTATCTTTATCAAGATCAAATACCATATGTATACTTTTGAACACAACTGGTTCCACAGCTAGTCCTGTGGAAGGCATTTCACTCATGAAATAATAACAATAATCCACTTCAGGTGTATCAGAATTTGATTGTCTGCATTTTCGGTCTCCGTAGAAGCTGAAAATAAAAATGTCAGCATTGAAAAGACAGTGGTGTCATGGCAGCATCTACAACACCAGTGGTTCTGTCCTACTACACTCTTCTCTGAGATTACCTTCAGGAAGGGGCTTGGGAAGAAAGAGTCATGTAGTAGGAATGTTTCTCTCAGTATTTTCTTCTCCTTCTGCTTATATCCTCACTAACAACTATAGAGTGCTGGAGATGTTTCAAACACTGTCTATCCCACAATTACTGGTTTAATGGTCAGCATGTCCCCTTAGCATGGTCTAGACCTCTGAGAAAATGCCCGAGTGTAGTTCAGAGAATAACATGAGACCAGAATTTGGGCATAGGGGGTGCAGGCTTTGTTGAGCCACTTGGCGTTAGGACCAGAGAACGGTCCCTGTGCTGATTTGATGTACTAACATAGACATGGTCATAGTCTGAGATTAGGAAGAAGAAGAAGTGGTGACTGACTTCTTCATCTTCACTGACAGCTATGATGCATGGAGGTTTTCCCTGTGGATGGAGACAGAATGATCAGATTATGGAGTAATGCCCTAATAATTTCAGATAACACCAGGATTTAAGTACTAATTTTTAATGTTAATTTTGCTAAATAAGAATTATTCTAATTTTAGAGACAAGAAAAACTGAGACAATATGGTTTGCAAAAATGTTTGCCTAATGCAAAACAGACTGAGAAATCAATTGTTGCAATTATGAGTATTTTCTTCTATAAGTGAAAAAGCATGTGTATGTCACGTGTAAATAAAGCTAGACCACACCACTCCTCAAACAAAGTGAGAGAACTTCTACCTTTTACAATAAAACCATCATTAAAGGTTTCCATAAATCACACTTTTAAAATCTGTCTTTCTTTATCTGGTGAGTGATGTGGTTTATATTTTTCACTTACATGTGTTACTTATAGAAACAGAAATACTAACTGCCAATGTAGTAATTCGTTTTGTATATACACAGTGCAGATAAAAATATCATTGGTGTTCCAGAGAAGCTGAGTAATTTTAAACCATCAGATTTCTCTACAAACTTGTACTTAAATAAATATTTACACATTCATTTTTAAAATGAGCCATTAATGCAAGAGATAATCTAAGAATGGCAAAGAATGTCACAGGACTCAATGATACAGTGAATTTATACTATAAAGACAGTGTTTCATGTATAGTAACTTAGTCTTTATACTTTCAATTCCTCAGGAAAATTCAGAAATATTCAGAAGGGAACAGCTATAATTGTCAAACTGAATGTCCTCTAGAGAAATGGCTGCTGTTTTGCAGTTAGGTATCCGGTCTCATATTGTCCATGGGAGCAGTGAATTTCCAGTACTGTTGAAACTCAAGTTGCATAAGCACACACTTAAAATTAAACGCCTAGCTTAAAGAACACGTGTTTTGAAGCAGGCAATATACGCTAGGTAGCACAAATCGTTGTATTGCCTCTTACATAAAAATGCTGCCATACAGGTATAGCTTTCCCATGCTGTGTCACCATTACAACAGTTGCCTACTGGCTTTTGTAATGGCCTTGTGAAATAATAATCATAACTTCTCTTCAGAATTTGCAGGTGATCAGAGCCATAGGAAATGCTCTTCTTTTTATGTGTAACTTCTTGCTGCCGTAAGGTACTTCTACCCAGAGACTTCTACAAAATGGTCTCTAGATTATGCTACCAGCTAGTGGTATTCATGCCACTTCAAAGAGATATTTACACCCTGCCTGAGCTGCTGAACACCTCCTCTACTGCGAAATGCTCCCACTGCTCCAGCTGCTGCTGCTGCACGCACCCAAGCAGGCCAAGCTGGGGAACACTGCTCTAAAGGACAGCCCATGCCCACCAGGCTGTTTTGCCTCTACCAGTGATTTATGGGCATATTTCACTTTCTTTTGCCACATAGTTAACAAAGGTCTTACTTTCTGCTTCTGGCTCAAAAATTGGTTCTTGAAGGTCTTGATGGCCCTGCTTTCTTTGTCATTTTCACTAGTCTGCTTTTGAATGGCTCTTTGTCATGACCATCATTGTTAGCTTTTCATAAGTTAGCAGTGTTTATTTATCCAGCCTAAAGTTTCAGGAAAAGAGGTGAACTGGCTGCTGTTTTACTATCAAATGATAACTAACATACAAAGCCTTGAGGTAGGAGAACAAAATAAGATAAAGTTACCGTAATGATGGAATAAAATTAATTCCAGGTATAAAATACCTCCACACCTATTCTTAACAAAACTTCATATGGTTCATAACACAGTATGAGCCATAGTTTTCTCACATTACAGAGAGAAAAGATGAGACCTCCAAAGAGTGTTGTTTTCCTCCAGTCCTCTGGATGAGCTACTACAGACCCTCTGCTCCTTCCCTCCATCACGTCCTGGCTGGAGCACAGCCTCCCAACCACAGCTGAGCTCAGAACCACATAAAGACATGTCTTCACTGCAAACTGTAAATGACTGGAGAATTAAATCATGAGGATTTATGTTTTCCTCTTCAGGTTTTAGAGTATCTTGTATTAAACAGAAAAAAAATAAATCTCCCTCTATTCTGTGCTTTTCCAATTAGGAAATGCTCCTTTTCCCTGCTATGTTTCTAGTGGAACTTGTGATGAACAGAAATCATATTTTCTGTTCGTACCCAAGCATAACTCAGGGAATACTAGTTCTTACCTACACTTTTCAGGCAAACCTCCACTGAGTCTCCCTGGGAAAATTTTACCTGAGCAAAACCTGCAATATAATTCCTATTTCTAGATTGTAGCTGGAAAATACATAGTATGTACAAACCATTAGTTTTTGGAAAAATAAAATAATTAATTTTTTTAAAAATTTAAAATTCTTTTAAAATTCTTGTTGATTATTTTAAATGAGAAGCAAAATGAACGTAGAACAGAAGAGCATCCATCAGGCAGATGCAGTAATAGGATGTAGTATGGAAAGGTTCTGTCCCATTATCTTTCTTAATATCAGCACAGAGGAGAAAAATGTAGTTTTATGAGTAAATTTACAATTTACATTCTTAACCCCATCTTCTCAATAAGAACAAAGTTTGTGGATTTCAGAACATTCAAGCATAAAATGCACTAGATAAGAACAGAGTAAAGATATGTTTGTTTGTGAGATATTTCAGTTTCAAATGTGACAAGCTACCCAAATGAAACATTTCCTTTAAAGAAACAATTTTCATTTACATTATGAAGTAATTAAAACTTTTTTTCATGTCTTCTATTTTTAAAATCTTAATGAAAGATTTATCTCTATGTGCAAACATTGCGTGTATCAGCATAAAATAAATACACATGTAGATAATCAGACTTGACTGAACAATTGCTTTGTCAGTGGAGTCCAGCAATGGGGCTAAACTGAGCTCTTCGTGTCTATTAGCAAAAGTTTAACTAAGTGTGGTGTTGAGCAAAGCCTGGGAAATATTAAGTGATGTCACTTCGAAGAAGTGCTTAGTAGTTTGCAGGATCAGGAATCCATTTAATTTCTGTTCTTAAAGTGCCTTAACATCCTTGCTTTACTTGCAAAGTGTTTCTAGAAACTAGGTAAGATTTTCTTAAAACTCATTTAAATATTGCAGATGGAAACCACTAGCTTTTACGGGTTAACTTGGAAAGGAAGAAACATGAAAATATTTAAGATCTTAATGCTACATTTTTCTGTTGCCTGTTTTGTTTCATAAGCATTGTCAGCTCAGCTGCTTTTTGAAGATAACTTACTGCACCCTTTTGTTTGTTACTGCAGTTTGGGATGTGTGTGTGCTTTGTTTGTTTTGCCAGAATCAACAAGATCCTGTTGAATATTAAAAAAATTCAATATTTCATTTTCAATTACACTCCAGCAGGCAAATCGTCTGTTACAAAATATGCTTAAAAGAAGCATTTACAAAAGGGTGCTGAGTTACCCTCTTAAATGTTCAATTTTCATGATAAAATATGTATTACACTTTTCAGATTTTGTTTCATTACCCTCTATACATGTAGCTGCACGACTGTATTATTGTTCATTCTCCTAAGAGATTATTTTCCAAGGGTTATTGATCAACCTTATAGCAGCATCAGTATTCTATTTCAGAGACCATTTAAATAAAAATCCCAGTGACCTCATCTCCTACATAGTCACAGAAAAAAAAATTCTCTTCTGGTTCAGTTGGAAATTGTATTTGGAAGATGAAGGTACAGAAAACATTTATCTTAACTTGCGTTGATTACTTTTCTTTTGCAAAAACCAGACAATGCTGTCTTAATGTGCAGAGCTTCAGGAAGCCACATAATACAGGAATGAAAATTTTATAATTAAGGTCAAATTGTCCACATTTTAAAGGCTCTTTGATGATACCCTTTTCCAGTAGTTATCATGATTAACTCCTAACAATGGGCTTGTAATTGCAAAGATGACCTTTGACACATGGACTAATGCAGTGCTCTTTTCCCCGATCTGCAGATAATCTGAAAAAGCTTCACAGCAGGGTGATGGCATCTACTTATCTGATTGGAATCTGAACTCAGAAACCAGGGGCTTGGTTCTGTTGCATACACATAAATGTTGAGTGCCATCAAAGATGCTTTATGGTATTTGAGGCATTCTTATGGGATGCAAAGGACCTATAGGGAAGTCCATGCCCCTTGAAATCACATCTAGAGACTAAGTCCCAGAGGATGTCTTAAATACTGTAGGGTACTTCAAATGACACTAGACACCTATGTGTGAACAACTGGATGACATTCCTAGTAACCACCACTTAATATCAGCTAATTCAACTGTCTCACTGCAGACAATTTTATTGGAGTTACCCAGCTGTATATTCAATTAGTGTTGTTGATGGGAAAGAACTTCCTGGCTATCCAGCCAAGACTCTGAGAAGTTGTTGTACAATTGTATCATGCAGAACTGAGTATGATGACGTGCTATTATTAAATGTCCTAAGATATGTGTCTCCTTTTCCTTTCCTCTTATGCTGTTTGTCAAGATGCAAAGTGGCCTCTCACCCAAAGACAGCTTTGTTTCTGAATTGTCTATCACCAGTCAAGGGGACCAGAGCTGTAATCTGTATGTATAAATGATCATACATTATTACTCTCTGCATGTTTCAGCAGACTCTTCCTGCTTTTTGGGTGTTACTGCTTTTAAGTTGTCCTGAAAAATACTAATTTCACCCAAGGAGTCACAGCAAGGCAGCAACCCGCTCCCATTAGGCAAATGAGATCATAAGGAGTAGCAGCTACTGCAGCCACAGCAGGTGAGAAAAGAGGCAGCAGCAGCTGAGTATTTCCACTTCAACTTGAGTTTTATTCCACTGCTTGCAATATGACAGGTATTGTAGCTCTCAGGTGTCCTGAAGTATTTGTACACCTCCCATACTCTTCAGTGATAGCTCTCCCTACTATGTCCCTTGTGCTACACTCAGTCATGTATCTCAGTGTTTGACATCTCAGCCCTTGGCACAAGGGTAGCTTCTGCTTATGCCCTGTAGCAGAAGGGGGCAGAGACAGTGTCCAAAACTGAATGAGGAATTCAAAGTGAAATTTATAGAGAATTAGATGCTGACATAACATAAATCCATTAAAAAAATACCTGTTAACCCACACAGGTGTTTAGAGGGCCATCAGCACTGAAGATTTCACCAGTAGTTACCTAACGTGTTGTGGCTGTATGCCCTACTAGCTGTCTTGTACATCTTCATGTTCAATAGGTTTTACAGCTGGCAGCACATCCTCAGGTCCCCCACTTCCACACCTACCATTCTCCAACTGCCAGCAGTTGAGCTCCTAGATCCACCGTACAGGAGATAAAACCCACATAGGCAACCTGGATATCTAAGGTCATGCAGAAAGCCTGTGAGGAGCAGAGCTGAAACTTGCTCTCTCAAGACCTTGGCCAATTTGCTGCCTGCTGGACAACCCGTCTACACCACCGACTTCAGAGGGGGAACAAGGCACACACCCTCTAACGCAGAAAGACAGCAGTCCACTGTATTGACTGCAACCCATGGGCTCCATGGCTGAGGAAAAACATTACCCTTTATGTATTTTGAATCTTCTGTAGCTGTAAATTTGTTATTTGCAACCCCGTATGTTCAGTTTTGGCAGGCTCTTGTCACCAGTGTGCCAGGTACCTGTCATGTGCAGTCAACCTGCGAGCTCCTCAGCTCCACAGTCCTCTCCAAGCTGGTCTCCAAGCTCCCCTTCCTCCCAGTCTTTCCGAGGTAGAGGCTCCCTCTGCAGCAGCCTCAGTGCTGGACTCCACAGGCTGCCAGCTGAGCTTGCTGAGGGCTGGATCAGGCCCTGGTCCCCGAGCGCTGTACAACCACTTGGCGCAGCATGTGGGAGGATGTGGAGGCCAAACGGCACACTGCCTTGTGCAACCAGCCCCGCGACACACAGTGAGAACCATGTTTACCCAAGCAAAGCCACAAAAACAGTCTGCAGTTCATAGAGAAGCTGGTCGTACAAAACACCCTCAATAGCACATTCAGTACAGGGCTTGATTTGTCCGGCACATTCCTGCCTATCACTAAAAAGCAAGCGTTGGGAAGCCCACAGACTTTTCGAAGGAATAGCATCATAGATAAATAATGAGTATTGCTACAGTTCGTCGTATAATATTTTTAGTAAAATAATGTAAGTGGGAATTTGTAAGTAAATATGACAGGTTAACATCTTTTGAACTATGTCAACCATAAAATGTGGGTTTCACTCATGTAAAAAGACTGTGAATTATGAAGAGTTCAGATGTTTAATTTTACCTCCATCAATAATTCTATTACTGACATTAATCACATATAGAAAGCCCTATAAATTTTACATGCTCGCCACGCAAGTGAAGAAAATTAACAGTAGTTTAATAAATAGTGTTGAAAAATCTTTGAGTGTGCAGTTAGGCAATTGACAATAGTGAATATAAGTATTTACGGTGAGCTTCTCTTTTATCTACCCACTTGAAAATCAACAATAATTGCATTAACTGTACAAAAATGCCACTTGACTGTAAGAGTAGGAGCAAAATTACAGTCTGACCTCTTTTTGGCAGGTTGATTTTAACAGCAGAAAGGTAAAAGACAACTCATATTTAGGAAATTATTTTGTAAATCTGAACTGGACTTGCCCACCAAATGCAGCCTTAGTTTAATAAGAAATATTATTCAATGTGAGAAGCATGAATTTGACTAGGATGATTCTCTAAATTGTGCTAGAAAAAAAAGACAACAAAAAGAGAGAGGATGCCCATTGTGACTACTACCAATACAGAATTATGCTGTTCCACTGATATACAAGGTGGTTATTCAGCATCATTAAAGCACCAAGTCTTGTTCAGGAACTTACTTTAAGTGTGGCACACTAGGCTCTCACCTAATCCTGTGAAGCCAGAAATAAATCATGGCACTGCACTCTTATGGTGTTTCTCTGCTGAAAAAAATTTATATACTATGAAATATTTTATAAGTTTTATGAGGAAAATTTTTGAAAATGAACAGAATGTACATAGCAATCTGAACTTACTTGCCTTATCTTGTAATACTTTCTGAACATGGCAAAAGGCCATGGATGGAATTTTTTTTAAAAGATAAAATATAGGAAGAATGTAGCACACTGGAGAAACAAAGCTGTTCTTCACTTTTTCCAGTTACTTCTTTTTTCTTTAGAGTCCAGGCAATAACTACCCAAATTTTTAAAACTATAATCAGATATAATGCAAAGAAAATGAACTTCAGACAGTAGAGGAGGGCAGAAACATGATTTTAGGAAATGTACCTTTATGTTTAACAGTTGATTTCAGTAACAAAATGCATTGTTATCGCCTGGTCCTCTTTTGGACTGGACACAGTACAGAAGCCGCTAATGGACAGACATCTGGATTGTTCCTGCATGACCTGGTGCAGAACTGCTCAGGGAGAGCTGCTGTGTGTGAGTTGGGCCTAAAGCTTACTGAATTTCAAAGGTGCTTATAGGTCTCTTTGAAATAAGCTGATCCTATCCTCCCCCTTCCCTACCAATGAGTTTTGCTCTTGATTTTAATTGGATACAGTCAAATCCCAGCCAAGTTGCTTTTGTCATTACATAGATTCAAGTCCTCATTGTAGACTCCTACAGTTTGCATATCTTAGGTCCAGTGAAAAATTATTTTACTGAAGAAGGTTCGTTGCCCCAAAGCCCCATTCTCCTCCTATTCAGCTTTCCAGGCTGGCAGTCTGAACAATGATGGAGAGCAGGGAAGATGAGAAAGGGAGCTTTCCAAAGATTAGTATCAGTCAAAGAATAGTCTGACTCCCCCATGGAGAGTTACCTGTGCTATATGTGAGACAGGGAGGCAAGTTATTCCTTTGGCTGGCATCAGGGAAAAAAGAATTGAGCAGGATAGAATAGGATCATGATCCATTTTGATTTAATTGATCTGCTGTCTAATTGTCTGTATACTCAGTCCCTTACAAAGGCTAATATTAGCTCTAATGAACCAGCATATGCAGAAACAGTACGAGCATATGGTTTGTTACAAGGATTCACATGCTCGCTTCTCAGTGCAAAAGCATTAGGAACTTCCAGTTTTTAAGGACTGATTCTCCAAGTCAAACCTTGCTAATACTTGAAGGGACAGATTGGCTGATGTACCAAACAACAGTAACTCCTTTCCATGTGCTGAATTATTATCATCATCATCATATCATCATCATCATCATCATCATCATCGTGAAATGCCCTGTGGCCTAAAGCAAGTGGTTTGGGCTATTTTTCCAAGACTGCAAACCTTGGGACAGGCATCTCTTTTGTGCTAGATAATGAAGAACATCTATTATTCCACCACTGTCTCTGAAGATAGCTGGGCCCTGTTTTAATCTGATTTACCTTAAGCATTGTGCTAATTTAAACAGGCCATGGACAAGCTTTTTTCTGTGATCTGTAAAATAAAGAACATTACTACGATCAGTGCCAATATTACAAGAACATTTAAACTAGCATTTATGAAGGATGACACCAGTAAAATAAAAATTACAATAGGGCCCAAACAGTGATAATCTAAAGCAAACAGCAAAAAACAGATGGCATGAGGATTACAGTACTTTGTCAAAAAGCTTGAGATGAAAAGTCAGTCACTGCAGTTTAATGAACAAATACTGGAAAATGACAAAGCATCACGGGTGGAGTGTTGCCAAATGTCCTATTTTTACCCAGGTTTTGTGAAGAAGGTGGATTTAGGTGATGTTCAGCGCAAGATTGAGACGCTGCAAAAACTGGTACAAGCATAAAATACAGTCTCTGAGTGTTGAGACTGAGGGGAAAAAAAAAAGTTAGCCCAAAACCTTTCGAGATGTTATCTGCTTGTTGTGGTTGTAGAGTACTGCCTCTCCTTTTTACAGCTTTCACATTCTTTCTAACAATACCCTATAGTTCTTTAAGTCATCAGATCAACTGCTTTGGAGCATAATTACTGCCGGCTATTTGTTTAAGGCTAGTATATGCACTTGCTTTCCTCCTGTGTAATTTCCCGTTATTTTTGGCTTTATATTTAAGGTACTTATATCATGTTCAATGGGAAGTGTCCAAGCACTTTCTGGGTGCATATGCGACACAGAGAACTAGCTGTGCAACATATGCAGAGCAGAACCAAAACTTTGCCTCCTTCTTCTCTTTATCCTAAAATTCTTGGCAAATCTTGAGGCAGCAAACAGCCATTTCAGTCTTAGGGACAGCTCACTGACCACAGTCACACATACTTTTGCAGTAGGTACCACTCGACGACCTTAGCAGTAATCCTGAGTGGCACTGCAGTCCATCCCACCTTCTTCTCTGTAGGGGAGCTTCATACGAGTTAGTTTTGGCTGAGTAATACAGGTCTTTACAGCTGATAATTTCTTGGCTCTTAAATGTAGATCAAAGCATGGACGCTATTGAAGTGTTGTGTTTTAGCAGACATAGTACTTGAATTTGGAACCTCAGAAGCTAGAAATATAGTTTGTTAATACACAAAAGAGATTTTTGTCCAAGACTGCCCCCCTCTGTTATTGCTTCAGAATTGAAAAAAACATTTTAAACTGCGGTAAATTCTTGTACCTGATAAAGTGAGTTTTCCAGTATATTGATTTTTAGTATTGGTATTTATTGGAAAAATTAACTGACAGTTTTATCAACTGCTTAAACGCCCCTGAAATATAAAAATGGAAGGCATACTGAATTTCTTTAGTGAGTATTTGAGTGGGGGTAATTTTATTGAGCTGTTTGCAACAAATCAAAATATTAATATTTCTCTTGGTTTTCTCCATTCACATTTTGTATAAAATTACTCTGGAATACGGGCTATGATTTTTTACAATAGCTTTTTCTTTGTCAAATACAAATCACAGTACCATTTCTCTTCCACAAAATTTCTGCTAAGGTCTATTCAGTATTTTATTTGTGGAAAGCTAACTTTATATGTTTAACATATGCTTAAATATAGTAAAACTAAGTCTATTCTTGAAATTCCAATTGTAGTGGTTAAAACTGTGTAGGGAAACAAAACACCCATCTCTGAATCTCATCATCCACTTCAAATCCCTTAAAACAAAAGCAGCAAAGAGAAAGAGGATGTTTAAAACTGAACAAAGGAAAGAGTTTAGACGAGTAAAATTTGTGAGCAATATAAAGTGCTATCTTAAAGGAGAGTTTTGTTTGGGTGCTTATTCAGCTGCAAAAAACCCCCTGTGTGTTGTCATGTGGTATTATTCCAAGAGACAAGTCCATAATTATTTTTCAGAGTCTAATGAACAGACATGCTTTTTTAAAAAATGCACATTAGAAAAACTGAAAAATTCATAGTTTTGGATTAATCAACAAGATGGAAAAACGAATCATTAGACAGCATTTAACAAGCCCTGTTCCTCATATCAAGTATTTTACTCTCATGGCCACGTGTATTAGAAAAGTGCTAAAAGTAGATTGAGGCAGACCAGAGAAGTGTAATTACAGTGTTCAAGAGTGTATAGGGTAGGAGTTCAGCCAAGAAGCTCAGTAGGAGTCAGACAAGAAGCTCTGCTTCTTTTAGGTAATAGCTCAAGATATATGTTATTTGGAAAGGAATTCCTCCTTGTTCCAGACATCTCTTGTATTCATTACTCAAGGTATATATTACAGAGACCACCGTGGTATTGCTTCCAGCTCTTACCGGGTTTAAATATCCATTTCAGCCTGGATTTCATTCCAAAGAAAATTACTTCTGTCACAGACAGCCAGAATCTGTAAGTCTTCTGCTTATCCAGTGAAAAATGGGGGGAACCCTTCCCTCACTGTTTCATATTGTACCACTGGTGGGCTGCAACTTAATCTGCACTGCAGTGTAAACCAGTGAAAAGAAATCTGTGCTCACTTTTGCCAGTCTAATGCCATATCAGTGCCTACCTACTTCCAGCTGCTGGTAGATCCAAACATCACAAAGTCTGGTCTTTCCTCTTTCCTCAGGGCACCCTGCCTCTGTGCTGACAGCTTCCCAGGACCTGCCTATCAAATGCAGCACTCTCTTGGGATGGTTGATGAAGTTTCAGCATGCAGTCTGGGAGCAAGTGGGAGCAGTGATTACAGATTTTGCATTTTGACTGCAGTGTTGTTTATCTTAACGCTCTCTACCATAACTTCCTCATAGACACACTGATGAAGCACGGGCTAGATAAGTGGACAGTGATGTGAATTGAAAACTGGCTGAATTGCTGGGCTCAGGGGGTTGTGATCAGCAGCATGAAGTCCAACTGGAGGCCAGTCACTAGACATGTACCCCAGGGATTGATATTGGAGACAATACTGTTTAACCTCTTCATTAATGGACTGGTCAATGGTGGAGAGTGCAGTTCAAATAAGTTTGCAGATAGCAAAAAACTGGGAGAAGTCACTGATACAGAAGAGGGTTCTGCTACTATTTACTGCTTCCTCAGCAGGCTGGAGAAATGGTGAAACAGGAATGTCATGAAGTTCAGCAAAGGGAAGTGCAAGCTCCTGCTCTTAGGGAGGAATAACCCCAGGCACCAGGGCATGCTACAAAGTAGCTCTACAGGAAATGTCCTGGGGGTGGTGGACACCAGGGTGACCATGAGCCAGCAATGTGTCCTTGCAACAAGGAAGGCCAACAGCCTCCTGGGCTGCACGGGGAAGAGCACTGCCAGCAGGCTGAGGGAGGTGATTCTTCCCCTCTACTCAGCCCTGGCGAGGCTGCATCTGGATGCTGGGTCAAGTGCTAGGCTCCCCAGTACAAGAGAGACATGGACTTACTGGATTGAGTCCAGTGAAGGGCCATGAAGATGATTAAGGGCTTGGAGCATCTTTCATAAAGAGGAGAGGCTGAGAGAGCTGGGACTGTTCAGCCTAGAGAAGAGAAGGCTCAGGGAAATCTTATCTATATGGATAAATACCTGATAGGAGGGAATGAAGAAAAGGGAGCCAGACTCTTTTCATTGTACCAAAGAACAGGGTGAGAGGCAATGGGTACAAATTAAAACACATTAAATTTCATCTGAGCACAAGGAAACACTTTTTTTTTTTTTTTTCCCTGCCACTGTGAAGGTGGTCAAACACCGGAGTAGGTTGCCCAGAGAGGTCATGGAGTCTGTTCTTGGAGATACTCGTAACTCTACTTGACATGGCCCTGGTCAACCTGCTCTAGCTGACCCTCCTTGAACAGGCTGGGGTTGGACTAGATGTCCTCCAGAGGTACCTTCCAATGATTCTGTGATCCTGTGTAATGCTCATGGGTCCAGCACATTGCCCAGCAGTGGACCAAGAAACTCTTCCTTGTCCTTGCAGCCTGAGGGAAAATGAGCACACCAGCCTTCTCTGTCCAGTGAGGTAAGATGGGCTCCTACCATGTGAGCAGATATGCACATCAGAGAGGGTAACATCACTTCTCTGGTGGACAGCCCTTTCACTGCAGCTGTGAGGAGGTTGTGGGTGCAGGAATTAGCAGCTGGGGTTCCTGTTTCTCAGCAGGCTGAACTCAGCCTCCCTGCTGCTCATGAACTATAACATGTGGCTGAACTCACTAAATGGATCTGGATAAGGTACACCTGTGAGAGGCTGAGAAGAGGAAGCTTAGCTCCTGGCTGTGTCTCCAGGCTCATACAGCTATGTCTGTTCCTCAGCACTAGCCAGAAAAGGGCTCAGCAACTAGCTCAGATGGCAAAGTGTAAACACAGGATAGATGAATCTCACCTCTCAAATCTAAAGGGATCTGATTCTACTGCAGAATGAAAAACTAACTATATGAAACACTAAACTCATCATTCTTCTCATTACCTTCTGGAACCCTCATACTGAGAGATGAACAGAAAAATACATGACTGAGAAATAGCTGTGTTTTTCCATCTCCCTATGCTCCCTTTGCCCAGTTTTCCTCCCTTTCCTGCATGTTTGGAGGAGCAGGACCAACCCTAAACACGAACAGTTACACTTCAATGTCCATGGCTTCAATATGGCTTCCTATGTATCCCTTTCACTTGCCTCATTATGTGTAATAATCTTCAGATGAATAAACCTAGCAGCTCACTAAAGTGCTGACGGCACTGAAATCTTCAAGGAAATGAAAATGGCTCATCAGATGTGCCAAATGATAACAAAGCAAAGCTGGACTACTCTGACAGTTCCTGCCTAAAAACAGAGCTCTAAAAAGCCACATTTGTAGGGTTGATATCAGAGAAATAGTTGTAGCATAAAGAAAGTCACTAGAAAAAAATGTTTCACAAAAAATAGCTACCCTTCTCAGAAGTAATTTCACTGCATATTCATATCACAAAATAACAGTGAAATTGTCTTAACTAATGAATACAAGAAACTTTAAAAAGTAGGCATGGCTAATATGTCAGAGATGGTGTATCACAATTACATTTTTCATTAAAATATTTTTTCTCTATTTTTAATTTGGGAAGAATACAGTCCTAAGTCCTTCTCTGATCTCTCAACACATGACTTCATAAATCACTTAATTATTGCAAGTGTTGACAGACTGATCTTGGCAAACCACTTTTCAAAGAGCATTGTATGTACCATTATATTTAATAGTAATTTCAAAATGTAAAGCAAAAGTCAGTTATGCTTTACCTCAAGTATTACCTCTGTTTTTGCGTTCTTTAGTTCTTTTAATAGCAAAAAAAAAAAAAAAAAATCTACAAATTGTTATTAGGCCTAGGGACTAGTCCAAGTCACGCAAATGGATGTTCCATAGTCAAAAATCTTTGAATGTGACTGGAGTTTTTGGGTGCTGGGTGAGAGAGGTCATTCAAAATGTACATTTCTTTGTAGGATATATTAGTTTAGGAGATAAAAACACTAGTCACCTTTAAAAACATTGTTGTAATAAAAGAATACAAGAACTGATTAGTTTTTAATTATTTGCAATTTTAAAATATCCCCCCAACTTGATAGTCTCACTTCCCAAGTCTCATAAAAAATGGCATAGCAACTAACATTGAATTCATTAGTACATCCAAAAAGTCAGAGAAAAATTCTAAGTATATTCTAAAAAGCAGAAGATATTAAAAAAAGACGAGGATTGATAATTACAGCGTAACTCTTCCCCACCGCCACCAAAAACATCAGTTCCCACAAATACTGCTGTTGGTGATCCATACTTGGTTTAGTCATACCATCAGATATTCAGCCCAGCTCACTTTGAGCTCACTAGCCTGCACTAATTCTGGTTTTGTGTTGGGTTAATGGAATTATTTCCAGCTGTATTTTCAATATCATTCCAATGTAATCCTATTTATAGAAGTTTTGTAGAATCTGTATTAGCCAAGCAAAGGATGGTCCACATCTTGTTGGTGTGAATACTTTTAAAAAGTGGTGGCTGTAAATCATTGTTGTTTTTTTGAAATCACTGAGGCTTGGCCAATACAAAATTGTGGAAAGTAAATTCATGTGGTCAATTCACACTCAGCAAATTTCTTCTCAAAAATCTGGGGTTTTTTTTGGATGTAAGACAAGAAGGAAACATTGCTAAATCATTTGTACAGTAATATTGTTCATACTGTGATCTTACTGTATTTCCAGATGTGCAACTCATACAAACTCTTTCAAGGAAGCTTCACCTTTTAACTTTTACCTTGAACTTTTGAACAACATGAGCTCTTCCAGTAATTATGCAAGGAGATCTACGGTGCTTTTCAGAGAAATCTGAGTAAAACTTAATGGCAACAAGTGTGATTCACTCTAAAAAGTGGACCAATAGTGTAAAAATAGCATTGTAAATCAGGAAAATAAATTGATATTGAGAAACTCAGCTGAGTTACCTTTGAAAGCACACACTTTACATAAACTTAAAATATTAGTTTAGTTTCTGGTGTAAAAAATTAAAATTAAAAATTAAAATTTATTAAAAATTAAATTATAAAGTCATTTGAAGGCTGCAGAGAGTTTCAGAATCTATTTACTGGTCAGTGGGATCCTCAAGACTTTTTTCTCTGAGTCCCAGTACTCTGACTAGATGCAGCCACAGGATGGTGCTCGTGGACTTTGCATACTACATTACAAATCCGGGAAAAGAAGGAAAAAAAAAAAAGAGAGAAAGAGGGAGCCAGACTCTCCCTTTGGCAGGCTGTTCCTCGTCCTGCCCTGAAACACATGAACCAGCAAGCAGTCATGGATTATGCTGATTTATCTCTCTACATTTACCGAGTCTTCAAGGGCATTGCAAATTATCCATCAGCTTCCTTGCTTTCTGGATATTATTGTTTAGCTAAATACATAAATTAGGGACTGAAAAGGTACAAAATGTATCACATTTAGCATCAATGAGCTGAACATCTTACTGTTTCAGAGGAATTATTATAATGCAAACTGCTTTCTTCTTGCTTCATACAAGTGTTGGCCATTGCACACATCTGCCGGTGCAGTAGAATAACTGCAGACAAAAGGATCTCCCAGATTGCTAGATGTGGGAGATGTTTTTTAGATCTAGGAATGCTTTTTAACCTTTGCTATAGAAAACAACTGGATTTAGTTTCTTTAAAGCTCAGACACTTCTGTAGTTTCAGTGGAAAGCTATCTGCACCGTGAATTTGGACAAGAGTTTGCAGGACTGGGAATCCTCCTCAGCAACATAAGGTCCTACTTTACAGAGTTAGTCACAGTCATCTCTCTGAGACTTACTGCCTTCCCTTCCCTAAAAGCGACTCCTACTTATATTAAGAAAGGGATGCACATCTCTGTTTCACCTACGCATGTTGTTTCTTAACTGCAGTGCTCCGGTGATTTCATTTGTAATTTTATACAGATGACCAGGCACGTTGTAATGAATATTTTCATTCACCTCCTAAATTCTCGGGACTTACAAGCTTCGTGAGTAGTCGCCTTACGTGTAAATTCAGTAGGGAGTACCACAGCGTAACTCATATTTCTATATGAATCTAGATTCTGCAATTTCACGTCCCCATTGCAGTGTCTATGCATACGGCAAAAATGCACATATGTCCGCGCTTTTAATCAAGGTTTATACTAAGCCAGACAAGTGCTGGAATACTTTAATATAAATATTTCCCCGATGAATCATTAATCCACACATCGCAATACCCGGCACTGGGGGATATTTGCATTCCAAGCCGTACCGCGGAATAGGCACCTTCTCAATCATTTCAAACGAAGTAAACGAGGAACTTCGGAAAGAGGAAAATGAGTTAGAAGGCAGCAAAATCAGAAGTAAGAGGACACGGAAAAGCACAGCACCTACACATGTAACACCGCCCGAGATTTCCCCCCCCCCGCCCCCGGAGCCCCCAGCCCTGCCTCCCCGCGCACCTGGCCGCGCCCCCGCCGCGGAGGTCGGGCTCGGGGGCGGGGGGTTGGATCTCCGGCATCGCTCATGCCTCTTTTTTCTCCCCCCTTCTTTCCACCTTCTGCTCTATAATTGCCCGCCTCCTGTCGCTACCCTTTCGCCTTATCAGATGCGCCGCAGCGAGGGGAAGAGCGGCCAGAGGGGAGGGAAGCGGCTGTCCCGCAGCCGCCTCAACACCCGCAGCCCCGCGTGAAAACGAGCGGCCGCACCCGCACCGGCGGCTCCCCCGCCGATGCCCGCACAGGTCGGTGTGAGCTCCGCTTCGGCTCCCTCCGGGGCTGGGGGGCAGGGGCAGGGCCGGGCCGCTCCCCACACACCTGCCCGGCCACCCCCGCGGCGGCCGGAGCGGAGCCCCGGAGGGAGGGAGGAGATGGAGGCGCGGGAAGTGGTGAGCCTGGGGCGGGGAGGGGAGCCGCTTAGAAACTCCTGAAAAAAATCTTACTTTTAAAAAGAATCGTAATTAAAAAATAACAAGTTGCACTTTAAAACGGGGGGTTTGGCTGCCGCTCGCGTTCCCCCGCGGTGCATCCTCCCTCCCGCGGCGCGTCGAGGCTGTTGGCCTCGCCTCGCCCCGGCCCCTCACGCCCGGCGCCGGGAGGGTGTTACTGCAGCGGGCGGCTGCCTGGGCAGGCGAGCCCGCCCCCGCCGCGGCGGGTCTCCGCTCCCTGCCGGCGGGCAGCCCCGGGGGTCTCACGGGGCCCGTCCCTCGCCTCAGCTCGGCGGAGGCAACGAGCTCCCCGCTGTCCCTTTCTTAACCTCGGGCGGGGGGGGGGCCGCTTTCAGACCGGAGGCCCATGGGTGCCAGGTGGCGGGGAGCGCCCCGAAGAGGAGGCGGCGGGCGGGGGCCCCTCAGGCCAGGCTGGAGCCCTGTCGCGCGGGCTGTGGGGAGGCGGACGGAACGCGCCCGCCGGGTCGTGGCACCGCCGGCGGGTCTGCGAGAGCCGGGACGGCGTCCCCGCCTCGCCGCCGGCCCCCTCTGTCGCCTTCCCGCCCTTCCCGTGTGGGGGCGGCGGCCATGGCGGCGGGCCCGGTCGCTCCCTCGAGGCCGCGGCGGTGCCGGCGCAGGTCGTGCTCGTCCTTTCGCCCGGCGGGACGTTGACCCGAGAAACGGGGCCGTTCCCAGGCAGCGGGGGGACGCAGGGTCGCGGCGCTCCATAACGAGCCACCGAGAGAGGAGAAATGACCCCCGGGGTCCCAGGCGGGAGGGCAGCGCTAGCTGCCGGCCTTGGGGACGGGAGCCGGGGCGGTGCCGAGGTGGCTCTGCCTCTCGCCCGGGCAGGGCGGTGCTGAGCACGCAGATGTGTGTCGCGTCTCCCGGGCTGGGAGGTGGCGAAGGCGGGTTGTTCCCTCAGGAGAAGGTGCCCCGTTGCCAGGCCCGTGTCGAGCGGGGCTCACCTCCCGGGCAGGGCTCTTGCCTTGGGAGGGTTTGGTCTCTGCTGCCGGAGCGGTTCTGTTAGATAATTGTTTTACCAAATAGTTAATAAAAGGTGATACATAAAAAAAGCAGGAGGAATAGGGTATTTCTTTTTATTCACGGATGATGTCAGCCACAAGGTGGCTGCAGACTGGTGCTTGCCTTTCCTAGTTCAGTGAACCTTGAAGTGTGGAGGTGAACTTGTGCCTGGTTTAGCCAGCACCAGTTGTCTGTATCCCAATAAACCTTGCTTCTCTGTGCAATGGCGTTTCTCTAAAAGCAGCAATAGAGAGTGTTTCTACACAGGGTTACCTGTCAGTATTTATAGCTCTTAATTGGGAGGAGAGTTTATATCAAATCTAGCAGATGGGGAATTGAGCCACCACTGTGAGTGAATATTTTCATGTCTGGATTATTACACGGAAAGAAATCTGCACATCATCAGTGGTGACTGCATTGAAGAGTGAGTTGTATGCTGCTCTTTGAAGAGTCTACATGTACTTGCTCCAAGTTGTATTCCTGAGTGAGGGAGAAGCATCAATACCCAGTGTGAGATACACAAGGGGTGGATTTCAGACTGTTTAAGACTTACCTCTCTTCGTTCTTCCTATTGCCCGTCACTAGGCACCTGCCTGCTGTGCTGACTCCTCTGGATCCAGTCCTTGGGTGTCTGACTCTTTGTGTTCATGTAGCAGGAAGCCTGGGCACTTTGCTTGGGTTTCTGAATCCCACCTGAAGGATGTGTCCCAAGAACTGGGTGAAGCAGTACTTAAGTTTCTGGTGCATATCTTTGTTATTGGATCTAGCTATTTGCTTCTGTCTTGAGAAATTTATACTGTGAGAGATGGATTCAAAATATATATTTAAGTAGGGTGAAATCTGTTGATAATTTGGCTAAAACTTGGGTAACCTCCTGTGGGGATGGAATTCACAATGATTAAGGCCCCTATACATTTCTAGGTGGCATATCGAGCATTTATGACTGGGATTTGCAACAGTAGACCTACCAAGCCCTGCGATAACTGGCAAATTGTGAATACTTGAAGAGAGAAGGAGATGTAGGTCTTATCCTCTTATTTGTTTACTAATGGTTTGAGGTACTTCAGTCTGCCTTTCATATTCGATGGTGGTTGAACCACTTTGTGCCTTCCTCAGAAGACAATGAAAACATGGAAGGCAAATTCAATGATGGTATGTTGGGAATATTAGAGAAAATGACACAGGAGGTAAATGGGAAGGACCTGCAACATGGAAATACATAAACCATAATTTACTAAAGTAAACCTTCAAATGCTGACTCTTTGTTGACAGCAAGAAATTTACTATTAATTATATTAATTTAATTCTCCCATAAAATACTAATAAGAGAGGGCAGCAAAAAATCTTCCTGACCCAGAAAATTGACTAAAACTAGTGTAGTAAAGTTGAGTGATAGATGAATGTTTATAAGCATGATGATATGAACATGTTGATGTATCTGCAGAGGTGCTTCTATACATGTTGAATAACTGTGCTGGCAAGTGTTAAAGGCCAAGTTCAGATAATGAAATTTGTACTGTTCTTAACCTAGCTTCTGTGGACAGATAAATTACCCCTTCTGGAACTTGTTCTTTGGCAACAGAATTGCTTCCTGTAACCCAGCTAGTTCACCAAGGACTACCTTGAGTGTTCATATAGTGTTGCAGTCTAAAGTGTTAATGTTCCGAACTGGTCAAGTTAGAGTAAATATTTTTGACCATGGTATTACCTACCAATAGCATTAGTGGTTACTCAGCTGATACCCTGCATGCCTTCTGAGCTGTGTCTGCTTTAGTCACTGTAAGTGCCAGGCGGTATAACAGCACAGAATAAGTTGAATAAGACAGAAAAAGGAAAAATAGAGTAGGCTGTAGAGGACAGTGAGACAAGGACTTGTGTTTCCTCAAAACAAAGTCCTGCCTTTTTTGGCAACTGATGTGCAAAATTGCTCAGTTGAACTGATCAGTGATTATTTCACTGGGATTATTGAGTACACACATCTGTTATTTTATGGTAGACTTGCAGGGCAGTTCTTTTTATTACACAGTCCCAGAACACATAATTTAACATCTCATTCTGGATGCTTTCTGGATATAAAGTAGGTAACCGTTTTAGTCCTACTTTGTTATTGAGGGCTTCAGAGTTCTCTACTACATGTATGTTGATAAAGTGCTTGCGGCACTGGATTGTACAGAGACACCCATTTTACCTTGTTACGCGTAACAAACTCTACTTCCAGTACTCATGTATGCTTAGCAAAGAATACCAATTTTCTCTTTACATGGGCCAAATTTTCATAACTGTTGAGCGGCCCAAATGGGGTTCAGGTAAAACATACTTTGGTTATAAAACTGCTGTCAGGATGAGATCTTGGCTTTGCTGATGTCAATGGCAAATTCCTAATATTTTTAATGGAATCCAGATTTTGCCCGCCCTTTTCATTAAAGTGGATGCCTTATCTTTGCAGGTTTAATAAGTCTTTTTGTTCTGTGTGTTTTCAGACCTGCTGATACTGTGTGTATTGAGGGGAAGAAGATGCTTTGTCGGTGTGATATACAGAGCTATTTCTTCTTGGCTTTTTTAGCTGTCACAGCTTTCTTCATCAGTGACACCGAGGGCCAAGGTAAGTCATAAATAAGGAGATGGAGCTTGTCACTCTGATGTGCAGAAATAGACTTTCTTATTCCAAATGCAAGTGTTGCTTCCATCTTAGTAGGATGTGGATCCAGTACTACTGAAATGAAGCAGAAGTTTTCTGCTGATCTCAGGGGGGAGGTAGAATTATATGTTTGTGTGTGCTCTTTGAACCTAATATCTCAAATAGCATAAATCAGGTGTCTCAAAATTAGTTATATGGAACTTTTTTTTTACTCTTATTTACATGAAAGTACTGATCAGAAATTGCTGTGTTTGTCTTCTACATAATCAAGTAAGTTTGAGGGACCAGCTATGATATTAGGCTTGTATGGAATATATATTTTTTTCTTTGTTGGAACGGTAGCTATTGTAACACGTCATACATTTTGCACAGTTAAATTGCACTGTTAAATGTCACAGACTACTTCTGCAGCTTCTTCTTTAAATGTCCTTTGTGGGTATTAAAAGATACTGCTGAGATTGATAGTCTTAAATACTTGTTGGATTGTATTGACAGTGGTTTGACTTCTAGAGAAAATTTGTCCTATTGCTGGGGGAAGAAGGGAGGAAGAATGCCAACGAGTTTTTATGATTTCTAAAGAAGGATGTTTCTCTCAACTTTGTATTTATGTAATTGCTTTGATATGAGACTGCAGAGGTGTAACTGGGAGCAGAATTTAATCCCGGGTCCTTTCTAAAGTGTCCTGTATAATGCATTATTCATGAGCACATTCAGAGAGTAGTGGCAACCTCTGAGGCTTTCCAAATTCTGATAAATGCAAGTAGCAGTGCTGTCCAGTCTGCGTGGCACTCAAGTGCTGGGAAAGCATACCATCTTGGATGTTTGGGAATCTGCGAGTGTTTTACAAGCCTCTCCCAGAATTTAGGGACACATGTAAGCAGTAATATTTCTTGTGGGCGATGTGAGGTGAATGAAGGAATAAATGTTCCCGATGTTCAACACATCAATTCTGGGCAGAAATGAGGTCCAGAATGTTTGTGACTTAATGAGCCAATAAAGCAAAGCATATGGTTAGTCCTCTCTCCCTGTATTTCAGTCCTAATACATATGGTTAAGATTTGCAAAACAGGATTGGGGATTGAGATGCATCTCTAGAAAGTTTTGCAAGATTCCTTCATCTTGAAAAACCATACTCTTCCCGCATTCTTTTTTTTTTTTTTTAAAAAAAAAACCCACCCATTGATTTAAGTGGTTATATGTAAGGGAGAAAACTCTCAAACTATTAATACAACAAAATGAAGGTCAGAGCGTTTTTTCCACAATCATTGCACCAGCAAAAGCTAGAGTTGGTGTACTTGATGAATAAAGAACAGTACTTCCCTTGTTCTTACACTCTTTCAGCAAGCATCAGCTGCTGAATGCTGTCAGCAGTGTGATACTAAGCTAAGTGGAGTATTGCCTTGGCCCAGAACGACTCATGTTATTGAATGAGATGATACAAAGTCTCTATTCCATGTTCACGGAATAAAAATATCTCCTGCTACACTTAAAGCAATAAGATGTTTCTCAAATCCTTTATTTTCTCAAGGTTGCCACCCCTTGCAGTAAACACTTCTTGCAGCTTGCTAACTATTTACAATTTAATACAGCACTAACAGTATGTTTGTCTGTTTTAAGAAATCGTATGCTCTGCCAAGGTGTAGGAAGAGCTGGTATTAGTTCCAGCTTGTGTTTCCTTCCTTTGGCAAAGGTGCTCAGGTAAAGGTGTGTAATGTGACTTCTTGGAAAAGGGAATATGTTCGGGAGACTGAAGTCAACATGCCTGAAGCTACAACTTATTCCTTCAACTGAGGAGTCATCTGTGTTGAGCTACATGGTTTTATCTCATTTATTGCCTGAATGCCTTATAAACCACATAGTGCCATTCAGTTTTTACTTTACAATTATTCTTTCATCACTGCTGTTTATTCTTCATTCAGCATTTAAACAACAGCAACAAAAAAAATCCAGTTTTTGTCTACTTATGTTCTTATATAGTACACAAAAATAGTGGTGGGCAAGAAAAATACTTTAGAATTTTCCATTTATTCATAAAGTAACTTGCTTTAAGAATTCTTCTGTATTTAAAGATGGAAACTTTTCTTTGTGTAGCAATAAGTTCCATGTGTTACTAATGCAATTGCTAAGTAATTGTGGTACATATTAACTTGTTCAATTCTTATGACAAAAGTAAATTGGAAGCCACAAGGTTTAGTTAGTATCCACTCCTAGAATACTGGGTGTCTTAGAGACCTGCACATATGCAATTTATGGTATTTTTCCTTTCCATTAAGATACGGAATAGTTCAAAACACTCTTTCCCTAGTTGTCCACAAGAGTCATGTATCTGGAGTGCTAATTTATCTGGTGGCATAAACCAAAGCCTTGAACTTGCCTGTAGTTTTCTTTTGGGTGACTGCTCTAATGTTGCTGACAGCCATTCACTTTTTCATTCCTGTAAAACCACTTAACAAGCTCTAGCTACTGATTTTTATCAGTTAACTGACTCAGCTTGGATTAATTTTTTTCCCTTTCTGCAAGAAGTGAGATTTTGTTCCACAGACAATAAAGGTCCAAAGAAATAAAGATATCCTCTTCAGGTTGGTGAATGTGTAGTAATTCCCATCAATATTTTGTTGTCTGTTCAAGTGTTAGATTTTTAACTTCCTTAGCTATATGTACTTTTCTATGCCAGAATGTTAGTCTTTGCACAACTAAGACACAAGTTGAGTATCTGTCTGGTGAATAATCCTTTTCTTCCTTATGGTTAATTGCTGTGTGGGAATGTCTGTTCCCCTGCACTGCCACCTTTGATACAAAAAGTACTCTGTGAAAATTGACTAGTTATGTAAAGACTATTCTGGCACAACTTTTCTAGTCTTGCACACTGTAACTCTGTAGTAAACAGAAAAACTTTTGGTGATTGTGTCCTTCTTTGCTTGTAAGATCTGTGATTGATTGTTTTTTAAGGGCTACCAAAATTTACCTGGTTTGGTGATGGCTAATAGCAATTAGGTCAGAACTATGCTTCTTTGTTAGAAGGTGCTTTCATAAACTGTTGTTGAAGGTAGGATGGAATGGAATGACAAGGGAAGGAAGAAGATGGCAGAGCAAATGAACTCTGAAATTCTAAGACATGACTTTTTGTCAGTCCTCGGTGTTACTTTGTTACTCTCTGCTCTGCCTCTTAATTCCCATACAAATTTACCACTTAATCGTGGTAAAATATGTGGCATTTTTACACTTGCATACTGTCGTTATTCAAAAGTTTATTCACTATTCGTTAGACTAAATAATAAAAGGAATTGCGTATTTTGCAAACTTCTAGGTATGATTTGTCACTCTTGGTTCATTCAGCCCCAATTAATTGTGATTTATGTATAGCTTGAAGACAGAATGAATCTTGAGAATGAATTAAAAGCTGTAATCCGTAACTACAGTCTGCTTGGCTTTCAAAACTTTTTGCCATAGTCTCTGTCATTTTATTACAATTATAGCATGCTGAATGTTCTTGCAGAAACCTGCCCAGCAAAACATTTTGCAGTACAAGGGCCAAATTTTCAAAGAACTGATTTTGTATTTGCAATGATTCCTGCACATGCTCTCGCTTGCAGCCTCTCTTTCTCTAAACTTCAGGGAGGTGACAAGCAGTCTTAAGACGAGGTCTGACAAGACTGTGCCCAGCAACTGGGGGAATGCACTGTTTGGGTATAAACCCGGTGCTGTGAACCAGAACAGTTCTGAGTGTGTGGAATTGGTGTGCTACCTCCTGTTTCTGTCCCCTTGCCCCTCTTCTTGAGCTTGTTCTTTGAAGTCTTTGAGAATGTGGAGGTGTTACTAAGCTGTTCTTGGTGCTTATGTACTCTCTTTTCTGTGTTCTGGTGTGAAGTCCCTCAAGAGAGAGGGACTTGAACTGCAGAACCTGCCTTTGGTCTGGCAAAATTGTCCCTTAGGGATTGAGAGGCTGAATGCAAGGGAATACACCTCTTGTATTAAACCTTCAGATTTTTACTTCTAAGACCCAGAATGTTTGTAATGGTAGATGACATGAAAAATCCACCACCCTGCATCTCAATAAAAACTGCAGCCTGCCTCTTTCCTTCTTCTTTCTTCCTCCAAGCTGTTGGAAAAAGAAGCACGTAGGAAAAAGTAATCAGTTTGGGACAGGTCTTTGGCTGCTGCTAGTGCCAGAGTTGCATTGACTGTAGCAGGTCAAATGGAGAGGCCAGAGACTGTTGGCTAGCACATTCTGCCAGTTGACTCAGATGCTCCATATGCTGTAATCCTTAGATCTCAGAAATATCATGAGAACTGTTGGTTTATTATATCTAGTGGACCAACAAACTGTGGGCATGAGCCTAGTCAATTAAGAGCTATCTTGGGCCCTGGGGAAAAGAAATTGCCACTTCCCCCCTTCAGATATTTTCCCTTATTTCTTAGGCTTACTAACAGAAACTTTAAGCGTGGTAGTGGCAGGGACAGCAAGGGTTTGGAAAATGAAGGAGAAAGTTCAGGGAGCTGTGGAGGTGGTGAGAAGAGGAGGGGTGAGGTTGGAGGGGGAGTTTGTTAAGCTTTTCTAGCCCTTTCTGTTGTTCAGCCTCTGGGTAGGTTCCCTGGCTGCCTTTCCCTCTAGATCAGTGAGCCAAACCCTATTCAAATGTATGAAGATTTCTCCTTATTGACAGCCTTGGATACCACAGGCTGCACAACTAGCAGCTCTGCTGCGGTTGTTTGCTGTGAAGGATTTGGCTCCCTGAAGCAGAACAGAAATGCTATGCAGAGTGTTGTCCAGCATCAGTGGAGTTTGCCTGAGCAGAGGGATGCAAAGCTGTGAAAAACTAGTTTATGTGCACAGACACAAAGTTGCTGATACTGCAGTAACAACGTAGGGCGGGTTTTCCATTTGTTCCTCTGTGCATTGCTTCACCTCTTTCTCAGTCATTTCATGCTTTTACTCATCTCACCTGCTGCTTCTATTTGAAACCTAGGTGATGGCACAATATAAATAGAAGCCAGATTTGCTTACCATCCAGATTGCCCCTTTTTAAATCTTGACTAGCCTGTGCATGCCTGCTAGTCTTGATGAGAGCGAAGCAGTGCTTGCAGCTGGGCAAGTCTGTGTGCTGCTTAGGCCAGGTTTGCAAACTGGGCAGCTGATGTTCCCTCTGCCTTGTGCATGCCTATCTTTCCTCTTGGTTATTGTGTCTTTACAAGGCTTTGAAAATTTGGCCCTGAATGACCTTAAATGTGGGGAAACGCCCACGGTAATGTGAGGTAAGGAGGCTAGGTAATGCATATTGTCAGTGTAAGCAAGGAGAGAATTTTAATTCCCATATATTAACAAAGAGCATTTTTATTACCAGCTTTGCCTGCTAAACTAGAGTCTTAACATCTAACACTGTGTGTCTTTCTGTCCTCCGCTGTTAGGTTGTTAGTTTGTTTTTATAAAGAGATAAATAAAAGGTATGTCTGAGGGAAATAGTGCACCTGGGGATGTCATTTTACAAACTAATAAACTGATGTATGTGACATTTTGAATAACTTGCATCCTTTACCATTAAAATTTTGTGTTGTCTTCCTATATGTGTTTGTTTGTTTAAAATTGGTGGTTGCTTTTTATTTGTATTTAAAATGTTGTTTTCTTTCCCCACTTGCAGTGGCCCCACCAACAAGACTAAGATATAATGTAGTCAGTCCTGACAGTGTACAGATCTCTTGGAAAGCCCCCAAAGGGCAATTCACTGGATATAAGCTTCTTGTCACTCCAAGTTCAGGTAAAACAAAACTCTGTATGTTCTCTTTTAAGGTGAAAAGACTATCTTCCCAAGGCTGAACAGCTTTTCAGAGGCTAGTGTCATCCTTCAGGCCTAAGTATCTGTAAGCAAGCTGTGGATAATGGAGTATTGACTGGTCAACAGAAGAGAGAAATTGATCTCACCAGAGGGTGGTCATAGGCATAGAATATGGCAATTGAATGCTTCAGAGGTAGTAGAAGTGGGTAGATGCTAGTGATGCTTCATATGTAGTCCTTGGGAATTGTCACTGATCATCTGTCTTTATCTTTCTTCCAGTGGGGTGTAAGGAAGCCTAGGAAGTGTTCAAGGGAGAGCATAGGAACACTGTTTCAGTCAAAGCTTTGAGGTGGATCTCCTTGCGCCTTCTCTCATAGTGGGCTCCCCAAAAAAGACCAAAAAGATTTTAGACCAAACTTAAAAAAACCCAAACCCAACCTTTTAAATTTTTTTTTTTAATGAAAATTTGAAATGTAAAGATAGGCAACAAAGTGGCTATATCAGACTACCTGTGTAGAGGTACTACTTCTGTACATATTTAAATTTAGATATAGATACATTTTTAACATACAGCTAAAATACATATTTGTATGTATTTGTATACCATCTTTATATATATGTATACACGGAAATGTTTAATATTTGTATTTATACATGAGAACTTACCCAAAGAAAGTGGGCAAAGATGGTATTCAGAGATGACGTAGGTATGATGGGGTCAGAACTGGCAGCCAATCACAGAGCAGTGTGAAAGCGTGTGGGTATGATGTTACCAAACCTGACAACCTTTTGTCAAATACTTCTTTTTTTTTCTTAATAATTAGTTTTGCTGAACACTGTGGCTGTTCCATGAGGCCCAAATACAAAGGCTGATTGATTGAAGAGTGTTTCTATCTAAGAACACTGGTCCATGTCTTTGGTCAGGCTGCCTGACTTCTTACTTTTCTGGGATGCCCTCTGGCCTGGCTGCATGGATAGTCCCAAAAGGGGGAACACTTGGGTCATTGTAAAGCTTGAGATAGTTGGTAGTTTTAAGTCATTGCATTTACCATGCTATAAGAAAAGAAAACAAAATTATGTATTTATGGGTTTTTTTTGTCTTTTCTCTTACAGGTGGAAAAACCAATCAGTTAATTCTTCAAAACACTGCAACCAAAGCAATTATTCAAGGTCTTATTCCAGATCAAAACTATGCCCTTCAGATCATTGCATTCAGTGAAGACAGGGAGAGTAAGCCAGCACAAGGCCAGTTCAGAAGTATGTGTCTTATTATGCCTGACATGCAGAACTTATCAGATATTTAATGTAACTTGTGAAATTGTAACAAAGTCTGACACAAAGGAGGACAGTGGAAAAACAGTTTCTTCTGTGGTGGAAGGCTAATCAGAGCTGCAGATTTTAACTGGTACATATACAGCTGGAGTCCTGAATTGATCCAGTCGCTCTTGCATGGGAAATTCTTGCTTTGGGCTGTCTTTGTTTCCATTGGTTTGGAATTCTTTCCTTCCCCATTCCGTTATGAAATTAGTCAGTATCTTGTGGAAAAGAATCTTCAGTGAGCAGAAACAAGAAGGGAAGTGCTATATTCTGATACTTAAAAATTTTCCTTCCCTCCTTCCAACTTTTTATTAAAACATTCTTATAGCTGTGCCAACTGGCAACTAGTTGCTAGTTCAGTGATACTATGAAAGACTAAATTCTTACTGGTCTTCAACTGTCAAATATGTTTACAAATTATGCTTAAGACTTTTTTTATCTGACCTACACATACTCTTAATGTCTATATCATAGTGATATATATGTCTTAGCTGATTTGTCTTGATCTGCATCTTAAACAGATCAGTTAAATATTATCAGTGAAGATTTGGTCAATAAAGATAAAAATGTGACAGTCTGAGAGTACAGTTGAAAGCCTACTGAATTCCCTTGACAGTGAATATTTCTCACTATCATTGCTAAACCATTTTTCTCTTAGAACCAGTACAAGATAAAATATGCTGACTGCTTGATGTGGTGTGTGTCAAAGTCTTTCTAGCTTTTCATCACTGCAGCTGTGTGTTTACTACTTTAAGTTCTATCCTGGCTAGGAAACCCACAAAACCACAGGTTGCTTGAGCACTGAAGAGCAGCCCACAGAAAGTCACACCGACTTCTATAACATTAGGTGTGGCTGTTTTTTAAACTACCTCTATTCTTCAGGAAAAGTAGAGCTGGCAACTTGATTTAAGAATGTTACGTTCTCTTTAGTATACTCTTTCTTTGCTGCAGGTGAAAACACGTAGTACTTAATGAGGCTGGAGTTCCATTTGACAGTATGATGCCTTGCATGAGTAAAGCCAGATACAGCACGTATACAAATCCTTCTTTTTTGCTGTCCTGTGTGCTATGGGTTTTTTCCCCTTCTCTGACAAGTGGTCACTAATTCTTGAGATGAAAAAAGGTCAAACATATACAAAGCTTTGAGAATATCCTATGGTTTAGTGCGTTAGAAGTAAGTTTTTAATGTTGCTGAGTTTTAACTGATGTACAAAGAATTCTTAAGCCTACAATAAATTTTTTTTTTTGTTAAAGGAGTATTCCTCTTTATGTAGCCAGGTATACTTTCTTATTCTACTGCTGCTTGTAAGCTACTGTACATAGTATATAATTAATAAAGATCACTGGGAATGAAAAAATGCATCTATAAAAGCATGCAGTAGATAATTTTTTTTTTTGTCTGTGTAAATATGTGAGTAAAACTGGGGTCTTCTTGTCTGTTCTTCCTATGAGGCTAGAATTTTGACAGTTAGAAATGGCTTTTCCAAATCCAGAAGTCTCTGCCAGTATGTGACCAACTTGTCTCCTATGAGCATTTTCAGATTTTCATACTGTTTCTCTGGAGTCGTGCTGCTCAACAGCATTAGCATTAGAGGAGGCCATCAAGCAGCTCCTTAGCTTGCTCTTAGCCTTTTCTCAAAGGAATGCTCTTAGAAGGCTAAGCAATGGCATCCTTTTTGACTAGTATTATTCTGGTAATTTCACCTCTTATTTTAGTTGGAGACTTGTTTAGGTAAGGACTTGGTGTCATTGTGGCTTTGTCTGTAACCCAGCTAATAACCAAGATCTACCTCAGTAAAAGCGATTCCTCAGCAAGCTTGTGGATCTGAATTTGCTTCTGAACCAGTTTCACAACCGTTCACTAAAGGTAGAGGTGATGTACTGGTCCACAAGCTGTGTTATTAAGGAGAGGAGTCAAAACTTCAGTTATTTTATCACCAGTTTTCCTAACTCTATACCTGGAGCGTGAGGGCTGTAGGTTCTGCAGAAGGTTATCACACTGAGAAAGTCATACTCGGATGCTTGACAATGGCTTGCTGTCTTCCTAAGATCTTAGGATGGTCTTGTGATTATATTTTGAATTGGAACTTAGAGCACTCTTGGCTGTTTCAGATATTCCATATACTGTTGGGTAAATTAGCGAAATCCATTTGACTCTGGTTCCACTTCTGTAAAACAATACTTAGATGTCTATTTTGTATCATATGTTTCAAGAGACAGATAACCTTCTTTCACCTTCTTACAGTGTTTTTTGAATGATGTAGCACAGAGAGACTCTGATCCTGGCTAAGACTCAGTGCCTGCTTGTCTGAGTGCCCATCGTAATCCAGCTCTACATAAACTAATGATTTTAATTGGAGTAGAATTTTATTGTCTATGAAAGTTATTCTCTGTTTTGTTCTTCTAAGCTGTTCCTGGCCATTGTAGACAGCTGAGGTGTTGACACCAATTAGAGTTCTAAGGAAATTCTAAAAGGATCTTTTTTTTCCTTAATACGTGACATTAGCAATGATTTTGTCAGAATCTTTCAGACAGTGAGTAGAGTGATACTGGCTACTAATGTAATATTAGGAATTGATAATCAGGCTGGGTTCTGCTTGGCTGTTAATGAGAGATTTGGGACATCATAAGGGAGGTATCCCACCCACTTGTGGGACAGGAAACTGTTGAAGTCTGAGCTTTGGAGCAACTTTGCTCTCGTGGGAGTGTTTGGTGCCCTGAACACAGATTTGGGCATGGGATCTAAGCTCATTCTTTAAAGAGGATAATGTAGCAGCTGGCTTGTGTGCTTTTGTGTTGAATGACTTGGAGTGGAACTCTGCAATGCTGGACTTTCCCCAGCTAGCTTTGCCAATTTTCTGGACTATATTTCCAGTGCTGGATCTTGTCAGCGTGGGCTTAGGTGCTGATGTCACTGTATTTGGACTCTCCTGTGCGAGGAGAATCACTTTTGAAAACTTTAATAATGATACAATGGGGAAAGATTCATAAAAAGAGTAAACCCAAAGGGAGGGAGGGAAAACCCAGTAACAGTCACTTGCTACCTAAGCATATCGCAAGATGTTGCGTGCAACTTCTTTATCTGGAAGAAGAAAATTACATGCTTCTGACTTCACTGTTTCTATTTTGATTGATTATTTCTTTTCCCCCTTACTTTTCAGTTAAAGATATAGAGAGAAGAAAAGAAACAAGTAAATCCAAGGTGAAGGATCCAGAAAAAACAAATGCGAGTAAACCAGCTCCAGAAGGTCAGATCATAACACATATGACTTGTGTGATATTCTGAAAATAATCAGCTTTTTTATTTAACTTGGCCATTATATAGATTTCCTTTAAGTCAGTACTTTAAATCTGGTTCCCAGGGTTAAGTTAAACACGGGGAAAAAACAGTATTTTTCAGAAATACTGGAGAGTTGCTACAACAGAGGTATTGCTTTTAGTTCTGTGTTATTCTTTACCACTTTATGCAGTAAGCACTGAATACCACCGTGGATAGCATTAAAGCAGCTTTGAACCTGCATTAAAAAATCGTGTTGCCTGTACTTCCCCACTGGGTGTACTTTGAGTAGCGAAAGAATCGAGTGCGTGTGTGTATATACATAATAATTTCCTGTTATCTTGGCTGCAGGACAGACTTGCCGTATTAATTCCCACCTAAGGTCAAATTGGTATTATTGTATAATTAGGCACATGATAACTTGATAACCCTGTCCTAACGTAGGTCATATATATGAAAACATTTGAAATATTTTGTGGGGAAAAAGAGTTTTGTTCGGTTGCAAGGACCCAATCTTCTGGTGAAATGTGATATTGCTTGTCATGAGAAGCTTGTCTGGTATGGACAGTAAAATCTATTTCAAGCTTAATATATAACTCTATTTCCTGTTATTCTAAAATTCAAATAGCATCTTCTTTATGAAGTAACCCCAGCAGTAATTATTCCCTTCAGTGGTTACTTATGATGTGCAGAACAAGCAGAGACAAGAATAGCTTGATATGACCTTAAATAGTCTTTCTGTGAATAAATTGGACAGTTTCAAGGATCCCATTTCTCTCATCCCTTTTAGCTCTGTCTCCTACTAATGCAAGTATCAAAGACCTTACCCAAAGCTCCTGGAAGCTCATGCAAATTTTTCTCACTTCAGTGGGTTTTATTTCTTGCCATACATACTTGTGTCATGTTGTATTTATTAACACTATACAAGTGTGCTTTCATACAGCATTTCTCAAGCCAAAGCACCCTTGAATTCATCACATTGGGTGCATTGGGGAAAACGTTAGCTAGAATTTACAACACTTAAAGAAGCAAGTTAAACCTGCTAGTGCATGCTGGAGTAGTGGATAGGTCATCTTTATTTCATGTCTAGAGGAAGACTGAGTTGGAAGAAATGAAAGAACTAAAGAAGGAAAATGTGATTTGTTTTCTTAATGAAGAAGAAGTGATAAAAGTTGAAGGAGGGAAAGCTGGGCCTGTAATAGGAAAATGTTGATTAAATACAGGCAGAGGAAAGTGTCTGCCAGACTGTGGGAGAGGATTTATGCTTTTTCATGGAGTGGGGGCAAAAATACAGTTGGCAAGAGATTGGATCTGCAGTCTCTCCCTTTTTAGGATTCCTGTTTACTTGCAAAGTCTTCAGCTTTCCTCCTCCCCACACAACTTTTCACTCATCTAAACTTCTTCAGTTGTATTGGGGCAGTTTGTGTCAGAGCAAAATGCACTTCCATCCAGCACCTGTGAAAAGCTATTGCCTTACACTTACTGTAGCAGGTTTTACTAGAAAACTGGGGTATATATTTGAAAGAAAGGCAAAACTTACAAACTTCTCAATCAACAAAACTAACCAAAAAGAAAAAATGTTATACTACTTCTTATGAATTCTAGATTTTCTTTAGCCCTATTCTCAACCCAGCTATATTTTAATATAAAGTAATAGACTTTTTTCTTACTGTCTCACTATTGCATATTTTTTCGCTTTGTACAGTATAATGATTATTCAAAGTGATGGAGATTCCAACTGAATGACTTCAGTGGGAGTAGGGTGAGAGTCCAAGCAAAAACGTTCTGCAGAAATAACAACATCAGCAAAAAATGCGTAGCTGGGATAGAAGTGAATTCAGAACTGATACACAAAGACTAATGGTATCAAAACTTTCCTAGTTTAATATATAAAGGCCATTCCACCTCAAATTGAAATTGGAACCAAAAAAAATAAGGAAGAATCTGTGAAAGAAATGGATTAAAGAAATAAGAGCAAAATTTTATGGCAAAACCATGAAGAATAACTTGATCCTCTGCAGATGTTTGACAGGAAATGATTTGAGAATGACCAAATGAATTCAGGCAAGCAATTAATTGGTTTCATAACAATATAGTATATGGCTAAATCTGATGAATTTAATAGCAACCGTGATACGTTCTCTGGCTGTGTTACATCCTTGATCAAGGTGGTAAGACCTGAGGAGTTAACAGTACAAAAGAAATTATTAGGTAGTATAATATCTTCTCTGAAAACAAGAGCAATCTTTGCCCACAAAACAAATTGAAAACCATTGTGGAGATTGGTATTGTCAGGTTGTGGCTTCTGCTCTTGTCTTGGCTGAAAGAATAGCAAAAGCCTATTTCACCGTTTCTGCAAGTCAAGTTTTGATGTAAGGAGGTGCCTTCTGTGAGCATCTGCCCCAGTTGTTACAGAAGGATGTTTATATAAGAAGAAACTGAAGTGTCTTTGCAACCTTAGAAAGGCAAAGGTCATTCTCCTGCATATGGAGAATTGTCTGTCAAAATTCTCCAGTGTGAATATTAGGACAGATTTGGCCTTTAGTGGGCCAGAAAATCTGAAATCAATGTTCTGGGACAAAACTAATAAAGCACAGCAATATGCTTGCCAGTGTGTATGAAAAAGCATGTGGACTCTGCCAATAATGCAAGGTCCAGTTTATGCATTATGATAACTCATGTATCCTGCTGGTTTTCCTGAAAGGCACAAAAGGCACATAATCACAGAAATTTGTTGTTTATAAATACTTAGCTAATATACTTTCTCTAGGATCACATCATTTCACTTTCAATTTCAGTGGGACAAAGATTTTGCCATAACCTTTCTATTCATAGAAGCCAGCTCTTCACTAAGAAATACAAGATGGATATCTGTATTAATGATTCCCTATGGTTTCCAAGCTTCTCACTCTTATTTTCATCTATGGTTTAGAGGACTGATTCTGCAGTGCTGTCTGCTATTACCAGCTGTCTGAGGCTCTAGATAGTGCTGGGAGGTGTGGATGTCTTCTAAACTCCCAAATCTACTTTTTTTCTCTGTCCTTAAATTAGACTATATTTGAGTTTTGCTTTGTTGTTGTGGAACTCTCAGTGGCTTATGTGGCTTGCTAGTCATTTTTTCAGCAGCTTCAGTAACCGAGATTAAAATTTTCCATCTATTCTGTCCTGTCCATTCAAGTAGTTCGAAAAGATTTGCTCCTTTCTTTCCTGCTCTAAGTACTATGTTCTTATCTCAAACAAACCTCCAGTGTGTATCCAGTAATGTCATTGTGCCAAATTAATTCAGGTTTAATGTCTAGCACTCATCCATCAAATACTCACTTTATATTTGATTTTCAGAAACCTTCTTTAGTTCTTCTGCAACAACCACTTTCAAGTCTTGAATCTTCTTTCTATATTTTTCAGAACCTGTCAGTTTTCAGCTTAGTGATTTATCACTGCTGTGCACGCTCGTATTAATAATGTCAGAAGTCTTCTCTTTCTCTCTGTTGAGATAAAGCTCACAGACTTGGCTTCTTTCAGCACGCACTGATATTTGAGTACTTGTCCCCTGGCGCTTCTCCAACTCCCTCATGTACAAAGCTCCTTTCTGTACAGCGACAGGGGTTAATACATTCTGTGCCTTCTCAGATGTTTTACAGTTTCTCAGAGTTCTTCTACAAGTGATTCTCTAATCAAATCCCTTTGGGGAGGAGAGAATCACAGTGTTTTGACTGTATCCTGTAGCAAATATGTGACTATATCCTTTCTCTTCAGAGTATTTGTGTGTCTGAAATGTTTTTAGCCACCCATTTCAATAAAAACCACAAAATACTGAGGACCAGTTTTCTTGCCTGTGGACTTTATTTTGGGGTTTTTTAGTTGAGAGGTATGGTGGTGTAGCCTAGGCTAACAGTCCAACTCCCACCTAGCTGCTTGCTTACTCCCCTCCTCAGCAGGATGGGAGAGAAAGTGGGAAGAACAGGAATGAAAAAGCTCATGGGTTGAGATAAAGACCAATTACCATGGTAGGCAAACAGACTCAACTGGGGGAGAATTTACTTAATTTGTTGCCAAATAAAATTTAAAAAATTAATAATGTGGGTAGTGGTAAACAAAAAGACAAACACTAAACCAACAGCTTTCCTCCCTGCTTTCCCAGGCTCAACTTGACCTCCCCCCTCCTCCAGACTCTTTTCCTCCTCCCATATTATCACCACAGGTTACATTCAGTCCAAGTCCCTTCAGAGAGGAAGCAAACAGTGCAAAAGGGGTGTTGAGGGGTTATGATCAGGATGTAGTGGTTTTTCCTCTACCATTTCTTTCTTCTTATGCCTTTTCTTCTCCAGCGTGTGTCCTCCACAGACTGCAGGGAGTGTCTGCTCCACCATGGAGCACCTCTTCCTCTGACCTTGAGGTTCCCTCTGCTGTTTCTTGCTCTTTTTTCCTCTCCTCCTTTCTGTACCTGGCATTTTCTGGTCTTTCTTAAATATGTTTTCCTAGAGGTACCACCAGCTGTGCACAGGCACAGGGTGGCCCCTGGCCTCTGCTCAAAAGGGCCGCCCCTGCAACCTCCCTCCTTGCTGCCAAACTTGGGCACAGACACCCAGTACAAGAGGTGCTTTATTAACGTTCTACTACACAGTCTTAAACCTGCCCTGTTCAGAAATTCCCTTTTATGCAAATCTCAAATCAGGATGATTTAAGACAGCATAGAGCATGTATGGATCACATTTCTCTCTGAATCAAGTTTTCGCAGGGTAAGTCTTCACCAGGCTGTAGGCTATTAAAACGATGAGAAATAAGCTCCCATAAAAGGTTATGTAATTTATGTATGATGCAATGTAACAGTTACTTTCTCATCGTAAAGTGCATGTAATATAGTCATAGAGCAAGTATGACTTGTTAGGGAGGTCAGAGATCTTCACTGCACAGCACAGAACACGCTGGTTAGGTCAGCCTTCCCAAATGAAAATTGCAGTTTGTTCCTGGAGCAAGTCCACTGGGGGCAGATGTGGGTTTTTTTATCGATTCCTATGAAAATCTATTGATGTGTGGCCTAGCTAAAAAGTCTGGGAGAACTGCAATTTTTTAAATCCCTTAAATGCTTATTTCTGATGGAGTCACCTTTGCCACATGCCAGGAACCAAGCTAGCAGAACATTACCTGAGCTGCCTGGGCCACTGTGGGGCCAGCTGGATGACCTGAGAAAAGGGATATTGCCCTCAGTTCCCTCCCCAAACAGAGTATACAGGAGGAAGCTCTAGGATAAATCAGCTGACAATAAAAGCTAGATCTAAGTTTCTCGTCGTGGAAGACTGACACAAGCAGGTAGAAGTTTAGGAAAGAAAATTTATAGCTAATCTGTTGGGTCATGGGTATAGAAAGGACAACTTGGGAATGGAAGAATTAGGCACTGGGTGAGTGGAAAATAATGTAGAAATCATAGTAGGCCTCAGAGATAGGAAAAAACTTCAGAAGCTCTTTTTATGAGCTGTGTAATGCCATACCTTGTCTGCCACAAAGTATAATAGAAAGGTGCAGATGCCAGGTTATATTATATGTAGGTAATATAACATGAACTAATGTTAAAAACATTGAATAGTGACTTCATGTGTCTTGATTGATATTCCTGTATTTCTATATTAATTTAAACACAAAGATTTTTTTTGACGAAGAGGTAAAAATGACCTGTAAGGATAAATGTTTCCTTTGAACGAATTTAATATTATTAATGACCTTTATTTAGTGACATTTAGTGAATTTAATATTACTAGTGACTTTATTATTACTATTCTGCATACAGATATATACATACAAGTCATAAATATCATGGAGAATAGCTGCTCACTCAGAGTTCCCTCTGACACATGCTGGTCCCACTCTCCTCTTTGTTCTCTTCACTACTCAGTGTTGAACAGAGAAGAGATTTTAGTTGTATTGTACTAAATGTAAAGTTTTTAGCACTTTCAGGGTTCAGTATCATAAAGTCTTCTGGAAAGAGACCTGAAGCCATCTGTCATGTGATAATTACCTGCTAAGTATTAATAGGAATAAGTATGCCTGCAGTATCTTTCAGGTGAGTGTGCTCTGCCAGTTATGTGAATCATTCAGAAACAATGTCTTTTTGGTGCTGGATCTTTTGTAGTTTTTCTTGTGAATGTAACTTTTAGCTTCCTTGTCTATGTTTAGAAAATAGGTGGAGATCTCAGCTGCCTGCAAAAACTGTGTATACGTATCCAAAGTTATTCTGTTTTGCAGTGAGATAGCTTTTGATTCTTTTTTTTGTCTTCCCAAGTATCTTACATTATTAGTGATATTATTATTTACATTATTTCTACAATCTTTGAAAGTATATGTCTCTGATTTTTTTTTCATAATATTTTTTCTTCCAGTGCTATGCACACTATCAGATAATGCAAAAGGCATATCATTGCTCAAAAATTATATGGTATACATATCTGAGGTTTCTATTATAATAACTCTTGCAGTGAGGTCACATCAGTCTTGGGATAATGATAGAAATGAGAGGTGCAATAAACTTGAAAAATACACTGATTTCCTTTCTTCTTCCAAGACTGCTATCACCTTTGATGCACATAAGCTTTGAGATTCACTCTGTAGCTGTTGAATGGCACTATTTAAGCAGAGTAGGAAAATATCTGTGGAGATGTATATTAAGATACTTTCAGCAGAAGAGACTAATTATCCAATTTATTAACTTGTCTGTTTAGTTAATGTCAGATGCTTCAGTAAGTATTACTAGACAGTGTGAAATGAGGGCTATGAGGTATTTGACTAAGCCACAGGAATGAATACCTTCTGAACTTCTGCTCTGTTGGCCGTGTTTCATAGTTTTACTCACTTCATCCTGGCTAATGTAACTGCAAATGTTGGTTTTAGTCATGACATTTTTCTATTTTTTTTATTACTTGCTGAACTCCTAGGCTATGGAACTCATTAACTATGTCTTTACACAACCTATAATTGGCCTTACTAACAGTGTTTCCCTGAGCTTTCTGGAGGACACTTCAGCGCTTGCATTATGAGCAAGCAGAAGAAAGAGATTGTAACTCTGTTGTGTGAGCATTTTTCCCCAGTGCCATTCTGTTCTTCCTAAACAGTCCTTATCTTCTCAGCCCTTGCACTTTAATCTGCATCTGCAGTCTGAGGGTAAAAGCAAAATTTATGGGAAAGTAATTGGCTCTTCCGCTGTCGATATAATGTCTTTGTTGTCTTGTGTTGGGAATCACTGAATCCTGTAGCCCAGTAGAAACATGCAGGTTTGCCCAAGCTCCATGTTCCCAGCTCCAACCAGTAGCAAGACTGAGCATGTAGTCCCAAGAGGTCTGGGGTGAACAAGCACAGATCTTGGCCAAACAAGTACTAACCAGCCACCTGTGTAGCTTGAACTGGCCCCCTTTATCCCTTTGTTTTTCTGTTTTCCCATGCTTGTTCCTCCCCAAACTATCTTGATTCCTCCTGTTTATTGCCTTTGATTCCTCCTATAAACATATCATGCTAAATCTTGTATAATCCCCAGATACGTCTTTTCCTGTATCCCATAAGTCTCATGACCCCCTAAGCAGTAACCCCCCACCAGTCTGAACCATGAACAGACCATGTGATGAAGTACAAGTTATAAAAATGTGTTGCTGATCTTGGAAGGTACCGGCAAGATGACACCCCTGTAATTAATGTTTAGTTTCTGTGTCTATGTTGTACTTACACAAAAGGCAAACACTGAACTACTTGACCTGAGGCTGCATGATAGGTAAAGCACAATGTCACCAGGGAGGTATCTTGTGGCTTTTGATAATTCCATGATTAGTAATACTGCTCAGTGGGGTTTTTTTAATTAAAGTTTCTGCTTGCCTTTTTTTTTTTTTTTTTTTTGTTCCAGTGCAGTGCAGTTGGGAATCAAAGGGTTGCTTGAACTAGATGCAACTAGGTTTCCTACAAAACTAATAGCAGTGCATCTATATTGTCCAGTACAGCACTTTCCCTGGTGAATGCACTAAGCCTGCTCATAACTAGCTAGCTCAAGGACTTCTCCCTTATCTGCCATTACAAAGTGTAGACGTAACCCTGGCCATTAGTCTTTAGCATCAGTTTCTTAGATGCCTCAGAATAGGGGCAGATTCATTTCCTGCTTTGGAGATATGGTATATGGTAGGCTAAATGGTAGGCTACTGTCTACATTTCCCTAAAAGATGTATATACCTCATACTGAGACTTGAATATTTCGTCTCTGCAGTGTCTGTAGGGGGGTATGTGGATGCATTACCTTGATATGTATGAAACAGGATGCATGTTTGCTGTCATTTAACTGTCTCACAGCTGGGTCCATGTGCTCTGTGTAGGCTGTTATGTTACTTTAGGACTACTTTATTTTCAGTTTACTTTGGGTTCTGTGCTTACCATTTTGACAAGGATTTTAGTAGTCTTTACCAAAAATTGCTTTTCAGCACTGTGTGCATGCAGTCCTTTGACCTGATTGTGAATAGCTCTTGTGTGCGTGGTGTATACCTGCTTGTTCTAGTATTTGTTAATCAATTAAAGGTAATATGAACATAAAAATGAATGAATCTATTATCTATGCTTCTTTAGGGGGGTGGCCTCAAATCCCCATGACTCCCTTTAGAAGACTGGGGAATGCTTGGATGCATGCTCTATTGACACTCTTCTGACCACTCTGAAGCTGCTTAGCCCAGGAATAATTTTGTAGAACTGTTTTGGTTTCAGACTCTGTCACTTTGGCTTTGGACTCACCTGGCTTTGTTCTGCCCAACCTTAGCCCAAGCAGAGGATCCATGATACATCCTATCTCAGCTTTCACTAGTGAAAGCAGCACCTGACCATCTGATCTTTGTCAATAGGACTCTCACTTAAATGCCTGCACCCAGTCTGGTGTGTCAGTGGTTTCACTCCTGGTCAGATCACCATCCTGATGTGGTGTTAAAAGATCTGTGCTCTGGACTCCACCTAGAACCTGCCCATCAATCCTATCAGCAGGCCCCCATCCATGCCAGGTTGGTGGAGCATGGGTTTTTTTGACAGTGGCTATTTTTTAACTTGTGCCATGTGCGTGATGGCTTTCCATTCTTCTGTGTAACTCCTCATGGACCTCTTTATCTTTCTCAACTTCAGGTGATGCAAATATCTGTTTAAAAACAGGAGATGAAGTAGACTTGTCAGAATATACCATTGCTTTCTTTGACATACGAATTTAGGATACCCCTTCCAAGCCATGTTTGTTTCTGTGCTTTTCAGAAGGTAGAATTTGATGACAGGCATCCATTAAGTTTCTAAGCTAGTCTATAAACCTGTGAGACACCATGCAGAGCTTTGTACATTAGAAATTCCTTGTTAGTCACTGGAGGATTTACAGGAGGACTCTGTTGCATGGAAACTCTTGAGTAAACTCCCCTTTACTGTCCGGAAAGTTTAGCTCATTGTGCTGTGGGTTATCAATGCTTATTCCAAGAGTTCATCATATGAATTTCTCTGGAGAACATAGCTAAGCGTTTGTATCCTTTGACTACTACTTGCAACTTGGATTTCCTTTTGCAATGGCAATACTTTTATGAACCTGGCCAGGATCCTTCGGCAGACTCCTGCTTCCTGCCTCCCACAACTGGAAAACCTGATAGGAAGTATCAGCACTGACATGGACAGAATTCTTAAATGCTTTTCCCTTGCCATCATTTTGGTTCTTGCTTTGGAGAAAACCAAGCAAGCTACATTTAGAGATTGCAGCATTTACATCTGCCATCTGGC
This sequence comes from Strix aluco, assembly GCF_031877795.1. Lineage (NCBI taxonomy): Eukaryota > Metazoa > Chordata > Aves > Strigiformes > Strigidae > Strix > Strix aluco. Next base: position 14,288,020 of record NC_133931.1, on the reverse strand, counting down.
CAAACTAAATAGCCATTGCAAGTGTGGTAATCATCTGAATAAGAGAGAAATATGTTCTTGAGAGAAAGGAACCTTGAAACTGAAGACCCAAAAGTGGCTATGAAGGCTGGAATTGGGAAAGGGTTCTCTTTGAGTAGTGCACCTTGATCCTGACAGAAGGAATCCCCAGTTGAAGTGAGGTCAGGGAAGAGAGAGGAACAGAGAGAAAGAGAGAGAGAAACTGGGGGGAAGGGATTTATCTTAACATAAGAAGGGTCTCATATATATTTTGTAACTGTCTTGTCTGTTTTGAATATCTGTAAAATTGTGAATAACTTTATTTACTATAGCCTGGTTTGAGACAGAGTATTAACACGGAGGTTGCTGGGTACCTTCTTCAATTTGTGTATGCCAAACTCTTTCTTTGTTCAGAAAATAAAAAGCTTGGCATTAGAAATTACGGCTAGTCTCCATTCTTACCCAGGGATTCCACTTATCTTCTGACTCCTCCTTTCTGTAGGAGGAACTGCTTTTCTTCCGTCTGTCAGTATGTTAACATCATACAGATGGCTGTGGTTGTGCAATACCTTTCACACAGTGTTCCAGGCCAGGCAGAAGCTGGAGATTGAACAGATTGCCTTTCTGTTGTCCACAGTCTCCCTCCCTGTCTCTCTTTAGGAACTATCCTTGAATGCATGTGCTTCACTGAAAAGTAGACACAGTGTTGACACAGATATCTAGAGAATCTGTAGCTGAGGAAAAAAAAAAGCAGCTTTATAGCCTTCTTTAGCCTTCTTTCTTATCTCTCAGAGTAGAAAGAGTAGAAGAGGAGACTTAGCCTCTCTTGGACCTAAACATAAGTTTCAATTTTGTCATAAATTGATCTAGCCCCTAATATCAGAACTACTCAGGTTCATAACCCTTGAGCTAAGATGTTTGTCCTCATGTGTCTGCACAGTAAAGATGTATAATGCTTGGTAAGTCTGAACCATTACCAGCTGAAAACCTCCTGTCTGGGCTCTTTTCTTCTTTGGTAGCTTTCCCTAAGGCACTGACCTTTTTTTTTGTGCAATCTATTCTTAGTTTAAGTGGGAGACTGCTATTCACGTTCTTGAATGACTGGTTAATAGAAGCTCAGCTGAATGAACGGTCTTTCATTCTCTTCAGACTGCTTTTCATCTCTTCAAGTTATTAGCTTTTGAGCATCCATCCAATCCACAGTGTGCTGGCATGGCTGGATTCTGCTGGCAGCAAGAGACTGTTACCTTAAGTCAGATTCAGGGTCTGTGTTGACATGTTTCATTATTGAAATACTTTCATTACTACCATGCTGAGACACTCCTTAACAGTTCTTCATCATTTGGCAGTGTGAATTCTCATAATTTGAAGTCTGTAGGATTGCTCATGACTATGTATATATTCTAGGCAAATATCTCAGTATCTCATGAGTGATGTTGTCTTTGATATAAGACACTACCAGTCTTTGAGACTGAAGCTAGAGTGATGTTGTCTTTGATATAAGACACTACCAGTCTTTGAGACTGAAGCTACATAGTAACAAGTTGAAACTCTGGGCAGTTTTTAAAATTTCTGTGGCAACCTTGAAGGGAAAACAAAAAAAAACTTTGGGGAGGTGGTAACAGACACATTAGTAAACACTGAAGTGCAAGACCAAGACCCTCTTATAAGAAAGCTACAATCATAAAGGATTGATGCATTCATCATGCATTGATTTGCATTCCAGTTGCATTGAATACCCCAATGAACAAGCTACATTGCTTTGTGCTCTGGACAGCAAAATGGGAGGTTAAGGTTAATGTTTTGGTATCTCTTTTTCAGGCACTGTGATCCCTGAGATGGCCTTGTCTTGAATACAACTAGAAGGCGTCGAATCTTTTGCTTTTCAGCTGTCTGCTGTACAAGTTCCCTTTCAAGGCTGTTCCTTATGCTTTGAGAGAGGGGAGTCTTATTTCACAGTCTATCTCATTCATCTGATACTAACACTGTTGATCAACGTCACGCAGGAGCTTGTATAGAGGAGAGATGATTTCAGGGTCATTTCCACCCTCACTGCATATATATCTGAGGTCTTCATGTTCTTTCTGGACCTGTTGGTGCAGGACTCTGATTCTGGGCTGTCCTTTGCCTGGTGCCCTGTGTGCTGAGTAATCCTTGGTGTTACAACTGAGCTATGCCCCTTGATTAAAAAGATGCTAGTTAGTAGCTGAAACAGAACTTACTTACCTGGCTGAGTGGTCCACGTTTTCCACCTCAAAGGTGTTCTTGCCTGTCTGGTTAGCTGTACTGTTCGTACTAGTCTGTCTGCATATAATGAGGGAGTCCTGTTTTCTTATCTGACTTCTGGGTTTTGTGTGTGTGTCTTTAGCTTATGAAGTGTTTGTTTGCCTCATTATTCCCCAGTAAGTGGAGCCATGGTATTCTTGTACTCTGCTCTCCTGGAATCCTCAAAGGAGCTTCTCTGGAGCACCAGCTTGGTGCCTGAGCATATTTTGTTTCCTTGTATGTAGGAAAGTTCACAGAATTAGGGCTGCATAGTGGTGCAGCCAGCTGTTTCAAAAGTAAATGTTAGTCTCAGCAGGGTCTTTGCTTGGGTTTGGTTTGTTTATGTGGTTAAAAATGTGTGATGAAATTTCTGATCTTTTGCACTGATCTTTCTAGAAAGTATGATAAAGGAAGGAAAACTGTAAATTGTGAGCATGGGTTTGGTGGCTCCTTCAAAAAGACTAAATTGGCTGTGGCCTGTGAAATAGTGCTCATATCTCACTCCTTGTCTCTCTACCCCATATCTCATCTCCCCTCTCCATATCCTCAGGACCTTTCAAACTCAACATCCAAATTTAGCTCAGTACCTCGGGAGTGGGGAGGTAGTGTCAAACTATGGCATGTGTTTCTGCCTTGAGAGCAGTTTAGTGTTTTTTTGTTCTTCAAGAAGTAGTAATAAAGCAGCAGTTGCAAGCAATAATGATATATCTGTTAGAGGTTGGTTAAGATGCTTTTATGACTTTTGATGGTGCAGTTCTGTTTAGCTGTACCTCAAAAAAAAAAAAAGAAAATGACTCTCAGAAACTCGTGTTTTGTCTCAACAGAATGACACGTCCTTTGCCAGTCTTGCAACTGTTAGTATTTTATTAGTCTGGGAAAAGGAAACAGATGGCTGAAGGAAACCCTAAAACTGATCTAATAGAATGTAATTATGCCACAATTGTTGTTTATTGGAAAAAATTGAGCAACAACAACTGAAAAAAATGCTTATTGAATATTAGATACATTATTTATTTGAATATTGAACATTTTTTCTTTGAAAAAAAATAAAAAGACCCTCTGTTGAGCTCCATAGGAATATTTTAATACATTTTTATATGATTGTCCTCACCCTGCTTTTCAGGCATCAGGGTGGTTTAACTGTATGTATGCATATTGAAGTACATGGTTTTAGTTAAGGGCCAGCAGTTTCATTTTGACTATGGTTATTGTAAATTGCTAAGTAACTACTGTCCAAACTAAAAATAAACCCAGATGTCTAAGCATAGTCAGTACCTCATGATAGGACTCTCCTTTGGTTTTCACAGCTCCCTTAACAGTTGTATACTTTGGGTAGTGGCCAGTAATTTGTCAAGATTAATTAAAATAATTGTCTTTTCCTCAGTGCAAATTCTAAATCTGTAAGAGTGAATTTAAAATTTTCCATTGTTTCTGGAAGATGTTTTAAAAAATATCATATGAATGTAATCATTAGAGTCTTAGGCAGACCTTTTCTGTAAAATCAGATTAGTATTTTTCTCATGTCTGTAAATTCAAGATTAAAAAATTGCCTCTGTAGAGTGAAATTGTTAAGAAAATCCCTGTACTGAAGTCTTTAGGATAAGGTTCTACATTAGATTTTTAATTTTATTTTTTAAAAATGCGATTGTATTTGGAGATAAGACTTGTCATTTTAAAGCCTTTGAAACACTAAAGAAAAGTAGCTATAAATGGCATTGAATGGAAGAAAATATTCAGTAAATTATTTTGAGATTTATTATTAGTTCTTCTGTAGTTTAAAAAATTAACTATCCACCTTATATGATATTTCATAACTGATGTGCCTATATGCGTTTTTTATCTGTCTAGCTGTATGGTACTGTAAGTACAAGACCAAAGACATAAAAAGTGAATGGAAGAGTCTGGAATCTCAGACAGAAAGAAATGTTGCAGGATGGAAGACAGCAGTGTAATCTGCCTGAGGGGGAAAAATATGTAACATGGCTATTTAGTAATTTGTTTATAGTAGGGAATAATTACTTTAGTGGATGAGAGGAATTTTAAAGTCTGTGAACTAGAGGAAAAGAAAATCAAAGGTTATCTTAAATGCTCACTTAGAAAAAGATATCTGTGGTGTGTTTATTGCTGCTTAGCCCACTGATCAGTACTTCAATACAGTGCAGTGGCAGACTGTTGAGATTCTTTTAAATTGCTCATTGAGACATAACCAAACAATCACAAAATCAAATCCCCCGAGGAAGACTTCTTTTTTTTAATATTTGTCTGCTTTTGCTTAATAACACATGTTTTAAGAGATGGGGAATTCAATAGGTGGAAACTAATTATGATAATCCTGTTGCCAAGGTCTCTTTGCACTGGGTGGCAAACTGTCCACTGCGTGGCTCTGAGGGCAGTGGTCAAGGGCATGGGAGTTCTGGTGGTCTTCTTCTTGATACCACTTATAAGGGGAAAGGGCTTGAGGAGGTCTGGGCAGATCCTGTAGGTCAACAACTAGTTTTGCAGTTCCTGTCAGCAACAAGGTTTAGGTTTCTGTGACGATGGGACCCTCTTTGAGGCTCAATAGCTGCTTGGAAGAGATGTGATCCATCTAAGTGGGGCAAAATCATCTCTACTAGCAGGCTGGCCAGCCTGGTGAGAAGAGCTTTAAAATAGGAATGATGTGGGAGGAAGATGAGAACCTACAATCAGGTGAGGACTGGGATGTGGGAAAGAGCACACCCTCAGCAAGTTTGCAGATGGTACAAAACTGGGAGGAATGGTTGTTACACCAGAGGTTTGTGCTGCCATTCAGAGCGTCCTCAGCAGGCTGAAGAAATGGGCGAACAGGGGCATCGTGCAGGGTATTGTGCAGTTCAACAAAGGCAAGTGCAGAGTCCTGCCCCTTGGGAGGAATAACCCCAGGCACCAGGACATGCTGGTGGCTGACTGGCTGAAAAGCAGCTTTGCAGAAAAAGCCCTGAGGGTCTTGGTGTACAAGGTGGCGATGAGCCAGCAATGTGCCCTTGTTGTAAAGAAGGCCAACAGCCTCCTGGGCTGCATTAAGAAGGTTGCCAGCAGGTGATACTTCCCCTCTACTCAGCCGTGGTGAGGCCACATACGGAGTTCTGTGTCCAGTGCTGGCCTGGCTCCCCAGTAGAAGAAAGATGTGCACTTACTGGAGTGAGTCCAGTGAAGGGCCATGAAGATGATTAAGGGCTTGGAGCATCTTTCATAAGAGGAGGGGCTGAGAGAGCTGGACTGTTCAGCCTGGAGGACAGCAGGGTCAAGGGATATCTTTCCACTGTGTAAAAATACACACTGGAAGGAGTAAAGAAGGCAGAGAAGGACTCTTCTCAGTGGTTTCCAGTCAAAGGACAAGAGGCAGCGGACACAAACTGAAATGACTGTAAATTCCATTTAATCAAAGAAAGCACTTTTTTTTATTGTGAGGATGGTCAAACACAGGAGCAGATTACTCAGGTTGTGGAGTCTCCATCCTTGGAGACTCTTTAGCCTGACTGGATGTGGCCCGAAGCAATCTGCTGTAATTACCCCTGCTTTGAGCAGGGCAGTTTGACTAGACCGTCTCAAGCGGTCCCTTCCCACCTCCACTACTCTGTGATTCTGGGAGTCAGAGTTTTTTCAGAATAGAGTGTTCACTCAGACATCTCTGCTAATTAGACAACAGATGAATTGCTACATTCAAGAGGGCATGAATTTCATCCCGAGCTTTTGTGGATTGACACATGGCATCCAAAATTAGTGATGCTTCTGAAGACCACAGCATATTTATATTTATACAAGCATATACATTGGTTAAATTGTGATAATATAATTTCAAGAAATGCTTGAAGGTAATACAGGGACTTGAGTTTGAAAGTCTTCTGCACGGTAACTGTATTGTACCATCTTTTTTGTTTCTGGACACACTGGCCACAACATCATATGTACCTGGATCTATATATGTAACAGTGTTGTAGCAGTTCACTTTAATTTTCAAATAGTTCTGTGTTAATGACTTTCATAGATATGCAGCTTGCTCTCTCAGGCAGGCTTTTTTCTGTTTCTTTACTTGCTGTGTTAAAGCTGTAACTTGTCACAAGCTCAAGTACAGATCAGCTCTTTATCATGGTTTAGAGGGTATATACATACAGCTTAATTAATGTTGAGGATTTCTGAGTGCCTGTTTTGTCTTCAGCCCCCTGATTAACTGCCTTCTACGTAGCCAGAGAAAACTGTCTTGGGGATTTCATACTTCACTAAAGCAAAGGGAAAAATAACCGTTTTAAATCCTGGCATATTTGTTACATAGAAATGGTGGATAAATATGACCATATTAATAAAAAATTATAGTTCTCTGCCTTGAAAAGTAATTTAGACTTTGAGACAGCTGTTTCATTTAAAACATTCATGCACTCGGATGCAGAACTGAGAGCAAAGAGAAGCTGAGAATTATCACTGTAATCTGCAGAAGAGTTTTTTAGGTTTCATGTACTTTACAGGAGGGTTGTGGATCATCTTCAGTGTAAATCATTATGACTAAATGGACACAGTATATTGCCACGTTGAACTTCAATTTCAGGAAAGATTTCAGCAGTGTGCTTTGTTCTGTGTTGACATATTGCCTGTTGGGAGAGAAATTAAAATAAATGTCTTGAACTCTCAGTTTAAATGCAGGGGGATTTTAAAACATATTTTTCTATCTAGGTACACAGACCGAGAGAGTGTAGTGTTGCTATCTGGGAAGCTGCTGCAGACGTGAAGTGCTTCAGTGCTATCAATCAGTAACGGTCTGCCAGAAAACATCAGCACTTTCTTTCGTAGTTACCTTTTATATTTATTCTGTCTCTCAAGTAAATTAAAAAGTTAAGATGTAAATGCACAGAAAATGGCTGTATGCTTCCTTCTCTTATGCTTGAGAATTATCCCTAGTATATGTAAGCAATTAATGTGTTTTATCAGCTATGCTTTAATTAGTTTTGTGGCTTTAAATTCAAAAGATGTACTTTAAATAATAACATTTATTTATTGCTGTGTACTTCTTGAAAGAAGTAAAATTATTGAACTACAGCATTCACAGTCAGATGTGACATGATTAGACACAACATGTTCAGTAAATCTTAATATTCAAACTCCTCCAAATAACAAATTTGTAGGTCTGCCAGCTGGGCTATATTAGTTTCCTGGAACAGAACAAGGTGCATGGGAAAGGGCTGGCTGCTTTATTTTATTTTGTTGTTTTTTTTTTTTTTTCTAGGAAGCAGGGACAAACTTCTAACCTCATTGGGCTGCTCTTTCAACCTAATGATGTTCCAGCATTTGAGTCCTTCAAATTCAAGCTATGGTTGGATCTAGTTCAAAGAAAAGCAGTTATGTTGTATGCATTTGTCTGGTCCGTAGCCTGACATATGGGATGTGTTAAACTGAGGTCTAAGTGCAATGATGATATCACCAGCTCAGTGCAATAATATCAATGTCAGAAGCATGGACTAGTGAGTTGCTGAATTTTGGAGCTGAACACTGCCTCACGTCCCTATTTTTTTAACCCTTTTTTTAAAAGAAGTGACAGTTTGCTGATACAGATTTATATTGCCCTTGCCCTCAGTGGTGCTTCTGCTCAGCTGTGGTGCTGTCAGTCAGTGTGGAGGACTGACTTTTCTCTGTCATTCATGCTTTATTCACAAGGTAGTTTTCACTCACTTCTGTCATCAAGCTTCTTGCCTTTTGTGCTTTGTTACCCCATGAACGAGTCTTCCATTCATACTGTATTATTACTGACCTCCACTTGAACTTTCTTCCTCTTTTTCCACATCCATTATTTGACTTTTCCACTGTGACAGGGAGTAAGAAAGGAAACGACATAGTGCAGACTCAGAAAGAATTATAGTCTTAACTTCTTCTAGCAGAAGTAGTGTGTGTTTTGGCTCTTGAAAATGAGAACAGTTTCATACCAAGGTGAGGCAAAATATCAAATGTGTTTCTGCAAAATGTATCATAACTGCATACAAATTGAACTGGTTCTTCTAAGGCATTGAGTCCTGCCGGGTGGCAGTGCCTGTGTTTGCTGCTTCTCCTTTTGCCTTTCAAAGAACTTTCGAAGTGTAGTATTAACTCCAAGAATCAAAGAGCCACTACTTTAGTCTAAAAATCATAGTTTTGTATTTATGTTTAATAAGGCTTGCTGTTTTTTTGGTCAAACTTGTTTTTTAACATTGCTCTCTTGCTCACTGAATGCATGTGAGAAAGAATAACAGGTTCAAAATGAAGCTTCAGAGAGGTGGTCAGTGTTTACAGAAGATTGCAGACCGTGCTTTGTTCTGTGCATCCCCCATACTGCCAGAGTCCCTCACGGTCCTCACTCTGTACTCTGTTCCCTTCAATGGGACGTCTTAAGGGTCATGTTTTGCAGGCTCCAGTAACTCTCCCTCTACCCCAGAAAGCTGGATCTTTTTTTCAGTGTTGCCATCGTTGGCTTCACTCTCAGCCAGACTTTGACATGAGTCTTGATAGTGCTATAGCACTTGCACGTTCCAATTGCAAGCAAATGCATCACCTTTAAAGTCTGGGGGCTTGAAGGATCAAAGGGAGGAAACTTCATTTGGTAGATGCAAAATTCCTTCAATGCTGGTTATTCTTTGAAAGGTTTCCCTGACACAGAGGAACCAAAATTCTTGGTGATGGTATGACTGTTGGCAATACTGAAGTAAGTTTTGTGCAAATATCTTGTCCTAATGCATTGCTGGTGGTTGTATGCTGGTGTCTTTGGAGGTGAAGTTTTGAGCCTATGCCTTCATTTGTGACATGCAGAAATGAGCAGATCACGCCTCTTCCTCCTCAGTTAGCTTCCTGGAAGAGTGGCAAGTTCCTTCTGCCAAATAACACTAGGAAGATTGTAAATTTGTTATAGAAAGTCCAGTAGTTTTTTACTTTCTCCTTATCAAACTTCTCCACTCCTTGTAGGTGGATGCACCGAAGACAGTTGCTGGTGTAAAATATATAAGGTCTTTTCTGCCTTTAGGATGTTTGCAATTCTGTAATTTTCTCTAACCTAAAAATTGCAGGCTCTGTTATTGTTTGTTGTGGAATTCAGCGTTTGAAGTAGAATAATGCTATCTATTTAACATTAGGAAACATTATACAAAATTAGGTAACTGGTCTCCTCTCTACTGTCCTGCTCTTGAAACTGGTGAGTATTGTGTAATTCAGAGGAAAGTGGCACCTTCTTTCACTACTGTTTTCTTGATGACCAAGTAAAAGGGGAAATATGCACAATCTGATCACAGTATTGAAACTTGTAGTGGGCTAAAACATTGAGTGTTGGAAGCTTTTTTTATATGGAATTATATGCTGTCATCCTCCTTTAAGTAATGTTTTTGAGAAAATTGCCTATTAAAGTTACGTTTAGATAGCTGAAATGTTCAAAATTATCCTCAAACTCTGTAGGAATTTATGACCATGTATGGTTGTATGGAAAGATTATTGAAAAAGACATTTGCTAGAACTGGTAATGGAACTGGCTAATCCCAGTGGGGTGCATAAATTACTTGCTACATACTGTGTCTTTTAGACTAGCTTTATAAGCTAGGATGATATGGTGTTTGTATTCCTATCAGGTTTTAAAGATTTCTATACAGCATGTTATTCTGTTTAATATCTCACTGTTGTTTATTCCGTTTTAGGGAACTTTCTACAATTCTATTAAGTACAACAAGGAGAAAACATAAGCAAATAGTGGGTGTACAGAAGTAACAAAAGCTAAATGTTTTATGCAGAAAAGATTCAACAAGTATCTCCTATCTACGAAGAACGAATCAAATTTTCACATTCTGTGACATTGCAGTACAATCTTGGATCAAACCACACATGCTTTATTTTAACAAAAAAATAATTGAATGATACTATTTGCACTGATCTGATGATGTGGAAATAAAATATTGAAAGGAATGCCTTTATTGTTTTCTTTGTTCTTTGGATTTTGCTTCACTGAATGGATTTACTAAAACCAATAAAAGGTTTCATTCACAAAGCCATCACTACAGGATTAAAGAAGCCTTATAGGCAAAACTTGTTGATATGAAAAGAGTAAGACCTAGGATACTAACTGGGTTTCATAGCAAGCATAAGATTTTAGAAGTAGAGATGGGAAATGCAGCCACACAACTCCTGTTATCCTCACTGGGCTATAGGATTAAACTGCTGGGATCATACTGAAAAGGTACATCTGTGCTGTAGTACAGCTGCTTGGATGTGAATTGGGGGTCCAGTTCTATCATTCTTACTGGTGTTGAGTAGCGGTTTAATTCTTTTGAAGCTTAAGCAGCTAATCATGGCCAGTGTGAGAATGGCACAATTGAACTGCATGTTAATGGAAGACAAATACTGCCAGTAATGCAGGCTGATTAACAGGAAGTTTATTTGGCAAAGATACTTAAAACATGAATTTTGCCATGACCAGTAACTTCCTATTAAATCATAAAACAAATTCCAATCCTGCTGAAATCAAGGGAAGTTTTCCTGTTGACTTCAGTGATACAAAGATTTGGACCTCCTTTGGATTTATCTTCCAAATTAAGATCATTTTTCTGATGCTTACTAAATGTTCCCCACTGTTTATACATTAGAATGTGTTGCCAATTCAAATAGCGTTGTCTTGTACTGTAAAAACTAAAATAAAATATTTGTTTTGGCATCTTTGTAAGTGGAATTTTTGTCATGTGTTTAGAACTTATTCTGCACTGCTAGCTGCACGTAGGAAATGTTCCCTGCTCTTCTAAAAACATTTTTAGTACACGTTTAAGACATTAACTATAATTTTATGGATTTGATTTCTTGCTCAGTGGATTTACACTGCAGTACAAATCTAACTCTTAATTATTACCAATTGATTGAAGACCTTCTGCACATCAGATTGTTCTTGCCTGTGAGACTATAATTTTGTTTTTAATGAAAAGATTGTCATTAATAATATGGTGTTAAAGTTTTAAGTTGCTAACAGTGTGGTTTGCTCCCTTTTTGTAACAGGAGAGCTGCTTGTGAGCTAATGCAAGCACCTTTTTCATTCTCACTGAATTACTTCTTTCGCTGAACATCTCTGCTCAAGACCAGTTTATTTCTAACAATGTATTTGGTGATTCCTGTTATTACCACCTTAGGTGTTGGTATCCTTTGTCAACTAATTTATGTTGTGGATCCTGAAAAAATTTATGATAAAAGTCGGGCTGCAGTTTACTTCCCTATTCTGCAGTTTTTTGACTGTATTCAGGGACATGATTTTCATCCCTAAATGGTTTGTGATGCATGATACCTTTTCTACTAACATGCTTTGCTTTGACTTTCCTACTTCCATCCTTATTCTATAGTCAAGCTGGTGGGGAGTTTGCTATTTTTATACTTAAACATAAGCTCTTGTATAGCTGTTACAACACCATATAGATGTTACAACATCACTTATTTGTTTCTCCTCCCTATGATATGAATCCATTATTTCCGCAACCTTATTTTTTACAGTAATGCAGCCACTTCTGTGGGATGTGCAGTTCTGTCTGAGGTTATGGAAACCTCTTCCTTTCTCTTACTTCCCTTCCTGTCATTTTCCTCAAACTGAATGTGGCGCTTTTGTTTAGGCTTCTTATTTTTTAAGAATCTGTATCCCTAACAACCTTTTAGTTGGCTTATCTTGCAATTTGTGTCTAATCTCTACTGCCATTTCCTCTGATTTCCCTGTTGGTCTCCTAAACCTTGGAGACTTAATAGGCATCTCTGCTAATTCTCATCAGATCTTTTCTGTTGCTTTTTTAATGCTCTTTTATTTTCGTGTGCTTTTCCATATAAGACTAAATCTTCACGTGGTGTTAGTTCTCATAGAGATTGTGAATTTGAATCTGAGGTTTTTGCATTTTCCCTTTGCTGTATTGATTGCCTCCTACTTAGGTTTAATACAGCATAGTCTGTTGACCTTCAGTTTTGCTCTAGACTCCCAGGGTGAGATTCACTTCTAGCTTTAGAACTCTACAATGACAGCTAAAGAAGTTTTTTTACAGAGTTGTTGAGATGTATAGAAACACCTGCTTTTCTATGTTAGCTATAAAAGGTGTCTTGATAATTGTTTTGGATGTCTGTATCTCTAGATAGCTTTCAGCATTGTCTACACCTAAGGTTAAGTGTCGTGAACTGTATACTGTGTATGTATGTTCTTGAGAATGAAAATAGATTGCTGGTTTGATTGTGCTATGTGACCCTTACTTTTTTCTATCTGGAGTATTGTATTTTTAGAAGCAGTATTTCTTTTTCATGGGTCTCCTAACAGTAATTTTGAACATCTTAATGAAAGAGCTGAAGTAGATAATGGCCAAACTGTTCTATTACTGAATTTGGAACAAAGACATTTAGTGATTTTGCTTATTTCTCGCTTTACCCATGGAAAAAAGATTTAAGTATTAAACTTAGTGGGAGGAGGAATGTATCCATTTATTAAGTTACAATTTTATTGTTGAATTAACAATATTTTTTTCATTTTAATGATTTACAGGAAACCTGTTTACCTGTAAAACTCCAGCAATTGCAGATATTGTGATACTGGTAGATGGTTCTTGGAGTATTGGCAGATTCAATTTCAGGCTTGTTCGACTGTTCCTGGAGAATCTGGTTTCTGCTTTTAATGTGGGATCTGAGAAAACAAGAGTAGGTAAGGTGCCGTATTTTTTTCTTAATATTTCTGTGGCAATGTAAACATTTTGTTATTTCAGGATAGTTAACAGCTTAATGCTACTTATTTGTGCAAGATTCATCCTCACCTGCAACTAGCACTTCTATCATAAGAGTAATGGTGCTGCAATGCTTGTAGTATTAATTCCTCACAGTTTACTTTGATACTCAGCTTATGTAAACTCTAATGCAATGTCAATGGAAAAGAAAAAACAGTGGAAAGAGTCTTACTGACTTCAGTCAGCATTAGATCAAACCCTTGCACTTTAATTTTTGGAGGAAGAATGTGCCAATGGATGGCTTTTTCGCATGGATTAAACTGGCTCAGATGTTATATTTCTGTTCAGCTACGTATATTTTAGTCTGTTCAAATGTATATTAAATAAAATTCTTCTTTTTCAAAAAACAATTTATTGGAATCACTAAACTCTGAAAGAGTTGGGTACTCTTTCTCATTTACTTTCCTTAGCACTTGAAAGAAAGGTTTTGAAAATAAATTGAGGAGTTGCCACTAAGAACAACTTTATACTATTCTTTTGGCATTAAGCAATGCAGTTTTTCTAGTGTGGTAGCAAAGCTAATTGTGATTAGCTTACTATGAGCCATTGGTAACCAAGTATGTAAAATGTACTTGGAAAAAAATGCTTTATTGTCTAATGGATTACCTTAATTTCTGCTCTTTAGGTCTTGCACAGTACAGTGGTGATCCCCGAATTGAATGGCATTTGAATGCCTATGGCACAAAAGATGCTGTTTTGGATGCAGTCCGTAATCTACCGTATAAGGGAGGGAATACATTAACAGGTACTGTGTACGTTTTAGCTTTTGCCTTTTATTAAAAAACATATTCTGCTTCACAGACTAGGAAGTGTTAGTGCCTATTATGAAGGCAAAAAGGGTAGGGTTTTTGCAGCTTGCTAATGGCTTTATCCAATGTCAGTGAAGTCTTTTCTGAAGTGCTTGACTCATTGGCTTCACTGGGAGTCTTTCTGGTCAAGACAGGGTCTCGTAAAACAAAGTGTACATGAATTCTCTGTGCTGAAAGTAAAATCTTTTACCTGCTAGGAAGAAAATGCAAAATCCATTCATAACGCTCATGCATAGAGATTTATTCTGGAGAAGGAAAGAATGTTGTTTTAATATCTGACAACTGGCAATAGTGACTTTTCAAATGATCACCTGGGGCTTTTAGATTTCCACTGACCTTTTAGTAGTTAGAGCACTGAAGCCCCAGAAGACACTTAGTGATGGATAAATGGGAGATGCCTGTCAACCTGGGAAAAATACAGTCTCTGAATACAATTCCAGTATCATCAAAGCAGCAGTTAGTAATATTGCCTGTCTTGCCAGGAGAATGATATATCCAAAGACACAGACATGGCTTTAAGTAAATTGCTGCCTTTTTTTTTTTTGGCAGGGAGGGAAGGGGAGAAAGAATGTGAAAGATTCTCCTCTTCTGCAACAGCCTTTATTTTGGTAGAAGGATTGATTGCAGTGGGACAAAGGACAGAAGGACTCTAGTATGAGTCTAGGAATGAGATTACTGTGAGGTAGCAAGTAGTAAATTATCATGATTATTTTATATGGATGTTAGAAAAGGTGAGTTAGGAACCTTTGCTGTGGGAGACTTAAGTTTTCAGATAGGATCTCATCGTGACGTTTGTCTTGAAGTTATTCTTCTTCCTTCCCTTTAAATAATTAGCAGTTATTAGAATCAGATTCTCCCTAAGCTTTATTTAAGCTTTTCTTCAGCTTGTAAATTGGAAAGAACAAACAAAAAACCAAACAAATTAAAGTAAGATTGTATGTAGTATGGGGATTTACTAAGCCATCCAGAGCATGTGCTTTCATATGAGCAAGGTAGGTAGAAGGAGAGGGGACTTCTTACTCTACAAAGTAAGAATAGGAAAGAAAAGATGATGCATTCACAGGAAGATCAATTTAGGTTTCCGTGGCCAGTTTAAAATACATCGATTGATCAAAAGGCTGCTAAAGATTAATGTCACCTTCTCTGTAGTTTCGGTTGCTTGTTGGAATTTAATCTTTCAGTAAATAAATTCTTTTATACTTATTCTTCATTAAAAGATTTCTCCAGATTTTTAAATTGAATGGAAAGATAAACACTGTGATATTAGCAAATTAATGGACGTTTTTCCCTCTTAAAGTCTCTTAAAATCTTTCCTTTTTTAGGTCTTGCCTTAACTTACATTTTGGAAAACAGCTTTAAGCCTGAAGCAGGTGCAAGACCTGGAGTATCTAAAATTGGTATACTGATCACTGATGGGAAGTCCCAAGATGATGTTATCCCTCCTGCTAAAAACCTACGAGATGCTGGCATCGAGCTGTTTGCTATTGGTGTGTATTCTGCCATATCCATATATTATGTCCCATTACACTCTGGTGTATTTGTATGTGTTGCCCTCTACATTAAGGAAGTGTTCTTTTCTGTCTGTATCCAGTATGTATCATCATTAATTTAAATCTTCTTTAATATGTTCTCCAAATCATTGCTGCTGTAACTGGAATTTAACAATATACGTGGATGCTACATTATCAGGAGACAGCTGAAAAAGTGCCAGTTATGCTGGCAGAAATTAACGTCTTGAAGTAACATTTTAACAACAGAGCAATCTGCAGTTGGTCGTTAAAACAAATAGGAAGAATTATCTTTTTTTAACTTTTTAAAATCTTTTTTGTTGCAATTATTTTCTTTATTTTTCTTTCCAATGAAAGGTGTAAAGAATGCAGATATAAATGAACTCAAAGAGATTGCCTCTGAACCTGACAGCACGCATGTCTACAATGTTGCTGACTTTAACTTCATGCATACCATTGTTGAAGGCCTTACCAGAACAGTGTGCTCACGAGTAGAGGAACAGGAAAAGGAAATCAAAGGTGAATAAGAAACAAGATGTAATGTAACTTAGTATGAATTTAGAGCTACAAATCGTATTCCAAATACCTGCAGTTCTTCTGTTACCTGCAGGCTTCTGGCACTTGACTCATGCTGTATATCCTTTTGCTCACAAGAAAATATATTGTCAGGGAAGTTATCTTCCTAGGTGTGTTTTATTCTTGCTTTGATATCTTTATCTTTTGCTCTCTGTCTTTGATAGTGGTAAATATTATGGTATTTGGTAGTACCAAAAAATGAAAAAGTATACATTCATTCTGCCATAACTATTTCCAAGTGGTGGATAAGGAAATTTTTTTTATAATACACAATTTTGGGGATGAATTACTTTAACAGCTGCACATGGAATTGTTATGTTTGTGCTGTGCTTTCCATCTCCAAACTTAATGTTTTTAATTGTCTCATAAGTTTTCAAAATTTTCAACTATTAAGATTGCTTTGTCCCTTCCTGGTGATGGATTTATTCCTCATATTTAACGCACAGGAAATATATTTCAGGGCATAAGAAAAGATGGTGGTGAAGAAAATTGATCTTATATAAAAGCCTTCTCTGACTACAGTATTTTTTTTTTTTTGCTGAACAAAAGAAATGGCTATGAAAAAATGTCGCAGTTTGCCAGAGAAACAGTCCTACCTGAGGAAATTCCTTCTGAAAGACTTCAGTGGGTTTTGTTTGTATTGCTTGGCTTGTGATTCTATAATATCACAGAAATATTGAGTGATTTTTCAATAAGCTTGTAATATATATCAGTAAGGAAGGCTGTCTTTCACACATATTTCTACCTGTGCAATGAGAAAGTGTGTATTAGTAAGGCTTCATTTCATCTTTTCCTTCTTTTATTCACCTGGAAACTGGAAGAAATACAGAATATTAACTGTGTCTTGTGGGGGGAGTAAGCAGTCAGTTGGGAAATTGAGAGGGAGAGGATGGAAAAACCATAGAGACATGAGACATCTTTGTGGAAAGGAATGATTGCCAGACAAGATGACCATTCACTACATCTCTTCAATCTGCTGACAGGCAGCATATCAGTTTCCAACCTGCAGAGGACCACAGGAGATCACAGCTGTATATGTACTTAAATGTTTTTCATGACTGGGAGGAAAGGAGCCTGAAAAAAACACCCAGAAACAAAGGACTTGAAAGACTGATGGGAAGAAGGACAGAAGGCTTAGTTTTGTATTTTTGTCTCTTTCATATAAAGGTTTATGAAAGAGCAGGGAGGCTTAGTTCCAGTGAAAATTTTATGTTCAGTACTCATTATTAGTTCTTTGTTTCCATTGAAAATGACCTAAATAAATGTGCAGTAGCCAATTATTTGATTTTCTGATGAGGAATGATCTTTGGAGCTTCAGCAAATACAACAAACCAAATAATTATATTTCAGAGGGGAATAAAAAATATGTGTTGTCTCTAACCTAGGAACAATTGTTGCTTCACTTGGGGCTCCTTCGGATTTGGTCACATCTGAGGTAACAGCTAGAGGATTCCGGGTTAGCTGGACGCATGCACCAGGCAAAGTGGAAAAATACAGGGTTGTGTACTATCCCACTCGAGGAGGACAACCGGAAGAGGTAATAGGAGGAAAAGCTTCCCAGAAATTTTTAATACAACCACAAGAAGTAACAAGACAGAAAATCCATGGTCTTATTTAAACCTACCCTGAAATTCCCTATGTGGGCTGTGAAGCCCAGCACAGAAAGGAGATACGGTCGCATTGGACGGTGGTGAAGGTTAGGTAGTAGCCAGGTTGCTTTTCTGTCATGTAATTTAAAGTAAATGTGCTATAACAATGAGCACTTCTGGGGGCTGGGGTGATCTACCTGCATTTGTTTACATATACGGTTACTCGAACCAATTGTATAGACTTTCTGTGCACCATTCTGTTTACAGGAACAGAAGAGGTAGGAGCTGATGGTAAGCCATATTTTCAGTTCTAAGAAAAAGTAATTCATAAAAGGAAGATGATATGGGTGTATACTTTGGGACATCTACAACTGGTCATTGAAAATTTGGAGAGAGGTGTTTATTTGAATAGGGCTTAGGCATTTTGGAGATGGGAAAAAGTGCAATGAAGCTTTTGGCTTCAGCTGACAACTTACAAAATTGAATGGAAAGGCAGAAGAGCAAAAGGATTTAACTAAGGATGTATTTTGTTTCTTTTTGTACTAGAAACTTGCTTAGCATGGATATGTGTTAATGTCAATTTGAAGTACTGTGTGTGGGCATATATAGTACTAAAGAAATATTTATGATGATACAGTAATTGGATCAAAAAGTGCCCAATAGACACTTTTGAACTATTCCATACACTTTATTTATCTAAGCAATTCCATTGATCTAAAAGGCTACTTATATCAGCTAAACATTTTGATTATGTATATGGTTTCTGTTTTTTTTTTTCAGACGCATCGCTGTACATAAAGGTAGCAAAAGCAAATTTGATTTACGAATTGAACTTTAGTACATTGATTCTTAGATGCCAGTGTAAAAATTGTCTGAAAGAGGGATTGATTGATTTGACAGTAATATAGTTATTTTGGTTTGTGCGTATTTAGTTGAAGTTTCTTCTAAACAGGTTGTGGTAGATGGAAGCTTGTCAACGGCAGTTCTGAAAAACCTGATGTCTTTAACTGAATACCAAATAGCTGTATTTGCTATATACTCAAATGCTGCTAGTGAGGGCCTCCGTGGAACTGAAACTACACGTAAGTATCCTTATCATGTTCGTCATGGTTGACTGTCTGCATTTAATCACACTGTGTAAGCATTAGTCTTTGTGAAAAAGAAATACAGAAGGGAGTCTTTTTCAATTTAGAGTCTTTTAATGCATTTGCCTTAAATTAATTTCAGTTGGAATTAATTTTGGGCTAAGTTCCTAAGTCCAAATGCTCTGTGGATATTTAAACACTGAGAAAGGTTTTATCTCTGGGCTGAACTTTGAAGTTGGTTGTATTGAACCCTAGATTAGAACATTCCTATAGTTTGGGTATGGAGCCAAGCTTTATAAATTAGGTTTGTGGCTGAAGATGATCTCATGAGTGGAGGATTAGGTGGGACCAGAAATACCTGCACGTGATTCCCACCAGTGCCAAAGATTTCAAGGTAACTTCTGTAAGTTCTTTCCAAATTACTCAGTTATTTTCTGGCTGTAAAATGGTGACTTGTTGTATTGTTAGAATGGATAAATTTACAGTTTTGGGTTCTGTAATGAAAACTATGCTTGTACGTGAGATAATGTGCTGCTGTTGATTGTATCAATTATATGTATTTATATACAAAATACAGTTACATTTTCAGTAGATATGACAGATATTAGGAATGGAAGAGTAACTTTTTAGTTCAAACTAGGAGCCAGGAAGTCAATGTGTAATATATCAATAGCTGATATCTGCTGGAAGAACAACACAGCCGGGCTAAAGCAATCTAGAAGATTTCTACAGTGCTTTGACAACAACTTCCTGACACAAGTGATCAGGGAGCCAGCAAGAGAAAGTGTGCTGCTGTAGCTGATACTTAAAAACAAGGAAGAACTGATGGGGGGGTGAGGAGTTAAAGTCACAGGTAGCTTTGGCTAATGTGACCATGAGATGGTGAAAGTCAGGGTTCTAAGAGGAGGGAGGAGTGCAGAAAGCAGGACCACAACTCTGGAGTTCAGCATAGCAGTCTTCAGTCTCTTCAGAGATGTGCTGGAGAGAAGAGGGATCCAGAAGATCAGCATGATACCCGAAGATAACATCCTACAAGCTCAAGAAAGGTCCATACTGACAAGTAGAAAATCAAACAAAGGTGACAGGATGCAGGCATGGATAAGCAAGGAGCTCAGACATAAAAAGGAAGTGTATAAGAGAGAGAAGGTGCAGATGATCCAGAAGTATAGAGTTGCTGTCTGGTCTTGCAGGGGTAAGTTTAGGAAAGCCATGGCCAACCTGGAGCTGAATCTGGCAAGGGATGTGAAGAACAAGAACGGACTCTACAAGTGCATAGACAGTGAAAGGAAGACTGAGGAAAACATTGGTCCACTCCTGAATGGGACAGGGGACCTGGTGACAAGTGAAGTGGAAAACACTGAGTTACTCAGTGCCTTCTTTGACTTGGTCTTTGCCAGTTAAGATGGCCTTCAGAAATCCCAGGATGCTGATATCAATGGGGAATTCTGGAGAAAGGAAGACTTACCCTCATTTGAGGAGTACCAGTACAGGGAGCACTTAATCAAACTAGATGCACTTAAGTCCATGGGACTGGATGGGCTGCACCTGTGAGTGCTGAAGGAGCTGGCTTATGTCATTGTGAGGACAGTCTCGATTATCCTTGATAGGTCATGGTGCCTGGGAGAAGTTCCTGAACACTAGAAGAAAGCAAATGTCAATCCTTTATGCAGCAGAATCTGGGGAACTACAGGCTGGTCATTATCACCTCAATCCCTGGGATGGCGATGGAGCAACTAATATTTGAAACCCTTTTCCAAACACATGTAGGACAAGGAGATGATTGGAATTAGTCAGCATGGATATATTAAGGGGAAAACATGTTTGACCTTGTGCAGTTCAACAAAGGGAAGTCCTGCCCCTGGGGAGGAATAAACCCATGTGTCAGTATACACTGCAGGGTGGCCATCTGGAAGGCAGCTCTGCAGAGAAAGACCTGTGTGTCTTGGTAAACAACAAGCTGACTGTGAACCAGCAATGCAGCCTTGTCACAAAGAAGGCCCAAGAGCCTTCTGGATTGCATTAGAAAAGGATTGCCAATGGGTTGAGGGAGGTGATTCTTGCCCTCTGCTCAGCGCTGATGAGGCCACACCAGGATGCTTGGTCCTGTGCTGGGCTCCCCAGTACAAGAGAGATGTGGACTTAGTGGAGTGAGTCCAGTGAAAGGCCACAACGATGATTAAGTGCTTGGAGCATCTTTCATAAGAGGAGAGGCTGAAACAGCTATGGCTGTTCAACCTGGAGGAGAGAAGGCTCAGTGTGATCTTATCGATGTGTAAAAATCTCCCTGATGGGAGGGAATGAAGAAGAAACAGCCGGACTCTTCTCAGTGGTGCCCACTGACAAGACAAGAGTCAATGGGCACAAATTAAAACATGAAATTAAATCTGAAGATAAAAAGACATGAGGTTTTTTTTTGATGGTGGTGAAACTCTGGAATAGGTTGTCCAGAGAGGTTGTGGAGTCTGCATCTCTGGAAATATTTAAAACCCAACTGGGCACGGTTCTGAGCAACCTGCTGTAGCTGACCCTGACTGTCAGGGAAGTTGGTTGTTAGTTAGACTAGATGATCTCAAGAGGTGCCTTTCATCCTCAAATGGTTCTTTGATTCTGTGTCAGTGCTAGTTTTCCCAATCTGAAAAGAAAATAAAGTGGGATCATATAAAATTGAGACTTCAGTTTTAGTTTGAGTCTCCAAAAATGTCATCTCCAGCCATGTTATAACCCATAACACAGTGTTAGGACCTGTTTTAATTTATTGAGGCAGAGAGAACAATCACACACTGAGCCAACAGGTTTGTTTCATATTGCACCTGGTATTCCTTTGAAGTCACCTAGTCAAGTTCTGACGGAGCCCAGTCCTGCTGTCTTTCTGAGGTCTGATCAGATGACACCCCAAGGTCATGCAGCATCAAGCATTTAATACAGCTGTCTTTGATAGTGTGTTGGAAGTAATAGTCTGATTAATCACTCCAAATACTAAAATACCTGCAGTTTGAAAGTATTTTTTACTATCCTAATGGAGAACTATGGAAAACTGTAGCTTACATTCCTGCCTTTGTGTGAGATACTGACAGATTAAAATAGCCACCAATCACATTTGTTCATATAGAACATTGAACATACCTTACAGGTATGTGAAATCTAGACACGTTCAGTATGTATATTGTACAGATAATTAGAAAGGTTTCTGATTTATTAGTCACTTCTAACTTGAAATAAGTATGAAATGCATTCACATTTTAATTTGCAGCAAATATCCCCATAAAAATCCCCATAGAATTCTCATAGAAAAACTGGCTGCCCATGGCCTGGATGAGCAAACGGTCTGCTGGGTCGAGCACTGGCTGGATGGACGGTCCCAGAGAGTGGTGGTCAGTGGAGCTAAATCCAGGTGATGGCCAGTCACAGGTGGTGTTCCTCAGGGCTCGGTGTTGGGACCATTTCTGTTCAACATCTTTATTGATGATCTCGATAAGGACATAGAGTGTATCATCAGTAAATTCACAGATAACACCAAGTTAAGTGGGCGTGTCGATCTGCATGAAGATAGGGAGGCACTACAGAGAGACTTGGATAGATTGGATCGGTGGGCCAACGTCAATGGGAGGAGCTTCAACAAGGCCAAGTGCCAGGTCCTGCACTTGGGCCACCACAACCCCATGCATCGCTACAGGCTTGGGAAGGTGTGGCTGGAGAGCTGAGTGGAAGAGAAGGATCTGGGGGTTCTAATTGACAAGCAGCTGAACATGAGTCAGCAGTGTGCCCAGGTAGCCAAGAAAGCCAAGGAACGACATCCTGGCTTGTATTAGAAATAGTGTGACCAGCAGAAGTAGGGAGGTGATAGTCCCCCTGTACTCTGCACTGGTGAGGCCACACCTGGAGTATTGTGTCCAGTTTTGGGCACCTCAATATGAGAGAGATATCGAGGTGCTGGAGCGAGTGCAGAGGAGGGCAACGAAGCTGGTGAAGGGCCTGGAGAATAAATCTTATGAGGAGCGATTGAAGGAGCTGGGACTGTTTAGTTTGAGGAAGAGAAGGCTAAGGAGAGACCTCATCGCTCTCTCAGAGGAGGCCTTTCACTCTCTGAAAGGACATTGTAGAGAGGTTGGTGCTGGTCTCTTATCACAGAACAAGGGGGAATGGCTTTAAACTCCAACAGGGGAGGTTTAGACTGGACATTAGGAAAAAATTTTTCACAAAAAGAGTGGTCAGACAGTAGAATAGGCTGCCCAGGGAGGTGGTAGAGTCACCATCCCTGGATGTGTTTAAGGGTCATTTAGATGAGATGTTGGGGGATATGGTGTAGGGGAGAACTTTGTAGAGTAGGGCTGATGGTTGGACTTGATGATCCCAAGGGTCTTTTCCAACCTGAATGATTCTGTGATTCTCTGAAATATATTTTTACCTGGTTTAGTTTATTCCAGTTGTTTTTAGTAGGTTTAAGTTATCCCTGTGTTACCAGAGTATTGGGATACTCTGGTAACTGTCCAGGATGGAAATCAGCACTATCTACTGGATATTTACATTTGAAATTCTGAGCTCTTCAGCTGAAAATTCCAGTACAAATGACCACTTGTTTAATTTCTAGTCACATCTTCATTAATTATTATTTATATTGCCAGAGTGTCTAGGATTTCCTGTTGTGAGTTAAAATATGAGTCATAAGTTAGAGGATACTTTCCTTGCAGATTTTTAGAATCAAAATGTGGAAAAAGACAGGTGATGGATACACACTCTGTTATCCTGGAGCAGTTTAAATAGGAATGAGACAATGTGGTAGGAAGTCCCTTCAGAATATCTCAACATGTAGTTTCTTTCTGTAGGTATCAGAGGTCTGAGTGGAGCTCTGAAGGAGAGTGAAGTACATTTGAAAATGTTTTATGGGTTGTTTCTCTCTATAATTAGAGGAATTGTGTGAATTCATGAGAATATAAGTCAGCACATCAACAAGGGTTTAAATAGGATGGAGGTATAATGTGGAATGTTTGGAAGTGAAGATAGATGGGTAACCTGGAAGTGGAAACCTAAAGAGAGGCCTGGGTTGAAGTTTTACCCACGTTTACAGACCTGAACAACAGACTGAGTGAACAGCTTCAATGAACAAGAAGGGACAAGGCTGGCATGTTTTGTATGAAGTTAAGAGCTCTGTTCAAGCTTGTTGAACATAATGTAATAGATACACTACTCCTTGGAGATGTCAGCTAGATAGGCTGCAATTTTCATTTGGACAAGCAGATTAGAGGAGCTCTGTGAACTAATAGCACTGTAATTAGAATTAGTTGCTGAACCTGTGTTTGCAGATCAGATTCTTCAGAAACATGCAAAACAGCTTTGTAGAAGCTTACCATGCAGCCTATCACAGTCTCTCTGAGTTCCTAATAGGAAATGTTTGATATCGATTACCAATTGCCTTCTGTTTCATTCAGACCCTTGGAGTCATTTTAGGGACTATTCTCAGTGTAGAAGTTCTAAAAGAGCCACTAATATTCCATTATACCTCTCCAGGGACTGGATATGTTGGTGGGATCCATCAATGATGTAACTAACAGCAGTGGAGAGTCCTTGGGATGATATTCTGTGAGAGGCAGAAAGTGAGGACAATCAGAGAAGTGCAAAATGCTGCTCTAAAGAGTTACAGATATACAAAGAAATATTCAGGAACCCACATTAGTGCTGTGTTCTGGTATCCGTGCCTTAAATTCACAAGTAAAGCTCCTAATCATGTTTGAATTTCGCTCAGCCTGCTTAGCTGTACTCACCAGGTTAGCATTAGCCATGATTTGCAATGGATGATCTTGCCTGCATTTGCATAATCCCACTGATACAGGCCTAGGAGCTAGTTTGGACAGTCCAGGCCTTAAACACACAACAGTTTGTAGTTAAAATATTTTGATGTGCACAATGTGCTTGTTCAGGGTTTCCTCCAGGGTGTCCTACCTCATGGCTGTCTCTCCCATGCTCTGGCTTGGGAACTACTGCCAGAAAGAGCCACCTCTGGGGACTGCTACTTGTTCCTAATAGCTGTGCCCAGGAGGATGACCAAGTGACTTGTCATCCTCCTGCAGATCAGGGAGAAGGAAGCGTGAGATCTGAACAGAATCGTTTGGTGCTTAAAGGACAGAAATCCTCCCACTTGAAATGTTCAAAGCCATTTAGGACAAATTGCTGAAATGCTTTGTAAGGGGTAACTCTGCCCTGGTGTTAGAAATGGTTAGGTCATCATTTCCTTGTTTCTCTAATTCTGTGTTCTTTTATGTACTAAACATAGTTGTGGCATACAGACAGCACTTCCATGACTGGAGATAGCTATATTCCTTTGCTTCCTGGCGTAAAATAAATTGTTTGAAAAATGGCTGGTTGTTCAAGTGAGACAACTGAAGCATCCATCTCTTGTTCCACTGTAGTTGCCTTGCCAACGGCATCGGATCTGCAATTGTACGATGTGTCACAGAGCAGCATGAGAGCAAAGTGGAATGGAGTAGTGGGTGCCACAGGTTACATGATCCTATACGCTCCCCTCACGGAAGGATTGGCAGCAGATGAGAAGGAGGTGACGTATTGTGCTTTCATTTGAATAGCAATTATTGAAAAAATAAATCTTGTAAAGAATAAATTAGTACATGGCTTTTAACCTCCAACTTGATCAACAAATACTTTGTTTTTTTTTTCTTTCCATGACTGCCTTAAGTACTGTATGTGTTACAGACTATGAATAAAGTGCAAGTACCAGTTGATTATTTTTATATGTCATTGCCATAAAAATGCAACAATTTCAGCTGAATTAAAGTGACTGTTTTGATATTATATATGAGGTGATACTGTATCATCATATAAAACTAACACTCAAAGGAAGAAAAAATAAAGTAAAACTAAGATATTTTTTACGTGTGTTATCAGAAGAATATGAAGTTTAGCCTTTGTTCTCCTCAGGACCTTTAAAAGTAAATAAAGTTTGCAGGTATGACCTTTAGGGGTTTTCTTTTAGTTCTGTTCAACTTTTATTTTTAAATGTAAAAATAATGCCTTCCATTAAAAGTGATTTTTAGAAGGAAAAGAAGGTGGGACAAGGTAAAGTCCGGTCTTCTGTCATTAAAATAGTGAAAACGGTAGACTTTTCTAAAGTTGCTAGCATAGTTCCAATTTCTGGTCTAGGATTTAAAAGTTTTTATACTCAAGTTTCTATACGTATAGTTAAGATTATGTACAGCATCTCTGTTCAAGCAAGAACACTAAAAAGCATGCAGGGGCATGCGAATGTGGAGAGCGTGGGAAGCTACTGAAAGCTCGCATAGACTTGTGCTCTCTGCTAAATGAGTGGCTGTGAGCACATAATTCTGTTAAAAATGGGGCCTCCCTGAAAACTAGCTGATTCAGGACGACTGAGCCTTACCCCGAAGAAAGACTTTTTTCAGTAAATAAGTCAGTCCACGTTAATGTGGCTCTCAGTGAAGAGGTGGAGGAGAATGATACACACGTTAAATAGCAACAAATCTGAGCTTCGATGTGCATGGAAATCAATTCCTCCTATGAAATTTCAGTCCTATGACTGAAGATGAAACCAGGTGTAGCTGGGAATTAGGCATTAGTAGCTGCACATTCTAGAGAGGATTGTTTTGTCATTGCTAATGTGACTAGTTTATTTTAAAGTCTTCTTACCTGTATGTTGGCTTTTGCCTTTTGACAGTTTTGTTCTTTTGATTATTGTGCAAAATCCAAAAATCTTGGGCCAAGTACTGCAGGCACAGTATCATACGAATGCTCAGAAGAGCATTTGATCACATAGCTAGTGTGTAAATAGTATTCTTCCCCATCATGAGCTAATTCGGAAATAATGTGTCTTTTTTGTTCATGGTGTTTTTAGATAAAAATTGGGGCGGCTTCAACGGATCTTGAACTGGATGGACTGTTGCCCAATACAGAATATACAGTCACAGTGTATGCCATGTTTGGAGAAGAAGCTAGTGATCCCCTTACAGGACAAGAAACTACATGTAGGTTGCACATATCTATATTCACTTCAGTGTTAATAAAACTTCAGAATAGTCTTTGCACATATTAGAGCAGACATCGGGTTTAAAAATCTGATTTGAATACTCCATAGGGCAAGATCTTAACTGTGCTTAAGTTTCTAAGTGCCAATACTTAATTTATAGAGGCTGAGGATGTGAGTTTCTACAAAGCAGCTTTGTTTTGGAACAGGATCATGAACTCTTCTCTCTTGTTGGTAGTGGTACTGTGAATATCCCTGTTGATCTTGGTGGAACTACTGATGGTTTTCTGAACTTGCTGAAAGTGAATGAAGGTCACCATGTGGAGCTAAATTGAGACTGCTGTGTTTAGCCTCCTGTAGCCAGAGAACCAGGTGTGTGTGGGACCCTGCTCAGATGGAGGAGTTCATTCCTCTGGCTCAGTAATAGTACAGAAGAAAAGAAGCAAAGAGAAGATTTCTGTCCAACCTCTGCTGCCTAACATCTGGTAAACGAAGGGTTGGAAAGCGCCTGTGCACTCATGATAGATGGTGTGTTTTTAATAAGCAGCAAGAATTTTGCCAGCTAAATTCTGTCCTCTGCTAACTGTACACAGCACTGTATGTCAGCTCTCTAAATAGCCTCAGCATTTGGAAGACAAAGGAATTGAAAATAAGTGATTGTGCTTCTGGGATATTTCTGGGACTGCATTCAGTGACATTTCAATTGCTCCTAACAGTGGAGTGATTGCTTCCTCTTCTGTGCTCCTAGCACGAGTAAGCCAGTGTGAAAGTGACTTACATTTAATAGGTGAGAGAAGTTCAGGCATGCGAGTGCTAAGAAAAAGAAGGGACAGAGCAATTACTTGTAAGGTCAGCAGGTAGTGGTGGAAGAAGCTCCAGGGTCATCTCTGAGGGGATAGTTGTACACAGACAAGCACCAATAGCGAACCACATGTTTGTGGACTTGAAATCAGTGTAGAAGATTCTTAATATTTGGAGAATCAAATTTTTGGCTCTTTGTTCCTCTGTCCCTTTCTCCATCTCTTTGTCTCTCACTCCTCCTTTCCCCCACTCCTGCTTTTGGTCAGTATCTGCCCAATATATGGTTTTCATTTATCCTAAACAGTAGCTTACGTAGTTTATGACTGTGCAGGCCTCAATTCACTTTATGTCATATGATCTTGGAGGCTGCATAGCTCTAACCTGCCTAATGCGTTGGATGGAAGATCGCATGCAAATTCCAGATACATTGGCACAAGCTGAGGATTCACGACCGCAGCGTTTGATCACAGAAGCTAGTTAACATATGTTAGTCAGCCCATCATCACTGCTGTTACCAGACCAGAATAAAAAAAACTAACTACCCTGCAACCTTCATTTATTTTTAGGGTGACTCAATGCAGCCAGCTCTGGTCTTTAGCACTGTAGTATGAAAGAAGATTGATTATAACCTTCCATATGCAACTATTCAAATAAGCTCTCTCTAACAGGCTTTAACTGATCACGCAGTGGGGCAATCTGGAAGGAGAGAAAGCTCTTGGTGAGCGCACCCTGTCCCACATGGTCAGTGTTCAGTTGTAATGTCTTCCCTGTCCAGATTCAGATTTAAGCTGCTTTTTTTTTTTTTTTTTTTAATTTCAGTGTGTTATTTCTGGCTTCCAACTATTGAGTAAGCTACCTAGCTTTTCCTTCCTGGAGCATATATCTGCCTGGAGAATGATCTGCCTAATTTGCTGTAGTATTACATGTAGTATCTGATATTCTGTACTTAGTAAATAATACTATTCTACACACTATCATTTCAGTTACTGTAGTGAAACCTTTCTCCGTGCCAAACTGAGGCATGATCAGCAAGTTCATTCTGGGGTGGGGTTTCTTTTTGGGGTCAGGATTTATCCAAGACTCACTGTAAATATCACGTAACTCTGGCATCAGGACTGCCTGTCTGGTTGAGAGCGACATTGTCAGGAGATTAGTTCCAAAAGGAGAGAGCTGAGACTGAAGCATTTTGTGGTATGGCCTGGATGGTGAAATGAAGTGCATTCCACGACTGACAGAAAGTAGAGAGGAAAGCCAGCACGTGATACTCCCTTCACTAGACTCAGAGGAATATACTGAATGCCAGAAGGTGTGGCAAACCCATCTAATACAATTCCAATGTGTTCCCGTCTTCTTTTCCTCATAGCCAAGTTGACTTGACTGTTCCTAAGCTGGTTAGATGTTTGCTTGCAGATTCTGAGTCGATATATGGCCTGGCTAAAGGTCCCACATAATATATGGGGTTTTTCATCTTTTGCTTTTTATCATGTGCTCTTGTGTGAGGGAAACAGTTTCTGAAGTGCTGATATTTATCCATCCACATAGATTGGTGAGGCATGTGTGTGTGAAGGCAGGATGCATAGAGAAAGGTTTCACAGTTCAGAGAAAATGAAAAGATTTTGGGCTAATACAGAACCTACTGCTGAGAGTAACAGACAGCACAAATTGCTTTCTCTGGTGTGACAGAAAAGTGGATGCAATCTGAGCCTCTCTTGCATGACCTTGTTTTCATTCAGCTCATGACAGCCAAGGAATATATAGTATATAAATATGGCTTTAACCAGGGTTACTGTTAAGGAATCAGCTTCTTTCTGTAATAACAGAGGAAAGGTTAAACAGGTAAAAAGAAAAAAACATTTTTGAAGATCTTCTGAGGTAGTTATGGTTTTGGACAAACTTACCCTTATGTCAGGGTCTTCTAGGATTCAGAAGGTTTTTTGCCAAAATACTACTACTGTTATGTGATATTTTTGCTGGAATTTCCATGGAAAACAAATGCATATAGGATAAAGATCTAGTTGAATTAAATTAATTCACAAATACAAACACAAATTTATTGCAAGTATTGTGTAGGCTCTGATATCTGCTATGAACAATAACGTAATTTCTTTATTTTTCAGCATTAGTTGAGGTGCACTTAGCAAGACTGAAAGTTCTGTTTCTGAAAAGAACTAAGCCTTTTTACCTGCTTTAAGTACTTGTGTAGGTCCATTGATGTAGGTCTTTTAATATAAATATTGGTGATACAAATTTTTGAATGGAAAATGTGATGTTTATTTTCAAGACATGAAAAATTTCACAGCTAAAACCTGGAATCACTTTCATGGTTTTGTCTCTTTCCTTTTCAAGTGCCTCTGAGTCCACCAGCAAACTTGAAATTTTCTGATGTTGGACACAGTAGTGCTAAGCTAACATGGGATCCTGCTTCCAAAAATGTAAATGGCTATCGTATCATGTATGTTAAAACAGATGGAACAGAAACCAATGAGGTAAATTGTTAGCATCTCTCTTCCCTTAACCAATCTTAGACCTCCCCAAACCTCTGTAATTATTAAGGGTAACTTTTATAAACAAAATCTACCTTGCAAGCTGCAACAAAATATTTCCAAGATAATTCTGAATCTTAGTGCAAGTAAGAGTTTGCCTAGTAGCGAGTAATCATTTGGAGTGGATTATATGTGGGGGGGACAGTACTCTGAACTTCTTACATACCAGAATAGTCATTGCTGGTGCACATAAACTGAAGGAAACTACTCAAGTGAACAATGGTTTGTAGGTACAGGATCTTGACTGAATGTATGATATGGAATGTTTATTCTTGATTCAGTTCAGATAATAAAACTTTTGATATATCATATGTCATGGACTAAAGCTCATTCAGAAAGACTATCTGAAGGCTTTGCCACATTTTCTTGACATTTATTTATATGTTGAAAACTCTCTTCCTAGAAGCATGATTTGGCTTGAACAGACTGGTAAGATGATACCAAGATGTTCCCACTTAGACTCTTGCATTTAATAATTTACTTAATTTGCTTATGCAATATTTAGTTATGCCTTGTTACTGATAGCTTTTAGCAGCATGAATTCTGTGATAGAATGAAAAATGGGATGAAATGTTACTAATACAGGAATCTGAAAAAATACAGAAAAAGTTTAAAAAAATAATTGCAGTAAATGCATTGAATTATTAAAACAGTCCAGATCCCTTACCAAATAAATTGTTATGGATAACTTAGCCTTCCAAGAAAGTCTTTAATAGTAGTTATGTGGTAATCACATTTCTTCTGGAATATATCGGTCTTTCATCCGTACAAGATGGAATATTTGTATTAAAACTGAAGAAACTGTTCCTGAGTTTAGAAGAGAACATACTTGTGCAATTTTTTGTGTCATTTCTTTCTGCTAGGCCCCTTAAAATTGAAATTAGAAATCATTTGACCTCTTCCTATTCATTAACCTTAATATAGATAATATGTCTGTCTGTACTCATCACAATGGTATTTGAACATGTCTGGCTTGTGGTAATATACTTTATAGTGTGAGTGAATGTTCAGTTGGTTTTTATCTACTTCTTAACTTTTTGTTTCTGCCTGTTCAAAGAGCAGGTGGCATTTTTTGTTTGCTCTGCATTTGGTAGCATTTCCCCTGTGGTGCTGAGCTAATGTGACACTGAATAGTTGGACTGATAAACTGTCAGTTTATACAGCTTTGAGTTTTATAACCCTGGGAAAGTCATGTTAACTGGATAGGACCAGATGAAACTCTCACCTTGTCTCTTGACAAATGTTAAACATAATGGTTTATGCCATGATTATCCAAGGTAAGGGACTGGATTCAGTAGCCCAAAAAGTTCCTTCCCGGGATTTCTGTGTTCCTGAACACACAGTGCTGATATGTTTACTAGTGAGTTAAGCTTACTAGGGCTGAATTCTCCTTTTCCCTAGCTTGTCATAAACAAAATTTTCCTTTTCTCTAGTTCATCTATTTTAATTGATTTTGTCAGCTTTTATGGCACTGAATTTATACTTGTTCATAGTTTCACAGAATTTCTCTGCCAATTACATGACATTTTCTTTCTGTATCATTATTACCCAACAGAATTTCAGACACTGATAGTGTAAAGTGTATGATCAATATCTATTGCAAATGATGCTTTCTCTAGGTGGAAGTTGGTCGTGTTTCAACCCATACTCTAGAAAGTTTGACGTCCCTTACGGAGTATACTGTTGCTATTTTCTCCCTGTATGATGAAGGACAATCTGAACCACTTACTGGCAGCTTTACCACAAGTAAGTATTGCTGAACTTCTGAAGACTTTCCAGGAAGAATTTTTATACTTTCTTACTTTACTGGAAAGTAAGACCAGTAACAGCAAATGTCTCTGGCTGTGAATTCAGATATATGGAATGCTTTCTGTTAATTTCATCGGTGTTTTTGGCTTCTTTGATCCCTTATTATGGGGCCAATTGCATCCTTACTTGTGGAAGTAATCCCTTGACATCATGAAAACATCTGTGGATAAGGTTGATTTCTTAATTCTTTCCACAATCAGCCATTTTAAAGCATCTTTTATTGCATTTAGGTAGTAAAGCATTTGTCTCCCCAGTTTTCTGAAGCATCATTCAGTGTGATGGCATTTGTCTCTCCAGCTGAAGTGTGTTGAGTTTTGAATCATATATTTAACCAGGGAACTATCTAGGCAATAAAGGGTAGAACCTTATATACGTACAGAGAAACTGGAACATGAGAAGGAGAAAATATAAGGCATTTAAGGCTTATGTAGTCTGTTTAGCACAGTTATAATTTCTGTAACTGTAGTTCCACATTAAGCAAATGACCGACATTTACTGATGCTTCCCAACATAACAATGGGAAGAGAAGGACTCTGAGGGAGGAAAGAGAAAACATGGAGTAGAAGAGGAAAGGACAACATACATGTACAGAGCAAGAGGTTGATACTTACATGCAAACTGCAAATGGAAGTGTGCACAGAGTCTCTGGGAAGGGCAGAGAGTGCGACCTTGCTTTGAGGTAGAGGAAGAGAAAAGAGTATGGTGTACAGAGCTCTGAGCAAAGGAGGGGGACTGAGGTTGCATGGAGCTACTTCAGTGAGGAGAGGACAAGGAGGCTTGTCCAGTTAAGAGTAGATGAAGAGACGTGCTCCATCATTGTGCATATTCCCCTCCCTCAACTACAGAACCACTTCCCTAAGTACAAATAAGTGTGCAAAGATTTCTGTAGTGACTTTGTTATCTACCTCCCATGTTATACTGTATGTAACAAGCTGCAAGTAAAATTGTACATGCTTGACATTGCCATCTATGCAAGTCTCAGGGAATAATTTACACTCGCTTTTCTTTTGCATATTACTTTGCAGAAAGAGTTCCAGCTCCCCAGCATTTGGAAATTGATGAAGCATCATCAGACAGTTTTAGGGTCAGCTGGAAGCCCGCCTCATCAGATATTGCTTTTTACAGATTGGCATGGATTCCTTTGGAGGGGGGGGAATCTGAAGAGGTGAGTTGCCTTGGCTTTCTGAGGGTGTGAAATTGAAGAGAGAATTCCATTCTGAGGACACCTGTGCTGCAGCTTTTGCTGGTTAAATATGGCCAATTGACTTACAGAAAAATCTGCCCCACTGCAAAGCTCCCTAAACCAAAATCAAACCAATATTCTAGTTTCTTTTTGAAGAGGAAATGAGGAAAGAAGAGCTCTTCTGTGAATAATCAGTCTAATCTGTAGAGTGCCAACTACCATAGAACTAGCATTGCTGCTTGATGCTACTTCAGTTTTTAGAGGTTCATATTTTTTATTTTGCTGCAAAGATAATGATGGTAACTGAGCCAGAGCAGCAATATCCTCACATAAAGCTCCATATTTGTCTAATGTGCTGGCCACAGTAAAATTGGCTGTGAAGCCTTAGTCACATAAAATTACAACATGTAGTTAATTTTTATTGTTCCTCTATTCCTCATTATGGTTCTTTCTCTTTTTCCCCCTCATGCTGTATTTTTTGCTCTAGGCCCTTGTGCATCTTCTCCATAGTGCCATTTTCATCAGTCTGATTTTTTAAATGATTTTTCATCCCTTTAGCTTTTCCTGTTTTATTCTTTTTTTCCAAGTAGAAAAAGACAGACACTTTCTCTGCCTTTCCCAAATTTTAATCTTTTGTAATCTGTCTCATTTCCCTTTTCCCTTTCTTTATTTACTTATTCTTTTGGCTTCTTCTTTAATGACTCTCAACTCTCATCTTGCTCTCTTGGCATCAGCACTGTGAAGAGAGGTCACATCTGCAAACTGTTTATCTGGGTACAGAACTCAGTGGGGAAGATGACACTTTCCACCTGGCCTTAGGTTTCATGCATCATTTTGTCATCCATTAGGGCAGAAAGCAGCTTAGGTTATGTGGCATTTTTTCTGTAAATTTAGCTTAGCCTGATTCTTTCCTCCCTTTCACCTAGCAAGACGTAGTCATGCAAGAAAGAAAGAAATTACAGGATTGAACAGGGAAAAGAAGGAGTTGGCAGATGAGTGAGTGGACATGAGTGCATTTTCTCCTGCAGCAGATGAACTGATTTGTTTCTGTTTAAGTTCCAGTGAGTAGCTGTCAGTGAATCCCTTTAAGCCATGTGCATTTTTAAGTGATATTTATGATATCTGTGTTCTTTGAGTGTGAGATTAAATGATCAAGAATTATTTGAACTGTTAAGGTTCCACTTGTTCATTGTATTCACTAAGAATTGCTGGAGGACCTAATATTTTAGTACGTTGAAATATTAAAAATACCCAAGCTGCTTTCTTGTTCTCCTTGCATGACCTCTCTAATGGGGTCAGGCCTAGGATAGCCTCCAGGCTGTTGCCTCTCTAAGCTTCTTTCCCAGCTAAGTGATCAGTCATGCAGAAAAATGACATGCACTCCCTCTGTCTTTCTCCCAAGACTCAACTTGCCAGTTAGCTGAGTGGGGTCAGGGGGCAGTGGTGGGAATTACACACATCTCTGCTTACTTCACCCACACTGCTAGTGAGTGAGGAGCGTTTAGTGGGGTGTTAGTGGTAAAAAGCCAGAATAAATTTTAGAGTGACCTTTTATTTCTAGGTTGCAGTAGAGAATGCATGCTGTTATACTCGTGTGCTTGTTACTTATTCTTGCTTCTGTTATTTGTCCTCTCTGCTTGAAAGTTCAGCAATTTGTGGGGGTTTTTTTGTAGTCTTCTCTGTGGGGTAAAATAGCAAGGAGTGGAGAGTCATGGAAGTTATGCTTCAGAAAGTATTCCATAGTTATGTGTGAGATAGTAACTATGTATAGATATTTTATAATGATTTGATACACAACTAGAGGCTCTGGGGAACTGGAAAAGAAGGTATTACTTATACCTATTTAGTATACAGCTAGACTCACTCAAGCTTGTTTCTGAAATTTTCCCAAGAAAATCTGTGCCAGAAAGTGTGTAGCATGGAATGCCTAATTCATTACTTGATAGTTGTAGAAGGCATGGCCCCAACTTGTTTCTTTCTGTTTTTGTTTTCTGTATCTGAGTTCAGAAGGTCTGTGATTGTTTTATGGGTCCCTCTTCCCCATGACCAACTCAGGAAATCTCCTGTGGTAATTGAAAGAATAACGTGTGATTCACTGTTTATGTTAACTGCTGTAGTAGATTTTATGCAGCTCATATCAATTTTTAAATTTCTATTATATGTCTTACTTTGATTCTTTGTGTACAATAGCCACATTTAAAAATTTGCCAGTGTTAACCTATAAAAAGGTTGTTTTACTGTAGTATCTGTCTATGTAACCTAAAAGCTATTCCCGAAACTAGTCAGCCATTTCACCAAAATTACTGCTTAGGCTCCTTGTGTTCTGTTGCTTTACTGTCCCTTTAGCTCCAACTCCTACCCATCTGTTGATCCCTTTCAATAAAATACATGAAACACACAAAAATCTGAAGTGAAACCTTCTGCTTACAGTTAACATTGCACATGTTAATCTTCTGCTTCTGTCATAGGTAGAAATAAGGACAATTGCTATTAAAAACATCACACCATATAGCAAACTTCTCAGTAGCACATCTCTAATCCTCAAGTTTGCAGCAAATGTTCTTTCAAGTTACATTCAGATGTGTGGAACTGTAACTCAGATTATAATTCTGGTATAGAAACAGCATTTTTTAAGGCTGTGGAGATGCTGAATGCATTTGTCATAACAGTGCTTGAATGATAGAAATGTGGATGAAAGTTAATCTACCCTGTTTTGTTGCTTTCATTGATGAATGATTTGGATTTTAGTGATTTTCAAATGAAATGCATACGGTCAGCTTTAGTAATTAATTAGTTGTGGGTAAAAGTGCAAGACTACACATGGAAATAATCAAGCTAGCCACAAAATACTAAATAAATTTTAAGTATTCTTAACAGTGTTTTTTCCAGATGTACTCTGTGATATTTTTTATTTCAACATAACTAATAAATTCTTTGGGCAGATGTAAGTGTAGGTTTCATATATTTTAAAGAAGAATCCATTTTCCTTCTTTCATTTCAGTCAATTCATATAAATTAATCAAATGCAGAACTGATTTTCTTTAATCTTGCTGTGTTACTTAGGTTGTCATAAATGGAGACACAGACAGTCATGTTATTGAGGGTTTGTTGCCCAACACAGAATATGAAGTTTCTTTGCTGGCAGTTTTTGATGATGAAAGTGAAAGTGAAGTTGTTGCTGTTCTTGGAGCTACATGTAAGACAAACTCTTGACTAATTTTTAGAGACATTTAAGTGATTTAAATTTAATACATATATCTTATATTTAAAATATAGTCCATCTTTGGGTAGCTATATTATTGAAGTATGTGGTGGTTTAGCACCAGGGCTTTGCTGACTGTATTATTTGCTTATTTAATATTATGTGGTAGATGACATTGAATCAAAATGATGGTTTGACTCCCCATCTGAGCTGTAGTATTAATAACCTTTGGATCTGGGTAAATATTCTTCCATCCTATGTTTCAATATTTAGTCTTTGAGTAGGGTTCCTTATGAGAAGATGTATTAGATTTTTGGGGGGGTTAAAGTAACTAATTTACAAGAATTTTATTTGTTTGCCATTTACAGTATACTCTTTTCTTTCTTATTTATGTAATTTATACTCACTAGAGGTGGATTCACTCTTGACTGAAATAGTAGTCCAAAAAGCTTACACAGGCATCCTGTGACATTAACATGGAATAACAAAGATAAAACTTGAAAATCACATACAGTGTATTTTATAGTTCATAATCGAAACAGTGGCCAGTGTTTCAGGTAGATTGCTCTATCCATTCTCTTTTTATGGATAATGACTTGGTTAAGTAAACAACTATATTTTTCATGTGTAAATTAAAAAAACTTATTTGATTCTTAGTAATTTAATTGCAGGCTTAATCTTGGCCCTTCTGCTAAGAAGCCCTTATGCATCCAGATGATGGTGATGTAGTCCAGTGTTGCTGAGTGTACTTTCTGTTTTTTACTTGGACAGAAGTGAAGCACCCTTAAAAAGCTTTCAATTTAATTAATCTGACAGCCTTAATAAATGATCAAAGTGGAAGTCATTATGCAGAATTCAGCCAGAAATGTGGGAAACTATATGCATTCTTATGTAATTGTACAGTTTATAATTATGTTTTAGCTGTAGATCTAAGTGCTAATCGTGCAAATATATGTGCCTAAAGTAAACTAAATTAATAGTTCCCTTGTAGTCCCTGAAATGCCTGAAGTGTGTGGGATACTTGTAGGTGTGAGCACATAGTTTCATTGTCATAGTTAGAAATACAAGATAAATACTATGACTTCCATGTCTTGCTGAATTGTTGGTGAGCTGAGTATTGTTTTTCAGTTGCAAGGACTACCACAATACCTACCACGGTGACTACTACCAGTACCACAACTTCTAAGCCCACCACAGCAGGTAAACAGAGCAAACATCAACAGTTTAAATTCTGAATGCAAAGAGCTGAGGCTCCCCACAAACACACCCAGATCTAGGGGCAGGAAGCTGTGATATTACTGAGGATCTGATAACCCCAGTTCCTGATGGTCCCTGTGGTCAGCACACTGCCATGGCAGATCTTGTGGAGGTGCAGACCCGGGGCAAGGGACATCACTGGTGAAAGGTGCACACCGTCACGCTCCTGCACCACCCTTTGCGTGTGGCCGGCTACCTGCACGTGCCATGTGTGGATGAGGAGCTGCCTGTAACACAGTGTAGGGACTCTGAATCATATCAGCGATATTACATAGGAATACAGAGCCTAATTTGGAAAATTCATCTTTCTTTTCTCTTTCCCTTTATAAGTACGAGCTTGGAAACTCTTGAGAATTCTCTTTAGTTTTGAGTGTTCTGTTTGTTTTCCCTGGAATTAGAAAACTGACTTATAAAGAACAACAGTTCCGGATTTTTTCTCTTCTGTAGCATTCTAGCTGCAGTAGAGTTTTGATTATTCTGAAGCTCCATAAGACGAGTAATATAAACAAAGCAGATGGGGTAATATATGCTAATGGCAGCATAGGATAACTATTATTTTATTAAATGGTTAAAGTTTTTATGTTATTGAGTCCAAGTATGACTGAACTATATGGGTTTCCTCCGCCCATGGATCTACAGACCCACGGTGACTTCAGTAGAGCTTGCAGCTACTTGGTGATAATTAGCACAATTTTAAATCTAAAATTAGAGTTGAGAAAATATTAATTAAATATTTTTGGCTTTAGTTTTTCGAACAGGAATCAGAAACCTTGTTATAGATGATGAAACAACCTCAAGTCTGAGGGTAATATGGGACATTTCAGATTACAACGTTCAGCAGTTCAGAGTGACCTATCTCACTGCGAAAGGTGACCGTGCTGAGGAAGCGGTAAGAATGGTCTGTATGGGTTTTGTGAATGGCTTCATCAGCTTGAAAAGTTTTTTTAATAATTGTTAAGGCATGGTCTCTCCTTATGGCACTCCTGTTGCAATTAGTAAAAGATCAATGTTTGGTATTACTGTAAGATTGAACTTCAAAGTTTTAATCATATAGCACCTGTTGCACTGCAGACAACAGCAGTCAAATGTAAGATCAAGGCCCAGTCATGCAGATGTTTGTCCTGTTTTTCCTGTATTTTAAAATTTGTCTAAGTTTTGGGGATCTTTTTTGTTCATTGTTTTTGTGATTTTTTTTTTTTTTTTTTTTTTTTTTTTTACTCCTAGGCCTTTTTCTACCCTGAGATTGTGTTTTAACAACTCTTAAATGTTTGTACAGAACAATCTTAAGTAATTTTTTTTTCCTTTAGCAATTTTGCTCCTTCTCTAAAATTCTAATTTTATGCTAAAGCAATGTAATTAAAGTTCAAGTGCAGAGTTTTCATACTGCTTGTTAACCTGAACATGTCACAATAAGGACAGCACATTTTAATTTAAATGTCTAAGAATATTATTTTTCCAATACCATGGGATGATCAAAATTAAAATTGTCTTACACAAAACAACTTTCTGGTGATCAAGATTTTGGAAAATATTTGAAAGAATGAAGAGTACTACATGTACTCTTTTGTGTGTATAGCAAATAATTAAAAAAAAGAAGCCCTAGCTGTATTATTTTAGGATTTCACAATTTTTGAGTTAATTTCAGAGTTCTGTGAGGCTGAGTGCTTTTTTTTTTTTTTTAAAAAAAAAGGGAAAATCTTAGTATTGCAGTGCTTGGTTTCCACAAAAACTAAGTTATAAAATTTTGAGCTAGTTCTATGTAGGTACATTTAAGAGATTAAATTGTATAGTTCGAGGTTATTTTCTTAGTAAATAGTTCAGAATGCAAAAGTATTCCCTGTATCTTTCTCCTTCTGTCTGTCATGTGACTGACTTCTGTTCATCGACAGCTATATTGAACATATGGGATATTCTTTTTCATGTCTAGCAGTTGACATTTTTAGCCCTATATCAATAAAAAATATTAAAAGGAGTTAGTTGAATAATCTTTTTTCTAGAAAAATACGAATCAGTCTTTTTTTCATTTTGGTTTCATTCATCTTTTATGCGACCTTGATAGAAAATTACTTTTTTAGCCATCTCTATCAGTTATAATCTGAAAATGAACTTTCAACATAGTGGTTTCCTTTTGGACTGGAAAACATGCTTTATGAATTTACCTCAACTATATGATAGTATTGTATATGATATGTTGGCAAACTTGCACAGCATAATGGCACAAATTGTACTGTTCTTCTGACAATAACGCAAAGTTTCTGAAATTCACATCCCAGATTTACTGTTTCTGCTCTGGGAAGCTTAATCAAATTCAGTTGGATGATATAAATGTAGTTCTGTTTTAGTATTCAACAGCCATTATTTTAAAAGGAAATTAAAACTGTAGAAAATGTATTAAAATTCTGGCTATCAGAAGGATATTAGAGTCGACTCAAAAGCTCATTAAAAATTATAAAATTGTAAGATTAGGTAGGTATCTTGACTGTAATTCTGCAAATAATTTAATTTTAAGTACACTCTCAAGTATTATTTTTGGTCACAATTCAGCAAACAAATAACCATGTGTTTCATCTTTGAAATTAATAATGTGCATAAATACTTTACTGAATAAAGAATGATGTAAGTTTATATTTAAAATTAAGCACATTCTAACCAGAAGGAATGTATTTTATCATGTGGCTTTGAGCACCTGAGAGGTGCAACACAGATGTCAATAAAATGACACAGATGTTCAATTTTTAGGGGAGTGTTTATATGTTGAAGTACATTTCTTAAGCAGAACCCAAAAATTTTGTGGAATTTGGGTTTAAATATTCTATAGCGTGACAATTCTGCGGTGGATGCTTAAGTTTTTTGGCTCTGATTTCAGTGATATAAATTTCAGTTACTCCTCCCTTTCCATAGAAATATTAATAAGCTTTTTAATCCTTGATGCAATTGACTGAAAATCAAGGACTGGAAAACGTAATAGAATACTTTTCACTATAGAAGGCTCAAGCCCTAAACTGCATCTGTGTTCTTGGGTGTGCTGTATGTACTGGAAGGATCACATTATTTTTCTTCCTTAAAGCCAAGAATGTTTCTCACTGCTGAAAACTATATTGCTCTGTAGAAGATCTCTGATGAGCACATGTGGAAAAGAGAGAGTTCTCAATGCTTGCATCCCCTCTCCTAAAACCAAAGTTGGTTGTTCTTTCTTCAGAAACTTGGTTTGTGTGTTTTGAGTACACGTGTGGAAGAGTTTAGCATGAGAATCTTTCACGCACATGTATTTAGATGGTTTTGTCCAGTTTTGATCAATGAATGAAGTACTTTTTTGACAGGTCTCAACACCTGGGTGTACTAGATTAATTTCCTTCTGTGTATCACTTGCGAAAATTAGAAGTAGTTTGAACGTATCCTGGAGCATTAAAACTGGTGAGAGCTTTCTCGTCTTCAGAAAATTTTGCTCTGCCATCATCATGCACCAGTCTTCTTTGAAACAACGAAACACTTTTAGGCTCAGTTTCTGCCTTTTCCCCTTGACTTTAAAGGGCTTATAGGTCTTTCAACTTCTTGCTAAATATGTGTGGTTGCTGGCTCAGGTGATAGATTCACACAATGGATATGGGCCAGGGAGGGTCCAAAATATGAGGTTGGACCTTGGGAATGTTGCTTCCAACAATGTCACTTCAGAGCACAGGTCTGGTGCAGGAAACATAGGATTGGTTTCTCTTTCTTACCTTGTCATGTGCTAGATAGCTCCCATTCAGGCTTTGGAGACTCTCTGAGATTAAAATTTTACTGACAAGTTGAAAGATTGCAAGGCTTTACTTGGGCACCTCTAGCACCACTATTGTGATACTAGTTTTTGAGGCTCTGGATAAAATACAGTAATCGATTGAAGAGTTTCAGAAATAGCTGCTTATAGGAAACCTTGTACATATTAAAAGAAGCAGTGCTTAATTCAGCAGGTTGAAACATTTGTTCTGGTGCACCCAAAACTCTCTGGAGGGATTTCCACAGCTTCTCTCCTTCTGCTGAGTTGCCTGGTTGGACTTCTGCTCCAGATCTTCCATGTTTCATGGCAGTTTGGGATTCCTTGCTATTTGTGGGATGTACTCCTACTTCCTCTCCTAAATAGCTACGTTCATTTCCTTGTCCCCAGTCTAGATGCAGATGGGACAAACATTCTTGCTTGCTCAGTTCATGCTTCCAGATCTCCTGAATTAATTTTCCTATCTCCCAGGGAAGGGTGATTTTCTGTCCCTGAAGAACATAACAATCAACCTTTATTAATGGGCATAGCTTTGGACAATCATATTCATGTCAAGAATAAATACAACAAGATGATTTGTCTCTACAGTTTGTTTTTTAAGTACTAACCATCCACATACTAGTGGTTTATGGAGCTGTAGTGGCTCATAGGTTTAATATAAAATGTGTTATCCCATAGGCACAACCTCCTTTATATTTTTCTCGGGTATAATTAGTAGATCTGTTAAAGGGGTGGATAATTTAATTATTTTACCATAGAACATCAGAAATATTTAAAAATGCAAGCTATACAGCAGTACTAGTGGAATGTGGTGTCAGAGATCATGTAAGATGTAAAAAGGTTTTGGTCCCAGGCATTAAGCTTGATTGTTTCTGGTTTTATGACCATCCAGGTAATGGTGCCTGGGAGACAAAACACACTTCTGCTTCAGCCTCTGCTGTCTGATACAGAATACAAAGTTACCATCACTCCCATCTATTCTGATGGGGAAGGAGTCAGTGTCTCAGCTCCAGGCAAAACTCGTAAGTACAAACTTTCTGCTTGTCTTTGGCCAGGATATGCATGAAGAAAGGCTTACCCTTTTGGCCTTTTTTCCTTGACTGTAGTAATGTGTTTCAGTATAAATGTGGGCTTATTTTACATGACTTACATGACTTGAGCTTTTATATTAAACTCAGTTAATTTATTTATAAACAATGGGTTGCTTCTAATTGATGAATTGTATGTTACATTCAAATACTGTGAGTTTGCAGAAACTTGTTGAGTAATAAAGCTGGTAAGTCCTTGATAGATAGCCCACCAAGGACCAGCCAACTAATGTAGAAAATAAAGTAAACAGTGTCTGCTGGGATAGTATCAAACCAACCATTATACTCGTAGATTTTCTTTTGTGTGAGATCATTACTTCCTAAAGGTCATTTGAAATGCTGCTGAACTTTTTATGTGATTGCGTTATCTCTAGAGTTCTGAACAAGCACCAGAAGATTACTCAGCTGTAGCTTAAGTTTCCTCTCTACTGTATATTGGCAAAAAATCATCTCATTGTGCACAGCTAGTCATGATAGTATAATTTTATTAAATTATTCTCCTAATTTACATATTTTCTGCCTAAATTGAAGTGCTATTTGTGCAGACACTTAAATCACTTGTAAATCATTCCTTTCATTTCATTTGAAAGTGTTAAGTATTCACAAGAGCATGATATATACATTAAAAACTAGTGCACTTGAATTGAAAGAAACTATGTAAATAAAAGATAATTATCTCTGAATTGTCTTACATTTTTAAAAAAATGTAGGGACAAAGTTGGGAATTAATTTGAAAACTCATTGTTAGTTGAACAAAGTTCGTAATTAATCCTTGGTATAACTTGGTATAACGTTCTTAAATATATCAACATTATTCCACTGATGTAATGCCAAAGATAAATGTGATTAAAGGCTTTCATCCTGGCAATTTACCTGTAAATCTGAGAGTACTGGGTATCGCACTATTTTCATGTGCATGTCTTGAGTTTTATGCGTGTATTTGTATGAGATAAACTTGTAAAAGCTCAGTTTGGTTTCCTTTTAGTACCCCTGTCTGCTCCTAGAAATTTACGTGTCTCAGATGAATGGTACAACAGACTACGTATCAGTTGGGATGCCCCGCCATCGCCAACAATGGGTTACAGAATTGTCTACAAACCTATCAACAGTGAGTTTTTAAACTGGGTTTTTTTGGTCATTTGTTTTTGACTGTACAATATCTTGATATCACCTTTTGCTGAATTTTGTACTTAAATCTAACAGTTGCAGTTACAGCCTTGAAAGTGCTATGAACTTAGGTGTCTCAGGTTTTGAATATAAAAGTTTCATAGTCACAGAGTGATGCAGGCTGAAAGGGATCTTTGGAGGTTGTTTGGTCCAACTCCTTTGTCAAAACAGGGCCAACTTGGAACAGGTTTTGCTGGACCTTGTCCAGTTGAGTTTGTAATATCTCCAAGGATGGAGATTTCAAAACCTCCCTAAGCATCTGTTCCAGTTTTTGACTACCTGCACTGTGAAATTGTCTTTCCTAATATCTAATCAAAATTTCCCGTGTTGCAAATTTTGTCTATTTTCTCTTACCACCTTACTGTTTGCCTCAGAAGACATTCCATCTCTGTCTTCTCTACCTGCTCACATTAGGTAGTTGTAGACAGCAGTAAGATTCCTCCTTAGACTTCCCATCTTAAGGCTGATCAAACCCAACTCTTTCAGTCTGTCCTTTCATGTCATTTTACCATGACTCACTCTGTTTCTTTCAGAGACTACCTTTGCTCTCTTCCTGTTCCTCTCTTCTATGTTCTCCTACTCTTCAACTTATCTCCCTTCACAATACAAAGTTTTAGTTTCTTTGACTTTTACTCCCACTCTACACCTCCCAAATACTTCACATTTTATTCATTGCCCATTTTGTCTGTGCTGCATTCTTTGCCCACCTGCACATTGCAGCTAGACAAAACACCCAAACTCCAAATTTCTTTAGAAAAATATGGTCCTCTATTGAGAGTAAAACACAAATGTGTGACCATTAAGGGACTAAAATACTGTCCAAAGACTGTTGCCTGGTTTCTGAAGTGTATCCAGAACAACTGAGAGAGGTGACAAAGGAGTTGTTTGCAGTTTTGATTTGTGAAAGTTTTATTCTTTTCTATTTTCATTACCATTTTTGCACAGTGTTAAATGATGCTGTTGTATAAGAACCCCTTAGGGACTGTATTGCTGGCTGGCATCTGCTGTCCCCCCTGTTGGTCCTGGCACACCATCAAGCTGAGGAGATCTTTGGCTGCCTATTTAGGGCAGTAGTAAGTCACTGAAGCAGAACAAAAGGGTCTTAACAGATGCCAGTGTCTAACCCTGCCCTAATGAATCCCACTGCTGAATTTCCCAAGTGTGTTGTGGCTTCTATCTGTGCAAGGACTGAGCAGAGTGTCTTTGTTTTTGTGTGTGGTAAAAAAGAAAAAAAAAAAAGGCAAGAAAAACAGCAGTAACTTTAGGAGCACATGTAATTTTGGATGTGTCTTAAGATTTAACTACCTGCTAATTCAATGGATGAGCAAATGATTTTCTTATTTATTTAATTTTTTGCAGTTCCTGGTCCTGCATTGGAGACCTTTGTAGGGGATGATATTAATACCATTCTCATTCTAAATCTCTTCAGTGGAACGGAGTACAGTGTTAAAGTATTTGCTTCATACTCAACAGGCTTCAGTGATGCCCTAACAGGCGTAGCCAAAACCTGTAAGAATGATTTCATGCTGTTCAGATCTCTTCAGGCTGTTTTTCGCTATAGCTATGGCTTTGTGCAGTTTCCTGAATAAATTTTCACAT
Source organism: Strix aluco (assembly GCF_031877795.1). Lineage (NCBI taxonomy): Eukaryota > Metazoa > Chordata > Aves > Strigiformes > Strigidae > Strix > Strix aluco. Next base: position 14,243,056 of record NC_133931.1, on the reverse strand, counting down.
GGAAGACTTTCTCAGCTGTGTGCAAATTGTTTTCTTGAAATAAAAGTCTCTTTATCAGACTATATCAGGCTTTAAAATAATCTGCTGGACATTAGCAAGACAGGGATCATAAAGCAGATATTATTATTTATCAGCGAAACATATTTGCCTAGTAGTAGATATAAATCTCCTTAATGGCAAGTCTATTTAGGTTTTTTTTTCTAGCTCCATATATATAATATGATTTAGTTTTTATCAATATAAAGCTCAATTTTAAATCAGATTTTGACAGAAACGTTGGCTTATAATGATATTTTTATACTTACTTGTAGTAACTGAATTTTTAGCAGTGTTCATTATTTAGTCTTAATCAAATTGTTCAATCAAAAATTTCCAAACTTTTGGTCTAAAGATTCACTTTTTTTTTCCTTCCTCTCACGGATTTTCTTGACATTTTTTTATGCAGCTTTTGAAATTATTTGTTAACAATAAATCTGCACAAGTGTTTCACTATAATTCTTCTGTCATTTTTTCTTGTATGTCTTACTAGAGGCGCACATCTAATTTTGTGGTGTTTAATTTTCAGTGTACTTGGGTGTCACAAATTTGGATTCCTATCAAGTCCGCATGACTAGTCTCTGTGCTCAGTGGCAGCTTCACAGACATGCTACTGCATACAGGATAGTTATAGAATCGCTTGTTGGTAAGTTACTAAATCTTTCAATATGCAGCTACAGCCTAACCCAGGGAATTGAATTGCATAAGTTAAGAAAATGTATGCAATCAAACATGTAGACTGGCTCCTGAAATTCTGGAAATGATGGACAGAAGAGAGTTGTGTACACATTGAAAGTTTCAGGAGTAGAAGTAGCTTTCCTGTCCTTTTATATCAAACAGATGTTGATAACTTGTCCTTTCTATGGGAGTGAGTTTTATCTGTCAGTAGAACCTAGGTGAGTACTTGAGTTTTTCACTGGTTTGAGCGACAGAAAATGAATAAAGGATGAACTGAATACACCTAAGATTGTAAATAAGTCATCAGTGATAGCTCTGTAGGATTAGGATGGACATGAAGGGTAGGGAAAGCTCTGATTGAATCCAGACCGTGTTCACAGAGTCGGAACAGCATCCAATTTTGTCTGTTCTTATTCCGTTGATTGTTAATTATAGCTTGTAGTAATGTTACTCATCTGGATAAACATGAGATATTTTTATGTGGCAACACATGGTGTCTTGATGCTTTTAGCACTGACTGTGTAGAAGGTGAATTACAGCCTCTTCCATCTCACTGATTCTCAGGTGTAGCCAGAAGAAGTTATGGACGAGTCACTATTTGTGCAGACTAACTCTTATCCTCAGTAGACATCAGTGATGTTTTAAATGGTGACAAATTAAAAGTTTGGATAACTTGAGAGAAGGGCAGTTAATAACATTTAATGGGATCTATCAAAGGTATCATGAAAAATAATACTAATTTGGTTTCAAAAAAATAATGACCTTTCTGTGGAATGGCAAATGGATGGTGATACGCTTTATTCGAAGGCCTGGAATACAGACAAGCTGTTCAGAAAGCAGAGATCTTGGCTGGCACAAGACAGCACAGATTTCCTTCTCATCTGGGAGCTAGCCAACATTCTGCTTTCATCATCTAAAACTGCCAGATTTGTTTTAGCTGAGCCAAAAGGGCCTAAATGTGAGTAGAATGAGCTAAAGTGTGAACAATTGCTTCTTATTAACATCTATCATGAAAAGTTTTGATTGTCAGATTGGGTGCGTGTCTCATTCAGGCAGTGATCAATTACTTTTATACTAATGTAACACCTCCTGATGCGCATCAGGTGTTTTTTCCTTGGCAGGAAATGACTGTTTGGCATTTCTGGTATATACTCTGTAAAATGTGAGATCAGTTGCTTGTATTTCACTTCTTTCTGCTACAGCTTATGAATTGTGCTGAAGGTTTTCTTATTATTATTAAAATATGCCTTATGCTATTTCCAGTACCTGGGCTTTTTCCATTGTCAACATGTTTTCCAGTTCAGAATTTAGCAGAATTAATTCTGGAATCCTGTAAATACTATTCCTTAACCAACTTGTTAAGTGGTTACTAGTCAAAGCTGGAATACAATATCTAATTCAGTTTCTCTTGCAATTACTAAGCGCATTACATACTCTGAGAACCAGAGACATAGACAAAGGATGCCATAGAATTACATAATGCAACAATTACTCATTAGACTCTGATAATTTAGGGCCAGATCCAAAGCCCATTGATGACAGCGTTAGTGTTTTTTATTAACTTCAGTGCATGGGGTGAAATTAATCTTTTTTCCTGCAGATGTCTGACACATTCCTCAGCTCCTACTTAATATGAAGGATGAAATGTTACAGAGACCTCTGCACAGAGGTGAATTTCCAGATATAAGGCAGCATGTAGTTTATTAATTTATGCCAACCACTTGCCCTTCATCTGCTGTCATGTCCCCTTCTTATTTCAGACTTAAATTACATTATTCAGTAAAACAGTAAAGGAATGTTTTAATGGCTTCTTTTATAATTCCAGATGGGAAAAAGCGAGAAGTAAATCTTGGTGGAGGGACGCCTAGACATTGTTTCTTTGAGCTGATGCCTGGAACTGAATATAAAATTAGTGTTCATACACAGCTTCAGGAGATAGAGGGCCCTGCTGTAAGCATCATGGAGACAACCTGTGAGTAAAATAGAGCAGAGTTCGGCCAGCAGAGAATGCTTGATTGCTTCTTGTGTTTTGCCCTTTGCCAACAGATGCGCTGTTCCTAGGCAGTTTCCTTTAGCGGAGTTTTTAATTTTTCAGCTACTTTGTGACTCCTGAAATGTAAACCAATACGTCTTGCTAACAATTTTTTTTTTCTTCATCTTGCTTTTCGTCTTGCTGACTTTTATGGTAACACCACAGAGGTGCGGGATTCTTACACCACTGCTGTGTCTTACTTGTGAAGTCACATTCACTGACTGTATTGGACTTCTTAATGAGAATGAAATAGGGAGGATAGCTTTAGCTTTCTTCATAAAAAGCCCCACTAGGGGATACTCTGAAAATCTGGGACTTTGGGGAAAAAAAATCCAGTAAAATTAAGCAAACAGAGAAACAGAGGAAGTTTTATAACCTGCAGCTCTTGTTATTTAGTAAAATTTCACTACTGTCTGAATAATTTACAGTTAAATGAGACCTTAATACCCAGTCTACTTATGTATTTTAAAACAAACCAACCAACCTTTTTATTATTATTCTCAATAACACAGGAAAAAAAACCCCGCACAGCTGCTTATGAAGGCAAGATCCTCTCATGAATTCAAAATACTGCAAAACAAAATACAGCATGAATAGAGTGAATATTTTATTATCTTTCTTTCTTCAAGCCCACTTTCAATCTCAGTGATACCCTTCTTCTCATACTATATTACTATACACCACAATGCTGTTACCCTTCTCTAAGGGTAGGTAACGTTTATAATTTTTCTCTTCAAGTGAACCCTCCCACACTTATGGTTTCACATAGGAAAAACTGGCACCAGTGCATGACTCACTTCTCACTTTTCCAGGGCTCATTCTCAGAGCAGTGAAGAACAAGCCAAGCTTCTCTGGCTTTTTGGAGGAATGGATTTTGTGTGCTCTGCAGTTCAGGGAGTTAGGAGACATAAGGAAGAGCACACCTTGGTTTACATGTCCATTTGAGAAAGATAGTTTGTGATGCAGACAAATTATTGTATCACCTCAGATGAAAACACTCTTCAGGGTGACCTGTACCTCTCTGGTGCTTAGAGAGCAGTCTTTCAAGTCATCTTAATGCAGTTATGACCCTTTCTAAATGGGTCTGGTCCTGGTCTGTCTGTGGCCATGGAGGTCCAGGGCATTAGTTTCTTGTAGGTGTTTCTGAGTCTTGGTGCTTTCTCTTGTTGTTGGGGTTGGGAAAACCCACATCATTTGCAGTGGGAGTCAACTTGGATGTGGACATGAGACTTGTTACGAATCCTGTTTGCACTAATCCTTCCCAAAGATACGTGCCCTTTCTGAAGTTGTCGTATCTAACACTATCCATTGTCTATAAACATAACATATAAATAACAAGTATAGTCTTACTTGAAGGAATGATGTTCTGTCACCTGTGGCTTCTTATGCTAATTGCATTGAAAAAAATTGGAAAAAATGCCCTTGAATGAAAGCGGAAGGTTTTCCTCAGATGCACTTGTGGAATTCAACATATGTGCATGTTATCTCTGAGAATTCAGCCAAGACTGTATTGAAAGGCACAAAATGAAGCTCTTGCATTCAGCAAAGCTGTCAATCAGTGATCATGTATTCAGTGAGGTTTCCGGGAGGTTGTCATTGCAAAGCTTATTTTCAGGAGAAGGATGAGACAGTTTTCAGAAATTCCATATAGTAACCTTAGTAGAAATTGCTGCAGGCAACAAATCCACAGCCCTGTAGAGTTGTGGTTGGAACTGCATTTCTAGCTGGGTCAGGGTCTTCCACCAAAGTCAGGAAAATCTTAATCAGGGCAGGCTGTGATCTGCTCTGAGTGCAGGCACTGGTTTGCTTTTGTACCATTTCTTTGTATTTTGGATTGCAGGACTAATACCTTCTTCCTTCAAGGCTGGGTAGAGACCTACTTTCTGTGACTAAGGACTGATTGTGGTCAGAAAGGAAAAGGACACTGACCTTTTACAAAATGAATTATGGATACTAGGTCAAGAATAGGGCTGTCACATAGTCTACTACACTGGGGAAACCCAAAAAGGGGCAATTCCAATAGTAATTCAGTTGTATCTTTGGATTATTCACACTGAAATGCAGCCAATCAATTGCTCTGTAATAATACTATCCTTTTCCAGGTGGTCAGTAGAGGAGGACATTACATGCACATGTTCGTCTGCATTTCTCTCCAATTGCATAACTAGTTGATTACAGATAAAGAATTTTAAACATGGAGATGAGTAGAAAATGCTGTCTTTAATATGGATAAAATATATTGGGCTTTTAAGTATTTTTAAATATTCTTTCCTTTTATCCTCCAGTACCATTTCCAACTCAACCTCCAACAACACCTTCAACACCACCTCCACCACCTACAATTCCTCCTGCAAAAGAGGGTAAGTGCTGCATGTATGGTTTTATAATAATTTTAAGGTGTTGATGCAATGTTTTTTATGCTTCTGACACTATTGTAGACCTGTGGGGATCAGATTTTGAAATACATTTGTTACAGTGACACTGTTAAGGCAGCTGGTTTAAATTTAATGAGCCAGAAATCTGGCATCATTATTGTATTGCTGAAATTTGCAGAAAGGAGTGTTAATATGTGTGAAATTTTCTTTTTCCAGAACTCCTAAACCATACATATTTTGCAATTAAAGCAGACGTCCTAGGGTAATTAAACTTCTAAAGTATGATTTCTAAAAATATGTCTACTTTAGGTAATGAGAAAAGTGTTGGCAATGTTCTCTTCTCTCTTTAAATCTTCCTTCTATTTATCATTTGAACACATAGTGTTTTGTACAGTCTCATAAATATTTCTGTGAGGGAAGCATTATTGCTGGAGACTGACGGTCAAATCAGTCAGCCTGAAGTCAGTGGACCAAACGGGTGTATAATAATTGAGAAATTTACAGAAAATTAAGTCCACACCTTGTGTGTGTGTTTTAGAACTGCATAGCAGCAGATGTTTGGGGGTTTTTTTAATCTAAGGAGTAATCAACAGAAAACAAGAAATACAGGTACGTATCTTTCTGACCCATTCTCTGGATTTAGATGAACATTTTTCTTTGAGATGAAATATGTTGAAAAACATAACTTTTCTCTGAGACTGTTTGTTTTTAACCCCAAGCAATAGACTTGGATTCTGTAGTGTGGAAGGTTCCCAGTTCCCATGAAAGAGTCAACAACTTGTGTGAGCAGGTGTACAGCTCTGCAGGCCATTTTGCATAAGAGCACGCTGGAATAAGATTAGATGGGGGAAACCTGCGTTGCTCGTAAATAGTGCAATTAAGGCGGTGAGTATTAGGCAGTACAGAACTTAGGGTAACTGTTTGAATGGACTAGTTTTCCCAGTGGGAACCTCCACAGTTGAGATTCTCTCATTTTGCTTACTGTGTCGTGCTAAGAGTCTGGGATTGTATAAGTTCATGTGTGACTTTGTTTAACAACCTAAATAAAAATAGAAATGGTTATCCAGATTTTAAAGAACCGTTATGGCCTTGAAGTGTATTCTGTGATATGATCCATCAGTGCAGACCATTCGCCCCTTGCAGAGCTCAGCTGATTCTACACCTCACTGATGTCAGCGCCAGCAGGTCTGTTTGCCAAAGCATTATTAACTAACATTAAACAGGGGCTTTTCATGACAGTGCATTTTCTTAAGTGATTTATGAGATTTCATGAGGAGTTGAGGCATTACTCTAATTCCAAAACACTTGCTTTTCTTTTTCAGTGTGCAAAGCAGCCAAAGCTGATTTAGCATTCCTGGTGGATGGGTCATGGAGTATTGGAGATGACAATTTCAATAAAATAATTAGCTTTCTCTATAGCACTGTTGGAGCTCTGGATAAGATTGGTCCTGATGGAACACAGGTAATCAACATGTAGAGAGGCAGAGGGCATATGGACTTGACAGGGTATTTTATACTAGCACCAGAAGTGAAATGAATCAAAAAGTAATTGACATAATTTCACAGTTCTTTTGAAAATATAAACTGCTTTAGGACAGCATTTTTTTCAATATCTTCTTTTATACACACCATATGGTGAAACTCATGACAGGAATTTTGCTAGCATGAAGGCTAAGTATCATTTCAGCCTCCTCTAAATCATTCTAATGAGGTTTAAGTTGTGTTAATGTTTTTGGTATTGGTACTCACTGTGGTATTTATTTCTAAATAAGCTAAAAATGGCATTCATAAGGAAAATTAAAGGTTTATTTATTTAAAATCACATGCTTTACAGAATCTAAAGTGCTTGAAATAAAATACAGTATTTACAATGATTGTTCTATTTATGTATTTTTTAAAGCAATGCTTGAATCTGCTCCAGAAAAGATTATTGGCAAATACATTACTCTTCTAAGTGTTACTTGTATAATATGCCATTTGAGAGAGCATTGAAAATTATTTTTAATTTGTCCAAACCCTGAAAAATGCGTAGTTTTTACTGGTTTTTGCTATGCGGCTATTTTCCCAGAATATAGTCCATATGTTGACATATGTCAATATATGTTTTGTGAGTTGTAGGGGTTTAGCGTAAAGTATTGAAATACAAGGTCTGAACTCATGTAGCATCATATTTGGGAGAGGCAGTATTTTGGAATATGTTCTTTCATCTTTCTTTTACTTGCTTCACTGTTTCTCCCTAACTTAGTTACTTATGTGCAGCTATTAATTTGTGGAGATTGAATAAATCCATGCAGTTCTTTGTGTGAGTAACTGTACACGTGTGAGCAGCTGTAACTAGGATTTTGCTTTTGGGCTCGATTGAGAATGCTTTTGCCAAAGTGGGTATTACTTTTCTCATCCTGTTTGCTGCAAAAAGAAACCAGAAAGTGTTAGATGGTTGCCAAGGCTGCAGAGAGTAAAATTAAACTTTATTTAGTGAAAGCTTCTTAAAGAGAGAAAAAAATTCTGGCTTCAATTTAAGGATGAAGCAAAGTTACAAGATAAATCTTTGTAATAAATGCACTGATTCATTTACTTTTTGCTTATACACTGTGTGGTGCTTTAGTAATGAACACATCTTCTGTGTGCACAGGTGGCAATAATTCAGTTCAGTGATGATCCCAGGACAGAATTTAAATTGAATGCATACAAAACAAAAGAGACTCTTCTTGAAGCTATTCAGCAAATAGCCTACAAAGGAGGAAATACAAAAACAGGTGAGAAAGGTCATGATTGTGACCCAGATTTTGTCCCTGCTATTATCTGTAAAGTATTTCTTTCCCATTTGCTAAGTGGTTTAATATATCCATGCAAAACCAGTGAGAACATAGTATCTCCACACTGGAGGTGAAAGGTTGGGCTTTGAAGTTAGAAAGTCTTCGTAATCTGCAGTTCACACCCTTCACCCTCTACTGCTGGGTATTCACTCCTCTGACCAGCAGTGATGTCAAGGATCAGGGAAGAAGGGGGAGAGGCAGCTAGGCAGAAGTGAATGACTTTGAGTATTGGGGAAGGTGGAATGGGGAGTAACATGAAATCAGCTTGGCAAGTGGAAAAGTGGGAGGGTAGAGAAGGTGGGAGGGAGCTTGCAGAGCATGTAGAAAATGGTGGGCAGAGTAGATGGTCTGTTTGGTTGTAAGCCAGGGACAGTTAAGCCTCAGTGATATGTTAAAGACTGGGCTGGGGGAAGATGTCTGTTAACTGAATGTAGTTGCATTTTAATTAATCCCTTAAAATAGCTCTCTGATGTGAAGAAATTAAAGATGACTGCTGAAAGGGTTAAAATCTCTTATAGTTGGAAACCATATGTTTTTTTATTCTCAGACTGCACAGAAATTTCTTGCAGCTGTTGCATTGCATCCAATCTCAGTAGTATCGAAATAACACATTCTCCATTTACTCAAGAAAGTGCTACAATGGCACTTTCAGTGGTTACCTGGGCTGTGCCCTACAATCCAGTAAGGGAAGATTTTGTTCTCTCTAACCTGCACAGAATACCCTTTCTCACACATGTCATGTTCTTGATCTTCACCTTCTGGATTGAAAAATGGATGGCTGAAGCCATCAAATTTTCAAAGGTTAGGGTCAAAATTAAACTTTTCTAAATCTCTGTTGTAATAACCACAGAATGCACTAATCTACAGACTACTTGGGATGCAACAGATTTCTTTTTTGATCGATGTCTAACATATGATATGAGAAGCCAACAGAAATTGGATTTATGTCACAGTGAAAGTATGTTGTCAATTTTTTCTGTTTCAGGCAAAGCCATTAAACATGCAAGAGAAGTCTTGTTTACTGGAGAGGCTGGCATGAGAAGGGGCATTCCAAAGGTTTTGGTTGTCATTACTGATGGGCGATCACAGGACGATGTGAACAAAGTCTCCAGAGAAATGCAGCTAGATGGTAAAATGTGTAGTTTTAAGAAATATTCGCATTTTCCTTATTCTTGTTAATTATAACTATGTAAGTGTGGGCATGAGATAAGGGTAACTTTTGCTTCAGGAAGACTTCCAAGTTGAAAGAAAACAGACAGCAATTGCTGAGAAACTCAGATTGTCACTAGGATAGTGTTAGATTCTGGATTTTTTTTGGTGATTAATGCTATTATTTTTCATTTTGGCGGCAGTGCTAAAATCATGTAGTAGTCAATGGAATTGCTCCCATGATAAAGAATTTAGGGGACATGATATGGAAAATCTGGACTGTCATCTATGAAGTGTAGTCTTGTGGTTACCAGCAAACTGAACTGTTTTGTTTTCTATACAAGAGGTCCTTTGAAAATTCTTTCATATGTTCTTTTACTGGTTCTGATCTGCTCTCATGTTACACTAATTTCCTTTAGGAATATTTTTTTTAAACCACCAATTTTAGAGCTTTAAGCAGCCACACAGTGTTGTGAGTCTAAGCATAAGAACTGCGTTAGTTGTAGAAATGTCTGATACTGAGGTTTGTATCAAAACCCAAAGGGCACAGTGTGCCTTATGGAACAAAACTGAAGGATGGAAGAAAAAAGCTATCATCCTTTTAATGTGAGGAGATCTAAGAAGAAATTACATTTGTGCTTTTTTATTTGCCTTTAGACTTCAGCAGCTATGAAGTTACCAGTGTATATTACTGATTCCTGAAACCCAGTGCAATCGTTGAGCTTGGCTGCCTGCTTGTATTATTGCTAGATGCTGAGTACAGTGCCTTCATAAATAAAATCATATCACAAAATAGTAGAGCATGCATCACTTGTTTTAAGTAGCAATCAAGAAAACCCCATATTTGTGAATAAATTGGAGTCTATATCTAAGATGAACAAAAAATTTTCAACTGTCAGGTAAGTCTTGCAGTTGCCTTATTAATTATTAGACTGGCAACAACCTCGAGAGGAGATGGCATATGGTGGGGGTTCAGTTGCTGACTGGGATGTGTCACCTTGGACAAATGACTTCCTCTCTCCCACTGCCTTTTGTGCATGTTCTATGGTTAGGCTGCAGAGAGATTAGAGCAGGTACTGACTTGCATCTATGATAGAGACTGGCACGAGGAGGTGCTGATCCTGGATGAGACATGAAGATATTGTTATAATAAGTCAAAGTTTTTTATGCTAAAAGCTCTGCAGAAGGTGATGAATGCCCCTGGGCCTCATTCAAACTTAAAGACAATATTGTTTGACTGGAGTAAGTTTGGGACTGAGCCATGCAAGAACAGTATGTCCATTAACAATATTCAGCCTGATGTAGACAGGTTTTTTCTTTATCTTTTATGGGAAGAAAAATGCTGAAAAACTTTTAGCTGGCTAGTTTGCTGCTCCTCAAACATATAGGATACCATTTCCATTTAATTGAAATTTTTGAGGTTAGGATCAAATTTTGAAATATATTTGTGCAGAATATATAGAACAGATTCAACCAGTGCAGTTAAGTTGCTGATGAAATGAGAATGCATTTATTTCAGTGTTCACTCATGAGACAGCAGTGGCTTGAAAACTCTGATTAATATATGGCACAGAACAAAATCTATAAAAGGCCTACAGGAAATTAGTTTCTGTGCTTAGTATTTATGATATACTTGATACGTGGATATTTTTGTATGTATTACAGTATAGCATTAAATTAGAAAAGCATTTAAACATACGCTAAAACTTTAAACTACTGAGTAGTCTTATATGTCTTCAAGAAAACACTTAAACATTAGCTTTAATTAACTCATTAAGCATAAGTAGCCAAAAGAAGTATCTCACAGAGAATGTATTACCTTTATTTTAGATTATATGCATGAATTTCTTGTTATAGGATAATAATAAAATTTCCACCATTGTATTTAATCAGGAAAGGAGCCAGTGCAAATACAGTTGTGTTCATATTGTATTTCCACTCTAAATGAATGGCTCACAACAGTGTTCTTTTTTGTTTTACAGGTTTCAGCTTTTTTGCTATTGGAGTAGCTGATGCTGACTATTCAGAGTTAGTTAATATTGGCAGCAAGCCCAGTGAAAGACATGTCTTCTTTGTGGATGACTTTGATGCCTTTACAAAGATTGAAGATGAGCTGATCACTTTCGTCTGTGAAACTGCATCAGCAAGTTAGCCATTTTGACATATATTTGCCTTTAAAATAATAAGTGCTAAATACTGGGGGGTTTGTAACTATTATTTTTCTATTAAGAGGTATTCTTGATCTTTTTAACATAATTTACTGCCGATATTATAACTCTAGCATTATTTCCATAAAAGATTAAGGAAGTGAAGTTGTTGTGACTTAAAATAATTAATGGTTGGTTGCTATAAATCCAGAATACATCCATTGGTTATCAGAAAGTTACTTCAGATTTGAATTGTTAATAGTTCAGAATTTAGTCATGGAAAGTTAATTATATTTTATTTTCTAGGCTACTTTAACCATCTGTAAGAGTAGAGTTAGCTACATATTCATTATTACTCAAATTGCATGTTCATTAATTTATTAATGAACAGCTAATAATTAATGTTTGTATAATCAGAGAAAGTAGAAGAGTTGTAGCCTAAGGAAATGCATAACACATGTTCAAACTCTTTGAAATCTGTGAAAGTGCCATACTTCAGACTCTTTTTGAAAATGAAGGGAAAGACATTCTGGAACAACACCTAATGGTTAGAGGTGAATAATTCACATGCTTTTAGGTGTGTGCCCTCAATATGTTTCCTCATATATAAGCCAGGAAGTAGGCAGTGTATGGCTGATGTTTATCATTTGTGATTGTAAGGAGTCCTTGTGCATAGGGCTGTGAGTTATCATAGCTGACGAACACAAATACATTGCTTGTGTCCCATCAATTCTTTGGTTTTAGCCATAAAATCTAATTTCAATGGTAGAGAGAACTTTGAACATTGCGAATACTCAACAGTAGCATCTATTGGTCATTTGTGCTTGTATTGTAGAAGCGATCTCTGATTATGAGTATCCTGGGGTGCCATATTTGACACCCTGTATATAGGCTTATTGATTTCCCAGGGCACTTTTCCTGGAAGAGATCAGTGTGCTTTCTTCCCTGCCAGAAGGAAAACATAAGACAGATCTACAACTATTTAAAATGGGTGCACACATCTTAAGGACTGCATGCAATTCTGTTCTCTTTTTCATGAAAGCTATTGTGGAATTTGAAAAGGTACAGAGAATGCCAGTTAAAGTAACTGAGCTTGAGCTGGAGTTAGGCTGGAGAAGCTCACAAATAGAGAACTAGGGAGCACTTGGTTAAAACTCAGTGTAAGACATACATTTTTACACAGCAGACAGTGATTTTGTTGCCACAAGAGGTTGTGAAGGCAGGTTCATAGAAAGATTAGACACATTAATAGGCAACAGATCCATAGAAGGATATTATGTGGAACACACAGGGATGTACCCTTTAACATCTTTGCTACAACCCATGTGGATCCTGAGGAGCATCAACTGAATGGAGTAGAAAGTGGCCAGATTTGTATGCCCTTCCTAAATAGCGTCTCCTTTTGCTACTGTTGGGGATAGAGTATTGGGCTGAGTAGAACATTGTTCTGACCCAGTGGGACATCTCTTGTATCCTTAAATATATCTTTCTTTCTTTTCCAGCCTGCCCCTTGGTAGTTAAAGATGGCAACAATTTTGCAGGTACAGTATTTCTATGTTCATTTTTGTTCCTGATATATGGAATCATTTTCATTACTTGATTTTCACAATATTAGGCAATAAATTTCCCTTTATGCTAACAGCTGTTAAACAGATGGTGATTTGAAACTCTTTGATGCGACTGGCTTTGTCCTTTTTTGGTTCCTGTAATGTGGCATTAATTTAAATTAATAGAATGTATATTTTGATGCCTTCCAGGATTTAGAATGATGGAAATGTTTGGTTTGGTTGAAAAGGAGTTTTCAGCTGTGGAAGGAGTTTCAATGGAACCTGGTACATTTAATGTTTACCCATGTTACAGACTGCACAAGGATGCCCTGGTATCCCAGCCTACCAAGTATGTCTTAACATATAAATAATAAAATATAATAATTAAAACATATAATTAATTATAATAAAATATATTTTATAAAACATATGAAGATAAATCTCCAGTGCAGGCAATTATTAATTTCAGGGACCAGTATTTTCACGTCAGAAGAGCAGAGATGCTACTGTATATTCATTAGCATAATATAGATAGAGTGTTTGGTGCCCTGAGTCCTCAATCAGTTTAATTCAAAAATAGCAGTTGTGGTAAAAGTAGGTAAGCCCGTTGGCTATTTTGTGTTTCCCACATAATCCAGTTTTAGGCTTGTGCCAGGTTAGCACCTAGCAACTTCGTGCAGGCAAATGTCTGGGCAGATTCCAGTACGTAGTACATTGTGAAAGGTGCCTCTGGAGTGCAGGTTGAAGTCTGTGCAAAATGTCTTTGAAACAGGGCTCAGAATGAGAACCTGCTTTAGCTGTCCTCAATCACTTTCACTTCAGTCTGTGTCCATTCATTGATTACGAAGGAAGATTATCTCCTTATGCTAAAATGAGTCTGTGTGAACACCATCTACTACCTTTCTGGGAGACTGGACATAGTTCAGTCATGAGAACTGTGTCCTGGGAGAGATACAGAGGAGGCAATGAAGAATCCTCTCATTGAACTTTTACAGTCATTCCTCAGAGATGAAGTGATGGAAACTCTCCATTTCTTCTATGAACAGTGTGCATGTTGTGTTTGGTTCCTCTCAGTGCAGTCCCCTACTTTGTATTAAGTGGCACCAGAGAAAAGCAGTGGCCCTGCTGGATTAAACATGGGAAGATGTAACAAAAAGTATTCTTTAACTGAGATAAATAAGAAAGAAAAACAGTGGGAAATTACTTTTAAGGTTTACATTAGATGTCATCTTGGTCTTTTGTGTGACTATCCTGTTGTGTCCCAGTTGGAGCTATACTTCTTGGAGCTGTTTCACATTCTCCATGTTTAATTTCCTTCTGAGTCTAGATGGATTGGAATTTCCAGGGATTAGCATTTCTTACTTCTTTTTCTCTTTCTGCTTCTTTCTGATCGAATCTGCTGCATTTATATGATCTTCTCTAGCTCCCACCCCAGCCCAGTCTTACTGCTTCATTAGGCTTTCACTCCCTTTCATGGCTCAGCAAATACCTTTCTCTTGATGATCTACAGGTACGTCTGAATAATATAACTTGCTTTTGTCATCTCCTCTGTGCATTGCATGTCATTAATGTTATTCTCTTTTCTGAGCAGTGTATCTCCAAACCTCATGTTTCCCCCACCTTGCTTACCAAACTTTATTTCATTTGCACTTTGTACAACGGGCATACTGTAAAGCTTTGTTCTTACACCTATTGAGTTACTTCTCTGTCTATTGGAAATGTGCAGTGTAACATCACAGTTAATCATCTACAGACCACTGTGGAGAATATATTGGTTATACGTCACACAACTCATTTTCCAGCATGATTCATACCTATACATCTTATATGTGCCAGAAACACTTTATAAGGAATGGATCATATTTGGAGAAAAGAAATTGATTAAATAACTTATTCAGGCTTCTTTCAGATCCCTTTACTATGATATTAAGGAATCAGGCTAATTAACATTTTCAAAATACAGTCAGTTCTTTCAGAGATTTGTCGAAATGTCCCACTTTGGGATTTGGCAATGAAAGGTTAAATTAAATTTGAAGTACTAAATAACAAATTTTAGGAAATAGCATAAAATAACATACCTCTTTTATATCATAAACTTCCTCTCTCTTCTGTAAACATTGTAGGAAAACAGACTGTATTTCTCTTATGTGTGTTCTGTTTTGATTTCACTTTCTTATATATTGGTTTTGGAATGTATAAACTACATTCCCTATAATTTAAAAAGCTTCCTTAACAGTCTTCGTCATTCCTAATTTTTATCCATTAGTGGTTTAATGACGAAGGGCGTGTCTATTGAGATTGGTCTTCCAGGCAACTTCTGTTTTCGTTGTCTGTTAAACCAGACAATGGCAAAGGTCTCATGAGTGGCTACTGTTTTTTAAAAGCTTTTAATATAATTAATTTCATCTTTACTTCAAACAGACTTCTGATTTGATCTTCAAATTTAAAAAAAAATAAACTAACATTTAAAGGCAATGTTGTAAATTTCAAGGGAAAAGATAACTTCTTCTTTCTTCATAAGTACTCTTTTGATAGATATCAAGTTGGGTAGATTTTGAAAACACTTATTCATATTGCTTCTCAGTCTTGATTTCCGAAGAAATATATAGAATAGAAAGTGTGTTAAGTGAACATCTGATGAGTAAATCGCCAGATTTAAAGTTTGTTTCAGTATAAAAGACATTATTTCTCTTGCAGGTATTTGCATCCTGAAGGTCTCCCTTCTGATTACACCATTACGTTTCTCTTTCGTATACTCCCTGACACACCTCAGGAGCCATTTGCTCTTTGGGAGATTTTAAATGAAGAATATGAACCACTGGTTGGAGTTATTTTAGATAGTATGTATTTTGTATTTTATCAGTGATTTTTTTCTTTAACTGTATGAATGATTCATTCTGTGTCTAGATTTATTATTGTCAATGTTTTAATCTGCTGCCAGAACAACTACCTGAATCTGAAAGGTAATAGTCTCTAATGGATGTTTTTTAGATTTAATTTACCTGAGTTTAATTTGGAGTTAGAGTCAAATTTTGAGTATGCTTCTCTAAATTGGGAGCAATGATACTGATATCCAAAGAGCTGTACTAGATGTAAATTGATGTAAGGGAGCTACTCCTTTGCTTTTAAAATTTTGAGTGCTCTGAATCTGGTTCTGATAGAATCTATCTTGATATATGCCAGTGGTACTGACAGTACGGTATATGTAGAGTAAATGCAGTCTGGTGGATAGCAGACTTGGAGCTGGAGACATGAACTCTTGATGACTTTTCATTTCTACTTAATTTGACTTCCACAACTGTAAAACAGGGATTATAATTTAGAAAGTTTTCATATTTACTGTTGAAAAAATGTAGATACTATGGTAGCTGTTCTTCATAGCTGTCAATTTTAAAAGAGATATATTAGTATTTATCTTTCTATCTTTCCTAGAATTTTTTTAGATCTGTCACCTTGAAATAAGTGGGAATTAGGCATTTGAGGATATGTGTGTCTTTTTCTTGTTCAAGTCCTATAGAGAACTAGTGGGTGAGTAGGATCAGGTAGATATGGGTGAGTTAGACTCCCCACTATTGGCCCATCCTTCCTGTCAAACCAGGAGAGAGCATTTCTCTGAGATAACTTGTTACTTCCAGATCAATATATCACTTATGAATGTGTTTTACTAACATTTGATCTGACATCTGTGGTCATTTTTGTTAAACACAAAACTGACCTTTTCAAATAATGTATCAGGCTTTTTCCTTCTCTAACACAGAACCCTTATTTTTATGCTCACACAGATGGCGGTAAAACTTTGACTTTCTTTAACTACGACTACAAAGGAGATTTTCAGACTGTGACTTTTGAAGGTCCTGAAATAAGAAAGATATTTTATGGGAGTTTTCATAAGGTTGGTAATGGTAAAAAAAAAAAAAGCACTCTTAATAAAGGTTTGGGAGTTTTTCATGTTCTGAAATCTTTTCATGTGGTCAGCCACTGCCAAAATAAACATATTTGCATATTCAGAATAATTTACCAAACTGTCTTAAGTCTCTTTGCAATGTTGAACTAACATTAAACAAATCATAGTTTTTATGATGAAGCTGATGTGATCAATTTTCGTCTCGTGCTTTGTGCCTGTATTTTAGAGTTGATTAAAAATACTTGCCTTCAGAAGTAATTTAGAAATAAATTGGCTTTTCCTTTTAAGGTTTGTATTGGAATTGTTACTCAAAATGAAAAGAAAAAGTCTAGAAAAAAAAATTATCATTCTTTTGACCAGAGTTGTTATTTTTAAACATATTTTAAGGGCTATGCCATGTCAAACTTTTCTTGGCTGTTAGAGAACTTGTAACATTCTTTCTGAAAGCAGATGAAGTAGTACTGAGATTATAGCACATATTTTTTGTGGAAGGTGCTTTTGTTATTTACTTTTGTTTCTGATATTGGTATCTTTCCTAAAAAATAAAGGAGACTGTAGATTGAGGGATAGTATCTACAGAGCTTAACTTTTCTGTACTTCCTTTTTAATCAATGGACTGAGAAAAGGAAGGTAGGTCAGAGCCAAGGTCTAATTCTGACTCTTTAAGTTGAGGAATATATGAGGCTTTTTTAGCACATTCTCCTCTTAAGCATTTTTCTGCATTTTGAATGATAATCCTTGCTATACATGTGTTTGAAAGGCTTTTCAGTTATTTAGTTCCAGCTGAGCCATAGCAAAGCAGCTACGGGACTTCTTCCTGGTGTTCTCTCCTACACCTTGGGCTCTGATCTCCATGTAGTGTACTGGTATAGAGCAGATACTGCATTTCTACCAGCCCTTCATCTGGTCTTCCCCCGCTCAAAATTGTTCTTGCCTGTGCTTAACCAAGAGTTTGCTCACGACAGGACAGTTGTGGCTAGTCCTCTCTGCTAGGAATGTCTTTGCAGCATCAGCAATGGACAACAGAGTACGAGTCAAGGCAGAAGGAAGTAATTTTGTTTCTGTGCTTTGCTTTTCTGTACTGTGTTTGATGGGATTTGATTTTTTTCAGTTTAAAAACTTCACTATGGAAGGTTTTGCTGTATGGTTAATGTATAAGTTACAGGCTAAATTTTACTGCTTAGTTTTGGCTTTTGCAAGTGCCTATAAAGGATGTATTGGTGAAATCCAGTGCTATATAGCAGGATCATACAAGGGCCAGGAATTATTACTGACCACATAAATCAAGAGGTTTTTTGGATCTGGGTGCTGTATGAACATTGTGTAGATCTTTTGTCAGGGATAAATTATTTTTTTACCGAATAAATTACTTAAGGTGCCAACTTGTGTGCAGAGGTTCCATAAGCAGAAAAATAAGATAAATTCATTAAACAAGATTAGAATCATAGAATAATTCAGGTCAGAAGGGACCTCTAGAGGTCATCTAGATTATTTGCTATGGATTATTCTCTGAGTTCCATTAGGAAACATGGAGTTAGGATCTCATTTAAAAAAAATTTTCCCCTTTTCCCAGGAAATTAATATATCCTATGTGCTCCTTCGTATATTAAAACATCTTTTCTTTTGCATAGTTACATGTTGTTATCAGCAAGACTACGGCCAAAATAATTATTGACTGCAAGCAAGTGAGTGAGAAGACCATTAATGCAGCAGGGAATATCAGTTCTGATGGCATAGAAGTGCTGGGAAGAATGGTCAGATCCAGAGGACCAAGAGACAACTCTGCGCCAGTGAGTAGAACAAGAACAACTCTTTAAACCATTTAAAATATTCTAAAAACAAATGTTTGGGATATTTGCAGTTAGTTTTAAGTTGAAGCAGAGTAAACTCATATTTGAAATGGTAAAGTTCCAGCATTTCAGAAATTCTGCAAAAGCCTGCAATAGTTCTCAACGTAGGCAAAATCTATTTTTGATCATTTTAATAAATTAAATCACTAGATCATCACTGTTCAAATGTTATTCTCAAGCACATATGTGAACACAGTTGGTACATTCAGATATGACTTGTGTCCAAACTTTATTACATAGAGTAATATAATGTATAACTCCTTCGCATGGAATCATTTAAACTTTGTTTTGAGTGATAATTATTCCCCATGTCTCTTATTCCCTCTTACTCTATGCTTACCCTAAGGTCACTATCCGTTCATTAAATAATTGAACTGGTTTGACACAGGTGGCCCGCAAAAGTCCCTGTCTTAGCATATCTAGTTCTATAATATAAAATAATTTAAATGTAAAAGATCCTCCCCAGGATTAAGTACACTTCTCATTCCTCTGAAATTATTCTCCTAGAAGCAATAATTATTCTGTTTGCAAGGTAACCTATGGGAGTCTTTCCATTTTTGCTTCAGATGTCATTAAGAAGGTTTGTGTGGGTTTTTCAGGTAGATTTAGTTGCTGAAGAAGAATTGACAATCTGACAGTGATCTTAGGAGGACTTCTTTGCCATGCAGTACTGCTTGCTAATTTTCTTTGAACTTTCTTGACCTTAGAATGAGGTTAGCAGAGAATGTGATCCTTGAACTCAAGGCTTGATTTGAATAGTAATGAGGTTTCAGAAATGTATTTATTTGCTACTATATGGAAATACTCTTGTTTAGTAAAAAATAAGCCCTCAGAATATCTCTGTGCACAAAAAAGAGCCTTTCGGCCTCAAACTTATGGATAATAATTATATGAAGCCTGTAAAGACAATTACACAGAGAAATCTTTGTAGTCACTTTTCAATAGAAACAGAAAAAGGCAAACTTAGGAAATCTTGGAATTAGAGAAGGCTTTGTAAAGAAGTGGAAAGAAATAGTGTCCTTTGTTAGAAGCCAGGAATCTATAAAAGATAAGTCAGACTGCCTACTTACTGAAAAATTTGGTTTTGTTTAAATGAACTGTAAAACTTGACGTAAGACTACAAATGTGTAGCTGAAGATAAAAATTCTTTACTCCATAGTACTGTTTAGCTGCCTTCAAGTATTACCACGTATACCAAATTACAAGCAGGTCAAGAAAGTACCCAAATACCATTCTTTAAAGTCTCCATTCTGCACATTTTATTCATATTAAGCAGAACTTCTGTGAATAGTCACATATAAGGCATGAACAAGTTGGTTTCCTCTACTCCAAAAATTAGAGGACGTCAAAGGAAGCTAGTAGAAGGCAGGATAGAGGTTCTTCTCACAACAGGTAGTAAGTAGATCAGTGCAGTTCCTTACCCTACAATTTTGTGAGTGTTAAATATTTATAGAGATTGTGGGGAAGCCTGGACAAGTGAATGAAAGGGAAATACTGGTTGTTAGATCTGGGGCAGGAAATCCCTGGTCTGAAAGTCATTGGAAGCTAGTAGATGGTAAGGTAGAAGTATGACTTATACTCTCGTGCTTCATTAGGCATCACTTGTGCCACCATTGGAAACAGATTTAGTCCATACCAGTATCTTCACAGTTTTAAGAGGCTCCTGAAGGCATGCATACAAAAAAAATTCCTTTTTGTAAAACATTTTGAAAATTGTTTTGAATTGATATGTAAATCAGGGTTTGTTGATAGTTCTGAAAAGTTTTTTCATTAGCTGTATTTTCATGAAATGCTTTAATCTTAGTTTTGGAGATGCTTATTACATAAAATAAAAACAGGCAGGCAGTTATTTTGGAATAAAATTGTGGATGTTTTGTTCTGACTGTATTCACATGAAACAGTTTAACATTGTCAGAATATTTTTAGTGTATTTTTTTAATAAATGAATCCAGTGCAATCACCTGAATTTTGCAAAACATTTTGATTTTGAAGGAGTATAATTGTATCAGAGTTTTTTTCCCATCAATGCATATGGTGTGCAACAGTTCCATGAACAGGCAGAAATAGAGAGAGAGAGAGATGGATAGATGGATGGATGGATGGATAGATAGATAGATAGATAGATAGATAGATAGATAGATAGATAGGACAAAAAGGGGATTAGGCTAAAGGTTCCTGGCCCTTTTAACATCCCTTAATAGTGAGGTGTGTCTGGATCAGGCACTCCAGCCAGAGGAACGAAACCTGATCATGACATGCAGCAAGTAATGTTTATTATTCCTTCAGTGGGATTTAATGAAAAATCCAGCTTTAAAACATTGTTTATTTACAATTCACAAACCTTCTCTTTATTGATGTTTCTTTTTTTTTAAATTTAACTTGTTTACCTCTGTGTGTATGTACTGTTAAAAACAGTAACATGTGATGTGGTCTGGTCTTGAAAAGTCTTTGCAGAACTGTAGCCTGATCAGATGAGGATAGGCAGACTTTTCCATCTTAATGGTTTTGCTTACAGGACTGGATATTTAGAAAGCAAAATCGCTGTGAATACAGAGAATTATGAATAAATGTTTAATGGTAGCAAAGAAGGCTTTGTTTGGTTATTTAGCTTGAGTCAGAGAAACCCATATAATATATTAGAATAAGGATACTGAGTCATTCAACATTTGGATGGTTTATGCAGCAATTCAAGGAATGTCTTATTTTCTATTTATTTTACATCAACTTGCTTTATCACTATGGATCTCTAGATTGTCTAATCCAGAGAAAACGAATGCATATACATGCCTGGACTGCATAAATTTAGCCAATACTGTCAACCTTCTGTTGTTCAGGATAACAGAACAGCTTGAGATGGACTGTGTTATGGAAAAAATGGCAGTACTACTTACTTCTGAACCTGAGTTGCTTTCTGCACGACCAGCTCAGGTGTTTCTGCACTCCTTTTCTGGGATGTCTTATTTGCTTAAGAGTAGTATCATGCAAATGCCCAGGGTCATTCTGAGTCCCAGAGCAGTATGTTCATGCATGTTCAAGTGCTACTGTGCTCAAGCTAATAAGTCCTCCCAGAATTAGTAGCTTTGGGACATGTAGCAAAGAGGCATCCAAGTGGCTACACATGGAGCCAGCTTGCATTGGATGTAGCCAGGGACACAGACTTGTTGGACTCGGGACAGACCTTTGTGGAGCCAAACCAAGGGTCCAAAAGCTGCCTTCATGCTGCACTCCAGCTTTCTAAGGTGTTTGGCATGGAACCAACTCACATGTGTCTGCATCTGTAGTACAGCATATCTACAAACCAGCTAATCTGCTGGCAGATAAAAAGAATTTGTATGTGTATGAAAGTATTTCTTTGTTTAAAAAATAATAGTTGATTTATATAAGAAAAAAAAAGAGGGAAAACTGAAGGTGCACATATGTAGTTCATTTTAACAGCTTTAGAAGCAATGCAGTTTTAAGAAAGTCTTAAAATTCACTCTTCTGTTCTAGTGTTAAAATAATGCCACTGAAAATAATAATGGGAGCAAAACCAAAGAGAGTTCTATCTGTAGCAGTTCATCACATTTTTTAACATGTGGGGTTAATTTAATGGGATGTTCTGTTCCCTTCCCCTCTCTATTCAGTATGCACATAAATGAGGCATGGAAAAAGAATAGAAACAGTAACAGAAGAAGGCTTCATCTCTTCTAGACCCCTTTGTTCAGTTCAAGGCTGTAAAGGAGACAAATTGTTTTTACCATTGAGTCCTACTTAGTATATTGTTTCTGAGTACCTAGCAGCCATTAGTTTTACCCATTGTGTGTGTTGTAGATTAAATTCTTGTCCAAACTGTGTTCCCAGACCTGTGGTGGGAATTCTCTTTTCTGCCTAGTGTTGTCATGTGTTGAGTGAGCTTTTCACCATCCTTAAACTTTCGTTGCCTGGGGAAATAGGGATAAGAGAGGACATATTCTGAAGTAAAATAAAACTGGAGAAGATGATAAATATTATTTGTGGCTCAGCTCCAGTGTAAGTAATAAGCTACAGGAGACCTTGTCCTAGATAAAATCTGAGCACCAAACTAGTGGGTTAAGAGAAATTACTCAATTTTGAGCTGAGCTCTCTTTTGCCTGTCTCTTGATGCCTTCTTTGCTAGAAAAAAGTTTTGGGAGGCACCATTGGGCAAAATCAGGAATTTAATCAAGGAGGTGGGGATAATTCAACAAATACCTGCAGCATTTAACCTTGAACAGCTTGCTCAATCCACGTAGTGTCTGATAGTTCAGACATGTTGGTTAGAACACAAGCCTTTTACCATTTAGGTTAGTGTATTTGTGGCTAGCTGCTCTAAGTCAGATAGCCTTTTCTCTGTCTAATCTGGGTGCTTGAATTAAGGTAGCTTTTCTTGCTTCATTCTGCACTGATCTTACAACTAAAAGTGATCTTGTA
This sequence comes from Strix aluco, assembly GCF_031877795.1. Taxonomy (NCBI): domain Eukaryota; kingdom Metazoa; phylum Chordata; class Aves; order Strigiformes; family Strigidae; genus Strix; species Strix aluco. The sequence continues at coordinate 14,220,094 of NC_133931.1, read as the reverse complement.
CATCACCTTTGTTTTGAAACAGTTGCAGTTACAGATGTTTGACATTGTTTGTGCTACCTCATGGGCCAATCGAGACAAATGCTGTGAGCTTCCTGGCTTGGTAAGAAACCTCTTTCAATAACTGTAGAATTTACCTTTTACTTTCCCTTTCATTGAGACAAATGTTTTAATGGAAATGGACAAGTTAGGAGTTTTCAAAAAATCCCAAGTCTGCTTGAATTACTTGTTTTATTGAAAGTCAATGTGATGTATGTTTCTAAATCAAGCAGGTGCTTTTGAGGCATCTGTGCAGTACTGTCTTAGATTCATAAAATTCTTAACTTCTAAATAAAAGTTTTGGACATCATTCTCTTCCTATCTTGACCTTCCTTTAGAGAGATGAGGAAAACTGCCCTGCCCTTCCTCATGCTTGTTCCTGTTCAGAAGCTAATAAGGGTCCGCTTGGACCTCCTGGACCACCGGTAAGGTTTTATTTAGGCTTGTAGTCAACTGTACCAAATAGTCCACTGGCCACCTTTATTCCAAGACATGTGAATATACTGCCATTGTATAACTAATAAGGTTAAATTAGGATTTTAAGCATTGACAAAAAGATAAAATTACATTAAATTTATACCAAAGATGCCAAGTAATGTGCCGCAAAAAACCTCCTCACTCAATAAGTGAGTCAAATTTTTAATGGTTTAATCTAGACCTGGAGCAGTTAAGGTAATCTTTCAGACCCTGAACCCTGTTACCTATCTGTAGCATTAATAGATATGTCATAGTTAGTGCCATTTGGTTTCAGTTTTTTAAACACCTGCTATCTGTCTACTCTAGCATACATGTATTTACTGTAGCTTGGAGTTTAGATTTCTGAAATGCTCAGTTTACAGCATGCTTATGAATTAAAGGTATGGGATGTGACAGTGCCTCTTGTGTGGTAAAAGGTGAAAGAAGGCTTTCCTCTCTTAAAAGCCCTACCTAAGAGCTACAGTATTTATTGGAAAGCAGAACTGAAAGTGCTGGTTCTTCTGAGAGCTCCCAGAGACAGAGAGATACCCAAAAGTGTTGAGGAGAGCAGATGAAATGAACTGGCTTTGGTGAAAGTTGAATTGAAGTTTATTCTAGCTTGCCAGTGAATGATGCAGTACACACTGTCACAACTTCTCCCTATACTTCGTGGTGTTGCTTTGATGGCACTCATCTAAGTGTTTACTTTGTAAAAGTTAAATAAGTGTATATCTAAGTTCCTTGCATAACCAATGGAACTAGATAATCTCTAGACAATTATTTAACTTTTCTTCCTTCTCAGCATAGTATCTTAGAAAGATGGGATGCATGTCCTTTCTCTTTACTGACTTGTGGAAAAACTCAGAGAACGGATCAGACCAGACAACTGCGATATGGGTCACTAAAGTTAGATAACACAATCTCGTATCCTAAGGCTGATTTTTAGCAGTTTAGAAAAGTTGTAGGCTCTGTTTGCAATGGTCTATTATTGGTTTGGTTTAATGAGAATCTTAACTCAGATGTTTGTAGAATGGTGATGTGTTTTTTCTTTTACAACTAGATTGATAACTCTGGTATCTTAGGGTTGCTTGCTAAGTTAGCTTGAGATGTGGCCCTCTTGTGAACAAGTTTGAACTGCATGTTTCTCTGCTCATACTGTGTCCTGGATGCTCCAAGAGCATGTTTTGAAGAGAAAGAGCCAATGAAGAATGTGAAGGAACATAAGTTTCTGAAAAGGTCAAAGTATGCAAATTACATGAGATACATGTTCAACATCAAAATTAATTTGCACGTAAGACATTCATGTAGTAGACCCTAGCAGACATTTATCCTAGTAACAGCTCAGATGTTAGTCTTTCTGCAAGAACTGTTCCTCAAGCTCTAGTACAAAAACTTGAAAACAAACTTGGGAGAAAATTCGCTGAAGAGCAGTATCTTGAGCAAGGAAAAATTATTCTGTTCTCCTATTTGAATGTAGGTAATAAATCAAGTATGGATTAAGGTTTTATTTTCTGTATGTAGGTGTCCAATTTGTGTTCTGTGAAAAAGACAATGGGATAATTCACACAAAAATGCAACTGAAATTGAGTAGTTTGACCACATTTCACAGTAAAATGAAAAATGTTTTAAAATTCTTTGACTGGAAGGATGCATATTACTATAGTTCAAAATGTATGCAGATCAGGAATTGGCAAAGCTTAATCCAGCAGTAAAATAATGTACTTCTATTTTTTACATTTAGGATTAACAATATTTTGAGTAGCATAGTGCCATGCAAGAGGAGGCTTAAAATCAAGCAGAAAAATCACTGCCTAGTCAGAGAGGAGTATGTGATTCTGGAACTCAGCCTCTTAGGAGTGATGCTTTTTTTCCAGAGAGTTAGATGGCATAGCTCTGGAAAAAAATAAAAGGCCTAGGAAAAAACAGAGCAAAAGAATAAAGTCAGTGTTCCTCTCTGTGCCAACCAAAAGTCAGAAAGTCACATGTGCTATGTCTGGTCAATACGACTCCAAGTTGTTAAAATGTCATGTGACTTTTCTCTAAGCCAAGGATTTTTCTGTTTAAGGGATCAGGATTCTACCATGTAGCCAGTTTTAGACATTAGACTAAATTACTCCAAATGAAAGGCTTCCATTTGTTTGGGGTAGTATCTGGAAATATTTTTTAAGCTCTTTTAGGAAGTGGGTCATTTTGGGTAAGACAAAGTATTCTTTAGAGTTAAGATTATCTGGCAGATTTCATTATGGGATATTGTTTTTATGACTTAATCTGTGACAGAATTTGATCATGTTGTCTGAAGTTGCCCACGCAAAGCAAAAGTAAGATAACACACAAACCTGATGCTTGCATTTTGAAAGGAATGCTGCAGAACTGGAGAAGATGAGGAAGGAGAAAAGTTATTGGAAGACTGGAGAAGTTTAATTGCAATGAAAACCTTTCAGGGTTTCATAGGTTTTAACTGTTAAAAAGAAATAAGGAGGTAACTTGATAAGAGTTGATTAAGAACTGTTTCTGGGGGAAAGCACTGGCAATTAAGAAGTTATTTAAAATAAGAGAAAAAGGTATAACAGGAATTCTTGACTAGAAGTAGAAGCCAAAGAAATGAAAAATTTGAAATTAATGACACAAGTTTAGAAGTGCTGGGGAATAACCATCAAAACAAGTTTATTAGAAAAATGGGGGAGGCTCGTCAACTTAAATCAGTGCTTTTCTGGAACTTGTTCTTTTACCAAGCAAAAGTTACTGGGCTTAAAGCATGGATAAGTGTATCAAACTGAGGGTGAATTGTAAAACAGGATTTAATGGCTTATCATCAGGCTATTTTAAAATATATATTACTACTCAGTAAAGAAGTAATCTGTTTCTGAGTACAAAATGGGAGAAAACTGTGTGATTTTGTTTATGTTAAAAAGTTGCAGTTATTTTCCTGAGCATTTGCATAGGAATTTTTAATCTGAGAAAGGCAGAGGCAGGAGAAAAAGGGCAGAGGGAAGCTGCTGGACTGGAATGCAGAAATGTGAGGACCTGGAATTTGGGAACTGGCAACTGGAACATGGTTCTGTGGAGAGCGTGGGATGAGATTTTGGGGTCAGAGCTGACCGTGATGGAATGGGTCTTGGCTGTAGAGCTGTGGGATGAAAGTGGGAAGACTGAAGGGGCTGGGGAAAGGAGTAGAAAACTGCTCTGTAGTCACACATATGAAGACTGTATCATGATAGCTTCATTGAAGAGCAAGAGTAGCCTGGTACTTCCAAACATTTCTGTTATTGGCATTCCTATTTAAAGTCTCATTGATACTACATATGCATTTAATCTGATAAGCATATTTTCTATTTTTATTTCTTTAATGTAACTGCTGTTATTTTTATAAGTACTTATTGTTATTGTAGCCTCCAAGGAACACTATTCAGTTATGATGCCTAGTTGTACAAGATCCTTTTTGAGTACAAAGAAGGGCAGAATTGCTGTAAAGCTCATATCCTAAGAGATTAAGCAATATACTCAGGTGGAGTAAGAGGGGAATGGATCTGAATAAAGTGAAAAAAAAGTATATTTATGCTGTCCTAGAGGACAAAGCACATTCAGCATGTATATGCAAAACACGTTCATGGCAGCCATCCATAGATATATGCAACTCCGGTGTCTCAGATGATACTAATAAAAAAGGCAACAGTTGGTTAAAAATGATTAACAGATGTAGGCACCGCTGAAGAAAGCAAAAAAGAGAAAAATGGGAAAAGAGTATTGAGAGCTAAGAGTAGCTCTCAATTAAACCATGGTAAGTCTAGTAGATCCTGGAGTTGTCTTGGCTGGAAAAATATTCCTGAGTCATTGGAAACTCAGCCTTTAACAATGTGGTGATCTTGGGGAGAACAGACAGATGTGCAGAAGGTTTCAGCAACTGGAGAGGAACCCATGACAACATGTGTACATTTCCATCACTGTGGTAGCTTTCAGTGTTATTTTGATGCTTACGTGGTGTGCATTCTTGGCTCTAGAAAGTAATCACATCTGTGTTTAAATCTATTCCTGCATACGGTCACACTCAAGTATGTTCTCAGTTTAATTACTCCCGTGGAAGGATATGGACAGTATATTTACTGATTCCTGAACACTGATTCAGGAATAAGAAAAAACTGTTTGGCCTTCTCTGGACTTTGTTTTTGTTTGTTTGAGAGTTCTGGTTTTCAGCAAGTCCTGTGCTTGTGCTTCACAGGGTGGTCCAGGTGTCAGAGGTGCCAAAGGTCATCGTGGTGACCCAGGTCCAAAGGTACTTTGTACAGCACTGTACAGTTGACAGATACACAGGTTCTTGGTTTATCTCTGCAGCATGTAAACCTTGAAATGAATTCCAGATTGTCTCTGATGTCGCTGAGGAAAAAGCATAGTGAAATGCCATTGGCGTTTGGTGTGTCTCTTTTCATAACAATTTCTTGTCCTGTTTGTTCCTTGATAAAAGATATAAAATTCAGAATGCTGCTGTCACAGCATAAATCTTCATTTTTTTGTATTTATAAAGGAACCAGGCAGTTTTAAATTGAACCCTAACTGTTCAATCAAATGTCAACCCATATTTCAGATGTTTTTGAGTCTATTGGTATTTAATTCTTCAAACAGAAGCTGCCTTTGTCCATATGATAAGAGTTTAACTTATGTCCTGTGCCACTATAGGGACCAGATGGACCTCGAGGTGAAATTGGTGTTCCTGGACCGCAAGGACCTCCAGGACCACAAGGACCCAGTGGACTTTCTATTCAAGGGCTTCCAGTGAGACTTACAAAATCAATGGGGTTCTTTCCTGGAATGTTTTGAACAGTACATATCTTAGACTGGACCAAAATATCTTTTGGTGTCCTGATCAGAATATGAATTTCAATATTTGAGGTGGAACCGTGGATTTGGGTTTAACCTATAGTGGATGTGGGTTCAGTGCCAACATTCCTGTTTGTGTTTGGATCTGAACTTTTAGTTAGCTGGGGGGATTTGATTGCAAGTTGGATATGACCCAGGTATTAGCATACAAGCCTGGATACAAGTGAAAAAAATTGCATTGGGGTTGTAACATGGCCCCAGACCAAAATGTTAATATTTTATCTTTTTCTGATTGTGATAATGCTCATCGTAGATTAGTTCTGACTTGAAAGGTATACCCAAGCAAGAACACTATATTTGCTGCCAAAATTAAACAATAGTATTCACTACACTTACAGAGTCTGTCATCAGAGGAGATGATTAGGCCTGGAGTTTACAATGTTGTTGTGAAATAAGTCTCAGAATTTCACCATAAAGACACATTGGTAGAATAATGAACCAGCAGCACTAATCTTGTTTCATGTACGTCTCTGGTAGATGGGTACACTGAAGCCTTGAAAGGTAGTAGATACATATCTTTTCTGGCTAAACTTTTTTTTCAAAATGTACTACAGTATAATACACTTTCTTCGGTTTATCCAGTCTATGTGATGCTGCTGTACAATATAATGAAGTGATTTACCAAAACTGTATATTCTTAATGATGCTGTCATCAGAGAATAATACAGAATACATTAATTATAGTAGTTATTTCATAGAGAAATTGTGTTTCTCCATAAAATTTAATGCAAAATAGTTTATGTTCTAGAAAAGTATATGTTTGGCATGCATATGTACTGTAGAAACACATCTAGTTTCCATAGAAAACCATTGGTTTCATCATTATAGGAAATACTTCTGAGGACTGAAGAGAAACAGATTCCTTTGAGCAGAAAAGAAAATCACTACCTTTTTTAATAACATAATGGCTATAGTTTTGTCAGGTTAATTCTGAAGTCTTTTAAAATGAGTTTTATTTTCTATATTTGTAAATTCTTCATTTACAGTTTTGCAAATGGAGTCTGTAGTTTTGCCTTCAGCAGGAAAAATAGTCTGTTTTCTTATTGGCTGGTTGGTTGTTTTTTCTAAAGAAGCTGAAAGAGACTATTAAAAATGGGAAAGTAACCATGTATTTGGTTTACTATGTGTGATTCTTAATTTGCAGGGGCCACCAGGTGAAAAGGGAGAGAAGGGAGATCTTGGTTTTCCTGGCCTGCAGGTATTCCCTAAGTTACTACTTAACCTGTCACTTACTAAGTTTGAATGTTGAATTGACATCATTGTGACTTTAAGGCACATATCCAAAACTGCTGAGAAGCGTGTTGTTGGGGTGAATTTGAATGAGATTTAGAATCAGGAATCCAGGGTATGCTGGTGTGCAGTGACCAAATCATTCAGGGCCTGAAGAACCGGTTACTTTCTTGACCTTGTTAAACACTGAAATTGGGTCTCTGTAGACTCAGATCCACTCTTAGATTTCTGCTTACACAGTGAATAATTAGCATTTGCTTGTTTTCACCTTAAACCCATTAAATTCCTCCTGGAATTATCTAGGAGAACAGATCAGGCACTTAATCTTTTTTGATGCCATGTTTCACAAGATTCTCAAAATCTTAAAAAGCTGTAGGATTCAGTGAATCTTACTCAGTTTGGTGCCTGGTATTTAGTCTAGAGATTGCATTCCAATTTTTTTCTGCTTTCCAGGATCGTTTGCTCTTCCCTTTTCAGATGCTCCTCTTCAGCTTATATCCCTCCAGTAGTTGTTGGTCGTTACCAGATTCCCCCCTCTTGTTCATATGTGCTAGGAATAATAAACTAATACAGCCTTTCATCATAAATCAGTTTTGTTAGTCTTCTGGACCACTGCAGTAATGGTCCCAGACTGTTGCTCTGCAGTCTTCATGAGCCAGAGTGACATTTCATCCGAACAATGGGGAACTGCTGGATGTAACCTGTAATCCTGCTCAGGCAGGTATTTACCCTTTGATATTGCTGCACTGACTACAGACAATATGGTAACAGACTCCATTTTAGAAATGAGAGAGAGAAATAGCAGTTGTATTTTTAGGTTGAGGTACTGACAACACAACACAAGAATGATGTAGGAAATCAAGCTCTCTTTTCAGCTTAGTGACACAGGAAGCCTGACTTGACAAAATTGTCAATGTTATTAAGAGAATTGTAGTGAGGTGGTATGAAACCTGTGTATTTTAACAATGTCTGTTTAGCCATCTTTCATTTTGCAGAAATACCTTCTATGGCCCCACCCATTATTGAGCTCCTTAGTTCCATTTATCCGAAAGCATGTCATACAGTTTCACTGAAAGGTGATTTAGTTGGATTCTGTTAACCTGATCTCATCATTTGCTCTCACTTTATAATGCTTAGGGTGTCCCAGGAGCATCAGGTTCACCCGGAAGGGATGGAGCTCAAGGTCAAAGGGTAAGGTAAAATGAACGTGTTTTGCATTTGTTTTAAGAGTTTTCATTCCATAATGGATATGTTTTCCAGCGTGATTGATTTATTATAGTTTGTGTCACTTGTAGTCTGTCATTTCTGGAGACCCATATCTCTGTGCCAATCAGCAGAGAAGTCCGATAGGGTGGAGTATCCTTCCATCTGGTGGATGAGGGTTGAGAAATATTAAATGAGTAATGGGGAGCCATGCACTGTGTTTGTGTTTAATGCATTTGATAGGCATAGATGTCACTGGTGTCCAGCACTGCCAATTAGTCCATTTGCTTATATGTTTAAAATCAAATGGTGGTTAAATGGTACATAATTAGCATGCAATCCAATGCAATGATCTAAATTTTCTTTCTAGCTAATTAATGAATAACAGACAACAACAGGAGAATTTAATATTTGAATGTAAAACAATACCTGTAGAAACTGCTGACACGAGGAAAAAGTGAAGAATAATATCAAAATTTAGTCTGCTTCTTGTAGAACAAATGAAGGTACTTACAGTTTGTCTGGGAATTGGTAAAAAAATCTTCATATTCATCTGTGCAGTTAAACCTGTAAGTCATCCTTTCTGTCTCCTTGGGGAGAATTTTGTTTCATTATTAGACAGGCTCTGGAAGATTATTGTTAGCGTAGTACTAGGTTCCTGTCTACAGCAGAAGGTCATTATTAAATATGACTTTTCAGTTTCACTTGAACAAGATTTACATATTCATGATCCTTTTTTGGATACGTGAATATAACTTCAGAGGAATCTGGACCTTCTTTGGATTTCTGGCATTAACCTGGGACCTTATTATAAAAAAACATCCCTATAGCGAAATGTGTATTTGAGTTCACTATTATGAATTTAAGAATTGGCATATCTTTATGTATAGAAGAATTCCACTGAAGTTACTGTAGAATTTGGGCAATGCATAGATGTTTTTTCTCTAAAATCAAGAAAATAAAGTAATTTTATTAAGATACAGATTTACACAACATTATCATCAGATGAATAACCTTCTAATCAGATGAATGGCCTTCTAATTTTCAATTAAGTTGTGAAATGTGAAGGTAAATATATTCCTTTTCCTACTTACAATACTGTGATGCCTTCTTCTGTATGGAAGCTCATTTTTGCATGTTTTTAATGTCTTATTTTTGACTGTATTGGAATTTTTTTCTCCCTAAGTTCCGCAAACTTGGTGTCACCTGTTCATCTCCAGGTTAATAAAGACCTGGAGCCTGATGGATATTTAGATTTTTGCTACCATGCTGTCTAATCTTGGTCATAGCCAGGTTGAGGTGACTTGATGCTAGATGCTGTACATGTGAGTGGTATGTGCCTCCTCTGTCTGCATTCCTGATGATGAGGAACACTGAGCATTCTGCAGCTCAGGGAGAAGAGAACTCTGTGTTTTTACTTCATTCTGTAGCTAACTATATTTAGCAGTGGAGACTCTCAGCCATGTTTTAATGTCAGCCAGCAGTTCAGAACTGGTCTAGTTCTCCCACGTGGTAGTCAGCAGGTTGTTGCAGAGAGATGGCATTTCTGAGAAAAACCGGGGGGAAGACTAGTGCAGCAAAGGCTTTTGATATAGCCTGGAAAGGTCATGCAGTGCTTATTCTGTAGAAGACTTCAATCTTGCCTATAATAAAGCAGGGCAATTACATAAATTGCTAGTTTTTATAGATATGATAATAATGCTTTGTTCATGTATTCACTTTCTTCTGGTGTTAATCAAAGGAGCTGGATAAATAGCCTAGATCTCATAAAATTAGGTCTGCTAGCCTGTTATTGTCTCTGTGTGACCCTTGTGCAATATTGTCCAGCAGTAATTATTTCTATGGCAACAAATAATGATGTTATACTAATTTTATGGTGTTGTAACGTATTTGATTCCTGTGAAGTTATGACAACATAAAATTGCTTTTAATGGGTGAAGATTCAAATCAATTATTTCACCGCAGCCTCTTTGAAGGCTAAGCACTAGAGAAAGGCATAATTCTAAAGGGTGTAACTGCAGCAACAGCAAAGGGGAACTGGAAAATTCCCGAGAAGTAAATTGCCTTTTAGTTTAATTGTTCCCTTTGTTGGACTTCCTCCTGTTAGCCAAGATGCCAAACTGTTTTGCAGCTATTATACTACTAGAACCGAGATTTTCTATGTTATTCTTAGCTTAGCCATCATTTCCTCATTAGTATTTATTGTTCATTGAAATCTTTTAATTATAGAGATACCAGTGCTGTAAAGTACTTAAACAGATGGCTAAATCACACTGATTTTAATAGGAGTTAATAATGGGACTGATATTTACTGGGAGATCTCCAAGAGCTTTGCTGAACTGGGGATAGTGTGATATTAGACTCAAGAAGTCCTGGAATGGAGATTTTTTTCCTTCCAGTTGCTGGCAGTTGGAATCATTTCACTTTTACAGTTCTTTTTCCTTCCTTTTTGTTTTGATTTCTAGCATTCATAATTTCTGGTTTTATTGTTGAAATCAGTTGAGAAATGGTCTTTTTTTTTTTTTTTCCTCCCTCTTAATGTTTTAATTCAAAAGGTTCTTTTTGTATTTCTGAACTTCCCTTTTTAGTCTCTGGTTTATTTGTTTTTCATGGTTTTTAGTACCTCATTAAGAAATAGAGCGTATCCCCTGTCAGTTGTGTGAATTCATACGAAGGTCATTTTCATACTGAAATACCCTCACTATGAAAAATAGTGGGATGTAATAAAAATACCATTTGAAGATTGAATCAGAGTAAAAAAATACATTGTCTGATAATAAAGCACACTTTTTGAATATCCATTATAATACTTTAAAACCTGTCCAGGAACTGGTTTAAATCTACATTTCAGACTCCACATTAGGATCAGTCCCCTCCCCTCTCATCAGCTTCCAGTTATAAAAGAGTGTCATAAAAGATTTTATAAAATAGAAGAGGGTTTCTTTGTATTTTATGGCTGGGGCTGTGATTGTTTGGTGTCCTCTCTTACTGTCCCATATCTGTAGCTGGCAATATAGAGAGGTTTTACTAAAGAGAACAGATTGTGTTTCTCCACCAACTCTCCCAAGCATATCATGTTGAAAGATACAGCTTGAATTGCACATGCAGGAGAATCCAAACCGACATCATGCTTCTGGTGAGCACGTAGACAGTAATTAGATTCTCTTGTGCTTTTGGTTCATCTCTTTCAGCCAAGAGTATAAAGTTTGGAAGCAGACTGAGTCTGACCCTTGTTTAGATGTGTAGATAGAGGGGGGAAAAGTCTTCCCTTTCCCATATCTCCATGGCTGCTATCCAAGGTCAGGTCACAATTGCAATCCCTGTTCTTTCTTGTGAAGTGCAGGCCACCTGAGAGGACAGATCTACACAGCTGCAACAAGAGAAGCCTAATATATCATCCTGAGTGGCAAGCATGCTCTGCTTGATGAGACAATGTAGGGAGGGATCTCTATCATTCTGAATCTCAAGTTTGTATCTCCTGTACCTGTGACACTGTCACTACTCACTGGGGTGTCTTCTCCTGGCCAAGCTTCCCCTTGGCAAAGAGGCATCGTTCTTACTTAGCAGGTAAAAAGTTCTGGAGGAAGGTCTGTTGGATGTGATTCCCTATGTCTGCTAGGAGTGGCAGAACTGTCAAATGTTTGATTTCTCTTGCTCAGCTGCTGAGCTAGACTGGAGTCCAGAAGCATTGGGGTCCAGAAGCATTGACCTTCCTTATCCTTCTTGAAGACACTGGTCTGCAGTAAGATATCCCTAACTGGTAGAGAGGATGATTCAGTCTCTTAAACATTTCTTCAGCTCCTAATGGCTCCTGTTCAGCTCACTCTTAGAGCAGGAGGGCAAAGAGACCATCTGTGGGACACAAAGCCTGTGTCTAGACTAGTAAATTAGATATTGCCAGAACATGGTTTTGAGCATTGGCTAGTGACCTATGCAGTCTAGTGCTTATCATTCCTCTTGGCAGTGTTGGGCTGGGCCAACTACAACTCTTCCAGCACATTGTTCAGGGGAGAGCATAGATCAGAAGCCATTTCCAGTAGGCAGTTTAAATGAACAGTTTTAGTGGGATTTATAGAATCATAGAATTAAGGTTGGAAGGGACATTCAGAGGTCATTTAGTCTAACACTTTCCTCAGAACAGCTCTGATCGGATCAGGTTGCTTACATCCATGTTAAGTCAAGTCTTGAACACTTCTGAGTATGAAGATTCCATAATCTCTCTGCTATTTATTTGATTTCTTTTTCCTAGTGTCTAATCATCATTTCCCGTTTCCAGTTGTGTCTGCTGCCTCTTGTCTCATCACTGTGCACCTCTGAGAAGAGTGGTTATATCTCTTTTTCCTCCGGTTAGGTACTTTAGACAGCAATAAGCTTTCCCAAGCAGAGCAAACCCACTTCTTTCAACCTTTCTTCATATGTCCTGTGCTCCGACCCCAGACCAGCTTGGTGATCCTCCACTGGATCTGCTCCATTATGTCAGTCTTTCTTGTACCAAGGATACCAAAACTGGACACAGGACTCTAGAGGTAGTCTTAAAAGTGCTCAGAAAAGGTGAAGGAGCACTTCCCTGAACCTGCTGCTGAATCTGCTGGCTATACTCCTACAACCAGACTGTGATTGGCTGCCTTTGCTGCAGGAGCATGCTGATGGCTCATGTTCAACTTGTTGTTCCCTAGGAATCCCAGGCTCTTTTCCACAAAGCCACATGTACATTGATATGAGCTGTGTCACATCTTTTCTCGAAGAACTTGTTTCATTTACAAGCAAAGGCATAGTCAAAGGGACACAGAAACACAAGGAAAAGAGTATTATCTTCCAGATGTTAATCTTAATAGCACACTTCAAATACTGGAGAAGAAATATGACTGATTAACAAAAGATATGCAGTAAAAGAACAAAAGAACATAGAAGAATTAATACTAAAATAATTTCAGACTATCTGCTTGTAGATAGCACTGGTAGTTTCACAAGGGAGAGATGACATGCTAAGTCAGCATTATTGTGTGTTAAGACAGAACTAGCCTATTTTAATTAAATAAAGGCTGTGTGTTCTGAGCAATATTTCAGAAAAAACCCACATTTTTGCTCTTTTTCTGGGTTAGCTTTAAAATAGCTCATGCTGGTGCAAAATCTTTTACAAGCTACACCTTAGATTAATACACTGAGATACTATTTAGTAATGCTTTTCTGATAGTCACAGTGGTTTATCTTGAAATAAGGGACATTTGTTTTTCAATTTTTTTATCAGAAAAAGAAAAATGAAAGATGAAGCAGGCACGGTCCCAGGCTGCAGGGTTTTTTTAGACACATTCAAAGGCTGTGAATGAATATCCTTCAAGCCTGGGCTCAGTAGCTTCAGTTGAGGTTTTGCCAGTGTCTAGTCCTACTTGAAAAATCACCTCTCCACAAATACCCCAAACAAATCCCAGGCTACCGAAAGCTAAAGAGTTTCTAGTGGAGTGAGCAGCAGCCTCCACTGACTTTAGCAGACTTGAGATTTTACAGGGATTTAGCTGGTGCCTATATTCTGTAATACCATTTGTATTCTGGCAAATAAAACTCCTTATAAAAAATTCTGTCATAGCTACACTGTTTCTCCATAATTGTTTTTCATGCCATTAGCAAAATATGCCCTGATTTAAGTTAACCTTCCAAAATAATAGGCATCTTGATTCTAAACCGCCCTACATCTGAGGTCACACATCAAAATCTGTTCCATCCTGCTCTGGGACATGCAGCTCCATGGAGGAGATTCAGTGCCTCTGTACAGAGTCATTCCTATCTTGGATGTGACTGCATCAGAGAGAAAGTGCTGTTGTGCTAAGTATTTCCCCCAGTCATTCTGGAGATGGATAAACGAAGTTGAGACTTCAATAAATGGGAGAGTAAATAATACCTTTAAGGCTTCAGTGCTCTGAATACAACTTTGTGAATTCTCACAATGCTCTATTTTCTTCTACATTACACAGACCAAAAATAATGGGAGAAAGAGCAAGAAGAAATACATTCCCAGTTCTCCTGCTAACTTCATGGTACCTACTAATCTCTGCCCACTACTCACAAGTTCAGAATGAGTATCAGATCCGTTCTGGCCATCAGATGGTCTGAATAACATCATTTTCAAACATGTTGGCAGCACAGACAAATATCTTTTGTCTTTACCTGCATGAGGGAATAGGTATTGCCATACTCTTTCTTGAACCAAACCTCTCTTTGACTTCATTTGTAAATACCAATTTTCACATCCAACAAATGAGGCGATTTTTTGTGTCCAAGCGATACAGACATAGTGCCAAGAGAACTGAATCCTAGGAGAATAGACAGGAGATGATTCTTGAGCAGCCAAGAGTAAGAATACTGCTCAGAAGAAATAGTGAAACATATTCAAAGAAAATGTAGTGGTTCTGATCATACTGTTAGTTCTACTCTTTGACTCAGATGGGAGAAGGGAGGGATATACAGCGTTATTTTTCTTTAGAAGTTTGTGTGAATCCACACTAGATGCTAAAGGCAGTGGAAAGCTCTCCATTTCCCTCCTCCCAGTTAAATTAAGCCCTTGACAGGGTCCAACCAGTTTTCATCCTGCTTTAGGACTGATCAAAAAATAAATGTGGATTTAAAATCTTTACTTTAAAATGTGAAACATACTTATAAATATGAAGTTATCAGTCTTCCTGAAGGACTGCTACAAAGTTTAGTTTGCATTATCTTTAAGGGACTTCCATGTTATTATAAAACTGCGAATAGCTATCATTGAATTTTTCAGAACATTGTTCACAATTAAATGCTTCTTCCAGAGAATATCAGAAACCATGTTTTATAATTTTAATATATTTCAAAGTTGCTGATACCAATCTCTGTTTCCTCTAGAACCACCAATTCTGAAGACTGAACACACTTTCCTTTGCAAATGTATTTAATTGAGCTAGGCTTGCAATCTTTTCTCTGTCTTAAACCTACTTAAAACTACTGTGATAGAGACACTACCAGTATCTTTATTTCAATGCCACTTAGCTGTTACATTTGCTTTAGTTCTTATTGTTGGTACTTGAACCTTCGGGAACCATCTGACTACAACTGTGAAATCAGAAAATATTTCCTTATCAAGACTAGGGATGCATAGATGACATAATATGACTTGACTATGTGGCTTATTTTATCATCAAAACACCTTTCTGGTGGAATTTTAAAAAATCCTTTCCAGGTAGGTGGCAGATAATATTCTCCAACCAGTTTTTTAATGCCATATGATAGCAGGTTTGAATCATAGTTTCCAAATTATGTAAAGCATAACACTAGTAGTTCATGCTATATTCATTACTAAAAACATGTCAAAAATAAAGTTTTAGAAAAAAAGTACAAAACAAAAAAGATGTGAATTTTTCTTCTGAAGCTCTATGAGATACTGAGGCCTAGAATGTTCTTTACCGTGTCTGTCAGCGTAAACACTTTCAAACCCTCTCTTTCCTTCTACTCTCACCTCCATATTCTGGTCTTGAGCCAGAGATAAGATCGTATTTATCCTTTTTAGGCTGTGTAGTAATTAAAGAATTGACTTATCACCAGGCTTTTCAGAAACCTGTGCTTTATAGCATGTGGATACAAAATGTGCCTATTGGTTAATTTACAAGAATACTTTATTAATAGTGTATTTTCTTCTACATCTGGTCAGTCTTTTTTCTATGATTTGCTTGCTTTCCAGTTTCCAAGTTATCTTTAGTTTTTGGCTCTCATTTCTGGAAGCTCTGAAGCACGTTTATAATGTAAAACACATGAGCATTCCTGCTGCTTCCTGAATCAGGACCTCGGTGATAGCTAGTACATATGTACAGTACTGCTGGGCAGAGAGATAGACTCTCAATTGCCATCTTTCAGCACTTGATCAATGGGACTATGAATAGTTACAACCAGTGAGAACAGATGTAAAAGTGTGACCCATCTTGTGGTAGAGAAGTTTGACAGCAAACACTCTCATTTACCTCACTACAGCAGTGTTATAAGTGAAATTTACTCCGAGGTGAAAATTGCCAGTACAAAGAGTTTTTGATTTCTTCTTCTTACTTCAAAAGTTTTGGGACACTGGTTGGATTTTTTCAAAATAACAGCTATGCTATAGCTCCTTTTCAGAAATAAACCCTCCCCAGGGCAAATAAGGGAATTTTCATCTAAGAAACCACTACCACCAGTTATTAATTTAAAAAAAAAACCCACAACACAAATAAAAAAAGAAAAAAAGGTCTTTTAGTTGACATGGAACAGATTCATGAATTACATAGAAAAAGCTGATAAAATTGCATATATTTCTCTTTTATAGGGCCTTCCTGGCAAAGATGGACCCACAGGCCCACAAGGACCCCCTGGCCCAATGGTGAGTATTGCCCATGGAATTCATTACTGTAAAAATCAGGAAGATTTTGGGGGATTGTAGGTCACTGTTATCTAGACTTCAGTGGAAAAACCAAAGCCAAGGGTTCTCCTTGGAAGTTAAAATTCTCATGACTCACAGGATTGGCAAATAGCTGCTTGTCCAGTGTAATTTCTTTCTATTCTTACTTAGCTCAAGACAAAATGTATCCCTTGGGAAGGGGAGACAGACAGTTGTTCCATCAATAGATTGATAGCTAGTTCTTAGTCAAGTAACTGCACTATATAAGGGGAATTAGTGCTCTTAACATTTGAATCAAGACTTTCTTTTTGCAAGGAATTCAAATTAGGTTTGTTAGTTGAAGTGAATCACTAAGTTCTGCTTGGTCTAGAGGCTGGAGGTGAGTGCAGGTATTCAAATGTTCTCACAGAGTAATAAAGACAGCAGAGGCCACATTCAGCTTTCAAAGTGACATGTGTTGCCTCCAGAATCTGTTTCATCCTTCTCAGCTAGGGCAGTTAGGCAAGTTTAATGCCTTCTTGATAGATTCAAGAACTGTTGATGGTATTGAGTATTCTCCAAGCAGTCATGTTCTTTTCACAAAGAATATTTTGAGTCAGCAGCCCTGAACATCACAGGATTTAATCTTGTGGTTCAGCAGTCTGTGCCTGTTCCAGAAAGCAAGCAACATGAGTCCATTTTTCTCAAGTGCTTTTCTCAGAGGTGTGCTTTCGGTGCTCTTCTTCCTGCAACGTGAACTTCCTAGTCCTCTCTCCCATCTCTCTGGTCTTTGACTGGCAGAACTGCCTGTTCTGTGCACTTCCTCTCCATCACACAGTTATTTCTCTCATCAGAATTCATGGATGTTGATTATCATCACCACTAAGTATTTTCTTTCTCTTTTTCCATGTAGGGCATACCTGGTGCTCCAGGTGTTCCAGGTGTTACCGGAAGCCAGGGGCCACAAGGTGATGTAGGAGCTCCTGTGAGTAAAATTAATTAATATTGCTATATTTGCTGTTGTGCATTAATTGGTTTCTGATCCTGGCTTCACTGTTTTACAGAACTCCTCAATATTTATAGCTTATGATCTGTTTGCAGTTAGTGCTTAAGGGAAACATCATATTGGTCTTTCTTTGTTCATTTTTTATAATTAAAGTTATTTGTGGATCTTACATACAATGTTTGGAATATAGGGATTAGAGAGTCAAAACACAAGGTTAAAACACAGAGGTTAAAAACATAACAGTATGTGAGTTTGTAGTCTGTGTGTAATTACTTTCTGCTTTTTTTCCTTTGCACTTCAAGCAACTCTCAGGAAATTAAAGTATGTCATTTATTAACCTGAATATTTCCAAAATATTATTCTGATTTTTAAACTGTGAAAATATTGCATAAATAAAAAACTGGCTTTTGTGGTTACTCTGGGTTTGCATCAGGCAACTGACTGGGCTTTTTCTATAATGTTATTATAAATCTGACCATCAGTTTCATTGAATAGAAAATTACACCCTCTATACTGAAAATAAGTATTAAGAACCTCTAATACTAAGTTTGTCTTTCAGATATTATTTTCTTTATAATAAAGAAATCCAAACGGTTTAACTAGAAGAAAGGAATACAACTATAAAATGAGTGTGTAAATTACATAAAAGAGAAGATTTACAGTGGATATCTTTTTCCCTGTAACAGTTCAAATAATATTATGTATTAACATTTTAACATTTGACCACTTGGTTAATTAAAAAGCCTGCTCAATTTTTTTCCAATGAACGTTCTATTTAATTTTTAAAGGCATCAGAATATGTACTTATGACTCGATTTGTAGAATAGAATATTTTTTTTTTTCAAAATTCAGTTTGCTTTGGAGATTTAGTCCAATGCAAGCATTTTTATTTGGTTAAGTGGAAATTAAATGACTGATAATATATAAGCAAAGGTAATAACCTAATGCTCGGTTCTGCATAGTTTCTAAGTGTAATCATGAAGTCTACTAAGGAGATTTGATGAGCTATGGAACTTATTACTATCAATGTATAACATGCTGACTATTCAGTTCCTGTCCAAACACATGTTCCAGATATTGAACTAAATTTCCTAGAGTGTAGATATTCCTGTGAGTCATACTAAGACCTCTGCTGTGAATGTATAGACACTAGTAGTTCCGAAAAAAACAGTTAAGTGGGTGAAAAATTACTGAGTTTCAATAGCTGTCTTTCCCTAAAGGTAGAGTAATAGAAAAGAGGCCTAGAAATAATCTTGCAGTCTTTGTAGGAGTTCCTTCTTTCCCAGGATAGAATAAGCTGTGCTTTAATGATGCATCCAGTCAGCTGGTTACCTCTTCATGCAGATCTTTCCTCGCTTCAGGAGTTCCTGTGAGATGTCTAGCCTGCCTCAAAAAACCTCCACTAGTGAAGTTGTAACTGCCCCAGACAGCTTGTTCCTAGTGGGTGAAGAGCCTTGGTGAAGCAAATGCTACAAGTTTCAGACTGATATTTTGTGTTGCATCAGCCTTCTCTTCTTCAGTGATAAATAGATCCATTTCAGCCATGTGAAATGCCATATGGCCTGCCCTTGCTGCAATTTTAAACAAGAGAATTCAGTGTGTGATGAACTCCTGAGAAAGTCATTGTCTTCATGTAATTGCCAAAGATGAACATTTTGTTGTGTACTGAAATGGAAAAAGTATATTCGTTATTGTCACATAGCCTCCTGAAACCTTATTCCTTGTTTGTTTTTTCTCTTATTGTGATGTTGCAAGGGAGACAATGTTTAGGGGTTATAAATTTTGAGCAAGAATTAATTTTGTATTGAAACTTTCCATAGGGTCCTCCTGGAGCTAAGGGTGAAAGGGGTGAGCGGGTAAGTCTATGTTCATGTTAGCCACCATTTTTTTTCTGTTCTGGCCTTCTGTCTCATAAAAAGCTTTCTCTGACAATTTGTTTCTCTGTGTTTACAGGTACAATAGTTTTATCTGTGCAATCAGTCAAACTTTCCTTCTTTTCCAGACATTGTCTTATACATAGCTACGTTAATGTGCACCCTCAGTAAGTTTGCAGATGACACCAAATTGGGTGGGAGTGTTGATCTGCTCGAGGGTAGGGAGGCTCTGCAGAGAGACCTGGACAGGCTGGAGCGATGGGCTAAGGCCAACTGTAGGAGTTTCAATAAGGCCAAATGCCGGGTGCTGCACTTGGGCCACAACAACCCCCAGCAGTGCTACAGGCTTGGGGAGGAGTGGCTGGAGAGCTGCCAGTCAGAGAGGGACCTGGGGGTGTTGATTGACAGCCGGCTGAACATGAGCCAGCAGTGTGCCAAGGTGGCCAAGAAGGCCAATGGCATCCTGGCTTGTATCAGAAATAGCGTGGCCAGCAGGGACAGGGAAGTGATCTTACCCCTGTACTCGGCACTGGTGAGGCCGCACCTCGATTACTGTGTTCAGTTTTGGGCCCCTCACTACAAAAAGGACATTGAATTACTTGAGCATGTCCAGAGAAGGGCAACGAAGCTGGTGAAGGGTCTGGAGCACATGTCATACGAGGAGTGGCTGAGGGAACTGGGGTTGTTTAGTCTGGAGAAGAGGAGGCTGAGGGGAGACCTCATCGCCCTCTACAGCTACCTGAAAGAGGTTGCAGAGAGCTGGGGATGAGTCTCTTTAATGAGGTAACAAGCGATAGGACAAGAGGGAATGGCCTCAAGTGGCACCAGGGAAGGTTTAGACTGGATATTAGGAAGCATTTCTTTACAGAACGGGTTGTTAGGCGTTGGAATGGGCTGCCCAGGGAGGTGGTGGAGTCCCCATCCCTGGAGGTGTTTAAGAGTAGGGTCGACATAGCACTGAGGGATATGGTGTAGTTGGGAACTGTCAGTGTTGGGTTAATGGTTGGACTAGGTGATTTTCAAGGTCTTTTCCAACCTAGATGATTCTGTGATTCTGTGATTAATGTTTTGAAGGTGAGAAGTATGTGGCTTTAAGCACGTCCCCAAATCTCTCATTAGGGTTATCTTCTCAGACCTCTGTTCGCTGGCTAAAAACAGAAATGGGAACCAGGGAAATCGCAAAATTTGTTTGGCTTTTTTTCTCATCTGTGAGGATATAATCTCTCAGGGACAATAAATGTCTTTCATTGCTCTAAGCATTTTCAAGACAGAAATGATGCAAAAAATTGTGTTATGACACTGCTGCTGTTGTTATCCAGGGTGATCTCCAGTCCCAAGCAATGGTGCGTGCTGTTGCTCGTCAAGTGTGTGAACAACTCATCCAGGGTAAGTACAGCAATGGTTCATATGCTTCTATCTCTAGAATGGATCTTTTCCTGCCACAATTACTTATAGATATGATGCTTTTCAGAGCATCCAAGGGGATCTGTTCATTTTAGGTTAGGCAGGATTTATGTTCCAACTAGATTTATGTTCAACTGGATTCATATCCAAGTAGAGCTGATTAGCATCAGGCATCTAAAAGAAAGCCTGAATTGTCTCCAATCTATTGTAGTATAAAGAAGCTTCTGCTGTAACAGTTTTAGATTCTTATAGACATAAAATACAAAAAAAACCCCAAACATCAAAGCAAGGAAATAAAATTCTACACAATAGTTCTTCCGCTTTTCTGTCTACTCCCTAAACCACTGTTTCTCCACCAAGTGCAAAGCTTCATATTATCAAAGAACAACAGACCACAGCCTTGAGGACCTGCCAGTGCTCTGTACAAACTTAGCTGAACCAAATTCTCCACTGCAACTTGAAAATGAGGACATTGTTTCCTAACAGGTCATATGGCAAGATATAACTCAATTCTGAACCAGATTCCAAGCCAGTCTGTCTCAACACGAACCATCGCAGGACCTCCTGGTGAGCCAGGTCGGCCAGGGGCCCCAGGGCCACAGGGTGAGCAAGGATCACCAGGCATGCAAGGGTTTCCAGGAAGTCCTGGTCAACCAGGAAGACCAGGAGAAAGAGGTAGGTTGTATTTTTTGTACTTTGCATACAAAAAATTTACCTCCCTTTCCTGATATATTCTGATGGCTTTTGTCTCCTGTCTAAATGTGAGAAAAACATTTTTTTCATGAGTTGATTGGTGAGCTCAACGCAAACCATAATGAAAGCTCTGGAGACTCTGTCATGAAGGTAATGCAGGTTTTGCCAGGTGTGATTCGGCAGGATCAGACAGAGGTTTAATGCCTAAACCACTGAAGATTGGTGGCATCTAACTGGGCACATCCCATCACATCATGCTTTCATCTTAGGACTCTGAAGTGAGCTGGAGCTATAAATATACAAGCAAAGGAGTTTTTGGAGAAAGCCAGCTGCAAAACGTGATAGATTTGTGTTGAGAAAAGATTGAGCTTTTCTGTTAAACTTGAAATGTGTCAGTCTCGAGATTTCTAAGTCATGATAGTCTGAAAGGAGCAAGGTTGGTAGGAAGAAGGAAAAAGTTTCAGTTTATGAGGGTTTGAGAGGATCAAGGAGAGGAAATGGTGAGATCAGACAGAAGTAATACAATTAACTGTTCATTTACAGTAATTAAGATATGGTTTAGATGGGAACTGGCAGTGTTAGGTTAATGGTTGGACTAGATGATCTTCAAGGTCCTTTCCAACGTAGTTGATTCTGTGATTCTGTGATTCTGTGTAATTCTCCTCTGTATTCTTACATGTAGGCTAGATCCCTTACTTCTTTCCTCCTCCAGCATTGTCTAATAAAGAAACAAGTTTTGATTTACTCTCTCTGTGCAGCCATGGCAATCTTCGGTGTACCGGATAGCCCTAACCTCACAGAGGTAGTACTGAGTAGATCTATGATTGTGAAAGTTCTTTGAAGATCATCACGTGAGGAAGTGACCAAAAACCCAAGAGACAAATGTCATATTCAAGACACTAACTGGGATTTTAAAAATGAATTGCTATGAAGGCTGTTCAGTTCAGGAGCTTAATAGTTTCAGTTCATAGTAGCCATGATGACCAGAGTTAAAGCATTGTTTTGAAAAGAAAGTCTTTGAGTGA
Organism: Strix aluco; assembly: GCF_031877795.1. Classification (NCBI taxonomy): domain Eukaryota; kingdom Metazoa; phylum Chordata; class Aves; order Strigiformes; family Strigidae; genus Strix; species Strix aluco. The sequence goes on along the minus strand of NC_133931.1, from coordinate 14,197,930 downwards.
ACCTGTGAATCTGTGAGTGAACCTGTGAGTCTGTGGGTCCTTCCTTTCCCTCAAGACTGTCATTATAATTACCTTTTTTTAAAAAGAGGCAAAGTTTAGGGTACTAGCCTGTCAGTCATACTGCTGCCTGCTCCAGCTGAGTAAAGACCAGACACTGTCCAGAAAAAAGGAGGAATGAGGGGATGGGAGACAAGTATGAAAGAAAATTGGAAGAAATGGCAAGTGAAGAACTGACTTTAAAAGTGGTGACCTGGAGAGACTGAATGCAGATTTCAGTTGCTTAAAATACTGCTATAATTTAAATGGTTTCTCAGGTAGGAACTGTTTAAACACACAGAATATGTTGCTGGGGCTTCAGGAATGGAGGAACCAAAATGCCAGGCTATGAAAAGGGAAACCTTTCTGGCATTTAGCATGGATTTTCCATTGTATTTGTTGTGCTGAGGCCCAGACCCACGTGTTGTACTATTATGAAATCACAGAGTAATTAGATACAGCCATTTAAATGAAACATGATGTGGATTAACCCACTGCTGATAATATTATTATCTAGTAAGCAGTATTGGCAATGGACTGAGTACAGAAAGGGTAAAACCACATTTAAAAATACTATCTTTTTCTATCTATATAGATAACTGATGTTAGAAGAGACTGATTTTGGCAGGTAGTGCTTGTGGGGAGTTTCATACTTGGTAGAGAGCAAGCTTTATCAAGCATATTTCAAGAACTATAATCAGCCAGACAGAGCTCTCTGCAGATTTTCATAAAATGTGGTACCAAATGTTGGGAGTGTGTTACAGTATTTATAGCCTAAAATGAGATTGTTTTAAGAAAAAAAGAATCTATGTGTAAACTTAAAGACAAAATAATTGTCTTTATTCAGAGTGAAATAGTTTTTAGGAAAACACCTAACTGCAGCCTTGCACAGAACCTGGAAGACCAAGGAGCGAGCTCATTCCAGAACCTAGGAATAAAACCAGCATAATTCATTAATCCCTGAGGATATAATTTATTCAGAAGCAACTGAAATTTTAGATTGATAGTGTGCCTGATGTAGTAGCAGTTTATTTAACAGAAAGATACCTTTTGAGCTGTACAGACCCTTGGGATATTTCAGAATCCATTTCGAAGGAATTGCTGTAAGCTAACCCCAAAATGCATCAGTGAAAAGTAAAATTATTTTTACCAGCTTCTAATGCTTCTGGAAATTGATTGGAAGTTTCTTGTGCCTTCCCAATTCTCACTTGATTCCTGACTACATATCATACAGTGAAGTAGCAGGTTAAAATTGCTCTGCTTCTGGATGGAAAGGGTTTTAATTTCCAGTGACTACAGCGAGGAGGGTAAATGGACTCAGACCCCATCCCTTGCTGTGTTCTGAACCATTGTTTGTATTTAACTTGTTCAGCAAATCACAATGTATAGTCCTGTCCTGAAGATTTCCAGCCAGCCACTTGGAAGTCTTTATGAACAATATGTTTCTTTTCGTTGCTGTCATTAGCATTTTAGTTGTATATGAAGTCAAGTTAATGTTCAAAACTAGTGCCAGATTAGCCTCCACATTTAAGTACAGAAAATACACTGCAACAGCGACAGCAGTGTCCGTACTTTTTAGTACGCTTTAGTATGTGTTTTAGTGTACTAAAAAGTAATAGACACTAAAAGGAAAAAAAAAAAGACCTGTTGTTTATCTAGTAGAGTGTTGCTTTTTTTCCCTCAAACTCTTGTGATTGCTGCAAGAACCTGTTACTGCCTCAGAGCTGAGCGGCAAGGTGCTGGCAGAGCGGGAAGAGAAAAGGTGGGAGGAGGCTAGATGTTTCTTCCTACTCACCTCTCTGGCCCACCACCCATTCGATCCCAGCCTGTGAGAAGGGGGAACTTCTGAAAGCAGTGTGTTGAACTGGTTAGAAATCATGCACCAAAGAGAGCTTTACTGGAAAATGTCAGCAGTGAGAGATCTTGACATCAGTGAACTTCTCTGCTGACTTGCCAGGCCAATAGCTTCTTTTCCCTTGTTTACCTTGTCACTCTGCCAAGCGTTAATCAGATGTTTTGGAACAAGGCTTGGACTGAGACAGTGTCCTGGAGTTTTGCTAGAAACCTCCACTTGAACTTCTAGGTCCAGGGTGTCCCATGTATTCTCTCACTAGTAACACACTGAGCTGGTCCTTCCAAGAAAGACCACCTCAGTGAGAATGAATAAGTCATTCTCTTGACAGATTCAGTTCTCAGTGTCTGTTGCCAGCTGAGGTCTATTTTTTCTAGTGTAGACGTAAGTGAATGGATTAGGATCACACTGAGACATTTGTTATTTAGTTTTTCCAGTTGATTATTGTTTTAGCTGTAGACTGTGAGGTCTTGTCTGTTGCATTTTTCTAATGGTGTGAAAAGAAACGTGTCTGGCAATCTCAGTATTTGTTAGCAATATTAACATTTTATTGGTGCCCCAACAGGCCATTTGAATTGGAATGGTGATTTAAAGATTAAGGAGGCCACATTGTGTTATCAGTCCCCTATAGTACATAATCCCAGATAAATTACTAGAATTTTGCTCTCATATATTTGCATAAATATAGGAATTTGGAAAGAACCAAACGCAAACACTGATTATTCACAGCACTCATCTCTATTTTTATTTTAACTAGTTCACAGCACTGGTTTCTATTTTTATTTCAGCTAGTTTGAACATCTTTTGATTTTATGTTTGTGAACTGGGACTTAAATAACTCATGTCTGGCTTCTGAGTACTCAGGAAGTAGTTGGACTTCTGCAAAATAATGTAAAAAAGCAAAGATTCAGAGTGGGGCTTTTTTCAGTTATTTTTATAATACATGGGTATTTTTCTCAACTTCAAGGAAAAAATGTAAAGGCCATAGTAAAAATTATGCTGAGGCACTGCTAGCTTTCAGATGCTGTGAAAGTGCAGTCATTCTTCTACTACTGGGTGGACTTTTGCTCTTATGCTGTGTCCTGAAGTGACGCACAAAATGTATGGCTACTCACGCCATCCCACTATGATTAAAATACAATAAATACCTAAGCTGTCACCAGGAAAGTCACAATTCTCAAGTACAGCTTCATCCATATTTGTTTCCTGGCTTCATATGAAAGAGTTAGTTAAACGTGTGTTATCAAAAGCCACGTTTACAGCTCTGATGGCAAAATTCCCATGGAATTAAATAGAACTTTTGCCAGTTGCATCAATGAGATATTTTTATTTCCAATTTTAGCTTCATCTGTATAAAAAAAAAAAAATCACCCTGTGTTATTATACATTATGGTTACAACTGAAGATCTTTGAAAGAGGACATTTTTGGTAGCAGTTTAATTTTTCTCAATTGCAATATGCAGTTCTCCTCAAAGGACAGTATTCTGTTAAAGAGAAAAATAGATAAGCAATACCTAAGATTTCCTTTTGTGCAAAAACCATGGACATTTAATTTTCTTTGCTAGAGAATGTGTTCATGATCTTGGTTTTGTTTTTAATAACTGATACAATCAGAGGTATCTTTAGCAGAGCATTGGAAACAATTTATTTCAGTTGCTTGTGATCTCCATGGGTCTGAACCCAAGCCTTTGCTTATTTTGGATGAGGACATCAAAAAGTGGTTAGCATGGAGGCGGGGACACAGTTTGGTGATATTGTAGAATTATGTCCAGAGCACAAATATGAAAAGAGTTACTAGAATTTGAAGCCACTCTAACTCAAATGTTAAATTTTGATACACACTTTTATTCCTGAGAGTGATTAACCATTGCAGTAACTTGCATGGAGAGTGATGTCTTGTCTGGTTGACTTTCTGTAAGCTATGCTCTAATGAAATGCAAAGATGACCTTGATAGAAGGCGAAATGGGTGAATTTTGAATCTTCTGTCATTTACAGGAGGGACTCATTAAGTCTATGAATCTGTTAACTTACTCTCATTGAGGATCTTTGGCGGAAAGGCCGTTAGGGAAGCCCATGGTGTGCTTGATTTTAACTCGTGTGAGTTTTGCCTTAGGAGTAGGGTATTCTTGCTTCAGTGTTTATGTTCTCTTTCACTTGGGTAAACTTTACTGGAAGTTAGACTAAAAGAAACCTGAAGCAGACTTGGATTTTGGCCTTCAGTATGTTTGCTTTAGGAACTTGATATCCATGTGATTTCAAAGCAGGTTAGCCCTGTGCAAGAGGTTTATAATCTGTTCCAGAATGCACATTTTATTCTTAGCCTGAGTAGATTTGTTCCATATTTATAATTTCTTACTGCAGTTTATTCTGTGAACATCATGTAATGGGTGTGTGTTCTTGTGTGTGTAAAGAATAATAAATGAGTGCATAGAAGGCTGTGATTTGAAAACATTGTGGCAATTGTCTTTGAAGTCACTATGTAACGTTATTGTACAGTAGGATAAGCAATGGTTTGTCATGGGCCAGTCTTCTTATGATCAAAGCAATCCACACATACAGCCTTTGCCTTTTGCAAATGGCAAGCATTTTCTTACAGGGCATGTATGGTAACAGACAGTTTAGATGAGTTTATCTTGTTAAAAGGCCTGCAGCAGTAGTAGTGAATTGTAACAGAGGAGTCCCTCCATATTTTTGAAGCAAGCCAGGGCTAAGCAAATTTTAGGTATCTGGAAACTGGATTTGGAATGCAGCACAAGAGGTTTGCCTGAGAAACTTGTCTTTAAAATGGGTGGAATTCAGTTGTTGATCACAGATGATGTGTTTTTTGTGAGGTTCCCCCAGGAATATAAATGTAGGTTAGAGCATATATCTGCCACATATGACTGCTTCCTATATACATGATGCAATGCGGTCATTCATCAAAGGTTCTGGACAGGGCTTCTGACTGAAACTGCAATCTCTGCTAACCAAATAGTGGGTTGCAAACAGAAGGTTCATACTGGACTTGAAAGACAGTGAGAGCAGGAATCCCATGTATTATGCTGCTAAGAATCCCAGAAGAAAAGATGTTAGCAAATTTCAAGATAACCGAGTAATTTAAACATGTAAGACCCATTGACCTTCAGTGAGATTTAGGAACTAGGTATACCAAAGGCTATGGATATAAAATTCCTGAAACTTACCTTTTGGACACTTTATAATCTGAAAGTCTAAAACAGTCTGTAAAAGACCAATAGGTACCTTGTACAACCATGAGGTAAGGTAGGTGTACTGCAGTATGTTAGTACACAGCAGTCAGACACAAATTTGCTCTGCTGTTGTTCTGAGATCAGCAAAGTGGTTGTACTAACATGCTGCTGAGCCCTTCCTTAGCAACAAGGTTGTATTAGCTCAAGGCTACACCTTGGTCAACCTTGTCACATTCTTTTTAGTAATCTTGTAGTTTGGCCAGAGGGTGCTCATTATGTACCTGCAAAAGGCTGGTAGGAACTAATATAGTTGTAAAGAAAGTTGTGGTACAAGCAAGAAAGAAATAGGAAGATTAGATGTGAAGGAGGCTTGATGGAAGAGATGGCAGTGCTAGTTCCTCTCCAGTTTTTTTCCAGTGGCTAAATGGTTAGAGCATAATTCCAGGAAATTTGAATCTGCATTCCTTTCCTACCTATGACCACCACTGGGAGGTCTTGTGGTCGTTTGGTGAATATATTTCTCTGTGGTTTTGGGTATTAGATCTTGGAATAAGTCTGAAACAAGGCCTCCCTCTCCCTCAAGTTTTTGAGCAGTTAGGCTAGAGAGCAATTCTTAGTCTTTTTGGCCTTGTGGTGGTTTGACCTTGGCTAAATGCCAGGTACCCACCAAGTCGCTCTATCACTTCCCCCCCTTTCCCCTTTTTTTCTCAATAGGGCAAAGAAGGGAAAGAAAATAAGATAGGAAAACAAAACAACCCTTGTGGGTAAAACAACAGCAGTTTTAATATAAGCAAAGCGAAGCAAAGGTCCGCGCGCGGAAGCAAAAAAAGAAAACAGATTTATTCTCTACTTCCCTTTAACAGGCGATGTCAGGCCTTCTCAGGAAGCAGGGCTCCAATACGTGTAGCGGTTGCCTTGGAGGACCAAGGGTGACCCCACCCCCTTCCTCCTTTCTCCCAGCTCTATACTGAGCAGACGTCATATGGTCTGGAATATCCCTTTGGTCAGTTCGGGTCAGCTGTCCTGGTTGTGTCCCCTCCCAAGATCTTGCCCACCCCGTCCCACTGTGGGGGGGAAATGTTGGAAAGAGCCTTGGTGCTGTGTAAGCACTACTCAGCAGTAGCCACAACACCAGTGTGCTATCAACACCCTGCCAGCTCCCAGCATAAAACACAGCACCATGGGGGCTGCTACAGGGGAAAACCAATTCTGGCTCAGCCAGACCCGATACAGGCCTAATGCACCTTGAGGTGGTAGTCAGAACCACTGAGTAGGGGAGAACATACAGTCATGTATCCAAGCCTGTCATGGTTTAGGCCCAGCCAGCACCAAAGCACCACACGGCTGCTTGCTCAAACTTCCCCTCCAGTGCTGGGAAGGAGAAAAAATTAATCAAAAGGCAAAAAAATGAATCAAAAGGCTCAGGAATCGAGATACGGACAGGAAGGGGTGGCTCATCCATTAACAGTCATAGGCAAAAGACAGGCTCATTAGGGGAAGAAAACAAGAACATCACTTTTAATTCAAACGCTAACAAAACCAACACTTAACAGACAGAATGGGGCACTTAGAAGCCTTACCATATCTTAAAACACCTCCCCCCACCCCTCCCTTCTTCCTGGGCTCAGTTTTGCTCACAATATCTCTACCCCCTCTCCCAGTGGCACAGGGGATGGGGGGTGCTGTCAGTCTGCCACTTCTTCCTGTAAGGGTGGGGAGGGGGAATCACTCTTCCGCATCCTTCCTCCTGCTCCAAGTGGTTCCCCTCTCACAGGAGACAGTCCTCCACAAACTCTTTACGCCATGAGTCCTCCCCTCGGGATGCATTCTTCTCAAGATGCTAGAGCACGGGTCACCCCCATGTGTTGCAGTCCTCCCAGCGCTGAATTACAAACAGCGGCGGCTGCTTCTTCCCGCTCCACAGGCTGCAGGCAAATCTCTGCTCCTCTGGTGACCTCCATGGTGGTGGCAGGGGTGGCCCTGCTGTCTCACCGCAGCATACAGGGGGGCTCTCTGCACTGGCACACCCCCCCTCCCCCCCTTCCTCCTCCTCCTTTCTTCCACTGACCTTGGTGTTCATATAGGTGTCCTTCTCCTAACTCATCCTCAAAGTCCCCAATCCCCTCTCAGGTTCCCCTTCTTAAATATGTTATTGCAGAGGCACAGCCACTGTCACTAATTGGCCCGGCCTTGGTGCAAAGGCGGGTTCGACTTGGAGCCCGGGGAGCTTCGAGAAGCTTCTCACAGGGGACACCGCTGTAGCCCCATCCCCCACTACCAAAAACCCCACCACACAAACCCACATCATCAGGATTATCTGCACTTGAACATCCAACATTCTGGATTTCAGCTATATGCCATCATCTAAAAATCTGCAGAGCCTGCATGTAGGATGGGTCTCAGCATAGCAGAGCCACTTCCTGCATGTAGGATGGGTCTCAGCATAGCAGAGCCACTTCCTGCATGTAGGATGGGTCTCAGCATAGCAGAGCCACTTCCTGCATGTAGGATGGGTCTCAGCATAGCAGAGCCACTTCGTGCTTCTGTTTACACTGGGAATGAGCTCTGGACTTCTCCAGGGGGCTCAAATATGCTGGGAAATGGAAGGGCGCTAGAGAAGGGGAGAGGAGACCCCTGAAACCCTATTGACCACAGCCCTCTGAAACCTTACTGGCCTCTTACCCAGACTAAGGCTCTTAAAAACTAGTGGGATCATGACACTGAGATAATTTAAATCTTTCAGTGTGCGTCTGTTCACCTACTTCTCTAGATGGGTAGATAGAGAGGTAAAACATGCGTCCTGGTGAGTCAGCTCGGGGAGCTCTTCCTAGAGGGGTACATTCATGGCATGTCTCCCTTCAGCATTTTTTCTTTATTTAATTGTGACCACCTTAGCACTCTGGCTTCTGCAACCTATCCTAAATGTCTAGCCCTCTTCAGGTACTCTAGAGAGTGTAGGTGCTTAACTGAGTTGTGCACATCAGACTAGGCTTCATCCTGCTGCCAAGCCTAAATGCCCTTTGAAAAGCTAGCTTTGTAGCAGCTCTGTAGCTTTTGAGACTTGTGGTTACAGATCATTTTGAGAATTTCATCTAAGATTTTAAACAGTGCAGGAGGTACTCACTGTGCTTTGAGTGTCATAGTAAACACAAGTGAAAGTATTAAGCCAGCAAAGGAGAATCAAGCCCATGGTCACAAGAACTGCAGGTTCTTGAATATCACTGTGAAGCATTCGTGGAAGTCAGTGTGAAGCGCCAGTCATGGGATAACAAGCTCTGTGACCAGAAATCTGGCTACCGAGCATGATATAAGCAAGAATTTGCCAATAAGCTTGGCAGGCGATTCAGGAAATGAAGAATTCTGATAATCAAATCAACGTGTTTGTATTGGGTCTAGCTGGGATGGAGATAACTTCAGAGGCATGAGTTAAAAGTCTCCAGGTCAGAGCACATTCTGGGGTACACCCTGGCACTTGTGTGCCTACATTGGTCAAAGGAACATTTGGTAACACTTCTAACGTGCTGACATAGACAGGGAGTAATGTTAGACTCAGAAGAAACTGATGCAGCATTGCAGTCATCAAATGACTGAACAGGACAACCAAACACAAAGATTCCACTTTCAGAAATAGTTTTATAAATATTTTGTTATCCATAAATTCAGGGATGAGGTGTACAAGACCTTTCACTGTCTTGCCCACTATCCTCTAGGAGCAAGAGGGAGATACCTGCTATTTGCAAAATAATGGTGTAAACATCACCCAGATTATCACCCCTGCTCTTTTACCACTTCCTGCTGATTTAGTTTGGCCATGGTATTTCTTCTCTTGGCGGCCAAGTCTCTCCTGTAAAATACAGTGTTACTAGAGACATTTGGAAAACTTTGGAGACCCCCTAATGGAAAATGCTGTGAGACGTGGCTATAGTTGTATAATTTCTCTATAATAAAATAACTGGTCACCAAAAGACTTAGTTTTTAAACTCAACAACAAAATTGTGCAACCAAAGGAAATAAAAGGTATAAAAAGGAAATAGGAAGTACTTAAACTATACTTAAACTATGCTGGAACAGTATAAAAAAAACGTTGTAGAGGTAAGATGAAGAGCTCAGCATGCTTTGGTTAAAAATGATGTAACTGCATATGGAGTTACTGATTGCAGTGGTGTGGCCTCTGAAACTTTATGTGAGCAAGTCTTTGTCAGTGATGGATTTTAGTTACAATTTTTTCCATAGAGTTTGTTCTTACTTACTTGCTTCTATCAGAAATTAGCTTAGGAAAAAAAAAAATCTATGGCTTCTTACGAAATTGAGGTGTCCTACAGATGTTTTTCCCTAAGAGGCAGCACGTACCTGAGCAGAAGGGAAGGAAGGAGCCCAATCAGTTGAAATTGTAGATACTGCCCCATCGAGGACAGCAGCTGTTTTTCTTTCTTTGTTTTTATGAAGGTGCTCTATATCGGCTTTGACTCTGAAAGTGTGGAAGCTCTGAAGCAATGAGAGCAATTACCAGTGCTGGGAGGTCTGGAAAATGGGGGAAAAGTCCCACAAACCAGCCTGGATTTGGTGTCTTTGAACCGTCCAAATCAAACACAGACTTTACGAGACTTTTCCGAGTCGCTGGTGGAAACTCAGGGTCTGGAATTTGTAGTTTTGACACCTACTTTAGTTCAACACCACTTATTGTGATCGCTGCGTATAGAAAGTGTTTTTATAGGATGCCGTAGTGGTAGCGCAGGAGATGGAAAGCTGGAAGAAGGTAGTGCCTTCTCTGGATTACTAGGTCTGTGATCCCCATGGATCAGATCCAATGATAGAAATTTAGGGCCATGAGCAAGTGCAGGAACACAGCTCAGTGGCTGTGCATGTTGGAACACCAACGTGTTGTGACTGGGAAACTCTTACATTGGGCTTCATTTGGAGGACAGATTTTGACTGTGCTGAAACGTCTTTTTTGCATTTTAGCAAGACTCTGCAATAACCCATGGCAACTCCATTTATGTGTAGAATCATTGTATGCTGAACCACTGTTCAGTGGGTGAATGTTTGAAGGAAAATTGGCTGTAGCATTAAAAATTTGACTTTTCTGGGCCACACAGTAATTTATAGACAGCTTTGTGAGGCTCTGAGGATTCTTCTAACTTACAATAGTTGTACCTTGGTATAGTCCAGAGGCAGCTTTCCAGCAGGAGCTGCAGCCTGGAAACTGGCTGATGCCTCTGCATACCACCTTGATGAAACCACCATGGCAGCAGGAATGTTTAAGACCCCAGGAATGCCATGTTTCCCTTGAGAGGCTCTCAGGAAATGGAGCAAAAAAGAACCAAATAATTCTTTATTTTTACCTCCTTCCTTCTCTGCCATCTGTTTTTAGATGAAAAATAACACATGGAACTATAATCCTGGTTAAATAATAAACACTGCACAGTTTTGTTCAAAATGTGACTCTGATGAGTACTATTTCCTTAGGTTTACCAGGTGAGAAAGGAGAAAAAGGCAATCCAGGTGTTGGAACACAAGGACCCCGAGGCCCACCAGGATCTACAGGTAAAGTTGTTATGTTTGAGGCATCTGGATTAGACCACTCCGACCCATGTGCAAAGCAGCTAAGACCTGCCTGGCTCCGCTCTCCGCTTCTAAGGCTTAAGCAGCAGAAGAGTCAGTAGTTCAGGCACCTTAACTCTCATAATGTTCTTACTGTGTAGTATGACGTTGTGATGGTGTAATCAGTCTAGTATATCAGTCAAGTATTTTCCTTTTCCTTGTGACAAACTGCTTCTCTGAAACCTTTTTTTTTAATGTTTTAAGTATTTTTTTCAGAGATGGGGTCTAGAAGGGAAAAAAATTAATCTGAATTAATTGCATTTGTTTTCTCATTAACCCAAGGTCATACCTACCCGTGACTTAACAGAGAAATGTATATTAATTAAGCACATTAATCACAGGGATTTATATTTAGCTCCTGAATAAGCAGAGAGGGTGATACCCAGGTCCTGTTGAAACAAATGGAAAATGGCATTGACTTCATTAGGAGATTCTGGGCATTGAGTACCAGTATCAAGGCACGGCATTACCCAGAAGCTGTAGTGAAGGGAGTGGGGGAATCCAGAAGCTGTGCAGGCATCCAGGGCTGTCCTCCCCCCGTGAAACTGCCTTTCCAAATGTCTGATGCTTGGTGAAAAGTTTGCTCCGGTATAAATTCTCTGGCAAGGAAGATGCCACAGCAGCCAGAGGGGAGGCTCACTGGGAGCGGGTCTCCTCTCTGGCTGCTGGTCCATCTTCCTTGCCAGGGGAAGGCTGCAGCCTTTCCCTCAGCTTGCCTTGGGGGAGTTGGAGCCAGGATGCCTAGCTCCTCCACTCAGGCTGTCTCCTGGCAGTCTTTGTAGCACACTCAGTGCCATGTTTTCCAGGCCTGGAAAGGTGGCTTCAACTCCCTGCTTTTAGGAAAGATGCTACTCAGGTGTTTCAACTCCCGCTTCTACGCAGGACCTCCAGGAGAGAGTCGAACCGGCAGCCCGGGACCACCAGGATCTCCAGGCCCACGAGGTCCCGCCGGCCACACAGGGCCCCCCGGCTCACAGGGTCCTTCTGGCCCGCCGGGGTACTGCGATCCATCCTCCTGCGCTGGCTACGGCATGGGAGGTGAGTAGTCGGGAGTCGGGGCGGCTGCCGTTTGCAGAGGCGGGGGTGGCATTTTCTAACAGCCAAAGTAAGATGGAGGCTACTGGCAAGCCTTGCGCTAAAACGTGGTAGCTCCCTAAAATCGTGCGTGTCCAGTGCTGCTGTATTTTGTGGGACTGCAGCAGGAAAAGGTGGTGACCCCAGCGTAGTGACCAAAGGAAGTCCACTATTTGATCCCAGCCTGTAAAACGGATCCCACATAGTGGGGTTTTGTCCTGTACGTGTTTGTGTAGTTGTATGAGCCTGCTCCGTCTCAGCAGCCTGTGTGTTGAACCCCCACCTCCTCATGTTCGTGACAGCAGTTTTTACATTTGTAGTTTTCAAATGTGTTGCTCAGTTTCCCCTTCTGTGTGCCTCTGAATGGCATGAGAGCATGACCCTTACTAAACCCCTAGTAGTGTAACCTGACACAGGGATGCACGTGTCCGTCATTAACCAGTGAAGCAATCTGGAGAAAATGATTCTTTCTACAACTTCTCTGTATCCTACTTTCCCGTCTTGTTATAGCACGGAGAGGCTATGGAAGGAAGTTAACACAATTACCAAAAATTATGTCGCCCAACCTAAAATCAAAATTTATTAGTAAAGCACTAGTTACTACAGATGTTACACATAAAGTGTATTTGTTTGATGTTTATGGTTTAATCTGCCTGTGAGCTGGTTTGTATGTTTTACTTACCTGAATGTTTTTGTTGTCGTCTCTTCCTATCCTTTTCTCCTCATTTCCCCTCCCCGTTGTTCATTTCCTGTTTTAAGGCCCAATCCCTTACAATGGCTACCAATCCAGAAGGTGAAAGGCTCATTCTGGTTCAGGTCTCATTTGGCTGAAGGTCAGAGGTGGATGCTGAACTTTTCTGTGCTTTCCATCAACGATATTGCCTACCACTAATGAACTCACTAGCTGCTGTACATGCACTTAGCTTCCTTGCACTGCTAAAAAGTATTGCCTGACCCATTTTTGCCTGTTAATCATGTATTCTAGACCATAATTGGAATAAGCGAAAGCAGGCAGATTGTGCAGTGTATAATAAGCACAGTATTACAACTGGACATTTGACAAATTCTGGTGGTGGTTTCCAACTAACTTGGCTGTCTGTTGGTGGGTTTCCAATTGCTCCAGCTTATTAATTTTGTTAAATGTTTTCACTGTTCCTTTATGTGAATAAAAGATGTGTATTTAAAGATTTTATATATATATATATACTCACACACATTATATATAAATATATCTATATGTAAAATGTCAATTTCCTAATGAGTGCTTTAATTTTCTACTCCCCTTCTCCTGTGTTAACCGTATGAATACTCTTGGTGGTGGTGGGTTAAGGTGGATACGGTGAGCCAACTGATCAAGACATCCCAGTAGTGCAGTTGCCACATAACTCCTACCAAATCTATGACCCCGAGGACCTTTATGATGGTGAGCAACAGCCGTACGTAGTTCACGGGTCCTACCCCTTACCTTCCCCATACTCCCAGTCCTCCTATCCATCACCTCATCTTGCTCAACCAGAGTTTACTCCCGTTCGAGAAGAGATGGAAGCCGCTGAACTGAGATCCCCAGGAATTAGTCGTTTCAGAAGGAAGATAGCCAAAAGGAGCGTCAAGACTCCAGTACGCAAAAGGGCAAATGGGAAAAAACCCTCTCAATGAACTGTTTAAAAAAGGGAAACATTTTATGTGCATCTGTGTTTGGCCTTTTGTCCAGGTGCCTAACCTGTCATGGAAAATGTTTACAGGGTCTTACATTAAAGGAGAAAATAAGTGTACATGATCAGTTGACACAATAAATAACGGTAATTATCTTGCATGCCAGAAACTTAGTATGTTAGTGGGTTGGTGCTAGATGATGATGAAAGGTCACTTGTAGATCTTTCTCTGGAGTACTGTTCCATACACTATTCAAACTGTATCTAAAAACCCCATCCGACTAGTTGGTGTACGTAGAACCATTCAGAAAAGTTAATGTTTTGTTATCCATGTTTTTCCAGTTGATTATGTTCTGTTAGTTTTGGATGAATTGCTTTACTAGCAGAGTAACGTGACTAAATTCACTGCGGAACAATACATAATCAGGTTTCCTTGAACCCAGCTTATTACCCTTTTGCAAAGAAGTCTTATGTTAATGGAATATTTTTTTTAAAACCCACATTTATATAAATACACAAGAATGTTCTGTGGGAGCATACTGATAATTTATTGTGAACCTCTTTCATTTCTGTTTTGTATGCAAATAAAAGTGGCAAGCTTTTATATGTTAATTCTGTATTTGCTTGATTTTTAACTTGGAATGATTGTATAGATCTTTGGGGAACAGAATGTAAAGAGAAGGAAATACATTTTCCTTTTTCAACACTTGTGGACAAGTTTTATTTTAAAGGATAAAGGCACTTAATATAAACAATATTTAGCTTTATTTTAAAAATTATATATGAACAAGTGTAGAGAGTAACTATGAGAGGAGGTGGTTGTACCATGTGTGGACATGAGCTTTTGGCACATCAACGTGCAAAGTCAAAAGACTGGCGGGTATAGTCACGAGGGCAACTTGGATCAGCTGATGATGAGAGAAGGAAAAACCCCCAATACAACCGCTTGAGGAGCACAAAGCAATTCCTTGTGCTAAAACCAGGTAAATTATAAAGTGACTCAATAAAGAGCTTTGAACAGCACCATGGAGACTAAGCATCAAAACAGGATTTAAAGAAGCTCAAAAATGTTCATACGTTTAAATTGAAGTTAATAGCTTTGGACCACTTTTAATCCAGCCCTACAAAGACACCGAGAGAGGAGGGCCTGCGGATCCCAGGCCTTGTCCCTGCTCACCCTGACTAGGTTCGGTCTGTCTGTGCTCAGTAAGGAAAGACCTGTCAGCTTTTGCTTCTGGCCACTGCCAGACGCTCTCTTAGCTCACCAGGAAGAAGACAAACTGGTACCTTTGCTGTGTAATCTCAAATTATCTGCCCTAGAATTCAGCCTCAGTGGTAACACAAACCATTCGTACACGTGGCTAACACCCGGGGCTGTGCACAGCCCAGGGCAAGTCCTGGCGGGGTGGCTGTAAACCCTTCTGGGCTGTGCTTCTGCTTCCCCTTATCTCTCTCGCCACTAACACCCACTGCTGCCTTGGAGAACAGCGAGAAAAGGTGATGGAAATGTGAGTTGAATGTCAGTTCCTTACCTGGACTTGCATTTAAAGTAGAAGGTAGGAAAGTATCACATAATTTATGGACTTTGAGCTTAACCCCCATTTACAGAATACTGAGGCCCTGAGTGAGCACAGCTGTGTGTGCACATGTGCGTATCATCACCTGGCACGCAGAGCTGTCAGTCAGAGAGATCACTAAAATCCAGGTATGGCTGCATCACACAATGAATCTCCCTGCTCCCACGTGGCTGTGAACACCCACATTCACTTTACTCAGAGGTGACCTCCCTGCCCCCCCCTGGCTGGCAACCTCCCACCACACACCTTCTGGAGCCTCCCCCGTGCTGTGCCCAGCTGTAGGTCCTGCGGAAGCAACTGAGGAGGTCACTGGTGGGAAAAAATCAACATTCAAGCAATTCTGCCTCTGTTGTCTCAGAAAGACTTTGAGCCTCCTGTTACAGTTCATAATAAATTTACACCACAGCCTGGTCGTCAAGTAACGCTATACCCAAGCCTCAAGTTCCTGTGGGACCAGGAGTGGTAGGGCGGGGCTGCGGGACACGCTGCCAACACGCCACCATCCCCTCACACCATGGGGGGTGTACGTGCAGTGAATTAAACAAGAGATTACTTGGGGGTAATAAAGTAGGCATATTCATTACAATTTTATAACTTAATTTATATACTAGAGCACAAACTTTAATTGCACTAGTTAATTTGCTTTAACTTTATAATGACATTTACTGGCCCCTCGCTAACCAGAATGCTTCATGTATCATTGGTCATCTGTTCGCTTGCTGGGTGCACTCTGGTAATAAAAAGTAACTGGTGGGCACTACCAAGTTATAAAAATATTATTCAGGATTTGTATCTTTGCCAACAAAAGTAAGACACAGATGCATATGGTCAACATTTTCTCCAAAATCCAGTCCCTGAATAATCAGGAGTGTCATGTATTTTTCCAGACTGCCTAAGAAACTTAAGTTGCTGACTGTGAAGTATTTAGCACATGATGAACAGCTGATGCCACCCAGATCTTACCAACAATGTACTGTGTCCTTACACTAAAAAGAGCATTTACTTTAACTTATTGCTTTAAAAATACTTTTACTAGTTAACTAAACGTGGTTACTGACTTGGAAATGAAGTCTGCACGTTCACTGGATTGGAGTATTTCCTGGGACAAACCCATCTGAATGCCAAAGAAATGCCTGATACCAAACTGTTGTTTCATATAATGAAACATGATTATAAATAAAACAGTGTTTTTCTTCCTATAGGATGCTTGTATAAAACAGATACAGAAAACACAAATTTTCCTCACCAAATGTTGTAAAATTTGGCAGATAACAGACCAGCATCTTCTACTGTACAGAAACCAACAGGTGCATCAGATTTTTAGCCAACTGTGCAGAAAAGCAATAATGAACTTCAGGGAAGTAATGTGCAGAAGCAAAATAATTTTTAAGACTTACTTTGCATAATTCCACACAAGTTCAGCTTCTTCATTTGGTTTTCACAATAAAAATGTTGCTGCATTGTTCTTTAATATATTTTTTAAGTAAGGGAGGCGTGTTCTGTGACTTGAATCAAAATCAGATTTGGGCTTAAGAGGGGAAAAAAAGGAGGAGTATCTCCATATGATCTGCCTTTACTGTCTGTTATTTCAATAAACTCTTTAACAAAATCAATGTTGGGTTGTCAGCAGACCTGCTCCAGGAGAGGAAGAGCCACTTAATAAAACACACTGTCCAGCCCCAAATGGGTGTTTTAGCTGGTAAACAGCACAGCGAGTCTGAAGTGGGCCATCTTCTGCAGCTAAGCCTAGATGGAGCGGTTCTGCTTTCTAAGGCAGGCAGAACGTTAGGGATATCAACTCCCCTGTTGACAATCATGTAACATCTTCATATCAAGAATTAAATAGTACTTGGAATATTTAATACCATTCAGCAGCTAGAACGTAGAGAAGAGTCAACCTTGATGTTGCCATTCAGCACACGAGTCTGAAAAACAGTAGGATTTTTAAAACAGACGTAGTTCCCATTCTGTTTGTTACACGGTCCCTGGAGGCATACCTTGCATCCAAACAGCAAACCATGTTGGTGGAAAAATCTAGCTGACAGTATCACCTCTGAAATTCATGCTGTCCTTGCTGCCCTGCAGTATTCCATCAGTAAGTTCTGCTGGAACTGCAGTGTCACTCTTCCAGCATCCAAGACACTCCGGACACTGTAAAATGCTGCAGTCTTCCTCCCTGTAGCACACAGGCCTTCTGTAGCACGGACTTATTTCCCCCCGGCTTCTTTTTCGGTGTTCTAAGCACACCATATGGCATACCACATCAAAAGATGGCCAAAGCTTCAGGATGAAAAATTATGGTCGGCGACAAAATACTTCTTTGGTCACAATGAAGAGGCTAAACTACAGGCGAAGCACATTGTGTGGAGAAACGCTTTCTAGGAAGTTGCTGAAGATTGCAAGATAAAACCCGACAGGACATAAAAAATGACCATCACAAATCTCACCACCTCCTCGTTCCTCCAAGATGCATCTTTTAATAATATTTTTCATATCTCTTAACAGGACTCCTGTACGCACACACACACGTTTGGTACTTGCACTGCTTTCTCTGAAGAGTTGTGGTTTTAGTGTAATTTGGCTCCAAAGTAAGTTTGCTTTTGCTTAGCACCACCACAGTAACTTCAGTGGGCATATTCACCTAAAAAGATAAGGAAACTGCAGGCCTGCACAGACATGCATTCAGCAACACCTCACCATCAATTCCGTACGGTACACACACCCAGCATTCTAGAAAAGGCTTTCAGAAGAACCGCATAGTCTATTACAGAAATAATAAACAGCTCAAGCCACTGGGTTTTTTTTACATCCCCAAAGACAGAATGAGTTCTACACAAACAATTCCCTTTTTCTGAACTAAGACTGGCATTCTCTCACTCATCACACTGTGTAAGGATGAATCACCTGTTTTGCCAAAGAGCGAATCAGATCAATTACTGACAGTGTGCTGTTCATGGGAGCTCTGTGACCAGAAATATTCACTGCTCTTACTGCATGGAATTCAAGTTTTACAACTTTGAGAGTGAGATACTTCATTTCAGTAAACAATGTACTGTTTCCAAGAGATGTAAATATTCATTAAAAATGTATCAATTCTTTAATAATAGTATTAAAATAAATGCAATTAAATACCAGATCATACAACACAGAGTACAGGTGGTATTTAACAAAGTAATATCTATTCTTAACTGTTTCAAATACAATAATTTTTATAATCTTTCCAAATACAACACCTGTCAAAAACATTCTGTATAGAAGGGTTGTCTGAGATGCACAGATGCTTCCATGTTAAAATAACTTTTTTTCAAGGAGGAGAGACATTCCCAATGGCTTCTTTTATTGTTATTACTTCCTTCGAAAATCTTTAGGTCTGGAAAAAAAAAAAAAAAGGTGCTTTAAGAAATATATGGGAACTGCAGTGACTTTGCTTTAAGGATGCAGTAACAGCCATATCTATGTTTATTTCCTTATTCCGGTGCTTGAAGGTTTTGTGCTGATAAAGATTAGTATTTTCTGGATTACATAAAAAAGACAGAACAAATCAAAGATGTTTATTAAGACCTCTAAGAATTTACAGACATCAGGACTAGCTGGTCAACGTGTTTCTTATGAGCCACTCCTACTTTCCAAAGCAAAACAAAAAGCATCTTTAACTGAATGCAGTCTCACAATGACTTTAAATATGAATATTAATTTGTCTCCACTTCTAAAAAGTTAGTAATCCGTGCATAAGATAGCAAGTTTTAAGTTAACAGCACAGTCCACCACAACACTACTAGAATAATTAAGACTGGTGACTTAAAGAAAAACCTAAAATCTTAAAGGTTCTGCAATCCCTTCTGCTTGGGTGACAAATGCAGAAAACTCTCAGACAACAGACCGCTGTTTGTAATCCTCTGCCATTTTCCATCCAAGCGTACGTCACTCTCCCTGCCTGCCACACATCCACCGGCCGCAGAAACCACACTCTCCCTGAACCTACAAGGTTCAGACTAGATCATGGTTTTTAGAAGAATGCTACGTTTGAAGGCTAGATGCAAGCCTACATCCCTAACAGGTCCTGGAGAGAAGTTAGGTCTCTGCCCAGTCGCTTCTAAACAAGTGAACGGTGCAGGCCGACAGTCCCTGACGTGCCTGGGGTGCACAGCGTGTGCGCACAGCGTCAACGGGCTGCTCCTCACAGCACACCTCACCCACACGCTAACACACTGCCTGCGACAATACTACCTGCCATAAACCCAGTGGCCCTTTATTCTTGACTTTATTCTGATTGCTTCTTGCATATACAAGTCAATACAGGTAATGTGAACTGGGTCTCCCTAGAACCGAACAAGAGATGTAATAACCAAGGTTTTGTAAGCATGTAATGGGAAACAGGGTCAGTGGATTTGCTGTGAAGTTGAATGAAAACAGTCTGGAATTCAGGAAAGGCTCCAATCCACAACAGTAAACCAAGTGAAACTTACAATGGTGGTAAATTTTATCATTAATTTTGTTCATCAATGAAAATTAAAAGCAGATAGCAATGGAAGCAGGGAGCTTACTTTGGAGACAGAGAGTTTAGATGGCTGCAGAGATGCCATATGGAAATCTATACACTTAATGAGTCATTAAAATCATATGTGGCAGATCTAGTGTTTTTCAACCAATAGCACTGCAAAGTGAAGTCATTCACGCAATTCCTGTACAAGCCTGTAGGTTCTTATGTGAAAGCAACTCTGGAATTCAGACTGTGCTATTTCAAGTCTAACATATCAAATTTGATGATTATATGAATTTTAGAGAACAACTATGAAGACAAGCTAGTGTTCATACTGTAATGAATCATAAAGCTTCTTTGTTTTGCATTTAAATGGCATATTCTGTACTAACATTTGGACTTGTATCTTTTGTGCATGAAAGAACTGCTGTAAGCACGATACCCATTGTTTACATACTTGCTTAATGCTGGACTTGAACATACTCCACGTTTGATGGCAAGTATGCACTGCAAAGTCAAGTCACATTTCCTAGAATCCTGGATTTCAGTACTCAGACACATTCCACATTTTGTAACTCAGATCACATCCCTGCATACCAGAATGTATATTGCATTATATCACACTGTCCCATATTAAGAGAGCGGGATTTTGAGAAATTCTCAGCAGTGACTTTAGAAGTTTTATCACTGCATCCATCCTAGACAGGTGGGCCAGTGCTGAAGGGTTTTAGAGGTGCAGCATGGTAAAGACATCATTGTCTTGCAGCTTATAGTTATCACTCTTTTTTTATAGGCCAATTCATCCTCTTGCACATTGCTCAAAGTATTTTGCATTTTTCTTCGAATGGCACATTTAAGACTTCAACCTAGGGTTATGCTGGAGTGTGGCAGAGCTAGGGGTCTCACAGTACTTTATTCTGGGGTGAAAACCTCCCCCTTTTTTTCTTTCTTGTAATCTGCATTTCAGCATTAACGCTCATTGTCTTAAAAGTTAAATGCATAAAACATTGGGCTCTTAGTTTGCAGTCTT
Source organism: Strix aluco (assembly GCF_031877795.1). Lineage (NCBI taxonomy): Eukaryota > Metazoa > Chordata > Aves > Strigiformes > Strigidae > Strix > Strix aluco. The sequence goes on along the minus strand of NC_133931.1, from coordinate 14,177,439 downwards.
ACAAAGTTAATGAAGCTTAAAGGCAGGATTTTCTACACTGAAACACTTGTGTGAACAAATACAAAAGTTTTTAAAGCCTTTTCTAGTGCCATAGTAGGCTTTTCTGCCTACTAGTACTTGGCTTTTGGAGGCCACAATCTCTGCCTTTAAAGAGTCTTTGGCACTAGGAAAGCTAAGCCTTGAAAAACACTGCCTTTGGCAAATAAATATTTTGTCAGCTGAAGAATATGAACCCACAAAAACCTTGTCTACTCAGAGAGAATTATGAACTACTTGTGAACACCAATGGATAACTGCTCATTGATAAATGACATAAATCCGTGCAAGAGTGTTCTTCTTTGATGGCAGCGCTTTGCCCTTCCTCAGCAGAGCACTGGGATTATGCATTTGGAACCAAGGAAATGGTATCTCCTAGAAGAGATGGTTCAGAAATTCACCCGAAGGCAAGACTTCACATAGCTGCTTTTTTTTTTTAAAAAAAAGGTAACATTCTTGGGGAAAAAAAATTTGCTGTATATTGACACCAGGCTCCAAGACAGGGGAAATAAGAGGCAGAATGCAGGAACTAGCATCTCTGAAATCTATGCTGAAAGGCAAAGTATTATGGGTTCACTGAAAATATGCAACATTAGTCTGTGCAGCAGATGTCTGCCACCAAAGCACATAAAAAAAAATATTTGTGCCACTAACATTTTATACAGCACATAAAAAGCATTAAGACACAGTCCAGTGAATTCTAGGCAAAATACTCAGCAAATTAAATTAACATCCAATTACGCCATGCCTCTCAGTGCTTCTCTCTCAACAAATACTTTACCATTGAGTAAAAGACCCTGAAGAGCTGGTCCTAAACTCTAGTTACAGATTTTAAATCTCTTAATTCTCCCAACTTTTTTCCATGCTCACAGCTATCAGAAGAGGAATACAGTTGATGTAAAATTTTGACAACCCACAGTCACTGAACCTTACAAAACAGATAAACCTGCACATATGTGCAGTTGATAGAATCAGTTTTTTCCATGGTAAACAAAAGGTTCTCAGTGGTCCCCACTGTAACTGGTAGTGCTTTTGCCTTCTCAGAACTGCAGAATTAAGGTATTCCAAACAAATGTTGTCTTTTGCTACAGATGCCAGTCCACAGTCTTGAACACTGAAGAAACCAAATGGACGAAGAGAGTTTTTCCATTTACAGGGAAACTGTAACTTTTTTTCTTTGTTCCCACTTCAAGAAGTAAGACTGAGGTCAAACTAAACCCTAGAACACGGGCTAAAGTTTTCTATAGAGGCACAGTAGGTCTGATTCAGTCTATTCTAGTCTGATTTCCCTCACACATATACCTGAGCATACCTCTTTGTAAACCAATACTCTACAAAGCTTTTCTACTCAAATATGTCAGATTTCTAAATAGCCTTGGATTTGCCTTCATTTTGAAAAGGACTGCTATTACGGAATCACAGAATCATTCAGGTTGGAAAAGACCCTTGGGACCATCGAGTCCAACCATCAGCCCTACTCTACAAAGCTCTCCCCTACACCATATCCCCCAACATCTCATCTAAACAACCCTTAAACACATCCACCTCACTGGGCAGCCTATTCCACTGTCTGACAACTCTTTCTGTGAAAAATTTTTTCCTAATGTCCAGAATATTCTTATCTCTTGATCAGTGCCAGCTGTTAATTGTAATAATTTCAGCATATGTTAATCCAGTCTACAATACAGAGAAACAGTACAGTATCAGGAGTGAATGTGCATGCCTTTAAAAAAAACATTTCTGAAACTAAGTTCCATTACGTAACAAAATAAGCAAATGCCTCCTTAAAACATCAAAATCATATCTATATGCACCTATAGTTTGTGTCTTTTGAGCTTCCACCATAAATCCCACATCAGAGAAGCTCTATCAGTGACAGGAGTAATGCTACTGTTGCATATGCTATAAATCATATAGTTAAAACTACTGCGGACCTGTGACATTGCCAGTTTACGATTCTGTAGAAAGCAGAATAAAACTTTGTATTTACTGAGGAAACAAGTTATTCAGAGTGTAAGAGAAAACAGAATTTAAGGCAGATTAACAAGACTGAACTGTTAGTACTAATTTCAAAATGGGAACTGAGATTAAATAAAGACAACCGTCACTGAAATATCCTTAAAAATATTACATCCTTGTCTCAAAAAGATGTCAAGATTAGAAAACAAAAGTTCTCAACTTCCTGTTCTGCCTCTTTATAACTTATTCCAAGATATCAACAGATTCTGAATAAAATATTAAGAAGAAAATAGTGGAAAGCCAGTTCTTCCTGGCTCACTACTACAAACTATTTTCAGCATGCTATTAGCAAACACAGAGTGATCTCCAAGAAAGGGATCTGTGAACTACCTGTGGCCCATGAAGACTCTATATGCAGCCTGCAGCATTACAGGCTCAGTAGAGCAGAAAGAGGAACGGCACAACTGATTTATAAACTTAAGAGAAGTTTGTTTTATATTTTAAAGAACCTGAACATCCTTATTATAGGGCTTTGTGAATGTCGATATCCTTTCATAATTATTTGAATGTAATGAAAATCATGGGCTAACGGTACACTCTGTATAAAGGATAAAATGTCCACTTGTGAACACACTGTTAAAGGTTGGATTTACAACACTCAACAGAATACGCAAAATGTTGGTGGAATTAAGGATCAAATGGAACAGTTATTTAAACTCTCAGAAATAATGTGCTGTACTTAAGGGATTCTGAAGACACCCTATACACCCACGTTATTTTTAGTGATTAAAAAAATCAGAGCAATTTGTGAAATCTCACTGAAACACAAAACTGACATTCTTTCTCAAAATTAGAGCCATTCAGATTTACTAACAAGCTCAAAAGATTAGTTGGAGGGGCTAATTCAGATGTGCCACTGCTTCAGATACCATTCACCTACAAATGTTCTGAGGGTCCTGGTGGACACCAAGTTGAACACAAACCAGCAATGTGTCCTTGCTACAAAGAAGGCAAATGGTATCCTGGGCTGATTAGCAGCAGGTTGAGGGAGATGATCCTTCCCCTCTACTCAGTGCTGGTAAGGCCACACCTGGAGTACTGTGTCCAGTTCTGGGCTCTGCAGTACAAGAGAGACATGGACACACTGTAAAGTCCAGTAAAGGGCCACAAAGATGATTATGGGACTGGAGCACCTCACATATGAGGACAGGCTGAGAGAGTTGTGACTATTCAGCCTGGAGAAGGCTCAGGAGGATTTCATCAAAGTCTATAAATACCTGAGGGAGGGTGCAGAGAGGATGGAGCCAGGCTGGCAATAGGACCAGAGGCAATGGCCACAAACTGAAACACAGGAGGTTTCCTCTGAACATCGGGAAACGCTTTTTTACTGTGAGGGTGACTGAGCACTGGAGCAGGTTGCCCAGAAATGTTGTGGAGTCTCCATCCTTGGAGATACTCAAAAGCTGTCTGGACATGGTCCTGGGCAACTGGCTCCAAGTGGCCCTGCGTGAGCTGAGGGATTGGACCAGATGACCTCCAGAGGTCCTTTACAACCAACTGGTCTGCTGTAATACAATGACGCAGTTAGAACTGCTCTTCTGACAGAACTGTACCTGTGTGAAACCTGCACAGACACTGAAGACAGAATTCACAATGGCAAGCTTTAGCCTAAGGAGGTAAGTCTCTTCAAGTCATCTCTAAAGTCAGCGAAGAAAGGCAGGGCTTCCCCAAAATACTTTAAGTAAAGATCCATTTTATTTATTCCAAATGAAGCTTAAACTACCCGTGCTAAATTAATACTGAAGTTTGGTGATCATACATGTTAGAAGAAGAACAACTTAAGCAGCTTCCCTAACAACCCCCATCAATTCTAATGTACACCACTTAATGCAGCTGCATAAAACAAGGTTATCCTTAATCTAGGTCAGTTCCCTCATTCTCTTTCTTCTGTTGCTACACAAGCAGAATGGAAAGGCAGGAAAAGTGATGGATAATACTTAAAAAATAGCCTTCTTGCCAGCAGAAATGCTCATGAAGCTATGACCTCAGCCTCTGAATATCTCAGATGGCAAACAGAAATGAACAGTATAAAAAGATCTACTTGCATAGTTGCAACTATGATGGGACACCCCCCCTTCCCCCCAAATATTCAATATTCTTTTTCAGTATGATGTGAAGTGTTCTTCCTAGGGTATTTTTCCTGTGAAAGTGGACAGAACAGAGACCCTTTCCAAAAGTTAAATGTGTTCAATTTTCAGCTCCTGGAGTGAATATTTATTTCCATCAATTCTGAACAGACTCACTGCACAGTTCCATCTTTATTAAATTCTTGTCAGCACATTCCAGCAAAGATGTTTCCCTTTGCCTAGCAATGTTTTGTTGAGATAAAACAGCCTCAGAAATAATAAAATAAAATAAGGGGAGGGTGTTACTCTGTGAAGGCCAAATCTAAGTAATCACCAGTCTGTGTTATACTGCAACTATTTTGATTTCAAAAATACCTAGGCCAACTTCATGGCTTTATTTCTAAGCAAGCAACAGAACACCTTGCAATACAGTCCTTACAGCAGACAGATGAAAAACAGCATTACTTATCTCAAAGAAATAATAAGGTTAAGGCTCCAGAGTAATACATGACACTGTCTATTTTATATGTAAAGAAGTTATTTTATAATCCTTTACAGCATTTTGATTATCAGACAAGCCTTTAAAAAACATATTCTCTTCATTTTTGATAAGTCAGAATACCTCTTCAAAATTATGTATTTTAACCCTAATTATTCTCTCTCTTAGAACTTCTAAATGCATTTTATTAGTTATAATTAGGATTAGTTATAACAGTATCATTTATAATGGACATTGTTCTTCCTTCTTCTTCCAAAAGAAGTTACACATCTCCTTACTTTTTTCAACTACATGCTGCTGACAAAATAGCATTTGATAACATGACCTTATCTTCTTTCAAGCTCAAAAAAACAGGATAGTCATCTCTCCATAAACAATCTCTACTCAGAATAGTTTTGTTGTTACATTGCATTGTCTGAGGCATTTCAAAAGACATTATACAAACTCAAATTTCATGGAGTTACTACAGTCATTTGTGTGCTTGCAAGCATGTATTCATGACTGCTAACTAATGGTTTTGAAGCTGTCCCTGCGAAGGAATAAGATTGTCAGTGCTGCAGAAGAAGTGACCTGTCAATACCTGCTCTTGACTCAGCAATGCACACCTGGTTTGGAAGCTTCAAAGATCTCAAATTGCATTTTTCACTTCACCTGCAGGCAATTATCTCACCCTTGGAGAATGTGACCCAGAGAGCCAGAGCTCCCTGTACTTTCTGCAATCTCACTAGCAATAACAATGAGTGTTCAGAAAGGATTTAACCTTGCATCAGCACTGTAAAAGGTCAGTGCCTTACAGCTAACTAACGCTGCACACTAATAAACTGACAAAGAGATGAAAGCTGTGGTACAAGAGCAAAAGTTGAAAAGGATAGCCTTAGAATTCTGTTAAGACTTCTCTGCTTCCATGAATGAGAAAAAAACACTCCAGATGCATCAAAAACCCCATAAAAACTAATAACCATCCTGTATGAAAGGAACATCCATCTTTTCCATTCACAGTCTGTGCAACACTCCCTATTACTTAAAAAATTTAATGTCTGGTAGGATTCCCATTTGCATGGGTTATCCAACAAAAGTATCAGTCTTAACTCACAGTTATCAAAATGTTTTCAGAGTAACTCATGCCAGAGGATTTTAGGTTTGTGGCTGCTATAATGGACTTTTTTTCCACTGGCTTTTTTTCTCCTTTTTTAAATTTTTTTCCCCCCGTTTCCTGAAGAACAGTGGAGAGTTCCTCAAATAGCTGAATGACTGTGTAGTTTTTCAAAAGCTCTGTGATTTTTCTACACAAATTTCAAGAATTCTAAGTAACAACAGGGTATTAAAACCTCTTCAAGCTTGGCTGAAAATACGAAACACAAAGAACTGTAGTTTAATTACTGCTAAAGTACTTCTAAATTATCCCCAAATTTGTTAAGTAGTTAACCAGTGATACCCACTGGCTCATAAATGTATTTTTTAGGAGAGTTTATAAACAGCACGGTTTCTAACAAAAGACGACAGGTAGGGGAAGACCAATTAATCACAAGACTTGTGGATTGATCACGCCACTATCTAGCCCTCAGTCAGTCTATGATCCAATTACTCTGAGGTAGCAGGCACACTAGATCTGTATTACTGTAATGCTCTTCATATTTATGGAAAGCACAATCACAGGAATGTGGGATTATTGCTAACTGATGACAGTCTGCTGCTTACACAGGATAATTCTATGGCTCATCTTTCACATCCGCTTATTAATAATAATAGGTGTTTTTTAGCCTTTTCTTATAATAAAAGGTTGCAAATCATTTGTTTTTGTATAAAACTGTTGCACAATACACATATGAAATTTGTGGTCTACCTGGCCTACTTTTTACGGTTTATTTATTAATACAACTATAAAACTTTGAGTATCTTAAGATTCATTCTTATAGGGAAACTTAAAAGACAGACTTCAACACAGAGCCAAAATTTACTGTAATCTCCGAAACCAGAGGAATATATATAGTTTTCAGGTACACTTTGCAAGTTGTGCCAAAGTCAATAGCTATTAGGTAAGTGCACTATAGCTAAAGGGGATTTCTGAACACATTTCATCTGTTTGACTAATCACACTAGTAAATCAAAAACCAAGGATTAGACATGGCTATCATTCCCTGTAAAACTAAATTATGTGGTTACACTCAAATATCAACAGCGTTTGGAGCTGGGGGGAGTTGAATCGTTTTTCTACTCAAGATGTACCCACTATCACAGGGTAGCTCTATGCCTCTGGTAAAATAATCAGTGAAACAGCTAATGCTACTTAAACTATCATTAAATTTCCAATAACCACCTTGGCCTATTCTAAAGTGTGAACTTCTTGCTCTGCTTGGGGCAAAAAAACCTTTCTCGTACTGGCGTAGTTCTCAGGCAGACTATCATCTTGACTAAAAGGCATTTCTGAAAGTATTACTTATTTCACTTGGGAGAATAAACCACAGTAACAGAAGCTGCATTCAGTAACAAAACAGAGTGAGAAAAGGTGGATTTACTGATACTATTAGTGCCAGTACAGCTATAGTGACTAACCCTTTCCTGCACACACAAAACACAAATCTTTTCTGGTCCTCGACTGCAGCTTGGGTTTTTTTCTACATAAAACTAGCACTTGTTTTAATTTTTAAAAATCATGTTATCTAAACCAATGCTAATATGCTTATTACATAAGAATGGCTTATTAGAATTTAAAATAAACTGGTCACAACCCCAGTTTTCCTAAAAACAAATTAAGCAAAACTGAACTAAGCTCTTTAAAAATTACCATCAATCCCAGATTCTGACCTGGATTATATGAATTCTGTCTGTAAAATAATTTAAGTTAAATCAATGTGAACTTCATGTGTACATGTGAACTTCATCTCAGCAGGATGACGCTTTTTGCAAATGAAAGGCTGATATATTCTGCTAAAAACTGTAGGACTGTAGAAAGAACAGCACTGTACACTTGGCTTTGTCCAAACAATTACGTTATTCTTCAAATAAACAGAGAAGTGGGTAAAGGCATGGTGAAATGCTTTCCAGACTTACTGTCAGCACCAGAAGTGAAAAAAGTAAATCTAGACATTTATAAAAGAGCAATTAAAAAATAATCTAATTCTAATTTAATCTGGGCAAGTAGTTCTACAGTATCATATACAATATCTCATATTTCTTGTTCAATTCCCATTAATTTAGTTTCTGTTCTCACATGTGAGATCAACACATTTTAGGGGAAGGGGAAAGTTGCTTTGGAACTTTCTTTTGGAGAGCCTCTTCAGCTGAAGTAAAAGTCCCCAAGTTACCCATTTATTAAATCTCTTACCTTCAACTCTAGTTTTAGCTACAATGTAAGATACTCCCAGGTAAAGGGTATGAGAATCAGTAGCACTGGTGTGTTTTATGCATGCTAGAGAAAAGCTAGTAAATTCATTTTAATAGTCTAAACAATCTAAACATGAATTTGTCAGATTTCTAAGATGATTAAGCTACTGACCCTTCTCGATTAGTATCCAGTTGCTGCCTGTGGTTAAAACCTAATGTAGAGAAGAGCAATTTTCTTCTCAAGTATCTAACTGTGTGGCTTTTTGTCCCCAGGAATTTAGGTCCAGCTATGGTAGCCTGAAATGTGAGACTCAGTTACCTTTAAGACTTTCGTTAAATTAAATCCTACAAAAAAATCATGAGATATTTTTATGCCCTTGCTATGAAAAAAAAAAAGTTACCAGTGATAGTTCCCAGATTTTAATAGGGGTTAATGATCTACAGTTAGTTACTGGAATTCCTACTGAGAACCAAAAAAGCCACAGAAAATGAACTTCCAGAGGGATTCCTCGAAGAGTACATTGGAACAGGATTGGGCTGTATTGGCAGGATATCTTTTTCCTGGTTTATACAGTTTCTGTTTTTAGGAAAAAGTAAGACTGGCTCAAGTCCTTCACAGAAGTTTGTGTTGGCCACCTCTTCTCTGAACACTGATACATGCTGGCCCTACTTTGTGAGAGATGAGCACTCAAGTTGGAGGGGCCATACTTATTTTTAGTACAGAAATACCCCATAGCCCAAGACAAGAATCAAACACAGGACACGAGGCACACTACAAACACAATTCAAACCCCCAAAAGCTGTAGACACACTCTGCAGCTAAGTTGGAACGAAGAAAATGGGTGGAGTATTTTTATTTCAGTGCAGAATTTTCAAAGGCTCATGAATGAACTCGGGATGGTCCTTATAAATATTGCTCAAGACTTCACCATCTTTGAAGGAAATCTTTATGGTTTTCTTTCTGAGATTCTCCATATAGCTGGATTAACCAGCCCCAATTTTTCATTTATTATACCTTACATTTCATTGTAGAACAAAAACTATTTCATAAACTTGGTATTAACTGCAGGTTACAATCTTTGTAACAGAGCACATCACTGAAAATACTCCAAATATTTTTGTATCCAATATAATGCGAGGTGTCTTTTGGTGGTGATTCCCTGAAAAGTTACATGAAGAAATTAACAGACAAAAACACTTCATAAAGTAAAACTGCCAGCACCTCACCTTTATAAAAGTACTGTTTATAACGTCATTCCAGCCACATATCCAGGATATCTCTGCCGCCTTCTTCAGCTCTGCCACTAGTACATCCCAGAAATAGTTTGACTAAAACTAGGAACTTACACTAGAAACTGTAGAACTGGGCAAGACAACTACTGTTGCAGTTATCTTGTAAGAGAACAAACAGAAAGGGCAACTGCGGCTGAGAGGATCTCTTAATCCAAAAGCCCTTCTGTTTACCAATGCCTACAAATTTGTGTGCTAGGAACATCAGCAGTAGGCTTCAGGTAGCCTGAGGTTGGCAAGGCTAGCTCTAAGAACACAAAGCTAGGGAGGAACTGTGGAAGTTACAACCACCGTTATCATTAGCACAGAATGTATAAGAGGATTATCAGAGCCATCTGCAGTCCCTAAGTGCCCAACATGCTTGTGTTTCATCACCTACAAACTTTTCTTTCTGAGAACATTGTGATTCTCTGCTTTCAAAGCCATGGAGCACTGCTGATGAGCTACCAAGAATCTGTGTGACACGCCATGGGGGTGACACACAGTGTCAATACTGGGACCCTGACCAGCCAGTGCTGTTCAGCTGAAACAAAATTACAGCTTCAGACCAGGTTCTGCAATCCCCTGACTCAGAGCAGGATGTACAGATGGGGGCCAGAAATCAGGCAAGTTCCTCAGAAAAATAAACGTTAAAAAGGTGTTCGGTTTTCTTAAACCATATTTTGGAGTTTACAATACATCAAGCTTTAAAAACGTCAAAAGTGTTCAAGGACTTTTTTCCCCAGAAAGACAAGTGAAAGGCTGTCTGGCCCGAGGAGGACTCCTATTAAGAAGGCTGGCAGCGGAACAGGCGCTCAGTATGCACACCAGCACCAGCCCAAGTGCACTCCTGGAAATCAGATGGCTCTGCTTTCTTAAGGGAAACTCTCAGGAATGCATCCATCTGACTGGAACAACACAGAGCTGCTGTTCTATATATTTGGTAACATTCTTATTCAAATACTTTTTCAAATACAATTTCCTGCCTTTAAAACTGTCTAAAAACATATATATACACCTAGACAGTTAAACAACTTTAAAATGGTATATAACAGGAAAATTTACACATGAATCTGATGTATCCCTGCTTTTATGGAACAGGATTGTTTTCTTAGTCATATATGACTGTTGAATTCTGTGATGATTTCTGTTTAAAACTCATTTAAAAGACATACAATCTGAAACTTCAAACACTTGAAATAATGGTTTCATTCATGGTAAGAAGCTACAAAAATCAAACTCTGTCAAAGGAACTAGTTTTTGATCTTTCTCTCTTCTAAATGTGTCTGGAAAAGACAAAATTTAACTTCCCTGTATCTACATTGTTTTCCACCACACTTATTTCAGACCTCTCCATCAAGGACCTAAACGAGAAGCTCTGCACAACTTGGGAAGTCAATTGGTTCTGGATAAGGATAAAAGGAAAGAATGCTCAAAGAAATGAGCCAGCAGTGTGCCCAGGTGGCCAAGAAGGCCAACGGTATCCTGGCTTGTATCAGAAATAGCGTGGCCAGCAGGGACAGGGAAGTGCTCTTACCCATGTACTTCACACTGGTGAAGCCGCACCTCGATTACTGTGTTCAGTTTTGGGCCCCTCACTACAAAAAGGACATTGAATTACTCGAGCGTGTCCAGAGAAGGGCAACGAAGCTGGTGAAGGGTCTGGAGCACATGTCGTACGAGGAGTGGCTGAGGGAACTGGGGGTGTTTAGTCTGGAGAAGAGGAGGCTGAGGGGAGACCTCATCCCCCTCTACAACTACCTGAAAGGAGGTTGCAGAGAGCTGGGGATGAGTCTCTTTAATGAGGTAACAAGCAATAGGACAAGAGGGAATGGCCTCAAGTGGCACCAGGGAAAGTTTAGACTGGTCATTAGGAAGCATTTCTTTACAGAACGGGTTGTTAGGTGTTGGAATGGGCTGCCCAGGGAGGTGGTGGAGTCCCCATCCCTGGAGGTGTTTAAAAGTAGGGTCGACATAGGGATATGGTGTAGTTGAGAATGGTCGGTGTTAGGTTAATGGTTGGACTAGATGATCTTCAAGGTCTTTTCTAACCTAGATGATTCTGTGACTCTGTGAAAATCTCTCTCATTGGAAATATTCTGACATTTAATTCTCTGCTTTCATGGAGCAGGATCCTGCCTGATGTCCTGTCATAAAGTCTGTTGTGGTGGAAGTAGGGGTGACGGGAAGACTCCACTCTGAAAAACAAACTACTTGCTAGGTTTCCACACCGGACCAGTGCTTCCCTTAAAAACCATTTCTCTGTTTTAGTGTTCCACTTGGATATCCTATATTTGTCTATGGTGTGTCAGTCTCTAATTACCAGCAAAACAGCCTTTAAAAAAAATCTACAGCAAGACATTTTGATACAAAATATAGGTAAAAAGTCCAGTGAGATCATTAGCAGCATTGAGCATGTTCTCTTCACATTCCAAATGAAAATTACCTACCTTCAGATTAAAAAGGCTCTTTTCCTCATAATACTAGTAATTGCTCATATAAATTCAGTAATTTATATTCATTCCCTATTACCTGTCTTATGGCTATTTTATATAGTGAGGGACATTTTTTGAGTCTAAGTTTTAATGTAAAACTGTAAATATTAATTTTCTTGTCATAATTGTATTCACCTGTATTTGTTAGCCTTACATACCTTTAATCAAGCTATGCTTTTCATTTGATCTCTTCCATGAAAGGATATAGCTATTTTTAAAGTTCTAGTACCAACTACATTTTTTTTTTCATAAAATGTGCCACAAAGTGTTTCCCTCTAACCACTTTTTTTAAAATCACTCTCAGAGGAATTTCATTCCCTTTTCAACTGCTACCCTTTGTTGAATAGAGTGGTCACCAGGCTCAGAACTTCATGGAAGAGAAATAATAATTATAAAAAAAAGTCATGTAAGGCAGGAAGACTTATTAAAACCATTTGAAGAAAAAAAGAGTTTATAGTTTTTCTGCATCTTTCAATTTCTGGTTTGTTGTAGGGACTACTCTTACTGTTTGAAAGCTATCTATGAGTTCTGCAGAAGCTCACAGACCAAAGTACACAACAGTAAACATATAGGCCTTTTATATCCCAAATGCAGAATGCAGGATACAGGACACAGAGGACACGAAAAGGCTACTCATTTTAGCACTGTGTGTTCTCACCCAGACTTCTAAAATCCTAATACAGGATAACAAACAATAGCCTGAGGAAAAGCCAAACAGGACTAACACTACTAGCAACCTATGCATTGGGGTTTTTAAACACAGTTTATTAAAATATTAATCTGTTACTATCTATGTTTGTTCACTTTCATCACATATAAAGAACCATAGAATAATTTGCATTGGAAGGAACCACACTCAAAGTAGGGCTAACTTCAGCATTACATCAGGTTGCTCAGGAACTTGTGCAGTCAAGTTCTGAGCATCTCCAAGGCTGGAGATTCCACTATCTCTCCAGGCAGCCTGCAGCTGGAAAAGAATAAAATGATGAGGAACCCAAACAGAAAGTCAGTTTTGCATACTGAGACACACATGTGTTCCTGCAATTTTTGAAAGAATGTTTTTGCTATACACGTCTAAAAAGCTGGCATTAAAGAATATGTAAATATTTAAATCTTTGTTGCTTCCACAGTCTTTCAAAGGAATAATGAAAACATTACTTCTTCCATGGGCTCACACACACTGAAAAAGTTCAGAATGTGGAGTCTATTACAGCCTCATATTTATACAGCCCTTCTTTTAGTGCCTTTGGTGCAAAGCTGTCTATTCTCAGGCACTCCAGCTGGCACTTCAATCAGAACAGCGACTGCTACAATTAAGTCCCCTTTTCAGACTTCCGAGTTTGACTTATCACATCATAAAGTTATTTTACCAAATTTGCTCAATTCTGTATCTTTTATTTCACAACTAACTCCTTCCCCCCCTAGCACTCTTAGTGACAGAGAATCACCAAAATACATTTACTCCCTCAGTCAGGAAGAAAAGAATTATTATTTTTCCCATTACTTCAAATAGGAAACTATTCTCAACATCAAAACTGCCAAAGAAGTGAGCTGAAGGTTAAATTGAAACTTATCTGACATCCACAATGGTCTGGTTGCAGGCCAGGACAAGAAGCTGAAATTACAACAGCGACTACAGCAATGAGCCCTGCGGCTAGTGGAGAGATGGTAGATAACCACCTTCATTCTTGATCCCTCTGCTAGGACTTACTAGTTCCTGAGAGCGGAAAAGAAGGTAGGACTAAAATCTAACACAGCAAAGGTATGGTAGCAGCATTAGGTATGTCCTCCTGCCTTTAAAAGTGGCTCTAGCTAGAGTAGCTGACTGAAGGGAAACCTCTGGGCCAGTCTCTCCACACAGAATGTTAAAGTTCTCCCAAACTCCCCTTTGTTTCTCACTACCCTACCCAGAACCCACTAACTCCACTCCTCTCTAGCATTTTCTCACACTCATTACAGACCCTCTATTCCATTCCTCTCAGGTCCAGCTATTCCCCTGGTTCTTCTCACCAGAATACCCACTTGAATTACCCACCCCTCTCATAGGAGAAGCACTATGATACTCTCATTTGAAAGCCTCAAAATCTGCTTCAGCTGCAGGGCTTCTAAGGCAGCAGCACTCTGCAACCTCTGTAACTACCATGGAGTAAAAAGGTTGTATACAGACAGCATTTGTCGAAAATTGATCAGGATGAGACTGTGAAGGAGAGAAATATAAAAAGGGAATGCATATATTTTCCTGTACTTTGAATTCCTCCAGAGGGAATGGTTCTGAGAAATTTCTGGGAGGAAATTCTAGCTTCAAATCTAGCTTCAAAATAGTGTTCTCACCTGCAGATAAGATCCTTTTCCCCAAGGATCAACATGCTCAAGCAGTCTTCTCAATGCTGACATGAAGTTATTAGGAAACTTAGTTTGATAGCAGTGACTAAATTAGATGGCATCAAGTTTACTTGTCCTCTGCCACGCACACCTGCATGTCAACACAGTTAAGGTGGCCCAGTGCTGAGGAGATGAACTCAGGCAAGACTGTGGCAGTGCGTGGGGACAAAGAAAAGCATGTCAAAAGCTCTGGCAGCGTACCACGGTCTCCTCTGGCAAAAGGGAACAAAAGGGACACTCCCAATTAAGTTAGTTAAAGCTAACCGCCGGATTCCAATTCAGCACTAAATTATCATGTAAGAATCTTTATTTCTATTAGTACTAAAGACAGTTATATGAGAGTATAACATACCACACAGCACAAGAGGCTTATCAGCTTTATTCTAATGCACTGTAAAATTCTGGTCATTGGTGCAGGGGAATTCTCATAGGAACCAAGAGATCTCAGCATTTTCAACTCCACCCAGCAGTGAAGATAAAAACAAACACAGCAATGTGTATAACTGATATAGATTAGAAAAAGTCAGTATCAGCCTACTTATTTCCACCCTGAAGAAGGCTTAAAGCATTACTGGACTTTGTTTCATTTCAACGGAGACTGTAATCTGAGGGACCTCAGATTACACAGAACTGACGCACCGGGTTTATTTTAGTATCATCTAGGATCAGGAGCCTAAGTACAACTGATTTTTTAATAAGCTTTTGACAGTATTAGCCAGATTCATGAGAACACAGAAATACGACAAAAACGTAAGTAATTTTCAAAATGCTCTTCTTTTTATGCTGTCAATGCCCTTCCCCTATTTTAGAATGAAGACCTAAGTCAACCCATATTAAGCAAGCACTATCACAAAGGAGTGACTAAATACTGATACATAAACAAACATGCTTGTTTTTGTGTGCAGAACATACTTTTTTAGGTGTCTTCCACACACCATTCGGCCGAAGTTTAATTTGTCCTACCAAAAAACACATTAAATTCTACATACTGAAAATGAGCAGAAGAGCACAAGTTGGTACTGATCATCTGGAAGACTCCAGATCATACTCTACTTGCTTTATTCCCACAGCTCTTCAACTCTGGTACTTAAAAGAAGCCCAGCTCTAGGAATTCAATACATTTCAAATTTTATCATAAAATAAGCTGTTTAGCAACTGCTCGTTTATTTACTATACACATACAAGATCTGCCCTTCAAGGTCACATCAGTGGTACATGCACAGAGAAAAAGTTAAAAGACACAAGGCAAATATACGGCAATATTTACAACTTCCTGAGTCACGAGCCACATCTGGAGACCCATATTTAATAGCCACTGATGGCCAAACACTTTGCTTTTTCCTACACGTTAACTGCAAGACAGGGAAAGCACCCAAAAAACCAAAAGCAAAATGGTGTGCAACTTCAGTAGTCATCAACCCTTATGACATCAAATGCTTCATCAAATTCAATCACTAAAAGCAGAGGAAAAATACTCCACAAATGAAACGGCTCATCCTGTCTCTGACATGACAAATCAGTGCAACTGTGTACAACTACTATGTGTGTGGATGTGCAAGCACAAATACACATACATAAATACAGAGTTCTATGCAGGCTTCTTCACTTGACTTAGGGCTAGATAAATGACACAGACTAACTTTCTCCTGTTATTACTAGGATTTGCAAGCAAAAGCTCACTAACATTAAGAAGTTTCACTAAAAAAATATTTTGGTTTCTGTTAAACATGTGACAGAACAATGGACCATTACTCAGTTTTCCCCCCAAAGGAATACAAATCCTATAAATACGTGCAAAACGGATACAGACATTTGTCCTACAGAAATTCCTGGGATTTCTTAATTGTATACATCTGGCTTAAGAAGTGAGAGCTGCTGGCCCATAAAAGGAATTATGAGCGCACTCTGACTTTGAACTGCGAGAAGGTCCTTCTCAAGTGTTCATTTACATTATCCTATTACCACTTTTCTTCTGGAAGAGTTACATCTCTTCTCCACATATCTCTGCTGCCTATGAAGGGTAAATGCTCTTGTTTGCACGTCCCTTATAACGCAGAGAAAATACATGCTGTAATTTAAAATGCTTAATTTCCTTTAAAAAAAAAACCAACACACAAACCCCTCCTTTAATATTAATTTTAGCAGGCAAAAAGCACCACGCCCCTTTTAAATGTATACCAACAGTTTTGACCATGCACTAAAAGTTATTTGCTTTCTGTTTTTACTGATAGACCATTTAAGACTATTATTCTTACCTGAATTTCCCCTTCTCTTCATTAATTCAAATTTTGTTTTGTTCCTCCAGATTAACTTTACCTTCCTACTTAACACACCCCCTCTCTTTGTCTTTAAAGGCTTCCTTTGTTTGAAAGGTTACTGGTTTTGCTATTGTACAACGATTTCTTCTACTGTACAAGGCTTGCTACTATGCAGTCACTACTAGCTACAAATCTAAACCACAGAGCTGCTGCAGATCATTCTCTAATAGTGTTCTACAATCCAGTGGACATGAAAATCTACACTGAACCAATTAAATCCTCCTGTAAAATTATGACTTGAACATGACTAAGTGAAACTCAGGAAGTTCCATCTGAACATCAGGAAACACTTTTTTACTGTGAGGGTGACTGAGCACTGGAGCAGGTTGCCCAGAAATGTTGTGGAGTCTCAATCCTTGGAGATATTCAAAAGCTGTCTGGACATGATCCTGGGCAACAGGTGGCCCTGCCTGAACAGGAATGTTGGACCAGATGACCTCCAGAAGTCCCTTCCAACCTCAACTGTTCTGTGATCATTCTGCTGTCAAGAGTCTTAAGCAGACTCATGAGAAATAAGCTGCTACTACCATTTCAACAACTGATCTCTGTCCCCATGCACCTAACATCTGGTTCAGTGGAACTACTCAATGGGATGACATACCATTTGAGACTCCTATCAGGTCTATTTTCTAGGATTAGTGTATGAGTAAGTACACAGCAACACAGTTTTACAGGACAAAGAAAAGCATAACCTTTTAAAAACTATTGAAATAGAAATACCAGTAATCTAACTGGAGATAGATCATCAAGTTGGTCCTGGTGTTAGTTTATTTACATCTTCCCCACTTCCCTACGTGTTACACTTCTTGAATTTCTAGAACAGTCAGGAAAGGGGCCATCTTTCAAAATTAATTTCTCTGTTGATTACTTTAATGGGATCCTGAGCCTAAATAGGATTCTCAAAATAGACACAAGAAAAGTTATACTGGTACTAATCAGAAAATGACCCAAATGTAACACATTATTTTCACTAGCAGGTTAACTCAGTGCATGTGGTGGTATAAAGCAAACAACAAATACTCATTCATATACCACACAATTATTGTGGAACTGATTTTGTGCATGAAAAAGAAGCTATTTATCAAAATAAACACATGGTATGTTCCCTGTCAAAGATCTATTCTCCAAGGTCTAATTTAGCAGAATTCTTTCCCTTCCTCTGGAGAAAATCTGAAGGGTTCCCCCCTCAATGAATCATTCCCTCCCAAAGCCACAGGGTGTTTCCTTTCACTGTGGCTAACCGTTACATACTATAGAGCACACACAACTCAGAAGTTTTTTACTCAACTTTTACCCAACTCATTTTGATGAAGTAAAGAATTGAAAATATGATTTTAAATAAAGCTTTTCTCATTAAAAGAAAGGCCAGAAATAAAAAAAATTTAGCAACCACTCCCTTCTAGTATGACTGTTCTTTGCTTTAGTGATCTCCTATCTCCAAAACCAGATGAAATAAAGAGAAAAATAATTCTTTTTATTTCCTTACTGTAATGTGAGAGCCTATATAGTACGTATTAAATCAAAGTGTCCTCTTAAAAAAATCAAAGATACTTACGGAGTCCAAACCTTCGGAAAGGCAGCAATTTCTTCTGGTGTATATTCATCTAACCTCTTGGGGACTGCACGTGGCTGAGGAATCTCTTGTAGAAGATTCTTCTGTATATCTTCTGGAATAACCTGAGGCAGGTGAGAACAGTCTTAGCTATCTGATTGTTTAAAAAACAAGACCATTCCCCCACAAATTCAGACCAAAATTTGTCAACAGTACTGCATTCTTCATGTTAAGTGTTTGATCTAAATACAGAAGACCTCACCCATGTCTTCTATCTCACAATTTTGTGAAATAATAAAGAAAAAAGCATCAACATTTCAACTATATTTAGATACATAAATAAAAAGCAGCTTGATTTTTCTTAATTTATCTTCTTATGACAAGCACGTCATTATTTCTAATACTCCCTCTTCACCTCCAAATCACACAGGAATGAAAATGTAACTGCATAACTACTCACATCTTCTGGGAACAGGTGCAGCCTCTGCATCATAGTTCTTCTCTGAAGGTTTTTTGGAAGCATTCTATAAATAGTCAGTTTAACAATCTAAGGAAAGATAACATAGCAATAAATAGTCAGATGGGCTACAAATAACATGAAAAAAGTAAGCTGTGTTTCCCTCTGTACATTCCATTAGCCACTGAACCTCTTTTCAGTCAACTTCTTCCATGCTAAAGAACTCTGGCACCGCATTTAGAAGGTGCTCTAGACTTACTGTTTTGGAAGAAGAAACACTTACTATAACAGCTGTATAGAAAATTTCGGCTTAGAAAGTTAAGAGCGATATTTAGCATTGTGGATGATTGCATATGATCATTCAACTCTGAAAAGAATCGAGAAGCTTACGGTAACTCGTATCATATTGCGCATTTATATACACCTGTTATTGAGGAAAAAAATTAGGCTCTAACAAATTTACCAAGTGTTGCCAGCATCTAGTTTAACACTGTGATTTGCTGTATTTGAAACTTCTATATAATTAATGCATTGTATCTTAAGCAAAGCTGACATACCAGGACACTGCATCATGAACATACTATACATATGTATAACTTCTTTCCTTGCTGTTAATTCCAGATGTACAATCTCACTTCTGAGTGTCAGGAACTGACAGAATTTGTACATCTACACTAGATGATGCTTGTTGAATAGTTACAAAATTCAGCAGGATTTCTCTTAGACTCTAGTATAGATGCCCACAATTTAAAAACAAAACACATTGTTATGGACTTCACCCAGGGGGGGAACATTTGTAAATGTAAAACAAGGCAGGCAACTGTAGTAGACAAAAAGGGTTTTATAAAGGACATCAAAGCATTCAGGGGTAGGCCTATGTGCAATTGTGTAAGTAGAAGGAAACCCACTCTGCCTGTGGTCCAAGCCACCCAAACATAAACTAGCTCCAAATGAGAAACTACCCAGGCATGGTTAGTGCAATGTTAAACTGAAGTCAGTAAGCCAGGCTGAAATGCAGTGCACTAAGCCCAAACAAATATCCCAGGCCTCTGGATATTTTGAAAAGTGTACTAAGCAAAGTCACTTCTTTTTATAAAATTAAAGGCAGTTAATCAAAATTTTAGAGACAATCACTGAGTTCCCAGCTGGAACCACGCAGTTAAGATAGAATGATTAATTGTTGCAAGTGAAATTAATGAGAAGTGCAGGTTCTTAAACTTGCAGGCATTTCTACTTGAATTCTGAAGTTAGTAAACACTCAAGATAGTTTGGCACCAGCATTATTTTCATTTTGCATGTAATAAGACAGTAGCATTGTCTTAGGATCCTCATAAGCATATACTATATGTCTTGAGAAATTCTGAAGGCATTACAGAAGCCTCAACATCATGAAGATTTTCAGATGTTATGCAGCTAGTACCACAGATCTGTGGACAATATAAAAAAAATCGAGACAACAGAAGAAATACATCAGGTTGTGCAGAGTAATCTATAGTCTTGATATTTTCTCTAATAAAAATTAATAAGCAACTATTAAAAAACAAAGATGAAAACTCATGCTTTTAGGGAGAAAAATTATTCATGCTTGTACAGCAAACTACAGTTTATTTAGGTCAGTATATCATGTGCTTAGACAAAGGCAAGATAAAGACAGAAAACAAACCTTCACTGCTTTACTTCATGGAATATGGAAAAATCAAGTGAGACCGTAACAACGTAAGAAAACACATGGATATTAACAACAGCTCATGTGAAAAGTCCTTTTACCATCAGTAATTTTAATTTTGTACACTTAGTCTCCTTCCTACACAATATTTTCCCTTACAGCCAATGAAAGATCAAAATATATCAGATCTAAAGCAATGGATCCAGAGACTTCACAACATACTGCGTAATTGTGGGGATTTTTTTGTTTATCTAAAAATTACTTTTAACTTCAGGTTGTGACAGAACCAGTGTTAATTCCTTAGATTAATAAACTGTACATACACAGTCTAACATATGACCTATGAACTACAGAGCTAGTTATTTAATGATTTCAGTCCAATAAAAAGAGTCTTTAAAATATTTAATGAACACTGTTAAATATTTCACTTCTTCAAACAACAGATGTTTGTGTCTGATTTTTGTCTTCCTCTGCAGCATGTGGCACAGACACCTGTTGAAACAAACCAGTGAGCTAGAGGAACAGCTGGTCTATTCTGGTTGTAGATACTTCTGCATGGTGAATCTGACTCAATTTTTTTAGCCACATTACAAAGAGAACAGTTCAGTTGTAAAAATGTGCTTATTGAAAAGTCACACTGGAAAAGAACAACTGATTTATATGCTCACATTAAACAGTGAAGAAGTACTTTCAATGTTGTGTACAGTCACTGCAGACAACCTCAGGGGATGACAGACTAAGATGAAAGCAGGACTAGGAGATGATAATGGATAATGAATGATAATGGATAATTATACATTCAGTAAGAGTTTCTACAGATAAATATGCTAAGTGCAATAAACATAATCCAAGGTATGGTTTGGCACATCTGCCAATCTGTATGCTGTTCAAGAACTTGTTTGGCTTTCTGTGCCCTCTCACACATGCAGGAAGTGCATTACTGCAAGATCTGCAATAGAAAAATCATCCTCACATGAAGCACAAACCATTTTTCACTGACAGGCAGATCACAGAATCATAGACTGTTTTGGGTTGGAAGAGGTAAAGATCATCTAGTTCCAACCCCCCTGCCATGGGCAGGGACACCTTCCACTAGACCAGGTTGCTCAAAGCCCTGTCCAACCTGATCTTGAACATTTCCAGGGAGGGGGCAACCAGAGCTTCTCTGGGCCACCTATTCCAGTGACTCACCACCCTCATTGTAAAAAAATCCTTCCTCATGTCCAATCTGACCCTACTCTCTTTCAGTTTAAAACCATTGCCCCTTGTTCTGTCACTACAGGACTTGATAAAAAGTCATTCTCCATCTTTCTTATAAACCCCCTTTAAGTATTGAAAGGCCACAATAAGGTCTCCCCAGAGTTTTCTCTTCTTCAGGCTGAATAACTCCAACTCTCTCAGCCTTTCTTCACAAAAGAGGTGCTCCACCCCTCTGACCATCTTCACGGCCCTCCTCTTGGGCTGCCCCAACAGGTCCATGGCTTTCCTGTGCTGAGGACTCCAGAGCTGAACACAGCACTGCAGGTGGAGTCTCACCAGAGCAGAGGGGCAGAATCCCCTCCCTCGGCTTGCTGGTCACACTGCTCTTGATGCAGCCCAGGACACTGCCAGTTTTCTGGGCTGCGAGCGCACATTGCTGACTTATGTCCAATTTTTTACCCACCAGTATCTGTAAGCCCTTTTTCACAAGGCTGCTCTCAATCCCTTCATCCCTCAGCCTGTACTGATACTGGGGATTGCCCTGACCCATATGCAGGACCTTGCACTTGGCCTTGCTGAACTTCATGAGGTTTGCATGGGCTCACTTCTCAAGCCTGTCCAGGTCCCACATCTCTTCCGTCTAGTGAATCAACTGCACCACTCAGCTTGGTGTTGTACACAGACTTACTGAGGGTGCACTCTATCCTACTGTCCATGTCACTAATGAAGATATTAAATCCTTGCCTGATTTGGAGCAGTAAATTGGATTTCACTGTTACAGTCTCTCCCATTCTGGAGATCCAATGAAACTGAATGAACTCTCAAAAGAACTTGTAACTCACTAACTAGACACTTCAAACAGCTTTAATTGCATTTTTTTGTGGTTATCATAGAGTCATAATGTCTGAGCCACCTGAAAGTATTGCCATCTATACGTTACACCCATGCGGAGAACAACAGAGAGGAACAATAACCTTGAGTTTGGGCATGTCTGTTCCCTGCCCCAGTAACTCACAGTAGGGGCAAAGAGGGAACAAACCCTTGGCTTCTGCAGCAGATCATTATTTCCTTGCTGGAATAGGTCAAAGAGAGATTTATATCATCCACCCCTCAAGCTCACCTTGGTCAAGAAGAAAATAAATTAAAAAAAGAAAGAAGGAGGGGTGAGGTGGTGATAAACTTTTACTAAGCAAGGCTCTGTACTTATTATTGATTAACTTCAAGGTAGTTAGTCCAGCTGTAGAACAGAGGGCCACACAGGGAGCTAGGACAGAGAAGGTAGTACTGGATAATATTTAGCTTCCTAACTTCTGCCTCAAAGATTTTCCTACAAGCCAAAGCAAACCCATATCCAGCTCCTGCAAAGACCACACCTACACCCAGTTCTTGCCCAAAATTCTGCTTACAACCAGGACCCCACTCTACCTGGTGACGACATTTCAAAGAATTTCGTGAAATACAGGCTTAACTGAAGCTGTAAGGACTGCTTTTGCAACTTTAGTAAGGTTGCGTAACAGAAAAGGTAGATTCAACCAGCAATATTTACAGGATGTTAAGGACTCTCCTGTTAACCTGAACGTGTTCACATTTTACTAAAATTACACCAACCCTAAATAAAAAGCTATGCAACTGCAAGAAAAAGTCTGTTGCTAAGCTCACGCAAAACCCAAACGCAGATTCAATGCTCCCTGAAAACACACAGTAGAACACACTGTTTCTTTAAGGAATAAAAATCCTTCTATATGTTTGTAATACACTTCTAATAAAAGACAATTCTTACTATGTTTTCTATGTGATTATGTTTATCTTGAACTATTAAAATAACAAGAGTTTAATTTTACATGAGACGTAGATTTCAGTTTGATTTCAAATTGGCAAAGCTGTCTACCGTCCCATTGCAACCTTGATCTCAGTTTAATTAGTATATTTTAACCGTTTGTTCAGTTATTTACAGATTCCCACTGCCTTCTCTCCCCAGTCCTTTATCTCTAGTACTAGGAACCTGTGAAATTCCATGTCCTCATACTCACTCACACACATCTGCCATCAGATGTGTAACTCCTTAACAGCCATCAGAGCATTAATATTTGGGGATTTTTAAAGTTCTGTAATGCCGTCTGCCCCAGATTCTTTTGAATGACAAAATTCCTATTGGCTGTAGTTATGATTGTCTTGAGTACTGCAGTATGTTTTTTCCAAGTTGGCTAATTTACATACTCACAGCATAAGACATGCTCTTAATCACACAATTATATGACATTACTCTTTTAGTTTTCAATTTAAAAGGCTAATACAAGAGGAAAAGAATCTGAATGCGGCTCTAGCCTTGCACTTTCAGACCCTTAATACACACTCTAACATCTTATGAGTATCAACAAATTAAAAAAACGTATTTATCTGAAATATTGTGTGACGCTTGAAAAGTTCCAATTTTTGTGACAGGCTTTGGCTTGCATGCAAGTTGCAGACTATGCTTGATGGAGACCAAGATTCTTTGCCAGATAAAACATACTTTAAAGAAGGAAATCAACAGAGCAATACCACTCCTGCACAAAGAAGCACAAAATAATAGGCCAAATTTCCAGAGAAAGCCTACCCTAAGAGCTGAATTAAGTCCAATAATCACCGGGAAGCAACTCTAGGACATGGGAAGGACACAGCGCTCCAGAAAAAACAGAGGGATTAATTACAGGGCATATTTAAAGAAAAAATAGAAGAATTTCAGGAGACAGACCACTCACTTGGAGGTACAGCTTGACACTACATCTTCCTTTTACCAGTTCTCGGTTTTCTGTTCCATATACGATACTGTTCTTTTCACCACATGTGTTATAAAAGCATTCCAAGAACTTCACCTTTCTACCTCTGGCAGTTATATGAGTAGTAGAGCAAAAATTAATGTACTTAATACTGCCATAGGAATCATTTGTTCACAGACAAACTTTCATCGCATGCTATTTTGTTTTCCACTACTGTTCAGCACTTAAAAACAGAATTCTAATCATGATAGAATCATAGAATGGTTTGAGTTCGAAGGGACCTTAAAGACCATCTAGTTCTAATCCCCCTGCCATGAGCAGGGACACCTTCCACTAGACCAGGTTGCTCAAAGCCCCATCCAACCTGGCCTTGAACACTTCTAGGGAGGGGGCAGCCACAACTTCTCTGGGCAACCTGTTCCAGTGTCTCACCACCCTCACAGTAAAGAATTTCTTCCTAATATGTAATCTAAGTCTGCCCTCTTTCAGTTTAAAACCATCACCCCTCATCCTATCAGTACACTGCCTAATAAAGAGTCCCTCCCCAGCTTTCCTGAAGACTCCCTTGAAGCACTGGAAGGCCCCTATAAAGTCTCCCTGGAGCCTTCTCTTCTCCAGGCTGAACAACTCCAACTCTCTCAGCCTCTCCTCATAAGGAAGTGCTCCAGATCATCTTTGTGGTCTCCTCTGGACCCACTCGAGCAGATCCATGTCCTTATGTTGGGGACCCCAGAGCTGGACACAGCACTGCAGGTGGGGTCTCATGAGAGCGGAGTGGAGGGGCAGAATCACCTCCTCAACCTACTGGTCACTCTGCTCTTGATGCAGCCCAGGATAATGGTTGGCTTTCTGGGCTGTGAGCACACATTGCTGGCTCATAGTCAGTTTTCCATCCACTAATACCCCCAAGTCCTTCTCTACAGGGCTGCTCTCAATCCACTCATCACCCAGCCTGTAGCTGCTTGGGATTGCCCTGACCCATATGCAGGAGCTTGCACTTGGCCTGGTTGAACTTCATGAGGTTTGCATGGGTCCACTCCTCAAGCCTGTCCAGGTCCCTCTGGATGGCACATCCCTTCCCTCTAGTGAATCAACTGCACCACTCAGCGTGGTGCTGTCCACAAACTTGCTGAGGGTGCACTCAATCCCACTGTCCATGTCACCAGCAAAGATGTTAAACAGCACTGGCCCCAACACCGACCCCTGAGGAACGCCACTGGTCACCCCCCTCCACTTGGACATGGAGCTGTCGACCGCAACTCTTGAAGTGTCACCATCCAGCCAATTCCTTATCCACCGAGTGGTTCATCCATCAGATCCATGTCTCTCCAATTTAGAGACAAGGATGTCTGTGTTCTTTAAATTAATATCAGTGCTTTGCAAATTCAAATAAGACATGGATTAAGGTTTTTTTAAACAGGGAAGTATTTATTTTTGTCTACTACGAAGCAAAATACCAAGCCAGCTCTATGACTATTTAGAGCACCTAGAGATATTAAGATAGCAGGTTCCATAACAATATTCTCCTCTCCATGCCATACTAACTTCTGGGTGCCTACTAATCCAGACTTTGAAGTTTTGCTCTACTTAATCAACAAACATTACTTCATAGTAATAAAAGAAAACGCTATTATATCTGGTATCTCGGTAACCAACTTTTAGCATGCACATATTATTATATCAACTATCCCTTACTGATGCAAAGAAAATAGGCTTTCAAATACCAACAGCAAGCTTTAACCATGTTTTCTGTCCATGCTTTTCTTCAAAAGATCATTATTATGCAGATATAATGGCAAGTCCATACGCGCAAGCGGTTGCTAAAGCACATTCAAAAGGAGAATTAGAACATTTTAAGCCCCTTCGTATCAGTGCCAGCAGCTGAACAAACGAGAACCCTGACACCCCCGGAGGCTTCCTCACAGCATATTTCCATAGAGCTACCCTGCCTCGCTTAATAATCTTCCCTAGCAGGTAACATTCATTCTGAACAATTATTGCCCATTATTTCTTTGTCAGAGGCAATACAGCCTCTGAATACTGCAAAGGTCAATCCTCTCACTGAGCATTTGGTATTAGCCAAACATGATTTCTTCTTTTTCTTTTTTTGGGGGGGGAAGTTTCTGATGCAGCCAAAAAAAAAAAGGCAAGCCAAGTTTTGCTTATTTTTAAAAATAGAAATAGAATAAAAATTCATCGAAAACTTTGTCCTGACAGGATTACTACCTGGTTCTACAGATTACATCTGTCAGCATATTTTGCAGACATTTTAATTAAAATCCGTAATACTTTTCCAGAAAGTTTTTTTCCAAGTAATCTTTGCTCCCTCTCAAATCTGTAAGATTTATAAAGTACGTCTTTTAGTCTTTCCATATTAAGTACTTTGAGGCCTAATTTTGAAAGTGTTGGTCTCATGCCTATCAGCATTTTTCCAATGAAACAAAACTGCAAATTTTGCTAAAAACAAACAAGAAAACCCCAAACTTCTATGCATTCCAAACACCTGCACCTCAAATAAAAAGGTTTACCTGTTTCCTTTATTTTCAAAAGACTGTATTGTCAAAGAAAACACCCCAAACCTTTCAAACAGATTTTTCTTAGCAACCTACACTGGAAATTAATGTTGTTCACTGATATATATCTTAAAGGAGTAGTAATACTATCCAGAACGTTAGTATTATATTAACCTGAAGAACAGAGAGGCTGTTTTGAACTACAGCAACAAGCTGTTATGCTGCACCTAAAGACCACATTTAATATTCTCACCTATGGGTGGTCCAAGAATTTACACTAAATCTAAGTCAGAGAAAGAAAAGGTTGAAATGCGAAGAAGCTATTTTTTTTCTTCAATAAGCACTTTCTAAAGTAGCCTGGCCAAGTCCAACAGACGAGAGCTATTCTTTGCTATTCTCCACAAGAGCAGACAACTGAGAATTCCAGAAATTTTAAACAGATTCACAGACACTCCCCTCCCCACGCCTCCCAAAGGAACTCAAAGGTGCTAAAGGTAAAAATGTGCTAGGCTATTTACTTTTGGTATCTTTTTGGCAACACACTGTAATTTTTACCCTTCCATATAAACAAATTTTTCCTAAGTGCTGAAAAACTTGGCACAACAAACATGAAACTTTAACTTTACACAAAACATCAGCTATGCAGATGTCTTTTTGTATTCACTGCCCCTTATTAACATAAAAGATACTGAGAAGTAGAAAAAAATAGTAATATTTTGTCAATCTCAGGCACAAAATTATACATCTGAGCTTAAACACTTATAATAGGCACAGATGGGGTGTTTTTATTCTTTTCAACTAAGAAGAAAAGTCAAGGATTGGAAATGATTGTCATGGGATTCTTTCAAGACCTGCCTGGATAAGCCCCCAGCAGCCTTATCTGACCTCATAGCTGACACTGCTTTGAGTAGGAGGTTGGACTAGCGATCTTCTGAGGTTCCCTCCAGCCTGAATCATCCTATGAAAAAATGCACGTGCACACTCAAAATTCAGCACAAATGCTTCTGAAGCACTAACTATACCTGTAAGGGATATAAAGGTCCAAAGTTAGTAAGATAGCTACAATGATGTCAACCTCTGTGAGAGTATCAGATCATCATCCATCCCTATCTTGGTAACTTATGAAGAAACAAGAAACAATCGAGGATGATTGTCTAACCATACTGCAGTAAACATCTAAATTCTGACTAGAACTAAGGACTTTCATCCCCCCATGTAAACATAAACTATACCTTTTGCATCAAGTTACTCATTATAACCTTTTTAATTAGCTATTAGCTGTGTACCAGATTTCCCTAAAGCCAGTCTCTATGTATACTAGAAACTATGTTTAAACAAAACTGTAATGGAAAAATATTTATCCTGGGGATTTGTATGTTTGAATTTAGACAGTGCTAAGCAGTATTGGAGTCCTACTATATAAACACACTCATGGAATCTCACATGCTTTAATCTATTTTTTACATAAACCGAAAATAGTCACAGCCATTGCAAAATCAGTGTAACACCACACAAGTTTACAAGGTGTTATGTCAACATCCTTTTCCTTGGAAGTAGTCTCTCTTCCATTACTTTAATGCCTTAATTTCTGTAACAGCACTATTTCCAAAAATAACGTTGACTCATCTAATGAAACACTACCAGGTTGAGCTAGCAGGAGACAATAGCACCAAGGGCAGAGAAAAAGCAGCAGCCTCCAGGATGAAAACAACACTTTACAGAATGAAGACTTTGATTCCACAAAAAGATAGTCTGCTTCCTCCAACCTACCTAATTCCACTGGCTTCACAGGAATTGAATTTAACATGATTAAAAGAGAAAAGGTCTCTTTAATTCAAAGAAGTGAAATAAAGCAATTTATAAGCTTCCACAATAACTGTGTAATGACCCTATTTTGAAGATCTCTTTACAGTAATGCTCTTTCAGGTTTTAACAGCTAGTTCTTAAAATAAACTATGTTAATAAAACACCATCATAATTTCCATCTTTATCATACCCCAATGTATTTCACACCAAAACAATTCAACTAGCAAATAAACGTTTCTAAACATCAAATCACTTGCAATTCAAAACCTGTAACAGTTACACATACAGAATATATCATGCCAAATTACCATCCACTACTCTTAGTTATGACAAAAATACATATGAGATAACTTTAGAAGAGGGATATCTGAATGCTTCATCTTCAACAGAATTAAGGAGTTTATTGCTGAGGGCTCTTCACAATTCTGTTTAAAAACCCCTTTTATTGCTAAATTAGACCAAGCCTTGAGCCACATCACCATTTGCTGAGCCTCTGTCCAAAATGCTTTAGTAACTGGCAATGTATTTAATCCTCCTCTGTTTGGACAGAAATTCATCTATGAGTCTGGCAAGAAAAGAGGTATTTCAGAATGAATGCCAGAAGGTAGTCCAATTCTCAGGCCCTAACAAACAAGTTGTGTTATACTGCCTCCCAGTGCACAGCACCTGCCTGAAGCCCAAATGAAAAAGGCTGAAGGATCCATTTTCAACATGGAACTACCAATAATTCCAAAAGGAATTACAATTATCTTAGAGCCTGTTCCCAAAAGCATTGAAGTTCTTTTGAAAAATTCTGGACAGAAAATAATATTGTGATTTCATTTTAATTTAAATAAGGAAAGAAATTGCAAAAGTAAAAACAAAAACCAAGCAAATTCATACGGTGAACTGCTTTTTCATTGAGTACATGTACAACATCTCGTATAAGAGAATCTTAGGACAAATCAGGGTTTATAAATAGTGGATAAAAAAAAAAAAATTGACAAAACCCAAGAATTTTGCAGGCGATAAAATTCCTCTAAGAAAAGGAAGCATCATTTTTAGATTTTTATATGTAAGATGACCTAAGCAAAAGCATTTCAAAGTCAAAAATAAACACAGATATCTGTTAAACTCTGTGGGCCCCATATCATGTTCTGAAACACTAGTACTTAGAGAATTCAGTCCTCCAATGCTGACCATTCAAAACCCTAGTAAAAGTAATTCCATAACTGTGTAAGTCAATATCCCAAAATGTTCCTATCTAGCACGCTATATTTTTAATCAGTAACAAATGCATCAACACTGATGTTCAGCAAAATGAATAATAGTCTAATATGGATATTTAGTAATGTAATCACCATTTTCAATTCTTTCACAGATCATGAACACACAGCATTGCAGAAATTTTTTTTTTTTAAAAAGTAAGTAATTTAACAAAACCTGTAGCTGAATTTTACTGGGAGAAAGAGGCAGGTGTACTTTCTAACATTTTTAAGATTAACATTATTTTTGCTGGCTCTTAAAAAAGTAGTAGGGTCATTAAGCTGAGTACAATTTAGTGAAGTCTAACTGGGGCAGTTCACTTATGAGAAATGTCAGACCCCTGAAATGAAAAGCAAGTTCATCAGTCAAAAATAAGTGAAGCAAACAAACTTAATTTGCTCACTTGGACAGCATGGAAGAATCCTGAAAATGCACAACTTACAATCTAACCCTCAAAATATGCTGTTTACAAAAACACTGTCACAAGCCAAGCTTCTAAGCGTCCTTAGCAGAATGTTTGTAACCTAGCTTTAGACATGCAGGTAACTGATCCCTTTTGTTTAGGCAAACTAATCAAATGAAAACAAATCAGCTTTACAAACAAAACAGAAGAAGGGGAAACGCTTACAGCAGTTGGATCCTTCAAATGGAGCTGAGTTGCTGTCACTTGTTTGAAACCACCAGGATAGCTAGAAAAACAGAACAAACACACAAGCTTAAGGCTATATGCACAAGCATGATGTTAACACAAATATTACTGTTCTGAACAACGGTATAATGGTATTATAAGCCTTCAAAAAAGGAAGTTGTTCTCATGAGGCCAACAACTGTATTTTATTAGAAAGATTCTATCTTGTCAAGTACCTCAGTTTAACGCCATTTGTACTTTCTTATTTATTCACTTAAGTATTAAAAAGTTTGTATTTCACAAGCAGATAGCTATGTTTTTAAAACTGTTTATTAAATACACCATCGCAGCTACAGAATACAATGGGAGTAAGATATAAAAAACCTGGAAATCTTTCAAGATGATCAACACACACAACCAGTCTGTGGCTAACATGCAAAGCAACCATTTTGAACAATATTTCGTATTTTCTTACTATTTTAATTAAATCTTAGCATGATTTTGCATATCTACTTTTACTGAAATGCATCTGTCTTTTTAAAGTTCATGTGATACGGTGAAGTTCCACTAATTCACATTCATGCATATACTTTAAATTAATCATACAGCATTGGAAGAAATTACATGGATGTCAGGTAAAGCTGAATTTCATTTTGATTTAATCACATTGTTAGGTATCAACCTAAGTGAAAAGAAAATAAGCCCAACATCATTAAAACACGTCCACTTAGGGAGCTGCACAGTAAGTGCAGTATTTGTTTTAATTATATAATTCCTTTCACTTACTCAAAAACAACTTAGGTACTTACATAAGCGCTTTAGCTTACCCACAAGTTTTTAGTGAAAATTTTTAAGAAGTCATAGGGGTGGGGGAGAAAAAAAAAAGCACATTAATTTCCATCAACTCTGAACAAGAGCTTTCAGGACTGAAACACTAGCAAAATTAGCTTTCTCGGTATGATTTATTCATCTCCCAACTGGATAGATTTTGACACTTAGAGATTATTATCTGTTGTCATTGGATAAAATAAGAGCAACTGTTCTTATTTGACTGAACTGATCATTGCCATACCATCTGTAATTGATTATTGCACTTCCATCTGTAAACAAGTTATGTCTGCCAGAATAATATATTGTACACTATGGTATACATCAGTACATCTTGAGAGCATTTAATTTCTTACTAGTTTTTCCAATTTCTTTTTTTAATTCATCCTCTGATTCAGTAATATATCAATCTTGATATTTACTGTTATGTAAACAGGTACTGGTAGGATAAAATAATTGAAGTTGGCAACTGTGTATACCTTAAATGTGCAGTGCCAAAAGAAATGTCTTCTACTGCTTAGTAAATAGAATAGTCCTGATTGTTGGGTTCATGGGTTCACACAAAACAACCTGGCTCACCAAAACTGTTAAGTTACTCAAATGCTCTGACTACTTTTGAGTTAGATTATTTCCCTAACGACATACACCGAGGGAAAAAAATAGAAAGAAAAAAAAAGAAAAATGTTTGCATCATTTTAAACATGGTAACACATACGAAGACAAAACATTAAGCAGGAATTCCCTTTTGAACTAATATGCTAAAGAAGACTTTAACTATTAAGAAAATGACATTAAATTTACCACTAGCTCATTTGAATACTTATTATAAAGCTTACCCAGTATGTGATGAATATACTTTCTGTTCCCATTTGTTTCCGGAGAAGGCAATATGTCTTGTATTTATTATGACAACATGATCTCCGCAGTCACCTACAAGGTAGAAATTAGTGGAAAGTATTAAGAGAACCATAGGAGTAATCAACCAAAATAACAACTATAAAGTGTGTGATACATAGTAGCACATACACATTTCATAAAGCTCAAATTTACAGACCTGAGCTTTGTGAGCCACACCATCCAAATCTGCACTTAAACACCAACATTAGTTACTATTTTTGTTAGTAGTCAGGTTAGAATGCAGGTGAGCAGGTAAAATACCATCAGACAAGACAATTAAATCATTACAAATATCCAGCTAAAATCTGGAAATCTGGCTTACAGGGAAGTGTATTATTTTATTCAACACATTGTGCTGCATATGCACCTATATTTCAAAAAACTCAGAATAAAAAAAAAGGCTAGTTCTAAACAGTGATCTTAAATATTTGTTTTAGTTTTCTCATAAAACAGTACCAGTGTTTACTGGAGGACTGAATATTTTGGATAAGTAAAATAATTCTATTAAATAATTACAATCTAGGGCTAAATATATAAAAGAAACAAAGAGACTGGGGGTGGAGTGGGGGGAGGAAAGCCCCACAAAAAACCTAAAACAGCTCTGTTGGGAAAAAAAAAAAACACATTATCATCTATCAAGCAGAAGTGAATGCTACCGCACACACAGATATGTTTATGTTTAGTGTTATATCAGCAACTTTCACATCAAAATGCAAAGTCTATAATCCATCACCAATAGCTTGCCAGAAACAGTTACTTTAATAGATCTTCTTTACTAATATTCTATCTAAAAAAATATGATGAAAATATGTAGTTTTTAGTTTCAGAAATAATCATCCTGATCAGCTTTATAAGCTATAACCACCCATTCAATTGGAAAATGATTTGTCCAAAGTTCACTCTCATATGCATTACCATATTAGAACAATGTAAGTATTTGAAGAGGCTCATTTGATTACAACATTTTTGAGTAGGCAACAAGTCACAGAATCACAGAATGGTTTGGGTTGGAAGGGACCTTAAAGATCATCTAGTTCCAACCCTCCTGCCATGGGCTGGGATACCTTCCACTGAAGAGTCCCTCCCCATCTTTCCTGTAGATCCCTTTAATTACTGGAAGTCTGCTATAAGGTCTCCCTGGAGCCTTCTCTTCTCCAGGCTGAACACCCCCAACTCTCTCAGCCTGTCCTCCAGCCTCCTGATCATCTTTGTGGCCTCCTCTGGACCCACTTGAGCAGGTCCATGTCCCTCATATACTGGGGGCCCCAGAGCTGGACACAACACTGCAGGTGGGGGCTCACAAGAGCAGTACTCTGCTCTACTGAGGGGCAGAATCCCCTCCCTCGACCTGCTGGCCAAACTTCTTTTGATGCAGCCCAGGACACAATTGGTTTTCTGTGCTGTGAGCTCACACTGCTGGCTCATAGTCAGTTTTCCATCCACTACTACTCCCAAGTCCTTCTCCGCAGGGCTGCTCTCAATCCACTTATTGCCCAGCCTTCATTCATGCTTGGGATTTTCTCCATCCATGTGCAGGCCCTTGCACTTGGCCTTGTTGAACTTCATGAGGTTTGCACGGGCCCACCTCCCAAGCCTGTCAAGGTCCCTCTGAATGGCTCACCTACACCTGCTCACAATACAACATAAAGAACCAGATCTCCCAATTTTTTAAAAATCTGGCCCACTGGTTTTGGTTCTGTATTGTGAAGCCGCTCACAAATACAGGATGCAAGAGGATGAAGGTAGAGAAAAGGTGAGGTGCAGAATAAACCTAAAAATCCAGATTCAAACCTCCTGAACAAGGTTATATCCCTTTATTTAAGGCATACGGTCTGACAGCATCTAAAAATATGTGACTCTGGAAAATAATGAAAGATTATCCTTAAAACTGAGAGTAATATGCATTAAATCAAATTTCTTCCCTTCCTTAACCACAGCTTAAATTCAGCTCCAGATACTCTTCAACACAATAAATAAATAATGATTTTATGGAGTGGCATCTGGATACCAAATCAAAAACAAAACAAAAATCCCCAGAATGCCTTTCTGTCTAAGGAACTGTTATCTCTCAGACACTAAAATATTTCTTGTTAGTTCAGAAAAAAAGAAAAAAAAGAAGTGTTAAGTACAGCAACCACAAGTTCATGCATACTTTGCTCTCTTAGAGAGTATCAAATGTCTCAGTAGTAGTAACCTATCAATGTCAATCTCAGGTGTAATGCATTTGGTACCGATTTATGGAATACTTTAGAACAAATAAAGTTATCCTTGAAATGACTGTCCAGGATTTTATAACTTCATGGACATAAAGTATCAAAGAGCTTTCCCACAGGACAACCAAAAACATTTCCTCTCAGTGTCTGCTTTATGTTCCAGACAGCCTTCGTCTCCAGTGACATCTTGTGGATAGGACATAATTTGCAACAGCAAAACTCAGTATTTGAAATATCTTTCGAACACCACAAATACTACCTTCTATTATGAAAAACAGATGGAGCATAATTTTAGTATGTACACTCTACATGTATGAGCAAAGCTTAACTCTTTTATGTTTCAGTAATGTCTCTTGAAAAATTTGCACGAGTACTACAGAAAACACTGTATCATCAGTATGAGGGACCACCTTTTTATTATCTATAAAATGCTTATCACTACAACACAGGCACTACAGTATTACAAGTAATGAACAAGATCACAGACACATCTTTACTGCTGAATCTTCTAATTTGCAGAAAAGCAAAATTATTTTTTCATTTAAACAAGAAGGTATCTTTCAACAATGAGTACATCTCCCTCCCATTTAAGAACTGGACAGGTTTCAGCCTCATCATCACAGAATGTCTGAGGTTGGAAGGGACCTCTGGAGGTCATGTTGTCCAACCCCCCTGCTCAAGCAGGACCAGTGTTTGAATATCTCCAAGGATGGAGACTCCACAACCTCCTGGACAACCACTTCCAGACACCCTCACACTAAAAAAAATATTTCCTGATGTTCAGAGGGAACCTCCTGTTTCAGTTTATGCCCACTGCCTCATCAAGACAGGGCTTCTCTGCACCTTACTCAGAATGAAGAACCACTCCAAGGCTCGATGGTGTTGTGCAGCTACTGAAAGGTAGCATTCAGAAAATCTAATCAAGAACCACATCAGTGTTCCATTATGTGCACTGTGATTTAAATCTTTGCATCTAAAATCAATGCATCAAAACACATGTTAAGGTTTTAAAAGAATGAAACCACAATATACTGTAATTCATCTACTTAAATTATTAATTCATAATGACCTTTATATGGATTGGTAAAGACAATGACATAAGGTTGTAGAGGAGTATGAAGGAATGAGAAGGAAAATGAAAACATAATTTACAAACAACTGAAAAATGTAACATGTATCAGGCTTGATTTTAAAACTTACAAGAAAAATACAAGTGAAGGAAAGCAAATTTGCTTTTATCTACTGCAATACTCACTTAGTGCATGATAAATAGGTTTATGCCTGCCTTCAAGTCTGATTACAGTCGCAGCTGCTATCTTTCCTGGTGGCTGCATCTTTGCGTCGAGAAGATACCAGGCTCTGGCAAAAGTTGCCCATTGCTAAAGAGAAAGAGAGGTAGTCCTTAACATAGTAAAAAACCACACTACCATACATAAATCTAGCTTCTCTAATGAGATCGATGCTTTTTTGACACTCCAAAATGCTATAAGAAATATTAACACCACCTCCTCCAAATAACGTTTAAATGGACGGAGAACGCAGGGATACAGCCAGTGCCGTACGTGCTTCCAACGTATGTGGCTGTAACAACACTGAAAGGTTTAACAGCTCTGAGGGTTTTGTTTCAAAAATGAGGACCTCTTGCTGCAAGCTTCCATTATTGCTAACTGCACTGTAAAATCACCGTAGGCTGTTTAACACCCAACATCTCTTTCCCTCTCAGTGAAGGGAAAACTCCCCCAAACGCACTTCTACGAACACGAACGGCCTGAGCCGCCCTCAGCGGGCAGCCCTGGCCCTCACAGGCACTCCCGCACCTACTGACGGCTGCCGGTTCCCGCCAGCGGGCCCCTCAGGGCGAACCCCGGCGCGCACGGCGGCTCTGCGACGAGGGGAGGGGAGGGGAGGGGAAGCCGCCCGCCGCCCCAGCCCTCTCCTGGGGGCCTACTGCCCCTTCGCCCCGGCGCCCGCCCGCTCCTCACGGCCGCTCTCTGCGCCATGGCGGCCGCCGGGGTCCCGCCGGGGCGAGACCTGCCCCGGAGGCAGCGGCTGCCCCGGCACAGACTAGCCTGAGGGGGAGCGGGTCGCGCTCACCTGGGCCGCTTTGGTGTAACTGGCCATGGCCGCTCTCCCAGCGCAGCTGAGGGGAAGGGAAGAGAAGCGGAGCCTCCTGGCTGCCGCACCGGCGGGAAGCGGAAGCGCTGCCCTGCGAGGGGCGGTGCCAGGGCGGCAGCGCGGGCCGTTCGGAGCGGCGGCGGCTCCAGCTCCGGCTCCGTCCCCGCCCGGCCATGGACCGCTACGTCCTGTTCCTGAGCTGGGGGGAGCGCAGGGGCGAGGGTGCTGCGGCGGGCGGCCCCGGGAGCGGAGCAGGTACCGCCGCGGCCGGAGGCGCCCGCGGAGGCTGGAGGCCGCGCCGTGTGGGGAGCCGCCTGCCGCCGGGCCCGTCCGAGCTTCCCTCGGAGGGCTTTTCTTTATGGTCGCTGGTCTGGGATCTGCGCTCGTGCGGGCTTTTCTAGATTCCTACCTCGTTAAATCCCTCGGGGTTTTTTTCAGACTAAAAGTCTTTAATGATTTAAACCTTCGGAAACTTACAGGCTTTTTTGTTTTATTGCGACACTGCTATATAACTCGGTAAAGCGTCCCTGAGATGTGCACTACTTCAACGAGAATTTACAAAATTTGTCCTTTTAAACTCCTGTAAATCTATAGTTCACAGGTTGATTTTTTTTTTTTTTTAAGACTAAACACCTAATAATAGACTGAACTTTATACTGTATTTGCAAGAAAGCAAGACTTCTGTAATTCAGTAGTTTTAAGAAAAACTTTTTTTTTTTTCCAGCTGGAACTGCTTCAGCCGTTTATCAGTACCTTAAAGAAAGCTGTAACTCATCTATAAATGCAGATGTGAGCGCATTCCCAGGTAAATACACTAATGTACGGTAAGGTAAATTTTATCAAGGAATTGGCCTAGGCACATTTTATGATCTAGGTGAAACAAGTCAGAAATTTAAGGAAATCCCATTTTGACAGTGTGCCTAAACCTGCAGGTGGGACTACACCTGCTGCTACTGTTTCTGTGGAGAACTGATGTCATTTGAGCAGCTGAGGTGTTAGGAGGTGGTTAAATAGATTGGACACAAGAAATGGAAGAGAATTTCAATCCAGCATAGCAAGGATGAGTAGCAAGGGGCTTGTTTCTCATGTCAGTGGGCAGTTTGATATTTTCATTATTCCTGTGATGTCTTATAATTTTTTCAATGGAAGCAATTTTTGTCTGTTGGGTATTGATTCAGAACCCTAATCCATTAATATTTATTAATACTTTTATCATCTTAAAATAGATCTGCTTTAGTTCTTTTAGGGTTGGTTGTTCAGGGTTTTTTTTGTTAAAAAAATGCTTTATTAGTTCTTTACTTGGTTTGGATATCTGGTGTTGAGCTGTTCAGGCTCATCTTGTCACAGCTGTCATATAATTGTGATTCATGTGGGGAAACCACTATAAGCTGTTAAAATTCATGAAGATGGGAATGTTAAGCTGTTTTCAACATCCGTGCTTTTTATTGCATAGAAATGTTGAGAGAGCATCTCATTTTGTGAACTGCGTAAACCATATTTATCAAAGTTGTGATTTAGTCCAGGTATGATACAACTTCTGCAAATGGAGAGCAATATTGCCCAGAATGGAGAAGAGGTCAAAGATTTTCTTAATTATTAACAGTCAGAGGATCAGTAACAGACCCTTGTCAAGACACTTACCTACACATTAATACGTTTAGAACTTAATTATGATGCCAAAGGAAAGCAGAACTCAAATCATTGTGGCACATTAAATGACTCGCATAGTTTTTTAACAGAGATGTTCATTATAATAGGAAGAATAGATTGTAGTGGATTATTTTAAATAATTGTTTTATCTCTTTGCAGCATGTTCAGTGGCTGGTATTACAGGTGTAAAGAAATGGTATTTTGCCAGTCATGTTATATGTGG
This sequence comes from Strix aluco, assembly GCF_031877795.1. Lineage (NCBI taxonomy): Eukaryota > Metazoa > Chordata > Aves > Strigiformes > Strigidae > Strix > Strix aluco. The sequence goes on along the minus strand of NC_133931.1, from coordinate 14,139,279 downwards.
TTATTATCAGGTAAGACTTTTTTTTTCAGAATAGAAATTCCTGTCTGCCTGTCTCTAGTGCAAGTTAAAACTGTGGTGTTCAAAATTATTTTTGCTTAATTAATTCTTTTTGCTTGATTAGTTCTGCAGTTCTGACTGGGAGGAAATAAATTTTGACACACAGAAAAATGAAGACTCTCTCCAAACAAGTACTGACGAATGCCTGGGAGTCATACAAAATTTTGAGGAAGACGACAATAACAGCAGAGAGTCACTGTCTATGACTGAGTATTCATATTATTATTTTTATTGAAAGTATAGTGATCTGGCATTTTACAATAATAACCCAAGAGAATCAAGAAATTTTAACAAGTTATTACCAAAGCAACAGTTAACTATGAACAATCCCCTGCTACTACTGAAAATAATTCTATTTAATTCAACAGTGCTTTCATTTTTTTAGCTACAGATGATTTTTATAGAATAACTGAACAGTTTCCTAACAGCTGACAGGTGTATATATATACAAAAAGAAGTTTCTTGCTAATCTGTCTTGAATCCTACTTCCAGTTTTACAGCAGATTGTTTTGAAGTCATTTAGCCTACTTCTGCCTCAGTAAAAGGGGAGATACGTATATCTCTTTGCCTAGGTATGTTTGTACAGAATTTTAAAGATATAAGATACTTACATGAGGCAGTATTTGTTAGTTGTAACTTTTTGTTTCTAAATTACGTTGTTTATAATTTGTTTCCAACCATGTTGTTGTTCATTTTCAGTATCTATGATGAAGCTGCAGAAAGTCTGCATCAGTTAGCTGATAAACTGCCTGCCCCAGGTAATCTCTCTTAAAAAAGCAATCTCATTTGAGTTTATCTTGTTAGTTATTACTCTAAAAACTCAGTTGGTAAAATCATAGTCAAATGGAAAAATTCAGAGGATGTTACTGTGTTAGTTGAAATAACTTGTATGCAGCTCTTGCAAGTAGTTTAAGGATCTTGAGCATGAATGGCATTGCAGATCAGCTTATAGAGTAGTTTACTGCTTGTTTCTTTGGAAGGCTGTATTTCAGTAGAGATTAAGGTAGCTATATAATTAATTTTTCCATCTGAAATGGCACCAAAGTACTAATAGACAGTAAGTGATACGAAACTCAACATGCAACCACAGGAAGTTTATGAAAGAAATGGAAGGTGTTGACATTGGGTTTACATCTGATTTTCCAGCTGTTTGCTGGTGGGTGGGAGCCAAGAATCTGTGAAAGAACATAGATCAGAACTATTGGATTAAGATTTTGTGAACTGGAGACTTGTATCATCTTGCCTGTTAGGGTTACATAATGTTGCAGTAGTTGATGTGGGATAGCAGAGGAACTGAATGCAGAAAGAATGAGAAATAGCATGTTAAAGGGAGGAAAATGGCACAGCATAGTTGTGTTGGAGACAGCTCTGATCTGTCATATACAGTGCTGAGTGAGAGAGGAGGAAAGTATAGGACAGCTATAACTGCATAGCAAAACACTTTGTGTTAATCTAAGAGGAGCAGCAAGAGATGAGCTAAAGTGCGTGAAAAGTGTTTTAAATCTTCCTGAAGTTACTTGAAGTTGATCTTTAAGCCCATTTTAGTGCAGTCAGTGATAATCGGTACTTTTCTATCTCTAAATGATGTAATCATTTACTGAATAATGGTACTTTGAGTCATATATAACTGTTTTTATAGGCAGAGCAATGGTTGATGTAATACTGCAGGCTGTTGAACAAGATGGACCCAAGTTAAAAGACTGCTTACCTGCTATTGGTGCCCTGAAACACCTGAGAGAATGGCACTCTGCACAAATCACTATTGCAGCAAATGACTCTAAAGGGTATGCCATTTATTTTAGGTCTATAAACAAGGTCACTCTTGTTTTGTGTTAGTATATGTCGGTGGTTTAAAATGAAAAGTGTCCTGAGTACTTTACATATTTACTTTGAAAATACATAGATTTGTCTTCTATTATTGTTTGAGGCGAGGAATTATTCATGGTGATTTGTTGTAAATACATGCCCTAACCAGAGAGACAGGCAAAAAAACAAGTCCTCTGATGTTCCTGTTTCTGTGAGAGCAGAAGTTAAAATATTTTCTCATTCCATCACTAGTGGCTTCAGTGTGCATACAATGTTTTGAAGTTGTACTATGCAATGTAATAACTTGTATTGATTGTAGTTTTCCACTTTTTGTATGATGAATGTGTAACTGCTGCTTTTACTTTAAATTTTATATTATCTTTGGTATTACATTTCAGGGAGAACAAAAAGAATGTCTGATTTGTTCCTTTTGAAAATGGAGTATAAATGCTCTATTACTTCCTGTATGCTTCTGAAGAGTCTTAACACTGAAACTATTAATTCAGTTTGAAATTAAGTCCAGTAATTTCCTTACCATCCTCCTATAATTGACATAAGTAGTCCATGATATGTCTCAATATAAACCACACTGGTTTGTTGGGGTTTTTTTTCCCATGCTGTAAATTATTGTGTGGATATTGAATAACTTGGCAAGGTCTCCTCCACTTCCCCTCCCCTCCACACCCAAAAGATTCAAGTTTGCTTCGTAGAACATGTGGTTAAGCTTAACCCTAAGTTAATAAAACTGTTTAAAGTTAAAAATTTGAATGCTCAGTCCTTGGATAGAATAAGCAATATACCTACTATATAGTACTTCTGAAGGTATATGGAGCAAGATAAACTTACTGCAGTGGTTTCCATGATCTCAGTGCTCATTGATGTCTTCCTGTGCACCCAGCTTTTGACTGAATAAATCTTTTGCTGCCTTTTATGTAAAATGAGGTCGTTTGGTCACACAGTTCCTCTGATGAAAGTTCTCTCACTCTTCCTGTTCTGTTGATGGTGCTGATTTCTCTTAGAAGACAAACTGCAAGTAGGACCCACAGTTGCTGGCTGTTCTTTCTCTCTGTTGTTGAATTTGGGTAATACTTGTGCTGCAGGCATATCTTTACTTACAAGGCTAACTACAAACCATCTAGATGGGCCAGTCATAGCCCCAGTGATGGCTACCTGGCTTTGCTCCAGCTTCTAGCACCTAACCTTACAATGATATGCCTGCAGCTTGCCATTGCCAGTCTTATTTGATGTTTGACAAAGTTCTTTGCTCTCACATTCATGGAGCATATGAACAGCTTCCTTTACAGAGCCTTAACCAACAATTCTATAATATTTACTTTGTGGAATATAAAGCTATATATGTCTGTCTTAACATACACCAGACTATTCAGTGCTAAGAGGTAATAGGTAAATTAAGTCAAATTGCACTGCATGTTAATTTGTAATACTAAATTCAGTAAGATTAATTCTTCCTTATTTTTACAGTAGCTGGCAAAAGATTGCAGACTATCTATCAGCAGACTTTGTATCTTCAGATAATGTAATGAATATTATTGATATAAAAGAACTCTGGAGAGGAAAGATTCAGATATGGGAAAGAAAGGTAAAATAACTTCAGCTATGCTTATTTTTTAAAAGCATCTGTGTACATCATTTAAAGCATTCAATGTACAGTGCATTTTATGCTTTAAGCCAAATTTAGTTTTGACAATGTAATTCAAAGAGGTAATGTGCGGCATGACTGGGTGGGTGGGGGAACAACTTGCTTTTCAGCATGATGAAAGGATAAATGAGATCAAGGCATCAAGATTTGAATTTCAGAAATCCAGTTGCTGTCCTCTGAAATATTTGCATTAGAACTTCTTGTTCAAAATTAGATTTTCTGTATCTATGACAAATCATTATTATGTAACTCTAAGTCATTGTTGCAAGCATATCTAATTTCTACAAAGACTGATAGCTTTGTGATTGTGGAATACATTGTTTACATTTTCAGTATTAAGGTTTTGCATACAGTAGATGGTTATCTAAGTAATGTTTTTACCTAGTTTCACAGATCTGCTGCAAATAAATATAATACTAATTGTTTAAAATAGTGATACATGTAACTGGCTGAAGAGAAATAATTCTGACACATTTATTGTTTGGGTTTTTTTTCCAGTTTGGATCAGAAGTTAGATTTCCAGAATTTTGTATGAAGAGCACTTCAGCAAAGACATTCAGCACTTCACATTTAAGTTCTTCCTTCTCTGTTAAAAAAGAACGACAATTGAAGAATACCGATGCTTTGCCAGAGGCAAGTATTATTCTTGATCTTTCTTTGAGCCACCAGAATTCATCTGTTTTACTTTGCTGAGAAAATTAGTAATTGGGAAAAGCTTGGTCAGAATTGAAAATTAAACATAAAAGTAATGATTATATAAGATTAAGGAATACTTCTTTTGTTCACGTGTGTTCTCAAAACAGGTCTTTAAAATTTCATCTGTTTGTTCTTTGCAATGCGATACCAAAATTTCTTTTCAAGTAGAAATTCAGACTTTGTTCAATCTTAATACTCAAAATATGTAATTTATTAATGATGTCTGTGTTTATCTAACCTCATCTACTTAATTTTAAAATTTTGTTGTTTGGTTGGTATTTTTTTTAATTGCTTTTGCTGTTTCATGTTTTCCACTGGAAGTAGATAACCAGAATCATATTTACTGATGAAAACAAAAATGAATGTTTATGAAAACTGATATCAGTTACGAGATTATTATTTTCTCTGTTAAAATCTGTACATTTTTGATTGCATTTGTCTGTTCCTGGTACTTCCTATTTTTCTTTGAATTTGGATAAGAGTTACAACTCATTTGATGCACATGGTTGACATTCTAGAAATTAAGTTTTATTAAACACAATTTAATACCTTCCTTGTTTTTTACATAATTATGTTTAGTATGGTATTGTGAAATGTTTTTCTCTTTGTATTCCTTTATACCTCTTTTTCTTGCACTTGTAAGACAGATGACTCCAGCAAAACATTTGAGGAAGTTCTACTGAGATAGCATACATATACATACAGCGTTACAGATTTTTTGATTTGATCTCTTTTCAGGTTTTTCATTACTATGGTCCTGCGCTAGAATTTTTACAGATGGTGGTGCTCTCTGATCTACCTTCCTTTTTTGTATCAGATCTGGAATTTGAGCTGTATCCTTTTTTAAGGACCTAAACTACTACTGATAATGGTCTACACAGAAGGAAAACAATCGGGATCTACCCATGCAAGCAACTCATGAGGATTGGCAAGGGTTCTTTCCATTCTAGCCTGCCATAGTAATTCTTCACATCTGTTTTTTTTAATGTTGAAATTTAAATTACACTGACAATAACCAGCTATTTTTTATATTATTGCACGTGTACTTTGTCTGTTGATGTGTATGCTATTTGTGAGGAAAAAATAGAGACATATTTACTGCTGTGTAAGTTTAAAAAAATCCAACTATATACATTACTCATTAATGTATATAGTGTGCTTCATGATATAGAAACGTTTTTCCACAAATCATGTTTCTATTGTGTAGGTGCAAAATCTGCAGCAAGGCACAGCAGAAGAGTTTTCTCTTGAGTTGTGTATGCTGCAGAGATCTCAAGGTGTATTCCTCTTTGCTTTAAATTTATGTACTTTTGGTACTAGTCTTGGTGTAACAATAGTAGCTTAGGCTGTGTAAGACTGTCAGGATTTTGAATATATAAATATCTGTTTATGCATGCCTATATCAAAGATATCAGTGGTATATTTTGTCATATAACATTTCCAAGTGTACCACTTTGCCTGGAAAGGTGAGTTTCGTATATTTTGTGGTAGTGGAGTATCAAATATTAGACACTTGTAGTCCATATTTGAAATATGATGGTAACATGATTTGTAAGCTAGATATGCATATAGTGCTTTGTGAAGATGAGGTTCCTTAAACTGTTCTGTTCAGGAGCCTGGCAAGAAAGAGTGTCAAGGAGGCATCTACACTGCTTTTGGACCAAATTTCTTCTCTCTCTGGGAAGGTAAAAACTTCTTTTTATTTAGGTATAACAGAAAAATGAAGAAATGTATATTGCTCATAAAAGATAGAAGAATAGTATTTTTAAACCTAGTGTCTGTGTAAGCTCCTTCAATATTTAGTTCTAAAGCAAATTTGTCTTTTAAAGGTGTGTGCTATACAGGTCCTGACAATTTGTAAGCCCACTGAATGTTTTTCTATTTATCTTAGCTAAGTTTCAATCTCCTAAAACATTTTGTAACTTGTAATCCTATCCTGACAGATAATTTCTGTGCTAACATAATGCAACTATTTTTTTAGCAAAAGGCAGAGGTGTGCAGCCTACAAAATGTATCTAGCTAGTCTGAAGTAATAAGCTTTTTTATTTTGCATGTGCACATTCTGCTTTTCCATTCTGATTTTGGATAAAAAGAGTTCTTGAAACATTTACAAGCTTTTTTTTTTTTTTTTCCTTTTTTTTTTTTTTCCCCCTTGATAGTATGAGTATTCATACCCACAGTATTAGTTTGAAGATGTTTTTTCTGAATGTTTAAGGTGATGTATGCTTGTTTAGGAAAGTTGGTTTTGGCATAGATTTATTTTATATACACTAATCAAAACAGAACTTGCAGAAAATACTCATACAGTTCTAATGAATAACTTATATTCTTTATTTACTGTGGAGATGGTATTCCATCATCAGGCTGTATGTTTCATCTTCAGCTTGTTATTTAGGTTTTTTAGTAACATTTTTCCTGCCCTGCCGCTCCATTCTCCATTACGGTCAGCCAGAAAAGAAAGAAGTCCTTTTTCTAATACTGTACCAAAAATATCTTTTGGAATAGTTTTTATATTGGTAAATATCCCAGGTAACTTTCATTTTACATGAGGATACTGGACATTTGGTCAAATATCTTTTACAATCTAACAGCTTGCATTTCTACTAGTTCTTTTAAAGAAAAAGCCAAAACAGTTAAAACATATTCTCAGGCTAATTTTTGGAGTCTTCACATGTTGAATTGAATATGTGTTCAAGGTAACAATTTCTCATAGGGATTTTTTTTCATTCTACCACTGGAAATATTACACATTTGTAGGCTTTTCTAATAGCTCTAAAAGCATAATTTTATTGCTTGAGTATTCAAATACTTACGCGTTTTTTCTACTAGTGCTTATGGACCTGAAATTTATGTACAGACATAAACATAGTCCAGTACCTGATTAATTGAAAAGGATGATATGTAGGGAGGAAAAAAATTTGCATGTTTTTCAAAGGAATGCAGAGTTGCTGATGCCAACTATATCTTTGAATTCTCTTTTCATTCTGGATGCTACTCTACAGAAGTGTTTTTAGCCGGATTATTGAAAGACTTGTAATAGGTAACAAATACCCTTTTATGTATGAAATAGAAATTCAGCAGTTAATGATCTCTCAACTGGAGCAAAAAATAAGCACAGTTTTTACAGCTTCTGTGTCAAATGCTGTTCCATCTCAATTGGTGTGAATGACAGAAGCGTTAAGCAAAGATGTTTTTCTTCAATTGAAGTACATTTGAAATAATGCCAAATCAGTAGCTCAAGAATGAAATGTAAAACAAGTTTCAGTAATATTGCATGTAGTGTATTTGCTCTCATTATTTAGGTGGGAGCTTTATTTACATTGCCATGTAATATAAGCAGTGTAGTGATCCCATCCCCTGCCCAGCTGAGTACCAAGAAATGGAAAGAATATATGGCTAAGAAACCCAAGGTCATTACTGGTAGGTAAAAGGAAGATGACTACAGGTATATTTTGTTGTGGTTATATCTATGTGTGTGTGTATATATGTATATGGTGGGTTTTTTCTATACATTTGGGATGCCCTTTTTTCCTCCAGTGAAATTGTTAGTGATTGTAACTTTCATTGACACAAAAGGTTTTGGTGAATGTGAGTTCAGATATGCAGACTCATTGTAGAGGAAAATTGATAACAACATCATGACAAGCTTTAGGGAAACAATGCATCTCCTTTAAACCATTTCTGTGTCCTATCTGTCAGTTAAGATCCAGCTTCCACATACCTTTCTAAAGTGATTGTACAATCCATGGGCAAAGAGGTTTGCTTCTGCAGATGGAAATCCAGCATAAGTGCTTCCCTTCTCACATAAGCATTTCCAGAGGTTCTTCCAGTGCACTTGCATTCAATTTCAACCTCTTCCTGGGAGAATACAAACCATCAGGAAATGCTGGATGCCTCCATTGACCTGAGAGCCAGCATGCTTAACTAGTGTTTGAGAACGTGCTCCTTCTTCTTTATGGGGCTATACTGATGACAGCCAACTCCTCTTATGCAGTGTGCCAGTGCTTAGAAATTTGATTCAGAAAGTGAGAGAACAGAATCAGTGCAGATCAAGACTGGGTGGAGTTTCTCAGTCAGCCTGTATATATGCCCTGCAAGTGGAGGCACTGTACAAATACTGACTGTGAGGTTTGTAGGGACTTGAAAACACTGGGATAAAAGGAGCTGGGTGTGCTTAAAGTACTTATCTAGGACAGGATAAGACATAGCATTCTGCCTTCTTATGTGATTTTGTTGTTTATACAGTGGTCTAATATATAATTCATGCAGATTGAAAGGAACAGTGACTTATTCTGTTGTCAACTGAAGATAGCATCTGTAAACAAGTATGCAGCTGAGGATGGCTGACAGACTGATATTCTGGTTTTGGGATAGGCAAAAACCAGAGGAATTAGGAAGAGCTGTATAACAGGGCAAGGAGCTTAATTCTGTGGAGTGGGTGCTGGTAGCATATAGATTTAAAATGACCTCTGCGTGTTTGGAGGTGGTAGAGCAGAGAGGGTGTGATTATAGAGGTGATCACAGCAGCAGCATTTATACTGTACTGGAGAGATACTACTGATGGAGTCAAATGAGTGCAAGATTCCCAGTGTCTGTAAGATCTTTGTCCTGTCCTCCAGAGGAAGGCTTTTGTAGAAGTATTAACTGTAGTGTGATCAGTATACACTGTTCTTACTGGGCCTCGAGCAAAATTTAGAATAGGAGAAATATGGCTGTTTAAACATATGTGCTCCTTTAGATGAAAACTTTATATTTTAGTGGCTACCACTAATCTGACTATATTAAGGATTTGCAAATCCTTAATCTCTTTGATCTGTGGGAAGGTGTAATTGTTTGAATTGGTAGTTCTCAAATACTAATTAAGATAAAATGAGAAATAAAAGCTTTCCCATGAGGGTTTGAGATGCCAAGATAAACTGGAAAAGGAAAATATTTCAAATGACTAGGGGAATGGGGAACAGGACAAGAATGAAAATGTGTCTGGAATCTTTTTTACTTTCTTCTTAATTTCTTTCTTTTTTCCCTGGATTTATATATTGAGGTAGTGGGATTTCCCCTCTCTTCCCTTCCCCCTCTGATATAAACTTTTCAAGAAACATTGGAATACTTAATATTCGTTACTAACAAAAACTTATAATACTAAAAACCATCAAGCTCTTCTTGAGTTATTTCTTGAGACAGTACTGCAAATATCCTATGAAATTAAGTGATTTGACCTTTAAAATTTAGTACGTCAAGAAGTATTCATTCTGCATCTACCAAGGTGCTATAAAATCTTTTTTGTGTAAAACAATAGCAAAGCCATCCTTTCAATGTTATTATCGAGTCCTACATTAATTTATTTTCAAAACTGCATACTATATGCCTATGATTAAAAATAGAATGTGTTTATCTCTCACTGAGGCTATGCACAAGTCTAAAGCAGTGAGCGAAACTTATTAATGAATAATGCAGCTTCCTTGGGAGAGCATGTACAGTATTTCCTCTTTCTTCTACAGATGTATGTTTTTCCAGTGAACACTTTAGCCTTATTTGAATCCACATATGCAGAAGAGCCTGTTTTTACCTAGCAGAACAGACCCCTCTCTCATCGTTACATATGTAGTACACTGTTTGCCTAACTCTTTATGGTTTCATGGTAGAAACGTAACTTTGCCAGTTAAGGGCTTGCCTTTACTAAGACCGATTAAAGAATTTCTCTTGGTTAGTGGTAAGAATTGCCAGATGTACTTTGTAGTCTGCATTAGAAAGCTGGCCCTTGCTACAGTCTCAGGAGTTTGGTACTGGTAACATGCTAGTTTAAAGCTAGCAGCATGGTCCTACTCAGCTGTTGTAGGTCATTTATTTTGCATGATCTTCAGTTTGTAGCTTTTTAAGGGATAAATATCAGTTGTAGTTAGTGTGCCTCCTAAAAAGGGGTTAGTAAGATTTCTCACAGAACAGAAGAGAGCAAGTGAAAGAATTGTGATGGTGGATTACAGCTTGTTTTAAAGCTGTTTTCCTGAGGGTGTTTCACAGTCATGTTCTGATGTTTTTCAAGTTCCAGAAATTGAACTAAAAGGAGAATCTTGCCGATATTATTTCTTGCTACGAGGCAATGGCTCTGGAGGATGTAAAGCAACCTTGATTCATTCAGCTAGCCAGATCAATGGTACGGCCACTTTTGCTGCAGTAAATGGAAAGCTAAAGACAAAAGCAGAAGAAACAGAGTCATGTAAGAATTATTACTCATTTTTTTAAGAGTATCTGAATGCAGGCAAATGCTAATAATATTCCTATGTTCCTTTTATTCATTCCAGTCTGTGTTAAAAGGGAGAAAACAAGGAGAAATATTACATTTTGATTAATATTTCTATTCTTTCAGCAATATATTTTCAAACTGATAAAAAATATAATAAGAGCTTATTTATTCACACAATTTGCTACTACTGTATTTTTTAAATCATCTATGTAAATTTGCAGTCAGTCATTTCTCATAACTCTGATCAGTTGTAAACGTTTTAATGAACAGGGACATCCAGATAATATTAATGCAAATCAAATTAGCAAAAACTTTAAAAAGTATGTATTGTTGGTGTAAATCCAGCCTATGCCTAGAATTTAGGCAACTATCTGCTGACAAGCCTGTTTCACTGATGATTTAAAATAAAAACTACAAGGCCGGCAGGCAAGTTGGATTTCATGATCATGTCTTCAGTTACTTTGCAGATACCCATATTACTGCAGACTGGTTAAGATATGAGCTAGCACTCATATCATAGCAGCTCCACTAGGTAAGAGCATGTAGACATTTGTCTTAGAGTAGTTGTCCTATTACAACTACACGTACTAGATAACTCTGCTAATTAGTGTATTTGCTCTCAGTAACAAGAAAAAGAGCAGAGTGACCTGCATCTTACCCGCTTATTATAGAAATAAATCTGTGTGTGATATGACTGACTGCTTACCATTTGTCCTAATTAAAATCCCATTAGTATGGTGTCAGAAGACTGAAAGTCCTTGACCATATGTTGGGAGAAAACTTTTTTTTCGTGGTATCAAACTTGGGATCTTTTTACCTTCTTTAATTGTCAGTCATGTTAATTGTGTAGTCATTATATTGGTTTTGTACGAAAATTAAAAAATACTCGTCAGGCATCTACTCCAAGTTATCTCCCTGGTGTTCAATTGTAATTAATTTCCTTTTTTTTTTTTTTTTTTTTTTTTTTGTTAAGTGATCAGCCATATTTGAAAGTCTGGTTGTTTCATTTGAATATGAAATTTGTATGTCTGCTATGTTTATGTCTTCTTTCAAGACGTTATGAGTTAGTGTCTCCAAAGTCCTTTTTTATTATTAGAGAATCTTAATAATACATTTCTCCTAGTCTGCACAGGCTTTTGTACTGCTGACTTTCTCAAGTCTCTGCCACGTTTTTGTGGAGAGGAGATTGTACAGAGAGAAAAGAAACTGTGTCATCTCCAAGTGTTTGCCTTGAAGGAATATCTCAGTAAGTAATGGGGAGAGCACTGGTAGTTCTCAAACCAATATTTAAAAGGTCTTTATTTTAAACTGAATGTGAGTGCTCACCTTACAAAACTGAAGTGAATTGATCACTTTGTGAAGAAAAGAGTGGAGCTTTAAAAAAAAAAACCTTTTTGTAGTATATCCATGATGGTATGTCAGATACTTTTAAATACTGAGGAAAAGAGAACACTGAACTTGAAATAAAGTTGGTAGGTGCTTGTTACACTAATACTGTGAATGTTTGAGCATAATTTTGAGTACTTCTGTGGTATTTTTTCTCTGCTTTGTTTTCTTTATTTTTCTTTCCCCAAAACCCTTACTGCTGGATGTACCTTCTACAAAAACAAGAATTCTGTTTTGGGGTTTTCCGGATTTTTTTATTTTATTCTTTTTTACAACAGTCTTAAACAGCAGAGGAGAAGTATGCATTTGGAGGTTGGTTACATTTACCATGATACATCATTTATAATAATAACTGAAATGTCATCCTCTGTAGATTTTCATGACTGCAGAGAAGTACATTTGACTGTCCTGATTTTTTTTTGTCTAAGTCCATTGCTCAAAGAGTCTTAATTAAAACAAAAGGTGCTTCTGAGAGATTGGTTAGGTTATTGAAAATGGCATACTGTGAAGATAATTTAAGTGTATTATAATTAACAGAACACCAGATTAAGGAAAATAAGATTTCTGCTAATAGTATTGTCTTCCACCCTTGCCAACTTGTGGTCATTCTCAGATTCCTGTCTACCTTAACCCTGAGCTTGGGGCTGCTTTAGAGCTTGTGTTTTAGTTTGAGTGGGTTAGCCATTAGGATGAAGACTTAATAGCAGTTGGGATTTGCTGGTCATCCTAAGTCATACCAGAATTATCTGACCCTTGATATTCTGACCAGAGAGACTGGAACAGGCTATCAGTTATATTGGAGTCACACTCACGCTAAAGCAGTAAAATTTGGTGGGTGGGAGACTCTGCACACTGAAGCTTTTCATGTTTAGGTTCAGCAAGTCCAGATGTTTGTCTCTGGGGGATTCAAACCCAGATATATTCAGAAATGCACATATACAGAAATTAAAGGACTGTAAAAAGGTGATTCACATGTGACTTCAGCTATTCTCACTGCTAAGTTTTTTCACTTGTCTATGGAATAAAACACCCATGCCTTGCCTAAGGGTACAACAGTAAGTGTCAAGTTAACTTGTATTATTGTTTTGGGGCTGGGATTTTCTTGTTTGGTTGTTTTTTATCAGGCTCCAGTTATTCTTTGTTACTTAGCAAGTGCAGTAGTTTTTCTTTCTTTCTCCTTTTGTAGAAAGAAAGAAATTGACTGAGCAGCCTCCAGTTATTTCTACTGATGAGTTCAAAAACTTGTTAAAACTTACAAGGGAATGTTTTCTGGACCTGTGCAACAATAGTCTTCCCAAACCTGTTCTACAGAAGGTTACCGATAAAACTAGGTCATGCACTGTGACTTCTGGTAAGTATCATTATTTAGAAAATACACTGCTTATTGTCTTTTGATGTATTTTCATACCTGTTGTCAATGTTTTACTAACAGGAGAGTCTTTTGCCAAAAGAGGGAAAAATAAAAAGAAAAGTAGCTTTCCAGGCTTTTTTTCAAACTGAAATTACCCTCATATTAACTATTTCCTTTCATTTACTTGACAAAAAAAATGCAGAAAACGCTTCTGATCATAGCACCAGGCAGATTTTCTTTATTATTAAATATTACTATTATATATATAAAGGAATATATATAAAGGAATATATATATAAAAGTTTATAAAAGTATATATATTTCTTTAAAGAATAAGATTCTTAACCATATATTTCTTGCAGAATCTGATTTAATGGAACCAAATCCATTAGAGTGGCCAGAAAGATGTGTTCTTCAGAATTTGGAAAACTTTGAAAAAACCAAACAAAAACTGAGGTAATGGTTACATACTGGAGATTTTCTTTGTAGTGGCCACTGAACATCACTGTTGAGGAACTGTATGTACTGATAGCCATTCTGTAAAGTGTTTTCAAATATATTGATAGTCTTTTAGAGGAAACATTGCTTAAAGCTAAAACTAAGTTTCTGTCACTTTCCAGCGGTGTATTTTCTTGGTAGTATTGTTTTGATTTTTATTGACAAAATGCAACCTAAAATTAGCATAGTTCCAAAACTAAATTACCAAAATGGCACTACTAGAAAATAGTAGTCATAGCAGAAAAACATAAAAAAGCGCTCCCCCCCCCCCCCAATATGCCCCAGGGCATAAATAACAAAGATTGTACAGCATTTTTTGTCAGGATGTACAATGTGTTTATAATCGCCTCGTATTTCTTGAATAGTCAGTACTTAGTATCAGGTCTCAAGTGATTTTAAAGTAGAAGATCCTATTGGTTTTCTGTTTGAAATTCAGTTTTGTTTTTCCTTCGGTGTTGTTTAAGTTAAAGCTGTAGACTTTTGCGTGACTTAATACTGCCTGTTGATTTCAGTTTAGCTCTCACTTTTATATAAGACTTAATGATCTTTGCTGGGTCTTAACATTTTTGCTGACAGACCTTCAGAGCCAGGTGTCCAACTGGCTTTTTCTTAGTCACTTCCATCCCATTTCTGTCTTTCAAGTACCATAGCTGGCCATGGCCTAGTTCTGTGTGTCAGAAATTCTCACATTAGATCTCTGCTTTCTCATAGGTATTATTATTACTATTGCCTTTTGTTTCTCAAACAGGTAAAGATCATCCTTCTAATTAGCTTTTGAAAAGCTTCCTGAAGGACCTTTCTGTTTCATAGTCAGTTAATGTTTATTTCATTGTATTCTGAACTGGTTATCTTTTACTTATCCTGAATCAGTGTACAGCATGTTGCTTAAAAGTGGGATAGGGAGAACTTTGCTATACTTGATTGAATAGAGTGGAGAGTTGCAGGCAGTAGTGACTTTATGTTTCCTTTCCTGCATATTGTATGTCCCTTTTTTTTTTTAAATGGGAATTAATTTTTGTTCCTACAGGTCCATAAATAGAAAAAAGGGGTCATTAATATTCTTCCCATGTTGTATTTCACAACCAAGCTCTAAAATCTTGAAGGAATTACTTTCTTCAGTAGAGAATTTGCATCAAATATACTTCATCATGAACATTTGTGTAAATGTTCTTAAGGAGGAACCTTGTCCATTTTACTTAGGAAATACCTTAAATTGCTTCAGACTAGCAGTGATTTTTTTTCTTTTTCAATACAATGAGATTACTACATCAAAAAGAAAAAATAATAGTCTTAGATTGGTCTTTTTTTTCTTTTTTCAGAGTTTCTATGTTTGCACATTCTTCTGAGCAATTGCTGGGGCATAAAGATAGCCAGCGGGAGTCATTGACATTGCTCGATGCTAAAGAATTACTGAAATATTTCACACCAGAAGGGCTACCAGTTGGTGACCTTCAGCCACTACAAATTCCCAAACGGTATGAATCCAGCATATTAAAACCACTGAAGACCATACTCAGAACTGATGTAGGGGAATGTAAATAACAACCGAATGAGAGTCTCGGAGTGCTCTAACTGTATTTGAGTTTGTAACGTGGAACATCCTTGTATCACATGCCTGACAGTGAAATCAACTGTTAGGTTCTCAGTCTAGCTATTTAGTTCTTTCAGAATATGAAATGGCTGGAGATGGTGATGTTCCTATGCATTCAAATAACAAAATAATTACCTGGTGCACAAAATTCTGCCAATAGACGTTTGGCATGGCTGTGCTACAAGCTGACACCACCACATGTTCTTCAGTGGTCAGTACTGGGACCAGTGCTGTTGAATATCTTTGTTGGAGACATGGACAGTGGGATTGAGTGCACCCTCAGCAAGTTTGCTGACGATGCCAAGCTGTGTGGTCCATCAACACACTGGAGGGAAGGGATGTGCCATCCAGAGGGACCTGGACAGGCTGAAGAGATGGGGCTGTGCAAACCTCATGAAGTTCAACCAGGCCAAGTGCAAGGTCCTGCACAAGTGTCGGGGCAATCCCAAGTACAAATACAGGCTGGGCAATGAGTGGATTGAGAGCAGCCCTGCAGAGAAGGACTTGGGAGTGGTAATGGATGAAAAATTGATTATGAGCCAGCAATGTGTGTTCACAGCCCAGAAAGCCAACTGTATCCTGGGCTGCATCAAGAGCAGAGTGACCAGCAGGTTGAGGAAGGTGATTCTGCCCCTCTACTCTGCTTTTGTGAGACCCCACCTGCAGTGCTGTGTCCAGCTCTGGGGCCCCCAACATAAGAAGGACATGGACCTGCTCGAGGGGATCATGAAGATGATCGGGGGCTGGAGCACCTCCCTTACAAGGAGAGGCTGAGAGAGTTGGAGTTGTTCAGCCTGGAGAAGAGAAGGCTCCAGGGAGACCTTATAGGGGCCTTTCAGTGCTTCAAGGAAGCCTACAGAAAATCTGGGGAGGGACTCATTATCCGGGAGTGTAGTGATAGGATGAGGGGTGATAGTTTTAAACTGAAACAGGGCAGATTTAGATTAGATACTAGGAAGAAATTTTTTGCTGTGAGGGTCGTGAGGCACTGGAAGAGGTTGCCCAGAGAAGTTGTGGCTGCCCCCTCCCTGGAAGTGTTCAAGGCCAGGTTGGACGGGGCTTTGAGCAACCTGGTCTAGTGGAAGGTGTCCCTGCCCATGGCAGGGAGTTGGAGCTAGATGATCTTTAAGGTCCCTTCCAACTCAAACCATTCTGTGATTCTATGATTCAGCATCACATCTTTTTGGGATGTTTTTTCCTGGTAATTCTTCCAGCGGTAATGGTGTAGAGACAGTCTATGTGAATAAAACTTGAAGCAATGTGTAAGTTTCAGATACTGCTGCATCTTGCCTTCATATCTTCCCTTCTTTGGAGATAAATGGGATGTGACTTTACAGGGTATGCTAGGATCTGGCAGCAAGCTCTTTCTGTATGTCTTGCTATGGCTTATTCTGTCAAAATACTTTCAAATACATTCATTTAGTTGTAGAGAGTTACTAGCTGGAATTCAGATATCACAGGAGACAAGTGGTTATGAAGTCTGGGAAAGGTGACTGTTAGGTGGGACAACTACTTGAAGCTAAAGGAAAGGAATTCAATGATTATAGCAGTGGATTTAGAAATGGGAGGGCAGTTCCCAGTTCCTCTCGGTTTATTCTACTACTCAGGTGTCCCATTGTGAAATCAGGTGATAATTGCCTGGTTTTATTGATAAATTATTTGGAGCAGGGACCTCTAACCTGGTTGAAATGTCTAAGAGGTTCTGTAATAATAATAGCCCAGTAGATATTAATTACTTGAATTTAAATTCTGACTTCAATAAAGATTTAATTTTCCATTGATGCTGTACCCCAGGGCTTAGCTACAAGACTTGCTGTTTTGGTCTTCCTATGTCAAGGCATTTGTTTGTGACTTCTGGAAGTATAATTTATCCTGACTGTAACTAGTCAAAATAGATCTGTATTTTTTTTCCTTTCAGTGAAAACGCATTCCTTTTGACACCAGAGCTTACTCCTCGGAAACTCAGAGGTTTGCCTTTTGAAAAAGCAGCAGGATGCCATTATCATGGACTTGAGTAAGTTTCCTGGCTTCTTTTCTAAAAATTATTTTTCAGCTTCTGGTCAAGGTATAATTAGAAACATTTCAAGCAACATGAACATTAATTATGGAAAACTTTATGTATCCTTTTCCTTTGTTGGAACAACTTTGTACATGCCACCTCTCCCTTTCTTTTATTCACCGATTTAAATCGCAACACTCCTGCCTTGATGGCAGTGTAAAAACATTTAAGTTTTATTTCGAAGTTGTACTGCTGTAGCTATTCTCAGTGTCTCTGAAAATTTTAATTCAGAATTAGAAGTGACAAGGGAAAGATAGTAGTATCAAGTCTCTGGAGCAGCACACGAGTGAACTACATACATAGTTTCTACTTTGATATTAAATTGTAGGCACTTTCAGACTAATAGTCATGAGGTTTATGAGATCTGCTGTGAAGCTACCTGTATGTTCAGGAAACCTGAAAACAACACCAGCAGGCAAGTGTTAGTGGTAAGAATCTTCAATAGGATCAGTATGGCTAGGACTGTATTTAGTCCCAGACAGCCAGTGTTAGTTATTTGTCAAAGCTTCAGATGGGCAAATATCATATAATGTATCTGTATAAAAATTGTTTAGAAAAATATAAGTATTATCGTTGAGGAGAAGAGGAAAAGGATGTACACAAATGCTAGAGTAGATAATTTGGTGTCACTCTTCTGTGTAGACAGACTCTTAGTCTTAATGCAGTATATTCAGGGAGGTGGTGGAGTCACCATCCCTGGCCGTGTTTAAGGGTCATTTAGATGAGATGTTGGGGGATATGGTGTAGGGGAGAACTTTGTAGAGTAGGGCTGATGGTTGGACTCGATGATCCAAAGGGTCTTTTCCGACCTGAATGATTCTATGATTCTGTGATTCTATATTAAGAAATGCAGTGGATACCAAGCGTAGGCAGTTCGGTCTTCATGCAAATTTCTGCCGTCTCCTAAAATCGCATTTTCAGATTATCAGAATGTGACTAATGATACTGCTGGTATTTTTTTTCTATGAACTGCACAAAGAGTTTGGTTAAGCCTACGTTTAATATCAGATAATTTCAGCCGCGTTCTCTAGGGAGGTGAAGCAGTCATGCTATCTGTTCAACTATCTGATTCTTCTCTTTTTCTAAGTGGTAACTCATGAGCCTGTTAGCCTTTTTAGGTTTGTAACAAAAGGCACAGAGGGGCAACTGGGTAGATAGGAGGAGTGCAGATTTGTCCTCCCAGGTGTGGGAAGAAAGCACTTGGCTGTTGTCTGTTGGTATATGGTAGCTTGCTGACCTGCCTGACCTCAGCCGGGAGTGTGCATGGGGATTCAAATTAGGCACAGCACAACTTGTGCCGCCTCCTATCCTAGCAAAATAGGACAGGTGGAGACCACAGGGAGGCCTGGGTGTTGTGGAGAGGAGGGAGGCTCTGGCATATTAATGTTACAAGGAGAATGTGCTAGCAATAAGGGAGGGAACCAGTAGAGTGAGGTGGTAGAAACTAGTGTGAAAGGGAGAAACCTACGGCTGTACAACCAGAATATCGTATCTTATGGTCTTTTGGAGCAGATGTGTTTTGTACCATGCAGTTGTGATTGCAGTTTCCATCTGCATAGCTGCTGTATTTATATTTGGATGTAAAATCTTGTCAACAAAACAGGAGTAGCAGTTAGGATTAAATCAAATTTCTGGTGTAATGAACCTGTGACAAACACTTGAATCCTGTGTTGCAAAGAGAAAGTAATTGCGGTTAAAGCAGAGTGAGTAAAATGGCAATTTAACTTCTAAAGATAAAAACATTTTTATCTGTGTAGGGGATGTGATTACTCAGGGGACTGAGAATATAAATAAGGAAAATTAAATACCTTGAAATTTGTAAGTTAACAGAACTTACTCTTATCAGATAATGAATTTATTTCTAGTGGAAAGTCTTAGTCAGCTGTAGAAATGGATTCACTGGTCTGCTATTAGAAAAGTGAATTTCTCCCTGAATATGAAAATACCTTGAAGAAAGTAGAAAAATCAGATCTAGCCATTTAACATGACTCTGTGTTAAGAGATAAAAGAATATGTCTAGAGTTCCTAAGAGTAGGAGACATTGCTAAGTAGTTTGCAGGGTGGGCTGAGAGATAGTTCACATTGTTCAGAATGCTTGTTAAGAAAAGGATGGAATAATATTGGATTTCCCTGCAGTAGCGGTAACATAAGTTACTGGGCAATGAAACGTTGGTCTCTTGCAAGGAATCCTGGAAATCATTTCCACAAGTTAAGATGTATTGTTGTAATCTCATGAGTATGTTTCACTGACTTAGCACTGTTCACTTGTTCTCTTTCAGCTCCATGGTATTTAATACAGTTTCTTCTTTTGATTTGGTTGATTAAACCACTTATTCTTTGTAATCGATAGGAGGCTGGGAAGCTTGTGCTTGTTCAGTGACACTTCTGTATTTTTAGCTTTTAAAAAATGTGAATCTCTCACATAGCAGTGCTTATGTCAGACAAAGCTAAAGGTTACATGTCCAAAGAGTGCAGTTAGCAAAGAATCTGTACTAAATAGCATTTAAAACACTTACCATGCCCTAGCTTCCTTATGGTTACATTCAATTAATACAATCTCACAGCAACCTGATTTTTGGCACAACCTGGCTCTTCCTACAATTATGACAGTATTGTCACATTTTGGGGTTCCTGAAGCATTCATAACTTGCAAATTGCATATATTGTACTTTGGGATGTTTTCTTCATGCATTTCCGATGTGATTCTCTTATGGCATAGGCACTGGAGAAATCTTGGGTTGGTTGGTTGGGTTTTTTTGACTAGGAAAGTTATGTTCTTCCAGGAAGAAACAGAGGCATATTTTATGATCATATTATCATATTAGAGTGTATAGTTTTATTTATAATAACCTGGTATTTTCTGGGTCTGAAAAGTTTTGGTGAATGCTTGCAAGGTCTGAGGTCTTAAGATACTGAATCCATTATGGTGTGCTGGGTTCATCGTGTACTTGGGCTCAGAGCTATCCTCATCGCTGTTTTATTGGAGTGTCACAGTGGTAAGTGTGTTAACAGGGGTGACATCTGTTAAGTACGGACTGAATATGAAAAATGGTAAAATCTAAAATGGAGAGACTGATGATACAAATTTAATACAGGGCTGACTATAAGGAGCAAAAAATCCATTGTCAGCATCCTAATCCATCACTTACTGTTCAAGGAAAAAATTGTGCTGATGTCCATGGAAATCTTATTTGCAAGACCACAGAGTAAAGACTTACAAATAGTATATGATTTAGCTTCTTTGTTGAAGTTAGACTTAAATATAGCTAAATCCATCAGGGATGTGTTCATTTACTGGGCTGTTTTAAGGTACCTTTCAGAACAATACACCAGTCCAAACAAAAAAAAGTTTTGGAGATTATATGATAGTCAAAAGTAAGTTGTTCTGGGTTTTTTTTCTGATTGTAATAAAGCAGAGACTTTCACAGATTTCTTACCAATTTCAATTTTAGGTATTGCCTAGATAACAGGAGAGCCTTAGAGAGAGATGTGGGATATGCTGAACTTCAAACTCGCCTTATCCGCTATGAAACTCAGACTACTTGCACCAAAGAGTGCTGCCCTGTACCAGTTGTCTTGAGCCCTCTCCCATCTCCCGCAGTCTTGTCAGAGCCTGGAAGTGTCCCTGATGGAGAGTCTTTACAAAGTGAATTCAAAACAGAGGCATCAAGGCTAAAACGCAAATCAAAAGACTTGGATTGCTTTTATCCCAAGAAAAGGTAATGCACTGAGTAAAATAAATCTTTAGAGTTAAATATTTCAGTAGTTTCTTGTGAAATGCATCTTTTCTTTAATCTCAAAATATTTTCAGTGAGGCTATCTAGACAATGTTCTAGCTGTGTAATCCTCTCCTGTAGGTTCTTTTTTTCTTCCTCAAGTGTGACCTCTCATTGATATCATTAGATTAATCAAAACCATGCAGTACAGGCACCTTTTATTTAAGAGATCTGGGGTTGTATCTTGCAAAGTCTCAAGTGCCTTTGAAAAGATGACAGATAGCCTCATCTAGGACCAAAACTGTCAGTGCTGTTGCACTATAAATAAACAACTAAAGGTGTAGAAAGCCAAGCACTGTGCAAACAGAATAATTCAATTCCTAATCCAAAGGACTGCTGGTATAAGATGACCTACCAAAATTCAAACTTACTGTGAGCCTTGTTTATTAAAGTCTTTTCTGGAACTCTAGTTTTTAAGATTTCCCTTTGTACCTTGTCCTCACTCTGAAGATGCAAACTCTTTGCGTCAATAAAAAATAACTGCTATGTAGCACTACTTCTGAATTCACTTTTTACTGTAATACTTCTTCCTTACAGTTTGGTATCTTCCTCCAGTTTGATACCCTTTGCAATCTAACCACAGTAAGCCTTTAACAGAGGTATGATTTTAGGAATATCCATATCTTTTGCAGTTTACTGAATAGTTAGAAAAGAAGATGCAATTGTACTTAGCACTTCATAAATCGGAGTTTTGGAATTACTAATGCTCTTACAGTTGAAGGATCAAGAATTACAATGTTCCAGTAGAATTGTAATGCCCAGCTTCCCATAGTTAAAGATGAATTGTGACATTCCTGTAAGGCCAGAACAAATTAGATAGTTTCAAGTGGAGTCTTACCCTGAGACTAAAGACCAGCAAACTCTGCTCTTCCTAGCTATCTAGGTGAAGGGTTCTTATGCAAAACTACCCCTTCTTCCAAAGAGTTTCTATTCTTACTTATCTCATTTCTTCAGTTTGTTTCTAGACATTTTTAATCAGAGGAACAATGGGTCTACATATCAGAGACTAAATCAATCAGTAAAGTGTTCTAATTCAAAAAATGTTACATGAGTCCTGTCTGCTGTTTTCAGATGCTGTTTGCAAGAACATACAGTACTTAATACTCTTAGCAGCAACAACTATAGCAGAAACAAAGGCACCAAAAGAGTCAGTACAAAATCTAAAAGTTCTTTTTGCCTTTTTTTTTTTCCCCTTTCCAGGCTAACCAAATCTGAGAGTACAGATTCCCTCCTCTCTCAGGCAAGCGGAAGTAGTGGGAGTCACTATACAGTTGCTGTAACGAGGAAGCGCTCTGAAAGATCAGTTTCTTTAGCTTCAATGCCATTGAAACAGCCTGATCAACCCCACAAAGTAACCACTAAGGTTGGCTCAGCAAGTTGCATAAGTGCAACCGAGTCTGAGACTTCAAAGCCAGCTAAGGAATCAAGATCCCAGAAACATACAAGGGTAAAAGTTTATGTTGTTTACTTAGTGACAAACTATCTGCTTAACTTCTTTCCATGTAACTTGATTTTTTTTTTAATTTTTTAACTGAACTATTTTCATTTCTCTTTGTTATTATTAAATTTCATTCTGTTCACTGGTGTAAGTGAATCCTGAAGGCACTGCAGAAAGTGCTGCAGAAGCAAGGAATGAAAAAGTATGTAAGGAGTATTATATCATGCCCAGGGAATTAAGGCTAAGAGAGATACCAGATAGGAGTAAAAAAGGTGGGAATGGCTATCAATGAATTTTGAGTTATGAAATGTAGAAAATTAATATAAAACCTAAAGGCACCAAAGAAATATCTGTGCTGTGTCAAAGCCATTTTGGCAAAACAGACTATTCTGAGAATAAGTTGTTCCAATAGTTGTACAAGTCCCTTAACTGAGATAATGTTTAAAAACTTTGGTGGAATAATGTTTAATTAATAGCTGTATATATTAGGAATGCCACTTCTAAAATACAGTACACAAAACTGTTTCTGGCTTGGTGACACTAATTTTAAATTAATCCCAGGGTGCTAGAGAGGCCAGTGCATGAATGTTGATATCATACTGTCAAAGGCAAGTTGGGATGACCCAAGTACATGTAAATTGGTGTGACTCATTCAGATCTACAGCAAAGTTTAAACATCTCTGATATAAAGTATGTCAGAGTGAATTCTCTAGTCTGATTGTAATGTCTGATTTTTTAAAATTATTTTTTAATATGGATGTGTCAAACAAGGGAATATCAATATAAAGAAAAGTTATATGCATATATATGTGTAGTATTTTGGAGAAGAGAAAATCCTAGCCATTTTAAATTTTTTTCTGTCTTCCAAGCCCCATTTGAATATTCATTGATCTTTTACATTGCTTTGACATAAAAGCATTTTGTTTATTTTTGAGATGAAGGAAATGGAAATAGATTGTTAAATAACTCTGCCCAAATCTGGTTAGTGGATTGACAGCATTTGGCCAATGGAATAAAGATAGAGGCAAGATCAAAAAAGATGAGGTGTTCTATTTTTGTTTCAGTTCAGTTTAGTTTAGTTTTCCTTCCCTTGGACAATCTTTCATGACAGTAATTGGGATGAACTTTTGAGTGTGTTTCTGTTGTTTCCAAGATGCTGAAGGAGGTGGTTGCTGTGACTCTTCAAAAACATGGAATTGCAGAGGATCACAAGTGCTTTGCCTCATGCAGTCAGCGTCTTTTTGAGATATCAAAGTTCTACTTAAAGGTAACTAGAAGACGCGCTCTTACAGTTCTTTGTTCTTAGTTAAGTGAATCCATTCCTGAATAACACGTGAGATGGACTGTGGGATATTCAGACTTGATTAAGCTAACATTTCCTAGTGGTCTGTTAGTAGTGTGTAGTGTGTGGGTAAACCTTTGGACTTGCTGTCAAATGCAGAAGCTAGTTTTACAGTATATTTTGGTGGTTGTTTATTTGATTTTAAACCTTAGAAAGCAGTAGTCTTTTATGTGAGATAACATGTTAAAGCAGTGGTCTGTTAGGTAAGGTCATGCTTATTGCTTCCTTAGCTGTTGTAGCTATCTCCCAGCCATAGCTGTGACAGCTCAGCTTCTTCCTTGTTCTAAGGCTATTGGCTCAATAGGTAGCTTACACAGCTGACTCAGAAATTCTAGTTCTCTGACATGCTCACAGAAGTCCTTGTAACTGCATTGTAAATGTCCACAACTATCTAACACATGCTGACTTGGCAGCACCCTGGAGTATTGCATCAACCTCAGTTTTAGGAGGAGATGAGAATTCTTTTAGGAAATTTTGTGAGTCAATGCTTGAGCCCGTGTTACTTAGTCTGGGCACAAAATGGAGTTAAATTACAGTACAGGGTGTTTAAAAGCTATTGCTCACAAGCTGAGCTGCTGTTTCTGTTCATTTGCTGATCACTATTTTGAACTAACTCAGTTTAGTCAACTTCAGTAAAGGTGATTTAAGCTAAATGAAGTTGCAATTGAAGAGGGCTGAATGCTTACACAGACAATTAGAACATCTTGCTGATGGGCACTAACTTCTTAAATAATTAGAACACAGTTGTGCAGTCATTCTGTAAGCACTCCAAAATCTCCCTGAAATATGCCCTGAAGAAAGATCTTCTAATCCAAAATCAGAAGAGCTGTATGTAGGGATGAGTGAGTAGGGCAAATCAGATGTGTTCATGGCTCCATTCCAAGTAGAAGAGCAAAAGGAAGAGTACTGCAGTGATCCTGTCCTTCGGAAAGCTGATCTAGAGAAAGGTGTAGCAGGATTTTGTCCTCCTGGTTTGTACTGCAGCCCCAAGTCTGTAGGAGCCCTTTGAATCCTTTTCTGTGCTGTGTGCTTCAGAAGCATGGTGTCAGTAGAAAATGAATTTTCTTAGTTTTCATTTCTCTTCAGGCAAGGTTATGTGCTTGCTTTAAGAGAGTGGATTAGGTAGGGCTAATTGGACTGCAAAACAGACAAACCTTTCTAGGTTTTCCCTTTCTTGCACTGATTTTCTTTCTCCACATCCCCTTTGCTGTTCTTTGCCAGAGCTCTGTATTGCAATCTAAGCACACAGTTGATTTCCATGTTTATATAGAAATAAGATTTCAGTCCAGACTGTAATAACTTTGAATACCATTTAAGTTAAAAAAACATTTCTGGAAGTGTGTGGAAGGTTTGGAAAAATGTGTCTCAATTGTACACTCGAGTACTAGGTTTGGATGGCTGTAGGGAAAGCTGCAACCCACTGGAATAGATTTAAATTTTTTTTTTTTTTTAAAAAAAAAAAGAAAACCAAACCAAAGTCAAATAATTCTTCTGTGGTTCCAAACAAGGTGATAAAAGGGTAACACCTCCCCTGGTTATTAGGGCTCTTATAATCCAAATTAGATTGAGCATATGAATTTGCTAATTTCTATGTCTTTGTGTTTCATATCTAGGATCTTAAAACTTCGAGAGGGCTTCTTGACGAAATGAAGAAAACAGCAAATAACAATGCTAAACAGGTAAGACTAGTTGCTTATTTGTTCCTGTAACTAGCCAAGGCTACATGTAGCTGTGGCAGCTTGGCTGTAGGGTGATTTAGTCCATAGCTTGAAGAGATGGAGAGATGCCTTCCTATGGCTGTGGGTCTCATTTCACTCTGATCTCACAAAAACTTTCTTTCAATCACTAGTCCCATGGCAAAATTTCCAGTTGCATATATTCAGGTATTAGATGGTATTCTAGTTATAGCTGCCAACATGATGTGCCACAGTGAGAAATGGAAATGAAGGCAATAAATGTTTCCACATCACTGGGGGAAAAAAAAAGAGATGAGAGATGACAGACGCCTGGAACATTAGGGAATTCTTCTTTCCTTGTGTTGAAGAAAATAACATTTCTTTTCAAAGGTTAGGAAGCAATAAAGGGATCTACAAGAGGAAATAAATTTTAAAAAAGCAGTGAATATTAGTAATTTTAAGCTTGGGAATAACTGTAAGCACAAAGGATATCAGATGATCTTATTTGTGTGTAAGGTGGGGCTTATGTGAACAGTTGCAGACAGCAAACGATAGGAGTAAATGCTCCTGTCCTCCAGCAATTAAGTTACTGATTTAAATTCTGAAAAACATGCTGAAGTGACTCCATGATTTAAAAAAAAAAAAAACAAAAAACAAAAAAAGTATTGTGCATATTTACAGTACAGTTTTCAAAAATCATAAATTAAATGGAAGGATTTGGACTGTGGTAGTTAAATAAGAAAATCCAAACTCTTAAGGAAAACTACTAGATCCCCACAGAGTTTATTCTATGAGAGCAGTATTTATTGTGTTCTGTACTGTGTTCCCTTGTGAATTGCTTCCAACAGATCATAAGGTATCAAAAACTACATGGGTTGTGATGTTTGGTGTTGAACTGGGATATTGTACTGGTACGCTGTTTCTCACCACCATCTTTTTGTCTGGGGAGGACAGTTGGTAGTTTTATGTATGTTTGCTGTGGTCAGAGGCATTAAAATTGGGGACCTCTTAGGTGGGCCACCTCTCCCTGTAAGTAGAGAATACTTTGAAACTACCTTATAAAAAATATAATTGCTCAGGACTAATCTGAGCAACTACCCTGTTTGGGAAACAGCAGTAATAATGGTGGCAGATACAGCAGTGCGCTAATTATTCTTTATCCTTTCTTTTACAGCTTTAGGAATTTTTTGTGCTGGAAACACTAGCTGTTTAGCATTGTGTGTGCCCCTTGTTGCTAGTACATGGAGAGAGTGGGGTGACGCAACTCGATTCAGGGGATCTAAAAATGCTTTTTTCTGAAGACAAGGCATTCTGTAAAATTAAATACAATTCTTGGGTGACACTGTATCCTCTCAGTTTTTTAAGAACTGTTTCTCCTTTTTAATGGATTACTTTTAAATCCTATCTAGTAAACACCACACAGGTGATGATAAAGGCAGTGATAAAGAATTGGTTAAGTGTATGAGATGTTCTTAAGTTGCTTTCAGGACTGGAGTTATGTAAATAGTTTGTTTTCTCATTTATTTTCCCAGGTGATTGAATGGGTTTTGGAGAAGAGTAGCAAGTAGAGGTACTGAATGGCTGCTATTCACACCTTCCTAGAAACTGCGGATAGAGCACTTCTGATTGTAAGAGAAGCATTGTACTGCCTAACATGCACACACTTATCTACAGACCAGAAGGACTTTGGTCAGTGTAATTATATAGACTCAATTCTCAAGCACATTAGCATATATTGAAACTTTTTATACTGAAAGTTTTTAATTTTTAAAAAAAATTCAGATGAAAAAAGGTTTTATTTTATATGCATATTTATTATGTTTCATGGTTAAAAGGAATATAGCTTGACTTGGTTTGATAAAGCTATGTATGTTTTTCAACCCATATATTTGTTTTTTACGTAATAAAAAACCCACCAGATTTGATTTTAATAACAAAAGTAGTTATTTCACCTTTTTGCGTGAAGGCGTGTTACTACTTGCTGTTGTATAAATAGCTGTTTACAGCGTCGACCACTGACACTTTATAGAACAATTAAGAACAGTTCCTATTCTGCAGGTGAAAGCAAACATAATTAGAATGAGTCACAATTATCTCTGTGTTGTAGTGTAAGAAAAAAAGAAAAAGCATGTCTTTTGAAACCTGATGCAAGGTCCTATTAAAGAAAGGATCATTGTTTTACAAGCTGAATTTCTGGTATAATTTCATGTGTACTCTTTGTAACAATCTTTAGAACTCTGTTATGAATTGTTTCTGAGATTTCTTTCCATGGGGGAGGAGAAAATGAAAATGATAGTAGTAATGATGATTGAGAGAGCTGTGAAAAAGCTGGCATACTGTGATGAAATGTAATGGAAAGAAGAATTTCTACCTGAGTTGCAAGCACAGTACAATACTAAAGTAGGCCTAAGACTGCTTAAGTCTCAGGCATGTACCTGGCTTGTACTAGTGTAATTATTCAGGTTAGTATTATGTGGAGTTGAGGATTTCCTACCAAAACAAATATTTTACAGCTTTCAGTGCAAGGATTTCCTATTCCTCATATAAACCAACATGATTAAAATTGATCAAGATGCAGCGTTACTGTTTGCCTGGACGGAAAACGGATTAAGCAATACTAATATAAACAAAATACAATATTATGAAAAAGTAATTGAACTAAACTATGTGTAGGTTAGACTTAATACTGTGAAATCTACACATTCTCTAAGGAGCCTTTGTGATTTTGTGACATTTAATCTTTGCATAATTCTATTTTGTGTAAAGCCAAGCCCTAAGGAGGTTTTTCGTGTCTAACAGGATCTCGCATTTAACTCTTCTGCTCCTTTGTTCCAATGTTTTATTGTTCTCCTGAACTCTACAAGACTTTTTATATGTGGGTGTGTACTTGCTTAACTCTGAGGGGCAATGGGAAAGCTACACAGCTGTTTCACTGTGACAGTGGGCTCTAGTGAGTACAGTGTGCGTACACAACTACATTGGAGCAGGATTACATTTTTCTGTAAAATGCCATGCATTCATAGCATCCAGGTTAATAACTTAAAGGGTTTTACTGATTTGGTGAAATAGAAACACAATGAAGGTAGGTAATTAAAAAATTATTTAATAAGTGCATGCACGAAATTGCTCCAATGCATTAATTACTGTGTATGGCTCACATTTCTTTGCATTCAAGACAGAAATTGTTTCTTCATGATTGTATGAATACTATTAGAACCAAACACTTTAAAATACATTAACACGTATAATGTGTTAAAATACTTTGCTGATAAAACAAGAAATTAATCAAGGTATTAATCTTCCTTAACATCCAATATTGAATGAAGTAAGTCAAAATCTACTTCCAAATACAGAGAGAAAAGCCTTAAGTTATAATCTCATCTCTTCAGCCTGAATGCTGACACTATTGTCCAAATACTAAAGCAAGCCACTGGAAGTTTCATTTCCTACTTAATTTTGGGGGAATTTATATACTTGTAATTATATTAAAAAAGTAGTTAAATTATGCGTAAGTTGACAAGCAAAAGTACAGAAACTACATTTTGTAAAATACCTGTGGCTTGCTGCCATGAGCAAAGAAAATCCCTTTCAGGAAAGTAATTTATAATCTTTAACTGTTTTCCTTAATGAAAAACTATCTGCGTGTATCTGTAGAAGGGCTTCTATAAAAAGGTGGTTTTTAAAATTATTTTTTATTATTTTCTCATTCCTCCCTTACCTCTCTATGGTGTCCATAGTGAGCCCTGGATTTAGATACTTAACTATCTTATTTCATGAGTAAGTAGAACCCAATGGTTATTGTTTTAATTAATTCTGTAGATTCAAAGGCTGGCCTGAAATACCCAGCAGGAAAGCAGTTAGGGAAACATAAACATTTTGACGTATTGTTTATTTGCGTGATTCCCAGTGCTGAACTAATACAGTGCTGCCCATGTCTCGTTTGCACTTTGTTATTATGTTGGGGTTTTTCTTTAGGGTAAGTGATTGCTAGTTTATTATCATGGCTTAATAATACTGCTCTCCATCTGAGCTGTGGTAATTGTCATTGCATGCTCTTAACCTACAAAAAAGCATACAAAATAATTTGACCTGGGCTAGTGTAATAGTGCTAAACCAAATTATCTTACCTCTGTTGTAGTTCAAAAGCCCACACTAAGAGCTCCCACAGCTCAACTAACATGTTGTAACTTAAGTCACACAGAATGTAATGTCACTCTTTGACCTTCAAATTATTTTCTTTTTTGTGGCTGGTGAACCCAAAATCCAGTCTGCCCTATGCATACTTTACTGAAGTAAAAGGCTTGGGTGCTTGCTTTCTTTTTCTTGCAAGTCAGGATATAAGTCATATTCACCAATATACATTTATGGTTACCCATAAGCCATGTTATGCCCTTATACAAGATTGGGGTAAGACAACACTGATGTGGTTGTGGTTACTTGGTGAGATGGTTATTCTGGTATTACAGCAATTGCATGATGACTATCACTAGGCTGCAGCAGAACTTAACTTGTCTACAGATGCTTTTCCAAATTCGCAAATTCTCCAGTTCTCCCCTGTGAGTTGTTTTCTAATGCCTGTAATTATTTACACAAGCACAGAAATTCTGAGGAAGAAAACAAAGCTAATCCTATGTGAAAAAAGTTGCCGATAAGTTCACAAGAGGTTGTTATCTTTATTACTTAAATATTTAATGGTTTTCCCTTCACGCTTTTAAACTAAATTTTGCCCTGGCTAATCTAGGAGTTCACTTCTATCCAGCAGGCTGAGTTTCTCAAAGTTTTGGTAGTATATTACGAATACCTGTTCTTTAACGTCAAAGTCGCCACTGAATTCAAGAGTGTCCAGTTTAGATAGAATTCCCACTTTGTAGTAACAGTATATACACTAATAGTGTGTACATACATGTAGTAATATAATACATGCTACAGTAATAGTATATATATAGTAAATAGCCCCAGTAAATAGATCGTTATAAACCTGCCAGTTTGACTCTTATGAAAAACAAGATAAATTTAAAGATCAGTGATAGTATCATCTGTTTAGGCTCTGATTCTGCTTCCACTTCCAATTAACTTTTAAACATGGGTAAGAGGACATTGAGAATTCTTGCAGATGGAAATCAGATCAACCACTACTTCAAATCAGCTGAGCTTCTGAATGCGAAGAGCTGGGTGGAGCGTGCTGCTGTGTCCTGTGGGAAGAAGGAATACTTACGTTCTGCAGAAAGAGAAAACACTTGTTCCGTTATTTGGAAAAGACCAATTCTAACAATGGTCGTGGCAGTGATTTACTTGTTAGTGCATAAAGAGTTGTGTTCTGATTTATGAAGTACCTTATGAGAGATGCTACTTCCACTTAAAGAGCAAAGCTGTTGGAAACACCAGGATGCTTCCCTGAACACAATCAGATCAGCTTTATTTTTTTTTAATAAACACCTTATATCACATTTTTCCAGTAACACATATGTTCCAATATGTATCCAAGTCTTTTTAACGGTGAAGCTGCTATACAGACTTTCTGATCAGACCGTTCAATTTACAGTCAGTGTTTTGTGAAAAGAATGAAACTCTAGTATACCCCTTTTTAGGACTTCCATGAGGCTGGTCTGCCATACCTTGGGTCAGACTGAAAGAACAGACTGCAGTTAGCTTTTTGATTTGGGCCACTACGTTAAGAATTAAAGTAGAAGGGAAGAAAAACATTTTTTTTTTCTATAACTGTTCACAAGAACTAAGCAAGGCACGTGTTGGCCTCACTCCTTGAATGCGGAAGCTTGAGCAGAAGTTTCTGTTCTGTTTTTTTTATGACTTTTGTAACTGCCCAGTTAAATGTAAGCAACAGAGACAGCATTGTAACTTCAGCAGGTAAGTCTGAACAACCTTGCCCAGAACATCCCTTTGGCCTTTCAGTAAATGCCAGGCAGCAGACAAAATGCTGTGTACTTATGCTTTCAGCCTGTCATCAACAGCGCCACTATCACATGAACACTGAGCTAACTTGATAGAAAGCACCAACACGCCATTGACAGTGCATTAATACTTTCCTAAAATTTTATTTTAAAAGTCGTTCTGATGGTGAATAGTTCTCTCAAGTAACTGAATTCTTAACAGAATGACTGAGGTTTAAAATGTATTTTTCCCCAGCCCAAAACCAAAGGACATCCTTCCAAACAGCTTGTTTGGGTACAAAGTAAGCTCACCTCACAAAAATCCAATAAATGACTTTATTAAATATATTTTTTTTCCTCTAAAATATAAATATTCACTATACTCTTATAAATGTGGAGTAGGTCCGTATTTCATTTGTCTATCCCATCCAAGTATGAATCAGTCCAAAATCTGAAAATGAAGAAATAGCATCTGTAATTATCATTATTTTTTTCTATAAATATATATAATAGGAATTTTCTTTGCAAACGGTTCAGTTATTCACTTATACTTCATATAGTACTGAGCACCTTAGATTACATATTGTGTCATTTAATTGTTGGTACTAATATAGGAATTTGTAATATTTACAATGCACATACATGTTAAGTATAACATTCCAGTGATTTGTAAGTGTTAAAGGAATAAGGAAACAGTGCAGTATAGTTTACATATGTATTTAACCTACCCCACAGTATGCAAGTTTTCACTTTAATCTCGGGAACTTTTATAGGAGCCTGCGTCCAGATTTCTAAGTTACGCTTTGGAACAGCAATACGAGTGTCCTGAATCACTTTTCAGAAACTCCACACCACAGTTTACTTGACGGTGTGATGTGAGTTCAAAGACCCAGTCCCCCAGCGTACCGATGGCTCTCGGCTTCTCCTAGAAGCTCCAAGCCCAAGGAGACCCAGGTAACTGCCACAGAATGTTACGTGAATGGCAGCAGTCACTAAATGAGAAATGTCCATTTGGAAATTATTGGTAAGTTATGTAACCTGCTATCTCCTACCTTGTGAATTTACACGAGGAATTAATTTTTAAGTGCAAGTACCATGACAGTAAAAACAAAGTTCACAGCTAGGTGAATCCCCTCCCAGGCTGGCTTTTGACTGGTGGGAGGTGCTGGGAGTGGGGCTGCTCTTCCAAATGGTATTGTTCTTCAATAATAATTTTCAATATTTGCAAATTCAGCACATCATCTTAATTTTTTAATTGGTTTCAATGATTAAGATATCTATGGAAACCACCACAAACTAATTCTGTGAATAAACAGCATGACTTACGCTCAACACTCAAGACAGCTTAAAAACAATGTGGAACCCAACTGTGTTTTTAATTTTCCTCTTTGCCAGCTAAGTCACATTAAGTTGAAATGTGTGCTTTCTCAAGAATAAAAGAAGCCTTGTAGTGTGACAAGCAAACTTCTACAAACTTTGGATTTATTACTTTCTGTACAGTTCCTGTCCTTCAAAGTGTGATTATTTTATGGCAAAACTCTAAAAGCAAACAAAAAACCCACCCCTTTATGAAGCAGTTCTGTTTACAAAGTAAGGGGCAACATAAATGCCATCCGTGTTCTGCTTCCTTCTGTTCCCACCCAACCACATTAAGCCAGTTTAGTAGTTCCAGGTGCAAGCTGTGTGTATGATCTCTGGCAACAAAGGTCAGCATTCCTGCCTGCGGCCCGCTTTGTGCCCAGCGTAACCAATAACAAGGCCAAAACTTAGTGATCCAAATGTTTTGACTTAAAACAGTCATCTGCAGTGCAACACTGGAACTAGTAAGTTACGGGTACAGAGGTGAACATCTTATGTTTCACCAGCAAGGAATAAATCTGGACTTGCCAAGTCATGCTCATAGGAGCAGTTCCTTCCATATTAAGGCTTTTCTGGCAGTGCAGCTCATGTTCCTACCCTGGTGTTTCCTCACTGTTGTGGAGCTGCTTGAGTAACTTAGAAAACTCAAAAAAAAAAAATCAAGTCTTCCTCCTTCCTCACATTTGTTCTTCTATCAAGACCACACAACCAGCCTCAAGCAGAGCTAAGGGGGTGACGCAGTTGGGGTAAAAAGGACAGGAAGCTCAGCACAGCTTTCTGTTGGAAAACTGCTCTGGAACCACGCTGGCAGAAGCTTAGGTCACGCTTCAGGGTGGATTCAGGTAACTTGATGCTCCTACCTGTGCCCCACTGACAGCTGGCTCTCAATACATCGCTCTAGCTAGTCTTGCTTTGGGTCCATCGCTAGGAATGTATGCAAGATGTCTTCATCATTTAATCTGAAAGTGCCCCTCGGCAGGGACCCTCCATCTGTTCACTGACCACAGCTGTATTGCTTTAGAGCATCCTACTCAAAGGTGCCTATCTGCATGCTCTGCTGCGTATTCAAGCAACAGGT
Organism: Strix aluco; assembly: GCF_031877795.1. NCBI lineage: Eukaryota > Metazoa > Chordata > Aves > Strigiformes > Strigidae > Strix > Strix aluco. Next base: position 14,105,377 of record NC_133931.1, on the reverse strand, counting down.
TCTGACAGTGCCCCAAAAGAAAAATCTGCTGTTAAGTGGTGCACAGGTTAGCACAGAAAAAATACTTTACATTTGGATGGTGAGACAATCTTGCTTGGAGAACTACTCAAACCACCTTGAGCTTGCATCACAGCCAACACCCACTCTTGTCTGCTTAGCCCTTTACTTATTTTATATAAACAAGTACATTGAAATAGGCACAATTTATGATTCTGAAACATTTACACGTATGGTACTACACGCTTTTACTGTCTGCTATGGGATTTTAAAATCCCATTATTTACAGTGAAATTCACTGTTTTCCTTGTCATGCCACTTCTTTAGCTGATCAAAATGAAACCTCAGCCTTGGAAGACTGCAGAAATGACCAGGGCCCAGTACTGAACCCCAAGCTAGCCGGTACAGGTTGCTGATGTTGACTGTACTTCAGATTGGCATGGTGGCTCCGTCTTTCTTTGAAGAAACAGATGTATCCCACTTATGCTACTAAGCCAAGTCTTGTAATCTTTGCTGACAGGAAGGAATGAATGATGAACACAATTGGTTTTGGACAGGAATGAAGGTCCAGTTGCTGAAAGTACAGAAAGCAATCAAGTTGAGAATGATTAGATGAGATTACAGCTCAAATAAGGCAATCATTTACAGAGTACTTGATTAACTGCTGCCTGGTATTTTCAACAGACTTCTATTAATAACAACCCTTTATTACAACATAGTGTCTTTTCTTTGCATACAGCTGCAAATATTTAGGTTACTACAAGTAATAAGCATCTTGAGAGCAGATGAGATGCTGGTGTGTCTGGGCTTCCATCCACCTGGGTAAGCAGCAGAGAACTGAGTCAGATGCTTCAAGCAGTTTTCCAAAAGGTTGAACGCCTCCATCTTTTCTGCTTCTGACCAGGGATAGTGATGGGACTGCTGTGTCCAGTACCCAGTGCATCCACTGTTGGTCACAGCTGAAGCCAGGACACCGCACCTTCAGCTGATGCTGCACGGTGGCTCCTCTGTTCACACAGCCAGCAGTGAGACTGAACTGAGACGTTTTTTACGATAGTCTTGGTTCAGATGATCTCACCTCATGCTTGCTAAGCGTGACAGACTTGTCAGTGTGGACAGCAGGTTTAACAGTAGGTTCACATCAAAACAAACCAGATGTGCCTTTCTACCAGTCACATATCAACTTTTTTGAAAGCTAGTAACAAATTCACTTCTGAAAGCCTGACAATAAGCAGTTCGCAGAGTATATGTTGTCAAAGGTGATGTGCAGAATTAAGCACCCAACATGCTCAGGAGCTGCTGAAAAAATCTGGCACAAAAGACCATGTTTACATGCATAATTTATGGTATCTAAACTGCTCATAAAGAACAAACACCTTAGTTTTAGGCACTGAGACAGCTAACTTAGAGGCCTAAGCAGACAGTTTGCGCTACACCTGTAGTCTTAAATTTCTTTCAGCAGCTAGATGTTCAAAAATGTCTAAAACATAGCTTGTTGTCATAACATCCCTATGTTTATGTTGGAATTAACAATATCTCATATAAGTCTTCCACCTGCAGCCACTTAAAAAGTGAAATGAATACATACAAAAATTCTAACGTCTGGCTATTTAGAGATATAATTTGTTCTTAAATGTAAGAAGTCTTTCATCCCTCTTTTGCAAGGTTTTAGCATTTTGTCTCTCCTTTTAGTTTATCTCCTTTTAAAGCCAGATCATCATGCTGCACTAGAAAGCACTGCATCTAAATAGTGGTACTGGCCAGCTGTTAATAGAATAGAACAGAACAGAATAGAATGTTTCAGTTGGAAGGGTCCTACAATGATCATCTAGTCCAATTTCCATTAGTGCTCTTCAGCCCCACAGCCCAAAAAACCACCAAAGAGATGGTAACATGCCTCCCTTTGCTAAACAGAGTACTTACAATTTCTCCATCCTTTCCTCCAAAGTCTAGATAAAGCATCCTTATCCCATCGTCTGAGGACATTTTCAGTTTTTCGTAGGGATACTGTGCAATTGTCTTAGAGAAGGCACCATCTTGCGGTTCAGTTGTAAGAGAGAATCCATGTTCGTAATGGATGGTCAAACGGCACTCCTGGCTTTTATATGTGCAAGCTGAAGAAGGAAACAAAATTTAGTCTGTACGTTCCTAAAAGCAACAAATTCCACTTGGCTGCAGATATCTGCATTTCACATTTGATCTCAATGCTATCTTGTGGAAACTAACCTTTCCTAAAACTGGGCTAATCATGCTCTAACTGTAAACCTGCAGATTTGGAAAAACAATGGAAATGTTTCTGCTGTGCAAGGTCCAAGCAAGGTTTGTTAGTTATGGTATAAACACACCGACTAACATTGTGCTCAGCAATAGCAGTACTGATGTCAGTCCTTTTGGTTAGTCACTGCATTCTTTATGTTGCAGCATACTACATGCTGACTCAAAACCAATCTACTGAAGTTTAAGAAGGCTCAGGCTGGCATTTCCTCCTTCCAAACCATGACAAAGTCACAGCTACTCGTCTTACATCTGACAGACATAGCCAAAATCAATAAACACGGTGCACAATGCATGAGAAAATTAGACACTGTAAAGGGTTTCCCTAAAGTATTTTGACAAAGATGAAGATGCTCCTGAGTCCTCATTAGTGTTGTGGTAATTGAAAAAGGGCCCAGATGATTGTATATAATAGTTACTGCAGCACAGAGTCTGCATCCTCCCCTCAGCTCAGAAACATAGGCCATGATCCAAATTAAAAAATGACGAGTTTAGGTATTCACATCCCAAATTCTCTTTTCCACCACTTTCCTGTGAACAATTTTGCCAAGAAGGGTCCTTGGCACTGGGATAAAAGCACTGCAATAATAAAAGGGGCTGATGCCCTCCTCCTGCTTTAGGAAAGAAAGGCATCCATGTCACTGGGCTGACGATGGACATGCCCTCGAGGTGGTTCCCACTGAACACTGGTTTGTTTCCACGTCAGAGGCGCTTGCAAAGCAGCCTAAGCACCCTGCAAGGCACAGGGCCTGGCAGCCTGCGGGCAGGCGTCCCCGTGCTCAGCAGCACCGGCTGTGTCTGACGGCTTCACAGAATCAGAGCTGCCCTTTGTTGTGGAGCGCATTTGTGCTTCGGCTCTTGCTCTCACATTTTGAGGCAATGAGTGGAGATAACATTCAACTTTAACAGCCCCGCCAACTGTAGGGCTAGAGGGGGAAGGACTCCCAAATCCTGGGGTCACTCAAGAGAAAGGCACAGCCTCAAAGCCCCAGAGCTACTCCACGCTACCAGCTACCCAGCTGAACAGGGCATCACTCCAGAGCATCTGTAGCCGATTACTTCTATTCCAGTTGATTTTGCATGTACAGAAGTGCTGAGAAGTGACACTCTGATGTTCAGGAAGGGAAATGACTAGCCATCAAAATGTGGCTACTGGACTACTTTGTATTTTTTAACACTTCTCAAGTGCACAGAGCCGGGTGAATAAATGACCAATTCATGCTTGTGAATGTGCCTGTTCTCCTCTGCCTCCTCCCTCTGCAGGAGAAACTCCTGCCAGGCTCTCAGGAGTCTCCCGAATCTCAGAAAAATGCTCTTTTCTGTGGGTTTCTGGACAAACCTCTGACAATCACTCCTCCATGACACACAGACCTATATGGCTGACTACAGACTTGTGTCTGAAACAACATGCTGAAAACAAGGCCAGAAGTCGGAATGACAGCAACTGTGTCACTGGCCACAGGTACCACACCAGATGGGACTGGCTCAGAAACCAAGGGGATGGTATTTTAAACACATAGAACCCTAAGTATGCACATTTTTTTAAAATGAATCACCTCTAGCAGAAGGGAGCTTGAACTACCCACAAGTGTCATGAGGAGGTGTGGAGACGTGGCACTGCAGGTGTTACTCACATGTGGTGATTTCCGTGATGAGCTCCGCAGAATTGTGGCAGCCCTGCACTACGCTCCTCGTCCACAGTGAGAGGTCTCGGCTAGTCTCCGTCCTGAACAGATGGGTTTCAATCCCTTGCCTTGTACCAGTACGGGTGGCAAAAGACAGATCTACCCCTGACTGAGGTGAGCCTTTTCCTGGGCCAGAATGGACCAACCTGCAAATGGATTTGAAAACACAACAGTGGATTATAACACTGACACAGCACACTGTGCCAAAATCCCTACCTGAGCATAGCTCAGCTCTGTACATTCCTAAATGCATGTGTTTGGGAGCTCGAGAACTTGCATCTCCTCTGTATTTGAGCCTAAAGTGACTCCTTGTTTCACTCAGACAAGTGAACGTCCAAGGCAGCGAGTACAGAAGCAGACAGACATGCAGGTGATGACAGAGATGTTCCAAAATTTCCTAATGAATTGCTTTGGATGAGGAACTGAGAGAAATCACCAACTGGTCTGTGGTGATGTGGTTTGGTCCACAGATACAAGTGCTCACTCAGATGAGGCAGCTGAATCCAACTCTCACTGTCAAGCAGCATTTGCCATAAAGCTTAAACACCTGCAGACAAACTCAATGATAAATGCTGTTGGATAAAGTTAAGAAGTTCTGTAAAATACACTGATGCTAAAGTACTGTCTTGTGCATACTTTTCACATAAGGAACCCATAAAATGCAAAATGTTGCAGCTACTTGTAATCTGAAGTTCTCTCACATTTTGCTTCAATTAACATTTTTTTGCCTGGCATCAACAGCTTCTCCTGTGACAAGGAAAAATTTGTTCATCTGGACAAACACTAATTGCAGGGAATATTTTTGAGTGAGAAAATCAACACCTCATAATATTTAATTCTTCTCTAAGACTACCCTTTTGGGTGTTTTTTGTCCCTGCGGAAGTGTGGACAGTGAATACAGAATTAACTCAGGGACATGACAATGATTCGGAGGAGCTCATCACTCTTTGAGATCCAGAGACTAACCCTCAGAGGGAGTCACAAAATGAAATCCTTCTGAAAAGCGTGTTTCTCTGTCTCCTGTTTCCCTTTCTATAGGCAAACAAAATACTTCATATGAGACTATAAAGTAAGTATATAGCATGGTAGTAGAATACTTGTGCTGAAGGATAAAACATTAGATTATACTAATCATCTACTGAATGCTAATTCACCCTCAAATTATTGTTTTGCATCTGGAAGAATAGCTGCCTGCTAGCTGACACTGTAGAAGTATGCCATCAAACAGAGATGTTTAAATAGGAACAAAAAAGCAGAAAGGAAAGAAAAAGCACAACTTTAGCTTTTCAGTTATTGAAACACTAACCATAGGGCATCTGAAATTTTCCCCAATTCCCTGGCAGTCCCCGCAGACGTTTGGGATGCGCTCTGTGCTGAACAGATGCATCCATTCCTCTTTCATACCCCACTAGAAGGTTTGCAAGATTTGTTCATGCTCAGGTTCATGGTAACTTTCTTTGGATTTTGAGCATACTCCTTGATTTCATGGTCCCAGGAAGTCCTGGGAAGTGAGATGCAGAGTATCCCAGTCAGAGTTGCCCCGTCCTGTGTCTGGGCAGGAAAGCCTCTTCCAGAGAGGCACCACCACTGTCCTCAAATGCTTTTTTGCCTCTACAAGGGCTGTGTTAAAGCCCTGCTCAACTTTGATACTTAAGGCCTCCTAACTGCACCCTGGGCAGATTTTTGCAGTCGGGGAGTCAGCAGCAAACAGCCCAAAAACTTTAATTCACTATCATTTGGTGTGAGGAGGTGCAAACTATGAGGGGAAGTTGCACCTTGACAATTAAGGCAGGAGACAGGGAACTGAAATCTCTGGTGACTTCTGCTGTTGCCTGTCCCCTGTCAGGCACCCAGGCACAGGCACGGCCACCGCTCTCATGCTGCCTTCTGCTGGCAGGCATGACTAGGGGAAAGCAGCCTGGAAAATCACATCAAGTTTGCCATTAAAAATAAAACTATTCCAGCCTCTCCCTGGGTCATCTCTTCTCCTTTATACAGTGCTCATCAGCTGTGATAAAAATTGTTTTCTAATACCTGTGATACTGAATATGTGACAGACAGGTGGTTCCAATGTTTTAATTCCATTCAAATCCACTCCCCCTCTCCCCTACATCTTTATGCTTTATCCACAGCACTGTCATTGTAGGTTTTTCAGCATATGGATAGAAAGAAGATGTACTTTACAAATTAAAATATGTGGACACATCCAACATGAACATTGTTTCTTGCCTGCCTTCTCATTTGCATTATCCCCTCATTATTAAAACTTCAGTCTCACTATTTAAAAATCCTTTTCCATCATACAACTTCAGATTGTGCTTTGGAAAATCACGCAGTTAAACATGAACTAGACAAATATGCAGAGAAACATGTCACAGTATTTATGTACCAGCTGTCAGTACTGATGTATTTGGGTACAGGTCAAAGGATTCCCAAGCTTTAATAAAGTTGCATTCACGTGAGCGGTTTCTTTTATATGAAAGATATTTTATCCTAAAGACCACAAAAATACCTTAAAAGGCAAAAAATAGTCTTAGAAACTTCACAGAAGGCTTCTCCTCGTCCCCACCTCCTGTCACTCTGACCATAGCAGTGCTTGTGTGTGTGGTGCATGCTGCACCCCAGTGCCAAAAAGCCACCCCAGGGCTGGCTCTGGTAATATTCACTCGCAGTCCCTGAAGGTTATGTGGCTTGGTGGAGGTTTCTGAGATGTCTGTGAGCATGCAGGAGCCTGAGCACACTTCCCTGGAGCAGTCAGAGCCGCAAGAGGGCAGGAGAAGGTTGGTCACCATCAAGTCTGTTTGCACAGTGTGCAGATAACAGGCAGTGGCTGTAAAATGCAACTCTTGGCGTGCTCCAGGGAGCCAGGGAGACACTTCTAATCTTCTCTAATTTCTCCCTTGCCTCCTATGTTTTGGGGACCTTTTTAAGCATTATTCTTTGCACATGTGTGATAGCAAGACGGGTATGGTCCAACATGAAGTGCTGGTGCTGGGTGAGCTGCACTGCGAGCTGCTTCTCATCCTAATGCTATGAAAAGAGTTTCAACTATTTACTGCAACAGCAAAACCTAAGGGCCTCTTCAAAAGGGACAGTGAAACCAGCACTGATATTCAAAGCAAGAGTTCAGCCACTCATCTGAGACACCTCAGAAGAGACCTTAATACAAGTGCATCAACAGTCATGCAGCTCTGCCCAGTAGAAAGCCACTATCATGTGACCTTTCTTATGTCAAAACCACTCTTTACCCTTACTTAGCATTTGAAACCTGCTCTGTTATGGCTGTACTCTTTGGAAACACATGCTCTCAATTCATCCGAGTTCTGTATGGAGGGAGCCACACCACCCTCACTGCCCTGGGAATACAAGCAGACAACTTGCACAGCACCTCATATCCCTTCCCTGGGGTGTTCGGGGACCCCAGTGCTCTCCACCTGTCCCTTTGCCCACTTGCACAGGTAACTAATTGGTGCCCAAACTCCTTTCCCAACTTTCCATGGCATTAACTATCCAACTGCTTTAATACTTTCTGGTTACAGATCTCACCTTTACACAAAAGCTACTTACCTGATCTTTAATCAGAATCCAACATGGCCTGCCTTTTTTTTTTTTTCCTTTCATTTCATATCTGGCTATGATAGATAACGGAATTTGATTGGAAACATTTAAGATGTAATTACTTAAGCCCCATTCCCATGCTAGAGGGAGGCACTGTTATTCAGGCATAAGGAAATACTGAAACAGAGATTATGACAAAAAGGTCCTTGGAGTCAGGGCTATGAGCCAGCTGCTGTGCCTCCTGGTGAAGAGATTTAAAGGAACAACTTAAATCTCCTGATCTCAGTTTTATTTGAGCTATTACTTATATTCCACACAAAGCTGGGAAAGACTGACTGGAAAATATTTTTAGGGCTTAATAGCATCCATAGGTTGAAGGCAAACTTATCAACAAACAAAAAGGGCATGTTGAAATTCTGCTGTAAGAAGATTGTAATCCTTCTACTACTTTCCAATTTTCTCTGCTCATTATGTCTTGGGTAGATTAAGCATGACTCTGTACAGTATCTGGCACTGAAGTTTTCCAGTTTCAGCAGCTTTTCAAATATGCATTAGCTAAGCAAAAATGTTTTCCCAAGGACTCATAAAAATCTGAAAGATGGGAGCAGCCAAGATTACAACATGTGGTCTGCAAACTTTCCAGGTGAAAAGTTCTAAATTGCACTGATCAATGCACAGAGGGGATTAAAAAACCCGTCACGAGGAGGGTAATCACTGACCGAGCATGAACACAGCAGTCAATACCAACAGAAAACCCTGTGTATTTTTTGGTATAACTGTACTCAGTGTGACAGATGATAAAAGCAGGATCCTGCAGGGTTTTAATCAAAATCGTCCAAAACAGTAGGTGTAACGATTTAGGGATCTGTCAATTTATGTAATCTGCTCACCTTGGGGATTCATGTATTTATATATATTTATCAGATTGCGATTCCATACTGAATGTCAAGTTCTGTATATCTGCAGTCTTTTTACCTGAGTGTTAAATTCACAGCGATATTAGTAAGAAAGCACAGAAATGGGGCTGGAATGGTTCTCAGGAGGTCACCCGGCGCATCCCCCTTCCCAGAGCTGGGCTAACTGTGCCAACACACTCCTGAGGGTTACAGCATTATCCGTCTTTCAAAGTTCCCAGTGATGAGGATCATACAACTTTCCTAGAGAATCTAATCCGATACCCCACCCACACACCAAGTTTTTTTCAGGACCTACCCTGAACCTCCCCTGCCACAAAAGCAGTCAACTATGTCCTGTTGTATCCAGGAGGGACCTGGAGAATGTGCTCCCCTGTCCTCCTTGTGTCTCATCTTCATACTTGAAAACTATTGACATGTTTTCCATGGACCTCTCTAGATTAAACAACAAAGGTTTCTTAAGTAACAACAAGGACAAATACAAGGCCAAGCGCAAGGTCCTACACATGGGTCAGGGCAATCCCAAGCACAGATAAAGGCTGGGCGATGAGTGGATTGAAAGCAGCCCTGCAGAGAAGGACTTGGGGGTATTAGTGGATAGAAAACTATGAGCCAGCAATGTGCACTCGCAGCTCAGAAAGTCAATTGTGTCCTGAGCTGCATCAAGAGCAGTGTGACCAGCAGATTGAGGAAGGTGATTCTGCCCCTCTACTCCGCTCTTGTGAGACCCCACCTCCTGTGCTGTGTCCAGCTCTGGGGGCCCCAATGTAAGAAGGACATGGACCTGCTCGAGTGGGTCACAAAGATGATCAGAGGGCTGGAGCATCTCCCTTATGAGGAGAGGCTGAGAGAGTTGGGGTTGTTCAGTCTGGAGGAGAGAAGGCTCTGGGGAGACCTTATAGCAGCCTTCCAGTACTTAAAGGGAGCCTACAGAAAAGCTGGGGAGGGACTCATTATCAGTGACAGGATGAGGGGTGATAGTTTTAAACTGAAAGAAGGCAGATTTAGATTAGATACTAGGAAGAAATTTTCTACTGTGAGGGTGGTGAGACACTGGCCCAGGTTGCCCAGAGAAGCTGTGGCTGCCCCCTCCCTGGCAGTGTTCAAGGCCAGGTTGGACGGGGCTTTGAGCAACCTGGTCTAGTGGAAGGTGTCCCTGCCCATGGCAGGGGGGTTGGAACTAGATGGTCTTTAAGGTCCCTTCCAACCCAAACTATTCTATGATTCTATGATAAGTATTCCTCTGCTGATAGTGTTTTCTAGGTCTTACATTTGCATTGCTTTCTTCTCGACCTTCCACAGTTAACTGGCATCTTTTTGAAGTGCAATGCCTCACATGAAGGTGATGTATCACCTGAGGCTTTACTCATGCTCTGTAGTTAGGTATAATTACTACATCTGCCCAACATGCAACACTTCTGCTATAATCCAAGATGATTGTCTTTATTTTCCCCTCTCAAAAACATAACACCATAGACTTAAGCAATTTTGCCACACTTCCCAGATGCTTCCTAATAGAGCAAGTACTTTCTTGTTCATTTTCCACGCCAAACAACCGCAGCTGATTATTCCCTAGCACTGAACTTCGCACTCATCCTTTCCGAACTGCATCCTGTCTTTCTTTACAGACCGTTTTAGCAATCTGTAAAGACCCTACAGCAGCCTAACACCTGTGCCGAGCAACCTCTCAGCCCCTCCACTCACATGGGAATCCTATCAGAGAGGGAGATGACCATCAGCATCCAAAGCAAGCTGGTCTGCTATAAAATCTGAACTCCTGAGAAAAAGTCATTAAGTAACAGGCCCTCCAAGATGAGGAGTTACATTGTTTGCTGCCATAAATCAGCAGTCACTGAGGATGGGGGCTGGTGATGCCCACCAAAGGGGTATCTTTACATGTGATGATGTGTGGGCAGGAAGGGGCAGGGTGTGCTGCAGGATCTCCAGTCACTTTAAGTGACTAACGCTTTACCCAGTTTTCATCGGGAATTGTCACCTGGAATTGTCAACCTTCACTGCCACACCATGCAGCAGGCTGCAAGATGCAACGCTTGGGGCTCTCGCCTCATGTTACAGTAACAAAGGGTGAGTCAGAAGCTGGCTTCCCAGGAAGTCTGAGAGCTCCATCATGGGTAGGTAGACTGGGACAAAACAACCATCAGTGTAATTCACCGAGTTCCATTTTATATAATGATTTAGCAGCAAAACCTCAGTTCATCTGGGGAGAGAACTAAGACACTGAGAACAAAAATTAACTAATGAGAGTGCAGTAAGAGACTCACTGCTTTTGGCCATGTGCAACCAGCCCTTCTGAATGAGAACTCATTGAAAATAATATAATAGAGGCCTGTAGCAAGGCCAAAACAATGGAACAGCAGCTCTTTCTCAAGCCCTTTGACCATACTGGCAGAGAAATGTGATTAAGATTCACAACAAGAAACACAGACAGTTTCCACTGCCTAAAGACAACCACAGGAAAGCTCTCTCTGAATGGATACCTTCAAAATAATGCAGATGATTATTTCCAACCTAGATTCAAGAATATGTCTTCCAAGCTCACCATTTTAAACTACAAAAGCCATAAATTCATTTGCTAGAGCAGGAACAGAGCTGTGCTAAAATTAAGTGTCTCCATCACGTGTGTGATCCTCCAAAAGCCCCAAACCGGTGGTACAGAACTGCCACACCAGCATGTGCAACTCAGGGCAACAATTTCACTTTTCTCAGCCTGGAGGAGCAGCTGGAAATCTGAGTGCTTCTGCCAAGCCCTCAGGTCTGCACACTGAGATAGAAATCTCAGGAGATCAAGCTCTCGACTTTTTCATCACTCCTGCCTCTGGATCCAGGCCAAATGGCCACATCCATAATCCTTCTGGTGTGCTTCTGGCCATCAGCCTCAGCAAGAACTTGAAACCGAAGAGAAGAGAGGAGTTAAGCTGAGCACATCGGCCCACTGAAGAAGAATCTGCTTCTCAAACCACAACATTTCAAGTGTGATATATAGCTGTGCACCAGCTATACCCTATACCCATTCTTAGTTGTCTCAGCTGTTCCCACTGCTCTTGAAGCGGTTGTAATAAAAAAGCACAGGTACCTGGTGGCTAGCAAGGGGTAGGTATGCAAAGGGCTGAACCAAGCTTCCTTCATCCGTGGCATGCTCTCATATATTAAGAGGTCTTTCTCCGTCAAGGCCACTAACACTGGCTTCCAGTGCTTCTCATTGTCTCCTGGCACCTGAAAAAGAGCAAAGTCTCAGTGAAACAACAAGAGACAAAGCTACCATCATGCAAAGCCTGATGATATGAACATGTCGAGTCCTGGGTGAGAAAATGAACAAAAGGCTTTTATTTCTTTGGCTTTTTGACATCTCCCACATGAATTTATAACCAGCTGCAGCAGAAATGGAATAAAGTGCAATGACATCTGCTGCTCTCATTAGCACTGCCATTTCCAGCCCACTTTGCAGCCTTCCCTTACTACAGGCTACTCCATCCGTGCAGTAGTTGAAGAACACCGAGACAGAGCTGGCTGCTGTTTAGCTCTGGTATGCATGAAAAGACCTTAAATGTGTATTTGTAATGTGCACCATTCATGTGTATCTGGCATATTAACCTGGGTAGTAAGAAACAGTGGTTTGGGAGCAGATGCTTTTTTCCTCAGCAGTTCACATTTTCATTGTTTCTTCTTCCTTCATACTGTTCTTCCAATTTTTACAAGTGCCAGTTTATAAAGAGATCCAACCTAAACATGGGGTTGATCTGAAGCACTGACTCAGTGATGGATCTGCATCCACATTTCAAACCATCTGTCGATGTCTAAAGACTGGGGCATCAGAGCCCTTTACTGGCTGCAGAATCCAGATGTGGAATTGTATTTTGCAGATTAGACATGTGGTAGTCCACACGGCTACACAATTACTGTTACGGGGATCACGTACGCATCCTGGTTTTTACTTCTACTCTAGCAGCATAGAAGTATCTTAAAATAGATGGCAATATGAAAGGGCCTTAGTTTCAAGTAAGAATGAAGCTCCTGTCTTTCACAGACAAATTCATAATTCTCCTTTTGGTGCACATGAAGAAAAAGAAACCCTGTTATACAGTAACACTCACAGCCATGATTTCAAACCCAAACATCTCAGCTGGCTACTAAAAGGAATGAAACAAATTCCAAAATTCACCAGAGAATCTGGTTGTCTACATCACTCCTCCATTAAAACCTCCTCTGGGAAAGAGAAGCAGTTGTCTATGTTGTTTTATGGTTGATGCCAGTCTACTTGCCATGGACATGTGTCAGTGGGCACGTCACTGGCTGAAGAAACATATAAAAGGGATCAATCAAAGGTTGGTCAGGCTGGGAGTGGCCCAGCCAGGAATGGTGATTCACATCCCTAAGTACAATGTACCTTAAGTGATGGATTCAGACGGAGAACCACGTTTAAAACAGTTGTTCATGTCTGTGTGTTAATCAACTTAAAGTCATGAACGGTTTATCCTTTTAATTTCTTCAGAAACATCAGTACTTACTTACAATTTTCTTGTGGTGACAGTTACTTGAAATACAACCTTTTATTTTGAAATAGGGCTGAATAGACAAGCCATATAATTAACACATCTATTAATACACTCCAGAAAGAATGCAAAATCCAGAGTTCTCGCAGGCCATGTACCATGGAAATATTCACATGAACAAAAAGCGTCCTCAGCTTCTTAATATCACAGTTATTAACTACAGTTATCACCCCAGTTCCTAGCGTGGGAATACAGAAATAAATGTTACAGTTAATCTTAACATTTAATAAATGTTACAGTTAATCTTAACATTTTATTTTTGAGCACCTGCCTGTCTTCTTTAACTAGAAAGATTTTAGTACATACTTTTGAAGATTTCCAGAAAAGAAAAAGGAAGATAAATACGAAATCTCTCATATGGTGAAAAAGCAGGATGTTCAGATCCATAATCTGGAGGAGTAAGCAGGCAGCATGCTGGGCTGTTACTTCTTATTTTTCAATTCCATGACCACAAGCAATCCAAAGACTATGGGAAGCTGCTCACAGCTTTTCTGCAAAACCATCCTGCCTGTGTAGCATTTTCAAGCACAAGTTTTGCTATTAGGTGGCTAGTCAGTCAGCTGTGACTTCAGAAACTCTGGGGAACACTGTTCCCTGTAAAGCAACCACAAGAAAGGGATTAAGATTCATTTTGCCAGCTGGTCCCACAACTATTTGCTGGACAGCCATAAACATTAGGAGCCAGAATTTCCAGCACAGATCCTGCGGTTACCACCTGCACAGTGAAGCCCACGGCTTTGCCCCAGTCCTTCACAACAGCAGGGTGAGTATGGAGAAGATGTGGCTTGGTCATAAGGTATTGAAGACTTTTTCTCAAGAATAAGTGACCTTCTACTACCTCTCCTTGTAGGATGTATCCCCTGTTTGCAGGTGTATACAGGGAAGGGGAGAGAGGAGAATGATGCTTGCCTGCGTCCTGCTAGAAGGCCCTCCCCAGTAAGAAGGGCCATGCAATACACACTTAAACACATTTTTTAAACCTTGCTGGGACCATAGCTGCCTCACTGCTAAGGAATGCTGGTGTAAGCAATACTGCTGCTATTTCAGACCTGAAGAAGGATTTGTGCGCCTGAAAGCTTGTCTGTTTTTTTCCAACTGTAACAGCTGATCTAATAAAAGATATTGCCTTTCCTTAAAATCCTTGAATTGCATTACTGTTCCCTGATTTCGTTGGGGTTTGGATCAGCCTTTAACAGCTGATGCCGTGCTGTTCAACAGGCAGTTGGCACTTCTGGAAAGTGTCAAAGAGAACATGCTGTCCCGTAAATGGTAATAGCGAATTTTACAAAGGAAGAAGAGAGGCTGCAAATATACCATTAGCCTACAGGGCACATTCAGAACAAATCAGCATGGGAAATTAATCCAGATCAAGCAAGTGTCATACCAAGCATAATAGCAAATTACAAAACAAAAGCAAAAAACATGCTGCTTACAGGCAGTTAAGTGAAGGATTTGTTCAAGTTTTAAAGGTTTTAAAATCTGACATATAAAGATAACATGAAATACTTCTGTAAATTTAAGTATCATTTGAGATACATTTTAGAGGCACCATTTTAGATGATGGTTAGGGCCAACTTCTCAGCCAGAATTTTGCAGAATTCTGGCACTTGCAACAGTTTCTTTGCTCCAGTTCCCACTTGCACATGTACAAGTCAAAGTGCATTGAACTGTGTTGCAGACAAATAAAATCACCATTCACTCTAAAAAACTTCAAACTCAACCCTTTTTCAAAGTCAAAAATTTCAGATCAAATCTAGATGAACTAGAGATAGGAAAAATCAGTACTCCTCAAACCTCCCACCACAATAAAATGGATCAGTAAATTTTTTGCTGGTCTTCAGGAAACTTTTCATATAACTCTAAGCAACAGGTACCAGTGCCCTCTCTCCATGTTCTGCTCATCTCAGCTGAGGTCACTGCTTATATTCCCAGGTGAAATTCCACTTCAAATCAATGAAGTTGTAAATGTTTATAACAGAAGCAAACTTGTTTTCTTTCTTTCCTAGACACACTAGATCCTCTGGATCAAAGTCTTCAAGTACAAACCTGAAAGGGGAGAATGTATTCTAACAAAAAAACCCCAAGTGCAGTGAAGCATCCTTTTTGCTACTCGCAAACCTCTTGGCTCCTCATATACTCACCCCATGAAGTACAAACCTCACTTTTTCCCATATGGACCTCTCCAGTTTACGTTTCCAAATTCAGAAAATATTTCATGTATGGCAGGGATGAAACCTAAATTTCTGTATAACAACGTCATGGCTGGGCCTGGGATGACACCAGAGGAGACCTGCATTCATGTCTTGCTCGGCTACAGGCTTCCTCTCCAAACTCAGTCTAAATGCTCTGCATTTCCTTATGGACACCAGAGTCTCTGCTGGGGTGGCAAGTGCTGCTGTAACACACACAGCAGAAACAGACGTAAATGTGAAGGCGGACAAAAAGTGCACAAGAACAGCTGCTGTATTTCAGGAGCTACACGGAGACTTCTCCATCAGCCTCTGGCTAACACAACAGCAAAAGTGCTTCGATGCAGAAAGCAGACAGCTCACGCAGCATTAGGATACACCAGACCCCACTGCACCAAGGATGTGCCTGAGCTCTGGATGCCTTTGCAGTGGTGGGGCAGCATCGCTCCAGGCTTTTCATTAGGGCTGGATCCATGGTCTGAAGGACTGACTCTGCAAATAACAACATAGCAAGCTCAACGCTACCTGTACAACTGCTCCTGATGGTTTTCTGGCAACTGCTCATGTGCTTCAAGCCACTGCTTGCAATGTACCCTTCAAGAGTAGCTCCTCTGATACATAGCAAACAATATTTCAAAGAGCTAGCTTGTTCTTCCTGCAGGTGATGGGGACCCCTGGCCCTTTAATGGGTATCACAGCTTCCAAATCTTTAATAGTTTTCACATATAATTAGTTGTTGTAAAGACAATGGGCATCTCAGTGAAGATAAATCCTTTTACAAATGGTTTGGCCCTTTGCTCTTTCATCCGCCAGGTCTCCTTTTCGTAAGGTTTTTCTTTGAATTTCAGTTATTCATCTACTTCAGGCTGCCAGGAATGGATGAAAGAATACTTTTAATCTATGAGGCTCACAGATAATTAAATTAGAGGCCTCAGTCTACTCTGGAAAGCTGTTTTATATTTTCATTAACTCAAAAGGGACATTTCAATTACATTCCCTGTTTAGTAAACAAATTATATATTGCCAGCAGACTCCACTGTAGCAAGTATCCAAAATGTGGCCTTTCAGAGAACTGCTGTGAAGGTAGCAAGTTTACACTCTGAGTAAGTGGTTTAACTCCCTTTTCCATCACCCCCTCCCAAATCCTGGAGCTACACTATTCCCTCACACAGAGCACAGGAGGAGCAACCAAGAAAGAATTTTCAGAAACTTTTTTCTTGCTATCTTCCCTTCTCCCTCACTTAAAATCTCTCTGTGCTGACAAGAGTCAGCTTCCACACAGGCTGGGATATGTTCTGCTGCGTATTTCTTGCCTTTTCATCATCTTTTGATGAAGGGCTACATCCATGTTCAGGTTAACTTTGATTCATTTACAGAAACCTACTTGTCAGTTCCTGAAAATAACAGCTGGGACTGAAAAGGATTTTTGCAAGGCTAACAGCAGTGATGCAGAAATACATCAGGCAAACCCTGGTACATGCAACAAGGCTGGTACTTCTCTGAGCTCACTTGACAGAAGGCAACTTACAATGCAGGAGTGGGTGTAAGTGACAGCCTTAGGCAGGGCATATCAACACCTCCCACGCTACACGCAGATGAGATGTGTTTTGCTGCTGAACTCTGTAGTTTTAAAGAGGAAATAATGTGCACATTGTTTAGGGGTGGAAAAAAAAAAGCTAATGACACTGTGTCTGGTTTTGTTCTTCTCTCTCTTTGACCTCAGCGACAGCTCAAAGGTGGCTCATGCCATTATCAGATCTGGATTAGAGTCAGTGTAAAACACAGAAATCCCCCAAAGGGCACAATATTGCCTCCCGTGAGCAGTGAGTGAGCGATGCACACGCCTTGTTGTGCTGCCAGCGTGCAGCCAGAGCCATGCAAGTCAGGCAGGGACCATGCTGAGCCAACCCTTGCGCTATCTCGAACAGAGCCCAGGGATACTCTGACAGCTACAGTTACAGGCACTGCTGAGTATGGACAGGACACTCATTCTCAAGACAGGTCTGTTCAAGTCTGAACTCCTTCTAAATATCCTTTAAAATGACAAGACACAAGCCAACTTTTGTCAAAATTAACACAGTCAACCACATCAGCACGGCAATATGTTCAAGACAATGTTCTGACTCTCCAGACTAAAAGGGTTTTCAAACAGCTCTTACTCATATCCAAGTACCTCTAAATCTCAAGAGAAGCACCTCAGTCCTCTACTCACCCACGCAAGAATGGCAGGTGATCTGAGACCTTTCCTACAGCCAAACAACAATGCCTGATCCCAGTTTTGTAGTGGAGGTTTGCTCCAGAGCTTGGTGAAGTCAACTAGAGTTTTTCTAATAACTCTTTAGGTTTTGGACTAGGCCCCTGGGAAATAAGCCTGGAGGGCTGCATGTCTCCCATGCTACAGAGAATATGGAGCCAAATTCTTCTTGGAGTTGCACAGTAAGAGGATGGGATTCAATACCCACAAGTTGAAATAAGGGAAAATCTGGTTTGACACTCAGAAAAACTTTTTCAGTATGTCATGGTGGTCAAACACTGGATCAGACTGTGAAATGTCCACCCATTGAGATACTCACAACATGACTGTGCAAAGCCCTAAGCAAGCTGGTCTAGCTGTCTCTGCTAAGAGCAGGGTGCTTGAACCACAAGAACTCCCAACCTGTATTATTCCATAAGTCTAGGAAACACAGGAAAAAATGAAAGTAGTCCAGATTTGGATCAGAAAGTCATCATTTAGGTTGCCCCTGAGTTAAAGTTGGTTGTATAATTATTCCATACATGTGCAGTTTTTCATGAATATGTGTTGCAGGAATGTTGCATCAATATGAATGCAGTAGTCTTGTAAAATGGTTATCGCAGCTTAAGGGTTTGCAGGATGATTTGTAGTTACCTTATACCTCAAACCATTTAGAGCTGCAGAAAATGTGTGTCCCTGACCCTTCTGACTCGATGCAGTTTAACACTCTGAATTTCCTTTGCAGTAGATTCCTTGCAAAAGATAAGGAATGTAAGGGAGTGAAAAACCCAGTATCACATAAACTTCATTCACTGGACAACATACCTTAAGTAAAAATATATTGCACAACTGCATGAGAAAAGTTTAAAATCCTGATGTGTTCTCTTTCTTGTCCTGATCTATGGGTCCACAGAAACTGGTTAACTAACTACACAGAAATCCAACTCCAAGGGACTCAAAAAGTAAAAAAATAGTAATTCATCTATGTTAGAAACCTCTACCATGACCCAGGATCATTTTGCTATGCATGAAGTTGAGATTTGAAGGTCCGTAAGTAAAGCTCTTTTGCAGTGAGACAGGTGACTCTAACTTTCTGATAATGTCAGGAATCTTTCCAGGGAAGAGAAACAGGCAGAGAGCACAGGAGATAGTAAATGCCCCACACCATTTGTTAAAGACACCGACTGATTTTCATCTTAGAGAAGGTGAAAGGAACTCCATTGTGTTTTTAAGAAGTATTCTGCTGCTTTCTGAGTAAAACACATTTGCTTCTATAGCAACTTCTTCAGACCACGAGAGCACTGTTTGAAATTAAGTAGTAGTAATTTATGACAGGAAGGCTTTGCAAACAGAAAAGGTCCACTCCTGAAAAGATACAGTGTTGAGCTAAATGATTTCTGTAGAAAAACCTGCACTTTGGTATCTTTTCTCATTTTTTCCTTTTTTTATTGCTTCTCAGAAATTGCCAGGAGAGAGCAGGGAAGGGAAGAGGACATTTCATCACTGAAGGGCTGTGGCAAGGAAGACTTGCCCAACCTGTAAGTCACAAGGACAGAGACAGAAGGCAAGTCAGACAAGGGGGAAGGTCAGAACAGCCCAGCTCCACTGGCCACTGAGGCTCATCAAGAGATAGTGGACACCTACAGTTCAACTAGCCTTCAAAACCAGTTTGACTGGGAACAAACCTGTGCTAGAAGAGGTCACATTTTAAGCATTAGTTATAAAAGAGGCACAGGGGAATGAGAAAAAAAGGGAAGGAAAGAACATTAACCTCAGGCTTCTCCAATCAGTTATACTGATTGAACAAATGAATGGAAAGCCTGAAGAGTGGAGGTGAGCACAAAGCTGCTATATAAAAATATAAACCTCTGCAAAAGTGGGGGCAATCACAACTACCTGCCTCCATGACCTGCCAACAACTGTGTTTGACCTACTAGAACCTGTGTTTCACCCAGCAATCTCTCTCTCTTCCACCATGCTCACACCATACATTCAGGATAAAAGTGAAGATGCTATTAGCAGACATCTTTGTTGTGTGTTCATGCGTGGCTTATCTATGAGATGTCTGGGGTCTTCAGACTGCAAGTGAGAGTGGCTGCAAACTTGCTTTCTGAAATATGTCCCATGAACATATCACCGAAAAGCTGTGTGACAGCAGCTGCCTGAAGTGTAATAAATATTTAAATAAAAATCACAGAATTAAAAGGTGGGAAGAACTGTACTTCTAAGACACAGCTCAGTTCTGGGAGAGATGAGCAGTTCTGTTGTCTCAGAAATAATCACTGGACCTCACAGCACAATAATCCTAGTGCTGGATTAAAAACACTGTACTTCCCTTTAAAATGGAGCAGTCCTCTTCCTCCAGTAAGCCAGGCTTGCCCTAGGAAACACTAAGAAGGACCATGACATAGTCCTGTATCTTCCTCTTCAGCCCATGGAGCTATTTTTCACATGAGGGTCAGCCACAGAAGAAAAGGGATCACACCTGTGAATGGCTTTGAGTTAGAGGCAAGACAACAGACAGGGAACTTTGGAAGCTCTACTACAGCTCCTGTGCAAGTGCTCAAGAATGGATACTGTTACTCAGTGGCAGGGAAAATGAGTTTCCCTGAGGTATGCTCCAGGATACCAAGAGCAACCACTACTCTCTGCTATGCCCTGCAGATTGCTATATGGCGGAGCTTTGCTGTGAGCAGAGTTTTCTGTTCAAGCCAAGTTGAAGCACTTCATTAGGGAGTTTATCATCATCACTGGGGCATAATGGTAATTGTACAGAAACAGAATCAATGTAAACACACCACAGTTCCAACTCACTGTCTCTGATGAGTTTATAATTTACACCTGAATCTGACTTCAGCTGATCAGGTGGGTACCACATTAGGATAAATGAGTAATAAGACCCATTACCTCAAAAGATACATACATCTAATCTTTCAATTCAGTAAAAAGTGCATGGATTTCTAATCATCAGCTCAAGAACACGTCAATAGCGCCCAATCAAATATGAATGCTGGAGGTGGAGTTTTGCTTTGAAAGCAGCTTGCAGTTTTTAATGATGGCTCAACCATGTAAAATGGCATTTGAAATTATTACGGTGTCTGTTTGGTGAAGAACAGGTAATCATCAATGTCTACATTACAACTATAGCAACTGAGATCTGTTCCAGAAGACATTCTGTGTCTTTCTCTATCACATTGACTTTCCTAATATTCAGCCTCAGAAATAATGGTCCATCATGACTGGTACCTTTTGAAGACTGACAGGTGTTACTACTTTACTCAAGGGTCATTGTAAATCACAAGTGCTGGAAGAAAAAATAGTAGGGGAGCAATACAAAGAGAACAAGATGTTTCTTTGTCATTATTATTATGTTGTCTCAAGGACAGTCCAGAATACTGTGTTGTTTCAGTGTATTGTGCTATTGATCAATATTCAGTAATACCGATTGACTGCAATACAACTAATGACCCCAAGCAAATGAGCAAATTCACTACACGCCTGGCACAAAAAATGTATTATCTTCAAAAACACTAATAAAATCTATTTGCTTCATCAACTGGAATTTTGAACATGCTGAGAAATATTTGGAAGCCTTACTGAAAAAACAAAAATTCAAGTAGAATCCTTAGTAATTTGTCTTAATTTTGAAAAAATGTGGAGCAGCCATGGGTTTCTGAATTGTTTGGTGAAAATTAGCACAATTTGGAATCCAAACCTACTTATTTAGATGCCTAAGTAAAGATCTATCACAAAAAGTTCCTATATTTGTCTTTTTAATGATTTATTTATTTACCTAGTTGTTGTTTTCAAAGCCATTCAATTATTTGAGACCATATCTTTCTTCAAATGGACAGAAAGTCTGTATCTCCTCCAGCTCAATGACAGACCTCCATGAGCTATCTAAAATACTCAAGGAATATACCTGCTTTCTTGCTGGGGAAAAAAAAGAACTTAAACATGTAATTTTAATTAGAATTTATTAAATTCAAAATTTTCTGATGGGCAGGATGATTTTTTTTTTTTTCCTCCAGAAATCCAGCTGAGCTCCAAGAGACCTCTGCCCACCAAACCGGCTTCCAGTTTGCTACACCTTGGCAACCAGTATGGAGAGCTGGGAGACCATTCAGTAGGTCTTCATGGTCGATCTCCGTATTGGCGGATCCCAGCATGCCAGTAATGGTAGGAAATGAACAGTTATTCCATTTAATATCCAATTCACTTTCTTTCAGTCCTTAACCAGGACAAAGTTGAATTTTAAAATCTTTGCCGTTTCAGAGAACTATGTTTGATTTGGGATTTCTTAGTTTTCTAAGGAATGGGTAAAGAAGACAATGAGGATCTAATCAAAAAGTGCCACCTGCCCCACTGAAAAGCTGAGAATATAATTTTTCTGCCTTCTAAGAAGACTTAAGTCAATCACTGGTTCAGAAATGCGAATGCTTAGAGTCATAGAAAGAGGGCTGAAGGTGACTTGAAAGATCAACTCATTCAGCCTCTGCTCAGGAAAGGACTGACTTTGTCTAGTCTGTTCTGTAACACCTTCCCTGACAGAGATCCCCAGATACTCTGCCACAGCCCTTGGCCAGTTTCACCATTAGGAAATTGTTGCCCATGCTAGAGCACATGCCACTGTGGTCCTGAGGATACTGTCAGAAAACTCAAATTTGTTTTTTTAGCTAAATGTCTTTTAAGGTGGTCATTACTCTAACCCTGCCAAAGTAATTTCAGGAGAGTGATGGTCACAGAGGAAATGTGTAAGTAGGAAGAATGCAGAAGAGAAAGTTCAGAGCAGAAGATAACTGCAGTTTGTCACTGGTCCTGTGATTTGCTGGATAGATGTCACCACTACCTATCTGGTACATGAAGAAATGCACACACATCCCAAACACTATAAAAATAACTGACAAAGCAACTTTAATAGAAAACCAGTATTACCAACTCCAGCCAGCCAAAGCTCCCTTGGGGATGTCAAATGGGACCTGAAAATCAGTCTGAGGTTTGCTTGGTAATTAAAATACATTTTTAATTCGTCCTGATTCATCAAGCCTTTTTGCTTTGTTGACATTCCATAGTTTCAAGTTTTTCTCTGTGGCTAGAAACCTATGATAAAAATGAGAGCTCAGCTTTCATAAAACCTCTTTATTTCAGAAGATGGCAGTAGAATAAATATCCCAAAAGTAAAAGTATTCAAGCTATGGGGTTTGGACCTATGGTCAGGATGTGAGCTGTCACTTCTCAAGAGGCATCACTTTCCCAGACCTGACACTAATATTACAAGACCTGACAAGATCACAGCCCAGAGGTTTATGGCAACAGCTCTTTTAATTAATCTACTATCTATGACAAAAATATAGCAAATATTGAAGGGCATGTGTTAATAGAACCTATGAATATTCAGCAGAGCTATACGAGGAAGACAAACATAAAGAACCTTCTACTTGGCAGTTATCTATGCTGAGCTTTAAATTAGCCACACAGGACAAATGGATTTAGAGCTGTGCCATGTTATTTCATCTAGATTACTAAAAGATACACAATTAGGGCCATCAATCTACAGACCCAAATCCTACAAATATCAGCAAATTACATGCTATAAGCTATGTAATTTTGAAAGCTAATGCTCTTTATCTGGTTCTAATTCTCAGTGTTTCATATTTTTGCAGTAATCACAGCATTTAACTATGCATAGGACAATTCTACTGAGAACTGAACATTCCTTTAGAAGAAAAACTTGGGACGAATCAAGTTAATTTCCAAAGCTAGTATAAACAGATAAACAGGTTATCTCCCTGGGGCCAGGATGGGAAACTAAGGTTTCAGATTTAGGAATCATCTCTGAAATACATAATTTAACAAAATAAAGAACTTCCTGTTAATGGCATTAGACTTTTACATCTCTTAACAAACACATCACATATCCAAAGAGAAATTATTTTTGGCACGAGAGATATACGATCTCATGAACCAACTGATTTCATCAATGGAAGACGTTTCCCTGCTGTGGGCTAATAAATCACCCCAGCCAGTAAGTGCCAGCCATTTACAGTAAGAACTGGCTGAGGCTAACACGAACATCACAGAACTGCTATTACTTCTGCAGCTATAAGAAAGTGAAAACCCCAAGAGGACAAACATGTATGAATATTATCAAAGTGACTACACCTAATTTACCCTTGATATTTGCTGTATTTGCACTGAAGTCACTGGGAAATTTTACAAATTATTTCCTCTAGTTTTATTTGTACTATGAAGATAAATATTTGTCTTTTCATTGAAATCTCTTTTGCAGTTTGTACTGGCCTAAACATCTTACATATACTGGTATAAAAAAATCTTAAGTAACTCTGTCGAGTAACACTAGTACAAAACTACAAAAAGAAAACTGGAAACCATGTACTTCAGTTACACTGTCATATGCAAATAATCCTATAATCTATTTAGAAGTATAGCAAATGAGATTGGATATCATACCAGTGGTTTCATACCAAAATTTCTGGATTTTTTAAATACCATGTCCTCATTGGCTTTTTTATTTCCTTTGCCATATGGAAAACAGTCAGGCACAATTAACTATTTGTCAGAAAACAATCTATTAATTAACACCATTTTGTACGAATGAGCTGAAAATCATGTTCTTTGCTTGCCAAAAAGCTTCCATTTCTGCCTCATGTTCGTGCTCAGAACTAAACATAGCTACAGATACGCTGCTTGACATAACTGACCAAGGGAAAAAAGAACAACTGCTGATGAGGTTTTTCAGAACCAGCAGCCAGTGAGATTTTTCTAAAGATAGGTAGGGAGTCAGCAGGGCTTCAACTCTGCATCTCGTAGAATTCTTTACTGACAGATCTTTGATTAAACTGGGCAGAAATAGATTAAATTCCAATTAAGACTCATATTTGTGGCAGGGCTTGAAAGAGAAAAGAGAGGGGGGAGAGTAAGTTACAGTGTTTTCTAGGCTTAACCTTAAAAACACAGGACCTGACTTCAATTATATTTATATCCATTCAATTCTACTGACGTCAATGGATTTACTCCTAAATTATGCCAGATGGAAATCAGGCTAGCTATTGCCACATTTTCATGCATATAACCAACACCCCTTTAAAAGTACTATTTATTCAAAAGCATGTCCTCAGACAACATGCATCCTCAGATAACCCAGATAAAATCAGAGGAAGGGGCAATCAGTGATGGGGAATGCCAGGGGAGAACTGCAGAGTGATAGAAGAGGAAGGGAAAGAAGAGATCTGGAGCACATTTCCTTTGCTGTGATCTGCACATGCACATTACCTTTACTGCTGCTGAATCCTGGGCACTAAACTGATAACCTCCGGTGCAGACACGAGGCAACATGGTGGCTATCTGCTTTTCTAGTAGAAAAGCAGCCTGTGATCTGTGTTACCTGAGATTAGTATTCTTACATTTCATTTTTCAGTAGAGCCGCCTGCAACGCTGCTGCTTCCAAAACTCTGAACCCCTCTGCAGGTCCACACAGGGCTACAGGTGCATAACCATTATGAGTCAGTGGTTGGCGCCTCATAACTGTTTTACAGAATTGTTCACTCACTTGAATGCAATCCTATAACCACAGCTCATTCCTTCTGCTTCTGCTTGCAAATATCCAAGCAGCTGTTTCAAGTTATTTGAAGGGACTAGAGACTGAGGTTTTACCTGACAGTGTCCAGGCTAATGGAAACTGATGATGTACATGACCTTTGATGAGTGCAAACAGCCCCTCTGTCCAATCTTAAGTGAAAGAAGACAGAGAAGCTAAAATTCCTCTCTTTGAGGTGTCCTTGCAGCTGTGAAGAATTAATCTTATAGGGTTATGAAAGGTTCAGAGAAGGCTGGTCTTATTCTTGCCAACAGGAGATTTTCCAACACCTTCCAGCCCACTCAACAATTTGTACACCTTTCTGCACCCAGAGGTCTCTGCAGTGCATCAGTGGGCTGCTCCTTCTACTGTCACCTTCCCGTGGGCTCCCACAGCTCAGCTTCATCTCCCAGTTCGGCTTATGTCCCACAGGAACAAAAACCACAGCAGAGATATGTCTGATTTGTGGCTCCATGTTTCCTCCTTCCTCTACTTTGCCTACTCAGGTGGTTAGAGTCTGGAGCAGGGTCTGATCCTATTGGTACATATGTGCTGCAATCTCACACCATGGCATTCCAGGTTTGGCTAGTCCCTAGGCCCTTTCATACTAACATAATTATTAATATTATTAACTACAACAATCACTACCAGAATCAGTGCTGCTCTATTCCTCATTTCAAACTCTTGCAACAACAAAGCAAGAACCCAACAGTAAGTCAACTTGTCCTCAATAACCAGCTTTCCCAAAAAACACAAAAGCAGGAAGCCTCAAGACAAAAAGGTCACATAAAAGGTTCTCACACTACCCCATGCAGCTCCTTTGGAAGGGCATATTGACTTGTACAGTTGTGCCTGTTCAATAGTCAGGATACAAAAAGGGGGTCTGGAGCCAAAGTGGCTGGTTTTTTGGGTGCACATCAGGAGACTCTGTGTGGGGGTTTGGACCTGCTGCTCCCAACGTAGTGACATTGCTGTTGAAGACAAATGGACTTACCAAAGGTTTTCTCAGATGTTATTTGGATTTAGCACAGTTTCAGGTGCTCATACGGTAACAGTAGCCCTGCTGGAAGGAAGCACCTGGGTTTTAATCACTAAACACTGACGACTGTTAGCCACAGTGAAGATTCCTGAAACTGTCTGAACACATCGTGTTATTGTTGGGGCTTTTTTTATTTATACATTTCTGCTGAGCAGATGCTGCTGTGCAAACATTCATTTGTTGATCTTGTGCTGAAAATAGTTGCAGACATCGGCCAGAGTAGGCTGCCGATGTGTAGTATGGGTATAGCTGCTCTTGTATGCTTCATAGTGGAAATGTCAGTGATGTTTATGGAAATGGCTCTAAAAAGTTCACTTCGAGGAGAAGCCTGCTATGGAAATAGAAGCTTACCTATTTGTTTGTGGAGTGAAAAGTTTGTACATTACTATGAAAAGAAGTGTTTTATGGTGTTGTGTCTGGGCTCATCTCATCCCATGAGACCTTCTGTAGGGCCCTACAGGGAGGGAATACATTAAAACTTTTGGTTTAAACACACAGAGGTGTTCATTCCACTTAAAAAATGCTTATTATTGCTATGTTCTTGGGATCCCTGAATCATAGGGTTGAAGAATACATTAATGTTCTCCCACCTAAAATTTCAGAACAGGGGTTTAAATCTGCATGCCCAAAACTACAGGCAAAGGCAACCGGAAGAGATGGAAGAAGCTGAAGGTATTGCAAACAGGAGCAGTGTGGAAATCCCTGTACTTAAAAAAAATGTTCCAGGGTATCCACCTATATCTTTTAGATAGTCCTCAACAGTCTTGCAGTTGGAGCTAATAAGAATGGGTGTGCTTTTGCTGAAGTTGCTGGAGTTGCTGACCAGAAGGCTCACTCTTCATAACAGTCTGCCATTTAAGTGCTACCATTTTTCAGCAACTTCTTCTGACTCTTCTGATCCCTAACTCCAATAGGTTTAACTTCTATAGCTTGTTATACCTGTGATTCTACTGCTACTGTCTTGACTTTTCTGAAAAAAGACTAAGCTGTTAGAGGAGAAAAACACTTAAAGTCACTATTAGACCAGAAAAAAAAGTGACTCCACGGGACATTTCAGCAAGAGCAGCTCTAAAATGGACTGCAGAGTTTTCCATGGATGCTATCATGTAGTTATTACTAAGGATGGTGTACCAAATCTCTGTTGAAGTTGCATTATTTCTGTGTGCTGTGCTAGTGCTGGAAAAAATCCAATGTCATTCCAGGAGGTTCTGCCATGTGGTCAGGTGTGATAAAACAGTACCTAACTTCTGTACCTCTATGGTATGTCTGACAGGATAAGTCCCCAGTGCCTCCTGTGAGTGTGAGGCCCCTTCACTTCTTTCATGTCCACCCTCTCCAGGCCTTGGTAATGATGCATGTATGAGGAACTCTACCAGGAACCATGTAAGGATGGGGCAATTACTCACACATCTAGAGAACTTTGCTCTTCCAGAAGGTCCTGGTTTGGATTCTCCTACCCACTGACCGCCCTTCTCACCCTGTCCCTTTCAGGCTTTTTTTCCTATCTTGCATCCAAAGTCTAATGTAGACACCAAAGATTGCATCTCTATGTACTTTGGGGTTTTCCATTTGATTTCACTAGATTTTCTGTTTGAAGCAGTAACGGTCCTTCAGCCTTATTGATCAGTTTTCATTGCACAAAGAGGAGGACATAAAACCCTGTGAACTGTAGAAATCGCATTTATTCTGTCTCTATTTCTCTGTGCCCTACAGCTGGTTGTTTAGGGCTGACATTAAAGGGGGAAATGTTGCTTTCTTATGTAGTCATTGTGCAACTCTTCATTTCCTCACCCTTCAAGTGAGGAAAACAGCCAGGAGAAGGATACTGTACATGTTGGGATTTTTGTGCATCTCTCCATGGGGATGATAAGCAAAATACTGTCTCTTCCTACATTTACAATTGTAAAATGAGATCAAAACCTGGCCCTTCAAGGGAAGTGTTACTTGTGGAAGTGATCAGGAACAGCTGCTTTCAAAACCAGTGATGCTGGCTGTTTGTGGTAATTCAGCAATTGCTTTTAGGAATTTTACTTGTGAGGACAGAAGAACTTTGCCTAAGTATTGATAAATAAGGTATCTACTAATCAAAAAAATACAGCAATGCTCCCAAATTCCTTGCAATGCCACGATAATCATTAGATGGTACTCTCTGACAAGGTTAAATCTAATGTTATTCAATGACTGTTCCCCAAAGTAGATTCCCTTTTGGCAGTAAAATCATTATCTTACTGTTTAAACATTCAGGCTTTCCTCTCTATTTCACAGTTCATAAAGCACCTTTATGGTGTTGAATTTTTTTTTTTTCCCCAAACTGACAGACAACGGTTTGTTTTTCCTGCTTTGATTAAATCCTACATCCCACAAGCAGTGAACCTGTGATACTGCTCTACTGTTTTTAATTGTCTTCTTCTATTAAGATGCCAGCACTGTATGTCTCTCCTGCAGCCCCAGTGCAATTTTGCTACGTGTCTGGCATTAGCGCTGTCGGGTCTGAGGTTAATGTGTACACCGTACAACTCATTAGCTGCGCATTACTATCAGAGCCAAAAATCAACATGATTGATCCAACAATATGTTTGGGCTTGGGACCGAGACTCAAATGAGGTCTCACCAAAAGCAAAGGTCAGCAACTTGGCACAAATTTTTGCTGTGCACAGAGAAAGCTTTTCTTCCAAACTATTCATCAGGGAAGGTACAAATGACAACTAATATGGGCCTCATTAAAAATGAGAAGAGGAAACCCCTTGGAGAGGGCAAGGAGGCTCCCTCACCATCAATTTTTTTTTTTCAGTCCTTTCCTAAACCTTTTACTTATGTTACAGTAAAGACAATGTGGAGCTTAAAGGTAGCTGTGGGGCTTGGGGTTTAGAAGACTTGTTAGACTAATTATTGTGATGTGCACTATCAATTACTGTCCAGTTAAGCAGAGAGGATAACTCTGCAGGCAGAAATAAATCCTCAGAGCTGAAGGATCTGGGGGAAGGGAATAAAGGGATTTTTTTTTATCAGTGCTATTATTTCTTTTAGTTAAAACTGCAGTGTCAAAACATTTCCCATCTTAAAATAACTAAAATAAAACAGACACTAGTTTAAGAGTGGGAGAGAAGAAAGGAACGATGTAAGAAACATTTTCAATTGTGGATTTGTTTCAAGTACAATTCTTATGAGGATTTCACTCATAATTCAAACACTCTTGCCACAGTAAGGCCCTGAAATCAGTACTTCAAAATATGCTATTTTACATATGGCATCAGCATGTTCTTTCTTCCTCAGTAACCAAGGGTGTTGAAAATGCTATTGATACAACAATTAGACTGTACGAGAAATACTTCCCTGCAGTCTCCAGAGTTGCTGTGTTGCAATATAATTGTCTAATGGCACATTTTTGTAAGGGCTGTCATGGTATTATGGGTATAATTTTGTTTTTACAGGATACGATAATAAGGTAAAAGACTAGCGTTAATAGCCTTAGGAACCTATTACATAAACAGAGGTTGAGGATTAAAATTGGACTGGATTTGTAGAGTCTGCACTGAGTAAATGTCTTGCCACACTGAAAATTATAACGCATATAACATTTCCCTCTCCAATATTTTTTTTAAACTCTCCTATTCTTCTAAAGGTCAATCCCTCTTTCCAACAGAGAACACAGCTTCTTCTCAAGATATTTTTAGAAAATCTGTTTATTTTTCTCTGTTAACAGTTGTTTGGCAAAACAGGATACAAGGCATATATTGCTTCTGTTTGGACCAGCAGCAAGACCGGGCTCTTCCGCAACACCCCTCAAACATTAACCAGCTCATCTGTCCTAAAAGCACTTGTGGGTAGAGACAACACACCTTCAATTGCAAGCTGAGTGGGTAAGCAGGATGGGGAAACACTATGCAAAAAGACAGGGAAAACCCCAAATGTTTTCTTCTAAATTAGGCCATTTCTACTAGGAATGGCTCAGCTTTTGCCAGGAGTTTTCTCCACGGGGATCAGCTGAGGGTTTTGGGGGGAGAAGGGCTGCAGGACAGAGAGAAGAGGAAACTTCTATGGCTTATTCTGTTGCTTTCTAATCTATTTATTCATGCCACTAATAAAAAAGTTGAAATGGGAGTATTGTGCTAGAAACAAAAAACCCCGATGACTGGGGTGAGAGGAATTCATACTAGGCAGAGCTTGAAGGTCAACATGCCCCTAATGGGCCCCTCCATTCCCCTTAAGGTGATTTTTAACTTCAAGGGACAAAACCAGCAAATGAGAACAAAGTAACTTTGAACAGAGAAAACTTAGCTCAACGGGAACTTAATCGTTGGAAAATCTGGGATTTCTAAGATAGACAATCCCTTTCCTTTCAAACTTATTACATGCAGCCAATAACCAAAAAAATGCAGACAAATGAGCAAATAGACACAGTGCAACAGCGTAACTCTTGCAAACCACGTCTTTCTCAGCGTCCATCACATCGCAGAGATGCGTACTCGGGGTAGATCTGCCCCGCGAATGTAAGAATAAGTCTGCTTGTCCTGTACAACTGAAGTGGGATCTAGGGGGCTGGAGGGCAAGCTGGGTGTCCACAGCATGCTCGGGTCAGTGCAGTTGATGGGACTGATGGTCAGGGCTTTCCCATTACTCAGTCTGCATTTGCCTTTCTCTTTGTTTCAGCTGAGTTTGCCCCAAAGCATTGACTTAATAGCAGCCTCCTCAGCCAATGTGCTGGTCTGCTTTCTGCCCACCTCAGCTGGGCAAGAATAGAAACTTCCTTTTTCCTTTTCCTACCCTGCCACTGCTGACAACCTACCTGCACCAGAGGAAGGAGGCAGAAACATGTCGGGGCAGAATGAGACCAGTTGTTTTGCTGCGTTGGTGCTTAAAATAATTGGGAAGGGCACCCTCTGCTCCTCACTGATGGCAGGGCTGGATATGGGTTCAGTAGAGATCTCTGCTTCCTTATGCAACATGCGTTTTATTAAGGAGAGGCTCATGTTGCATTTAAATCTCATTTGAAAACAAGGAGCATCACTGTCTCCAATTGCTTCACTGTCTTTCTTGCAATATTTACTGTCAGAGGCTGAGAGAAAAAAGGAGGCCTTTCACCTGCTTCTGAAAGGAAGGGGATCAAAGCTTTCCTTCACATCATACCTGTATCTTTCCTGCATTTTTTTCCAACTGAACTTGACTGCAAATATGTTCAAACACAGGCTTTCAAACCTGAGAAGCCCCAAAAGGTGAGCTGACCTGGCACATGCATGAGGGGAGGTGGACCCTGTTGCACAGATGCAGCTGCCAAGGCAAAAGATGGAGAGGCCCAACATCCTGAAAATTTAGCAAGATCTAGGAAGAAAATCCCTCATCTACCAAAATCTAGAAAGTTCCTTGTCCAGCAAAATCCAGCCCAGCCCAGCCAAGCAGCAGTTCAGGTTTGGGTTATGTAGAAGAAAGAGTTAAGCATCCATGCTGTGGAAGCCATGCTGCGCGAAGTGGCCGGTGTTCAGAACCATGCTGGGATGTGCTCCCACAGCCACCACCCCAGCATGTTGGAGAAACCAAGAGAAACAGCTCCCACACCCCAGGGAGGCAGCAAACCTTCCCCCCCCCCGCCCCCATTTCCTTTCAGCATCCTCTCTTCCTTCCAAGATACAGCCCATCATTTCCCCTCTCAAGGCCTGCTCCACATTTGTCATCGGACCATCTGCAGAGGTCCCTCTCACTGCAGAGCTACAGCCACTGCGTGGGTCCCACCCATGCTCCGTGTCCCTCCCTGCCCCTGCAGACACAGCTGCCAGAGCAGGAGTCACTTCTCCAGGCTCACAATTCCTCCTGATGCAGGAAGGGAGAAGTTAAATAAAACTTCATGGCGGGGTGACATTAAAAAGGAACTTTGTTGTTCCTGGGGTTCATAGGAACAGTGATAGCAATATGTTGTGTTTTATGGAAAAACTTAAGTCAGTTTTTAGGGCTATTAGATCAAAACTGAGGGAGAGTGGGCAGAGTGTGATTACCTCTGCTGGGATCCAGCCAGACCTAGACCTAACGCAACCCTTGTAGAAAGGGTGAGGGGACATGCAGGGCCCCAGTTTAAACTTCAGCTCAGTTTCTGCAAGAATAATTTAACACCTGAAAGCTACTGCAGGCACAACAGTGCTCACTCACTATTTAACTGTGCTCTGTAATTACCTGACAGAAGGTTTTTTCTTTGCTGTAACAACCAACCTGTACTGCAGAAGTACAGACTTTCAAGCTCAGGTCCTTCATGCCTTCCATTTACCATCACATTCCTATAATTTTTCATTATTTATTTAAACTTATTCTTCTTTCCAGTCTCCCTGTACTGAGCACTTCTGTCTGACTTAGATTTATCATTTGCTTGGCTCTCATTGGGAAGGGAAGAAATAACAGGTGTTATGGATATATACTGGCAAAATCTTTAAAACAGTACGGTGAATGAAATAGCCGTTTTCAGCCTGAGTTCTCCTTAATATATCCATTTACTGAAGCACCTAAAGCAACAACAGAACAATGTTACTGCTGATAAAAGTGGCCTGTGGAGGAACCTCGCTGAAGCTGGGAGAGGAAATTACTCTTCATGCTATTTCAGGTTTACGTCTTTCCTAAGAACAGTCTGATCGTTATCCCAGATAATGAAGACTGTTAATGTAATTAAGCGCTCTGTTGTGGTGTTTTACAAAGCAAACAAATAAGTTCCAGAATTAATAAACTGCAAGGTTAAGTGACAAAGGGCAAAAGCAGGACTCTTCATTTGGATGTAAGTGCTCCACAGCGAGCAATTAGCTGGGATTTAAAAGAACAATTTCTCATTTAGGACACACAGAAGATTTTCTGATTTGAGGTATGTGTAATCTCCAAAAGGTCTGATCAATTTTAAGATTATCACCAGCTGTGTATTATCAATATGAGAAATCAGGTCCTTCTCTAACCACTCAAAACAGGAGGCCAGGACCCATTTGCCTTACTCTTCTTGGGTATTATAGATGGGTAGTATTTCCAAAGCATGCCTAGATAATTTGTAAAGAAAACAGATACTAAAAGAAAAGGAAAAAACCCAAACTTGTAGAGACTAGAAATTGCAAAGACCACACTACAGGAATGTAATTTCCTTGCAAAGAAATTAGGCATTTGAGTAATACTTTTCTTAGCAAACGCCCATGTTTCTAGCAGGTTATTTATCTGGTTAAACTATACACTGATTTGCACTGGGAGTTAATACAACCCAAAGCTTGCTGCAGTTTCAGCCTAAACATACACAGGTACTTTCCAGGGCCAGAAGAAAGACCTGGGGATTAGTATAACCCGGATTTTATTTCTGAACATGCCACTGGTTCAGTCTGTGCAGCCTGACGAGGCAGCTAGCCCTGAAGAGGAATTATACACTGCCTAATGAGGCAGCCGTGTTTCCCAATTCCTTCCCCCTTACCACAGGCTCTCGCTACTTCTCTTGCACAGGGATTTGCATTTGTCATGCAGAAAGCTAATGCTACCCCACCAAAAGTAATGAGTTTTCTACCAGCGTAACTATCTGATCTGGCTCAAGGTCAGACAAGAACTGCCACCACCACGATGGAAGAGCTGGGAGAGCTAAGGGGGATGGCAGCAGCCTCAACCATGGACATGGCCATGCCAGGGTTTTTAAAATGCTGTCTAGCAGCGGCTGTACTTCATAGGAAGCTGGTTAAAATTGGATACTCACAGTGTTAAATAAATGCAAAATGTTTTAACTATGTGATGGGCTGGTGGTTTTCTTGTACAAAGACATTTTAAACTCGCTTTTACAATTTGGAAATTCTATAAAATTTTAAGACTGAAGCTTCTCTCCTGTTCTTTGAAAACTCATTTATCTGTGATGAGAATAACAATGTGGCTGTGTTGCTGTCTACTTGTTTTGCTAACCAGTGAACATACTGCCAAAGGAAATGGTAAAACAGAAACGTTCTCATTTCATAGTGGGGAAAAAACCCCCTTCAAATACACTGTCATGTAATTTGCTTAAATCTTGTTTGGACAGCTTGCACAGCTCACAATCTTGCTGTTATCACTCCCTCCTCTGAATTAGAGCGAGAGCAGGAAGATAAATATAATACTGCAATATATGGCTCGATACTGAATAAGATCACTCTGCTGTGACATGCCTCACACTTCAGCTCTAACACAATGATACGGTTATCTAAGGTTTGAGGAGACTGAACAGCCTGTAATACATTAACAAACTTTTCATTTTGGAGATAGCGTCAGGAGCTGAAAAACAACTCCAATTTACCGTGTCGCTTTGGTTATTTCCCCTTCAATATTGGGTGTTTTCTCCCCTCTAATCCCCCCACCAGATCTGTCGGAGCAGCAACACGCTTGCCCTGCGAAGGCTGAGCAACATGAACAGGAATCAAGCGCTGGGGCTAAGATCTAGTGAGAAAAGTCCAGAGAGGCACTTTTTCTGCAGCTTCAAATATTAACATTATAAAAGAAAACTTGCAGCAACTCCTATTTTAAGTTTCTCAAAGGAGCTTTGGGATCATTTTAAGCAGCCCACTGCCTGTAAGTCATTTGACATCCAGAAAGCAGAACAGTCTCTGGCTGCAGAAGTGCTTTTTCTTTACTCCGAGCCTACATTTAAAGTGTCACTGGCACAGCGAGGACAGGGAGAGACACAGCGCTTGGGGTTTCATTTAGGTTTTGTTTTTTTTAACTGACCCAGCCACAAGCCTGGCGCCTGGCTACAGCTTCAACTTCCCCTGAAACCAGTCATGCTTTTGCTTGTGTGGCTGACTGCTGAATTAGCAAAAACTAGCTTTGCAAAACCACTTTTGCCAGAACACCTTTTTGTGTCTGCATTAAAGAGGCCAAAAGGTAGATAAAGCTTTTGCCAACAATATCTTGGTCTATTGGAACAGATGTTACGAAGTGATAAAACAAACTACCATTTCTTCAGTGTTTTAGCTACCCAATGCAAGAACTGAATTTGCTCCTCATGAAGGAACTCAATGGTAGGTGGATAAGCGTGAGGAGAAAAGCATCAATGGCTGATTTAGTTCCTCTATAAGCCACAGGATGTGCAGAACTATAAAAAAGTGGGGAAAAAGAAGGTGGAAAAGACATTTCTACAAGGATTGAAAGGATTCCTGGAAAGAAGAGGGGCAATTAACACACACATGGAAAAGCTCCTCAGTTAGGATGACATTACTAACTTCTTTTGTTGTCTTTGGTCACTAGAAGTATCTTTACAGGAAGCATTAATAAAAGGAAAGACATAAAAAGATTAAAATCCACATATAGCTGTTCCCTTCCGCTTAGCATGCTTGTTAATCTCACAGGCCTTGCTGAAGTGAAAAGACAAATACAAGAAAGAAAAGGTGATGGGGAGTGCACACACTTCATTACAAACTGGTACTTGACATTTCTCTTAGTTACAGAAAAGTTTTAGGACACCAGTGACTAATATAACACCCTAATCCTCGGTCAGCTTCAGAAACCCTTGCCATAAGGTCAAGGTCAGGACAAGGTTAGTGCCTTAATAAAAAAGGGAATATGGCATGTCTAATGATTGCTTCTGGCTGTTTTTCTCCTTACCTATAATAATGCCACAGTGATTGTTTGCTTTCTTTAAGTAATGCAGAGCTCTTTACCTGCCGATAGGCCCTCACTGCCCACCCCGGGGCACAGCCAGGGACTGATGGTGGAACTGAGAGATGGATGTTTCATGCTGAAGACCACAAATTTAGGGCTGTCTTCACAGGGAAGTTCAGTGAAGGTGGCAGAATTCTGTTAGCATGCAATTGCATAGTACCTTAGATAACCTACTATTTATTTTAATGTTACCCACCTGAGGGAGGCTCCGCTAATGAATCTATTTTTGTAGTACCATAAAGGTTGAAGTTTAGAGCTAAGTTTAGAGCAGAGACATATAAAAAACGTCAAACCAGGAAATAGCTTAATGAAAGCAGAGAGTAATCACAGCAAATTACAGTGAAATTTCTATGGGATTACATTTTGCATTCCCCAAACAAGCAGAGGAATTCATCTCACTTAGCATCGTTCCATTTTGCTGAGAATTCACTGTAAAGATATGCTATATAATTAACATAATGCAATACCATAAAAGTTGTCTTAAAAGTTACAATCTAAGATGCTTTTCAAAATGGAGTTCAGGTTTCTTCCCACTGCAGTCCATGGAAAAACAGCAAGATATGTCCCCAAAAAACACACAGAAAAAAATTAATGGTAATATTAGGAGGAATACAAGACACATGTTTTATTTTGTGGCTGCTAATAATGAGGTAGGTCCCTTTCTAAACTCCAACATTTAGAAACCAAGCAGCAGTGGATGTGGTAGGGCAGTTCACCCCAGGAGAAGAAAGCTGGTATTCCTGGTGTGCTTCCAAAAATCACTGCAGAATTTGATCTCTCCCCATTGCCAAACCCAGGTTTTGCAAAAGGAGCATCTAGGAAATCCCTTGTGGTTGGCATCTCACCTAGCTGCCTTGAACACCTGCTCTGAAACAGCGTGTATACAGTTTGCATATACATGTACAGTACATATACCTTCCTCTCCCATGCTTCAGATTATCTTTCTTTCACTCAGGCTTTACAGCCCACAGTCCAGTAATAAAAAGAAAAGCAATTTCACATCGCTTTTTACCATATGTAGTGATTTTCTCTGCTTTTCAACGAGTCTCCAGCATAAGAAGATGGGAACTTCTGACCTCACTCCGTTACTATTGCACAGCTCTGGATGGTTAGTTTAGCAAAAAAAAAAAACCATGTTGACTTTTGGGTAACAATGTCACTGCAAAATCTCTCAAGGCTAATTCTTGATGACAGCCACTGTAAATATACTGCAACGTGCACAGAGCCGCTGCCTGGCTGTATTAAAGGCAACACAAGTTTCACCACTAAATTCAGCAGGACCTTGAACCGGTCCATAATGAGTAACATGAAATAAGATCTCAGTCCATAAGGCAAAAAAAAGAGGAAAAAGAAGTGTGTGAACGGGATATTGTGTATTAACTGTAAGGAGAGGAAATTCACAAACCAGAAGCATGCCACGTATCAGCTTAAAATGACCTGTGAATATTTTACATATAAGGTCTATATGATCTGCTACAGAGCAGTTACCCTTTCAAAGGAGAGTATTTTGCAACAGAAAAAGCCTCTAATATTTAGCTTTTCATAAATTTATAGAAATGTATACAAATGGGACAACAATATTAAAGACCCCATGGCTTTATAGTTTAATACTGTTAAAATTTACTTAGCAATGCTTTGGTGTTTTAACCCCAAATTATTCCCTCAAATTTTTACATTTTCTACAGCACTAAGTCACAGAGTTGTGCTGTTCTCCCCACTCTGCAAGCTTGGAGGGAGGGACAGGAAAACATAACAAATCTGTCTGAAAGGTTTTACAATCTTTGCCTTGCTACAAGTGGTAAGAACTGACCCATGTTTTCCTAAAAATTAATGGTGTGCCTTCTTAAAGCACGCTAGATAGAAATATGGCACCCCCACCTGTGGCTCCCGTATTTTCATCTACAAAATCCCAAACAAAGCTAAAACGTACAGTATGTTTTTCAGGGCAACCAGATCTGCTTTCCACACCTGTGCTGGATGCAGTTGTGCTGGCTGAAAGGACAGTGTGTACATAGTGGCCATTTTTCCACGCACTCCAGCTGGAGAGGCAGAGATACTCTGAACAGCTTCCCAGGCAATATCTGGATGTGAGGTATTTCTAGGCACAATCCTAACACTGTTACTGTAGCAAATCCGCACTTATCAGTTGGTACAATGCCTAAAACAAATTCTGAGACCAGTGATTTAAAACCAGGTCATCTCATACTGATACCATCCCTGTGCATTCATGGGTCGGCTTTCCACAGGTCAACAGATCCCAAACTACTTTCGAACTGAACACTAGCTTTCCCCTGTGGCACAAAGTATTTTGAAACTCAAACCGTACAAGACACGGGGTGAGAGCTCAGCCTTCTACAAAGGTCAGCTCAAATGCAGTGTTACAATGGAAGAACATGCTCCCAGGTGCAGCAGGGACAACACCTCGTGCTCCAGACTATGCCCAGCTTCTGCAGTCAGGCACAGCGGAGGAGTGGACCATGGACCAAGTAACTGGTTACTTCCCAGGCTGGGAGTAGGAAGGTGACATCTCATATACATGAACAGGAGACATAACAGCAGGGGAGCTTGAGGCTGGTGTCAGTTTTTGTGACTCATGCCCACGCCTGAACGTGACAGATAATCTGAGACTTTTCATCCTCCAGGAAAGTCTTTGCTAATTGGCATACAGAAGCGAAGACTCAGGGGACCTTCTAGGGTTTTTTTGGGTTTTTTTTTTTTTTTTTTTTTTTTTAAAGCACAAAAACTGGCACGTTAAGAAAAGAAAGGTCTTCACAGAAAGCTAAATCAAATCCCAGAACTTCATTTAGCCTCTCCACTTCCAGACAAGGCTGAATTCAGGAACAAAGAGCAAGCAAAAAAGAGAGAGCTTAAAATGAAAATAAGAATGTTTTCATTACCTTTTCTGCAAGCCAGCCTAGATGTCTAATCTCTCGACTTCCAGCAACGCCTGTTTTACCCAGCTGGTCTCTGACCTCTGCAATCACCCTGGGGATGAGCTCATTGACACTGGAGTGAATGGCATTGAACCAGGCCTGGGCTGTAGCTGAATCCTTACTCCTGAGCACCACGGTGTGCTTGGCATCAGGTGAATGAACTTCAATAAGTCTAGAAAAACCGGGGGGGGGGGAAACATTATGTTCACTCAGATACCATTAGGCAGCTAAGTTTATTACCTTGCTTAGTGTTAGCAATGAGTTAAAAAGATGCTAATATCAAGACCTAGCATTAAAAACTTACCTTTACAACACCTGAATAGAGTAGGATCATCTTAATTGAAGCCAGGTCTGTACTGGCATCACAGTAAAATCCTGGAGAAGGCGATGTGTCAGAGCTGATACAACCCACATCTGGCATGTCAATAGGAGTTTCAAATATAAAGGCAAGAGGAACATTCACCCATTAACATTCACCAACACAGCAACCACCCAAAACTGCATGGGAGATGACTGCAGAGAATCCAGGGATAAGCTGCTGCCTTCTTCAGCTGGATATCATGACACACCCAGAGCTGCTCAGTGTGTTTATTTTATACATACAGAGCTAAATGAAAATCACCCTTATTCCAAATGGAGGAGTTTTCTTAGGACTGTGCTGTGGTTTCAATGATAACACTAAGCATCAACCAGAAACCCACCACAGTTGGCCTTCTCCAGGGGTTACCAACGTCCTCAATGCTCCATTTAGACCTTGCTAACAGTGGCAGCAAGAAAGTGCTAACCACAACTGTATGATTGCTGCTGGCAGGCATCTTTTACAGTTCTCTAAACTCCTGTGGAGAGATTTTTTTAAAAAAAAAAAAAAAAAATTGCTTACGAGACCATCATGTGGGCTTCCACCCCACCACTGTGGTCTGAAAAGCACAAATGAACCCAGTTTTCAGGAAAATTAATCCTGTCCATCATGGTTATGGGACCTGTGCCAACACCTTTGCTAATAACAACAACAAAA
Source organism: Strix aluco (assembly GCF_031877795.1). Taxonomy (NCBI): domain Eukaryota; kingdom Metazoa; phylum Chordata; class Aves; order Strigiformes; family Strigidae; genus Strix; species Strix aluco. The sequence continues at coordinate 14,065,751 of NC_133931.1, read as the reverse complement.
ATGCTTTGAGAGGCAGCTGCAGCTATTTCAGCTCTGTTCTCAGTGAAGTTATTAGTTATTAGTGGGGCTTTGTGTGCTCTTTATAGCTTTGTGAGCCACTTTTACTTGAACATTTGTTAAATAACCCACAAAGTAATAGTCTGGTTTATCTTTATGTAGCAATTATAAAACCAAGCTCTGGTCATTGCCTGTCACTCAACTCCATATCACATTTGTGCTTTTTCATGATAAATGTACAGTGACTGCCCCTGAATGTTACCCACACAAATTCGACCTGGGATCTGAGCCTAAGCACGTACTTCTGTTCTGTGTACTGCTGCCCAATCTTCGGGACATACAACAACTCCTTTCTGTAGCAGAAAAGCAATTAGTTCAGTGGAATTTATTCAGGTTGAGGTTCAAAACAGTACTGTAATGCAAATATTTGTTATGCAATTACAATATCCTGCAATTTGGAGCTTAACTAACAATTAAGAGGTTTTAATTAATTGGTTAAACCAGAACAGAATCCAGAACAGAGGGCAACTCAATCTGTGTAGCTCTCTGGGGCTCAGAGAGCGAGGACCACTGGTCTCATGTTTGTCCATTTTGGGAAGGGGACGTCTCCACGTAGACACTGCTCTAAAGATAGAAAAGGTCATGATTTTCCAAACTCAGCAGCTGAACTGTTCAGGGTCCTAAATCACTGTTTGGATAGCTTAAAAAGTGGGTTTATTTTTCGGAAAGCACTGAGCCAACACAATAATGCGTGTTTCCTCAGTAAAGCTGCTGGAGCTCAAGACTGTTTGAAAATAAAGGCTCTTATTTAGCTGCTTCAGGATGCACCAAGGATTCAACTTCAGGTACCAAAAGAAAAATTCCTTGTCAGATAACGCAGGTCTGGTGAATAAGAAAACTGAGTTTGTAGATAGGCACATTCCCAATCACACTCATTTTTTCTAAGCTGAGAGAAAAAGCCATCTCCCTGATGGTTATGATTTAGTCATTTGTGCCCGATGTTCATTACGATCATGCACAGCTACCCCACACTGGTCTGTCTTTCCATCAGAAACACTGCTCTCGCACTGCCATATGAACTTGAGTTTGAACTTGTTCTTGTAGGCAGCTATCACTGAAAACAAACTATACAGACTTGGATTTTCAAAGTACATTGTGGTAATTGGTGAAACGTTGCTTATTACTTACAGAGCACTTTTTGGCATGAGATCTCACACGATTTTACAAATGAGGTCAGTGACAGCATCCCCATTTTACCACCGAAAAGTGGAAAGGTGCATAACTCACACAAGGCAGGGAACAAGCCAGTAGCAGCACTCAGGATTTTCTGCACTCTACCTCCCATTTTTATATTTCTTTTAAAGACAAAAATTATTTGGACAGCATGGCAGTATTGTGCTGCTTTTGAAAAATGTTAATGCACCGCATGGATTGTGTGAAACAATGCTCTTTACAAAGCCTGTGGTTTCTACAAGGGAACTCCCACCTCCTCGTGCGGTAAGCAAAGTGCTGAACAAGGACTATAAAAACTCAGAAGAATGTGCTGCTTTTTCAGTTGCAAAGGATCAGCAGCAAACTTGTTAATTTCTTTTTAAGTTAGAGTTGTAGCAGGCTTTGGTTTAAAAATAAATTATCCATATCTGAAAGAGCTTCCAAACATCAACTCTCCTTCCCCCAATTTGGAAAGCACTTATATTCTTACTTAAAGCAAGTGGATTAACATACAAACAAGTATTTTGTTACTTGGGCCTTCATCAAAGTGTATTTCCATTGATGGTGGCTTTTTAAGTATTTGTACAACAGTTCCGTCCCCTAAAATAATGGACATTTAGACAGCTCTTAATTCTGTTTAAGGGGTTCTAAACTATGCATATTCTAATATATACACATTCAACTGACACATCAATGTATATATTCTAATATATATGCACACACACACACTGAGCCATGCTTGCAAAAATACTCTTAAAATATCATCCCTGAATGACTTCTAATGGGGCTATTTTGGGGACTGCTTGTCAGTCATCAAAGTTTGATGGTAATGCACTAACAGCTGCAGAAAGTTTACTTCGTTCCCTGAGCTGAGTGACAGGAAGATTGGACAATACATGCTACACTTCGCAAAAGTGAGTTCAAAATGGCAATAAATGCTGCTTTGACAGCCCTGAAACTGAATCCTTTTATCCACAGCACTGGTCCAGCCTGAGGAACAGGTCTGCAAGCATCATTTCTGTGCAAGCTGCTAGGTAGGGCACCTTTTTTATTCATGCCTTAAGGACAAAAGTCTAAATCCTCAACTGCCTGAACTCTGCTACTGGCTATTGCTGTATGACCTGGGCACTAAACTATTCTTAGGAAACTGTGCTTGCAGATTTCCACAAAAGATCCAGGACTCCTGTCTCTGCAGTCAGATGGGCTGAATATACTAAAAGAAGCTTATAATCTTCCCAGAAACCCATGGACTCTGACCACAATCAGATGCTGAAAGCACTGCGTCCCTATAAACTCTTCCCTTTTCTGTCTTTCAGCCTACACTGCTTTGATTCACCAGTCCATCTGGATGATGTGTTTTGTATAACAGATGACTGATGGAATTTCCATATTTTTTTGAAAAGTAAAAAAAAAAATACCAGTGACCTTAGTAAACTCCAACACTAAAGCACTTAAATGCTTCCAGCAGTCCAACCACTGTAGCTTTGATTTGTTCCTTGGCTAAACTGACCACCGCTTACTGACTTCTGTTTATCTGCAGTTCAGTGATAAAAGTTCCCTTAATTCCCCACTGAATTGAAATATTTAGGGCAATGCCACAGCTGTGTTTATTCTCACACTCCACCACAGTTATGTAAATACTGCATATGGAGCTGTTTCTGATAAAGCCCATACCAACCCAAAGGAATTATATGTAAGCTCTAGATGGCTGCCAAGATGCGCGGCATCTCTCCAGCTTGGCACTGCATATGAATGATATCACATTTTCTCAGAGATCATTTGGCAAACCTTATAATAAAAGAGTAATTTTCTCTCTCCTTCTTAAAGAGTCCCACTGAGCTGAGGAGTGTTTCCAGCATCCCCTCCTCCACCCACAGAACACGGGGGTGACACAAAACCCAGTGCCTCCAAATGCTGTAACCTTGCACATAAGAGGCCAAAACTCCCTCCCTTGCTTCACAATCCAGAGTTTTTACTTTACAGAGGATCGGAAGAAGCTGAAAGCAAATGTTTGATAGACCATACTCATTCCACATTTGATAAGGCCTCTTTCTGTAGCAGTGTTCATTATCCAAGAAATACCTTTTATCAAATCTATTGAAAGCACTTCTCCCACCAGTATTGGCTCAGGACCAAATCAGGCACTGATTTACACTTTATGCCTCCTCCTGGGTCAGATTATGCATTCAGTGACTGATTAAAGTGTGGAGTAAATCCCCTGAAGTTAATGATAAGCTGGAGCCAGAGTTATTTGAGTCCATCACACTACTTTGATTTCGCACCGGCATAGCCAGGAACAGAACACTTTGCCACTGACTCTGCAAACTTAAAAAGGGATCAAGGGCCAAACTGCTCACTCCATCTCCTCCATTATTGTCTGAACATGAAACCAAGGTAAATAATTTTGTCGATTTCTGAGTGTACAAACACAGGAGACTTTCTAGCATAAAGGGGGGATTTAGAGGAACACAATCAGAGAGTATATTTAAATAGTTTTAGGTTTTTTCATAAAATAAGTAAAAAACCCTGTTAAGGTTCTTTTTCAGTTCTACATGCAGCATCAGGAGATGAACCAGGAATAAAATACATTAAAATTAAGCAATGGAAACTTTGGGTTTAGTCTGCAAAGAAAATATTCCACAGAGAGACTGTTAGGTTTGCAACAAATTCCCCAGCATACACTGAAGAAGCATCTTCATCTGAAGCACCTAAATGGTGGTGAAAGCAATTTTACTGAGTGAGCGCTATTTGGTAATCAAGTGGAATTTTTCTCTGTGAATGTCTCTCAGTCCCCTCACCATCACAAGGGTACCCACTGTATTAACAGTTATTTGCTGACTTTCAACTTACAGTGGTAGAAACAATGTAGATTATACTCATTTCTTAGGAACTGGACTAGACTGATGTCCAAACAGGGGGTGTATATATAACTAATGAGCTGTCACAGTTGATTTAATTTCTATTTGCCACCAGCTGGGCTTTAATAAAAGGCATATATCAGTGGAGTTGCACTGCATGCAAGTAAGGAAAGGATTTGGTTCTGTAACAGACTTGCTCATACCACTGTGTGCTGACACCAACTGATCTGCAGAGCACATCACACACTGCCTTCTCTACCCAGAACAACTAGAGAAGTCATTTACTAGTTTTTAAATGTCTATGTTAAGGAGAAGAACTCTTTCCCTGCATTGCCCAAAAGACCTCTTATCTTTTTCCTTCTTTAATTTTTCTTTTATATTCTGGTTGTAATAATGCTGAATACTGGTAATGCAGGAATACACAGTCCAGACTACTTCACAGTGAATTCATCACCAAACAATGGCAAAAATGCTGTTTCAAGGAGCAGTGGGGTCAGTTACTTGGGAAAAAAAAATTAATTTCAGAGGCATGGTAGGAATTTGATTTAACCTTTAAAAGATGCTGCCTGAAACTTTAGGACCAGAAGATGTGATTGGTGTGGTCAATACATTGACCACAGTTCCCTGAAGCAACTCTTTCAAAGCAACAGGGCAAAGTGTATTAATGCTAGGAAAAAAAAATTGTTTCGGCCACAAAAGCTGCACCTCTAGCAAAGCCACAGCCAACCTCAAAGAACCTTCTGCAGCAAAGCAAACCTTCTGTAGCTGGAGCTGTGTCTGGGCTAAGCAAAGAGCACTTGACTGTAGCTGGTAATAGTGGTAAATAACCCCTTCAGATTGAGACGAGGGTGGAGAGTCTCACGCTACTGCACAAATAAGAGATCATGGGCTTGAAGAACAATTAGATGTCTTCCAAGAAGAAACACCACTGTTGCTGATAGGCAGTGCTGCAGTAGGACTCAGGGGAAAGAAGGGGACATGATCTACAAGCATGGATGAAAACTAATAGAGAAATGGGACAAATAAGCAGGGCTGCTGATAGATGAGCTCTGTCTTGCAGATGAATTGTCACGGGAGAAAGTCTCTCTGGAAGAGACAAATAGCAGGTCCACCTCATCTAGTAGAATGTGTCTCAATGTCTCTTTATTTTATACATCTACTTTTTGGCTTCCATGATCAAGAAATCCAAGGGATCACTGCTTAGTTGCCAAGTGAAGCAAAACAGAAGCCAGACTGTTCAACAACCATGACAACAAAACCACAAATTCGCTCTGGATCAATTATTGGCCTCTGAGTGCTGGGAAGAGAGCATCACCTGGGAGCCAGCCTCCCCGAGATACTGCCAGCCTCTTCGGGGACAGCGGGCATGGGCCACCTCCCAGCACTTTCACTACTGGCAGTAAACTCATCTTCCCATTGAATGGACTAGAGATCGATGGGAAAGCTGCATGTAAATGATAAGAAGAAGTAACAACTTCAGCTTAACTCTGCCTGATTCCTACTACAGGAAGACAGGAATTTCCATCAGCAGAAACACATATGAAAGCTAGAAGTGACCACAGGGTATTAAAATAGCAATGTCTGCATGTACAGCTTAAGCACTGAAGCCCAGCCTCAGCACCTACCAACACTGAGATGGGGCAACTATGATGGCAACCCACCACCGGAGGCTCAAGCCATGGCTGTAATTTGCAATTTGCTGCCATACAAGTGACTACACAAGGTGCAAGAGGGAGAAGCTTCAAATACACCAGCTGAAAATCCTGCTCATTGACTAATGGCAGGTCAAGCCAGATTAGAGCTGTAAGACTGAAATCCAATTTGCAGACCCACTGATAAGCAAGGGAAAGCCCAGCACTAAGCACAGAACAGCCAGGCAGGAAAAAGGGTATCGAGGTTGTCACTGGCTCCACGCCATAACATGAAGACCGTGGGGATGAGGAGCATGGCAGGAAACTGAAACCCTTCCATATCAACTTTCCTCATTTGGCAGACCTCAGGGGTGTTGAAATTGCTCTCCAACATTATTTAGCAGCAGTTTAGATGTCAGCATTTACATACCTTTACATACAGACACACATAAAACATGATTAACTGTTTGCCCTCCTCTGTCCTGCCCTGCAGCACTTACACTGCTCTTGCTTTCCCTATAATCTGCAACACATTTCTTGGAGCATTTCTCTTTCTCCATCTCCTCAGTGCTTTGATTTTTCTCTTTTTTGCAAAAATGTTCACTAAATAGAGTCTGCTGCAATTTTCACACTCTTGGTTGTTCGCTCCACCTTGTTGTTTGGCTTCTTTCTCCATCACCTTTTCTAATTTGTTCTTCTCCCTCCCCTCCATGTGTTTCTCAAAGCAGTTTTTTCTTCTTGTTCCCCCTCCCCTGATTCATTTCCAATTCCTTTGCTCTTTTCTATTCTTCAGCCCATTCCTCTACAGTTGAAGCTGGCTGGAAAAATCAAAATTCTTTGACTTTTTAAAAACTCCCTTAACTGAAGCAGTGGCTGAAAAAAAAAAACCAAAATACAGCACAAAACCCCACCAGCATATCTTATTTTTCTCCATTAACTCATTATTTAAATATTTTCACAGAAAGACTGGTTAAAAGTTTGTTAAGCAAATATCCAGCTGAAAGCGTTCTGCCAGCCTCGGTTACGGCCACCTCCACACCACGCACATCCTTCCTCACCACCCACTCACCGTGACACATTTTATTCCTGTCAGGTCACATTCGGCCTTGTTCACACATACACAGACACGCTAAGTTTTATTTACACTCACATATCTGCATGCACGTGCAGACACTTTTCTTGAGTAACATGTGCAGGAGCTTTGCCCATTCCTATTCGATTTGTGCTTGAGATGGGAAGGACACCAGGAGCTCACTTGTCCAGCCCAGAAGGAGAGAAAGCCCCATGTCATTATGTCAGACAAAAGATGCAACTTGTTTTTCAAGAAAATGAAACATGACTTAATCCCAGATTCACGAGAACCTGCACAGATTGAAGGTCAATCACAACATGCCGTAACTATCCAGTTCTACACTGGTATCTCAAACACCCTGCAGGAAAACTCAGGGGTTTCTACTCTGTCCCTAAATCCTGGCACACTCCCCCAGCAATTCACTTCTCAAACTGTTGCCCAGAGACTACAGCAGGTCCTTAGGACATTAGAAAGCTATTTTAACATGATTTAATGGAATAAAAATTAAACCTGAAGTAAATAAAAGTAAATGAACTTCAAAGTTCAACCTAGTTTGTTGATGTGTTTGTGTAAGTGAATACCCTTGAGGTTGCTGTGCAGAAAACGGCCTTTGGGTTGTTTAGTGGGGTTTTTTTTCTTCCAAAAAGCTTAGCTGGTGATTTAACTCAAAAGAAACCAAAATGCTCCTCTCTACAGAAGGGATGGTCCTACAGACGTGTCTGATCTCAGCGGCCTTCCAAGAAGGCTGAGAAAAAACTCAGTCTAAGACATAAATTCATATGACCCAGAGCAAAATGATGATCTGTTCAGCTGGTGGGGAGTTTCACAAATGATGGAAAATAACTATTCCTAATAATGAAAAATCAAAATAAAAACTTCACCCTTTCTGCCTAGAGGATTCAGAGCTCCAGCTCCTACAGGGTTGGAAAACTGCCTCTTATCAAGACAGATGACTGTAGCTTCCAAAATGCACCAGCAATTGCAGAGCTGCCCAAAAAGCAGATGAAGTAGATGATAGACTGTCAGACAGCCCAGCCTGAACCAATTATTAATTCTAGCAGTTAATGATTTGCCCCAAAATTCTGTTATAAGAGAAGAAATGCAGTCTTATGAAGGTCTCTCATCTGACACCCCCAGCCCTGAATGCATTGACCCTGGCTACCAAGGAGGGTCCCACAGCCATGCAACTCTTAAAGAGGACATGTTAATATATCAAGGAGGAGAAGGAGGTCTTTTCCATCGCCCAACCATTCATCCCTCCCACCACTCCACTCCTCTACCCCACACCCAACTTCTTCCCTCTTTCTATCCTCAGGGTATTGAAGGGGACACCGCAAATGCCTTTTTAGCTAAATCTCCTAACTTCTCTCAGCTTAAAAAGAGAGAACATTAGATAAATCTCAAGTGCCACCTACTTGTTCATCCCTTCCCAGTAAAGAGCAGATTTTGGGGCAGATTAGCAGATACAGTAGCATAAACAAACAAGAACATGACAAGAAACATCCAACTTTACACAAGAGGAGGATTTGGATCCTTAACAGTAAAATAGTTGGGAGCTAAGGTTAAAAACCCACGTTCACCTTGATCTTAAATTCATGACCCTCTGTGGGCAATGATGTAAAAGGCTTCACAGTGGTAATCACCCCTTTATAACAGACCATGCACACTGCAATAGCATAGCACAACAGGGTGGTTTAAGGATGACAGGAGAGTCAACCAGAGTTTCACCCTGATTATTGTCATTTTTATTCTTTTCTGGATTTGAATTACATCCTTTCAAGTTGCTTTACTTTAGTGTTGGATTGTTGATTTCTTCCCTAGTTTAACAGTAATCTAAACAGATAATAAACACAGCCCACCAGGGGAAAAAAAAAACACAACAACACACAGCAAAAGAAATTCTTGATATAAATCAGGATTTTTGACTTTAGCAGGCTCAATGACTTCTTCAAAAGACTTACTGATATTCAAATAGTAGAACATGTCTGTGCCAATAATGATAATTAAGTGCTATATGCCTTTCATCCAAGGATCTCAAGCTGTAGCTTGAGCGAATTTGTAGTGAATTGTAGCGAATTACGTATGGTCTCTCCATTTCACAGAGGTTTTGTCTACAGCCAGAGAGCAGCAAAATAACAGCACAAGGAGCAAGGCACAAATTCCTTGGGGAGGTATGGAGGGGGATTTTTTTATGCTGGTAATGTGCCTATTATAGTATCTTTACCTTTGCTCTATCCCCCATGCATATGCAAGTCCTTTCTCTTTCTTTTGCCTACCTACAACATATGGTAACATAAAAAAGACCCAAGTTTCCCAATCCAGAGGCCAGTCCTGCTGAATCTGTACCGTCCATTAGGAAGAGAAGATTTCCTCCACCCCTGAAAGCCCTACAGAACACTAGTGTCCCCAGGGCTGACACAGCTCCAGTGTCCATCACCTCCTTATTCCCAGGTCTAGGGCTCAGCCTTTGCCCAGTACCTCACCCCATCCATGCCAGTGTTGTTGGCTGAGCCCAGTGTTATCAAAGTATTTCTTAAGAGGTAAGAGGCAAAAAGCAAGACAAATGGACCTACGCTCCACAAGAGCAGCCATAACTCATTCTCGGTACCACGGTCACTCTCTGCAGCAGTGCCCTGCCCTCTACAAGCCCCACGCCAGGTACGTGACTTGGGCGATTTGCTCCCTCATCAGCAGAGGAAAAAAAAAAAACAGGCTGCAAAGCTGCACACCTAAACGACACTCCTCTTCAAGGAGAATACAGCCTTTGCTTTGCATACCAGTGGCTGCTTGTGTCTGGTAACATCAAAGCATGATCCTGTTTACCAACTAAGAAACAGGCAGGGTGAAGGCATGAGCCAGCCCACGCTTTCATCAACAACACATCCAGACTCTTCTGCACTGCCTAACACTTGCCTCCCTGTGCCCTCGGTCACCCTTAAATTACACCAGCATGAGCTTGAAGAGGTGCAGGAGCTAAATGTCTGTCATTCCAGAATAGAATAAAAGGGAAAAAGAAGGGAGAGGGAAGAGGGGAGAGGGGAGAGGAGATTTCAGTTGGAAGGGACCTACAACAATCATCTAGTCCAACTGCCTGACCAATTCAGGGCTGACCAAAAGTTAAAGCATGTCATTAAGAGCATTGTCCAAAAGTCGCTTAAACACTGACAGGCTTGGGGCATGGACCACCTCTCTAGGAAGCCTGTTCCAGTGTTTGACCATCCTCTCGGTACAGAAATGCTTCCTAATGTCAAGTCTGAACATGTCAAGTCTTGTAGTCATTTTAAAGAAACGTGCTTTTGATTAGCAGTGAAACTGGGAGTGCTGGCAGGTCCTAAACTACACACGGTCATCTTCCATAGACTTTTATTGAAAAGGCATGGAGTTTCTGCTAGTACTCCAGACACCACCTTTATAAATGATCAACCATCCTTACAGCTGAAAATGCATCAGAAAAACGTTCAAGACGATCATTTTGGACAGTGCTGTCCTATACTAATGTCACAGCTCTCTGACTTCTACTTAAAGATGCTTGTCTTTCATCTTCACACTCTTCTGCTAACTTCTTACTTTTGTTATCAGCATTCAGGGCTCAAGTTTTTTGGCGTAAGGACTGGTTTTCACTACATCATATTAAATCTGTTTGAAACTCAGTTTTTATTTTAAAGAAGTTTCAACTTTTGTTTTCATGTCTTATTGTAACAAAAGCAAATACATCCAAATTCACCAGAATTTGTTTTATATTTAAGATTTTGAAATTTCATTTAAGAATCACACAGGGTATTTTGTGCTTACATAAACTGCAAGAATTACATGCTTATACACCCATTAAAATTCAAAATGTTAAATCTCACTGACCCTGTTACTATGCATTACTGACATATTATTAAATAATCTAAGAAAAAATATTAAAAAAGGATGTGTGCAAAAGGAATCAATTTAGGGAGCAACAGCTTTGCAATAAATCTTGCAAAGACTTCTTTCAGTGAATCAGTACTTCCCAGTGCAGAAAGAAAAATTATTTAAGCAATGAAGCAGCTGAAGTCTACAGCTGCCTTTGGAGTAAGCAGGTCTCAGTCTGCCTCGCATCCTCCTGTCGTCCAGGAAAGCTCAGGTAATTCCTGGCCACAGCTCAGTGCACAGAGCCCAGGATGAATGCATTCCAGCACAATTCTTCTACCACCTTTTAAATGTACCTGCTGAATTCTATCTTCTGTTCATAATCCTCAGTCCAACCCTGAAATGGACAACAGGTGAGAAAAGTTCCTCATCTGCTTCTCCATGTGTCCTCCGTGTGAAGTCTATGAAATGCACCTGTACTTGCTGCGGTGCTGCCACTGCGTGCAGCTGACAGCCAGCACCACCCTGCTGGGAATCTCTCCTTGGCTCATTTTTCCTAGCTGCAAAACCAAATCAAATCTTTCCCATCAGAGGGCCAAATCCTGCCAACAAGTAACTTGATCCTTAAGACTGGATCCCTGCTGAAATTCCCTGTAAAGATCACACTGTTCTGGACTCCTGTCACTGGAAAAACGTGATCTGTGCGCACTAACCGCTGGCAGGATCAGGCCCATACATCCTGGGTTTGGCTGAATGAAGTGCAAGCTGGATTTTAGGGTGATTTCAAAAGCAGATGAGAAAACATTTTCACTCCATGTAGCACGGCCTCATTCCTCCAGGGAATGTCATGTCTCCTGTGCTGTGTACAGAAGTACCTTTGTATTATGTCCCAAGACTTTAGAAGCACCAACAGAACAAATTTCACCTCAGAAACCTATTTCCTTTGGGTTTTTCTCTCCTATTCCTTAATATAATCACCAGAAATTGATGAAAAGCTTTTCATACTGCAGTAAGATTTACTGTTTATTGGTATTACTAGCTGTGACCATTCCCACATGTCCCTTCATTGGGAGGGGCTTGACATTAACCCTTAATGCTGCCATCAAGGACACTTACCAATAAAAATGCAGGCAAACAACAGATATAAGTAGCAATTATTTTAATCTATTTTCTTCTGGTCTAAAATATAACTATGGCCCCTTTGTCTAGAAGTAAATAACATAGGTGCCACTAAGATACACTGCCTGTTTTCTCCTTTTGCCATGTTTGTACTACTAACAAAATTTTCCTGCATTGATTTGTATTAAGGATCTTGGTATCTCACAGCTTTTTTAATCAGGTAACAGCAAAGACAATTCCCTACCTCCTTCAGAATGAACCCAGAGGCAGGTTAGGTAAAGGAGACATCTGAGAACCGTTGGCTCTAAAAGCACCAAACTTCACTCCTGCTCTGAAATAACAGGCTTACCAAACCATCTGTCAGTAGACACAGACTTAGGAATCTCTTAACTGGGGCCAGTCTTCAATGGAAAGCAGAAATCCAATGCAGGGCTACCAGCTCTAGTGGGAAAACCGTATGTGTAACTTCCTCCGTGCCTGTTAAACTCATATTTCACCCCAGCTTTCTAAGAACTGGAGATGATTCAGTGCCAACAAGCAGGACCCAGAAGGATCATTTTCCTTCTGGGTCCTTTAACATAGGTATCTTCTTATGTTGAACATCAAACCAGTTCAGCCTGGTCCCACAACCCTGCTATGATGTGATCTCTAGCCTGCACTGGAGAAATATCTGCACTGGAAAACTCATGCTTTCTATGTCCACGCTTGGTCTTAGATGAAAATTAGCTCACTATAGTCCAAAGGAGCCCTTTTATGGACAGCATATGCTTTGACAGCCTGCCAGCAGTACTCTTCTAAAGCCATCCAGCAAAGTGACACCATCGGTTATAAGATCTATGTGTGTCAGGTCACTGGGTTATGAAACAGAAGTGTCATAAGCATGTTTGGGCTCTACTGTGAACGAAGATCAAATTATTTTTGTGGAATCAGATTACTACCTTGGGATATATTCCAGTGGGAAAAGGTCGCTGCATTGTAATAGCACTTCTACTGGGAAATAGTTCCAGTATTCAGAATTGTTAAAAATCCCTGTAATAGGTGAAGATGCAAATCGATGGGATGCTACTATTATACTGCAGCTAGCACAATGGTGAGGTACTGTGTGTTTGGATGGAAAAATCCAGCTTAGACTGTACATTGCACTGTGTTGGACTATAGTAATAATCAGACGTCACTCTTTCCACAGGAAATGACAGCAACACAAAATGAAAATCATGAAAATAAGCAATATGACTCTCCCACGCGTTACTTCCTAGTAACACCTAAGAACACACACATTTGTAGCACATTTTGAAAAAGCCAGTTTCATCACAGAAGTATGAGCAATGAGTGTGTATCCCTCTGAATCAGTCCTCCTGGCCTTCAAACAAAACTGAGGACCAGGAGAGTGACAGAACCTGGGAACTACAGTACAGTCAAAAAAAAAAAAAAAAAAAAAAAAGGAAAAAAGCTGAAAGAATTAAGCCAACATGTGTAAAGTGTTGTTACATTGTTGTGATTCAAACAATGGAACCTGCATGGGTACTTTTAAAATACACTCCATGGCAGAAAGAACGACAAACTCTCAGCTGTCAAACCTCAGTATCTTAAACTATACAGGTATATGTGGAAAAAAAAGTGCCCAAGATCAATAATCACCTTGATTTAAACTTGAGAAAGACTGCTAGGGTAATTGCTGTTTCACAATTGCACTTCCATAGTGGTCAGTTATCACTGACTATGGTGGTAACTACTTGGAGAGATAAAGAGAAGAAGCAAAGTAAAGTAACACTAAACAGTAAAGTATAAGGGGGGAAAAAAAAACCATTAAAAGAAGGTCAGACAAATATAAAAAAGAAAGAAGGAAAATTACACAGATACTGATAAAGGTTCTGAATTGCAGTGCAAGAGATTACAGGCAGTCCGTCATCCCCAAACCCCCTTCTGCTCTCCCCTCTTCTCCTTATCCTTCTCTGCAAACGAAAATGTAACTTTTATTTATGCCTATACTTAAGTGCTGAGAATCAAAGGCATTACACCCAGCTTTTGGGCAAGCCAGCACACTGCAGAAAAACAAAAAGGCCATTATTTGGATGGAGGAATCAGTCTGTATTACTGACTTGACTGGCCCCTTTTTTATTAGCAGCTGTTAGAGCAAGGATGAGAGTGTGTTGGTGTGGTGCAGCTGTTCTACATATGTTATAAATAAGGGTTGGTAAAAGCTCATCCTATTTTTAACATTATGAAATAAACCAAGAAGTCACAGAAATTCCCCATTAATGCCTTGTAAGTGGAACTTTTCTCCTATTCTTGACTTTAATGACCAGAACTGAATGGATAAAACAGGCTATTCTTAAAATAATATTCATTAAAAAAGAAAAGAGAATGCAATTTAGTGGAATTAGATCAAGCCAGCCCGGATAATGTAACCAATTAGTGTGTACAGTGTCTTTTCCTTCAAAAGCAGACACTTAATCAGGATGAAAACAAACCCCTGAGATTCCATTTCTAAAAAAAATGTTGGATTACCACACTGAAGAGTTTCTCTAGCACAACCCAAAATCTGAACCCAGCACCACGCGGCTCAGACACCACCACCCACCCTTCACAAACTGGTGCTCGCTTGCCCCTCACTGGGTTGCTGTGTGCGGCCAGAGCCCATTGCCAGCTCCTGCTCACCAACCCCAAGCTGAAAAGGTCAATGACAATTCAACATGAAGGCAAAAACCCAGCCCCAGGCAAATCCCCCACTCACCTGTTTTCGGGGTCTGACACCGTCATGTTGCGTGTCACGTAGCACATCTTGAGAGGTATTGTCTTCTTGTCTCTGTGGATGGAGAGCGAGAGCTGCGACAAAGGGTCAGTGGAGGCGCCACCCAAGCGGGGAGATTCGGGAGGAGGCGTTTCCCACCCGATTTCTGAAACAGGGGAGCCTTTCTTCACATAGGGGGTTGCTTCTCTCATGTATTTCACTATGGAAAAGAAAAAAGAAAGAAAAAGGAAAACAGTAAATAATCAGATATTCAGTAGTTGCATCCCGTGTGAGTTCTCTGAACTGGTATCAGCCCTCAGCGCAGCTTATTATTTCTACTTGTCCAGCATCACAGCATTGGAAACTGTGCAAATAGGGAAGATTGAGATCTGACTGCTGCTAATCTCAGTATGGTGCAATGAGTAAAATGAGGGAAAAGAACAGAATAAGCGAAATAAGAACACATAGATAGTGTAGGACCAGGAGAGCCATACAACCTCTACTTGACAGGCTATAAATCCTCATGCAGCAATTCCTATGTACAGAAGCTATGAGCTGGCTGAGATATAGGGAATTTTTTAAGAAAGACATTCAATCAAGTGACAGTGAATCTATTATTCCCCTACCTAAAATGTTCCAGCAATACTCCCAGTGCTGCAAACTCACATCTCGCTTCTGGTTCACGCCTGTCAGTGTCCCGCCACTGATCTCAACAGCTATTTCTGCTTGCTGGGAAGAACTTTTAGCTGATCTACTTGTACATATATATATATATATATATGGAGTAAACAAAACCCTGTTCACCTCAGCCTTCTCTTGAGGAAATAAAATTGAGTTTGAGTCTTTTGTGAGAGTGGAGGTGCCAGATTAGATCTCTTCTTAGTCTTTTCCAATGTTTTTTTCCAGTATGGATAGGAAAAGTAAATGTAGGATTCCCAAATGATCTTAATGGATTCAAAAATCAATACCTCTTTTACACTTATACCTCATATTCCCCTCTTTATGCAGGCAAATATTGCAACGTTTTCCCTGGTTTTGAATTCTTTTGGCAGTTCATGATCACTTTTGCTTCTGCTTTTCATGTGCTTGGCAAATCTGCCAGCCAGAGCCTCCTTCTCCTTCACAAACCTGATGGAGCTCAACCACGAAAAGACTTCATGTTTAAGCACCCTGGTTAAACATATACATCCAACGTACACAGCTGTGGTTGCCTAACTGGCTATTGCCGCTTGATTGTACCCATGACTCAAACGGCGATGACACGAACCAAAAGGGCAGGAGCACTGTGAACTTATTTGGAGAAGTTATTAAAATGCTGTGAGAGAAGTTTTCAAGGAAACGGTGCAGATCATCGTGTTAGCTCGGCTGAAGAAGCTGGGAATGAGTGAATAACAAAAAGATGGGTAGGTGACAAAAGGGCATTGTGGTGAAGGAGGTTAAATTAGGGAAAGCAGAATGAAG
The DNA here is from genome assembly GCF_031877795.1 of Strix aluco. Taxonomy (NCBI): domain Eukaryota; kingdom Metazoa; phylum Chordata; class Aves; order Strigiformes; family Strigidae; genus Strix; species Strix aluco. The sequence continues at coordinate 14,049,833 of NC_133931.1, read as the reverse complement.
TTTTTAAGTTCAAAGTGAAAGCAAGGGAAGTGTATTCAGAGGAGTGGAGAAGAACAACGGTGTTTCTGTCAAAACCACAAATAAGGTGAGTAACTTCAGCGGCACTATTTTCAAGGCACTTCATAACAGCCTTACCAAGAGAGTACAAAACTAGAGTCTAGGCTCTGAAAGCATTTATTGCCATCTCTTCTCTAAAACACCTTAATGCACATCTTGCCATTGTTCTCTCTCTCCTTTTTAAAAAAACCTGTTAACTTCAATTATAAGGACTTCTGTGTTGAAGTATTTTACAGGATGTTCCTTTGTGAGAAGGATCATTTGTGATTTACCAGAAATGCTGTTCTACCCAACACTGCTGGTTTGATTTTTTTGCCCCATACTACTCTGAGTAATTCTTTAAATTAATTTCTTCCCTGCTCAGGGAAGAGCTGGCATGGGATTCTACCGGGCTTCTAGAAACTATTTAAGGAAAAAGGTGTTGAGATTGATTATTTTGATCTTTTTGTAGACACCTACCTGAAGTCCATTATTTAAAAACCTGTGTCATCTAACTCTCAGAACCAGTGCTCATTCTTGGGTACTTCATAAATTGCCTAATTTTCAAAGGTGCTGAAAATAAGCAGTTTTAGCCAGTGTCATATACATACTGGTTTTAGCAGTTGGCTTCAGTTTGAATGTACTCATAGCCTTTGTGAAACAGAGACTGAACACATACAGATGTGGTGAATCTGTTCCTGTTTACACTGAACGAATATAACTTTGTCATTAACTTAGATGGGAGGAACAGCTGAAGCTGTAAAAATCATGTTTGACTCCAAACAAAATTTTGTTCCCTTTAGAATTAGAGATTATCAATTAATCTGTTGAAAAACTTAATCCAGTCAGCTTTTGAACTCCGTTACAGTGATGTGCCAGCAAATGTGATGCTAAATAAAGGTCCAGGTCTCAACAGTGTAGCTATTTCATCCATTCTATTTTTATCCTTTTTCAGCTGCAGCTATAGGCATTCGCCTTGAGCATCTTTTAATTAAGGGAAAGAGAGAGGGGCAGGGGGAGGAAGGAAACTGAAGTGAAAAATTTGGCTCTAAACCTAAGCAGGAACACAAAATGTGAATTTAATTCCCCAGAGACAGGGACAGAAGAGAAGGGCCGTCCCTTCCATGTGCCAAGAAGCCAAGTTTCCATGCGACGCACCAGTGAATTCATGGCAGGCAGCTGCAGTGTTTCAGAAACTCCCATGAAAGAGGAAGCAGGAGCTGCAGAGAGCAGAAACACAATCCTCTTTCCACAAACTGAGACTCAAACACCATGAAAGCCAAGAAAATTACTGTGAGGAAAAATGTCCTGTGAAAACTCCTGACACCTTCTGAACTCCCAGACATCTACATTCTACTCTCAACAGGAGATGGTTGCTCAGCCCCAGAGATTTACATGAATAAAGACCCATTAATATACTGATAAACTGGTGAACACCATCTTCCTACAAAATTCTACAGGAGAATTAAAAAATAAAGTGAATACAGGTTTTCTGTCCAAACAAAAAAGGATTTTAGCAGTTTTCTACTAATTACTTCCTACTTCCCACTAAATACAAGCACAGCTATCCAGATTCATCACTGAATTCTGCTGGGTTTTACAAATCAGACTTTATGGCTCTTGCATATTCAAATGTGTTTCATATTTTAAAAGTCCCCAAATGGATACATATAAATACATAAATGGAATATGGGAGTGGAACAGGTGGCAGAACTTGATCCATTTATACAATTTTTTGTATTATTTAAATTTCAGAGCCACTGTTTTCCATTTGCCCCATCAACACCCATAATTACATGTCCATAGCCAAATCCAGTTTATTAATTTAGCTGAAATAAGGCACACACTGTTCAGATGATTCATAAGTTTTATCAGCTATTATTTCCTATTCACCTCTAAATTCTGGATGCAAACACTGCAGAACACTCTGTTTTATACCAATGCATCAGTAACCCTACTACATACACAGCAATTTCTGGTGACCCCACACATGTCTACATTTTGCAGTCTGTCCATTAACCAGTTCTTAATCCACATAGTAGAAAACAAAGTTGATATCAGTATGTATTAGAGGCATATTCTTATTCCACACTGCACTATCTCAGAATCTTGGATGCAGCAAAGTTAATGCATAACTGAAGTTAGACAATTCACTTCCATCATCAAGTTTTAAAACCAGAAAAAATATGATACAGACTATTGGACATTAAAGTAATAATGTGGACAAAATTCTGTTTTCAGACCATTACACTCAAGAGCAAGATTTCCCTTTGGATACAGTAGTACAAATCCAGGTACCTACTGAAAAAAAAAAAAAGCAGCTATAGAGAACAATGTTTTTATACATTGCCAGTGACACTACCTAATGGATTAAACCCCCAAAACATTTAATAAAATTAAATAAGGCATGCCATTGTATAACAACTCTGAATTATGTATAACTATTCTATAGGCATGTGTATAGATATGTGCCTTCAGAATAGATACACATCTAATATATATACAAATAATAAATATGTATTTATATAAAAATGCTGCATTCCTTAAGACCACCAAAATACACCCTGCAAATACAGAAATCAACATGCAGGAAGTGAAATCATTAGAATTTTTTATCATTATTATAACTCAATTTACTGATAGACTGTAATTTCAGTCGAAAGTTGTCTAAATTCATCCATTTGATGCTACAGCTCAACCTCAGAGATCCTTATATTCAGTACTAATTAACGATCCATGCCCTTTTGGTGCACCACTAATAAGAAACTGCGGTCAAGCAATTAAAATTCCAATCTCCAGAGTGCCCCTCCCCACAAAGAGAAGAGGAAGGAAAGTGGCAATCAAATGAATTAATCCACGGGTACACATTGAAATATTTTGCATTTATTTTTTTTATCTGAAAGACAGGCAATGTAGCTTCCAAGAAAGCACTTCATTTATATTCACTTCTGCCAAGTCCCAAGTCTCCACAATTAATCCTTTGTTACTGTTCACAGATTACTTTTGGGGGGAGAAGAAGCAGGCTTTTAATGAGAAAAATACTACAGACCAACTTGGTCAGGTTCTTGGCCAGACACATTTCTGAGGAACTGGGACTCTTCTGACACATTCAAACTGTTCCCTAGGAGGGAAGACAAAGACCACTGAAGAGAAGCCTGCACTCCCGAGCAAAGCTCTTTGGTTACTACAGGAATGAGGACAGGATGCGTAGGTTTACAGTGTGAAAGCAAAAGGAACAACATGCCCAAATCTGCTCGAAGAGATATGTTCAAGGAATTCCCCTTTACAGAGGAAAACCACAGTCTCCTCCTTATGCATTTGTTCTCTCCTAAGTAACTACTAGAGACAACAATACTCTTTCAGGAGGACCCAGAAATGAGGAGCTAGGCAAGTCCTCCACCATACTTAAGATGTTTTAGGACTGTAGGGATCAACCTTTGGAGTCACCAAAGCCCACAAATTGAACGTGATGAGATCAATTGCTTTCACCAGTTTATTCAATATGAAGGGACTGTTTGACTGGTCTGTGCTGAAGCAAGTACATCAGACCATCTGAAAGAGTATTGCGGGCAGCATGGCATACAAAAACTTTTCTTGCAGAAATGATTCTTGGTTAGTTTGAGAAGAGCTGCTAATGCAGAACTAGAGGAGGCCCAACCTGCAGGTATGCAGTTCCCACCTGAAAAGGAGGAAACAAATGAAGACAAACACTTCTGAGGTTGTAGATAGCACCACTACAAGTCCAAGTTAACAACTCACAGACATCTAACAGCTGCTGAAGTGATACTCTCCCAAGAAAAAAAATAAGTGAACGGTAGCAAAACCCAGAAGTAATCACTGCGGGTATGTGGTCTTCAGAAGGTCAGATCAGCCAAGCAAGTCAGTCACTCAGCACGCTTCTGTCATTTTGCTTTATGAAACACCAAAACACAGAATTTGCAGTCTAGCAGTTTTGGTAAGGCACAAACCAAAATGACCCAAATGGTTTCAAAGCTAGTTGTAACTGAAAGGAGAAGTATTGCCATTAAATTTATAAACTGTGCCTAAGCAATGCCAACATACATGCAGAGTATTTTACACTACTGTCAATGGAACTGAGATTAACAGAACTGGAGAAAGGTCTACTGTATTAAAATTAATTCAGGATCATGATACCAGAATTTGTCTGCTAGGTTTTATGTTAGAGCTCAAATTTCCACTAAACTCAAGCAAACCACATGCCCTAAAGTGAAGATAAAAATGAGTTGAGAATCTGTCCAGCTGCTGGTGCCATCATCAAAACTAAGACCCAAATATTTGAAGAAAAGAGTTTATGAATCAGATCATTCATGAAGATGTGTCGTATGACTCTTCCAACAGCTTTAAGGTGGGCATAAACAAAAAAACAGTGAACAGTACTGCTTATGAGTGTTTCCACTCAATTTTTTACAGAAATGTCTGTTACTACGTTCAGACAAGTAACAGCCATTAACATCATCTGCTTTTCCCCAATGCTGTAAAGGATTTGAAATAGTAAACCTCTAGATCTGTCAAGAGCATCAGATCTCTACTTCTGGGAGATGGTGCAAATTAGTTAAAATAAACACCCTGTGAGAAGATAAATCCCCTTTATGCTTTGGCCATGTCTCATACTGTAGTCAGACTAAGCTGTTTTTAAATTAATACAGCTGAATTCAGTGTATGGCCATTCATCCCTTAAAGATTGTCTTGGATCTAAAATATAAGGATCTGGTTTTAAAATCCTTTTTAAAATGCATTAAATGTATGCGCTTATTATACTTTTTATATGGAAGACATGAATGAGTGTTTTGAAAGAGTAACTTCAGAAAGATCCAGGGGACAAACATGCCTTTAAGATGAAGTTTACCTGAAGGGAAGGCCTTAGCAATTGGTGCCAAAAAAGGCTGCTGGTAAGCAACTAGGCTTCAAGTTCAAGCTTTCAGTGGGCTACAAACAGGCTGGGTGAAAAAGGTCAACAATTGCATTTTAAAAATATAAAGAATACTTCACAGTGTTCCTTTAAATTAGCAGCTGCTTCTATAAAAATGGTGAACCAATGTTAAGCAGTGCTATAACCAACATCACATGCTAGCACCCAAAAAGTGAAGGCAGTTCCTCTTCAAAGCACCTTGCAATCAGCGGTTTTGCATGGCTAAGAGAATTTCTTTACCAATGAAGTAAGAAGACTTGCAGTCCAGACAGCAGACTGAGGTATCAGTGTGTCCAGGCCCCCATCAAATGGGAGAAAACAGGAGAAAATAGGCTGCTCTCAAGGAAGCAGTCTGTGAACCTCATGTTTTTGATAACCTGAATAGGGCACAGTGACCAGCCACACTGGTCATCCATATCAGGTCTCAAAAAACATAACTTGGCACCAAAGATGTCTTAGAAGTCAAGAAACTGTAGGAGGAAACTCAGCAGTGAGTCTTGACACGAGCCATGGGCAGTCCCTGCGAACACCTTCTCATTCCCACCTGCACCAGGGACCTCCGATTTCAGCACTTGTGGAGTAGGAGATTACATTCCTGGGCCATCCCATGCTTCTGTGTAACATCAAAAATTCTTCAGAGAGTTACTTTTCCTCAGTTTCCCTTCCTAAGACTTTGCCTGTGATGTGGGCTGATTCAGCCACTGATTCCCTAGGCCTGATATTCCCCTTCAATACACACTTCTTCAACCATTTCTGAGTTTCCTCAGCTTCTAGGGAGTGAAGGTTTTAAATGTCATCTTATGCAGCCTATCAATTTTGTCAACTGCAAAACCTAGTGTTAATCCATTTTCATTCCTCCACAAAGCCACAGTTTTATACTTCACACAGAGCAAGCATGAGCAAAGCACACAACTTACTCCCCTCCAGCCTATATTAGACAGCCTGAAAGCTTTACTTGGAGTCAGCATTTCCTACCCACTTCTCCCTGATGTCACTTGGAGCTGGTCACTGCTAACCGTCCCCTTTCAGCTCCTTTGTGAGTTACATTACTGGATTCTAATAATAAAGTCCATGTTTGAGGCTAACAGCACACATGCTCAAGGAAGCAGTACCAGTTTCAATGACAGGATGAGATTTTTGTGTTTCTGTTTAAAATAGATTAACAGAAACTAAACAGACACAAAATTGTGTCACACAGAATCACAGTGAAACCTGAGGCTGGATCACTGGGCTGGTTCAAAGCTCTAAATACGTGATACTTGCTAGCACTTGAGCTGATGGAGCAATCGAAAGCAGTCACAGGTTTTGGTAATCTGGTACACAAAAATTTCAAACTGGTAAATTAATAATAAACTAAAGACATTGCTCAATACTTTCCATTATAATTTCCATTACTCATACCTACTACACTGAATGTGTTACAGTTTTCTTCAAGTGATTTGGTTTATTTTAAATTTCAGAGTTTCTGTTTCAACAAATTGCATGTATTCAGTTCTAGGTTTTGATACAACCCTAACGATAAATGCATGAATTTTAGTGGCAAGGTCCCATAAGCTATTCATCTGTTTTCCAAAAAAATTACGTACTTCCGCAAAATAAATGCAGACGTATCTTTTTCTTCATAATCTGAAAAACAAAGTTTAGTTTGTAAATATTCTGTAAACCCCCGAAGTACAATGTTTGGTGAACAAGGAGATGCTTACAGCTTGGTCTAGAAGGAGACACTGATGCTATCTCAAAGAGCTTGATTCAAAAGAAACACTACTCAGTGGGGAACAGGCAGCAGCTACGTTGCACAACTGTCTCTAATAAACTAAAAGTTGAAAAAGACTACTGTCAAAACCTACAAGCAGTAGCTACATAACTTACTACATATTTATGTAAAATGTGACACAGCTCATTTGCTACATTGTTATGTGACATTATGAACTCAACAATTAGAACTATGCAAATCTTTCATAATGGAAGTAGAAAACATCTGAAATGGGCAATTTGGGAGCTAAACATGGAAATTAGCAGTCACATTTTGACAAAAAGCACTGTGGGACCTGTGAGTCACTCACTGATAATCAAACTGGAGCTTCTGCTTGTCTCCAAGGCAGAATGCTTCATGAGTTTTAAAAAAAAAAAAAAAGGGGGGGGGGGGGGGGAGGTTTTAGTCACATGATACTAGGACTAGGTTATCATACTCCTTGTAACTCTACTTGAAGTACAACAGAAAAATGTGTAAAGCAGGGAAATGGAGCAAAGTACGTATGTTCAATGGACTTGCAGTACTCAGATTACTAAGGACCATATCCTACCCAATATTGACACATTATATTTTAAAATATTTTATCTAAATCTCAGGAATAAGTTGATTCAGAATTTCTCATGTGCTGCTCATGCTTGCTGTTTCCTCCTCTCTGTTAGTATTTATAGATCCCTCTCCAATCACCCACATGCTCAGATGGAATTCAAGGTGTCTGGCATCACCAGCATGCTATAATTTTTCTATTTACATGAGTAATCTCAAGTGTCAGAACAAATATTTCAACCGCTAGCTATTATGTGAAAAATACATAAGGGCATTACAGTTTTAGAGCATGCTGTTATTTCAGCAGTCACACAAATCATTAAGTAGTACAGGATAGACTGAAAATGGCACTCACTGAGGGAAATTATTATGCTGTGTATGATTGTACCTGTTTTACAGATGGCTAAACTGACACAGGCAAGTTAAAATGCCTTCCTCAAAGTCACGCAGTAAGTCAGTGACAAGAGTTCTCAGCACTAAGTTTCTATCCCTTTACGTCTTTTCATTTTTGAACAACCCAAAGGGATCCCAAGTGCCAGTGAAAACTGGATTCACAATGTCTACAATCTTCTCCCTGCGGGAAGACCTTGAAGACCTTCCAAGATTCCCCAGGATTTATTTTGAAGAGCAAGGCTGCAATCACTTGCAAAATTTCGAAGTTCATTGTTTTCATTCTTCACTGGACAACACCAAGAGCTTTGAAAATGAACAAACTCAGGGCACTCATTCAGCTACAAACTTGCCACATCTCCTGTGGCTGCACTATTCATCAAAAGGCATCAGATCACCATACAAGTCCCTATTTTTGGGAATCCTTTGGTTTGCAACCTTACCAACAGGAGAGACCAATGGCCATATCCAGAACACTCAAGTGCCAGTGATTATAAATACTTATATGTATATGCCTACAGCTATATAAATACAATAGATAGATAAATATAATATAAACATGATTGAAGTTCAGTGACTTGGACTGAAAATTCCTATGAATGCCCATGTGCCTGCCTACCTCTCTCTCCTTTTCTCATTTAAACTGGGAATAACAAAGTTTGGTAAATTTGGAGAAGCATCCAGTCAGTTCTACACTGCAAGCCCACAGGAATCACTTCACTCCATCAAAAACCACCATCTCCGGTCTGCCGCACCATCACAGTTCAATGGGAGAAGCACAACAGCTCCTCTGACAAGACATAAGAACATCTGTACAATAGTCTTAAGATTTCTATGTAACTAAGAAATAAAAAGAAGCACAAGTCCAAAGAGGTCCCTAAATTGGTCATGGGGAACTGGGATGTTTTACTGATCAAGGGTGGACACAACGTAGCAACTCTATTCTCACTTATTTCGGTGTGGCATGATAGCTCAAGACCACCTTTGTCTGGTTCTGAAGTCCAAGTACAGTCTCAAACTGCCTCTTCTTCATCTATTTGCAAGATAACCCAGCAGGCGAGTGGCAGACCTGGAATGAAGTCTGGCTCTACACCTATCTCCTGGTCTACAGGCTAGGAGAAAACCACCTGAAGCAGAGAGATTGCTTGCTGAGGCACTGGAAGGGAGACCAGACCTCACATGACACCACCCCTTGTATTTCAAGGGGTGGAGGAAGCAGGACTATATGTCCATCAAGGGCAATGAAAAGAGAAGGACAATGATCTGCTCGAGGGTAGGGAGGGAGGCTCTGCAGAGAGACCTGGACAGGCTGGAGTGATGGGCTAAGGCCAACTGTAGGAGTTTCAATAAGGCCAAATGCCGGGTGCTGCACTTGGGCCACAACAACCCCCAGCAGCGCTACAGGCTTGGGGAGGAGTGGCTGGAGAGCTGCCAGTCAGAGAGGGACCTGGGGGTGTTGATTGACAGCCGGCTGAACATGAGCCAGCAGTGTGCCCAGGTGGCCAAGAAGGCCAATGGCATCCTGGCTTGTATCAGAAATAGCATGGCCAGCAGGGACAGGGAAGTGATCTTACCCCTGTACTTGGCACTGGTGAGGCCGCACCTCGATTACTGTGTTCAGTTTTGGGCCCCTCACTACAAAAAGGACATTGAATTACTCGAGCGTGTCCAGAGAAGAGCAACGAAGCTGGTGCAGGGTCTGGAGCACATGTCGTACGAGGAGCGGCTGAGGGAACTGGGGGTGTTTAGTCTGGAGAAGAGGAGGCTGAGGGGAGACCTCATCGCCCTCTACAACTACCTGAAAGGAGGTTGCAGAGAGCTGGGGATGAGCCTCTTTAACCAAGTAACAAGCGATAGGACAAGAAAGGTTTAGACTTGTCATTAGGAAGCATTTCTTTACAGAATGGGTTGTTAGGCGTTGGAATGGGCTGCCCAGGGAGGTGGTGGAGTCCCCATCCCTGGAGGTGTTTAAGAGTCGGGTTGACATAGCGCTTAGGGATATGGTGTAGTTGGGAACTGTCAGTGTTAGGTTAATGGTTAGACTAGGTGATCTTCAAGGTCCTTTCCAACCTAGATGATTCTGTGAAATTAAGCCACATCCTTGTGCCTCAGTGCTTGGGTATCCATTTGAATAGAGCCCTTTTCTCCCAGAGTTTTCTCTCAGAATAAGCCACCAAAACCCTAAAACAAACTCCAACAATTAAAAGAATAAGCACACTAGTCATTAGTACCAGCTAAAAGGTATTCAGAAAGCACCAGCACTTTGAGCACAGGAAATTCTAAGAATTGCAGCACCCAAGGAGACCACGACTGAAACCTGTGCTGCCATAGGACCATGGAACCATGTGCTGCTCTTTGCAGCTCAAAGTCTCTTACCAAGATGACAGCTCTTCTATTCTCATCCCCGAAGAGCTGTACTTACTGTATCTTAAAAAATGCCCATGATCCCTGATGGAATATGGTCCTGCCAGAACTCCAGTGCATAATGGAATTTGGGGGTGAGAAGAACAATTTTTTTTTTTTTGACAGTTTTATTATTTTTAAATAGCCTCATTTAAAACTATTCTGTAGACAGGATCTCAGAAATTACTTAGTAAACACAGGGAACAAGCGAAGCAGTGAAAATCCTCATAAAAATCCTGAATTCAGAAACTGAATTTTTCTCATACATTCTCATTCAAATTTATTCATTTCTCTACAAACAAAATAGTATTTTGAATTGACATTTTGATTTAAAATGTCTTTTTAAGTTCAAACTTCTTTTCTAATAAATATCACATGGAGTGTCCCCCAGCATCCATTTTGTAAGATGGAAAATTCATACAGTTATGATTCCATTAGGTTTCTTGCAGTGGACTCGGCATTTAATCAATGAGAGCAAAGAGCATCTAAATAGGGTTAGGCTTCAAATTCCTTTCAGTGAGACGTTAAATCCCCATTAGCTTTGAGCCATAAGCCCCCGTGGGTTTAGCATGCAGCTTAAAAGATAACTCTGTGAGGGGTCATGGCTCTTTACTGTAGTACAGAAAGCCTATTTCACAGATCACCCTGCAATAATAATGTAAATATAATCCTGTTTCAGTGGACACTTTATCCTTCCAGAAAACAAGCAATGTTTTCTGTCCCAGAAAAAAATCACATTAATCTTCAGTTTAAGGGCAAAGTAATTCACTGCTTCATTCAAGCCCTATTACAGAGAATTACCGAGACTTGCCTGGTACCACGCCGATGCCGGGGCCAGCATGGTCCCCCCACTTCTCTGTAGGACAAGACAGACACAGGTTGCTCTCAGCAGCTGCTGAACAGCAAGTGCAGTTGACTCGGCACATCAAAATACATTTGTGCACTATGCCAAATGCCAGTTTTGACTGTTCCAGGTCAAAGTCAGGTTAAAATAGTACAACCTATTGTTTTTCACAGTCTGCAAACTGCCTGCCAAGTACTTTTTGGTCAAGTAGTAGGGGAGGCTGATAACAGAGGTTGGAAAAGAAACTGGCAATTCCCAGCTGAGCTGCAAAGGACCCTAATGAAATGCAACTCCAGTTCAAATCATCACAAAGACAACCATTTGTTTAATCGGTTATAAGAATGCTAATTTGTTTGTATCTCAAATTTATTTGCCATTTGTACTACTGGAGCACTTACCAGGATTAGCAAAGAACCGGGGCATGACAGCCTCAGATGCTGTGCAAACACAGAACAAAAAGCTGGTCCCCTCCCAAGAAGCTTAGAAATCAAGTACATGTTCAGAGACAATAGGGACATGACAAGGAAATAAGCAGGCAGAAGAGCCTATGGTAAAAATGATGAACATATCTCCCAGTGTTGTTACAGTTGTATTGTATTCCCCTGTAATGGAGACAGCTGGAGCAGGTGCTGTTTGTAAAAACACTAGAAAAACATGAGGAAGAAAAGGAAATACAAGTAGGGTGGTACAGCTGCTAGGATGCATTTGCAATTAGTAGTGGCAAGAATTTTCCCTGTGTTGTTACCACTGCTGCTTCCCATGCAGGGATTACATCAAGACAAACTTTCAGCACCACCTCAGGCATAAAAGGTTTTTTCACTGGAGCTGTTGCTTGAATTCCGCTGACAGATATAGATATAAAAGCATTTGTCTGAAGCAAGGACAGCTCAAGTAACTGGGAGCACCTAGCCAGACGGGGATGCCCACCACAGCCTGTACAGACAGGAGGACTGCGCTTGAGGCACATGTAATGCAAAGAATACGTGTGCAGATTCACTGCAGCTCTGCTGAACCTCACACTTGCTGGCTTGGTCTCACATAGTCAGACCAATTCCCACAAAAGGAAAGAAAAATCCTCCCTATGTGTCTGTCCTGCAAGTCCTGAGAATAATTCTGTTGCAAAAGTAAACAAGCTTGCAAGGTGAAGGCAGACTGAAAGCAAAGGATAGCGTATGTGCATGCTTGCAATTAGCATAACTGGTTCTCTTCATGCTCCAGTGTAGGGTACCTTTGAAAAGAGGAGCTGAAAGCACAGCCTTCCCATCCAGATCATCTATGCTTTTAACAGAGGCTTGAGGATACATAACAGGGATAACAATCTGCTAGAGGCTTGTTTGCTTTATTTAGTTCAAGGCCAGGTCTCTCTTGCTACTTGCAGAGAGCACAATCAGATGATATCTGTGCTGTCTTCCCCCCCCGCCCCCCGCCCCGTTTTTTCTCTTTTTTTTTTTTTTTTTCCTTAAACTGCAGTACTGATGGGCACAGAAAAAAAAATCAAAACGAATTTCTGCCTCAAAAAGCTTCTGATCTCAGGGTCACTCACAACTTCTGCCAAAGGCACTGGGTTCATCTTCATCAGGAATTAGCTCAGGTCCAATGGTCAAAGCTGAAGATGTGTATAAAGAAGGAAAGAATGGGAAGCAGGGGGAAACCTGACCCTGACAGGTAGCTGCATGAGCAGCTGCTGAATTCCAGTACACCAACTGATATCCTAAATGGAACCACTGGAAAAAAGTTTTGACTTCAGCTGTACAGGACCATGCCTCAGCACAGATCACAAACACCAGCCTGTCTGTGTCCCCGCAGTCAGGGTCTCTTCTCTCATCTTGCACACCAAAGGCCATTAAGAATATTATCGACGTATCTCTGAAGCTGACCTTTGGGCTTATTGCCATAGTAGGTTTGTGCTCCAGTTTTTAAAGGACAACTTTAAAACTCTAGATTTCAGCAAATGTCAGAAACTTGTAAACAATTCAATATTTATACTGTGCTCATCTCCAACTCTTTGAAGACTACTTCTGCAGTTGCTCCCCTTGCAGAGGCCGTAAGAGGCTGAAGTAAAGTTGGTGGCAGATTAAGAGCCTAAGGCAAAACTTTTGAGGAACCCTAAAACCAATCTGACTGGTTGGTTACTGTATTTAAGAAAATAAAATGGGGAGCTGGGAGATTTTAAGCTAGCTCATGGCAGAGGTACACCTGTGATATTTACACCTTTTCTACCATAGGAAGTGTCAGAAACTCATTCCCTCAGTGGGTAAATAATGGCCCATGAGTTACCAGAAGTTAGGTGCTGAGAACACTGGAGTGCTGTATACACTCTTTGTTTAACTAAGGGTTACTCTGTAACTCTTATTAAATGCATGATAGATTAGAGAGTGTACAATCCTATTAATTGCAAAGAGGGCAGACCAGTTCAGAAATATGTGCCAGTAAATAGAGTGCTTCTAGGTCACTTCAGCTTCCTCAAGACTGTTTTTCACACCATTTCGGTTGCACTGCCTTGTCTCAGTCCACCAAAGGGCCAAATCATCATCTCCTTCAGAGGCAGGATTAGAAGACTCATGGGATTCTTCCAGATGAAGAATCTTTAGGTTTTTTAGATTTCAAATCTACATCTTTGAACTATGGTGAATGATGCCAACATGTTCATGCCAGAAATTCTAGCTATCTACCATTACATAGAAATATTACCTCCCTGACAAAATCTCTTTACAACATTCAGAGCATTGACTACGTATCAGTATTTTCAAATCACTTCACAGCAGATCAGCACCCACCACAGTCAGATCAAGCTGTGGCAGTAGGTCTGTGCCAGTCCAGGACCCCTCCATGCAAAGAGGAGCCTCTGATAAAATGGCAACAAGGTGCCCATGCCCGTGGCCCATCACCACCCCTCTGTCATGCACAGGGAGCTAGAAGAAAGTAAAAGACAAAATACATGTAATTAGAATTACATTTTTAGAAAGGGATTGTGGATATAATGGAAAAGAAAACTTTACCAAATGAAGGACACAGTATCCTAAAAAGAAAACAAAAAACAAAAAACAAAACACACACAACAAAAAAACCGCAAACACAGAACAAACAGAATGGTTGTTGGGGCTGTTGCTGAGATGTTACCTAACAGGATGAGCAAACTCATTACAGCCTGGCTGCCTGCTTGATATTCTCCACTTTGTTATAGTCTACAGTACACTTCCAGAGAGTTAGCTGCGATGGTGAATTCCAGCTATATTCAATATGGGCAGTAATTAAATGGTTATAAAAATGTGAAGCTGAAATGCTGACAAGCTCTACAAGCAGCATTATCAGCAGTGATGGTCGGGGAGTCAATCTGTTGCACTTCTCCAACGGTTTAAATAATGTTTGCCAGGATCCCCCAGTCAACACTTTCTCCCCCTGTCTCTTTGCATATCATGCCGCAGTAATCGCACAGACGCCTGCTGTGCTCAGAAGATGGAAAGCTCAAGAGGTTATTCAGGAGAAGAAAAAACCCAGCAATAGAAAACCTCATGCAATTAAGCCACATTTCACCTTCCAGCAAGACTAAGCTGATGGGCCACCAACAGCTTGTCTCCCAGCCATGCATCCCCCCACCCCTACAGCACTTCTAATGATCTTGCTATTTCCTTCTTATGATCAGAAATAATCAGTTTTTAAAATATACACCAGGGGTGTGTGGCTGACACATGCCCATTAAGCTCAAGAACAAGCAGGCACATTTACCCTGAAATTTGTGACCAGGGTCTTCTTGGTAGACAAGATCCTCCTGAACAGCAGGGCTGAGGGAAAAATGGGCTGTGCTACCACCTCAGCCCTACACTTCTGACTAAAAGTCATTTCCCAAATCTTCTAAAATGTTCTTGTAGCACCAGGGCCTCTTCTTCCCCCAGGAGAGAAGTGAGGAAGGAAGGCCCAAACACAAAGGGATCCGCTCCACCGTCCCCATCCCCCTTCATCCCTCTGCTTTACAGCTGTCTGAGGTCAAGCATCTGAATCCACACTGTGACAAAAAGCAGGCTCCTTTGGCATGAGCTATCACATTTAGAAGCATCTTTGTTTTTCTTTAAACTCAATAGTTGCTCCTTAAGCGGGAGGAAATGGAGTTTGCACCCACGCACACCCCGCTTCCCAGGTCTGCTCAGGCCTTCCTACTCACCACTCCGGGCATGCACAGAGAAAAGCCCCAACTGCTCACACAACAGCAACATGTTTATTAACACTGCATGTTTCATTCATCTGCCGCATACAGAAATATCAGATCAGAAATAGAGACAGAAACATTGATTTTTTTTTTTCCTATTTATTCTCCCAGACAATCCACTATTGAATACTCTACAGTCCTTCAGCAACATCAAACAAGCATTTGATTTAAATGTTCTCTTCCTGCTGTCCTCTGCTTACAATGCCCTGACTATATACCTTTTTAAAGATACCCCTTTTTGTCTTTGCTCTGCTTCTACCACAAAACTTACAGGGCTTTCCCAGCTAGTAACCGCTAAGCGGGGGAAGAACAGGGATCAGCTCTATTTTACTGTCTGATTTGTTTCCTATGATCAACCAATTAGGTAGATCAGGGCTGAGTAATTCCACAAATCTAAGTCTATGTAATTGCTTGCTCATCGTCTTCCAGTATTACTCTCACCTTTCATCCCTATTTTATTCCCATCAACAGTTATACACACTTGTCACACCTCATCTTTAAATGCTGATCTCTTCAAGCAAAGCACTGTCTCCTCTGGCTTCCTTCTGCACTGCCCAGCATTGCAGGGATATGATCCTGATTTTGCTAGGATGAAAAAAATTCTGTCTTGCTTTTAGGTTGCAAGCATGACAGCTGTCCAAGCAATCCTGCTGAAAGCTGGAGGGGCAGGAGGAAGGAAAACAACCCTCAAGCCTTAGACAATATATTGTACCTCCTTGGAAAAAGCCATCAGGAGGTCGGATTTAACCGCAATGCACAGCATAGCAAACATAGCAAAGCCTCCAAACATGCTGCTCAAACCTTGGTTTTCCTCCAGTGTAGGTGCAGTACAGTCAGCCTGTGGCCAGGCAATGCCGATACGGTATGATCTGGCCCCTAACACAGGTGATATCAAGACCATCACTGTTATTCCTGGCCTGTTTCCTTCATGCTCTTCCTTGAGCATTTCCATGGGATACTGTGTGTATCCCCAGACATCTGACTAAAATAAAAATAAATGAGAACAAGCAGGAGCTTGAATAGTATGACATTAAATTTCCATTTCTGCATTATAAAGTCAACTGCCACATGGTCCCTCACAAAACTCAGACTATTAATTTTAGGCTACCCAGTCTTCCTGTGATAAATATCAGAGGATAAAGTTTGCTTCCGGTGAAGGGGTCCATTTCTTACCACACTGAATGAATCCTGCTAAAACAGAACAAAATCCAGCCTAAATCTAATGAAAGTAAATTTAGAGGGAGAGCAAGGGAGGTGAGGGATGGGAGAGGGAGACTTTTGTGAGGTTTTTATGTCCTAAATTTTGACCCAGTGAGGAAGAAACAAATGTCTGAATTAAAACTCTTCACAGTATTAATGACAAAACCTGTTTCTCTTAGAAAAGCCCAATAAGCACACAAAGGCTTCAAATATTTTGAAGTAGAAAAAGTTTAGATCATTTCTTCTCAGTGTGTTAGAGAAAAATTACACTACCAGATTCTGCCAGCATATTCCCACATTTGTACTTCTACTCATCATCAAAATAAATAAATCAATATATCCATAATATTTAAAGACCTCAGACATGGTTTATAAACCTGGAATCTCAGCCATAAAAAACATGTTCTTCAGCTTTTACCCCGACAATAATCAGTTCAAAAAATTGAAAAGTCTATCTAAAAATACATTCTTGTAAATGCACTCCATTTTAGGAATAAGCTATTTCAAACTGTACCTTTTACTTAAAAATGAGAAAGTACAGAATCACAGCCTCTACACTACAGTGTGTGCCTCCAACACACACAGCTCCAAAGCAAACATTAGACAAAGAAAGCTGCAGAACTGTGGCACACCATGAGATTGGTGTGGACAGGACTTCAATTCCTATCTTGAAAGGTGACACCTTTATCTCCATCTGAAAAAGTTACTGTCCATGTATGAGGTTAAGAATGAAGCATGTTCTATATGGGGAATACTGATATATGCAACACTTAGTGCTGTGGAAAGTTAGGAAATTCCAGGTTTAGGAAATGTCTGGAAACCTTCCTTTCCCACCCAATTCCCCATGTTATGTGGTTTGTTCCCCCCACCTATCGGGCATCTCTGCTATCTACACAAAGCGAAGCAGAAAACTGCTACCATGCTAAGGGAAGTATTTTAATTCTTCTCACTCTCCATGTATGTAAACTACTACACACAGCTCAAAGAAGTATATATGTATTACTGAAACTACTTTGTCAAGGAAACTTAATCTGATACTCAAAACCATATTGACTCTCTTCTTACAATGCAGAGAGAGGTGTAGATTTTTAGGAATGGCTTGGGATTCATTCCTAAATTGCATTTGCATTCTCCATGCAAACACTTGGATTAAACAAAATTGTTATGTAATTTTAAAAAATATTTTAAAATAATGAACCCCCCAGGCTTAATACAGAAAACGGTCTTGTAATATTTTATACTAAGAAGAAAGATGCACAAACCTATATGGTCACCAAAGCATGATTTGCAGTAAAGGAGAAGTCATGGACCACGGTGCAGTCGAGTCACAGCATAATGCAAAGGTTTGTTTTAAGCTCAGATTCAATGTCTTTCATCCCTTGCCCCCTCAGACAGAGCTCCTACTTCACTGATTACATCAGCATAAATCCTCTGGGATGGTGGGAATCATAGTATGGAAATCAAATCCAGTCCATTTCAGCCAGCTAGTAAGAACAAGCCTGCATACACTATGTACAAACAAGCACTAGATTCTGCTCAGTTGTACAGCTGTCATCTGATTTTTAAGAGTTAAAAATAAGATAGTTTGATGTATCATTTGTGACAGTGACAGCAGAAGGGATATTGGAGACAAATGTTATAAACACTGATTCTACTGAAACACTGCATTATCTGAGGCAACCCAGGCCTTGCTCTAAAATTGTCCCTGAAATTGAGTTCTGTCTTTGGTAGTCAGGACACTGGAAAGTCTTAGGTGTACAACCCAAAATCCAGAGACTTACTGCAAAAAGACACTGCCATCAGTGTAAAAGTCATACTTTAAAAAGTCTTACAGAGATGTCAGGTGCTGCTGGTTAACATTTCCAAGCCTAGGGAAAGACAGAGAGGAGAAGCTGTAGTGTTTTTTATGACATCCTCTCTTGCGAGAACACTTGCCAGTGGGAAGATTGAATAAAGCCCCTAAAACCACCTGTTCTTGCAAGAAATCATGATATCTGTCTCACAAGCAGAAAGTAGGTGAGATGCTAGAGCAGTTATGGCAGAGAAGCTGGAAACATTCACATCCTGTCAGAGCACAGCAGGCTGTTGGGGCTACGGTGGGTGATGCTGAACTTGCCAAGGTCCTCTTCCCTTTAGTTTCTGGTACTATACTGTCCATAACCAGCAGGCCCACTCCCGCAGCAGAAAGCAGCAATGGGGTACCATGGGGTGTCCCACTCCTCACTGAAGACAGCAAGCACTGCAGCCCCCACAGCAAGTAAAAGCTGTTGTTGCATGGTCAGGAAGGTCTATGGCAAGAAATTTGCGTTTATTTTAGCTGGTATCGCATGGAAGGAGGTCACACTGTATCAGCCCCTCCTAATAACAGCATTCATTGATCAATTTTGATTGAAGATGACAAAGACTGACAGATATATTTTCAAACACAGCAGACAGACTTTATCAGTGGCCTACTAAAGGAAATAAGGAGGCACGCCCTCCTTAGACACCAGAAGATCTACAGAAGGGAAATGGTATGAACTTCTCCCCTGTGCAGATTGTTTGGTAAAGAGGTATTAAGAGCTCAGCAAAACTTTTCCTGTGTTATGGCATTATGAAAGTCACTCTTGGCCCTGGACTCTGATGTCTAGAAAGCATGAGTTCCCACCATGGTCTTACAATATTTCTGGTTGATTAATTAGATTAAGAAGTCAATCACCATGAAACAGGATTCACTGAAAACCAGGCTCCATTAATTCTGGGGCTGACAGACTTCAGGGTTTTTTGCAAATAACCAGGAAGTCCAGTTACAGGAACAGCAAAACCAATATTGGATTCCTCAAAGAATTTACAGAGTGATCCCAAGCCCCAAGTAACAGCTTGAGCAGGAACCTGTTCCCTCTCAATGGGAAGACTCTGACTTGTATAAGACATGTGGCTGCCTTCAGCCTGTGTCAAGTCCTCGCCAGAAGTACCGATAAACAAAAAGTCATTCCCACTTAGCAATGCTCCATACTGGGCCAGATAGAGCCCTTGATGGAAGCTGAATAGCTAACTGAGAGCTGAAGAGCCATAAAACCCCTTCTGTGTAGAAGTGCCCTTTCAGTTCAGTGGCATGGCAATAGCTGGGCATCACAAGCATCCAGTGCAGCAGCTGGTCCTAACATGCTACAGGATTTGAGTCACCACCGTCATCAATCCCACGCTGAACCAAGCATGGTGACATTGGTCCTTTAAGACAAAAAATACGTGTCTTCTTGTAGAGCAGAAACCAGGCACTGGCTGAGCTCCCAAGACTTCAGGAGATGATTTAATTGTCTCTGCTGCTTTGGCACAGTTCGCTTCTGATAGACACACGCTTGCTGCTATTCCCTTGCTGATCAAGTTGGCAAAATCAAATGACTAAAAACGAGAAGTCTGGGGGGAGGAGGCAGCCTTTAATGTGATCTAACACAACTTAAAATCTAAAATGAAGAGAACAACCAACAATGTGGCATAAAGGGAGGCATCCACTGAGTTTAAATTACTACCTTAGAAACTGGCAATCTTTATAGTTCACAGAGATAAACAGACCTCTCAAGAGGGCAATTCATGTAGCAGTTATTGTAAAGTGGGAAGAAGTCTGTTTTTGGAGCTGCCAGGTTTTCTCTTTTTCTCAGTTAACAATAGGGAAGAGTCAGTATCTTGTCTCAGCTAGCTCTGTCAAGCACTTAGCTAAAGTTCAGAGGGATGAACTGCACCCAGAAGACCAAGAGACTCCACTTGAGCAACCTGTATTTGATTTTGCTTCAAATCCAGTATTTTCAATCCAAGGTCATATCATCCAATTATAATTTGTAAATGCTGAAGTGGTGCTGCAAAGACTTGGGAGACAGGAAAATAAGAGTAAATTAAATGCTCTGGAGTTTCCATAAGGTTTTTTTGATTACATTACCATACCCAAATCGCATGCATATACATTATTCTTTTAACTGCAAACCATAATCAGAGATGGCAAGGCAGTTCATTATGCTTTGCAAGTCCCAACTAATGGATCTTAAAAAGAGGTAGCTCGAACCCATCCATTCCTCTTTTCCCCATCCCTCCCCAAACTTATTCCAAATCAAAGGTACAGATTACCCTGTTTCCAACATGGAGCTTGGGTAGGCAGAGATAGGACTGAGACATTCAGGAATTTTTCTGGGCACGTTTATTTTTGATGGCATCTTTCACAGACAATGAGGAATGGATGATAAAAAGACTTACTTTTCTCAGCAGGTGTGAAATTGAATAATCTTTTAAAGTAACTATCTGTGTGAGGCAAAACTAAATAGAAAGCTAAATTTAAAAGATCATGACCATCAAAGAATAAACCATGTATTCTCCTTTTTCATACAGTTACACAACAATATATCCCTATCACCAAGCAATATATTACACCACTCAACAGGCATCTAGGTGGGCCGGGAGCCACCATGTCACATACATCCCCTACAGCAATGCCACTTTCTCCTTGGAAGTCTCTCGTGGAAGCCTGGGGGTTTTCAAATGTCCTGCTTTTTATCTTCACAAATCAAAGGTCATAAGTGAGGCACCAGCAATGTACTATTTACACCTGATAACCTGAGAGCTGAACACAACTGGCAAAACACAACTGCTAGGCAGTCTCACCAGTCCATAGGTGGATGTTCGGTCTTCAGCCTCTGACTGCCTTCCCTCCACTGCTCCACTCAGTAACACTTCCCAATGCAACTTCCAAGAATTAAAACTAAAAGCCAAGCTATCAAAACACAGTGTAGCCAAACACAAATTTAACTAAGTTAACTTCCCTTATTATTGATATCAATATTTACTGCAAACAGCTTTACTGTTGAAATTGATGAACTCATACATTTGCACTGAAAAGTGAGGGTTATCTTCAGGAAAGATAAACTCAGAATCTAATACTACTAAAAAATAAAAGAAAAAAGTTTACAGGAACTAGATCACGCGTTGTCTGTGTTTTAAGTGACGTTTTCTTCTGTTTAAAAGAATAAAGAGGTTTTACTTATACAACTATGCCGTGGTTTAACCCCAGCTGGCATTTAAGCACAAACTAAAGTCTGAACTGTACTCCAAACCCGCCTCCATCACTGAATCAGCTGCCACTTTGTTCTATCTTTTACGGTAAAATGACAATAATTAGTCTTAACTAGACAGGAGAAACTGAACTGCCTTATTCCCTATTCAAAAAATATTTCAGCTATTATAAATTAACTTTCTCT
Source organism: Strix aluco (assembly GCF_031877795.1). NCBI lineage: Eukaryota > Metazoa > Chordata > Aves > Strigiformes > Strigidae > Strix > Strix aluco. Next base: position 14,028,308 of record NC_133931.1, on the reverse strand, counting down.
ACTGCAAGCACTAGTCTGGAACACATTTATTTCAGAATTTAGTCTGAATTGGTATTCAAGCGTAACCATTTGTACCCTCAAAGCTGAGTACCCTCTGAAAAACTCAAGTGTCCACATGGGAACCTTGTTCTGAACAGACACATTAGACAACTGGCACCTATGCCCAAGGTCTTCATCACATTAATTCCCCAGGCTCACACTGATGCATGTTTTCCAGTCCAATATGCACAATTTCAAAGTACAAGTTAAAAGTTAAAGCTCTGAGTTGAGGTCTTTCAGGACTTGTTTTCTGCAGGCAAGGCACATTTATATGGATTGTCAACCAACAGTTATTTTGGGGATCTTCATTTCCAAATGCTAAAAAGTGTATGTAGAAGGGGAGAGCACAGAACCTGACTTTTCAAATGTCAGAATTACATGGGTGTTAACAAGTAAAAATCCAAACTTATAGGAAAAATACACAGAAAATTTACCTTAAAGCAGGCAAGGCATAAATAAAACCAAAATAAAATCTCAAATTTTCCAACACTATACCCAAAAACATATAGAGATCTAAGCTGACCAGAGCATGAAGGAATATATTTTAGTTTGCACTGAAAACCTTTTTTATTTCCTGGCAATAAAAACAGGGCACTAACCTCTCTGCCATAATCTCAGTCGAGGATGGGTGGTAAAGATAATGGTCAGAGACATAGAACTCCAAGGAATTTATTTAGTAGCTGCAGAGGAAAGACTCAGGGGCTGAAAGTTGTTCCAACAATAAAGCAAATCCATTCTGCACCCAGACAGTCTCTTGGTTACAATAGAAACAAGATCACAGTTAATCTCTAACAGAGAGCTACATGCCTTGGCTAAATCAAAACGTATAACCCTTCCTGGTGCTCTCTCCAAAAGCCCTGCTGACAACAGCAGAGCTGACCAAGCATTAGTTATGAGGATGCAACAGGGCTGCTGAGGTTGAACCAAAATTCATTCATCCTCTCCATTTTGGTTAGCCTTTCTCCTTGGAGATGCAGTGTCATTTTACAGGGACACATTTATTTTTGCAGCTGCTAGGAGTTGGCTATGGACAACCTGTGCTCTGCTCCTGGGTTCCCTTCCACCTTGTCCCAACTCGTACAGCCACCCAGAGTTACACAGCTAATTAGCGTGGTCATTTAAGCTGTCATTGATTATTGATTTGTCATTTGACATCAGCAGATGACTGAATTTTGCCCACTCCTCAGTTTAAGGGTTTTAAGAGAGAAGGAAAGGCCAAATTCAGTCCCAGAGTTAATGAAGAAGGCTTTATCACCTTGTCCAGGTGAACATAAGAAGATACTATTGAACAGTACAGGTTACTCTATAACTTCAACATGGTCTGCTTTTGACTCCTTCCTTAAACATTTCAGATTAAGAAAGTCATCCTGAATCTATACAAAGGTGTTAACATGAAACTGGTGTACACAGAGAAAAAAACCAAACCACTAATCCCAGAGAAGGTCACAAAATAGCCATGGATGTTTCTAATATGAAGAACCTTGTTATAGCCAGAGCTGAAAGGAGAACTTGGCTGAGCTGCCACGAACAAATAAGCCTGCAGGGAAATGCTGCTATTTCATGCAGGAACTCTTGGACGTGAGTTGTAACCTGCTTCTTCACAAGATTAAAGACTTTGAATATCCTCTTGACACAGGCTTTGCTAGCATGTACAATGGGCAGGCTGCTGCCAGGCACGGGTTTGCTTACCAAAATCAGAGACATAAAGAATGGTCTGGACATACAGAATCTAATTACAGAAACACTTCCAATCCCAAGAAAAGACTGCATAAAACCACCAAGTTCCTCAAGGAAGATTATTTTTGCCCTGTCTTTGCACTATTTGCAGTAATATTCTGTGGTCACCAGCAAATTACCAAAAGAAAAACTTTGCCTTCTACCAACTTCTGCCTTCTTCATGCGTACTTCTTTGAAAACATCTTCTCTGACTGGTAGTAAAATGCTCAATTATTTATAAAAGGAATGATAAACAAATCAAAAGAATCTATATTTACCTTCCTTATTCTGGACTCATTTTGTCAGCCTTCAGAAGATTTTAATTAATCACTGAACAAAAAGTTACAAAGCTGTAGGTTGGAAGGGACCTCTGGAGGTCACCTGGTCCAGCCCCCTGCTTAGACTAGGGCCAACCTCAAAGTCAAGAGCCGGCTGCTCAGGACTTTGCCCAGGCAAGTTTTGAATTCCTCTGGGGATGGCGATTACATAGACTCTCAGGGCAACTTGTCCCAGTGTTTGACCTCACATTCTAAAGATTTTCTGCCTTATACTGAATTGGAATTTCCCTTGTTTCAACTTGCAAAATTAAAAAATATCAACTATGGGCAATCTGAAGCCTTAAGAACTGCAACTGTTGGCAAATCCCAACTCAGCACAGAGATGGGAAAGTAGAACTGGGGAAAAAAAAGGACTTGGGTAAAGTCTACATCCACTGGCTACTAAGGTAAATAGAGGATACACACACACGGTCATTCCCACTTTCCCAGAGCCAATACGTGTAGTTTGGTTGAGGGCACAGGAAGGTTTTGACCATGGCTCTAATCTGGTGGCTGGGTCAGTGCCGTGAGGAGCATCTGCTTTGTTTGCATTTGTGTCAAATTCTACCACTAACCCAGTCTAAGTTTCACACGCTGTGGATTTTGAAGATTAAGGGCTCAAAACATGTTGCCTGGATACCATTGGTTAGATAAGATTTCTGAAGAGAAGATTATGCAAAGAATTACCAGATGCAATGAAACAGCTCAGGAAATGCTTTTGCATTGCTTGCGCCATTAAATTTGTCCCCGATGTTTCTCCTTTCATCTGCAGAACTATTTCTTTTTTTAAAAAGCCAAATTTAAAAGGAATGCAAACAAACTCTGGTCAACAGCACGACAGACAGAAAAAATGTTTGAGATGGTATGAACATTTTCAAATGTTTTGTTGAATTATTCAGGCTGCAAGCCAAGTGTTTCCTGGATATCAGAAGGTACCAGGTCTACAGCTTGCTGGCAACTTCTAATGTAATACTGACCCAAGTAAAATATGCCAGTATATTTTTATCTCAAGACAATGTCATTTGGCAATACTATTTCTTAAAAAAAAATTAGAAAATTTTGTCTTCATTGCAATAAGGACAAAAATAAGCAAGATAATGTTACAAGCTATTTCCCAAAGCAGGAAGAACATCAGATGTATAAACTGTATATACCAGTTTGCATAAATCAGCTGTAGGAAGTTTGTTCCTTTCCTCATTTCCACGAGGAAGGTCTAGCAAGTCTTGTATCACACATTTAAGTTGTATGTGAAAAGATTTTTTTTGTTTCAGTTGTCTCTGTTAGACATCAGTCAGACCAGACAGTCATTTTTAGAACAAACTTTAAATAGATCAGTCAGCTCAGTCACACTATTTGTTTACTGAAGCAAAAGCGACAACTACATTCACCTACAAAACAAAAATCAAAACCCAAAAGCCTTCTATCCAGTACTTAATTCAGTCTGATCAGGTCATTCTGGCAGCTCAGTGATGGCCACAGTCTCCTTTCTGTAACATCATATGGATCTTTCCTCTTCCACAGGAAAGTCATTTGCTGGTTTGTGCAAGTCCTGCCATTTGTTTTTATCATGAGAATCCAGCAATACCAGCAGAACAGTACCAAGCTGTCTTTGGCCTGCAAAGGTATCACTGTCTGTATCTAGATTTCTTATTCTGGTTAAGATGTGTCTGTAAACAAATGTGATTTTAAATGCTGACAAATCAACGCCTTCACCCTTAAAATGAAACTGAAGTACAGAAGGATGTGCAGAATAAACAGACATACTGAATACCTTCCTTGAAACTTCTGCAGCCAAGACATGAAAGTCTTCCAGAAAATTTCTCAGATTTTTGATATAAGGGAAATATGAACAGCAAAACACATTCTTTAGGATGAAAAACATGACAAATGTTGCCTTTTGGCAGTCTAATTCTTGAAATCTTTTGGACTGGTTTTCATGATATCAAACTTCATTACAGTCATCTTGATGAATCTTTACCTCAAGACAGATAGACAAAGTAGATTACAAGAAGGCCAAATGAATAATTCGAGGTCACAAAACAAGACTGTTAGGGAACAGAAATCACAGATCTGGGACTTGCTGTTCTAATCCTTATGTAAAATTCACCTCCGGATATTATTGAGGTACCCAAGGTACAAAAAGGTTATGGTAGATCTAGAGCAATGATTAGGTGGTAATATGACAAAAGTACTGAATTTTATCAGCATTAAATTGCAGTGAATCCATTCAGATAAGGTTCTTCTCTCTAAACCTACATCTCTTTAGCATGAACACAAAAGCAAGAAAGAGAGGAACATGCATGCCGAAATAATACAGGCAAAACACGACCTCCATGCAACATATGACTCCTGGATCTCTTTGTCCCTCAATCATATTAACAACTGTATTGCATCATCCACTAAGACCTACAAATTTTCAGGGCACAGCTGTGATTCTGAAAATCTATGGCCACCACAGACACTTTGACTTTGTGATTACTGTTCATTATGCCCATCTGGTCTCGTACCACTGATAACATGATGCCCACAATGCAGCCTGCAGGAACTGGACCATTTCAACAGATAGCTTGAAGCTCTCTTACTATTACCAGCTCATAGGAAAACCCTTAGGACTATATATTAAATAGCGATAGAAGACCCCAAAATACAACACAGTTTAATTTGCAACCAAGGCATGAGTAGAATCACCTGCTACTTGAGAAAAGAAGACTGTGCATAAGAAATGAATAAAACATTAAATACACAGCAGGTAATCAAATGACTAAAGCAGTTTTGAAGGGCTTCTTTATTATTATTATTATTATTATTATTTTTGGCAGGTGGTGCCAAAGTAGTCTATCTGCTCTTAAGCTTGCGTCTCTCAGTTGGATATACAACACACAGTTCTTGTGCCGCAAGGCTGAATTAAACTGCATTTTAAATTCTATACCCCAGTAAAAAACTTCCTACAAAACTTTATGGGCAAAAGAAAAAAAATATTTCGTTCTTATTAATTTTCATATTTCCAGTTCTGTCTCAAAAAATAAATGCTAAAAAGCCTATGATCTGTCAACCCATTCCAGATCTAAGTGGTTTATGTCCAAGTTATCCAACACCTGTAGTAGGACTGTCTCTGGGTTTTTATATGAAACCACTGATCAATCCAGCAGAAAAAGCCTGGCCACTCACCTTTTGGGAGGGCAGAACATAATATTACCAGGGATCCTACATTTTCGTATACAAAAGGCCCTGGCAGAAAAACCCACCAAGCCTGTAATTTCCTTTTTTTTTTTTTTCTTCAACAGTTGAAAGACTTTAAGTGCTACAGGGTGTACTTTCAAAACCCTTACATAACCTGTTACGCTTGGACAATGGGGCTTTTCTGTGCTCTGAATAATCCAGCAAGCAGGCTAGGAGCAAGTAGCTAGTACAGGCAGCAGACAAGCTGCGAACAGGACTGGAAGAGAAACCACACATCTGGCCGCCTCCTGGGTTCAAAAAGACAGGAAAAAAGATGCACATCTGCAACTGGCAGGAAAAAGGGCATGAGAATCAAATCCCCAGTGTGATCCTGTCCAAAAAAAAAAGGAAGAAAAAAGCTCTCTGTCTGACACAGCCTACTGAGCTGCTTCTAAGCCAGCACAGCATATTTGACCATAACTTTCATTAAACTCTCCTTAGCCTAAGACTTGGGTTTTGGTATTGTCCCACACCCCTCCTGTGCTCAGCAGAATGACATTTTTGCATTAGCTGTCACATCTTTAATAAATACATGCTCCTCCCTACTAAAGTAACCAGCACTTCAACAAGCCCTCACTGTGGCTCAGCACAGAGGCCATTCCTAAAACTGGATTCAATGACTGTTTCTCTCCAAAAGTACAAAATGGGTAAAATCCCTCAGGGAGGAGAAGGAAAACCAAAACACACACCCCAGCACCTGGAGACAAATCAGAAAAGTATCATAAATGAGCAGCTCCTGTAATGTAGGTATTTATCCACTGAGAACTACAAGGAAACCAAACAAGCTATTAATTTGTGAAGGTCACTAAAGAACCATCAGACAACAGCATTCAGTCACTACTGACATGGTTTGAATTTCAACCACCAGTGGAAGGCTTTATTTTTGTATTTTTAATTTCATGACCAAACCACCGAATGCTCTTAAGGTTGCTGGCATGTTGAGAACTGAACAGGGAATACATTTGGGTTAGGGGACACATGAGGTCTGCAGCACATTAAAGGGAAAATCTAAAGACTGTACCATAACATACCATTTCTTGGGGTAACAGTTTGCATCTTCTGTCAAATGAGCACCGTTTGCAAGCACAGACACTCATGCACCTTTTAGTCCGAGTCCTCTGCTCAACTAGGCTTTGCGTTCACCCTCACAAGTCTTCTGGGAATGAGGTTGGGGCAATGCACTATCCTCCTAACACCCAAATTTCTTTTTAGACAGACTCTTCCAAAACAGCTATGGTCACCAGCACAGTAGAAAAAAACTAACTGCCAGTTGTAAGTAAAAGCAAGATTAGGTGGATTAATGTAAAGAGTAATGTAAGTGGAACAGAGCTATGAGTTTTACCTTATGCAGTGCCCAAGAGTGCATCTGAAGAGTATATTTATCTGCTGCAATTGCAAAAGGTCCTGGGAGCAGGGATTTGAGTGCTTATTTCCAAGCTTCTCTCATTAGCATTTTTAAAAGGAAAAGTGCTGTTTTCAGGAGATGCAATTTTCAAACTATTACTATTTGTAGTCACTAAAAATGAAAAAGGGGGGAGGAAAAACCAACCCAGAGATAATTCCACCACCTTCGGTCTGCCCAGCAATGAGCCCATGTGTCTTGAAGAAAAAAGGAAGCATTTGGCTCTTCTGCGTAGTCCCAGGCACTGCAAGCAGAGATGGGCTGCATACATCAGCCAAGAGAGGAGAAGGGTGACTGCCTCCTGGTTGGTAGGCACTGCACCACCTGTGGCCTCACCGGCTCCCATTAAATCTGCAGCTGGAGCACCGGCTGCTACCTGGGCTCCTGCAGTCTGTTACTTCAAGGGCAAAGCCATAAAACGAGGATTAAAAAATAAAATAAAGTTTTGGAGCTAACACAGTGTTAACACATACTGCTTCACTCATGCATATGCTGTGTTCCTTCCCCCTCTCCCTCACTGGTATTGTTTATATAGACTAGGGGCACTTTGAAGAAGGGGCACTCCTCCTTCCTCTATCTGGCTGCCAACACCCCAGCCTTCACCGGGTTTTTTAGGCACGTACCATTAACCCAGCCAGGACAGGCCATGCTGCCAAACAGGGTCAGAAATCAGGCAGCAGATAAGCTAGTAAGTCTCTCCAAAGAGCTTACTCGTTAATTAAGGGATGTTACTAAACAACAAAAACAAACTAGTCCAAGCCAGTGAGAGCTTGCAAATAAGTAAGTAGTGCAGTTAATTCACAGGTTTAAGGATTATTACACTCAACTGCCTGGGAAGACAGGAAGAGATTGGCATAGGCACTGGTGCAATGAAGGCAGTGGGAAGCCTTGATTTAAATGAACATCACATTTTTATACTATGTTGCATTTTTTTTCTTTCAGGTTATAACTTTCTTCCTTAAAGAAAGTTATCTAACAGTGAGTATTGAATTATCAAAATACATTGACATGAAGCTACACACTAACATTACATTTGGTACATTTCTCCTTGTAAGAAGATAAACAGATATAGGATAAATATTCTAATAATTAAAATTCATTATTTGCATCACTCTTTGCTTGGATGGCAATGTGGATCCAATGACAAATATAGTGCAGCCACCCTAAACATGACATGCTCTTAGCATCTGATTAATGTATGGTTTCTAAGCCAGCAACTGCCACCACGTCAGCAGTTTGAGTTTCCTTAAAACTTCCATAGAAAGCATACACTCCCAATTTTTGGGAGTCCCATTTTAATTCTGTGTTTTCAAAAGGAGTTCAATTAAAATAAGAAAAAAATCCTGTTCCAATTAAACAAAGCAACTTCATGCAACCAGCCTCCATGCACACCTTGGGCCTCCACAGAGGCCATCCTGCTCCTCCCCTTCAACTCCCGGACCTACATCTCCTCCTCCTCCCTCCAGATAGATTAAGAGATTAATTAAAAAACTTAAATTATAGGAAGCTTGAAGCAAACACACTAAAGTCATTGAACTTGGGTTTGTACTTGGAAATCAGCTGGAAGGTTAAAGCAGACAGCAGCCCTCATGACATGGCCCCCAACTCCTTCCATTTGTCTGCTGAAGGACTTCACCTCATCTCAGTTCCCTCTAACTCCATCCTTGTGTCCTGTGAAATTCAGACATAAGGGTGAAACTGTGCCATGCAACTCAATGAATTCAAGAGCAGTTTCTTCTTGGTGTAATTTAGATGCTCAAATAACAGCTGAAGGACAAATGCGCCGCCACATCACCAGGGAATGAATCTGTGTCAGGGTTTGAGGATCTGGTCAGAGACAGAAGGGCTGAGCTGGGGAATCACTGACAGAAGTACATCAGGGAATTACAGAGGACTACCAAAAACCTCCCCATGTGCCTTACATGGCCACTGAAATTATTCCAGGGTTGCAGTGACAAAATGTGTTATTTCTAGCATGTCTATCAAATAGAGCTGGCAGCAGTTCTTCACAGGACAAATTCACTCATCAACTCTTAATCCCCACTGCTTTTCCTCCATCAGAGTCTCTGGTGTTTCAGCTCTTCATGGTGATGCTTATCTGCTTCCCACTCCTGTGCTGGACAAAAAGTCTTTCAACATTATTTTAAACCAATCTGGATGGTCATCAAGATAGTCCTGTAAGGGATTACTGATGAGATTAATAGTAGCTATTACAACTCAGTGAAGAAATCTAAATGTAATAGAGGAAGAGGCTCAGAGAACATCAGAACCAGAGACTGCAAGAGAGAAATACACAGATAGTACACTCACATCTCCAACACTGCATTCACTCTTGGTCACTCTATCTCAAGAAAGATTTAGAAAAACAAAAAAAGCCACCAAGAAGGATAAAAAGGATGCCTGTAAGTGTGTGCTGGCTTCCAAACGTATCAGGAGATTAAATATACCATGGCATGTTGACAAAATGTGTTTGATGATAGAAATGACAGAGAAGACAACGAGTATTCATCATTTTTCCTACCAGAGAAGTAATGAGCATACTGTGAAATTATCAGCTAGCTGACTTAAAAGAGAAGTATTTTTTCCATGTAATACATTTGCTTGCTGAAAGATATTTCAGGCATAGCTTTGGGTATTCCAAGGCTTGAAAAACGACTTCAAACAAATCCATGTGGGTTAGGGTGATGGCGGCTATGCCATGCAGTGGCTGGGGTACAGTGCCTGGCTCCAGAAGTCCCAAGCTGCCAACTGCCTGGAGGCGGAATGAAATACAAAGGGAAGGAGCACCTCATCCTCAGGCAGAATTTTTTTTACTTTTCTCTCTAAATACCAGCTTACTGGCCAGTGTAAGTGAGAGGATCCTGGGGTGGCAGACATCCAGCCTTATCCATATGAACGTTTATGTCCATGCATAGGAACCAACCTGTAACATGGTTTATCCGAGGGTGATCCCAGCCCAGGGGGAGCTGCAGGACAAGGACATCTTCACTGCAGCTTTGGAAAGCAGCTTGCTTGTCAGCAGCAGCCCTGTACACTTCCTACACATTGCCAAGTCAAGTCCTTCGGACAGTGTCCAGCGGCTGGAGGTGTGCTCACCACCCCATCTCAGGCCAGGGGTGAAGCCTTCATTCACTGATATTCTCCAGGGTTGCTTGTCAACTGCTCTCCCCCCAGAAAGATGTGATGACAACAACCAGCAAAGCTGCAGTAGGAGATCTTCCTTCCCCCAAGGACCTAGACTTTGGTAGTAGCCTGACCCAGTCACCATTTTCTGGATTCACACCAGCCAAGGTCCGTTTCACCTCCATCCTCTAGCTCCACATGGAACAGCAGCAAAAGCAGCCTCGCAACCAGCACTCAAGTCCTCCTCCTTTCTAGCCAAGGTAGGAAGAAAAAGAGTTAAAGGCGGGAGGGTATGGTGAGAGGAGGGACTCAGGAAGCCAGGCTGGAAAAAGAGCACAGACTTGCTGTGATAACTTGGGGAAACAGGATGTTGCAAGGAGGCCAGATGCCCACAACTGTTCCCACACCCCCATGAAATGCTGTCCAGACTCTCCACCCCCCTGAGGTTTGTCTTTATTTTTAACAAGTGCAAAAAAGTCCCCAGGGCAACACTGTACTGACAAATATAAATGACTCAGCTGGAGATAGACTGGCTGAGTAAGCCCCAAGACTAATTTTCTCTCTAGCTTTCCTCCTCTCAGAGGTAATCTCATACCTTCACAATAACGAGATCAAGACGAAATACATCTCTGGTCTGTCTGTTGGGCTGGGTCAACAAAACACTTTGCATCTCCCAGCAGCATTGAAAACTATTGCAAGGCAGGACATTTTTCTCTTAGTCCACCTACAGCCCTAAATAATCCTCTGTTACTGGAAGTAATGAAAAAGTACTGACAAAATCAATCAAACCAGTCCTGCAATTAGTATTCTGCTAGCCACCATAAAGATGACTGAAATATCAATACCCTTAGTAGCCCCACAAAAAGATGGTCTACTCCCAAAAAAAAAGCTTTTCTTGAGTAAATAGGAAGTTTGCAAAAGCCCGACTGTTTGAAACTTGCTTCAATTGAAGAGCTGCACAAATAAGGAAAAGTCTCATGATGTCTTTTGATCAGAGGTTCACAACACTCAACCTGCCAAACAACTGGGGTATCACGTTCCTAGCAGTCCATTAGGAGGCCACAAGAAAAAAATGTATTCAATTCTATTCACCAGCAAAGGTACCTACCTGAAGAGTGCACATTTTCACATAGTTAAAATAAAATCTTACTTGTTTCCTAATCATCCAAACAAAACCCAAAATGTTAAAAAAAATGTATAGGCATAAATCCAATTCTATACATTACTTATGTTTGCATATACAAGAACAAAATTGTCCAAATGATTTTTTCTTCTGAAGACTCATCCAAAGAAACCTGAAGTCAATGAAAAGACTCCTTTCTACTTAGCAAATTAAGGCAGCTTTGGATTAGGTTCCAATACTGATTATTGAGACTCAAGAAAACACATACACTCTCTTTTATTTTTAATTTCCTACAGTCTTAGTGCATTCAAAGGAATCTAATTGATCTTCTACTCAAGACACAACAAAAAATCATTCTTACAGCAAATAAAGTACATTAACAGTAACAATATTTAAAGATCCCATTGAAATGAACCATAATATTTGTTCCCTTGCTATTTAAGAAAGAATCATTTAATTATTTAAAACCCAGTGGAAGCAAGGCTTTGCCAGATCAACTTCTGCAGACTTTATTTCTTGCTTCCATTTTCCACTAGAGAACCTCACTGTGCTTTATTGCCATTAAAATCAGTATCTTTGAAAGCGACTGCTGATTTTAAAAGGGGGCAAATTTCTGTTGCTCAGCTTCAAACATGTTAAGCTGTGCATGGAAATGCACAAACACCTGTATGCACAACTTGGGCCTTCAATTAATACTGCCTTTGTAATATGCTGCTTTGATGGAGACATTATCTCAGTTTTTTTCAGCAACTGAGATACTGGGGGGAAAAAAGAGTAGAAAATACCATTGCTCTGAATACAAGGACAGTTTTCTTAGCCAGATTGTAGTGGAACCAATCCTCAAACACAGATTGGCTCCTTAAACTGCACTTTTTGTAGGTTTGTGAAAGGCAAACATGACTACATATTCAGTGTGAAGCAAACAGAACAGAAATAGCAATAAAATTGATAACGTAAAGTGTGAGGCCAAAATAATAGATGTTTTAAGCAGCTCAACTTCTGAGTGAAAAAAAAAAAAAAACAAAACCACAACAGCTCCAGTGCATTTGTGCAAGCAACTTGCCCAAACTCCAGAGGCTGCTTAATCATGTCTGAGTGTCACAGAGGCAATGAGGGTTTGCTGCGATGAGGATGCAGCACCAGGCAACACGTAGGAGGGAACCAGAAAAAAAAAATATGAACAAAGGTGACCTGGAAGACATGAGAGCAGAGAGAAAAGGCAAGCAGAGAAACATTGGGCCCCTCTTCCACATGGATGAAGGGCCACTTCATAGAGTATTTCATAGATGCAGACAGACAAAATGAAGAAAACGGTGTGCTAGCCTGATTGCACACCCTTACTGCCAATCTCTCTGGGCATCAGGCTTATATATTTTGCAAAGAACATGCTTTGGCTCCTTTTTGTTTTCTACACTGTTTCCTGTTCACCCTCTCTACTGCTTTGGTTTGTGGAGCCAAAAACCTCTGATCAAGAACCAGATTAAGAGAATGCACATTAGAAAAGCATTCTTTATTCCTGCATTTGAACAAAGCTGACATTTCACATACATTCATAATACTGAACAGCTAAAAGGGTTTACAGGGTAGGTATGCTCCCCCCAGGCTATCTATTTCCGTAATGGATTCTTTACTGAATCTGTAAGCCAGGAGAGGATGGATTGTAGATATTTAAACAGCAAAACTAATTAACTAAACATAACTACTTCCTTTGAAGCTTTAGTAGATGGTAAAAATTTCCATTTATCTATTTTTATGTGTGAATTGGAAACATTTGTGAAACTCAGTATACTTCTGTCATGGAAATTAAGAATGGTATTTTCAAGCATAAATCATCAGAAATCCTGAACTGAAGTGAGGACACCTAGCTTCACCACCGTGCTCTGGCAGGTCCCTGGGATTAGATGGCAGATGAATCCTCATCTCTAATTTTCACTGGTTTCAGAGATGTGTTTTTTACTTCCTCAGAATGCTTCTCTGCATAAAGAGTACATTCACCAACTCTCCACCTGCATTTAAGGAGATCTCTAGATTTATCAGCAGGAGTAAACACCAATATTTACAAATATTTCAATATTGGACACATTTATTAGAGCATCTGCTAAGCTTGCTCACTCCAAAACTGAAAGATTCAAATTGCTGTGGCACACAAAAGCATACTTTCTGAGGTCCATGCTGCTCCTGCAGGAACATTACTGATGTAAAGAGGGCTTATACTTCTGCCGAAATAACTTAATGCAGACTAATGCCTTAATTCCTTTCCAGATTCAGCTTGCTTAATTTCAAGATAAATTTAAAAAAGGTTTTGAGTCTCACATTCTGCACCTCCTGCTGCCTTTGTTATTGCAAGAAAGATGCCAAATCCTCCCACCTCTCCTGTCCCTGTGCAAAACTGATAGGCTCTGAAGTGTTGCACTTTTGAATAGCTTTATCTTCTCCAAGGAGCTGAGAAAGGTGTAGCTGAGACCTGGGTTTGCCCTACCACTAAAACTGGGTGAGGAGTTACTGTAACTAATACAGAAAGTTCACAAGCCAATAAGGTCTTTGCCAAAGAGATGCTCCCTCTCCAGGAAAGAGCACAGACTGAATTTTCAGGGAGGGTGCAACTTCAGCAAAGCAAAGAAACAAACATTTGTATTGAAAATTGCTGCCTAGGCACCTGGTCTTGGTGCTAGCTTAAAGAGGAAAAAAAGAAAGAACAAATCTAAGTTGAGGGGAGGAGAGGGAGAAGGACAGGGACAGGGAGAGGAGAATCATCCTTATGGGTGCATCAAGCACAACTATACAGTCTGGTCCTCTACCTTTGTCCTGTGCCATGCTCTCCATCCCAGTGTCACCAGCACCACCCCACAGCATCTCTGAACAAAAGGGATGCTGGCAGCTCACACCAGCCACTGGGGACCAGGGAGAGGAGCAGAAGGCAAGGAGAGAGAGGAGGGGAAAACAAGGCGATTTTACTGTATCAAGTGTTAAAACCGACACTGCCACCATTCATTTGCTCTACACCCAAAGCTCCCTGGAGGTTTTCTGACTGCCTCCACCGTGTACTTTCTCGTGGGCACTCAGCCTAGCACTGTTTAGGAATATTTAACACGTAACCTGAAGCCCAGGAACTCATGTAGCCATGCTGATCTCCAGGCTTGCTGCATTCACTGTTGGTTGTGTCTTCACAGAAAACGTCTGAAAACAGCCAGTTCCATGCTGAGGCCATCTTCAAAAGGACTGATGCGGTTCAGTCCTCTCCCAGAGGGGAAGTTTTTGCGTGTATTTCTCAAAAAACATGATAAAATAGCACAGAAAGGGACACATGAGGTGTCACAGTCTATCAGCCCACACTGTGAGTTTGGAGAGATGCCACCTGGGCTACTGGCAGCAAAAAGTTTCCATGGCCTCTCCATTCTAGTGCTTTTTGGTCATGTTTATTAATTCAAATAACCCCTAAAAAAAAGGAGTTAGTCATTGTTTCAGACACAATGGTTCTTATTTCTTGTACTTTCCCAGAATTTGAAAGTTTCAGATAAACTGATATTATGCTAAAACATATCACTTGAGGGGAAAGAAATAACCACCAAACCAGAACAGTGTATTAGTATGTGAAGAAGGCTGCTGCCACCGAAAGCAATGGGTTCAGTGGCAGCTTACAAACCATGCTTTCCAGCTGCAGGCTAGAGTGTAATCGTGATTTCTCCAGCAGGTTTAAGAAGTGCCAGGCCAACTTCTCAGTCCTATCCATGAATCACTGTTTGCCACACCCTCTGCTGTGCTGAGGGCACTATATTGGGGGAGAAACTATAAGAGGGATTATATGAACCGGGACAAGTCTAAGGGATGCAGTCAGGTGCCATTCAGTAACTCTGACCATAAAGCAAGTGGGGCAAGAGCCAGCAAAGGGATCAGAAGAGATGCTCGGGTCTTTTTCACCCTGTTGATGAAACAACATGAGAACACACTGTTCATGTTCACCTGGGTAAACCAGCTCCCTGCCTGATTGCAAAACCACCAGTATTTATGTAAGGGACAGTTCAGGGCTGCATGGCCAGTGAAACAGCCCCAACTTACTGCTGGTTTAATTCTCTGAACCAGACATCTAGAAATTCAGATAAATGCCTGAGCCACACAAAAAAGAGTCAGGGACACACAGCTGGGGGTAGAAGGAGGTCAGCACCACAGCAGCAACCATTTAGAAAAATTTTAAGCGTAATGCAGCCATACCCCATGCATTATCTCACCCCAGATCAATACACTAAAGTCTAGATTGTTCAAAATTGCATTTCCACACTGCAGCACTCAATCTGCTGGAAGATCCAGAGCAAGGACCTGGAAAGCAGCCTCATGCTAAGAAATAAGTTGTAACTCCTGAACAAGAAAATGCAAAGCCATCCTGTGGGCATGAGGTAGTCAGTCTTGCAACCAAACTTAAGGGTCACTATCCCTTTGCACAGAGTGGTGAGTCAAGTTCCCAAGATCATTTCAGAGCTTTCAGAGTCTGCTAATCCCAATTTTTTCTGTTTTTTTTCCCCTTGTATCTTTGCAACATTTCACAATTTTCTAATTTAGCTAATGAAGATAAGCTTCTTATAGTTCTCGGGATGCTTTCTCAATTTTTTGTTTCAAATAAAATATTTTTTCCAAGAAAGGAAGTCATCAAGCATTCAAACACCTGATATTCTGAGTAGCATTGCCAGATTAATTAATATGTTGGAAGAGCATGTAATGGAGCAAAATACTGGTGGAGGTGCAAGGAACCAGCACGCTTAGGGTTGGAGTCACCGACACTCAGAAGAAAGAAGGCATAAACAACAGAAGTGATATGCAGCAAGTTTAAAAAAAACAAACTGGTTATTAATAGGACAGGGACTGAATACAGAAGGAAACAGTATGCTAAAAAAATTTCACATAAATAAACTAGATCATTTGGAAAGGTCGCAGAGCTCAGAAAGCAACTCAAACAGCTATGAGCTCTGTGAAATGGGTAGGACAGTCAACATAATTAAATGGCCTCAAGGCAGAGTAAATACAGTGTGGCTGGGTTTAGCACAGAACAAGTCATCTAGATCTGAGACTCATGCAAGCACTAAAAAAATCACAGGATTCCCTCACTTAAAGTGTGATCACCTGCACAGTATGGACCAAATTTAGCATGTCCAGGAACATAGTGAAATTGAAGCTTTTAAGACATGTCTATGCATGGCTAGTGAGAGCATGAAAATAAGGGATTAACTGTACATAAAGCCATTCATGAATAAAAAGCATTTATTGTTTAAGCAAGGCATATACAAGTAAAGCTGCTGCAGTTCAGTCTCCCTTCCTGTCTTAACCCAAAACAACACTTAAACATGCACAACTCCGGAGTCTCAGTTGAGTCTGTGCTTTGCTCCTGGGCACCACAAGAATCAGCTGTCCCTCTTCTCACCCATCGGAGGTAGTGAGAAGTGTCTTATTTTCTGGCTCTTGCTCCTCACTTCAAATGTAAGATCATTGCTTTTGCTATCAAATCAACCCAGCCTTTGTTCAGGACAGGTACTTTTAACTTCTGCAGAATTTCCCACTCCCACACACAATCCAGAAGACAGCCTGTATGAAAGATTTATATCAATCCTTTATGCAGCAACACAAGGTTATATAAAAGCTGGGATTTGCGGAATACAAAGCAGGTAAGAAGCAAACTTGAACTTGTAGGTGACACAATTAACACTGAAAATTCAAGACTGTCACACAGAAGTCTAGCACTTTTCAAAAAAAAAAAAAAAAAGTGTTTTTTTTTTCTCAACTGTGGCACAATTTGCAACACTAAGAGAGTTCCTGGCCCTGCTCCATCATGGAGTGTTTGAAGTTGGTTTCACCAGGGCCAGATTTTACCCATTGCATGTTGACAATAACAAGACAAGCCTCAGCACGATGGGTGCAGTTTCACAATGGCTTTACACAGATCTTAAACATGAGCTGTCCCCCAAAAGGGACCTCTAATGACTCAAGCTTCCCCTGACCTTGCTGCCACCCAGGCAGCCGACTTGGGGACTTGGAGCACCCCAACGTGCAGCAGGGCCACAGGGGAGCAGTTGTCAGAGCTCCGGTGGAGGAGCAGGAATGAGCTGCCAAGGCCAGGAGAAGGGCAGGAAAGTCCCGCTCAGCTCAGGCTGCAGTTTCACAACATGTTGGCTTCAGTGACAAAACCACCTTGCTGGGTTCCTCCTCCAGCCTCAGTGCTTCTCCTGCCTCGTGCTGGAGTGCACGGCTCCCTTCTGCCAGCACAACCACTTTTGAGTCTGCTCTGTAAACTCCATCACTAAAAAAATAAGCATTAAAGATGACATCTTTTCTGGAGCATAACTTTATCCCATGTAATTAAAAAAAAAAAAAAAAATCTGCTTCTGGCATGGTATTGCACACGGGTAAATCAGTGCAACCACAAAGAGGTGCACTGCAGCACAGGGATGGGGTTTTCTTACACAAGTTTCTTGCCAAGGCCAACATACAACACAATTACATGCTAATATTCTCAAACAGTATATATGCTTTTTTTATATTATTTGCACAAAGATATGTAGCACTTTCTGCTCTTTGGATTGTATCCTGCTCTGCACAAATTCTGTGTTTCCCTCAAAGTCCCAATTCTGGAGAATCATGTAACTGAGTGAGAACCGAGAAATAAAGAACTGTCCTCAGGTTGCAAAGAAAAATCTGGAAAAGCATTATAAGGAAGGGATCTATGTCACATAACTTTAATCACCTAAGAGGTGTAACTGGAAGCCAAACTACTATCCCTGTAATAAGTGAGGAGGGAGAGTGGCATCTCCCAAGGACCACTCAGCTTGTTTCTGCTGCCCGTCCTGAAAGCAGGGATGCTCAGTGTAGCCAAAATGCCTAACATAAGAGGAATCCTCTCTAAAGATCTGAACATCCGTGAGACAGGGGAAAACAAAGGCAAAATCACAAGCACCTTTCTCTGCACCTTACCTTTTAATTCTCAGAATTAGAAATTAAGATTTTGGGGATGGCAAAGGTCACTACACAGTCAGTAAAAAAAGCCCTGTATAAAGCCAGCAAAAAGGAAGCACTCAAAGACACAAGCAAGTACATTTTATAAATATAAAAAAAATAAAAAAGAGGAAAAGGGAGAATGATTTATCCTTTCAAGCAAAAGCCCAAACCAAACAGATAATGCTCCTTTAAGAGCAAAGACTGTGTCCCATACATTACCCCTCAAAACAAAGTCAAATGCCTTTTGATGAGAGCCTAGATTAAAATATCATTTCACGTGGCCTCTAGTTCTGCATCCTTGTTAAAACACATTCCTTGTTAGCATATCTCAAAATTACTCAAGAACATCAAAAATTTAGGAGGTAAAGGGCTCTTTTCTACACTCTCTTCAGTGCTAAAACAATGACATCCCCTCCATAGATTAAAAAAATATTAAGCCATTAATATGATAGTTCTTGATAGCAAATTAAAGTCTACCTAGAAGCCTGGGCTGCAGCCTGACTGCAGGACACTGCCAGGGACCCCAGAAGGTCTGAAACTATGGAGGAGACAGATTTCTCTGGTGGTTGTGGTACAGGGATGGTATCAGTGGGATTTTTCCCTCCTGCCCCACGGAATACAATAAACATCAGTGGGTGATGATAGCATCCCAGCCACAATCCAGTCTCACGCTGTGCTGGCTCAGTGCTCCTCTGCCCCAGAGGGAAGACCACACCAGGACCCTACATGCCAAGGCATCACAATCGTATTTCCCCTCTGTTGTTGCCTCTACAGCACGAACATCAAAAACCATGACCCAAAAGCAAACATGTCAGCTAACCAGGCCTGAAAACACGTTTCGCTTGGCTTTATGTGCTGAAGCCTAGCTCAGACCACAACCACAGAGAAGCAGAGAAGGATCAGTGTGTAACAAGTGAGCTAGAGGAACAAAGAATGGACTTTGGCTCCAGCACAAAGCTTCTTCAGCACTCCATTTCTGATCAGTGTTACTAGATGTTAATAATACTGCCTACTCTGTCAGCCAGCTGCTGGGCACACCTCTCACAGTCCATCACCACTGCTGCAAACGAGAACATTTGGAGGTGATGTACGCATCTCCTGTAGGCTCCAGCTTCATGGTTGCCCACATCCCAAGTCCAGCTCCATGTCATTAACTGAGGTATAAGTATCTGGAGAACAACTAGCAAACACAGAAATCAGACCATGCTCCATACATAGCATGTAGCATGTTAGAAAGCATTGGCCCTGGTGATGGAAACACTCCGCACTTTGCTACAGATAGGTTCAGCCCAATTAACCTCAGCAGTTTACAACAGGCCAGGCTGAGAGGCAAGGAGAGGCAGCAGGGATCCCAGCTGATGCAGCAGCTGAGTAGTGCCCTGGATAGCAATGGCTTTTAAGTTGTCTCCTCCTCTGATGGGTAATTGAGATAAAGCCAATGGAGCTGTATGAACAACACTGGCAAAGCCCAAAACTACAGTCCCTGACATACCACCTTTCTGCAGCTGAAGGTAAGAGGTGCTGCAAATTACACCATGCTCAGAAAAAACTGTGAATAGCTCTTGGACCCTGGGAAGTGACTTCAGTTGAACAGTTTACTTAGGACTAGTAAAAATACCAAGCACTCGAATAGTATCAGTGTAAGGCATCATACAAATGAAAAGGGCAGAATTAGACTCTTTACATCAACTCCAGGTCTCCTCCTAAATTTCATGAGGGCACACCTTCTGAAGTAACAAAGGCAGAGGTTATTACTGGCTTTTGTCATTGCTAACCTGTTCTCACAAGAGGTATTCCCACTACACACTTGAAGACTTAAGCTGACAAAAAAAGAAACAACCAGCAGCAGCTTCGCTGGGCACCACTGCACCTCTGCACCACTCAGTGCTTCAGGGCAGCAAAGCAGCTCTGAGCCTCTAACCGGAGGAGAAAACCTCCGCAGAGCAACTTGGGCAGTCTTGTGACACAGCTGAAGTACCTCACGGCCGATGTTAAACTTTGGCTTATAAAGATTTGAACTGTTTTAACTGCCTGCTTGACAGTTCACTCTGCAGCAGCGTTTTAACAGGGAGGTGCTTGTCTCTCTCCTGCTGACGGACAAGCCTCAAACAGCCAGTCATGATGGGTCAGAACCCGTTTTGCCCATTCCCTCGGAAAGAAGAGGGACGTTTGTGCTGGGGAGACAAAGGCCAATCTGTTCAGAGCTGGCCACAGTCCTCCTGCCTGGCTCCCATCACTGGCCTGACACAGGCTGCTGTCAAAAGGGGGAAGGGTAAAAATGCAAGTACTGTCCATTTCCCCAAAGACTGTTCCTAGCAAATGTCATTATTTCAAAATCTTGCTTTGAGAATACTTGTGTAAAGTGCTCATGAAAATCTCAACTGTGTAAATTGGAGTTTAATTTGTATATTCAACATTGCCGCTCTTTAAAAAGAAGTTAAACGTGGCCACATTTTTTCCAGCGGAAAAAGCTATGATCTGCAAAACAGTTCTTCTCTTCTTGGAAATTGCTACCATTTGCTTATTTGTTTTGGTGCGGCATAGGTTGGGAAGGAGGAATGATAATAAAAACATGAACACTTTTTCTCCTCACCTTGAACAGTGACAGGCTCAACAGCAAGCAGCTTTATATAGTACAGTCAGCACTCACACGCCCACAAAAGAGGAAAAACAAAATCATGGGTCTTTGGCTTGCATAGCCTTACCCAAACTAGGCTTCACTGAAATCAATTAAGACATGTTATGTATGCAAAGGTCATCCTCATCTATGTAGTTACAGGATCAGAGCAGAGAGAGAGTAGCCTATACACACTAAACTTCAGCCTGTACAACACTGCAGAGCCGGATAGAGCATTCCACCTGACCTTGCTGCCTGCCCACCCTGCTTCAGTCTGCAAAGCGGAGTATTTTCATCTGTTTTCATATACTGTTATTTTCATATATTGTTATTATACAATATTTAAAGGCTGAAGAGACAGCGTGACCTACTTTTGCTCTGCGAGCACTTTGGGAAGTACCTGTGCGTAGGAACCGTGGATCCAGCCATGTTGGATCCTCTAGCGTGAGGCAGCTGTGAGGAAGGTTGGTCTGAGGGAGGCTGCCAGTGCCCCTCACGGCTCCGTCCCCTCCACCACCTCCTCTGCTAAACAGGGACATGGTAGGAGGTGCTCCTGAGACACAAGCAAACCTCCCCCCAGATCAAGCTGAGACTAACACACCTTCTTTTCTCCATCTCCTTGGCCACTGTGGCTCATACACAGTGTCCCTTCAGCAGGACTATTCAGAGAGCTCAGGCTGCGCCACGGGGGTCCTGCAGCCAGAACTGAACCCCAGAGGAGCCGATGCCAGGGGCACTGCAGCTGAAGTGCCTATTGAATCAGACTCACATTATTTTTATTCCTAGCATTTATCAAGGAAATAATGTTCAAAAAGCATGGTGTTATTATTACAGAGCTGTGTCTCGCTTGCCTTTTCTGAATCGGTTATTATACTTTAACTGGGTACTCTTCATGTAATACACTGTAAGTGCTTTCTTTGCAACACTCTTCTAAAGCTATGATTACAGGTTTAAAATTAGGGGTTAGTTTCAACTCACTATTTTTTCTAATGATGCCTATATTCAAAAGAAAAAAACTACAAGGTAATTGGGTTGCATTCCAGGCCTGAAAACCTCTGGGCTCCTGAGCTAACCCAAATTCTCCCAGACCTCAGACACTAAATACAGGCGGTTTATGTACCCTCTTGTGATGATACCAATTCTGTCACTTTTCAATCACTCTTAAACTTCAGTTGCAACTTTGCAGAGATAAAGAAAACCATCAGGTTTGGCTGTTAGCCAGGTGGCCATCAGCAGTTGATGGAGCCTGCCCCGATACAGCGTTCATCCCCAGCAGGGATCTGCCAGCATTCAGATACAAAAAGCAGCCAGGGATAAAGTCAGCAAGCTAACATTTTGATTGTGCAATTACTTGTTCAGCTACAACTGCAGGTTTTCCTGCATAATCAGGCTGACAAACATCAAACTTCTTCTGATGTTGCTTCGCATCCTAAATGATGCGGGCAGAGGGCAGAAAGGAGGCAAATGATATCCAGACAAATCAAGGCGGGGAGAAGAGCATTACACTGTCGGGGCAGGGGCAAGACATGCAGAGGCTTTGGTCTTGCTGTACTCTGCAAACCCAGAATATCTCTGTTGACTGTCACAGTCTGGCACTATACACTGCAGTGGCACCAAGGAAGCAGCAAACTCTAATTTCTCCTGGAGAACCATCCCTGCATTGACAGTGCTACAGAGAAGGCACTTAGAAACCTCTTGTTCAAAAGGAAAGAGGTCAAATTTCTGCTGGGTGCAACTTTTTGGACAAAACGTAACTCCACTAACCAGCCTTCACCTGAAACGACATTTTTGTTGTCTCCAAAAACAATGACTGCTTCCTGCTCCAGTTAAACATTATTTTTATTGTGTTGCTGCTGTTGCAGAGGTCAGAGTTAAGCTCTGAACAAGAAAGAAAACCAGAAACATCCTTTGGAAATCTGTTGATACAGTATCTGTCACCCCGGAATTTAAGAGAAACCATGGAGGTCTGCAGAAGTAACATTTTGATGCTTTTCTAGTTTGAGACAAAGACCCAGAGCTTAGGCACAGATCCAACTGTGCCAAATTACTCAACCTTCATGATTAGCACTGAACAGTAGATTAAGAAATAACAATTGTTTAAGCAATTATTACTGCACAAAATGACTGAACTCAGAGACTGAACTGCTGCCGCATCTATTTTACAATGCTTTTGCTCATCAGTCTTTGGGGGAGAAGGAAGGGAGGAGGGACAAGCTGAAAGGGTTGTGGAGAGGGAGTATGGAGTCAGGTTTGCTAAGCACAGTAAAGCAGCATGTTAACATACAGCCTCAGCTGAAAATTTTGTGAGCAGGTCTTTTCAGCCATGCAGGAAGCCAGCGAAGTGAGTCACCCAGTAAGGACCAAAGATCGGTCCATATTATTTTAAAGGAGAATTAATGCAGTAGCTATCAGAGACAGGATAAAACTGCATCATCTTTTTTCCCCATCAGTGATTTATGTCAATATTGCTTGCTAAACAATATCCTAATCCCACTGAAAACAATGGGAAAATTCATGCCAACTTGAAGCAGAGGTAGTTTTCACCCTCCCACCTTCTGCTCCACATTCACTCCCTCTTCTTATCACTCTCTAGCAGACAGCAGGTTATTCCCACCAGCCTGGCCATCACCCGCTCACCACTGGAGGCTCAGCCACAGATAGCTGAAGCAGACCCTGAGAACACAGACCCTGAGAAAAAACAAAATTGCAGGTGCAGCCTCCTGTGAAGCATTCCCGCAAATGAATCAACCCAGAGACTCCTTCAGTGTCGGTATAATCAAGACTCTATTTATTTCCATTTTCATAGAACAATTAACTTAATTTACATAGTTACTGACAACAAACAAATTCTGTCTTGGATATGAGCAAATGCATGTACAACACACATGCAAGCTCACGGCGTACGCTGTATGTGTGTACCCGCTTGTACCTTGTGCCCATGTAATATTGCTGATACACATTTATAGCTAGGTCAGCTCTGGAATTAAACAGCCACATTTAAACCAACATCACCCAATGCAATAGTGAACAAAAAGAAAGCAAAGGGAAAATAAAGAAACAAAATAATACATCACATATTCCCCCATAGAAATAATTTCCCATCCTTTATAGTTTCATGAACACTTCTTGATTCCTTCATATACATACAATTCTACACAAAGTCTTTAACACAGCAAAAGCTAAAAAGGTAGAGGGCCTATTTAATTTACAGCTGCATTGAGGAGATATTAAAATCACACCTAGAAGAGATATTTTAGGCAAGGTTTAGAGCCTTGAGAAGTTTGTTCCTCATTTCCCTCTGTATTCAAGGCTTCTACTGTGAGTTTCACAGAAACAAGGAAGCATACCCCCAGAACTAGGACTAACTGAAAAGATCAAACGTAAACGTCTTACAGGAATTCATGTAATATATCACTTGTGACTTCTCCACTGGAAGCGTATCTGTCTTGGCTCATACCAAATATATATCCTTATCCACTTTGTACAATGTGTGTATTGATAGAAAAGTAACAGAACAAAGTGTTTAAGGAGAACAGCATGTCTAAAGTTTCCAAAGAACAGAATAAACACCTGCATTTACAGAAAAGAACTACATATTTTAACAAAATGGGAAGAAAACTACTGCATTGAGTTGGTCAAAACTTTTTGGCCATGAAAGTTTCCTGGTGATAAATGTGACATGATTGCAAAGATTTTCCACAAGGAGAAGGTACATTGGGTAATTTTCTGTTATTCCACATAAAAAGTCCTATTTAGAAAAGTTCTCAAATGCAAGTTCAAATCAGCCTTTTGAAAGCAAATTGCTTTCTTTTTAAATATAAAATGACATTTCAAATTAAAACATCATAAAGATTCCCACAGAAACTTCTGTATTTTCAAGTCAACCCTTTCTCTCCTCCCTCAAAAACCAAAAGGTATTTGTTCCTCAATATTTTATTAAGAGAGTGAACCTTGAAACGTTTCTAAGGTCTTAATACTATTTATGAACACAGACAGAAAGCTCTGGCAGTACTTGAATGAAAACTCAAGCATTAAATACTAACATTTCAAGTTATGCCTAGCAGAAAAGTTCAATATATATATAAAACAAGATCAACACAGAATAGCAGTCCTTACACAAGCAAAGCCCAGAATCAATTAAGTTTATTTTTATTGGATGAAATTTATAATATGCCCAGACTCACTATTTATTTCCTCAAGGCTTCACAGACAAAGTGCTGCTCTTTTGATAGTCTATCCCACATGTTTATTAAAATAGATATAACGCAGTGAAAGGAAAACATAAAACTGACAGAGGATCATTTTTAGTTTTAGGGATATTTTATATGCCATCTCTTAGAACTTCAACTTATGGCTTTCCTTAATGGAGCCTTTCAGGGTTGATTTTAACGTGTTAAGTGAAAATTCCACTAGTTTGTTACTGCAATGTTTTCTTTATGACCTGCCCTCATACATCACTTAAAGTCTGGCTTATTTATACAGACAGCCATTCACTGAATGGACTGGGAACTTCTCAAAACTAGTTGCTTTCACTTGCACTCTTTTGAATTAAAACGCTGTTTTCTTTTATTGCCTTTTTGGCCTGGACACTTCTCCTGTGTTCCACAAACATGAAGAAGACTGAAGTTACTATGAGGTTTTTTTACCTTTTTTAAGGCAGAAATACAGATTTCCTCCCCAGGGCTAGATGAGAACCATGCCTACAAACATTCCGGCATCAGCCTGCAACCCAACCTGCAAAGAAGAGAGCAGCAAAAGCCATGAGAGCAAGAGTGGCTTCAAGTAGATTAGCTGGGGCATCTGTAGCACCCTGAGGTTTGTTGGCAGGTTTAAGTGTTGCTTGTGTCTCTCCCCACCAGTGTGCTCAGGACTTCCTCAGCTGTTTGAAGAATTTGAGCTATGTTAACCCTTTGACCAGCCATTTACCTGAGCTTCTAAAATCTAGATGTGTTTAATTTAGGCAAAGCACAGTAATAACACCTGGAGCTCTTCACAAAGAGTCTGCTGTCATCATCCAAGTCATTCCAGCTTGAAGACTGCTCCCCTTCTCTTGCAGTAAGCACATCTTCCTGACTTTATTTGACAGAGCTCACAACCAGCCACATCCCCTGCTCTGGAAGAGGCTTCCCAGGGGTGCGATACCAAAAGCCTCTCTGCAGCGTTGAGCCAGGACTGCCCACCACACTGCCCTTGTAGCAGAGAGACATGATGGGTTTCATAGGCATCAGCTCAGCCTCTCCAAACCTGGCAAAGCCCCAGCAGCCTAAAGCTGGCACAACCATGTTGGCCTCAAGCACAGTTGAAGGTCAAGCCCCGAACAAGGAATGCCTGTTGATGGGGCTGTTCATTACAGAAGTATGTAAACAAATACATCTTACGGTGTGTGTCTCTGTGCCTAGGTACATATTTATATGGTAGGTAATCCTACAGGAATCCTGCTGGTTCTCTGGAGACACCCCTCCATCCCAGCCACACATCACTGATAGAGGAGGCTGTGTACCAGCAGAGTCTGCCACTGCATGACACAGGACAAATAAGTCAAATGGGGCAGACACTTACCAAGAATAATGTGTTCTTTGGGAAAAAATGGTCATTTGGAAACCTTTTTTTCTCTCCACAGCATCCCCAACAAAAACAACAACAAAACAAACAAACAAAAATTCCACAAAACCAAAAAACCCAAAACCAAACAAAAAAAAAGCCACAAAGAATTCAAGCAACAAGTACTGAAGGCAAATCCTGCTCACCTCATTCCTGGAAAATACTCCTGAACATCAATAATTAAATCCCTCCTTTGGCTTCACATCAGCAAGAGAAGGATCCCACTGGCTCCCAGCTGGCAAGAGTAAGACCAACAGGAAGCTGCCTGCTACGAGGGAAATCACGTCTGCCACTGCTGTCCTGACAGCCCCGCTACCAGCTCTGTCCTTCCAGGCTGTTTTGCAGTGACTAAAGCTCTGACTCCAGGATAAATAGATAAACTCCCCCTGCCTAAGTTGAAACTATTAGCTTAAAGCAGCCTGATAAGCTACACACTGGATAACACTAAACCTCTCCAACATCTGCACCTTCACACAGCTGCCTCTTGCTCCCCTTGCAGAATCAGAGTCAATAGCAGTTAAACCACATGTGTTAGTATAGTAAATCATCCTAGAAACAGTTATTATTGAAGTAACTCAGGCAAGAGTGGAGATATGTTATTTCCATGGTATAGCTTTCAATACTCTCTTCTAACTACTTGATTATGTTAAAAGCCAAAATAGGTATTGCACCAACAGAATATGCCTATGGCAAATGGAACATAAGCTTAACTAATGGCCCTATTTCCCTGAAAGGGCACATGAGGCTGATAAATAGTCCCATGAGGTCACATTATCTGTTAGAGCAAATCAGTTAAGTTGTGCCTCCTTTGCCAGAAGAGAATTTATATTCTGATACTTTTTTCAAAAAAAAAAAAAAAATTAATTTTATTTTTATATTATATGTGTCTCTAACTTTCAGATACTGGGAAAAAGGATTCTGTTTCTCAGATACTTACACCATACCAGGAATTTACCATTTTTTAGTTCGCCATTAAAGTGAATAGAAGCTATTCACACCGATGCACACACACACGAGTTACTCACCCGTGTGCTGCCTGAAGCAGGCTCACTGCTCGAATATATGTCATCTTTAGAGGGAAACATCCCTGAGCAGTGCAGAATAAACATAGCCACAGCCTTCGTTTCGATGACTTTTAGAGCTGTGCCAACAAGCACTACTTCCAAGAGTTCAGCAAAAAGCTTCACAACATTTTTAGAAGGAGTGTGCTGTATGTTAATCATCTCTAATCAGAGACAGTTTCTCCACATCTACTGTTCTGGCTCATTTCCTTACAATTAAGAACTTCATTTTACCCAACTGCTCCAATACAGATGTGCTGCTTTGGCAGTGACCTACTCTGTCATGCCCTAAGTATATGCACAGTGAAAGCTGTAACCAGTTCAGTAGTTCAAGTTCTAGACAGACAAAATTAAAGCCAGACCATAACAGAAGTGTACAGTAGCCGCAGTCGGAAATTCAAGTCTGCCAAAGAGTTATGCAGAAATTATGTCCTTAATTTAATTTATGTGAAGGAACAAACTTAACCCAAAAGCAAGGCAGTATCTAGTGGTGAAGCAATCCGCAGGACTACTAACAGTTGATCAAACCTTTCATAAGCAAGTTTTTTAACTTACGTTCTGGAGAAAAGTACGTTTTGATAGCTAAGTAGACGATGGACAAACCAGTTTCATCTTTTCCCCGATTATCCTGCAAGCAGAGTTACGTAAAAAACTTTTATGTCCTAGTTCACTACTCAGTGTTGCTGGACTCTGAGATATTGCAAGATGCTGGATGCATAATTTCAATGAATCCTCTCTCTTGCAGAACTGCAAGACACAGAAGGCAGGGCCAACAGCCACCTTTTAAAGCACGGAGACCAAGCCTCGTAGAGCAGCCTTCTTGGTCCTGCAGAGTATCAGCTGACAGACGTTTATTAAAGAGCATGAAGGAGGCTCATAACACACCTTCCAACACGTAGCATGAGTGACAAGTAGCACTCCACACTTTCTACATACTTTGTAGTTTCTCACAAACTTCTCTAGCCCAAAACAGCCATGCCTCACCTCGAACGTCTTCTAACCCCTCCTTGCAGTGACGCTCCTCAAGGCATGTACCAAATGCTGCCACTCCCCCAATATTCCTTCCCATCTCTACAATAAGCTTTCTGCCCCTGCCAAAACAGACTATTTATTCCTACTACTCGGAGTACTAGCTCTTTTCCAATCCCCCACAACAGTATGATGCTGTCCCTGATTGCTCCAAGTACAGATGTCCTGGCAAAGCACAGACACAGTTTATGCTGACAGCAGTATTTTCCTCTGCTCAACATAGTTTACGTTTTGGAGAGGTGACATAGCTAAGCCAAGTAAAGCTCACTTCACACCAGCTACAGCCACTGTAGTGAGACCAACGGAGAGTCAGAAGGGGGTAAGAGGGTAAGAGAGATGAATCTCACTTACCTCTACCCACCACATCAAGGCCAGATATATCATACAGGCTACTCACAAGCCTATATGATACATAGTTAAAAGACTTTTTGCATGTTCTAGAAACACTGCTACCATCCCTTCTTCACCAAATATTTTTCTGAGATGCTTAAAGAATTTTTTCAGGCTTGGAAAGCCAGAGTCTCCTGTGCAGTACTGGGACAGCTTTGTTCCCATCACATTTTGTTCACTTACGTATGCTATTGCTCTCTTGAACTACTGTTTCCTCCAACTTCCCTTCTAACCAATTCTAACAAGTAGCCATGGCAACATAATCTTGCAGAATAAAGTACAAAATAATCCTATGATCAGAAATCTAAATTAGAAAAGTGTAATGGAAATAATGTGTTCTTAAAGCCTGGAAGTAAGTGACCACTGGAACAGATTACAAATAAATACGGTAAACTCTCCAACACATACAAACTCTGAATGCACACAAATTGATGCTATACTTAAAGCCAAATTTACAGATAAATTACTACCAGGAGGAGTTCCACACCATGTGTTCTGGAAACAGTGAGATTAAGAAAGTAAAAAAAATTAAAAATCGTTCCCAACCTATACCTGAAACCATCAACCTATTGGGATCAGCACCTCTATTGGGCTGCCGCAAATCCAAACTCCAGTTTGAATTACAGAGGCTTCTCACCAACTCCCTCGGGACAGACCTGCAGCAAGCATTTCTGACCCAAACCCAGTGGGCGGCAGGGATGTGGAGAGGCCAGTGTTACTGGCAATCACCTGTGTGAAAACGCCTTCCTGGGAGGGTGGGACTGGCCTTCAGTGAAAAGGCACCTGCCATGGCAAAATTAAGATACAAACACTGTTCCATTTACTACAGCAAAAGCCTTCAGCATTCAATTTTACTCTGTCTAATGGTTTAAAGAGTCTTCAAAGACATATATCAAGTTTTCAATTTAATTTTCCACAAAGGAATTACTGCTGGGATTTTCAAAAATGCTTTTTTTTTTTCTAATGATACTTAACATGTAGACTCTATATGTGCAATTGAATCCCAGATCCCTAGACATAGCTAATCTCCTAAACACCCTTAAAGTGCTGGTACTAAGTCCTAAGGAGGAATGATTTCCAAGGCAGGGCAGAGGGGAGGTTGAGGGGGAACCCTGCACTTGGTCCAAATAAATCCAGGAATGTGTTGCCCACAAATGCCTTATTTTCTTTACAGTAACTGAGAAAGAGGACTTGTACCAGATTTGCTGCAAAGAGGATGTACTGATTCTTATCTGTGAAAGGTGATACAGACTGTCTGGACTGCTAAATTAGCCTGTAATCTAATCTAATCAATGAAAGACACATCAAGTGTTCCCACTCAAGCTTCCCCATCCGTTGCAGGCAGCTGAAAGAATAAAAACTGAGATTCTTGGGGACTGCTTAGATCCAGTATTCCTGAGAATAAGATTACCTGCTCCTTTCCCTTTCAATTTCACTTTCAAACTGATGTGTGGCAAGGGCAGCTACACAGGCCATGAAATGTGGTATAGCCCAAAGCATTTCCCTAACTGCATATTTGCAAAAAATGAAAAAGAAAAAATGCAAACAAAAATTTAATAAAAAAAAAAAGTAGAGTGTTTTCTCCATAGGTTTACTGGAAGTGTAAGGAATAACTATGCATGCAATTGTAAATCACTGAGATTTACAGCCCTGACTGCAGTAAGTAGTTACATCACGTAGGCACTTATTAAGTGCCCTGTGCCTCGGTTTTTTCCCTACACTTGCAAGAGACACACTTTCTTGGATAAATATCGTATTTTGTTAGCCCCCAGAAATCTCCTGTTGTCACTAGTTTACTGAAAGAAACAGGAAAACAGATAGGAAAGAGAAAAATACAGCCAACAAGCAGCCCATGCCTATTTTGTACTATTTCAACATGTAATTCAAACAGGCAGAATTGTTTTGCTTCACCCAAAGAAAATTTAAAAAGGGTAGGAAGGGGAGAATTCTTACAATTCTTACAGAAGTATTGCTTGGAAAATAATACATGTTACTACAGTACAGATTGCACCACGCTTACTCTTACATTGCTTTAAAGCTGTGGATTACTCCCAAGAGGGCTACAGAAAATGACTATCACCTATTGTCCATATGCTAAAATTCACTATGCAGGGGGCTGCCTCTCTGTGGGAAATTTCTGCAAACCCAGAGAGGCTGCAAGAGACACTTCTCAAGGGAGCTGTAAGCCCTACCTTGCAATTGTGTTAGCTAAACCGAGAATCACTCAAAACCAGTAAGAAACCAGCATCACTAAGAAGATGCTCCACCCACTGCGTACCTGCCACCATCACCATCAGAAGCTCATCCACACACATTTAACAACTTAGTAAGTGATGCGATCTAAAAAAATACCCTGCAGTCAGCTAGCAAAGACCACACTATTGTGTTTTTCCTTCACATCCAAATACAGCATCGTGCAGAGGGGTCCTGTCTGACATGAGCACAGGCTGCTTCAATTTTTCATTTTTTCACCGAACACACTGAGAATGTAAGTGAAGTACAACCGGCTTGGTTACAGAGCATGCCAAGGGACTGCTCTCATCTAGGATGCTTTGATAAAAACAAACACCTTTTGTGTCTTGAAAGTCACTTGAATGTAATGTGCTTCACACAGCACAAGAGGGGCTGCTTGATTTTCCAAAGTGCTTATTTAAGAAGACCCAGTTTAACAGAACTGCAGGGAAATTATATGTACAAACAATAGCTGTCATGAGAATTTTAGCTGCCTTCCACACCTGCAAATATGCACTGTACAAGGAGGCTGTCTCATCTCTCATGTAGGGAAATTTTTTGCACTCCTGAATGCTGGTGAGAAGCTCTGTCCTTATGTACTGAACACCCGAGAAGCCGTCCAGGGCCGACAAGCCCAACGCTAGTGTTTCCCCTGGCCCTGCTCACCAGATGCTTTGCTTCCCTGCACCCATGCCAAAGCGGTGATGGAAGGCTCACAGGAAATTAAGCCCTGCAGGCAGAAGAGGTCCATCCCTGTAGATGAGAGCACATGATTTCTTAGGGCTCAAGTCCTTCCTCACCATCACCTCCTTCTCCTCTTGAACCTTCTGCCTTACAGCTCCTTCTATAGCAGTGTCACCTGTTGCCTTATTTCCCTCCCATTTATCAAATCCTACCTGCTTTCAAGGCACCCTGACCAACCCCACAGATCAGACCTGCACAAAGGAGCTGATTTATACAACTTTAGCTTAGTAACTGGACTGTGACACACCATGTCCTTCAGGGTGGAAAATGAGAGAACAGAACAACTTAGGATACCTATTAAACTTGTTGGAGTAGGACCTCTCCCCCTGGGCTTTACAGCTCTGCCACCCCACACCAGCACAGCTACTGCAGCTATGCCAGCCCTAACCCTCCACCAAATAATTTCCGTTTCTACCACTGCAGAGACGATGATCAATGCAGCAAAAGGGGCAAGTGTTAAAATGAAGCGTTGTCCCATCCCTTCCCCTCTTCACAGACCTTCCTCCTCCTACCACTCACCCCAGTGCCAGCCCTGCTGCTGGCACATGGTGCAGAGGGCTGGGGAGGGATTTTCCACTCCCTTCCTCCCTGGGCAGGAATGCAGGAGAGTCTACAGCTTAGTGCTGAGTTTGTAAATGCCTCATCTCACTGAGCAAGCAATTTTAGGAAGGACACTATATAACAGACAGGCTCCAGCACTCTGATGTTGGGTGTATTGAGCCATACTGACCACATCTTACTGCTGATAACCTCTAGGAAATACTCAACTGTAAGACCCTTTCCAGGAACACACAACGCACTGGGCAATACCCAGAGCCCTGCTGCACCATGAAATATGCCCCTCGTGCTTCGCACCTTGCCATACGCCTCTGCATATTTGGCTTTCCTGGTCTGGAAGTCACAAGCAAGTCTCAAATCTCCCTGAAAATGTAAATGTTACATTTTGACTCTGGAAACACATGCTGGCATTGCTCTGTTAATTAGAGAAAGAACCTAGAGTGGAGCTGCTGTGCAGGGGTCTTGCCCTGCCCGAGCACAGGCTGCTTTTTGCAATACATAACTCTCCAAGAAGTCAGGAAATGGCAAATTCCTATTGTCTGGAAGGAAAGGAAGATCACGGCTCTCCCTCCTATACTTTAAAGGGGAAAAGAAAAACTTTTGGATTTTCCTTCCTTTAGTAATAAAAAAACTGTTTTAGACTGTGCTACCGAAGAAGGAGCTTCAAAGTGGGAAATTGAATAGCAGGGAATTGTTTTAAACTGCCTGTTTACACAAGGCATTCACGCAGAGAGGTTCCCCGCTGAAGGAGTATAGTGCCTCCTGGGGCAATGCTGCGGCCAACTCTCATTTGGGTTACTCTGCTGAAATAGCAAGAGAAAGGCAGGCCAAAATACTGAGTTCAGTGTCAGAATATTTCAATTCTACATAGGGATGACTACTGAAATATGCTCTTCAATCGCAGAAACGACCACTGAGGCACATCAGCCTTCACAGAGCAAAGAAATGCAAGAAAATAGCTGCGATGAAGAAAGAAGAGAGAAGGAGGATGCTGAGTCCACATTGAAACGGCTTAATCTTTGGTCCTACTGGAAAGAAAACTGAGGGTTTTAAGACTCGTACAGCAGCATCGTGTTCAGGTGCTGTTACTGCAGGCACTACACGGCGGGAGGGAGGCTGTTGCAAGGACTATATACATTACTCATTAGATCACACCAAAGGTCAGCCATTGCCCGGCCTGCACCCCAGGAAGCCCTTAAACTGTGTAAACAAACCAGTGACAGAATTTAGATGCCATAGCCTCAGTTCAGACCTCTGAGAGGAGTTCAGATTAAGACTTCACAGGTATCTTCGTAAGCAGTTTGGCTGCAGCGAGGGAGCACAAGATGCACTTCGGTCCTGCGAGCAGCACGGGGCGTGCCTGGAGGGGAGACACAGTTGCCCTCAGCTTCTTCAATCCTCACGGGGCACTAACTCTTTTGCAGTTTTCACTGTCATGTGGACAACACCAAATACCATACACTACTGCGGATGACATTTTCTCACCTTCCCTCCCCTTCAAACTTCCTCCATAACCTTATGCCACCGTCGGTTGTTCATGGCTGATCTCAGCTGCACCTCCTAAGCGGCAGCAGCACCTCCTTCGCTCCTCAGAATAAGCATCAAAAAGCCACACATGAAAAACTGTGAGGTACCAAAAGGGCTACAGGCACAGTGAGGTGAAAGCGCCTGTGGCTCGGAGGAAGGTGATGGCACAGGGGAAGGTGGCACAGCAGCATGCCTCAAATGCCACTGACCGCCGGTTAAATGAACTTCTCAGCAAATATGTAATCACTTTATCAAACACGTGCCAAGGGCATTTCTGAAGCTGTTCATTCTCTCAGGTGGAGCAAGTAAATTAGTCCTTGTGAGCCGACAAGGATTAAACGCCTGTGAATGCCTCTCTCCTCACGAACTCGCTGTCCGGGGGAACCTGGCTCTTCCCTGCTGCTCACGCCCCCCCCAACATCCGACCCGTTCCGGGGGGACACCCTCCCTCCACGCCTCCTCCGCGCACACCAACGTCTGCTTCTTACTCCGGGCTCAGTTTCTAAGGCTACTTCTTACGAAACTGTGTCAGTCACCCTTGAGAAACGAAATTAAAGCTTCGCAGGGGATGGTTAATGTGTCAGTGAGGGACCACCAGCTTCATTCAAGTCTCTTTTCCCCCTCTTCCCTCGGTGGGAGTGGGGTGGTGGAAGGGGGCAAGGAAGAATTGGACAGCGGGAGGCTTCGGGCATTTCGAGCTGGCTCGGGAAGTCCCCGAAGCCCTTCGCTCACGGCCCGAGGAGGCTCCTTTCCTCCTTTAACCCCTCCTCTCCCGGCACCCAACTCCCACGCCGTTTCTTGGGCTGAAAGCCACGAAAATGTCCAGGCGGCGGATCCTGAAGATGCCTCGCCCCGGCGGGGGGTCGGCCAGGCTCCCACCGTGAGCCCTCCGCCTGGAGCCGACCCTCCGCCGAGACGAGACGGGGCTGCGGGGCTCCGGCGGCCGCTCGGACGGGGCTGCGGGGCTCCGGCGGCTGGCAGCACGACGGCAAGTTCAAGCCCAGCTCCCCGGCAGCCCGCTCGCCCCTCCCCGAGGGGCTACCTCCTCAGCGCATGCCGTCGGGAGTCTCGCCGCGGCTCGGGGTGGGGGGGAATAAACTCTCCCCGCTGGAAAGACGCCCGGAGGAACGGTGCGGAGAAGCACGGGGGCACCTCTTCACCCCCCCTCGGCTCGGCTCCGCCGCCACTCTGGCAGCCGAGCCGACCTGCCCCACAGCCTCCCGGCCCGGGGCGCGCTGGCGGCCGGGCCGTGCCCTCCCCAGTGCCCCGGCCCCTACCTTCCAGCAGCACCTCCTTGCCGGCCCGCTTGAGCGCCTGCACCGCCTCGTCGTGGGTGGCATCCCGCAGGTCGGTGCCGTTGACGGCCAGAATGGCATCGCCCACGTAGAGGGCCTGGGTCTGGTCGGCCGCCAGCCCCTTGAAGATCTTGCTGATGAGGATGGGCATCTTGTTCTCCTTGCCCCCCTTGATGCTGATGCCCAGCCCGCCCAGCTCCTGCTTCAGCACCTTCACGCACCGCTTCTTGTTGGAGACGGCCTCGGGCACCTGCTCGGGGGGGTCGGTGAAGGCGGTGCGCACCGCCGCCGCCCCCCCGCCGCCCTCGGCCCCGCGGCACGCCGCCCCATCGCCGCCCAGGCCGTTGTGGGCCGCGCCGTCGGGGCGCTCCTCGCCGCTCAGCACCAGCGCCTCGCCGCCCAAGTTGGCCAGCACTTTGTGCCAGCGCTCCCGCACCAAAACTTCCAGCCAGCCGCTGCGCTGCGCCCGGCCGCCCCCGCCGCCGCCCGCCGCCGCTACCGCCATCTTAGGCGCATGCTGGAACCGCCGAGTGACGGCACCCCCGGCACGGCGCGGCGCGGCGCGGAGGCACCGGACTTCAGCCGGGGGGCGGCGAGCTCCCGGCGCGGCGGGGTGGGGCGAGGAGCCGCGGCCGCCCCCCCGGGGCCGCGACGGGGCGGGCGCACCTGGGGGCACCGCCCGCTGCTGCCGCGCGTGTGTGTGCGCGCGTGTGTGTGTGTGCAAGTGTACGTGTGTGCGCGTGTGTGCGAGTGTACGTGTGTGTGCGCGTGTATGTACGTGTGTGCGCGCGTGTGTGCGCGCGTGTGTGTGCGCAAGTGTACGTGTGTGCGCGTGTGTGCGAGTGTACGTGTGTGCGCGCGCGTGTGTGTGCGCGTGTGTCTGCGTGTACGTGTGTGTCTGCGTGTGCGCGTGTGTGTGTGCGCGTGTGTCTGCGTGTACGTGTGTGTCTGCGTGTACGTGTGTGTGTGTCCCGCCCGTCCCAGGCACACGCCGCGGGGACACGTCCCGGCCGAGTCGGGGCTGTCTCCGCTCCGCGGGTGCGGTGGGTTCGGCGCCGCAGGGCCGCGCCGTGCCAGCCCCCGGCAGCCGCCGTGTGCGCTGCCCGGCTGGAGCAGGGCGGGGGGAAGTCAACGGCAGAGGAGCGTTAACGGAAACGCAACTTTGGTCTTCCCAGAGACTTTTTTATAAAGCGTGTTAAAACTAATAGGTGGCACAAAGGTAGTTAAATTTCAATTGTAGGGAAGCAGAATCCAGGTCGTTTCACGGCTTTGTAGGATGAAGGTGGTGACTGTCATGGACACTTCCGCACATTTTGAAACTGTTTACTTTGCCCTTCGATCACAAATTTTTAAGGCCCATGGAGGCCACGTTACCCATTTTGCATTTTTTCCCGTGCTGACTTTCCTCCTAGGAGCCAATTCAGTGCCTGATGAGGTGCTCGAGACTCCAAGTCAGGCACCAGAGAGGACAAAGCTTTCACATTGCTGGTTTGGAGATGTCACAGTGATGTGACTCTACAGACATCAAGCACCTCCTGGACCGCCTCGGCTCCTGCTCCTTGCAGAGCAGCTCTGGCTCCTTCCCAATCTGGGCTGAAAACTTCAGCAGTCCTGAACCATTTGGTGTACGTGGGAGCAAGGATCTGGAGAGACTGGGGTGGCCAGTGAGTTTATTAGTCCCACTCATTTCGGCCATGTGAGTCGTGTGGGTCCCTAAACGTGGCATCTCGCTCCTCTCTGAAGCAATGCCATTCACTCCTGACACCAGGGTTTTGCTCCCAGGTGTGGGAGCACCGGGAGTGCCCTGGGTTAACGTCTGCTGGACAACTTGGGACTCACCTTGCCAGGGTGTGTGTGGGACCTACATACGGGATCATCCATGGACAAGCTTGCCTTGGTTTAGTAGGGTCTTCTATTCCCCTCGCACTGGGCTACACAAAACACATCCCCTTCCCTCCAGAAGACGGCAGAAGGAGGCCTCAGTCCTCCTTCACCTGCAGCCGCACCCAGGCTGTGGTGGGTCCCTCCTCCCTGGGAGGAATGCAACCCAGCACCCAGGGAGAGCGGGAACCCACAGGCGATGGGTTACTCAAGGATAGCGGGTGGGTGGAGAAAAAGCAGACTGAAGAGAGGTCTATTCATTTCTCATGTTAATTAATGCAAGGTGAAAAGCTATAATTAAGTTTTCAGGGCTGTGAATCTGGAGTGAAAAGAAGCATGTCCCGCTAAACCTGAACAAGGCACCTAAGCCCTAGACAGGTCGAGGCTGCAACACACCCTTTTCTCCGGCATTTCTTACTAGCTAATTTAGCTCACGTACAGCACCCTGGATGTTTGGGTTGGTGTTGTTTTTAAATCCCATTCCCAGGTGCCAGGCATAGTGAATGAGTGTACTTGTTTGGTTCCAGCAGCTTCAGGTATGTGAGAGAAGGATGGGGAGGAAAGGACAGACATGCAAAAATCAGGTGTTGCGATGCTGGCTGCTGTAGCATTCACGTTCCTGTGTAGCTCCAAACCCAGGTGACCAGGCCAAGTTATAAATTCAGGCATCTCTGTTTCCCAAGGGATCAGCTCTTACCAATTATTTCATATTTTTTCTTCATGAATTAGTAAAGAATCAGTGCTGCTGCTAATGGAAATGTGTCTCTAAGTATTTTTTTAAAGTAATTTCAGAAAATTTACAAGGAGAAAATATTCAGATTATTTCTGTCCTGTTGTGAAAAGGTAATAGAGAAAAGAAATATTTAATGCCTCACACTTCTCCTTTGGCACACTGTGTGCTCGACCGTGTTTGCTGAGTGTGTCTGGTTCTCCGGTGGGGTTCCCGTGGAACTGCCTTGTATAGACAATTGCACTGCGTGTATCTGAGAGCTCTGCTTGTTCCAGCTATTTTCCTCTCCCATTCCAGCAGAGGTAAATAATAAAGTTTCCCAAGGCCAGCATCCGATATATTGGTCCCTGGTATGAAAAAGTCTTATAGCAGTCTTCATTGCCTCCTCCTCCTCCCCCCTCCTCCCCACCTTGGAGTTGTAAGAAAACAGAGGTGACATTTTAATGTTGAAAATAACAGTAAAAAGAAGAGAGTGTAAGAGATGCTAAGGCACAAGCCCAAGGCAAACAGTCTCCCAAATCACCTCCCTTCCTGGAGACAGTGTGATACCTGATGCCTGTGCTTCCCTATCCTAGGAGTACAGGCTCATAATTGTTTGTGTACCCAGAGTCTTTGCGTACCCCAAGAACAACTTCTGGCTGCTGCAAGAAAGAAAAGGTGCCTTGAGACTTCTCTGCTGGTACCCCTGCCAACATTACCATCCTCATCCCTGCCTCAGGTCTGCTAATCACACCTGCAAGGTTAGTTTCTCAAACACAGGTTCATGCAGCAGGAGCAGAAGATAAAAACAGGTGTTAAATTGGGTGTGCAGCTATTGAATGCTCAGGTTTGCAGCAGAAAAAAGTTTCCAGTGCATGACAGAGTGCAAACTCCTGATTTCAGCTACAAGCTTCTCGTGAGAATAGTGTTTCTGACATAATCTGTAAATACGCACACTGCAATTGCAGTGTTTGCTGTGACTATTTGCAAGGAAGCCGAGATGGGCAGTGGGATGGGCAGAGCACTCAGTACTTCCAGGCTCCTGTCTCTAGTTGCCAGAAAGGCCTCCAGCACAGAGAAAGCTTAGCAAAAGTCTCTCTCCGTCACTTGTCCTTCGGAAAGGGTCTACTGTGAAAAGTGGACCCTTTCAAACAAATCAGATGATCATCTTTTACCATTTGTATTTTAGCAGCATGTAAAAGCCTGAACTAGATTAGGGCCCCTTTCACTCATTCTGTATAAACAAATTGTTAGGCATGATAATGCTAATAGCTGCTGTTGAATAGGTCTTTGATCTGTGGGGGACTGTGGGCTCAGCTAAAGTCAAGGGGCTAAATGGGAGAAGCAAGTCAGTGAACTGGAAGAAGTGAAGAGGGTTGGAAAACACAGAAACTGCCTCCCAGGACAAGAAGCACCAAAGCACATCCAGGTCAGAAGCGCAGCAGTGCTGTCTGAGACACTGCCTGGGTGCCCAAGCAAATGGAAGGACTTTGTGGTCTGTGACACATGAGAACAAAAATATGGGAAAACCAATGCAGAAAGGGTTGTGAGGGCGACGCTGAAGAGGTTCCTCAGGTTCAGCTTTGCTAGAGATGCTACTGGAGACAAAGGAACAACACTGCCTGTTCTTGGGGTTTTTCCTCCTATTTTTAGGCAAGGAGTTCATTGTTCATGTCTTATGTAAATAAAGTGGCTTCCTGACAGCAAAAACATTTCAAGGCCACATATACAAGCTCACCACTCAGCAGTGCAAGGAATACAGGTCCCACACCACTTCCAGGCAGAGAAGGTAAGGACACAAGAGAGCCTTTCTATAGCTGTGACTTCTTTACAACTGTCTCTGCTATTCTATAGCAGAGATGTAATTTTTGAAGGACTTTTGGAAGACTCTTAAACCCTTCTAGTGACTTTTTTTTTTTTCCTTTTTGCATTATCAGTGTAGCAACGATAGCTCAAAGCCAGCTCACCCAGAATTCCTTTAAATTGGAAATATGGTTATGAGCCTTGAACACATTTCAGATGACGGAGGTTAGACAAAATCAGGTCTGGATAATGATGTTCCCATCTTGTTACCCTGACACCGACCAACTCAGCAGACGGATCTAAGACAGGAAGGAAGTCCAGTGTCGGAAGCCCAGTGCTGGAAACCCGACAAGTAATGAGAGAGCTGGAAGGGAGTCCAGTTCCTTCAGTGATCCCAAACACTGCAGCAGCCAAGCTTAAGTGAGTCTTTCTGAGGAACGTGCCTGAACTAACCCTACGTGTTCCCCCATGGCAGCCCCTCCTATATCTATACGTGCTGGGATGCAGCAGGGCAGGCTCCAACCCTGATGCAGATGTCCCTGTTGCATGGTGGTGGGACCTTTCACTTGACCGGTGTCATGCCTTGCAAAAGGTATTGCTGGTGAGGAGCTGGCAACCTGCCTAATCCCCCCGAGCAATCCACCCCTTCCTCAGTGTTGAGGGAGCCTGTTGGCTTTAAAGACAGCATTCAGCAATCATTACTCATTAGTGCTGGTGGGGTTATGAAGCTGTCAAGAACACATGATCTTCATTAGCTGGAGGATGCATCATCAATTGCTTTCAAAACTATGAAAGCATTGTTTTTGTTCTCCTAGTTTGAAGCTATTCAGGTTTTTGTGCACATCATGGCATTTAAAAATAAAATTAATGCATAGCTGTTTGCCAGAAAAAAACTTTATTCATTCAGTTTTTCAAATCAGGAACATACATGTGTGTACATGAAAGAAGTATATGTGTGAAATCTGTATATACACCTACCTGAGTCACATGTTAGCTAGGCAAACTGAGAAGACGTTCCCACAGCTGGGGAGTTATGGGTCAGGCTGCAAATGAACATGTTTCCCTTCTGCAAACAGAACTCTGGGGCAAGTGAACACAGAAGCAGGTTCCAGGAAGCATTCAGGTTTCTTATGTGTGCAGATCTGGGGCTAGTTCCTGCTACTGGTAAAATGATTTTAAAATAGACAGGATCAAGCTCAGAACCCTAGAAAGTTTTGTCTTGGCTTCAAGCAATTTTATGAAGGAACTAAAGCTAACAAACTTTGAAAATAAAAGTTCATAACTACAGTGTTGACACTATAGCAGAGTTTTTCCTGTCTTGGTGTTCTGCACTTGTTCTGCAGATCTCTTTCAGTGCATTAGTTTCTTAACTTTTTCATTCCAAGTTATTTTGATCCTGTCACTTGTTTCTTGAATTAGTTTTCTATCTTTTGCATACAGATCTCTCCCCACTCCCTAAGCTAAGCCCAAAATGTTTTAAATGCCAAGATCAGAGATTTGCATTGCAGTTAATTCTTGAACATATAATAATGAGGAAAAAGGTGAAACTCTAGATTCCGTCCAACATGTTTCATCCCTGGTTTTCCTTTTCGTCATAAACAGGTTAATCTGGTTGGGTGTCAAAGCCACCAAAACATTTCTACCATCTTGTTCTTTGCTGGTCTTAACCTATTTTTTGTAATGCTGCAGGGGTGTAACATGTCATGTGTTACAACTACGTGGTTCTGACCCCACAGCCCAAAGACTTCATGCCTGTGTCCTCGAGCTGTCAAATCCTGTGCATTACTGCAAAACTCATTTGGAGGTGCCCTGCCCTCACCCCACTCATGCTATGGTGACTGTGAAGCACACTGCCTATGAGGTCTTTGGGCTTTTCCTGCCCTGGGATCTCCTGTGGTATTTTCTGCTCATCTGTCCCCAGACATCTGTGCCTGCAGCCTGCTGCCCCACAGCAGGAGAGAGGCTGTGCTGCTGTGCAGGTGCCAGAAGTGTTTGCTTCCCTTCTGCAAAGCAGTCTGGCTAGAAAAGCTAGTTTGCTCCTTCTGTAGCCTTGAGCTCCAGCTGTACCCTGGCACAGGTGAACTAAGGTCATCCTCCCCCTTTCCATACCACTCCCAGGGCCATAAATCAACCTGTTAGAGTGGTGGGAAACAGAAACGGTCTGCTAGGACAGAAGGGAAATGGAGTAGTTTGTAATTTGGAAACAGGCAATTCTCCAAGACTGATCCTGCAAAGATGATGCTGAGCTCCTGCTATGACTTCAGCACAAGTTTGTCTCCCAAGAGCAGCTCCCAAACTAAGAGAAGGAAGTAGCATGGTCCTGCTGGATGCCTCCCTAGGAGTCTCCAGGACCTTAGCAAGGCTCCCCTACCTACGTGTCCTCATGGGAGCAGCAACTTGATACTCCAAGCCAGGGGGATGTTCTGATTCTCTGTGCTTCAGAAGCGCCTTGCTCCTTCATCGCCATTGCAAGAGAAGGCAAAGAGTTCAGGCAGCCCCTTTGAGCTCTGCACCAGAACAGTGAACATGAGCTGCAAACCAGCAACTGGGATCTTGTTCCCACCCATCGTGTGACAGAACTGCATCGGAGGGGAAGTAGTGGATTTCCCAAGAAATGCCTTGTGCTGCACAGGTGATGCGTGGACAGTCAGAAAGCCTGTTCCACCAAGTAATGGGAGAGTACAAAGCTATCACTGGAACACTGGGCATAATAGTGCTCACCTTCAGGTTCTCTATAATATTATTGTAGTTTTTGCATGTGTATGTGGCATTGCCATATTCTTTTTGTTTCACTTTTGAGCTCTGCAAAGGCTTAGTTCCTCCTCTTGTTTCAGATGATATCTGTGCTAGTTCTCTTCTCACAGCACTGTAAATCAGGTGTAAGTCCAGGGAGGGCAATGGAAGACTGATCTCAGAGAAAAGAGAATCAGCTTCCATATATTTTTGATTCGTGGATGTTTCTCTTGTGCTCTAGAAATAAGACACAGAGTGCCTACAGTTAATTAAGATGGAATCCATCACATTCAGGGGAATTACGACAATGTATTTATTTGCCCATATCAAATTATAAGGCAGGTCTAGGAGGGAAATGTTGAAAGTATGTTCTCATTTTAGTGTAATCAGTCTGAGTTAGCTTTCCATGGGCAGGAACCACCTGAAAGAAAAGTAGGACCAGACCCAAGCAAGGCAGGGAAGGTGTGTGAGGCAGGGTAGGAGCAGATCCTTTGCACACAACAGATTCATTCACCATTAAGATTGTAAAATGGACCCACAGTTCTTTCTTTGTTAAATCAGAGATTTCTGCTGGATGTAAAACCACTCTATTTACCAATCACAGACAAAGTTGCTTTAAATGCCATTTTGAAAAACTGTGAAGGTATTCGACACTGAAATCTAAGTGACATTGGTTATGTGACATTAAAGCATCCTTTGTTAATCCCACCTGTTGCATGATGGGTCCTAGGAGAGATGTTTGAGCACTTCTTCCATCTGTCTAGAATATTCCTCAAGAAAACTCACTAAGTGGAATAGCTGTTGCTAGGATTGTGTGGGGGGTTTTTGTTTGGTGTTTTTTGGTTGTTTTGTTTTGGTTTGGTTGTTGTTGTGGTTTGGTTGTGTTGTTTTCTTTATGTCAGTGTTTTCATGTATATAAGCCTTGGCCTGCAGGCTCTGAAAGCCACTGTCCAACTGTGTGACCACGGACAAATCCTTGTTTTGTGTCCTAGTTCCCTATCCATTAATGGGCACGATAATACTGTATTTCGTTATAAAGTACTTTGACTTTCTTTAATGGAAACTAGCATATGAGCTAGACAATGACATTTCTCAATATTCAGGATGGAATTAAAAGGTGAGAAAGTAACAGAGGATGCAGGAATCTCTAGATGTAATCTCTTCCTCACCACCCAGTACTGCCAAAACACGTCCCCATTAGCTTTTCCACACTGTGCACATTCTTGGTTATGTCAAGGGAACAGGCTACCGCATCCTATCCTATCCTATCCTATCCTATCCTATCCTATCCTATCCTATCCTATCCCATCCCATCCCATCCTATCCTATCCCATCCTATCCTATCCTATGTACCCCTCGCTGCAGACACTGTCACTCCTTCTGCCCAAATGGTCTACATAGATTTGAAGCTCTTGGTGGTAGGAGCCTTCTGACGCATGACTAATATATGTAACATACTAACTATATATATTTCTTTATATTTATTCCCACTCCCCCCCTCCAGAATTAAAAATCATATTTAGCATGGAACATATTGAAAAATTTTCTGGCAGGGTGGAATAGGCTGAATCCTTTTAAAAATTAGGGTTGTGGTGAAGGTGAATTTTTTGCATCTTTGAATAAGAAGTTTGGTTTTTAAGTAGGTGATATTAGTTAGACTGTGCTGAAACACTATTAATGGGAAACATGTTTCAAAGGTTGGGTGGTTTTTGAAGTGTTAGGGTTTTGTTTAGTATTTGTATAGTTGTGGTGGTTTGAGCCCAGAGGGCAACTGAGCACCATGCAGCCGTTCATTAACCC
Source organism: Strix aluco (assembly GCF_031877795.1). Taxonomy (NCBI): domain Eukaryota; kingdom Metazoa; phylum Chordata; class Aves; order Strigiformes; family Strigidae; genus Strix; species Strix aluco. The sequence goes on along the minus strand of NC_133931.1, from coordinate 13,984,411 downwards.
CTTCCTCTCCAGTGCTGGGAAGGGGAAAATGAAACAAAGGGATCAGGAATCAACATAAGGACAGGGAGGGGTGGCTCACCCATTATGGTCATGGGCAAAAGACAGGGGGAAGAAAAAGAACATCACTTTGATTCCAGACACTAACAACAACACTTAACAGACAGAATAGCACAGTGAGAAGTGTTACCATATCTTAAAAACACCTGCCCACACCCCTCTCTTCTTTCTGGGATTAGTTTTGTTCCTGATATCTCTACCTCCTCCTCTCAGTGGTGCAGGGACAGGGAATGGGGGGGTTTTGATCAGTTCACCTCTCTTTCCTCCTGGTGGGGGGACCATTCCTCTGCACTTCTTCCCCCTGCTCTATGTGGTGTCCCTCTCATGGAAGACAGTCCTCCATGAACTTTCTCTGGTGTGAGTTCTTCCCACGGGCTGCAGCCATTCCCATGCAGCTCCAGCATGGGTCACCCCCACATGTTGCAGTACTCCCAGCGCTGAACCACAACAGCAGGGGCTTCTTCTTCCCACAGAGTCCTGGCTTTCCTCAGGCACAGCCACCTGCCCCAGTGTGGGGTCCTCCACAGGCCGCAGACAGATCTCTGCTCTACCAGTGACCTCCATGGCAGCAGGGGGGTGGCCCTGCTGTCTCACCACGGGATACAGGGGGCTCTGCACTGGCACACCTCACCCCCTTCCTCCTCCTTCCTTCCGCTGACCGCAGTGTTCACACAGGTGTTGTCTCATAACTCCTCCTCACAAGTCTCCATCCCCTCTCATATTCCCCTTCTTAAATACGTTATTGCAGAGGCGCAGCCACTGTCACTAATTGGCTCGGCCTTGGTGCAAAGGCAGCTCTGACTTGGAGCCCGGGGAGCTTTGAGAAGCTTCTCACAGGGGACACTGCTGTAGCGTCATCCCCTGCTACCAAAAACCCCACCACACAAACCCAGCACAATAGTATAAATAAAAGTTAGGTCGTTAAAATGAGAGTAGTATTCAAAACTGCACAATGCATTTAACAACTGGTGGGATAGTCGCCACAGTTATTTAGCCAAGTGTGCTTCCTCTGGGAATCTGGTTGTAACACATGTAATGAGACAAAACACATGGGGGCGATTTTAGCAGAATATATTCCTTCATGCTAATGCAAATACAGATAACTTTCTCACTAGTTTTGAACTGAGACAAATAAGCATGAGCCTCTGAAATCCAGCACCAGGAACACACAGGAGAGTAGTTCTGGACTGCTTCCCAGTTGCCTACAGCAGTGTTTCTCATTTTTTTCTGGGTGGCAATCCATTATTAAAACATAAACAATAAAAGCACGATTGCTGTGCATTTACTATGAGAGTAAAAATGCATTCATGATAGCAGCGATAAGCTTGCATAATTGGAGTGTATGCTTGGCCAGAGAATACAAAATTTCTAAAGACAGTCTGTTTTGAGCCTATGGGAATGAGGTTTTTTTGGTCCAGACCCTTTAATGTTGTTTTAAGGCTGGGATAGAATAAAAGCAGGGAAGTGTGATGGGCAGAGCTGGGAAGTTTGGCAAAACAACTCCAGCCCCACGGAGGGTTCCACATGGTGGCAGATACCACCAATCCAGGGCAGTGGAGGGTGAGTCCCGGAGCATAGTGTAAAGACCTGGAGAAGGTCTTGCATGGGGACATGCACCACATGCTGCTGAATGAAGATCCACATGCTAGACAGCAGTCAAAAGTCTGACTCTTGCTGGTCTTCCACAGCTTTCCCCTGCCCTATCTGACAGTAGCAACTACAGCTTACTGAAAAACAACATTATTTGGTAGCAGGATCTTTTTTAAAAAAACATTTTGTTCATATAATACTGTATTTAAAATCCTTTCACTGCCAGGAAGCTCTCTGGGCCCACTTCTGGCAGCGGTAGTGAAATCAGTGTGAACATTTATAGATCTGAACAGCTGTAAATGTTCACCAGGTTTTGTAACAACCAGACAGCCCCCACCCCAAAAGACCCAAGACTTACAGACTTTTGTGTGTCCTGCAGATAGTCTAGCAGCTCTGAGGGTTCATGCCCCACTGATACTTGCAGGGCTTCCACAATGTCTGGTGCAGTGCTGGACAAGAAGGTCTAGATGGAGATAGCTGTAGAGCTCTAAGGCTTCAAGTCTTGCACATCTGCACAACAAATGTGCAACATCTGTTTCCTCATGGAGAGTGTTTGTTTCTTTAAGAAAATCTCTAAGTTATTGGGGTCTTGACATAGGGTAATGCTTGCATGGGAAATCACATCTCTTGGATGGGATGTTTGGCTCATGATCCACATGGCAAATGGAGTCACTATTGTGAGGGTCCCTGCAACACTGTCTTTTGCTGGATTGGGTGAGACTCCCCGAGCCACCATCCTCCCCAGCTCCTGTAGTCCAGCTGGGTTGGGGCCCTACATGACCTGCTATATATTATCTTAAACTATGAGAAAAACATCCCCTAGGTATCTTTACTATGTGTGGAAGGCTGTTCTACATGACTATTTCTGCATCTGCATGAGCAATTTCTACTGAGTATTTAAAAGTAGCTCATCAATGTATAAGTTTGTCAGTTCTGCAGTCGGTACTGCCTGGGGGAGTCTCCAGCATGGCCAGATTCACCATCCTGGATGTTACACATTGACATGACAAACAGTGTCTATGAAATGATCTAAGCACGGCAGGAGGTGCCTGGGAGAATATCTGGGACTGCCCAAAATTCCCACATGGACTCCCACCCAATTCCTCCTGCAGGAATTAGGCAAAGGCTTTACTGTGAGGATGTCCAAGAGCTCAGGCAATCATCTTGTCTCAGATCAGTCTCTTGTGTCATCTCCGCAGAGACTAACTGGGAGCTCTGGGACCACCCAGGGAACTAATGCCTAAATGTGCAGGGTGTGCACCAAGGCACAGCCCTGATACCAGCTGCACTGTAGCTTTAACTATAGGACAAACTCGAATGTCTATAACTTAAATTCCATAGCTCTTGCTACACAAGGCTTCTGGCTCCATTGCAGGAGGCCTGGAAGTCCTGGCATGGTAAACTATTTTAGAGTCCCAAATGAAGCCCTGGGATGAGAGCCAAAGACCCTAAAAGCAAGATACCATCTCTGTGCTCACAGTGTTAGTGGCAAATTTGAGATAAAACTTTCTGTTTGCATAATTTTTCTTCAGGAGTTCCTTGGGGTTTGTTTTTAAGGCAACTGATTCAGTGTGTTGAAAGGATAAATTAGGAAGGGAGGGAGACTATAAATGCATCTGTGAATCTCACCTTCCTTCAGGGGGATGAGCCCTGCTGAGTTGTTCCTAGTAGGTGTATTTCCATGTACTTACCTGCCCTTGCAGCAATACCAGGAGACAAGGTAGCACAAAGTCAAGTGTTGCCTGTCACAGACAGTAGACATTTGTAAGTTGTCTGAGTTCAGGTTTCAAGCTTGTCTTAAGGCTACAAATTTACTTTATGTCCTGGTCACTGTACCACTTTTGGAATCTGTTTGAAACCCATCTTTGGATGTGGTGAACTGCCATTGCATTTGGGCTCAGTGCATTGACATGCTTAGATAAAATGTGTCAGCTTTTGTTGAGACTCACTGATTCAGAAACACAGAGGCTTCGTGCTTCTGTTCTGATCCTTGGAATTATTCTCAGGACATTTCCCCCAACAGAAAAAGTAAATTCAAGGTTCATACTCATTTTTTTGAAATACCACTCTGGCTTCCTAGGAAGCTTTGAGGGGAACACCACTGTCCAACAGATGGGTGTAACAGAATGGAATATAAGACCATAAATAAAGCAAATGCCCTTTCTGTGCTTTCCTAGCCCATAACACTCATCATTTTCTCCCTTACATCTTTGCAGACAGCAGGTTTCCCTGTGTTGCCCATGATCACCTTATCACTAAAATCACCTATGTGGTGAGATTCAGACTGGATGACTGGATGACAAAGGGGGATGGAAAATTTGATTGTTAGTGATCCACAGCCTGGAGTAACTGGCAGCCAGTTGCTAGTGGTGTATCTCAGGGATTAATATTGGAGACAATACTGTTTAATGTCTTTAGTAATGGAATGATGGAACACTCTCAGTGAGTTTGTGGGTAAGCAGTCAATACGCTGGAGGGCAGGGCTGCTATTCAGAGGGACCTGGACAGGCTGGAGAGGTGACCTGACAGGTACTCATGAAGCTCAGCAAATGTCAGTGTAAACTCTTGCAACTGGACCAGAATAAGCCAGTGCAGAAGTACGGGCTGGGAGCTGACTGGCTACGAAGAAGCTTTGCAGAAAAGAACTGGGGGTCCACTTGACCAGCATGTCCTTGCAGCGACGACATACTGGGCTGTATTACCAAAACTGTAGCTATCAGGAGGGAAGTGATTCTTCTGGCTTTATTTAGCAGATTTAAGACTGCATCTGGAGCAGTGTGACCAGTTTTGGGCTCCCCAGTGAAAGAAAGACATTAACAAACCAGAGCAAGTCCCGCAGAGGGTCATTGAGACAGTCAGGGACTGGAGCACATGTAAGAGGAGAGGCGGAGAGAGTTGGGCTTGTTCAGACTGGAGAAGGCTCAGGAAATTCTTAATGCAGTTGACAGCTACCTAATAGGAGGGTATAGAGAAGACACAGCCAGGCTCTTCTCAGGGTGCTTAGGGAAGCAATAGACACAATTTGAAATGTGGGAAATTGATAAAGGATATACCGATTCCTAAGGGAGGAAAAAATCCTGCAAGGGTGGACAAATATTAAAACAGGGGCCCAGAAAGATTGTGAATCTCCATCCTTGTAGATATTGCAATATCAACTGGACACAGCCCTGTGCAACCTGTGCTAGCCCTAACCCTGGACACAGCAGAAGACTGGACTAGAGACCTCCAGAGATTCGCTGATTTTGTGACTCTGAGTTAGCTGAAGGGAAGATAGGGTCAGAAAAGATTTGTGCTTTCCCAGCCACAGCAGTCAGCTTGTTCTTCGCAGATGGCAGGTCAGCAGAGCACACTCCACTGCACGTATCAGTTGTGACTTCCCTATTTTTAGCAAATGCTGGAAAATGAGTAAGTGACTGTCCATTAACACCGTTTAGTGACCTGGATGTAATCCACCTCCCACTGAAGCCCATTGTAAGATTCCCATCCATATAATGGGTTTTGATGCAGGTCCCATAAAACCAGGATTAAAAAAAGCTGCAGCATTAAAGGCAGAAGTCATAGTAGCTCAGTACAGAATTATCCCCTGCCTTCTACCAGCTCTCCATCACATACACACATACTCATCCCCACACACATGCAACCTCCTTTGTGTTATCTGCAGTTCTGTGCTGTAAATCCTACAGCACTAAAATTAATTAAAACGGAGGTGCATGTTTACTGTCAGTAAGTGAACGATACTCTGTTCATTACAGATAAAACTGCTTTAAATCTGCAAGAACACCATGGGAAAGCAGGAAGGTTGAGGCTATAGAAGAAATGAAGTGATCAAAGAATATTGGTTTCAGCAACTTGTGTTGTTTCATGATACTCATAATTCAGGACAGAGTGTAGCTAGACAAGCGTGATTAACTTCTTCTGGGATCTGACATCCTACTCTCTTTTGTAGCAAGAACTGGAGTACACAATGTTCATGGGAGAAAACCGATCAATGGAAGCGTGCCATTACCTGAAAGAATATGTTCTTTTGATTCTCCTCTGCTGCTGAACAAGTGTCTTTTGTTCCTTGAGTAGAAGAGCAATATAAAAGACTTTGCACAGAATAACATAAAGAAGAAATAGGCCTTATATAACACTCTCGGCAGGAAAACAACGATTTGGGGAGGGGTTTCATTAATGCCCAAATCACTGCTAGAATCTCAGCGGGGAGGAAGGGAAGAGCAGCGAATACAAACAATCAGACATTTGTTAGGTGATATGGGACCTACGAACATATGAGAGGCTGCGCTTTCATTCAGACAGTGCAGTAAAATAAACAGAGTGTGACAGCGAAAGATGAATGGGAAGTTAATTCTATTCACATTTGCAATATTTCAATGGCAATATTTTCTGAACAATGGTCCCTATTGACGCTACAAGTGCTTGCACATTGTGCCTGCTTCTTGCTGAACAGACATGACACTATTCGAGCAGCTGTATTCTCTAATTGGAAAAGGGAAGTTTCCAAAAATGATGAAAGGCTATATCTCATCCGTGCTGAAACTGTTTGGAACCTAACTCATTTTAGTGCCTGATTTTTTTCTTTCTTTTTTTTTCTTTTCTTCCTAATTGGGATCTCTGGAAGACTTGTTCTTTCAAGTGGCAGAACAACTAGAGGTCAAACCTTAATAAGTTTAAGCTTAATACTTCAGTATTTTATCACAGGCTGGCGCTTATCAGAATAACAAAATAAACAGTAGTTTTGTCTACATTAGAAGGAGTTTGTTGTTATGAGCAGGCCATTTAGATATACATCTCCTTTGCTTTTATAAACTGTGTCTCCACTAAAAGGATTTGCATGTCTACATGGTTCAACTATACTGGCAAACTTTCCCTGGTGCATACAAGGTTCCTGTACACTTTCTTATTCTAAGAAAGCACTTAGCTATGATAAAATACTTGGGAATTAAAGGAGGAGAAAAAGAGAAAAAAAAAATTCAATTTCCAGTGAAATAACATATTACTCCTGTTATTAAAGGACTTTCTATACATAGATGTGCTGTTTAGGGGTATGAATTCTTCATAGTCTCAAATGACATAGCTCTGCCAGCAAAAACTTTAACCATAGACAAGACAAACCTCTGTCCTGGACTCTGAGCCAAGTTTAACACCATCTGTCTGGCTTAAAGGCCAATTTTTGCAACATTTGGCTACAAAAGCAAATTTACATTAATGCTGTGGATCCTGTGCGTTTGCTTGCTAGCTGTCTGTACATCAAGCTGCCTGATTTTCTCAACCTCTTGTGCTAAAACTGGCCCCCTCCCTGGCCACAGGGACAGCAGGCTGTTTAAGCAGGCCCAGGTGCTGGCTGACATCTGGAGAAGGCCTAGGTCATTTCTAGTTTGGGATCTAAAAATCACCGATCAGAGCTGCAACCTCTTCCCTCATCTCTTCCTTTTGGTGTAGCCCAGCCCTCCTTGATTTTGAAACCATTGCCTGTAATTTCTCAGGTCCCCAGGGGCTTACACAAACTCCCTGGAATTCAGTCCCATTTGTGGGAGTGCTATGCTGGTGGTTTAACCCTTGAGGGACACAGCAGGGAAGGGCAGGAAAGCTTAGGAGAGATTTTCTTAACTGTGGAAATGTTGCTCTTGAATTATGTCAAAGCAATAGAAATCCTCCCACTATCCCTTCCACTTGATCATATACACTTCTGTTTCTATCTCTTAAAAATTTTCCTCATGGTGATGGTCTATACCTTGCTCAGAATAACACCTTGTCTTTTAATCTTTCCTTAAGCAGTGTCCACCTCCATAGCTCCTCTGGAAAAGAGCTACAGAAATAACAAAATGGGGGCTAAGGCATGTCATATTGCCACAGATGAAAACCTGAAAATTAAGAGGAATAACTGTCATTTTCCACCTTCACTGTGACTTTGTCATCATCTTTAATCAGTAATATATTTTATACTGCTTTAGATTTTCAACACAATGAATGGTGGATTCTCACAACAACCAAAGGGATTAGTTACAGAGATATTATTATCTCTGAACTAGATGGAAAGAAATGATCTTGTAGAGAGAGGACACCTCTACAAACCAAAAAGATATTGCTTTGATTCAGAGAGGTCTGAGACCATGGACTAGTAATTTAATTTCCATGCTTCAATTTCTCCATCTTATTGAAACAGGAACACTGATATTCATCTGCCATGGAGGGGCATCCTGATGAAGATGAGCAGGGTAGTGCAGGGCTTTTACAGTGGAAAGCATAAGCACAAAATAAAATTAAAATTTAAGAGATGAAGAAAAATGGCAGGTGCAGAAAGGCTGAGCAGCTCACCGAGGTCTGTGCAGCAATCCATCTGCGGAGGCAGGATCAGAAAATAAGAGCTGCCAGCTGTCGCTCCTATCACAAGCAGCTTCTAGCTGAAACCACAGGCTTCACAGAGCCTCCAGAGAATAAAAGTGCAGGGTTTTTTTCCCTTGTTTGTTATTTTCCGGTTATTATTACAGATCATGCCCTACCCTGGGCCGTGTGTCTGGTGACATTTTGCAGTGGTGGATGCCATGGTTAGTGAAGTGAAAGGAATATCGCTGGTTGACCTTTTGGTTGAGACTTCTGTCCCAGACTACTGTGTATGTGAGTCAAAAGACAGTCACATGCTTCTTTTCCCCTTTTTCATACTTTTACAGAGCAGAAAATCCTGCAACCTCTGAGCAATTAAAAACTTTTAATTAAATGTTTTGAAGGAGTTTTTTCTTGCATTATTAAACCAGAACCAGGAAAGGCCCTAATTTCACAAAGACAGACTGAAAGATGGAACAGAGCAGGTTATTAGTGGTCTCCCACAAGCAGATGTCCCGTGGGATTATGGAGGCGCTGGACTGGAGTCAGCCACTGTGTGTCCCCAAACTCCCCTTGCAACCCTAGCTCTGAGGCTTGGTTTTGCAGCTGGTGCTCTGGGTTCAGTGTTAAGTCTGATCAAGGCCAACCATGTGCACTGATCCTGAAGGCAGAGACCTCTGCTTCTGCTGCTTGCAATAGATAAAATTTTTTGGTGAAACTTCCACTTGCCTTTTTTTTTTTTTCTTTTTTCCTTTTTTTCCCCTCCCATTTTGGAACAGCATCCACTTTTTCTCTCTCTTTAAAAGAATGAAGGCATTGAACATATGTATCTTCTATAATGAATTCGGGGGGTTGAAGGATATTGGCTCAGCTGGAGCTTTGTATTGTAGTATGTGCTGCAGCAGCCTTAAACTGCTCCAGTGTCTGTGTTGGATACAGCCTAATTTTTTGCTCAGAAATCCAAGTCAGCACTGAGATGAGCTCATGCATGTAAAAGGCAGGTATGTAAGTGCCATCCTGATTTCACGTCTGAGTTGTCTGTAAAGGGATACAAGTTTAATCACTGGCATTTTGGTGATTTCTAAGTAGGCTTTTGGAAACCCATCTTTGTCCAGGGTTAATCGGGAGGCTCCAGGTGGTGGCTATTGCTCGGGCTATGCACTTTTCATGGCCATTTCTGAAAAGAGACTTTTGTGTGTGGATGCATGCATGAGAAAGACTGCAGCCTGAACTTACAGACAGGACTTGTTAAATCATGGCCCTAATTCACGTTGGTGACAAAATCAAACCTGTTTTGAATAGAAATAGTAAAAGTTTGCGGACATTAAGTTTTCCAATTGGGAAAGGATTCGATATCATGTATCTTAGGTGACTGAGGGCAGAGCTTGAATACCAGAAATAAATCTTCAGTCTGCAAGCAGCTCACAGGCTCGAATGTGCTCAAACAAATTTTCTTAGTCAAGCTATTTAAATAGCCTTTGGTAGACAACAAATGTAAACACTGCTGTTTGCAGAAGAGAAATGTGTCTAAATGTCCCTGCTAATTTTTTTACTGTGAGATGATCACCAGGAGATATTCTTCCTTCATTTCCAGATTGTTTTCTTTATGAAAAATATATGCTGTGTGGTCACTTCAAATGTACATCAGACCAGAGATCATTCAAATGATCTTTTAATGCTTCTAGATGATATTCTGAAGATATAGTATGATAGCTAAGGAAGCTCATGTGTTCTGTGAAACATGGGAAAGAAATTAATTTTTCTCCCAAAGGCCTATACGAGGTTGATACTGATTTTTCAAAGGTTTGCTCTGAACTTGTTTCAACTGTTTTTTTTTCAGACTGAAGAATAGAAAGACAGTAATAGGAATGAAGTGACAGTAATAATGCAGCATCAGTTCTTTTCTTCCTTCTCCTTCACCTCAATATGCAAAGTCTGCTGAAATACATTCAGTCCTGAAGGACAAAATGGTGAGCTGGAAAAACACTAAGATGACAAGTAGCTGGATGGGAATATTGACAGTGGTTGTGGATTTTCCGAACTGCTTCACATCTCAGAGTTTTCACTTCCAAAGTGAAGACAAATTATTCACTGCTCCACAGGTATTTCAATAGATCACTTAATTGATGAGTGGATATGCAATTAAGCTCATGCTAAAGCACTCATTAGCCATAACACCTATGGTTCTTTAATTATGGGGATGGAAGATGTCAATCAACTATATGAGTTAATCATTGAAAACTGCCTATCATTTATTCCTCACTGTTTGGGAGCTAAAGCTTGCAGGGTGAATCTTTACTCAGCCAAAACCCTCAGTGAGGACAACTTGGACTTTGCCATACCAGGTCAAGTGGATGTGAATGGGTGTTTTGCCTGAGTTAAGAAATAAATGCATTTTGTCATCCTTCAGACTTTTCACTTCCCCTCAACACTGTACAAAATCCCATTAGTCAGACCTTGCTGCCGTGGGGAGTTTTTGCAGCGTGGCCATTGAAACTCTTTGAACGTGGGCCTACCATGTGTAGCAATTTCCATGGGCAACATGTCCCTTCTCTTGTATAGCCAGCAGCATGCCTTCCTGCTTTTTCCCCCTCCCTGGTGAAGATCCCCTTTGCATAGGAGACCCCAGCTGTTTGGCTTTCAGCTGCCCCGTTCTGCTCTGCAGGCTGGGGAAGTCATCTGCTTCCAGCAAAGGTGCTCCTGCTGCTTAACTGCTCCTGGGTTTTACGAACAGACTGGCCACTTGCTGCCTAGGTGCTTGATTAATAAATATGTATGAATTTAGTATAAATTCAAGGTTTTGCTTCTGAAATGCTTAAGCGTAACATCAGTCAGTATTGAAGTGGTTTCTGTTTACCACATGTTCCTTGCACTTTCTTTTTCCCCATATAGTCCTGCCTGACAGCTTTGTCAGAATGTGAGCTGGTTTTGTGCCATGGGCAAATGTTTATGAAGAACAGGACTGGCAATTGAAATAATTTTTTCCATTTACTTAAACTAGTTTTTGAATCTTAAATTTCCAGGAATAAAAAAATTTGTGCAATCAAAAAAGAACAAAAACCAGGCTAAAACTAGTAAATTAAAACAGTAATTATTATCCTACAATAGTGAAAAAAAAAAAAAAGAGACTATAAAAACCCTTCAAGCTTGGATTTTTCTTCATTAGCGTTACTCATGGATGCTTTGTTCATTGCTGATATTATTTGAATTTTTATTCTGTACTGCAAGCAGATTTTGTGTAGTTTTGTTTCTTTCTTGGTGTCATCTCAGCAGAACAGAACATTTCTAATAGCAAACTTGGGGGATAAATGATATCCCGACACACTCCCACAGCCTTATTAGAAGAGGGGAACAGCTTTCTCTGGAAAAGGAGGGAAGCCCAAAGAAGCAAGTTCCTGAGGCGAGAAGCAAAGTGGTTTTGTATGTGAGAAAGCTCAACATTGTAAGGTTAAGACTGAACTGGATCTGGCCCAGCAAAAGAGTCCAGCACGTTTTGGGCTGTCAACACTGGAGGAGCTCTGATACCAGTTGGGTTGATTCTCTGCTGAGGATTGAGCTGAGCTTCGGTGCATTTTATGGTGGAGTGGACAAAGGCAGGGAACTGGACCTGCCAACTGAGTCACTGCACCACTTGCCTTTTTTACATTTTAGGACTTTATTGTCATGTCTCCTTTCACATAAAATCAGCCTCATCACTGGCCAGAGCAGCCTGTTGGGCTGGAGCTAGAACATCCCATCCTAGGGGGACTGAGCCCTTTTCTCCTCCTCTGATACTCCATGAGCTTGTTATTTTGCATGTTGAACTTGCTTAGGAGGTCAGGGTAATTCAACCTGAGCTACTGCACATGCCAAACCGCAGTTTTAGGTGTTAAAATTGTTGCCTGACTTGATGTGGCTCTGACTCAAAGCTGTAAGGGCTACAATTAATGCACAAGTGGACATTCAACTTCAGCCTTATGCTTCCTTCACTTGGTCCCCACCAGTCATGCCTCATCTCCATCAAGGGGGCTGGCTGGTTATTATCTCCACACCATGACTTTCTTACAGCACGGGCAGCTAAACTGGGGGTCCCTAAGGTGAGGGTAGTAAACCAAGACAGAAACCCAACGAAGCTGAGACAGGGCTGGAGCTGGTGCAGAGCAAGAAACCTGGACGAGGGCTGTAGCAGCAGCACGGAGCTGACCTATGAGAAGGTTTGGAGAAGAGGACAGGAACAAAAGCAAAGCTAGAGCTGATGGCTGCTGAGAGGGATGAATCCTGAACAGGCACTTTGCTGTGGTCAGGGCTGTGCATAGCAAGCCTGCATGCAGCCTGGTTCCTGACATGCCTGACTGTGGACATTCCTTGGTGGCCTTGTGTGATTGTCACCAGCTGAGAGGGAGGTGGGTGGTGGAGAACTGGTAGGGCTGCTTCCACAGTTCAACCACCCTGAAGATAGTACCCAAATTAATAGTAGGTTTTTCATAACTTCAGCAGGATTGGAGTAAAATTATTGATTTCTAGCTCCTCAGAAGGCAGGGAAGCTGCTGAGAAAACATGGTGTGGGGACACACGGTAGTATTGCTGCCGGATAAGGACAAGGCCATAATTATCTATTTTAAGGTAAGCGGCAGGCACTGTTATTATCACATCAGCAGATTGTTCAGTTATTATTGTTTGCATTGCAGCAGTGCCCAGAGGCCCAAACTGTGTGGAAACACCTATTTGCCATGCACAGGACATATTTTTAGGGAGATGGTCCCTGCCTGGAAAAGCTGCTTCTGTGCACACAAAGTTGATCATACTGCACTGGAGCAAAGAGAAAATGCCTGGTTTACCCAAATTTGTAACTGGGGAAGTCCTTGACGGAGCTGTAGATCGCTCTAAGGACAGAGTTGTTGCTCAAGCAAGGTGGAGACACAGCAGATCTGATCAGCTGATGTTTTGGTTTTGAGCCTGGGAAGAAAACATGATATATGCTCAGAGTAATCTGCGTTAAATGGGGTGGTGGAAGTGTCAATTCCACTTGTTAAGAAAGCAGGCTGATCATGGGAGGCTTAAGGATTTTTGTACACTTCTTTGCTAATGATCCCTTTAATTACTTGCTGTAAGTCATCTGGAATGAAAATGTCACTATACTCATTTGAAAAAGAAAGGTTTTGTAATGCTGTGTAGTACGTATTTATTTAGGGCTCTGTGGATTAAATTTGTTAATTTCAAGCATGCAAAGTTACTAATCCACACTTTGTCTATAAAAAATAAAAAGTGAGGCAGGCTGATGCCCCAAGGACAGCCGTGGAATTCCACACATGCCTGTCTTCTGCAACTCCCGTCCAGGGAGCAAACATTAACATTGGTGTTGCAATAGTTACAGGCAGACCAAAGGGACACACTTGCAGCAAAGCATAGGTGGTTTCATCAGGTACTCCTCTACGTCTTCACCTCATGGTTAATTTTTTTTGACATTTCTGTTCTTCTAGTTTCCTGGTGTTTTAAAGTATGTATTTGTCACATTTAATTCTATTTGCCTGTAATGGCTTCATCCACAGAGAATTCTCTTGGAGAACAGCCCAGAGATTTTTCTGTTTCTTCTTATGCCTTTATTTTCACTGCATCTGCTATTACATCATTTATATGGGTTACATCCATATAATTTTAGCTTTTATGTCAGGCCTAAAATGCCATAGTCAGGCTGTCAAAATGGCTAAGTCCTGAGGAATTTATTCAGGCTGAATTTGCACTGAATTGTCTGTGATTGCTTCAATAAGTTGAATGTTGTAATATTTCTAGTAGGTAGGACAAAATGATATAGGTATAAGAATAGGGCACCAGTAAAAAATCATTTTAGAAGCCAGTAAATTGAATCACATTGTGCAGTTTTCACAAGGTCAATGATGAACTGGTAGAAATCAAGGAACCTTGTTTATGGGATCAGTTTTAAACCCTTGACCACGCTTTTTGATCTATAAATATAATGTTTATTGTTACATTTCATTTAATACTGAATTTAGTAAATTCTGTAATTCTTTTCCTGCATCTCAATTATAGATCCTGGAATCTTGTATCAAATATTTAATTAGTTTAAGTTTCCTGTTTGTACTCAGTTGCTTTTTAAAGATCACTGGACTCCACCCATCTCTACTTTTTCTGTTTTTCTGTCCATTCTCCCCATCCATCACATGTGGCCTGCTTAGCCCTAAATCCCACCTGGTACTCAGTGCTTGAGCTTTGGTAAATATGTGTAGCAAAGCACAAGAAAGCAGCAGGAGGATTATACTAGATTTACAGAACCCTTGTAACTACTGTTACATATTTCAAGATCCTGCCCTTGAGTTAAGAGTTGCTCGAGGGCAAGATCCTGCAGTGCCTACAGGTAACAAGTGTCAGTCTCTGAAAAATGTGATTTTTTTTCTCCACCCTTCCCTGTCTTTCTCCCCCTTCTTCTTCCTCTTTCAAAATCTCTGTCTGAGAGGGAATTATTTGTTTAACTTAATTCAGCAAGTTGAGAACAGATGAAGGATACTCATAGCCCTACACCCCAAAAGTAATTAAGTGGAGTATAAGCAATTACAGATTTAATTTTTCTTGCTCAGTCTCCACCCATCTCCCTGTTTTCATGTGTGATTAACCTATCAAACATTTTAATTTCTTTCTCAGCCCCCCCCCCCCCCCCCGATTTAACTGGAGTTATTAATAGCAAAGCATGAAGTTTGTCAGAGGATGAATTACATCAGTGTTGCTGCCAGACTGTTCACAGTACCTTTATCCAAAAGTCACACTTCACAAAATAAGTGAAGGGTCATGTTGGGGTGTATCTGAAAGCCAAGCCACAGGTAGGTTTTATGGGTAGCACGACTGTTGTATGACATCCTATTTTTCTGGTGAGCTCTCTGACCACCTGGCTGCTGTGTGTTACAGGGGACACCACCTACTCTGGTGTCCATCTTCTTTTAAAAGAGAGTGGTGACCATCAGTGCTATGTGCATGCAGACTGAGATATCAAGAACAACACCCAGTGGGGCTGTTTAGGAGAAATGACTGGTTGATGGACCATGGTGTGAGCAAACTCTGGGCTGCCCAGGACGGGGGGATCCTACCCGATGCATGTGCAGACTTAGGAGGAGGTATCAGCTGGGTTTTTTGGCATTAATGCTCTGGATCCCACCTCTGAATTTCTCTGCATGTGTCATTCCTGCAGTCTGTTAGCTATTGAACTTGGTCCTAGCAGGTTCCTCAAAAGATGGATTATTTGTAATAGCAGATTAGAAAAGGTTCATGAACTCTGTTAGTCACGTGCATCACACAAGTGTGTTTGAACTGATGAAGAAATGAACATACGCACTCTGGGTTGATTGGTTCCTTTTTAATGTCCCTACATAAATAGGTGTTAGTGACAACATTAAAAGAGCCTGGCTGGGTCACAGATTTGATGGAATAACAAATACTTTAAGATTTAGGGTCAAATGCAGCTTAGATGATTGGCACACTAGGTGATCCCTCTCCCTGACAAAGATAGCTGGATTTCATCCTTAATATATCTCAGCATTGTTTGCTGCTAGGGGATATGTGCAGTCAAATAACTTCTGGGAGGCACTCATCCTCTCAGAGAGAGGAGCTGAGGAGGGCTCCAAATTACGGATTTGCACCCCACTAACGTCTACTTAAACACATATCCCACAGTAAGCAAATCACCTGCTGCTGGGGTGGTGCAGTTCTAGTGGCTCACTGGATAAACCAAAAAAGAACAGAATAGGAGAAAGTAGAATAACACAAAAAGGCAGAAGTGGCACACCTTTTCCCATCATTTTTGGAGAGGACTTGTGAGATGATAAGATTCGAAAGGAAGACTGTTGCCCGCAGTGTCATTGCTCTTGGGACATGTGCGCATGATTCCTTGCAGCTAGATACCACTTCCCTGCTGGGCAGGGGACAAGTTGCAGAACAGGACTAAGTGCTGCAAAGAGCTTTTCTGTCTGGCACTGCAATTAGTTGTGTAATTTGTGGCTGTTTACACAGGCACACTCTATCCACTGGTCTCTGCACGCCCTTTGTTAATGGGGATCATCGGTTAGGGTTATTTCCCATTATGTGTCATCTTTGCTATCTCTGACTCACATTTCTTCCACTGTGTCTGCATCCACTATGTGACTACACCATCAAGAGTGTTCATTTCCTTTTGTACCAGGGGAATCCACTCCAGCGAGCCACCAGGCTGAGTTTTATCAGTCTGGAGAGCTTCAAATGGATCATAAAGTCTCAAAAGTCCAGGGGCCTCTTTTCTTACACAGTCAGACTATTCTGACACTCGTGCAGATGGTCATTTCAGAGGGACACCTCTGATCATTTGAGTGAGAACAAGACTGTTATATCCACTTTATACCAGTATATCAAATTGTCCATCAGTAGGTGAGTGAGTTACTGAAGCAGATGATTAAATGCACATTGTTCCTATCCATATATGAAATTGAGACTTTGGTGTTTAAAATTATGACCCATTTAAACACTTTGGTAATTTGTGGTCTAGACTTTTGTGGTATATTATTTTGCAGAGTGTGAGGCAAAAGCGGGGCCAGGGTACCTTAAACAGGGATAGATCATGTCAGGGTCTCAGGTTCAAATGCTGTTCCACATTAACATACACAAAACCCGTTCTACTTCTTAAAGGTTTGTGCTTATGATTACTGCCACACTTATTGGTGATAACTTATAAAAAAACAGCATATGAGTTTATATTTAGGTGCTTCCATAAGGATCTGTTAGGCTAAATTTTTCTGTAGCAAGTTATTTTATTTGGCCATTTGGCCCTGAGAGGCACATCCCTCATGCTTTCCCAGCAACTCTATTTTCTTAGTTCTTACAGGAAAGAGTTAAAATCTCCTCCATGTAGAAGAGGACATAAAGAAAACTAATTTGAATATTTGCCTCAGTTTTCCTGGAAAGGAACAGGAAGGAGTAACAAGTTTTCTTTTAGCTGCCAGTGCTTTGCTGCCCTTGCTAATACTTTCAGTCAACCAACTTTAAGATATTGTGTAACTAGGATCAGAACATGCCACCAATGGGTGCTTAACTTTTTTGCACTCAGTTAATAGCCACGCAAACTGAAGTGAAGCTATGGGCATGAAAGAAGATCCACACCCAAGTTTCCTGCCTCCTTCCTCATGCACAATCACTATGTTAGTGTTTTCATTGTGAATATATTCTCCATCTGAGGCACCCCATGCAATGGAGGGTAAAGTAAATAATTGTAAAGGGTCATTTAGGTGAAAAACTAAAGGACAGTTAAAAATGCTATTAAGTAATATGAAAAAAGAAATCCATAGAGATTCTTTCTCATTTTGAAGATCTGGTATCCTTGGGCACATTACTGTGATGTTCACAAAACTAAATTTGAAATTAGTGGGCACAGAGTCCTTGAAAAATTGTTCTACTCCTAAAGTTTAAGAGAAAAAATGTCCAGCAATATCCCTGCTGAGTGTAACGGTTGCCTGCTGCACAGTTGAGAAGAGATCGGTGCTGACAGTGCAGAAACAACAGCACGCAGGTACCTGTTCCAGATGCTCTTCCTTCATTGTTCAACCCCCTGAGTCTTATGTACATTGTCATATTCATTGGAGTGGTCCTAAAACAGAGCGAACAACTGACATAACCATCTGGATAAGCGCAGTAAAGACACTGGTGCACTCAAAGTTAAATTTGGAGTGATTAAGCTGAATGTTAGTCTTAGACCCATGTGTTTCAAATAGGTTGAGCTGCTCTTCCTCCTGTTGAAGTTGGTCATGGAGTGGCTCTTGGTGGGCTGGGTAAATTTATGACAAGGGGCCTCCTCAAGGTGCTTAGGGAAGGTTGGCTCTTAGGGCTTGGATATGCTGGGCTGATTTTTGATCACTGTAAATCAGTGTGCTGGCACTGCTGTGGTTATAGAGAAGGAGCTTTGGATCCTGATTTGGTTTCCTTTGCTGACAGAGCCTTTTCTGGCTGCCTCAGCAAATGCCTATGATACAGCCAACAAGTGGGGCTTCACAGTGAAAGGGTGACACTTCTCTGTCTCTGAGATCACCGAACTTCAAATGGCTGATTGCCCCTAGAGCTATAGTTTTCATCCAGATCATTTGTCCCTGCAAGAGGTTTAATTTATTGGAATTAATTTCATACAGCTGCTGGAATACATCAAAGTGCAGCAAGAGGGAGTTGAGCAAACTCAGCCCCCACGGTGCTTGTTGGGAGGGAAGCTGCCATCTGTCTCCCTGACGAGATATATTAAGTTTTTTTGTCTGAGAAATCTGTGCGTTTTGTTTCAGTCTCAGACACAGCTCTTCAAAGATGCTCTCTTTAAGCAGCTGATGTCCAATGACAGTGGGTTCTGGGGTAATCACTGCTGGTAAAAGTACAGTAAAGCTGCAACTCAGATTTAAAGCTCACCTCCGTAGTAAGGTGGGAGGAAAGCTGCTGATGGCAGATAGCAGGTGGGATTATGTGGCTGCTTTAAAGGCTTCACGCACACTCCGCTGGGTCAAACCATTTTGGGGTCAGATCTCCACTGAACCTTATGCAGCCATTTTTTCTAGGGCAAAGTGGTATATAACACTGTCTGATGGGAGAAAGTGTCCACCTGAGATGCTTTGCAAGATACAAGGCAACAGAGCATCTCACTTCCAGTGGCACCTTTACCCTGTTCTCTCAGCATTTGAGTATTTGTTGATGATTTTGTCTTTTTTTAACTAATCAGAAATCAAAGTTGTGCTAGTTCAGCTCAAATCAGTGCAAACACATGTAATTTTAGTGGTAGGAACCTTGTGCATGCACTGAGCTCTCAGGTACACGGTGCCTCAGCTCAGGAAGGCTCCAGTCTTTTCCCACATTGCTCAAATGGTGAGGTCAGATGAACAGTTTGGAAACATGTGGTGGTCCTGCCTCCAAGCTGTGCTCCACTGAATGACAGCATGACATTGCTAAGCCACTGCAGGACCTTTGCTTCATCTCTGCTGAAGGCTTTGCTGGCAACCAGCAACTTTGAGGGTGGGAAACATGAGTTGTCCAGCACTTTACTGTAGGAACAGAAGTGACTGCTTGGCCATACCACAATGAAATAGAAATATATATATTTCTGGTTTTACAGCTGCAGAGCTGTTTGCATGAATTGGGCTTTAACTGGTACAATGTCATGGATGGAAAATCCTATAGGCTCTAGACATTTTGGGGGGAGAGGGAAAGTATTGTCACATGCATTTGTGCAGAACTCAGCACATGGAGTCCTGACATAATGGGGACATCTAGATATCACTGCAATACAAATCATAAGTAATAGAAATGCAATGTCCTACTAAAATTAATAGTAATGAGGTAGAAGGAAAATGACTACTTCAATGATATGATAATAGCGTTTCGTGACATACAGGCATTATATTTCAACAAATAGGTAGTCAATTGTAAAACAGAGTAATCAGAAATCAAAGTGCTCATTCTGGGATGTTTTTGTAGTGGTCTCTGATCGCTACAATGTACATTGTGTTCCAGTCAGTGGGAGGAAGAGGTCCAGTACATCCTTAGACTGCAACATCACTTCTCTGTGTTTCTCCCCTTTCCTTGTTGAGATACAAGCCCCTGTCTGTGTGCTTTAGGGCATATGGTTAGCATTGAGATAAGAAAGAGGTTAGCATATATGTTTAGTTTTTCCCTTTAAACTGGCATCAAGAGCATAAGAGCACAGGAAGGGGAAGGACCTTGGTGCTTCTGGATTCAGTCAGCTGCAGGCTATCATTTTAGGTAATTCCCTCCTTAATGGATCAAGTCCTGTTGTGGGATTTTTATATGTCATCCCTTTTTGGGGTTGTTTCGGATCCCCACTTCCTTAATGAGTAGAATCCTTCATCTAATTTCCAGCCTAAATGTATTCATGGACAGAGAGTTTGTCCATTTGCTCTTCTGCCAACATATTCTTTTCATTAAATAGCTCTTTCCCTCCACTGGCAATTAACCTCCCTATGTATTTATACAGAGCAATCATATAATCTCTGTCTCTGTTTGGCAAGCTTTTCTAGGTCCCCTGGTACTGTTAACTTTAAATTACCAAATATGTGAAATAGTTGAATTTCCTATAGGGGAAGACATCTCCCAGCTCTCTGAAAGCTGTACCATGGGGACACCTGATGATCTGGGACATGGGAAGGACTATACAGCTCACATACCCATCTACTGAGCCTCCATGGGTACTCAGAAATGTGCCCCAAACTTGGGATATGGGTTTGGAGACCAAAATCCATGTTTATCTGATGTCAGTGACTGGAAAGAAACTTCCATCCACTGGAGGAACAAGGACTTTTGCAAAGCTCTCCCAGGGAGGGTAGATTTCTTACTAGATACTCTCTCCCGGAAATTTTTTTTACCTCATAGTGCAGGTCTGTATTTGTCACTACAGAGCCTGTCTGAAGGAAGATATTCTTGTACAGCATCCTGTTATCCTAGGTCTGCATTCAATATGCCAAGACTTATTAAATGGGTATTTCTTGGATGGTGGCTTTTCCTGGATTGTGTGGTTGGCTGGTATGCACAGATAAGGTAATCACCACTGCCATTGCAAGGAAAAACAAAAAGTTGCAAAGCAGGATGATTGGAAATCTACTTTCTATTCTTGCTCATTTTTGTTAGTATAGCAGCTGATTCACTTTCTGCTGGCTGCCTTTGGGAGACAGCTCAGTGCTGGAACTGCTCACTCCAAATCCCTCAGAGTTACTGGACTGCCCATCTGATTGGCCCAAATGCTGGAGCCAAACTAAACTCTGCCAAAAAAAGACCAAAAATAATACCCAGCTGAATGGGTTTTGCACAAGTAAATCCATCCATCATTCCTTTTTCATAATCCTTTCCTGAGCTGTAATCCATTATTTTTCAGAGAAGAAACTGGTTTTTTGCTTGCTGAGGACAGTGCTTTTCAGAGGAAGGTCAGCTGAGCTGAGAAGGTGGTGCCACATGCTGAATTTTGCACTGGGGAGTGTACAGAACATGTTCCACTGTCCTGAAACACAGGCACAAAATTTTCCTGGTGCCACAGGGTCTTTCAGGTTCCTGGTTGCACAGATGGGAAAGTAATGAGCATTGTGGAACAGTGAAACAATAAGAAGGTCCCTTTATTCTGAAGTTTTCTCTATCATTAAGGCTGCATGTTCAAACAAATCAGCATATTTTGGTCACGCTGTTTGTCTCTGGTGCTCTGCTGAGTCACACCAACTCTTCAGTTTCCTTCTCAAAGGCTCCCATATACAAAGTCCTTCTATGCCTCACCCACAAGGCATGAATTTTTCTGTCTAAGTTGAGCTGTTGCTTTCTTACAACAAATGCTTTGCACAGTCATCGCAAAAGGAAATGTTGAAAACTCTGAGAACCTCAGAAGTTTCCATTTGTATCTGGCTCCATCTTTAAACCATTCCTTTTCTGCCTCATGGTTGTACATGAAGCATCTGAGAAAATAGTGTGAGCACTAGGGAGTTGTTCAGCAGCCATGATAGCAGTATTCAGTGTTTCTGGCTGTGGAGGAAGAGGCAGATGGTTTGCATGTGTTGTTTACACCATTCTTTTGGGGATGCATCCACTGCACACTGTGGAAGATGTGTTTTGGGATGCTCTGTAAGGAAGCAAGGTATGGCAATGAGCACCCCAAGGCATCACACAGTCAAAATACAGGCCATATCCTCATGTGAGCAGGTATTCATTCCCACATTAGGCTAAATTCTACCTTGAAATACTTTGTTTGGCTCCTGGTGGGATTGCACCCAGGACCAGTTCAATCTTTGGCAAAGGAAGCTTTGCCAAGAGGGACAGTGGCAGGCATGACACAATGAATGCAGGAATGATCAGCCGCACCACTGTTGCCTCTATGTGGCAGGCAAAGGGGGCCAGGTTTGCTGGGAGCCGTGCAGGGCAGTGAGGGTCAGCTCCTGATGCAGAGGCTCAATACAGGAAGAGTTGGCTGGGGAGCAGGGAACAATGAACTTATCCCAGTAGGCACCCTAAATATCCCCAGCTCTGCAATACCCAGCACAGCTACCTTCTCCACAGCTTCCTTTTCCCTTCACAGTCTGGGAATAAGCTCTACTGTCAATAATAAAATAAATTTGGGGGCTCTCTTGAGGATACGGACTGCATATATTTATCCTTATGGCTGGGAAAAATCAACTATTACTACATGGCTGGAAAGCCTTGAGACAGCTCTGACTGTCCCAGCACAGACAGGAGTAAGATTTAGCCAAGGGATCTTCTTTGACAAAAGGTGGGACCCCTGGGAGAGAAGGTAAAATGACACATCTTTGCAACGAACATGACATGGCTTTTCTGTTCTTTCCTTCTTGTGAGCCAAATTATCAAAATATCAGCATTTGCACGGTTAGATTGTCCCAAGAGCAACAGAACTAATGGCAAATCATTTTCTAAGGGTTTGTGTTTTGAGGCTGAACTTCTGTGGGAATTGCCCAGTCTCTGGGAGGAGCTGAGGTCACAGTATTGTCCTTTTCTTGGTGGGGGTATTAATGAGGTCTCTCCCCTCTCTCTGATTACTTAATACTTATACAGAACTTGCCAGAAGCTTAATAATGCTGAGACCTTTATCCCTCTATTAAAGTTGTCTGCTGTAAGCCAAATGATTCAAAAAATATTTGGGAGGAGCTGACTGTTCAACAAACATGAATTAATGACATAATTCATCTGGAAATTGGGCCAAAAAAGCACTGAGGAATGATGATGAATTTAGGCAACTCACGAATGATGTTCACTGTCATGCTTGGTCACAGGTGGGAAAACACAGGCAGGATCTTTTACATATAAATTGCCCCAACATGGCAGAAAAGATATGAAAACCCTGTGCTTAAGAGTAAAAATGGTGCTTGCTGTTCCATCACTGTTCCTGGCTCTGCTGCAGAACAAACTTCTTTCCCTCCCTGTGTCAATTTGCCTTTCCCAGCATGTGCCTGTTTTTTCTGCTCAGATCAGGAGCTCTCTGGGCAGGAGCTGTCTGTTGTTGTGTGTTTGTACAACATCTCTGATAATGAGAACTCCTTCTTGGTTCAAGCTGTTAAGCGTTCCTATAACCCCAGTAATATATACTAATAAATAATGAAAGTAGGAGCAGAGAAACTATCAAGAGAGCTGAAGCTTGTTTAGCTGGATAAATGGCATTTGACTGCACTTCTAAGCACGTTTTGAAAGCAAACTAAAATTTTCATTGCTTGCCAAGATCTGTGTCATGTCCATCACTAACACCTAAAGCACTGCAGAGTTCTCTTCCAGAGCCTATGTAGCTACCTCAGCCACTCTAACAAAGATATCATCTACTATGATAGATAGCCTTACGTCCAATCTCTGATCATGACAGATAAGCAAAGGAAAAAATGATTTCAAATAAGTTCATTTTAAAATATATTTATTCCTGCTAGGATTTGCTAGTCGCTGCATGCTGTGTAGAATCAGAGAAGTTAGCCTGATCTCTCCTTGCTTGTGAAGATGACTTCTCCAATTTTGCTTCACATTTTTTTGGCTACTTTAGCTTCATTACCCCAGGTTACAAATGGTCCCACCACTGCTTTGTGGAAAATACCTTTTCATGCAGTCATCTGCCTGTCTCTTTTTTGTGTGTATGTGTTTGCTATTGTAGGTTTTCCCATTTTTTCTGAGTGCAAGCTCTGTAGGGTCCTGCTGTTAATGGAAGTTCTGTAATGCAAGAGGGATAAGGACTCGGGGGAGGGGGAGTGTATGGGGGGGGGGGGGGGGGGGAGGAATATATGGCATGGCACAAAGCCAGATTCCTTGTACTGAAGTACATCAGTGCTATAGGAAGGGCAAGGAGTGTTTCAGCTACACTGAACTTCCTGATCAGAGCACTAGGAGCTTGAACTGCTTCGCTTCTCAGCTGGTCTGTACCACAAACTGCTTCCTTATGTGGGCTGACTCTGGCAAATGGGGGGTTAAAATGTAAGTGCTGCAAAGAAGCATTATAAAAAGTCTTTGGATAAAAACTGTCTCATCTAAGGAGGGGCCCACCCTCCAAGGGTGGGGAATGCTGGGTCAGCCGTCCCTCGAACCAGGAGCAGCTCTGAGGTTTGAATAATTACAGCAGAAACTGGGCAGCTTTGAGATGTCATTTTACCTCTCTTCAGATTGTCTGTGCCCAGTAACATCTATGTCCTGTGTTTTTGCATGGCTACTTAAAATAACTGTATGGACTATTTAATAAACAACCTTTAAATATATCATATAATGAAGTAAAATATTTTTCCTTATAGCTTTAAACATTTTCATGCCGCTATAAAATAGCCTATTTTTAAGTAGCTGCAACTTTGCAAATCTTTTTCTCATGCAAAGATTCAGTTTTATTACATATATTTTAGTGGGCTTTTTTTACTTTCTTTTAATATCCTGTTGGTCTATTTTAAAATATTTCCTAAGCCTGAACACAAAGGCTAATACTTTACAATGCTCCTTCACTATTCCCAGTGAATGAACATCCTGCCAAGCAAGCAACAGCTTCTCAGGTGATGGTTGGCATCACCAGATCCTTGCTGAAGCCTGGCAGAGCCTGCCTGTAACCTGTGTTGTCTCTGCTCAGCCAGTGTTGTGACCCTCAGTTACCCCATGCTGGCATCTTCCACCAACCCTTCTGGGGAGATGAGCTTCACCTTCACCTTCTCATCCTGTAGCATTTTGAGCAGGAACAGCTGAAGACATGGCGGTTCAATCTGAACAGGGTGAGCGTTAGAACTGGTGATGAAGTACTGGTCTGTTGTCATTTAGTGTTCCTCCCGTGAGAGAGACTCTGCACTGGGGTGTCCCCAGAATACTGGCTTGTCAGCATGACCCCATGACACTTCATCTAAAGTGGAGATATTAATACATATAATTTGCATCTGTATATCCACATACAGACTAGTTCTCTGTAGTTTAAAACCTGTGTCCACATGATGGACTATGTTTTTTAACACCACTGCCTCAATAATGGGATAGTAAATTTTGCTCTCTACACACCTAGTTCATGCTCTGTGCATGCAACTACAGCTACATGCCAGTTTATTTTGTGAGGAAGATGGTCCCAGAAGACCGTGTGTGTACCACACAGTTTGCTACAGAATTTTAAATCTTGCCGGTTGATGTCAAAACTCCCTTTGCAGCATCCATATACACAGCATGAACCCTCAGGATGAGGAGACTCCTCTCAGCCCCACCCATTGCTGGATACATCACACACAAAGAGGGACGCCATGTGCAGGCGTGAGTCTGTTTTCACAGAAAGTGATGCATTTTCTGTTTCTTGGCTCTGTTTCACTGAATGCTGCTTGCCCATCAGTCCAGTGGGCAATATGACACTCACTTGTATTTCTCAGCCATGCCAGGAGACCAGATAAATATTTGCACAAGTGCTTTTGGAATCTGTGGTTCAAGTGTCCTCTCCATGGGCTGAGCCTTCGGTGGCTCTGTGAGGGCAGGGTATACATCAGGTGGGGCTCCAGGAGGACACGGAGGCCCAAATGGGCCTCCTGAGCAGCAAGTTCCATGCTAGAAAAGAGCTGCTTTGTCGTCTTTTTCCCAGCTGCTATTATGACTGTTGATTTCATACCTTTATATATATATATCTCTCTTTAAAATGTTCGTCACACAGGCTTGTCTTCAGAAGTGAATTTCTCTTGGTACAACATATGCTGGTGAGTTGTCTGATAATCAGGACAAGAATGTAACTGGCATGTTTCTGCTTCAGGTGGGGCAATTAAGAAAATCCGGTGTTGAAAGCAGACATTATTTTGACAGAGAAAAGTTGCTAAGACTGCAAGTCTGCGGAAAAAAAGAGGCAGTATTGTTAAACTACGTAACTTTTGAAGATGAAAAAGAAGTCTTTTGTTTGCCTAGTTGTTGCTCTAGTCTTAAAGTCAATAGAACTGAAGCAGAGTAATGAAAAAGATCACGTTGAAAATACCTTGTCTCATTCAATTCTCTTGCCTTGTCTCTCCAGCCTGCACTGAATAAAAATGTTCTTTACTTCTGGACAGATTATCAAATTTAAAGTGTATTAGCAGGCACCAGCTGTGTGCTGTAATTATTTGGCTGAATCTTCTGACGTTAAAAAAGAAAATCTGAGTTAATGGCTCAGATGCTCTCCTGCCTGGTTCCCTAATATCCCCCACCTTGCACCTGGTGCATCTTCACAGAGTGGGGATAAAGCAGCAGGAGGGCAGAAGGGGACTGTTGGGGATGTACAGCACAGAGGGACAGATGACTGCTCATGCTGCAAAAGCTTTGTAGCAAAATATTAACCATTCTCTGTTAATAGTCCCAAGTGAGGAAAGAAGAACTCAGTTGTATTTCTTTCCAGATGGTTATAATGTTGTTGCAGTATTCAGGTAGGGCTGGATTCAGCTATCTAAAGAGAGATGTTTAAAGTCTTTGGAGATGCCCAAGAGGAGTGATGAATTTGTGTGTCTTGTGTGATTTTCAGGAAGGTGTCCCCAGTGCAGCTCCAGCTGGGCTGCTGATCCCAGGACTGGAAGAGGTGGGCAAGGAAGCAATCTTGGTTGACATCAGTGTGGTTTTGTGTGTTGATTAGTTACCTTCTTTGCCTTCTTTCAGTTAAATGGAGAATGGCAAAATATGTTGCACTTTTAAATCAGTAATTCTTAGTGGTGGAGGCTAATTCAGAGCAGTAGGAGAGGATCAGTAGATAAAGCAGTAGGTGCTGAGGCTTTTCATATGCATTTTGTGTGGTTCTGGGCTTTTGCTTGTGGCTAGTCTTGGTCTTGTCTGACCTGATTGTCCCTCAGTGTGTGGGAATTGATTCTGTCTGCAGAGCTGGTCACAAGTCCCACCTCCACAAGGGGCTGGAGTGCTCTGGTGTACATATAGTTTAATTTCCCCTGGAAGGAGTCTAGTTCACGTGCACCAAAACTACTCTGCAAACTGAGCCGACATGCAGTAAATAAGGGTGATTGGAAAATTTGCTTTCCAACTGCATGACAGTGGTGAACCAAAATTGTAAAGTGGGAGGCATGGGGTATCTGGAAGAAATTCCTTATCCATCTCCAGTAACTTGAATGCTCTTCAAATTTTAACCAAAGTTACAGGATAATTTAGATAATATGTTTATGTCTCTGTAAATATAGGGACAGATGTTCATTGCTGAAGAGGACTGTATGGACATCTCTGATTGACAGATGCCAAGTGGGTTCTGCAAGCGTGCACGGGCAAACCCAGCCTGGCAGAATCAAGCAATTATTTTCTAATGGCATATTCTGAATTCTGTTTAGTTGCCAATCTGTCCCCATCCTTTCCTGGTACATGTTCTTCCTCTTAAAACTTTTTTGTCTAGCCATAGGTGATGGAAACTTACCTTAGAAATGAAAGCTGAACCTTTGGGGAAGATCTCTGTTCTACCAGTGGGGCCTTCGGGCAGGAAACTACAGAATAGGATGAGACTGGAGATAGAATTGCAAAACTTGGCAGCCTTTGCATGTGTATATTACAGGGATACCAGAACAGTGTTTGCTAGTATTGAAAAAGCCAAAAGGTTTTGACATAGCAGCTCTTGACCTTCAAATGTAAGCCTTTAGGAGCAGGGTACAGCATGTACACAGGCAGTGCTATTCTAATAATAATTTCCTTTTTTGCACTGGTGTCCACCTTTGACTCACTTCTCTTGGTGAGCAGGGCTTTCAGTAGTAATAATTAGAAAAGCAATAGCTCCTCTAGTGCTCTGAATGGTAAGAAAATATTCAAAACCATATAGAGCACTATGTGGATCAAGTTATTGCATGTGAAATCTTGAGCAAGTGCTACTTGCAGTCAGTTATTCCTGGAAAAAAAGTTTCTACAGTTAATAATGTAAACAGTGGGCAAAATAAAAATCTGATATGAAATTTATTTGTTCTGCCATACCATTTGGAAAAGGACCAGTATGTTAACTTGGAAATGCTGGTATAATTTACCATGATACATCCATTCTGACTACATGTAAGTAGCCACTGATCCTTAGAAGAATGGAGTACTTGGCAGATCACCTGGAGCTTTCTGTCACAAAAGAGGGAATCTGGAAATTCCAAGGTAAATTACATATGAAGAAAGCCAAAGGAGATTTTATAAATGGTTCGTTGATGTCAAACCGAGAAGAATCTAATAAAAAATACATAGTCTGAGATACTTCTTGTTCTACATGCTCTGCATCATTACTAAAGTTGTGCAAAGAGAATGCAAAATATCCTTGACCAGCAAATGTAGAATTCTTCTTACAAGGTTCTTACATCAAACACACATAGGGATACATTTCCCAATAGGTTACAAGATAGGTTAATCAGAACCCTTCTTGCACTGAGATTAGAATCAGACCTTCTAGTCCATATTCACATTCATTAATTCACAGGGAGTCTCAAATTTTGTCCCACACTTCACAGGTTAGGTACATACCCACTCTTGCTTTGTCTGGGAAAAAAACAGCTCATACACTCTCAGTCAGAAAACATCTTTGCTGGCAGTATTAGCTGTATGCCAAAATAGCACTGTAAAGTAAACTTTGGTCAGCCTGATTTAAAAATGTCAGCTAGGTATTAGGAAAGAAAATGATTCCTAGATGGGCACTTATTTCATTAAGACTATCTTATGCACATGCAATTGAAGTTTTTTTTTTTTCTGCACAGTTATCTTGAGCCACAGCCATAATGAAAATCAGGAGGGGTTCGTAAGAAAATGTCTTGTAAAGCAGGGACAAACTTAAAGGATTTTCAGTTTTCTTCAATGTTGCACTATAATAAATTGGGAAAGAAAATGCAACCTAATGTCTAGTGCAAGGTGCTGAATAGTAGGATGTCTATATTTATTCCTGGCTCTGGCAATGACTCTTGTGCTCTTGGGTGAGTCATTGATTCACCTGTGAATAAGATGGCAATGATAAAAATCAATTTTTTTCTATATCCAAAAGATGCAGTGATTTAATAAGGTTTAATTCTCCTTTTAAAGCATGTTTTGAAATACTGTGACAAAATATTGCAATGAGATACTGCTGTGTTTCCAGAAAAGCCCTACAAGAGTCATAGTTTAAAAACAGTACTTTAATCCACAAAATGATTCAGCCCTTGTGAAAAATCAACATTTCAGCTACAAATCACTGGTCTGTTTCTAAGAGACTTTTTAATACAACTTCCTATAGAATAGTATGTAAATTTTATAGTGTTTTGAAATTACCTTTGAGATACTAGAGGAATAAAGGTGACACCAGGTTTGATTTTTTTTATTTTTAAAGGTCTAAGGTAATCTGCTGAGGTTACGGAGCACTAAATCTGGTCTCTACTCATAAATTGGAGGTATAACATGAATGACTAGAATGATTAGACATACATAAATGTTATAAGTTGAGGAAGAGCCCAACTGAACTTTTATGAAGGAAAATTTTATCTCATACATTTACTAGGTTTCTCTGAAGAACTCACCATGTATGAGATTGGTACTGTTGAACTGGTTTTCCAAAAAGCCTTTGACCAGGTCTTTTACTAAAGACTGTTAGGGAAATTAAATCATCTTAGGGCAAGACGAAACATCCTTTCATGAATTATTAATATCTGGTTAAATTGTAGTGTGGGAATTACTGATCACATTTAAGATGCAGAGGATTACTAGTGGTCAGCCCCAGGGAAATGTACTGAGACTGCTGTCATTCACAGCTCTTTCATGATCCACAACAAAAGGAGGAGCGAAGGTGCAAGGCTGAAAAGTTTAAGGAAAATAGGAAATCATAGAATCACAGAGTAGTCTGGGTTGGGAGGGACCTTTAAAGGTCATCTAGTCCAACCCTCCTGCACTGACCAGGGACATCTTCAACTAGATCAGGTTGCTCAGAGCCCCGTCCAACCTGACCTTGAATGTTTCCAGGGATGGGGCAACTGCCACTTCTCTGGGCAACCTGTGTCAGTGTTTCACCACCCTCATTGTAAAAAATTTCTTCCTTATATCTAGTCTGAATCTACCCTCTTTCAGTTTAAAACAATTACGCCTTGTCATATTGCAACAGGCCCTACTAAATATTTTGTCCCCGTCTTTCTTATAAGGTCCCTTTAAGTATTGAAAGGCTGCAATAAGGCCCCGGAGTCTTCTCTAATCCAGGCTGAACAACCCCAACCCTCTCAACCTTTCTTCATAGGAGAGGTGTTCCAGCCCTCTGATAATTTTTGTGTCCTCCTTTGGACCTGCTCCAAGAGGTCCATGTCTTTCCTGTACTCCAGACTGGAGTCCTGTACTCCAGAACTCCAGTACTCCAGGTGGGGTCTCATGAGAGAGGAGTAGAGGGGCAGACTCACCTCCCTTGACCTGCTGGCCATGCTTTTTTGGATGCAGCCCAGGACACAGTTGGCCTTCTGGGCTGTGGGTGCACATTGCCAGCTCGTTCAGCTTTTCATCCAGCTGTACCCCCAAGTCCTTCTCAGCAAGGCTGCTCTCAATCCACTCATCCCCCATCCTGTATTGATACCGGGGGTTGCCCCAACCCAGGTGCAGGATCTCGTATTTGGCCTTGTTGAACCTCACGACGTTCACATGGGCCCACTTCTCAAGCTTGTCTGGGTCCCTCTGAATGGCATCCCTTCCCTCAAGCATGTCAAGCACACCACTCAGCTTGTAAATGCTTTAGGATAGTCAAAAAAGTCTTTGAAGTCATGAAATCCTTCTCATTTCGTGATACAGAGTGTTTTAGCAGTAAAATTGCAGATGAAATTTAATGTCAGTAAATGTAAAATGATACACATAGACGGGGAATAAAAGAAACAATTGTAGCTAAAATGCACAGTGATGAGCTCTGCCTTACCTGTCTTGGAACCATGATATGCAAAAATGCTGCCTTAAGTTCAACAGTGATCAAAAAAGCAAACTAAGTTGAGAAATGATTCAGTTTAGAAATGATTAACAATACAACAGAGAGCAAAAAAGAGTAAGGAACGGAGAGCAAAAAAGTACATCGTGCCACTGTGTAACTGGTCAGTACATGCAATAGGTACTACATATTAAAAATGGAAAAAAACATAGCTGGACTGGAAACATAAGACATAAAGATGGAGAAGGATGATTGGAAACCTGAAGCGTACAGAATCCTTAAGGTTGGAAGGCACCTCTGAAGATCTAGTCCAATCCTCTGTTCAAAGCAGGAGCAACCAGGGCAGGTTGCTTATGACCATGTCCAGTTGAGTTTTGAATATCTCCAAAATTGAGACCTTTAATTGTTCCCTAAGTAGATCTTTATCCACCAAGGATAAGTCCTCCTTGCTGCAGACTTTCCCACTGGTCTCAGGAGTCTGCAATTTCTGAAGACTGGGCTTGCCTATGAAGACTGAGGCAAAGAAGGCCTTTTCTGTGCCCTTTGTCCCTAGGTCCCTTGCTCTATTCAGCAGTGGGGCCATTTTTCCCCTGTCTTCCTTTTACTACCAGTGTACCTTTCTTGCTGCCCTTCATATCTCTCATCAGATTCAAACCCAGGCAGACTTCGGCTTTCCTAATCCCATCACTGCACACAGATATCATCTCAGTACTCCTCGTGAGTTACCTAGTCCTGCTTCCACTTCTTGCAGACTTACTTTTCAGTTTGAACTTTGTCAGGAGCTACTTGTTTGTCCATACATGCCTCCTATATCTCCCTTTGCTTGGCTTCCTGCACATCCACAGGGATCATTCTTGAGAGGATCACTGCTTGGAGGAGGTGATGCTTGAAAATCAGCCAGCTCTCCTGAACCTTTCTACTCCCCAGGATACCCTGGGGATTCTTCCTAGCAGGTCCCTGAACAGGACAAAGTCTGCTCTCCTGATGTCTAGGTCATGATCCTGTTATTTGAATTGTTCCCTTCTATTGAGATCCTGATGTCCCCTATCTCATGGTCAGTGCAGCCAAGTCTGGCTCCCAACTTTCACCTCCCATTTCTTCCTTGTCAGTATCTGTCAGGCTCAGGAAGTGCCTCTCCCCGTTATCATCGGTACACTCTGGAAACCTCCTGGATTGCTTGTGTCCTCAATTGCTGTATTGCCCTTCCAGCAGATATGGGGCTGATTCAAGTCCCCCATAAGGACCAGGACCTGCAATGTAAGGTGTCTTCCAGTTGTCTGAAGAAAGCCTCATCTACTTCTTGCTGATAAGACACACACCACAATGTCATCCGTGTTGGTCTGCCTTCTAATCCTGACCCATAAGCTTTCAGTTAGCTCATCCTTCTATTCCAAAAAACTAAAATAGATTACTACTATTCAGATTGGAAGAAACGATTAAGGAAAAGGGAGGAATCTAACAGATTTTTATAACTTGGGGGATGCAAAGAAGATGAATGGAAAAAGAAGTTTCACTGTTCACTATTTCCTACAGGACAAGAACTAGAAAGCAATCTGCACTTTAAAAACACCAGGAGGAGTATACTTTCACCCAATGCATGGTCAAATTACGAGGTTCTTTGCAGCATGCATTTTATAGGTCAGACATATGTATAAGCTGAAGAAGGGGAAAGACAGATTTAAGAAGATTAAACAGTGTTACTAAACACTAGTCTTTAGTTACTAAAAATAATGGCTTGGATACTACCCTTCTGAATGCTAGAAGCTGTAATGCAGAACAGGCAATAATCACTTTATATTTGTCCTGTTTTCTAATGTGCTTTCTGCTTCTGGTCACTGCTGGCCACTGCACTAGATGGATCTGTTTGAGCACTCTCTCCAGTATATATTTATATCCATATGCTGAACAAACCTGATTCTAATGCAGTTCAACTATTGTTCTTTTTGGATTGTATATTCTTTGCAGGCAGGGTAGCAACTTGGTTACAAGAGATAAGACAACTGAAAAGCAATGTTTATACTGTGCCTCTTCATTTAAAGAGACAGTGGGCTAGAATACACCCGTGCAAATATTCTGACTACCACCTCAAGGGTTCAATTTTTGGACATTTCAGTCCATTAGTTCTAACTGGGAGCCAGCGGCTGAAACCAAGTAGCAGTTTCTACCTTCTTTTCCCTCCTCTGCTTCTGGTAATGTTCAAGGGCTTGGCTAGAAAACATTCAGACACAATGGGCCTAAATTAAAACTTTAAAAATCAACAAGAAGAAGGACTATAGTACTGTTACAGCAGTTCTTTTCAGAAGCTATTAGTTCGTAGTACCATTCTGGAGGCAGCTGGAGAAGGACTACCTCTAAGCTCTCCATTGCACAATAGTTTCCATATGATGTATATGACTCTGGAATGGGAAGGACTCATAAATCTTTAGCAAATTGAATCCTACACAGGATCCACAGTGTGCTTGAGAGAAGCACGGAATGAGACTATCTTATAAACCTGACCTAAATAACCAACAGTGAATCTTAGAGCAGACAGAAAGTGTCTAGGGGTAATAAAATAGGCAGAAGTGCTTGCAAACTTATTCTAAATACCAATTAATTCCACATCTAATAGCTTTCTGAATCCATCAGCATGGACTAGGGAATGTCTCTTTATAATACATTTATTCCAGGAGGCTTCTGAACCATAGTCAAAGTAGTAGGAGCTGAAGACAAAATTGATAAAATAGTGGAAGAAAATTCCAAATTAAAATTGTGGCCCCAAAAAGTGACCCGTTACATTTTCTGTTCAGTACTGGTAAGTGTCATATAATTTGCACCATGTTGTTTCGATAAAAAGCTAATAAAGGAAAGCTGGAAGTGGCTGTGGAAGGCAGTCTGCCTATATGGGAATGACCCCACACCCAAATACCAGAGGAAACTGAGAGTGGCACAATTTAGCATAGCTATCCCTTTGACATTTTCACTGAACAAGCTTCTGGTATTTTTTTAATGTGGCTCCTCTGTTTTTTAACAGAAAGAGTGTCTTGAGCAGAATATGACCACATACAGCCATTAGGCAGAGACATGTCCAACTGTGAGTGACTTTCTGCTCTAATGATTAGGTGGACTTGGTAGAGATGTCCATCACAGTTCTGTAGCTTTCATATCATCCAGCTCCACTTATTTGTTATGAACGCACATTTGTTTTGATGCCTCACTAGTTTTATACTGCCTCAAGCATGACTTCTGTAACGCAAAGCAGAAAGGATTTTGTGCAGATACTGAGGAAAGACACTGACTGAACATGGTACTAGGATGAAGGGACCTCTGACTCTGAAGGTCCTTTCTGCTGCCAGGCAGATTCTGCAAAGCAGAACTTTACTTGAGAGAAAATGGATAGCACTCAAATGCACTGGACTGTATGTCATAAAGTCCTTTCCCATACTTTAGAAGGATGGATTCTTTAAAAGATCCATCCTTTCCAAAGGAAGTCTCAAATAAACCAGGTCAATTGCCCCCAGCAGCACCTGTGTCTCTTGAGGGGGCCCCAGGTAACAGTCAGAAATACTCCCACACTGGAGACAATAGCTGGAAGAGGTGAGACCCTCAGCTTGCCTATTCCTTTGCCACCCCAGGGAGAGGCTGCCACATCTGCGGAGCCCTCAGCCTTCCTGAAGCAGGGCTCTCACATGGGTTGGATGAGTGGCCAAGGGGGCTGATTTATGTCTCTCCCCTCATGGTTGGGGGAATCTCTAATCTAAATTAGCTGATTATTCTTTAAATGGCCAAATCCCACTGTAGCAATATAGATCATCCACTTCGGTGCATAAGCATATATTTTACTTTTATTTCATTGAGATATTACCAAGTGTTTAGGGTCAAATGCTGTCTTAAATTCTTTGCTAACTAGAGGTAGTTGAGACATGGCTTCCTAAATTTGGACCACAATGTGAAGAGGGAACTGCAATTCTAGTTTGTTTTTGTTTTTTTTTTTTTTCAAACACTTGTGAGTGTAGGTGATGTAAAAGGAGCTATATAGAAACAGGAACTTCTGCCTGAAGCAAATGGTGTATTAAAATAACATCACTGCGAGCTGTTGTTAGCCTGCTTTTTTCCAGATTGGATCTCCACAATAACATTGCAATCATTGATAAACAAAGCAAAAATGTACATTTTTTAGAATCAAAATAAATACATGATGTGCAGTAATGCAGCAGAAAAGGGTTGGCAAATGCACTGCACCAATAGTCTGGCAACAGTATTACTTCTGCTAGCTTTGAACAAACTATTAATTGTGACCCTTTTCATCCATGCCTAAATAAGCCCTTAGTTATTTTGAGTTAACTAGATGTTTGTCCTTGCACCTGGAAGTGAACCCAAGTAAAATATGTTTGGAATTAGTCAATATATGAAACACATGATGAAAAACCTCTAGGTGACCACACTGGTTGTGCAGCTTTGTACAAACATTTATTTTTCCTGAGATTGATGTGTATTGAGCGGAGCTGGCTGTTCCACTCACTTGCTTGTTTTACTCTTCAAGAGTTTATTGTTCATCTG
This sequence comes from Strix aluco, assembly GCF_031877795.1. Classification (NCBI taxonomy): domain Eukaryota; kingdom Metazoa; phylum Chordata; class Aves; order Strigiformes; family Strigidae; genus Strix; species Strix aluco. The sequence continues at coordinate 13,949,103 of NC_133931.1, read as the reverse complement.
TTCAGCAAACACTGTAAGGATCTGTTCTGATCTGTAGTCGTAAAAGTTCCTGCAAGTCTCCCTTTATATCTTTCTCAGAACTGTTAAGACAACAAGAGGAATTTTAAACAGATATTGAGGTTGTGCCATCACATTGGTTTGCTGAAAGGGCATTACTGAGGCTCAAGAGGGCACAGGGAGTTAGTGGTGTAGCTGTGTTTGGTGTTTTATGTCACGTGATTGTACATGACTCCAACTGTGGTAACCATCCTTTAAAATATTTGCAATGGTTTATTGAACTAAGGGAGAAAAAAGAAGAATGTAGTTGAAGAATTTGACATATAAAGTATGAAATATGGTTTTGACATTAGGTTTCCCTCCAGCACTGAAAAAAATCATTGTAGGAGATCTCTTGGTTGGTATTAAAAGTCGTATAAATAGTTCACTTAGAGAGGAAAAAAAGAAGTTAATTTGGATGGTCTAGAACTTTATTTTTGAAGCTTGATCCTGCTTCCTTTTAGTTAAAGCAAGAACCAGCATATGCCAATGAGAAGAAATGACAGGGAGAAAATGTGCGTCCACTTACAGCTCACTGTGGGAAAGCATGGCCCAGCTCTTAGTTTGGAAAAACATTTGGAGAAATGGAAAGCTTTTACCAGCATTGCACTGCTTAAGACATTGCTCCTATCTGTCCTTTCTAGGCTCTGCAGCAGGAGTCAAATTTTGTGTCTGTATATTGCAAGATGCTGGGATTAACTTTTCCTAGAGGACTGGTGTCCTTCAGGTGCTCTTCTCTGCAAACTTGGGTAGGAGTCCTTGCAGTGTCCCCAGTGAAGGACTCCTCCAGGGAGCTCCGGGAGATGGTGGGGGAGGGATCAGTCAGGGTTACACTGTGCTTCTTCCAGTCATTTTTCATTTACTGACCACATGTCAGCACTACCAGCCGAGGAAACATGTCCATGAGCCTGGCAGCGATCATCTGTCTCACATCTCTAACATTTCTGCTTGTAATCCCGCCAGTGGATAGCATTACTGCAAAATGCCTTGTTGAAATCAATCCTCTTTATACCACAAGTTTTATCTCCAGGTTGTGGTTACTTTTGTTTACAACTCTACATAACAAGCTGAGACAGGTTCCTCCCACATTGCAGTACTTAGAAAATGGGTCCCGTGTATTCACACCTCTTGACTCTAGCCAGGGGGACCTGAAAACTATTTCTTTCTCTTTAATAGAGGCTTATTTTCCCTTTACGTCTCAAATTCTGCTCCTCTGGCTCACAAGGAGTCACAAGGATAGCTTACACTTTCATAGCAGGAAGGAATGTTTCCTTGCTGAGTATGTGACAATATATACCCCACTGTGACCTCTTACAGGAAACGTGGGACTACGGTTAATCACAGGCTCTACCTTAAATATCACAGACTCCTTCGTCTGGAGAGTGAAGCTGTAGGGCCCTCTTGTGGGAAGAAAACAGCAGTTCTGCTTCTTGTGAAACGTACATACTCGGGTGAAAACCTGCAGTGAATGTGTGCGTCATCTGTCGAAGCATTGTACCCTGATATGTTTTGTGTGACAGTCCGGGCATCTTCCATCAGTGCTCAGATCTGACTCCTATCTGCAAGCCTGGAAACGAGGAAGGGTTGTATTTATAAGCCTCAGCCCTACATATGGCTGCTGATCTCTCCACCTCTGTCCCTGATCTTCCAGAGTGTTTTTTCTCTACCCTAGTCACAGATGTTAACTCCTAAAACCAACCTCTTTGCTCTGTTCAGCCAGGCCCAGTGGCGGTGGCACTTCATCCATATGTGGATGAGTTGAGTCTACGCAACAGTCAGGCCATGACTCAGGGACCTGTCACATGCCCTTCTCTTGCTCCAGTTGGTGACCACAGTTCCTCATGCCCCAGCCCAACTTCACTTCCACTGAGGAGCAGTGTGGTTCTGTGACCTCATCTCCTTGTGACATGCCCTTGCTTCTCCACCTCTTGCCTCCTGGCCTGGAAAGACTCTGTCATGGCTTCCTGGAGACTTCAAACACCTTTTGTGTCTTTGCCCCTGCTTCAAGGAACTGGAGTCCTCATCTTGGCCTGGGGTGTTATCTGTGTATTCAGAGGAGCTGTTAGATGACTGCAAGCAGTGAAGAATGCTGGAGTTGCAGCCCACAGACAGGCAGAGTTAGGGCAGGCACTGGCTTTATGTCAGATCTGTGGACAGGAAACATCAGGTTTTAGCTCCTGAGTATGCCTGAAAAGTCAGTGGGAGGAGCCATGTCTAGTTTCACTCTAGGCAGGCAACAACAGGAGTTGGACGTTGGACCTACAGTACTGAACCACACTGAGGTGGCTAACGGACCGGTGAGGGGCAAGGCATGACAGCAATTCAGAAATCTTTGACCCAAAGGTTGCATAGCTCTCCAGCACAAAACTTGTCACACTGAGTATCACAAGCGTATTTAAGTATCTAACTTTGTCTCTCTGGACCTTTTCCTGTAGACCAATTCCAATTTCTGGCATCAAGCACTCTGAGGGAGAATGATGCCTGTTTGCTACTCAGTACTCTGATAGCTGTATGGTGCAAGAACAAAGCAAAACAACAACCAACCCCTCTGAGGCTCAAGTTAGGAGAAAGATCATTGTCATTATTATATAATTTTTATTGATATATTGATAGGTGTTTGCATACTTTCACCTGCTGTTCTGATCTCAGTCCATATCTCCCTCTGCTGTGACAGCTTCAGGCATCCCATCTGTTCAGTTGCAGCAAATAATCTCCTAAATTACAATCCAACCACACTCTTATAATCCAACCACACTCTTTCTTTTATATGTACAGTTAAAACTTTCTACTACTGTAATCTCAAATACTGAACTTAATATATAAACCAATCAAGGAAATTCTTGGAAATATTTACATCATTGCAAGTTCTAAAAATCAAAAATACCAGAAGTGAGATACTGTGAGTATACTTGTGAAGTATAGCACATACTTAAAACCCAGTTTCAGAATAATTGGTACAATATGAACTTTTGTCTTGCTAAGACTATTTTCTGGAGTTCCATTTTCATTTTTTCATGATGTCAAAACGACTAATTGGCATTAATTTTTCTTGAAGTAATAGTCAAACTCATAAATGAGTGTGAGCCAGTGTTGTAGCTAAATCTTCTATTGGTTTAATAAAAATGTTATTAATGAGTTCTAAATCTACTGATCCGAACATGGACAGATTGCTGCACTCTCTATTTAAAGGATTCCCTGATCATCCCTCCTTGCCACTGTTTTGGGAGGATGTACAAAATAAAGAATTGTCTCTTGAAAGAGTTGACAAAAATTGACAAGCCATCGATGAGTTGCAGAGGAATGCTTCAAGAGAGGAGGTTATTTACCTTTTCTTATTTGGTTTTTGTTTTGTATGGATGTACAAGGCTTTTAGGAGCAAAACCTGTGTTTTGGTAGGATGTCTCACCCTTGTTGTGGAATCCATGAAAGCAGAAACAGTGAGCACAAGATTTTATAGTTCAGAGTAAGTCATGCTGGGTAGGAGTATGCTGGGGGTTTTGAGGGAAATGTTGCTGGTTTTGGAACAAAAGCCATCGATGAGCTGTTAAAGCCTATTGAACCCAAAGCATTGAATTGAACTGTGTGTGCTGCTGACACGGAGGTTGAACCTCACAAACTAGAATAGGTGGCCAAAAGATAGAGCAAACCCTCCATCACCTCCAGCAACAAAGAAATACAGATCACAAGTTCTGGAGCTAATATAGGACCTCAGCAAACACCTAGCAATATTATACCAAAACCTGCTGCACACCTGGCTGCAACTCTGAATTGTCTTGTTCATGGGATTAATACAAACTAAATTAAAACCCAAATCTTTAGTTTCTTATGTGATCTGCGAAACATGAGAGCTTGAATTCTAGGAAAACCAGCATGACTCAGGAGACTAGTTTTATTCGAATTAACAGCAAATCTTAGGAAGGAGGATCAGGCAGCCTATTGTTCTGCCATGGCGGCAGTCTTATAATACTGCAAAATCCCAAATCTGTATAGATTTGGTAGAGCTTTACATTTATTATGTGCAGTGTGTAAGGTATTAGAAGAAGAAACTCAATTTACCTTAATTCACTTCTCTCCCTCCAGCACAAAGGATGCTTTGAAAATTAAATTCCATTTGATTTCCATAGTGTGCTTTGACTAAAATGCTATGTGAAGTCTATAAACCAGTGCAGGAGTTGTACTTACAGAGCTAACATAAAGTTTTTCTTTTTTTTTTTTGGCAATAATGCTTCACTGGGCCTGCCTTATATCTAACAGGAGGTGACACAGCATTAAGAGTCCTGTTGGTCTTATTCCACCTTACACCTTGCTGGCAAAGTCCCCAGTTTTCCGGGCTGCAGGGAGTCATTCCTTTTGTGTGCCCTTTTCGGTCATCCCTAGTGTTTGGAGTTGCGTTCCAAATCTGTGGTTGTAATGGAGATCCAGGTTATGGAGCTGTTCCACAAGTATATATTTAGACCCAGTTCAACAAAGGTCTAAAAATGTGTCTAAATCAAAGTATGACAAGGGAGCACCATCCAGAGATACTTTAGCTGTCTTGGAACTAGCTAATGCCATGCTGGAAGCAGTACAGCCATTGTGGTGCAATGGTCTCCTTGGGACATATTAGCCCTGTCGGGGCCATGCGTGTTAGCCTTGGTACAGTGGTTTTGGATATCTGGCACATTCCCTGAGGACTCCCACTAATTTGTTCAGAGCTAGACTAGGTAGCATTATATAGCATTGTAGGCATGATTTCTGTGGATGTATTCCCCTTCCTATGCCCCATAATTAAATGTTGTGTTATTGGGCTGAATTGGGATATTACGGTCTGATTTTCAGCACTGCGGCTCCAAACATGCATTCACCTTAGTGGGAAATGTGGTGCTGAAAAGAGGGCCTTGTAGGGCACAGTCCTTCACTGTTGAAGTCAGTTGGGGTTTCACCATTGAATTCCATTGGGGAAAAATCAGGAATCCCAGCAGCTGTCATTGCAATATTACTGTGAGATAGTTGCAGGTGGCTGCAGGGAATGTGATTAGGAAGAACAAATTAGAATAGACAGGGGTTAGATCAATATCTGAAGGATGATTATCTTGGTCAGCACAGTGTTTTTCCATAGCCTAATCCAATCTAAACTATCTCTAAATATATCAGACTGTGAAATTTCAATCCTTGTCCTGTCAGCCTGTTTATGTGAAGATGGATGACAGGCCTGATGAAGTCAAAGAGCCTGATCCTGCTACTGCTCAAGTAACTAATAAATCTCCCATTAGCTTCAGAGAAGCCCTAAAGGAGTAACTTTGTCAAGCTGCTCAATTAAACAGAGGTAGCAGATCCTTTCCAGGTGTAATGAGTTCACAACAGTTGCATGTGTGCAGGCCTTCTCCCCAAAGGAAAGGATCATATCTGCAAGGTTTCAGAAATTAAAAAACAAGCCAAAAAGAAATAGAGATGATGTTCAGAATGGGAGCCTTCTATTTTACGCAGCCCTTGATGAGGACAGACCACACAGGGACTCAGTGAAAGGCATTTAGTGTAATAATTTTTTGTGGGGGCCAGGTGGTCTCAGATGCATGCAGGTGCACTTGTGCTTCACTGCAACCCCTCACCTATGGCTGGGCATGCGCTTGGAGTTAAAGAAGTTAAAGAAATGAGAAAACTGGACAAAAAATGGCTTTCACATTGAAAAGTCTCTCACACCTGGGATTCAGCTGGGTTTTTTACAGAGAAGGTGGCCATCAGGACTTGGACAGCCAGGCAGCTCCCAAAGTAAGGCAGCAGCCCAAGGAGGGTGCAGGCTGGGGGCAGCTATTGGGATGGTGTCCCCTGGGATACCTGTTGTGATCCACCCAAGCAACCTTATGGGACAATTAAGAAATGGATGAAGCATGTGTTTGCAGACTCGTTACAAATACAATTCATTGCAATTACAGTAATTAACTTGTGGATAGACTTACAGCAACACTTGTTAAGTACCACTCTGGGAAGAAATACTAACCTGTATCTGCTTTCCCACCACATATGGCTTTTTTTCTTCCTTCTACAGACAAAATTATACACTCAGAATAGTATCTCTCTTCACCCGGGTGGAACAGCCCAGCCAGCAGTATGAGAAGCTTCTACCGTCATGATGGGAAGAGTATGAAAACAAAGAGTGGAAATTCACTCAGCAGATCTGCCCAGCAGGCCACAGGCTGGAACTGTAACTCTGACACCAGTCATCTTTGCTTTGCTCTCATTTTAATGCATACACATACATGCAATCCTCTTCCTGTTTATTGCATTAAATAAATATTTGCAAAACTGAAAAGGATAACAAAATTGATATGATAATGAGGTTAAAATTTCAGGTATCAATACATCCATCTTTTAAAAAGAGGCTTTAAACCCCTCTTGCATTGCTCACAGGAATTCATTCCGACTGCTGTTAAAACCCTGGTGCCTTAATTATATTAATCATTTAAATCTTTAACTGCTGCATGTTATTTAAAACTTAAAAGAGCTACAAACAACTACAGATATCTGTAAGGCTTCAGTAGATGTTCTCCTTATCATTACAATACATTATTTTTTTATTTCTCACTTCCTAAATACTATCAAATATTGTCAAATTATGCAAAATTTCAAAAAAATGAAGTTGAGCTGAATAGTACTGGGAAAAATCAGTCAGTATTCACCTTTTTGGGTGTATAGTCAAGTGACAAAAGAATAGATTTTGAAAATAATCATGTCAGCAGTGATGCCTGGAAGCTTACCTGGGTTATGGATTAACCATGCCATGGATGCAGAAACACACAAACACGTTTTTCCTATGTGCAGTCAGATTGAATCCAGGAGCACACAAATTAGCTGCACCTTTTCCAAGACAGCCCAGTCCTGGAGCCAGTCTACCTGCTGATGCTCAGTGTGGAGATGAAATTGGTACCTGCTGAGGGATCCATGCTATGCTCCTCAGGATTTTTTAGGCACAGCAATAACAATTCATTCTCTATAGCTATAGCATTTGTAAGTAAAGCACACCAGAGAGGTTGTCCAACTCATTAATTAAAATAGGGGAAAAAAATGCATTTGAAGATAAATACAGGGTAATAGCTGCATCTTTCCTTTGTAATTTACAGCACAGATTACTTGGGCCAAGACCTGAATTCACAAATTCAGTAGCAACTTTGCCATTGGTTCAGCACAAATAGGATGAAACCTGTTCAGGCTACTCTGAAATCCTAAAGTAAGGCTCATGTCAAAGAAAATTCTTTTAGTTCCAATTGGGATTTAGCAATAGATGAAGCATTTTCCAATACTAATTGTTCAGACATGTATAGTTGCTGGGTGGCTAACTCAGGCATCCAGGGCTCAGCAGTACTTTGCTGGGCTCAGCTTGCTCTTCAGAAAAAGTGGATGTGTCCAGTGATTACATGGTGAGGGTGAAATATAAAAAGCAGCTTGAGGTTGGTAGTAGAGGGGGTTCATGGTGGCCCCATGACTTCTTCTAAACAGGAGCATTTTCCTTTACTCCCAGTCAGGAGGCTGAGGCAGTGCTGCCCCGGGGCAATCAGGTTGCTGGATCAGCTAATACTCGCATGACACGTTCTGGGCAACATCAGCATCCTGGTGTGAAATTAACTGTTTTTTTTCTGGAAAAATTGAAACTCACTTTTAAGAGAAGGTATTTTGATCTGTACCATTGTTTAAGAATGTTCTCGTACTGCCTGATGAGTTGGCTATTTAGTTACAGTTTACATTAATTTTACTTTGGTTTCGCAAAAAAAATAAATCAAATTGTTCACATCTCCCACATGTTGGATTATGCTACATGCATGCTGTTATTTCTACAATGACAATTAGGTGATGTCATGTCTACTTTGTTCTTTGGGCATTCTTCCCCACATCTGGTATTTTGTGAAGAATTTAACATTCACTAAACCAGCAACAGATTACTCTAACATCTAATTCTTCTTGTACAAATTAAGGCGCTGATGCTATGAAGATTTATTCATATGCTTGCTTTCATGTACAATGGGTCATCCCACTGAACTTGCAAAATGAATAAAGCTATGCTTATGCATAAGTGTGAGAAGGATTCGTGCCTAAATAATGAAAGTGAACACTGACAGTATATAATTATCCATAACCTTCAGCTATAAACACAGCAGAATCCACCTCCAAAACAAATGTATGAAATGGAGAAGTCTGTGAGAGTATTTTTACTCTGCCTCATCCACAGCAATTCTGCACTGTTAGTAATAACCAAACTGGTAATCTAAATTGCCTGCTGCTTGTGCTATATATGAACTCTGGCACATGATTTGGTTACTGCATCCATTTAGACACTTACTGTTGCCAATAGATGTTAAAAGTGAAAGAGCAGTGGAAAGAAAGGTCTCTAAATAATTTCAGTGAACTTTTGAGACCCCAATTTATTGCTAACAGACATCCATTACTTTAAGAAAATTAATAGACAAGATTTTCACCATACACGCTGTCCACTGCCTTCAGAATGACTCAAACATTGCCAGTCTAAATATATTTGGTCACTTACATGTCCTTAGTGCTCAGGTTTTACATCAATTCAGGTTTATTCAGAGTTGGCCGAAATGCAGAATTTCAAGTTGGCAGATAATAATAATAATTGTTGCTTAAAAGTATCCAGTGAACTGGAACTTTGAAAACGAAAATTGCTCACAGAGGCTTCATGGTGTGAAATAAAATGGCATTGCTGTTTCTTTCACCAGTGCCAAGAGAGGAGTGTTGGTTGAATGCACAAGCTCCAGAGGTCTCCAGGTTGACTGTCCACCACATTCCCTTGGCTGGCTCACGGGCTGTTATCTTATGATTTGAAGGATGATGTGGTAGGCTGTGAAGTTTTAAAGATCAAGAAATTGATTTCTTTACGGGAATGGACCAGGAGACCTTGTGCAGCTACTTCCAGCTTCAGCATCCTGGTTCTGTGATCAGAACATGGGAGTCTGGAGGCCTGCGGCTGAAGCCAGGACCTCAAGGCTCTCAGGCATTTGATGTCACAGCACTGTCACCTCTCTCATCCAAAAGGCACCACTCGAGGGAGTCATGCATACAAGGGATTCCAACCTGATGCTGTAGAGCCATGGCCCTGAGAGCCCCAAGGTCTCCAAGGGAAAACAGGCCCAGGTCTTGGCTCTTGAGGGCAGGGCTGGGAAGATCTAGGTGCCTGGGTCTCTTCAGCTTCTTGTGGAAGCATTGACTCCTCAGCATTACTCTCTGAAGCCAGGCAAGTTTCTGTGGGAGAGATGCTTGTGGTCTACCAAGAGCTCAAGAAACTTGAGGTGTTTCAGTTGAAGGATTTCTGTTCAAACTCCATTTTTTTTTCAATTAATTTCATCAAAACTTTTCTGATCTGTTTTATCTAGGAAATGTGATACAAGGCTAGCTTGGACTCGGAAAATGCATTCTGAAAAAAAAATTTGATTTTTTTAAAAAAAACTGTATTAAATGAATATGGCTGAAGTGTGGGTATTTTTGAATTAGGAACTGGGGACAGGTAACCAAATGTCCCCTGTTTAAGGAGAACATTCACAAAGACCAAGCATTCCTAAACAAAAAACAATGTACAAATTGATGGTTAATGCAAATGTCTCGAAGACAGTTTTTCTAGAATGTATATGATGGAGTAAATAGTTTATTAGCTTTCTAGAGATTAAAGATATTTAAAAATATTTTGGATTTCTGTTACTCACATATTACTGAGACCAGAGAAAACAGGGAGATGGAGCACTTTTAAAATACCCTTTACAAAAGACAAGTGTGTCTTTAAAACATTTTAATTTCTCATTTTTCAGAAAGTCCTCTGGCAGTAAGATGGAGTTGTAATTACCAACAAATACTGCCAGAAGATCCCTTGGCCCGTTCGTTACCCCATCAGTCTGCGCCAAAGAGTGATGGTCCCTGGGACACCAGCAACGTTTACAACGCCACAGCGACCATTTCTAGATGTAAATGTCGTGGTTAAACGAGCTGTGCTGAAGCTGGGTGAAGGAGAAAGGAAAGCAGCTCTAAAGTACCACTACATCCCTGCTCCATGGTGCAGGTCATCACACTTTCTCTCCTCAAGATCTAAGCTCTAGCTTTCCAAAGACTTTGAACGTTTTTGTAAATTATCCTCGATGTCTGGTAATATAATTTAAACCTCTGTCTTTTGCAAACAGATCAAAGTTTCATACAGACTGTTGTGGCGTGCCTCCCCAGCAATCCTGTGTGATGAGGATGGAAAAATAAAGGGGTTTTGTCTGCAGCATGGTTCTTGCAGAAATAGCACAGCTCAATACAGAAAACTACCGCATTTAATTAGTTCAAGTAACATGGATTTTCCCTTGGGTCTCCATCTTATTCTGTGCAATACTTCCAGATCTCACACCCTTTCCCATTTCTCTCATGGGTGCAGAACAACCCTCATTTCTCCTCACCCTGACAAGGGTTGAAGATTGACAGCATACTGATGAAAAAATAAATTATGTGAATGGCAGAAAAGACATGGAGTAGCAAAAGTGATCCTAGCATAGGTGACTAAGTACAGAGAGATGATACACAATGACTTAATTTAATTTTGTCTCCTGCTAAAAAGATGCAGTAGGATGGGTAGAGAATGTTTTCATTTCAACATATGTGTTAATTGCCACTCTCAGGAAAACTTCACATGAAGAAAATGCAGTCTTCCTTGAAGACCGGGGAAGATGGTAAAATGCTGTGCTGAATTCCTGAGTTCATGGTTTGAGGTTTTGAATTTTTACTTTAATTTCCTTTCCAAATTGTAAAAATGAAGATGATTTCATTATTTTTGAGTAATTTGGGGTACTTTACAAGCACTGGTATGAACCTTTATCTCTATCAGGAGAGGGGAAAAAAATCAAATAATCAGATTTGTCTTTTTGCCCATTGTATATAATGACAGTATGACCTAACACCTCAGATATTAAAGAATGATACTAATTCCATTTTGGTTTAATATTCTGTATTATTTTTCTTTAATTTATATAATATTTGGAAAAATTCTGAATGTCATATTTTTTCTTCCCATAAAAATTCTAGGAGTGATTTGTTATTCTTTTAACCTTAATGGAACTTTTGTACTTGGAAAATGTTCTGTGGCTACATGTTCCTTCATGCTCCCACTTCAAAGTGAAATGTTTGTTTCATGTTTTCCACAAAGCACATGCCTCAAGGTTTTGCAGATATCCCAATTCTGAAATTTTAAATAATACAGTCATTGAAACTTTAAGGATATCAGTCTTGTGTTTTCAGTACAGATTATTTCTGATTCTAGTGAAGGATTCTGTGTGGATTACAATTTCATTTGGCTTGTTGACTGGATCTTTCCAGCTATGTCTACAGCATATTGAACTATTAATATAATCCACACAGGGCACTGCATGAGGCAGCAAACCTGAAGTTAAGATAGTAGGCAGTCATATAATTAAAGACTGTACCATGATATATCAGCCCAGGGAGGCCAATTTAATATGACAAGGGAAATCTGAACTCTGGCACTTTCTTGGTTTAGGACTTGCCTTTACAAATTTTAAAAGAATTAATCTTATTTTATAATTACGTATCTTTTTTTTTTTTTTTTACATATCTAGCAAACAAAAAAAAAGCTCAAATTTTAGTTCATTATTTTTTCTAAACTATTTCTTCAGCTTAGCTGGTTTAGGACTTGCCTTTACCAATTTTAAATGAATTAATCTTATTTGATAATTACATACCTTTTTTTTTTACAACTTTAGCAAACTAAAAAAGCTCAAATTTTAGTTCATTTTTCCTAAATTATTTCTTCAGCTTAGTATTTGCCCTTCATACCTACTGATGTGGAAAGGAGGATTTGATAGACTGAGCAACTTGATTTGGCAGAGAAAAAATTTGGTGTTTTCATTTGCTCTGTTAGGAAAAGAGCACTCTCAGATATTTCTGAGTCACACAAACAGCTACCCCAAATATTGTTAAAATAAGTCTATTATATGAAATGCACCTATTAAGTAAAGAAAAAGTTTTTAAGAAAACCTTTTTGCTATATTTGCCATAAGTTGAAGCTACCTGAAAACTACTGTTGATCACCAATACAGTAAATATCTGTATTAGATAAATATCCCCATTCTTAGCTTTTCCAGCACTCTGACTGTGACCTGTGCCAGACTCATGCTTGCTGACAGCTTATATTGGGCCAAGACAGTTTCTGGGTGGCTGAGGGGAGGCCTTTTCAGCACAGCACAGCTTTCTAAAACAAGGTTTCTAAACAGGTACTGAAGTTCAGTGGCAGTTTCACAATGTTGAACAAAATAAGGAAATTATCATCTATTTATGCTGTCTTTCTCTGGGGTTTCTAAGCACTACTTGTCTTTGAATTTTTGAACCAAGGTAAAACTCACCAGAAGAGATGCATTTACACTTTTCCTCTTGGGCTTTTAATAAGAAGAAGCAAGAGGGCTGGTATGTTTTTCCAGCTTAGGTCTCTGTAGTTATGGGCTCCCACCAAGCTAATCAACTGACAGAGACTCTGAGAATGCAGATGCCACATGATGGGCCAGCTCAGAGCACAGATGAAGCAGAAGTGTACTCCTCCCTAATCACTCATAATTTCGGTGGACATAATTTATCTAAGCAATCCTTGGTTATCTGAATAATCTCTGATTTTCTCTTTCCTTAATCTGGCACCAGATCAGTTGCAGTGGTTGACCATGGGTTTGCTGTCTGGTGGTGGCCAGCTGGTCTAGCCAAGCTGCACATATATTAAGTGTTCCTTGACAACTTCTGTTCCTGGCTATCCCTTTTTACTGAGGGTGGGAAGACCATTTCCATGACCTTCCTCTGACTATCTAATATATTAAATGTTTTCTTGTTACTTCTTACATTACTTGCTAATTGCATCTGTGTTATTTTCATGTCTTTGTATGCTTCCGCTTTGCTTTAATTCTTGTCCTTAGCTATGTTTTGCTATCTGTTTACTCTTTATATTTTAAATTATTGAAGACCTCTGATTCAGTTCAACTCTTTTATTTCCTCTGCTTTTTCCTTTGACTCAGGATACTTTATTACAATGCTTCTAATTTTATTTTTATTTTTAAATGGAATTGCCAGTTTGCCTAATCCTTTTCCTTTACATGCATTTCTACAGGATGTTAACTGCCAGCTCCCTGAATTTATTCTGTTTAACTTTCCTGAAGGCTTTTATTCTGTATTTATTCTTTGTCACACGAAGACACCCTAACCCTCCCTAGTCACTCTAAACTCCCGCCTTTCACTTCCATGATTTTCCTGCTGGTGAAAAACAGACTCAGAAAAGCCTGTCTTCCAGATGTGTTTTCTAAAACTTGCCCACAACACCTGCTGGGAAGTCTGGGTGAGATTCCTCAAACCCAACAGAGAGATACGTGAGTAAATGAATGTAAGCACAGGCCTGGGATCACTGTCTGATTTTCTTTATGGACAGTATTAAATACCAATTTGTAGTAAGCAGTAGTAGCAAATAGTAATTTTTTTTTGAGTGTCATTCATCTCATTGGTATCTGAATCATGAATGATTCCCTAAAAGTGCCCCTTTCTTACCACTGAGTACAAGGAGAGCTTTGGGTTGCTAGCTGTTATATAGACTTCAAGGCTGCAGGTCTCCCAGGTCCCACTTTCTGCCATTTGCTGCAACCCTTTAGTGGCAGATGCTTGGAGAAAGTGTCCTATTAACACCCAGCCTTATGCTTGGCATGGCTCTGTTAGCTGTAGAGAAAGAAAAAACTTCATCCATCTAGTGCCAGATTTGGTGGATAATAATGCACAGAGGTTCACTTAGTTCCCTATGTTTTAGTTCAGTGGTTGCAGTCCATTTCTCATGGGTAAGATGTTGGTCACAGAGGTGTCCCCAATGTTTTCATAGTCGTGTTACAATATAAAATGACAGGGAGAACAAAGCGTGGTGGTTACCTGCAGTTATCACCGCCTCAGTATTGCTGTCCTTCAGGCAGAGAATGTTAAGACCTCACTAGATTAGTTATCATATGCTACTCTGATTTCTTCATTTGCATCTGATGCATTTCAATATCTCCTTTACGTACTGTTTGTCTTGTATTCAACAGGTTCTCTGAGCTTACTCAAGCCACGTTCATGGGAAGTGAGAGCCAAAAGCCGTTACAGCATTGATCCCAAGGCTATTGTCAGTGCTGGAACAAGTCCTAGTTGAATGTAATTTCTTCTTAGCACAAGGACTCACATCTTGGGAACCAAACCAAATGCTGTCAGTCTGTAAGACAATTGACTTTTCTGGTTACAATGTAATTAATGCTAATTAAATCTCAGAAAAGAAAGCAAAGAAACCACAAAAGGTTCAAGTTTAGGGCTACGCACCTTTCTTTCACTATTTATCTCAAGGGAAGTGAATCCATTAGAAATATGATTCCAGATGCCAAAAACAATAAAAATGCAGACTTTAAGGTCTAGCCAGATTGTGGCTAAAGTTATTTCTTTGTGTATCACACTCATTAATTTTAAGGCTGGACATCCTCCAAACTCTGTGGTTGTTTTGCAACAAGGGGTAAGATTCCAGTGATTAGGTGTCTTACATTTCACTATTTTTTCTAATATATCCAACTGAATGAAAATTAGCATTTCAAAATTCTGTTGCTTTCTGAAGGAAAAGCAAAGGAGTAATGTAAACATCTTGCAAATGGACATACACATTCAAAATAAAGCAAGGTAGTTTAGATTATATAAATCAACATGCCTCAATGGTTTGGATCACATATAGGTATGTTATATGGCCTTCTAGGATTTTCATTTTAATAGGTAGAAGAGTGCTGTGGTCAAATACTTTCAACAAAATTATAGGAAATATAGGAAAAATTGTAGGAAATAATTTCATTTCAATATGGATTGTCAAAAAAAGATGATTCTTTTGCAGAACATAGGAAAAGAAGCACATGGAAGACTTGCACTTCTGTATAAAATGTGAAATGCCCTGTTCTTCACAGCCATTTGCATAAACAAATCAGCAAACAAACCAGCAGAACAGTGTGCTTTCAAAGCAAAACAAATCCTTTATGAAAGACTGTCCATGAAATTAAACTCTTATATTAAAGGATGCTAATGAAACTCATTAAGAAGACTTGTAGTTACTTTGAAGCATACAGTGAATAGAAGTATAGGTCTCTTAGGATATGGTTTTTTTTGGAAAGATCAAAATCATATTAAGCTCATGTTTAAAAGCCTGAGATACCTTGCTCAGAATTTTTTCTATAATATTCCTTGACTTCTGGTTGCAATCTTTGTATTGTATGAGAAAATTGCCTTTCAGGTAATCTAAAGATACTCAGTCACATTAAAATATTACAGTCTTAAGCTAAAACTTATTAATGAAGATTAAGGTCTTGCTCAGAAAATTGATCACTGCAATGCAGGGAGTATCTTTAATCTTCTTCTTATACTTCTAACCTCTTATATCCTTAAACATTTCTTAACATCTGCTGATAGCCACTATGGTAGAAAGGACACTAGATGAAATAAATTCTGATCTGATCAGTGTGGATTTCTGCACAAGAGACCTCCTGGCCCTGCTGAGGTCAATGTTAAAGTTCCCACACAGAGTAGGTGAACTCTCAAGTAATCCTGGGATGATTTTTGGGGTGTCTGTGCATTCAGGATATGATATGAGTCAATTGCTACTGACACCACAAGCAAGCAGCAGCATAACCTGTGTTGCTCTTGAATGAATGTAGGACCACCGTCTCCTCTTCCATTTGAAAGAAAATTCTGATGTGTCTCCTTTCCTTGCAAAAATCCCCTATAAGCTCACTCCACAGGTTGGTGTATATCCCCCGGATGCCACTGGGCTAAAACAGGCATGACTCCACTACGGACCTCTCCTGACCTCGTACCTGCCTGGGCGGTCCCCACCTTCCCTTGTTCTCAGTCCGGTGCCTGGGCAGCAGCTCCGCAACATTTCCATGTTGTGGATACTCCATAGCTGTGCCACTAGCTACAATGGAGGTTAACCCAGACATCTTCCTCACGTACTCCATCCTTTCTGTTGCTGTAAAAATGAAATTAACTCAAACGGAACGAGTTAAATTTGGATTCCTATGTTCAGCTTTGAACAGCCAGACATTAGTCAGTTTAAGTTTATTACTTCCCTGTATCTCTGGTGGTGTTCTTTCCTTTGTATTTTTTCTAGCTCCACAGCTATTTAAAAACTGAAAAAATGTCATAACTATCATTACACATCAAATAATATGCAAAGTATCCTCCACAAAGCTGTGCAAATAATTCTGTGTATGTGTCAAATGCCTGATGGCTTCTTAGGAACTGTTACAGCCTGTGAAATAATGGCTGGATATTTTTAAACCTTTTATTCACTTGATAGTCTAGGAAGCATTTTTTATGTAAATCAAATGTACAGAGTTATTTTACTGTCAATATAGACTATAAAATAAACTAAAATTAAATTGAACTGAATTATTTTAGGCATAAAAATAGGCAGTGGACTTTAATTTCCAGAGGGGGGCATTATAGACTCCAACTGGATCCTGTCAATGTACTGACAGTTGTTGAAATTAGAGGGCCATATGAAACTCCCTATAAGGCTAGGCTACAGGTGCTTTGACTAATTTCACATTTCCATTTTCCGTGTGAGTGAGCCACAGGGCTTTTATGAAAAAGGAAAGTCTTAAACAGCTAATTAGACCAAGGCTTTCTAAAGAAACCAACATTTTAACTAAACCCTTTAGGAAAGATTTTCTCACTAAGGTTTCAAGTGCTGTAGGTTTTGAGTTCCCCTCCTGCAGGAGCTCCCTTGTGGATATACATGTGAATATCCAGCTTTATGGCACTTCAGAAAGGACAGCCAAACCCAGAAATGCTTAGGATCACCAGCCTTTTCTGAAAGGCTTCACTGGAAGTTGTCATCCCAAATGGTAGGTAACAGTAGTCTGTAATGCACTGCGAGAAGCACTCGCAGTGATTTCCATTAGTGTGCAGCATGGGCTATAGGGAATATGTAGGAGTCCAAAAGCCTACATGGAAATGTATTGCCCCAGACATATTTAAAACACTGATTTAAGTTTCAGTCCTGAAAACCTTCTGTGTGTGTGCTTAATTTTAAATATACAAGTAAATTCTGTTGATGTCAATATACAGAACATCCATTTAAGTTTGGATATCTCTATTACTGAGCAGATTGTAAGACCCAGTTGACACTGACTATTTTTTTCCAGCACTTATTCTTATTTTGTTAGTTGGAACAATATGACTACAGCATGGAAAGTTGAACATCTCTGTACTACAGACTCAAGCTGGATGATTTATGAGCGATGTGTGGGGTAAGATTTTAGAGAAATATAAATTATACCTGTTCATCATGTTGACTTATTTTAATGTTTCCCACATGTTACTATGACAACATTCATGGGATATATTTTAATTTCTGTTGCACAGAGGAAGTGTGTCAGGTCCGCACATTTCACTTGGTTTTATGGCCGAGTGCTGTGTCTAATGTAGGTTGTAAATCTTCTTGGAAAAATATATAACAGGGTTTTCATCACAGTGGCTCTCCTGGCAATTCTGAAATTTTTAATAAGTATAATTTAAATTTAAAAAGAACTTTTACACCCCTTGTGATGCGGAGACTTCTAAAGTGGGGGCAGTAATACTTACAGAAAAGCAGAAGCTTCATGCTAACAATCGCTGAATGCGTTACACAGTTAAACACATTGTTAAAACCCTTACATCAATAAAACTTGGAAAAGTATCTTGTGGCCCATATTTAATTTCCTGTTTTCCTTATAGTGGGTACAGGATAGTTTTTAAACTTCTAGCCTTTTTTTTATTTTTCCTTGTGGAAAAGTGGCTTGAAGGTTCCTTCTAGTTCTCTAAACACATTTTCACAGGAACCTGAAGGGTTTTCATGACAGTGAGATTTTTATTTTAAAAAGTAGATGTAAAAACTAGATGGAACTTTCTGCATTGGGTTAAACAGTCTCAGTTTCTGCACCATAAGCTGTTGTTCTACATGGCAATTAGTTTGCATATGCATCTGAAACCAATGCTGAGAAAAGTAACAGCGAGTTGTGCTGATAAGTTGTTGAATGGAATTATTCAGCAGGCCAAAACCCATTAATCACAGGGAACATTCTCCCTGTGATACTTCAGTGTGTAGTTAAACAAGACTTCACTTATTTATTTACTTTTCAGTGTAATTTTTTTAATCAGAGTGGGAACATTAACTGCAGAGATTCCCCCTAAAAGTAAAATCTCCTCCAAATCACGAAGTTAGAACTAAAACATAATTACCCATAAACAATGAAGAGTTTTAGTAATTTCCTGTCATTTCCCACCAAATTAAATTTTTGCTTGCAATGTTGCTATACAAAAACACCAGTCCCATCTCACATATATTAAGTGGAGCACCCTATATGAAGGCTCCATTCTCACTTCTTTTCCTGTTCTAGCACACCTACGTTCATAAAGGGAAGGAGAAAATCCACATCCCATTAGTCTTCTTCCAGGCTATTTTTTTACATCAGTCTCATCTTGTCCTTTTAGCTGCTGTAGCTTTTGTACTTGGACACCTAATAAGTCAGTGGAATACCAACTTGCTTAGGACAAATGGCTGCAGCTGTTTATTTATATTCACATATACTATTGACTATATTGGTATAAAGGTATACTTGTCTTTCTAAGTGTTTAGCCTGTGTTAGTTGCCTGTATCCCAGCGCTGTGCTATACCTCAACATACCATTGCAGATTAGTTCAGTTCTCCTATAACTTTATTACTTCTTATAAAGTTATGACATTTTTAAAAAACATGGCTTTAAGGGAATATATACCCTAGAAACACCTGACAAATGTAGTTAGCAAAGGGCTTTCTGAAACCCCCCAAATAGTCCTCACCTGACCTTCTACCAGTGGGAAGCACCACAGCTTGAAGACTAGCTGATGCTTCATCACTACTCCAGAAACAGCTCTGAGGGCCACCTGGGGGGCCATGAGTGACCTCCCACACACTACCCACCGCTGCTTTGAGAACGGCTGCTCTCATTGGGATAACAAATTTGGAGTCCAGCTAACTCACTGCCCAGCTGTGGCAGAGCTTTTGTAAAAGACTGTGCCTTTATTGTGATTCCTGAAAGTGCAGGCATGCTGCTAAGCTTTCATCACAGACTCTGTGACCTGCCTGGGATCTCCTGTTTGACATGGACTGTTAGAAAAGTCCCTTCTTGGAGCCCACCAGAGATCTGTGACCTCTTTTCCTCACAAGGCCAGCTGTTGGGACATGCTTTCTTTGTCCTCTGAAGTAACAATGTGGTAGTATAAATCATTCCATGGTTTTCTTTTCAGTTTATACCTGTCCTGTTTGGATTGTTGCAGATGTTTAAAATTCATCCTGCGCTTTGCGATTTTTTTTCCTCATTTGGAAAGTTATACAAGCTTCTTTTTGCAGAAGAGTCTTGTTTCATTTGGTAACACCAGATAAACTGACAGAACAGGAGAAAAAAAGCTTTGCCCAGAGCTTCACAATTTCTTCATAAGAATATACATGTTAATTTCCCATGTGATTTTCAGTCTGACCATATCAGGCTCACATAAAGGGCCAGAGTATGTACCACCCTTTCATCTGGCAGCCATAGACCCAAATTGCAAGTGTATGTGAAAACACAAAGGGCAGATTTATCTGGGGAAACTTGAGTCTATTCTGCTAATCCTGTCTGTGGAGAACTTTTATAGACATCAGCTGGAAAGTGAACAAAATTTTGACAGGGTCAAGTTTCACCACCTGTGTTGTGGGGAAAGACTGGTAGTAAGTTTGTATATATTCTACTGGACATGCTATGAAAAACAATGGTGCTTTTAACTGTGTTAAATGGTGTAGGAAAAAAGTAGTGAAATGAATAAGCATACTGATGTGTATTTTCTCTGAAGAATATTCAGAGAAATTATAAAGGAGAATAGTACAACATAGTACTTATATAGTATTATAAGTACTATACTTCTGTAGTATTATAAAGAAGCTGAAAATTGTAAAGGATTATAGTACAACATACATTTCTGTTTTTTCCAAGGAATCATGCCAATATATGATAGCATTGCTAAGGGCTTCTCAGGTGGACTTAGTGCAGATTACACAGCTTAAATCTGATAGAGGAAAATAGGAACAGGGAGAAGTAAACCTCAGTTAGTTTGTTCTATTGTCTGTGGTGGAAAGAGAATTTCCAGAGCATGTAAGGGATTTAGATACATCAATCCACTGGAAGTCAGTTGTTAAAAATCTCCCATCCCCCATTTATCACTGGGGTACAAGGAGAGACTTAGAAACTTTCATTATTGGTATTTCAAAAGGTTTATGTTCCTCTACGGCAACGTGGCAGGAAAACAAAGGCACAGTTTTAGCAAAGATAATTGCTTTGATGAGGAGCCAGGTATTAGTGTAGACCTTTGGTAGCTATCTTAAATAGCTTGTTTAGCTGTCATACTTAGCACTGTAGCCACACCAGGCTAAATGTATGTTGAACTTTCCTGATCCTGCAGCCCCAGTAGTCCTAGGTGTCTCTGGTATTTGGATAGGAAACCAGCTGGAAATGCCAGGCACAAAACTCTCTAAGGCACAATATGAGAATTCTTGTTCAGATCATGCTCCAGCTCAAAGAAACTGAAAAAGTATTATATGCATTTGTTTTTGACACTGGAGCTCAGCTAAAAGGTGGGAAAATGAGAAAGATCTGATTCTGGGATCAAGAGCAAATAGATTAGGCACTGTACAGAAATACAAAAAAAATACAAAATAGAAAGACAATCCCTAACCACACAGTTCCTTGCCTTTGAGGGCAGTGTACAGATAGCAGTGGGAGATAGGTAAGTACCTCACAGAGACTGAAGGAAAATAGGAAACAATGAACTGACTGCAATAAAATACTCACAACCCCACCACTGCTGGCTTGTGATCAGGTATACAGCTGTAAATGAAAAATGGCACAAAAGTCTGAAGACTGAGTCTGTGACAAAGGATTGGCATCTTACCGAAGTGCCATGCAAGATGTAAAATGTGTTTACCATTTTTTAAAATCACTTTGTGACTAAGTATGTTTTAAAAGTGTATAGGAAATTTATGTGCCTCTCAAGGATGCATTTGACAGTAGTGGTTTTGGGCTTGGTGCTAAAATAGTTCAGTTCCATGAGTGAAGCAAATTGATTTGTAATGTGATAGAGTCACCAGAGCCATCAACGCATTTACACCACATGACTTTTCCCCAGCTGATAAAGCTGTATTATATGGTGGATTTTGGCTGAACTCAAAGTAGAAAAGAAGACAAAAGTTGGAAAGCAAATGGAAAAGAGTCCAACATAATGAAAGCACATCTGCATCCAAGTTTGGAAGTTGAGCAGAAGTATGAGGAGATAAAAAAGGCCACATATATCTTGACAGTCTTGGTAAATTTGAGAGGTATATTCCAGGGGCCTAGGTGTGACTCCTGGTCGAAGGAAGCTTACCATTAAGATTGGTGCAGGAGTGGCCAAACATGCTTTCGTCTTTTTTTCTGCTAATGTTTGTTGGCATAACAAACATTTCCCTGAATTATATCTGTCCTGCTTTCAGAGCAGAATTGTCCAGTGTCAGCTAGGCACCTATGTTGCTGCTGCAACTGAGAAAGTTAATTGTCTGAAGAAGTCTCGCAGACAGCCCAGTTGGTGGGCAGATATATGAACTGACCAACAGAGAGGAGAGAGGTTGTGTGTCTGTCCCCTGGATTATGAATTAGGTGTCTGTATGAGACTGTCATTGGTAGGTCCAGTGCATTTCCTGCTCTTTGAGGTGTAAATCTTGGTTTTGCATATAGATGAATGCTGGGTTATGCCTGACACTGATACACTGACCTAGTAGTTAGAGTATACACCCCAGAGGAGGAATACTTCTATCTTTGCTCAGCCTTAAAAAGTTTAAAGATGCAGATACCATCTGAATTCAAATGAGCATATTAGATATTCACAGTCTTGCTGAAGCTAGACTGATATGCTGCCAACAGCATGAGGTTCATGTGACCAAAGAGACACCGTAGTTCCAGTCCCTGATCCTCAGACTGTTTTGTGCATTTAGCATTAAAAACAAAATAGAAGCTACTAAATAAAATTTCTATAGTATTTTGGGAAAGCTTGAGACTAAGCTTACCTTAGTGTCCTCATTCCTGGGCTCACAGATTTGTGTTCACCTGCAAAAGAAATGGGAAGTAGTCTAACTATGCCCTCATCTTTATTATTTGGTAAATAAGGTTGTTCTAGAGGTTTCTGTAGTGGTCAGAGATCCTAATATCCTGTGGACATAATTCTTTCCATAAGGGACAGTGGACATTAATACCAATGTCTTCTTTTAAGAAAACTGCTAAAATACACTGAGATTTGACTCATAATGAGATATAAACTCATCCTATTGAATTATTACATACTCAGGTCGTCTTTTTTGTTGGGAAAGTCTAGACGGCAGGATGGAGATTTTGCAATGTTTCTACTAAACTTCGTTATGACTGCTCAGGTGATAATATTAAATGTCTGTCATGTCTGATGGTGCTGGTACTGCCAAATGAGAAGGCATTAACCAGCAGTTTGTGAGATGATCTTAGTTTAGTTCATTCCTATGCTATAATTCCTGAATTATGAAGGCACTGTGATGGCAGATACTTTATAAACTCCCATGAAAGATTTATTTCATATGGTTGAAACTTTGAGAAAATTATAAATTTATTCTTCTGTTCTGTACACAACAGAATTTTATTGACACTGTGTACTAAAATCTCCCAAATAACTGCAAAGATGTATTACTACAAGTCATAAGTTCTATTCAAAAGTATCCTGTTGCCTGTCCAAAACAGTGAAGCAGGAATGTAACTGTTAATGACAACTAAATCAGATTTGACACATATTATTGTCTAGGCAAGTGACTCGGGCAGCTGTGATACAGAGAACTGATAGGTCCTGCCTTGGGCAGAGGGGAAATGTTGACACACCTGGATAGTCACATTTTATCAAGAAGTCAAACCTGCAGTTTCATGCTCTGGTAGAAAGTGGCATTTCTCATCTCAAAAATATTTGATTCTTTAAAAGACCTGGGCTAGAGCTACATTATATCTGAGATTTAGTATGTGCTTCTTTATATTGAATATCCTTGAATAAGAGCCTACTAGGGGTTCAAAGATATTCTTTGACTTTTGTGTTGACAAAAGCAGACATAAGAAAGTAAGTAATAAGATTGTTATTATCAAGTACCAACATTTTTGAAACCCAGTCCTACTAAATAGCTCCATCTCTGTCCCTGGTGGCTATCAATAGTGAAGATGTAACTGCATTTTGTCATACAGTTAAGATATGATTATCAACAGACAGCTTGTCCAGTCTTTAGCTTAATTTGCTGCAGCTGAAAAGACATAAATTGGCTTGTGTAGTCAGGTGTGGTCTGCAGGACGTATGTACTCAGGTGTAGCACCATGAAATGCAGGTGATCTGTCCAGTAATACTTTATATCCTGGCACAAAGACAAGGCAGGAAAAGCCCACAAGGGAACACCTTCAGGAGACTTCCAGATGGTTCTGTACAGGCAGCTTAGGCCCAGCTTGATTTATTTGCTTTGGCTAAGTGTGGATATAACATTTAACTGAACTAGAAAGCCAGTTAAAAGCCTGGAGTGCTGGCGAGCACAGTATAGAAACAAATATAGACTCTGCAATATGATTCTCAGTGCACGCTTTTGTAACTACCATACTCTTGGTTCTTCAATGACTTGGGCATCACATATCCCTTCATCTATAACATAGAGATAAGTATATATGGAAACACATCAAATGCCTAAAGAAATACCTTCTATTTCCTACTTCTGGAGATGTATTAAGTATTGTTTGGCATTGTTTCTGTGTATCAAATTCAAGGTTGTGATCACTTCTCGTTTTCTTTCTATTGCATTTGTTCTCTTTTATTTCATCACATGCTCCAAGGTGCTGTTCCGTTAAAAGAAATATCTAAGATTTTTCAACTTCAGAAATAAGCTCTTGTTACATTGTGCCTGAAATTCAAGATCGCCTGTGGCACAGTAGTTGGGAAAGTATAAGCCCACATCTGGCCTTTTGCATGAGGGTGTTTCTACAGCTTTCAAATAGACAGTTGACACTGACAGTAGAGAGGCACTATGGAGAGCCACTGGCTGACACCTTGCTTCAGGAGCATGACACTGTTGACACACAGATGTGGACACTGCTCTTCACTGTCCACTGAGAGCATATTCTAAGTAGAAAACTGTTATTTCAGTTTCTCTGAGTTTGCAGTGAATAGGAATAGTTAACATCTACTAGAAAACCTGTCAAATTCTCAGGTCATGCTTGGCCAGAACAGGATTTGGGCAGTATTCCTTCACGGTTTCTGTTGTTCCTGGTCCTTTGTATCTAACACTAAGTAAAGAAGAGCCATTAGGAACAAAGTGCAGCCCTGAAAGCAGATTCCACTGTGATGAAGCAGAATTAAAACAACAGGTCCAGAGATTTATCCAGTGATGAGATTGTAGCTGCATGACTGAACATGCCTTTTATCAATTCAGAGTGACATCAGCTTCAGTGGGATTTTGTTGGTCTTAGGTGGAAAGTGCTAAGGCGTCAAGAAATATTTTCCCACAGTGTTTTCTCAGTGAAGTGATGGACTCAAAAGTAGATTTGAAAGGGATATTGTTTCTATGATACGTGATATGCCATTTTTTCACAAAATGAAATTAATGAGCCAAATGTCTAGGCCTGTTTCCTTGGGTGCAACCAGGCCTCAAGAATCACCTCAATTAACGTAAACACCCTTGCAAAATTGCCAGAGGAACCACTTCAGAAAACTGTATTCAGTGTGACTGGTAAAATATTTCATGCTACTTCTCATTGCAATACTATATTCCTTAGAATGGTTTCAATTATATATAGTGAGTCAGGGTTTGTCTATGGGGACAATGAAGTTGGCTTCAGACCTCTGAATTTTACAAGGACAGGGGGCTGGGCCTCAGTCACTCCTGCCAGGGGGTGTGTGTCTAATAGCTGTTGCTGTTCCTGCTGTTGTTGGGTGGATGAGAGAAATGATGGCACAGTGCCTCTAGAATACGACCTGCCTTTACCTGCAAAAACAGCTGCCATCCTGTACAGCCCACCTCTCACTGGGTAGTAGCAAGCCTGGCTTAGTAGGGCTACTCTTGTCCTTGTCTGGCCAAACCTAATGACTAATGACTCTAGGTGTAGGTAGAATGAGTGTTGATGAGAAAGCTAGGGGGAAATCAAATCTCTGAATTTAAAGATAATTAGCAGACTACGTACTCTCCAAGAGGACACTTGGACAAAGAGGCTTGCATGGGAAATGGACTAAAACACCCATGGATTGATAATGCCTAACCCCATCTACTTAGTGCAGTACCCAGCGTGCTAAATTGTGCTGTACAGTATAGCAAACTAGTCAGTTCATTGTACAAACCTGAATGAAAAAATGGGGTTACAGTCACACACTGAGATTAATATATCTCCTTGAAAAACATTCTATGAGACTATTACTGTTCACATCGGGATGAGATCTGACAGCACTTTGAGGAAAGAGATCTGCTTGCTGCTCTGCATCTTGTGCGATATCAAATATCCTTCTTGGTCACTGAAAGAAACAGGACCTCTGGTATTAAGATTTTTCCAGGCTTGGCTCTGAAATAACTGACAACAAGTCCTTCAGAACATGAGTTTTTATTACATGTTCCTAGAGACAAGAAGAGAAAAGGGTTTGACTATTCAGAATGAGGAGTTCTGAAAAATATTGCAGTCCAGTATAATGGTTTTATCAAACTTACATGCATACTATCCCATAGACTACATAATGTTTAAAAATATCCTGTCACTTATAAAGTCTTGAAAAACTAGATTGTTCCATTTACAGGCCTGTTAAGAAATACAAGCCAATATGGCCAATGCATTAAGTCACTATGAAGCTTTGCTACCATAATCCATCATTATCAGGCCCAGAAGTGGGACACTTAATGCCACATTTAATGGCATATAGAGACATAAAATCTGGAAACTGCTGCAACTTCTTACAAGCCAAGTAGAATAAAACATTATTCAAAAGTTCATAAAGTGCAAATAATAAATGGTTATGCAAGAAAGCAAACTACATGCATCACTACTACTTCCTCCACACTTCTATTCCTCCAGCAAAAAATCCCCAAACTGACAATCACTGCTGTTAAGAAAACTGCTATCAAGACTGCTGCAATTGAACTGATCTAAAAAGACTGAAGTCCTAGGAAGTGAGCAGTATCTGGGATCTTTATTTTTCTTTGTTGATTGGTAAATAACAACAGGAATGGGCCAGGAAGAATTGTGGAAGAGCTATTGGAAATAGGGAGCTCTACAATAGGAGGAAAATGAGCTCTGCAGAAAGACGAATCTTAGCTTTGGGAAGAGTTGGAAGAGTGCTAAAGTGGAAGGCAAGAAGCTCTAGGTAGTGCCCTCTCTGTCCTGTGGGATAAATATATTTCTTGGGCCCACAAAGAGCTGTCCCTTACTGTCTGACTAAACCATGGCACGTGCTCAAGTAACAAAGGAATATCCATGAAGACCAAATGTATTTGGCAAGCCAGAAATCAATCTGTGCATGGTAGAAGAAGTGTCAGGACTGGAAAATTTGTCAGAATCCAAGCCTGATGATCTAGATGTCTCCTGGACTCAGTAACAACTGCTATATCACTTAGCCAGGAGTTATACTGGCTTTGTACTTCCTCATGCTGCCTTGTGCTCTGCCAGGGCATGATGTCAAGCTCATGAAAAAAGCAAAAGGTAAAGTTACAGTACAATTGTCCTGGTGTATGACCTCAGCTCTGCCCACTCTTGGAATCAGTTTTTTTGGTTTTTCCTGCAGTAAAGTATACGTAAACCTACTAGATACTCTGTGCATCAAAGATAGATGTACCTTGCTCTTGGTATGAAAATGATGTTAATTGCATTGAAAGGGCATATACTAGAAAGCTGAAAAAAAATGGAGGGGAGAAGGAGTCAAAAGAACTTACTGTGATTCATAAGAGGACTCCTTGCTTCATGTTCTACATGATGAAAGCTGCAAGAGAAGCTGGTCTTTTTGATGGCATCAGTAACAAAGAGGGAAAGGGCTAGGACTAGATGCTGAGATACCTTGCTCCTGCTCCCTACCTCTGCCTCAGGCTTTCTCTTCCCTTTTCAAGTCCTCTTCTTTCAAGACTCTGAGGGAGACTGATGGGGGAAGAAGAGCTAAGACATACTGAAAGATGTTTCTTGGTGCTTGCTCATTCCAGCCACTGCACCTGAAGGATAGTCCCTCCTGAGATTGGTTCCCTCCCTCCCAAGGTACTCCCATCTGTCTTACCTCTAGAAAGGCTTTAGGGCCACAGCCTGCAGTACCAACAGGCTGAATGCATGCTGTAGGTTCCTAGATATGCATTCTTCTATGTATAACTGCACCTCTGTACCTGAACAGAGGGTGTGTTTGTTTTTTTCAGGAACTTGGCTCCCATTCAGACTCATGGTGTAGCTAGGTAACACCCTGGAGACAAAGATAGCTTTAAAAGTTCCTGCCTATTGGCGACACATTTCTTTACACTCTTTCTCTCCCTGTTGCAATTAACTGCCCTTTCAGCTGTGCTGGTACAGATGTTCCTGAGGTCATAAACATGGAAACAGTCCTTGCTAAAATAACCTCTCATTTCAAAACCAATAAATGGAACTTGTGGAGTCTCTGTCCTTGGAGATACTCAAAAGCCATCTAGACGTGGTCCTGGGCAACCTGCTTTAGGTAGCCCTGCTTGAGCAAGAGGTTGGACTACATGAACTCCAGAAATCCCTTCCAACTTCAACCATTCTGGGATTCTGTAAAATGAGATTAAATCCCCATTACCTGTTCACTGATGGCAGAAAGGTACAGAATCAGTGGGACCAAAAGCATCTTAAAAGGATTATGTCTTATCTGTGTTCCCCAGCATGTCCTGGCTATGCTGAAGCCTGGTTTTGCATATAGGGCTGGAAGAAACAGGTTTTTCTGGAGTCTGGGTCACAACCAGGCAGCAGGATCTGGCCTGGGACCCTTGATTGGGTGTATCAGCTTGGGTGTATCCAGGAGCAGAATTTACAAAGATGCTGATACAGGCAGAGTAGGAATTACATTGTCAGTAGATAGATATAGTTTTCAGAGGCTGCCACACACCACCTTGAAATCAGTCTGCTCACAAACTGTCTTGATTCTGTGATGTCAATTTATATCAAGAGGTACTGGAAAGTAATCTTCTGAAACCAATACTTTTATGACATTTTAAATATTTCTTTTGTTGAGTGTCAGTGAGTGCCAAGATCAAAGCTTGGTGGGTGATTAAACTGGAGAGATTTGATCCGTAAGTAAGAAACTGGTATCCAATGCATTGAGAGGGTAATGTATCTTGGAAACTCATTGAAAAAATAACAAATCAAGGCTGTGAAGCCTAATTGGAACTTCGATGAGGTACAAATTTCAAAGCAATCTGAGAGTGCACATACATTTGAAAGCACTTGGAAAACTAAGCTGTTACTCAAGAAATTATTCTCACTATAATATTGTGAACTCACTGCAAGCAGTTTCATACGTTAAACAGCTAGAATTCGGATTCACTCAGGTCTGATGAGTGGTATGAATAGCACTACATTAGTCTTACCATGTTTTTACCTAGTCATGGACTTTAGGGATTGCTTTTTGAGGTGAAAGAGTGGTATTACCTGGCAACGTAAATAAACATTTAAATCAACCTAAACCTCAAAGAAAGATGCAATAGCTTTTTGTCTGCAGCTGTTTATGCCACTGCATTTTGTGTGCTTTTGTTTCTGGACTGACAGCAAAAGCTCAGATTTATCACATTTTGATTTAGATCTGAAGTATCTTAATGCAGAGAGAGGATTCCCAGGCTACATCTTTAGTGAAGGCAAGGACGTGTCAATAGAGGATGATTGAACACACTGGTGCACCTTGGGGAGACAAGTTAGTACAATCCTAGGCTGAATCTCTTTTCTGTCTCCCTTGCCTACAATGATAGCTTGAATTGTGAGCGTCCTTAAGTGCAGCAACTCAGTTCTGTATCTAAACCCTGGTGAGAGGGATCTGGGTGTAAGTCCTTGATATTTGCAACTGATCAGTGATGACTCTCCATTCGTTGTCCATCCATCTTTGGCTGTTCATTTTTTCCAGTGCAAATCTGAAAATGCTGCAGTAATTGCCACACACAGCTGTATAACTTCTCACTGTTGCTCCTTGACTACCTCCAGACCCAATGTTAATATTCCCTCCATATTCTGCAGTAATGTTGACCATGAGGCAAGGCAATTCAGATAGAACATGGACCTAGGGTTTCTTTTCAAGGATCCATATGTGATCCTCGGGGCAGTCAGTCACAGAAGAAGCCATTTGTTCTTTGTGCAATGGGAAGTCTACTGGTTCTGTTTCCCTTATATTCCTCTAAGAGGAATTGCTGATAATCCTAGAAAGTTTATTTTAGTTTTTATCTTAACACCAGGAAACAAAATATCCAGCAAAAACTGGATAAGGCATAACAACCCTATCTCTGTATCAAGTGTGTGATTTAGCTTCTGTGTCACTGAGAATTTATCTAGGAAATTCCTTACGAGGAACAAAAATATACCATAAAGATGAACTACATTGGCTGTTGTCCTGAAGGAGCAATAGCCAAGGACTTCACACTCAGGAAATTTAATTCTGTTTAGAGAACTGCCTAGATAACACTTCACTTATCACATTTGGAATTGCTACTAATAGAAAACATAGTAATAGACTTCCTATTCATTTTCTGCATTTCCTGAAACTGGTAAGGTACTGGAAAGATGAGAAGCAATGCCTTTCTTTATAATATGGCATAACAAATTTTGTTCTGAATAAAAGAGGAAACCAACTTACCTCTAAGCAGAAGTGATATGATGTGGCTGGTAATCTGATGTTACAGAGCCATAAGAGGACTTTGATGTTTAAGTGGTGAAAGGAGTTTATAAAAGAAAGGTCTAGAAAAAAGACACAGTTTAATTCCCTGTCTTATTACTGGGCACTAGGGCCATGCTCCTAAAACTCGTTTTCTTTTTCTTTGTAGACTCACTGTTATTTTCCCTGTGACATCAATGACACAGTATGTTTAAATTAATTTGAACTAATATAATATGGAACTAGGAGAACTCTTTTTACCTAACATACAACTATATTGCAGATAATTGTAACTTCATGTGTTACTAAGTGTACAGAAGAGTGAATAGCAAATTTACAGTTCATCCAGGAGATGTCTCTCTCTTCCTAAAATATGCCGAAGACATTTATGTTTCAAGGGACCTATCTTGCATTACGGATGCTGGCTCCCTCAGCCTGCAGTTATGACCTCGTAAGAAAGCAATACACAGTCTGACCACTACGTATGCTGTATTCTGTTGTGGGGTTTGGCTGTCGTTTCCAGTGCAAACGCCTCATTTTTAGGTCAATGTTTTTAAAAACCATGGGAGCTGAACAAACATTTGTGCTGCAGCCTTGTTTTTTCTCATGCACTTCAAACTTAAGCAGTAGGCTAACTTACTTGATTTCTACAACCAAGTAGTTTATTGTACAGTTCTGTCACTGTGACCAAAGAACATCCAGTGATATCAATGGATTTTAGGGACAGATGCAGCTCATGGTAGCCTGAATACATGCTGTTATTCTGCTAGCAATATAAAGAATATTGTTGGAACAGTAAATAATTCAGTATTCTCATTGAAATACATCAGAAAGGAATTTAATCCAGAGACATGCATTTTGAAATATTTTCAGTTCTACTGCACAGAACATGCAGAATAGCAGATAGTCCTATGACAGTGAATAAATTTTTTGTTCTGCTAATGACACTGTAAAAGAATTTATGCTTTAAGAAATTGCTTTGTTTTTAGCAATACACAGGATAGTCAAAACACTTGCAGTCCTAAGTCTTTTAGATCTACTTTTTTAAATTCTCATCATTGCAGTGGCTCTACCCTGTACTTTGTGTTATCAGCTCAGGCGAATGAAACTTCTTCTGTGAGGAGACAGGCATAAAAATCTCTTTTTTCTCTGGACAAAGCAAGCCAACAACCTGTTTAGCCCAATTATTTTCTTAATATGTATTTTTTTTATGTGTTTCACAGACTGATTGATGATCTTCACTGGGAATTACAGGAATTATGACATCTGCAATGGTAAGTTTTTCTCATGGCAAAAATAATGAAATATGATATGAAATTTTAGTCTGATGAATAGGTCCTGGGGCTTTCAGATGCTTTAAAAGAAAAATAATTGGATTTATATGAGCATTTACTGACTACTGCCATTGGAGAATGAAGTACTGTTCCATGCAGTGATCCCAGGTGAATCTGTGTACTTGGGGATTGACTGCCTGGCCAGCTTTGCGAAGATGAAGAAGGAGGCAGGATGGGGATGCTTTAGAGGACTTATTCTGCTTCTGAAAAGAAACAGACAGCTGAGTATACACATTTCCCCCAAAATTCCTCAAGAAAAGAAAAAGGGCAGTAAGATGCCCCAGCAAGAAGTGGGGACAAAAGAAGCAAGGTTGAACCTTTGCCCCAAAAATCAGGCCATTCACACTCCAGTATGGATTTAGTTTGGAGGGAGTTCTAGCTTTGATTTGAAGTGTTTGGGAACAGGAGCTGTTCTGTGGCAAGTCTTTCTCTCTTGGCAGTAATATTTCTGCTGGCAAGCTGAAGTACTCAGGGGTAAGAAAAGAGAAGTTTCACCTAGGCTTCCTCTGCTCGAGGCATCAAGACCTAATGTTGTTCACTTGAGTTGATCTTCATGACATAATTCCCCTCAGGGACTGAAAAGTTCAGTCTTAAAGTAAACTTAACCAAAAAAGGAGCTGCTTGTACCTTTCAGAGGTTGGCTTTCAGGTTCTCTGCAAAATCAGAGGAAAAGATACGATTTTCCCACACTTTTAAGGACCTCTTTTTAATTCTAACAGCAAAAACCTACTCATTTGTCTTTAAAACACTAAGCAGCAAAGGTATTACATGGTAGTTATGGAGACCTGTTGAATATCACATTTTTTGGACACCCTAAATGAGGGCAGAGTGTCCTGTGAGCTGTGGAAATGTTCCTATTACTCAGCTGGCTGACATGGAAGCTCTTATTGTTGGTGTTTTTGTTTTTGTGTTCTGCTTTGCAGCTGCACTCCCCCCAGGAAGAAGTGCGGGTGCTTCTGCTGACTCAGTCCTAGCCAGAGTCCCCTGAACGCGCTGGAGCCACCTGATTCTTGGAGAGCCTGGAAGTAATTTCCAGCCTAGTGTGTTTCATTCTGAAGTTTAGTCAAACGGCGCAGCCAGATGGAGTGGTAGATTGTCCTAGAGAAAACAAAATCTCAAAGTGGAACTTTAAATAAAAAAAAGAGAGAGAAAACTAGGAAAGGAGGGGAGGAGGCTTTGTGATATCCCTAAAAAAGCAAAAACTTTATCTCAAATGCCAGAGTGATGTGAGCAGCTGGAAGGACTGGATTAAAGAGCTGAACTTTTGGGTGGAGTTTTGAGGGTCAAACGAATATTTTTGCAAGCCACCCCACCTGTCAGCAGCCAGCTTGAGCTGACCTGCCTTTCTACTGGGATTGCCTTGGAAACTTCACATTATCCTTTTCTAAACTGCACTTCTGCTCTTCTGACACCACACTCAAACCACAGTCTTGGAGCTTCTGCTATTAATACTTTAAGCAGCTTCTTGGATTTGATGGCTAGGAGGGCCCACAAGGACCAGCAAGGATAACAGGGTCCAGGCCCACTCTGACTGAATGCTCCTTTGAATTCTTTCCAGCCCCTTACAAAAACCTAGATTTAAAAATTCCTACATGGGGAGGGTTCACCAGTAGTGTTGGCTGGTTGTACCAGGTATTAGCTGTCCTTGCTGTTAAAATATGTCCTCTCTATTTGATATCTTGGCTGTAAGTATTTTCCAACCTGCCACAAGTAGATGTTTGCACTTTTTCTTCACAGCTGAAGAAAGGAGTCAACTTGAAAGTGGCCACATTTTCCTACCTCCATGTCAACTTCTCTGTTTGGACATTACCACCTTCATTCAGCCTCATTCAGGCAGAAAGCTCCTTAGAGATAAGAAGGATGGGTCTGCATCCTGAGGTGTGCTGTGGCACCTAAGTGACATAGCTCAATTGAACGTCACACATAAGTACCCCAAACAATTCTGAATTACCTGCCAGCTTATTTATCAGGAGCTCTATTATTCTAATACAGTGCTGCCTCCACCTAAGCCACCTTCCTATAAAGTTTCCTATAGATAAACTGAACTTACAGCCCACTGCCCCACTAGCTGGGTCATCAGGGTGAGCTGAACAGGAGGCAAAGTGTGAAGGGGTACCTGGGGTGATGCTCACAGTAGCTGCAAACAAGACGAAGTGTAGAGAGTGAATGCTGCCTTGGAGCATGCCAGGAGGAGCAATCAGGGAAACATCTGGAAAGCGGCAGGAGCTGAGGAGCAATGGGATCCGTTCTAGGACATGGCATACTGCTTACACTG
Source organism: Strix aluco (assembly GCF_031877795.1). Lineage (NCBI taxonomy): Eukaryota > Metazoa > Chordata > Aves > Strigiformes > Strigidae > Strix > Strix aluco. The sequence goes on along the minus strand of NC_133931.1, from coordinate 13,915,512 downwards.
ACAGCATTCAGATAGCCTCCAAAATGAGCATCTTTTCAGCTCTGCAGAGCCTGCCTGAGTGAATACTAGCGGGTTTTTTTACTATTTGTTTTTATCTTGTGTAACTGGATTTTTAACTAGTTGTAAATATAACTGTTTACTGAATCCTGTCTTCTAAAAGAATAATTTATCTCTATTAAACTTCCTCCAGTGCTTAGCCAATAGGTTTAATTTGGCTACATATATTTGCAGACACTTTCAATGTTTATTTTACAGAGCTATATGTTTGCAGATCCTATTTTACTGTCTAATAGCACTGGATCTTATCCATCTCTCTCGTCATCTCATTTTTTCCACGAGAAACTCACTGCATGATTTCCAAATTCCTAATTTCATCCTGATGTAGTCATTGCAAGGCTCCTGCTTGGGGAACAATGAGGGAGTGAGTAAAATTTCAGTATGTCTCCTGAATGTATGTATAAGTGATCTCTGTGGTTTTTCCTCACGTTTATACCAGCAAGGATTACAAGCATTTGCATACTTCTTATGCTGTGTAAAGACCTAGACGTGTGATCAAATTACCATGGCCTAAACAAGTTACTACAGGTCAGCTGAGAAGTAGTAATTACCTGCATATGTAGTACAAACTACTATGAAATTATGTGACTTACATACTTCTCTTTCCTTAAATGCAAGCTTTAATCAAATTAGTTTGTATCTGACAAACCTGAACATGCACATCTAAATGGTGTCCACTGGTAACTAGTGAATTCTAAATCCCTGCAAATGGGTAATATAACTGAGCTTCATCATTGTTTTAGACTGGATATTAGGAAGTATTTCATTACAAAACGGGTTGTTAGGCACTGGAATGGGCTGCCCAGGGCAGTGGTGGAGTCCCCATCCCTGGAGATGTTTAATAGTTGGGTTGACATAGTGCTTATGGATATGGTGTAATTGAGAACAGTCAGTGTTGGGATAATGGTTGGACTAGGTGATCTTCAAGGTCTTTTCCAACCTAGATGATTCTGTGATTCTGTAAAATGTAAATTATCTCAATTTCTGTACTGAGCCCAGGAAAGTGGCCCTTCAGCTACCACTGAAGTAGCTGGTTACAGTCTTTTAAAATGACGTGAAGGTGCTGTTAGAAAGAATGTATTGCCAGGTTTTCTGGAGCTGTTTCATGTGCTGTTTTGCAGCCTGCTGTGCAGGTACCATGTTCTGGATGCTCTGATGAAGATGGTGACACCTGCGACAGTAGGGTTTCTATTTCCTATTTGCCTTAGCCTGGCTGGAGCAGTGAAAACCCTTCAGGAGAAAGGGCAATCCTTTAGGCCAAATAGATTGTGAGGATGAAATTTTCCTAGGGACACAGAGAGGATTGTGTGACTCTTATTTAAGCTAAGAGAGCAATGAAAAATGATGGAGTGCAGAGCAAGGATGGGGAAAGGACCTACCATTCAAAGACACACTAGGCAAGAGGGATTGGTTTTCACATCCTTTATTTAACATCTTATCTGGAACTTCTGAGCCTTCCCAATTGGAATTTTCCTTGGACTAATAAAACCTCATACTAGAGGCTGGGAATGTTTGAGTCTTCAGTGAGTTCATCTCATACCCTTTTCTTCAGCAACATATATTAATAGTATGGATATCACTCTGTGCTCCTTCTCTAACTTAAATGGCACTGCGTTGCAAACAAAAGGGACTTTTGGCACAGGACCTTGAACTGTATTTGGAAAGAAGGTAAGAGTTGGTGGAGTGGCTGATGAGCTCCTGAAAGTTTATAGTTTGGCTTCTGAGAGCTATTCATTTTGCATTTTTCACGCAGAGAAGTGTGATAGCTGAGAAATGCACTTCAAGGATACACACTGAGACATGTCTGACTGAGAGCACTTTCCAGGCCAACATTTCTGAGCCTTCACTTGCAATAAATGGTGATGGAGCATGAAGGTGTGGAAAGCACCTTTAAAGAGGACACGCGTGCCCCTGGGCTGGAGAAATAGGAAGATGAGGACCATACAGGGACATCTGGCCACCAGGGCTTGAGTGATGCTTTGAATTGCACCATAAGCAAGGTTGTCTGTGCTTCAGACATTACTGTGCTGTCATCCTCTGTCATGATGGCCAGAATGATGCTGACAATACTCTGGCCTGGAAGTGACCACCAGTGACAAGAAGACATTATGTCCTGATGCACAAACTGAAAGAGGAGCTCCTTTCTCTTCTTCTACCTCTATATCGATAATAAAATCTGACTCAAGTAAAGAGTCATGATTTCTGGTGGAATACCAGTAACAGAGTGAAGGCAGAGCCTACATCAGCTCCCATACCTGCTGTATATCACTGTTTACCTTGCTGATTTAATATTAGCAGATGTATAATTTTCCCATTCTTACTGGCATCTTTTCCATCAGGTCATTCCTTGTTTGAGTATATCAGTTTGACGTCACTGTCAATTAGCTGACATAAACAGTTACACTAATATGAAACTGTTGTAAAGTCACAGAGAGTCACGTCGTATGCCTTATGTGTAGAAAAAAAGTTTCCCTTTTCCTTGTTTCTCTAGTAATACAAAATTGCTATTTCTTCAGAGCAATAGCTAGTTTCTATGATCAGCTGTGAACAATTACTAAGCTGCCTGCCTTGATGATTTATAGCTTAGTTCTAAAAGGGTGTGCTTTCTTCCAGGCTGCTTGCTAAGCCCAGAGGAAGACCCTGAGTTAATGGTGATGATGCTATTTTATCACCTGCTGTGAACTAATTCTAGGAACTAGTCAGATTTTTCTGAGGAAATTGCTTTGCAATGTGAAATCAATAAAGTCAATACTCTTTTCCTTTTTTCTCCTCTGTGTGTGGGAATAGACCAATATGAAGAAGTGATTTTGGGGGAAAAGGTGCTTATTTTCAGTATGAAATTTCTGGTCCAAACCAGAGATGACAGTAACATAAGGACAACAGAACAGAGTATGGTCCAGTGGAGATAGCACCCCTGGGGAAAATATGAGAATTTGAACAGAGTTCATGTTTTGAATCTGCTGCTAATTTAAATCCAGCGTGAATTCCTTTGTAACCTGCTATTTGGGCAGATATTTACTTTTTAATTAAACACTGAAAGATCCTGGTTTTATCACACTGCAGAATTTTCTAATCAAAATTTTGACTAGTTCTTCAATGTAGGAAAATTACTTCTTAAGGAGATGCAATAAGAAAAATCAGGTGACTATTTTCTTAGATTTTATTTTGGCTTAGTGCTTGGTATCTTTTAAGGGTTAAAAAATTCAATGGTGAACAAACTGTGACACATTAGTAGTTATTCTAAAGCTTCTTTTTAAGCTACATGTATCAAGAACCCTGGAGTTTTTGTTTGTTTGCGATAGTTGTTTTGTGTGATCATCTGTTATTAATTACAGTGTTGTTGGTCAACTGTCTGTTCCAGTGATTAGTGGTATTGTTATAAAAGTATGTACACTCCCTTAGTACGTGGGTGGTGGTGGCAGTTGTGTTGATATCATTCCTGTCTTTTTCATGGGACAGAGCTTTAGGTCTTGTTTAGTTGCTTCATTTCTACTGGATCCCAGTTCTTTTTACTTTCCTTTTTGGAATATTTGTGACTCTACACTAACTGATATAGGAATGGATCTTCTGAAGGTATATGGATTTTCACCTCCTATAATAGATGCACAGTGCTCAGGAAGATAAGATACATATGCTATCCAGAGATATCAAAAAAAGTTATGTAGCATCTTATTAATTGACAGTTTTATTTTTGTGCGATTGCCCTCTAAAATGTCAAATAAAACAGTGAGAAATGGATTTTAAATTAGACAGTTGCTTCTAAGAGAAAAATCAAGCCAGTCAGTTTGATGTCAGACAGTAAATAAAGGTTATGTGTAACTCATTTCAGAAGGAATTCAGCCATTGATGTAGTATTTCTGTGCTACTTATGTCACGTTTGTGTACTGTGTTTTCATATACTTGTGCTTTAAAGTTTAGCATTAGAGAAACTTACGCTTTTTTTTTTTTTTTTTTTTTTAATGACACTAGCATTTAAAAGGTTGATGAGTTCTTATGCTGGACAGTGTAACAAAACCAGAATCACTGAGATACCAATAATGAGAGCTGCCATGGCAATAGAGATACAGATATTAACTGTGAAACTACTGCTGTAATTAACAAGTGTGATGGCAGAAAGACATTTCTGGGAAAGCTTTATGTTCTGCAGACTCTGAGGGCTAGTGAGAGCTTTGGAGAAACACAGATTTTTGGACAGAGAGTCTTTAATATTGCTGCAGAGATGAGTGCAGTGAACCTAATTCTTCCATGCAAAGACAACTTCACAAAAGAATTCCTCTTATCCTGTTGCTTTACAAGCAAATTCCACAGGCAAACTGGCTCTTACTGCATTAGTTTAGCTAAAATACTGCTTTGGGCAGCCATGTCCTATACAACAGAGTCAATGAATTGCATCGGTATCTAACCTGAACAATCCATAGTGATCCTAATATTTACAACAAACACCTTTGGTATGTTCTGGCTAAAGCTGCCAAAGATATTCAGGATTATTCATTAATTCTTAAACTTGATGCATTATCCTTTGTCTAATAGAATAATACAGTGATGTAAACCAGCATAATGGTAATTGGACTTTAGCCAAGAAATTCTGTATTGGATTTCTCATTGAATTGTTGTGATGGAACTGGGTGAAACTTGCTTAATAGTACTGTACCTTTTCATTCAGGATGAATACAGAAAGTAGATAAACACTTTAATCAAATATCAGTAAAAACAATAATTATCTTTGTCCAAATCTCAGACCAAATACAGAACTAGATCTAAAAGTTCAGCTGCAGTCTATGTGAGTTTAAGGGCAGTGAGTTGATTGGGTGGCACACTTTGTGTACGTTAAATATAGTAGAAGTAAGAGTAGAAATTCCTAAGGACGTAGCAAGAGAATGACATCTGATACTTTTTGCCATGTTGCAGAGATGTAGAGCCTGACTGTGCAAAGTAGGTGACCAGGGAAAGCAGTCCTTCCTGTGAATCACTGGAGCTGCCAGGATGAGAGTGGGCATAGCCAGAATGACTATAAGTTGTTACACAGACACTCCTGGATGAAGCATTTGCTAAACTAATATATTGGGATTTTTTCAGAGGGTAGCGCTCACCTGAGAAATCAAATCAGTTGAACAGCATGGCCAGTTACTGCCTAGAAGGTGACGGGAGTCACTGCTGTGAGGGTCCTTGCAATGGCATCTTCAGCTGGACAGAGTGAGATTCCCTGAACAACTCTTCTGCTCAGCTCCTGTGATCCTGCTGGGCTGTGGTCCTACATGACCACGCCATTACAGGCATGAGACAGCCCTATAGATTATAGTAAAGTACTTACAAACTCTATTTTGGTGGTGTACAAAAGACTGCCCTACATGACACTTTCTGCACCTACAGAAATGGTTTCCATTGACTATTTGGTGAATTCTACTGCAGAGTCAGAGCAGGAACATGTGACTGACCCGGTCAGATTCTCCATCCTTGATGGTAACACATTGAAGCACACAAATAGTGCCTGTTAAATGCTCTAGGCACCGCAGGAACTGTCTGAAGAAATCTCTGGGACTGCCCAAAATTCCCACCTGGACACCTCCTGCAGGAATTAGGCAAAGGCTTTGCTATGAGGCTGGCTGAGAGCTCCGACAATCACCTTGTCTCAGTTCAGTCCCGTGGGCCACCTCCGCAGAAACTAGCCGGGAGCTTTGGTACCACACAGGGAACTAATGCCTAAATGTGCAGGGTGTGCACCCAGGCACAGCCCTGATATCAGCTACACTGTAGCTGTAACTGCAGGGCAAACTTGAATTTCATCCTTATCTCATAAATTAAATTCGATAGTTCTTGTCATGAAGTGTAAAACAAAAACCAAAACAATAAACCTGATTTGATAGGGCTGATGGTCTACCTCTGCAGATGTAAAAAATGGACCATATATGTTGTCTGAATTCAAAATGGGGAATGATGTTACTTCCTTTTGGCAGCTGTCTGGCCATTTGAAGATGTTTCCTGTGCTGAATGTGAACAGGATGATAGTGTTCTTCAGTGTTGTGCACTGAAAATAAGAAATACTCTACCAAGTAAAGTGCTTTGTGCTTACAGTCCTGATTCTTGTTTGCACTAAGGCGCTTTTGTGTGAGTCTGGAAGTATATTGAGCACTTGAAGCAAGTGCTCATTTTGCTGAAGATCTCCTTAGGTCAGGGTGAAGAACTGTGAGTTTAAGAGAGACTTGGTCACTAAAAAACTGAAGTTAGCTCAGTGACATCAGAGTTCTTGTTTTCCTTTGCTCATAGATCAGGACATGTTCCTGTTCTGGGCAGGAGAAGACAGCTCCCCAGTGTCCTCACTTATGTGTGCTGCGTTGAAAGCAGGAAAAGTAAATGGAACAGCTGGTACATTAAATTCATGCCTTCTAAATCACTTCACTGTGGTGATAACAGCACTATCAATATCGTCTTTCACTTGTCTGCTACATAGTCTTTTTTGTTTGAATATTCACAGGTCTCTTTATGTCACTAGACTTCTCCAGCTGAAAGCACCACTGTCCATGTATTTCAAGTGAAAAGGGACATTTCTATTTTTATTTAAGATTATGCTTCTGCTGTTGACATGGAATATGTGTGGTAATGGAAGTGTTAAAGGGGATGTTTGCATCTCTGAAGTAATTCTGGATAGAGGAAGGAATTGTTATCACATGCTGAAGGTTTATGCCTTACCCTTAGTTCAGGTCATGCAGAACTTGGATAGCATTTTGGGTACAGTGTTGGGGTTTTTTTTAATCTTTGGGCCATTTATATCCATCTAGACTTGCTGCAAAAAGCATTTTCCTAAACTATAGCTTTGACGTCTCTTTCTATCCACTCTTCTGCTACTACTCTGTCACATCAGATGCAATTTTGTCTTTGTTCTCAGAGTTTTTCTTGGTCTAATGTCCCCCAGCTATCTATATTCCAGTACTGAGAAGGTGACTTCTGTCTCTGATCAGCCCAGTTTGACTCATGTTGTCGCACACTCACTTCACAGTCACTGGTCTATCTCCATCTAATCCTGTGTCTCCTATTTAGCTCGTTAGAAGCTCTCTAGGGAGAAGCTCTTGTTTTGTGTGTTGGCAGCTAACACAGATGTGCCCTGGGATCCCACTGGGGATCCTAGGCTCTTTAAAAATATAAATTAATAAAATATGAATTAGTAAAAATGGTGTAATGCAGAGGGATGGGAAAGGGAGAGGAACTAAAGTAATACCCTGGGGCTTTCTACATTAACCAGCAGTGGAGTTTAGCAGGATCTGATAAACAGGGAAATGGTGCTGAAGATCCACTGGTATGAGGTGTGTACATTGTGTTGGATGTTGTTTCCAGATAGCTCTAGCCTGGTCCCACGGGCTGGAAGATCATTAACAGATGGAGCACACCTTCTGGTTTCGTTTCATCTAAGGGAGATAGAGTGTGTGCTCTCTGAGACTGCTCTGTGATGTGAAACACTACAAGTAGTATTGTTGGGGACTATTGAGATGTTCACTTCAGAAGTGTCCTCCTGAGCCAAACCAAAGTGCTAAGGTAGGCACACCTTCATTTTCTGCATATCTTCAGTATCTTCTGATATCTTTTCTGCATATCTTTATATCTTCTCCAGTATATTTGTCATTATGACATCAAATTAGCAAAATGCATAAATATTACTCCAAGGTAATATTTTTTTTTTCTGATTGAGATCTGCATTATAAACTGATATTCATCAGCCTAGAGTGATTTTTCAGAGATTAATGATTTACTTCTATATATGTGTTTGCACTGACAGGAGTAGCTTTATAGAGCCCAGTGGATGGAGCATTATGGAAAAACTTATGGAATAATGTCAGAGCCAGAGGTTTAGTTTAAACCTATAATAAAAGATACTAAAGTGTGCCAACCAAGAACACCTTGAATGTAACAGATTTCAAAGATCTGCCTAGTCTTCTTGAATCACAGTGTATTTTGTAGCAATTTGGCACTACAATATCTCATTCTTTTAAAATTTCACCATACTTTTCACCTAGATAAATTCTGCCACTTACATAGCCAACAGCAAATGCTGATGAAACTGGAGAGACTAGAGGGAAAAAAAAAGAGATATCTATGCAGGTGTTATCCAGAACTGTTACATATTTCTTATTTCATTATTTGACTTGTGCTGACATATGGATTAATCGTTATTCACACTGCCATTATGACTATGACATGGTAAGTAAAGTGAAATGCAGCACTTGCCTTGGTAGTACCAGACTTGAAACTTGATATAATGGAAGGATGAAATAATAAGATACACAAGCTTTACATTCCAGTGTCTCTAAGACTGTAGTGAGTTGCAAATTTAGTTTGGTACCTGTATAGTTTTAAACTTGATTTAAGTGAAAACTTTAAAAATCCTTCATTTTCCAGTATATTGCTCTCATTGCTTTTGTTGTTTTTTCTCAAGTGATTTGATTTCTTTGTTCTGCTAAGTTTATTAATCCTTAAATATCTGCTTTGTATGTTTCTTCTGCTAGTTAAAACATCAATTTCCATTTCTTACAAATACTAATTGCACAGAAGGTTGTGGGGATACACATGTGCATGTGTGTGTGTGTATATAATATCTTGCTTCCTCTTTTCAAAGCATTGTCCAAACACCAGCTAATTGATTTGACATGCTAAAAAAGAAATTCAGTGCAACCAAGTCATTTTGGTATGAAAGACTTTTCCAGTCATCTCCGTTCAATAATTGTAACCACAACTTCAAAGATGATACAGATGCAAATTGAAATGTGTGATCTTGTTCTATCTGGATTTGATTTCTTTCCCCTTTTGCTCTGAAATACTCATCCTCCCCTTCCTGCTGGGATCAATGATGGCTGGGACTGCCACGTACAATGAAGCTATACAAATCCAGAGCGATTGAATTTTACTCCAGGGATATAACTCCAATTCCCTCTTCCTCTCCTTCAATAGGGCTGGCCCTAATTTTATGCATATTCTGTGAGTTATATCCAAAACGCAGGTCTGAATAAAATCTCCTAGGAGGAGGATGGGGAATCATGATCCTTATCTTCTATTAGGCCCCATTCTGAGATCATCCTTCTCTTATCTCTTTCCAAATTCCCTTCTTCCATATGGGAGTACAATAAATTGTTGTTGACTAGTGAATACCCCCACAACTCTTGCAGAGGATAAATCACACCACACATCTTGAAATTCCTAAGCATATTCCACCAGTGAAAGACAGTGAGCATCAAGTCTGTACAGATGGAAGTTTTTTAATACCTTAGCTAGTCCAAACATTTTTCTGACTATGTGATGTCCACCTGGAACTTTGAAATTACTGCTGATTTTACATGAAAGACTCTCAGATGCTATTGAAAAATAGAAGACCCTTGTGACCCTGTCTCCTCATAGCTGTTCATATTAGTATGTATCATGCTAGAAAGTTTCAGCAGTATTTTCTCTTGTGCTTGTGGAACACAATGTCATGGCAGTTAACCATCATGTGCACAGAAGATGTTGACTCTGGAGCAGCTGTAAGCATCATTTTGTCTACTTGTCTCACCCATTTTCTATCCATGTGGCTGACACAGGAGCTGGCAGCAGACTGCTCTGTGTATGACCACGCATGACAGTATGACACGACAGCTCTACCTCAGTGCATGACACCAGGGTAGAAGATACTCGTTAGCATATGGATGCTGCAGGAGGGATAAGAGCACAGTATGGGGGAGAGAGGCAGTGTCTTCAGGCACAAAAGACAGGTGTGATGTAACCAAAATATGCGAGAAAAGAATTCTTAAAAGTGCTCATAACTTCTGATGTTCCTCCAGAGCTCACAGGATTAGAGAACATAAGCTCCCTAGGAGCAGATTTTCTGGTACTTCTTTCTTCCAGTTATATCAGATCCAGAAATGCCATTGAAATGTAACGTTTTTGCATTTTTTCTGGTGTTCACAAGTCACAGCATGTCAAATTTTAGCATCTCATGTAGAAATTCAAAATCCATTTAAATCTCTGTAAGTAAAAGTGCTAGGACTCTGCAGGAAGAGGCAGCACAGCTGTGGTTCACTGGTACTGCCGAGCTGACTTCGCTGCTTCAGCAAGGTTATAAGAAACACTGAAATCATATGCGTGGTTTTCCAGTAAGACACCTTCGTATCATTGCATTCAAGTGGCAACAACCAGACAAGGTTATGCCATAAAAGCAGAAAAGTCACGATTCTGTCATTTTTCCATAGATGTGTGTTATTTTTTTAATGTTTCAATATTTTGATCAAATTAAAGTTCTCAGTAGGAAACAGCTGTTGAAAAACCTCCTGTAGTTTCCTAAATACAGGAATTTTTTTTTTTCTGTAGATATAATTCCTTAACAAAAGAAAAGAAAACCCACTAAGATTTTGCTTTTAATTCAAAAGCTGGGGTGTACTGTGTGATGATCTCTGATGGTCAGAGTGACCTTAGGCTCTCCTGGAGCACTTGGAGCTATCACAGCCACCACTACCTCAAGCCTCACTGACTGAGGTCTTTAGGGTGTGAGCATGGGGACTGGAAGAGATAAGTGTGATTCTGTGGCCCAGGAATTATGAGGGGACAGATGTAGTCTAAATACTGCCATGAAAAGTTTAGTTTATTTTAAATTTTGTTAATTTTTTTGGTTGTACTTTGAAAATAAAGAGATACCATAGATTTTGGCCAGTATAATAGGACTATAAGGCAAAAGGAAAGAGGTCCTGCCTATCTCTGGCTAGCTCTAAATGGCCTGGTTAGGATTTTGCAAAGAGATTAATAGTTTTTCCCTGCTAAACACAAAGAGAAATGAAATGCCTGAAAAGGACAAAAAAAGTTATTTAATTCAAAGAAAATATGGCTTTCCTTCCCCTTTGCATGCAATCTTTCAAATGAGTTTTTATTTAAAAATCATTGCTAGCCATGTGTCTTCTTTGTAGAAAAGAAGACCCAGTTACCTGTCAAAATTGTATTTCACAGTCCTTTTCTTTGTTTAAAAAAACTAGTTTTCTTTGTTAAGGGAAAAGAGAACATCTTTACATCTTTTTTGTTGTTGTTGTTTTTTTGTTAGGACAAATATGATGCAAAAGGTTATAAAGGCGGAAAAAAGCTTCCTCTTCCCAACTTTTTCACTGACTTGCAACAGATAAAGTTACCAATAAATTTTCTTGCAAATTACCCCTCAGGATCCAAGCGTATCTGTGTGTCATATTTCACAGGCCAGGTTTTAGCTTCACCCCACCATAGTAAGTGCTGAAGATGGGGGTGTCAGATGCCCTGGCCTCATCATGCTCTGGCACAGCAACAGTAGCTCAGTGCCTGCCCAGCAGTTTGGGTCAGGAGTGCAGATTTGAAGGGTATCACCTGCTTGTCCCGGCAAACCAAGCTCTGCTTTACATCACAGAGTGGCCTCAGGGTGCAAGCTGATGGACCAAGTGTGCTTCAGCTGTTACAGGCAGCCTGGAGCCTGTGAGAAGGAAAATCCACGAAAAATATTTAGCACCAATGTCCTTATTTTCAGACTCTCATCATTCTTATAAACACACCCTGTACCTTCCAAAACCACCTTTCAACCAAGATGCTTTTGCTACGTGCTTGGAATTGCACTTTGCAAGTTATTTCTGAATGAAAAAGACAATTGCTCCTGTGATCCTTTGAGAGGCAAGAGGAGGATTATGGAAAAGCATTTATTTTCCATGCTTGTAGTGTTATAATTTAGTCTGTATTTAAATCTGAAAGGCTAACAACCAATACAGTGTCGCTCCCTGGCTAGCTGGGAAGTACACTGCAGGGATACTTCACATTGTTTGCTGTCAGTTGTGTCTCTTTTTCTTACCCTTCCTGAGGTGAGGATTATATTGGAAGGGATTTGCTTTTGTTGTTTCAGCAAGCAGAGCCAACTGGCAGCCAGTTTGTTGTTTATATTGCAATTGGTTCTTCTCCAGGGCACAGATTTTAGCATTGCGCAAAATGGTATTGTTATGTCCAGATCAGAAAAAATACTTTCCTCTCCGTTGCAGATATAAAAGTGACAGCCTGTGGGAGCAGAGATCTATCTCAGGTATGTGTTGCTGTAGGAAACACCTGAATGCTGTAGACATAGTTTAATGTTACTGATGGTTTAAAAATGGGAAAAAATATCCGGAGAGGAGAGTTGTTTTTCCTTGTGTAGCATATAAGCAGTATTTTGCAGTCTTGCTGATGATGTTCCAAAGGAAATTAATGTGCAAAATAAGAACTGAAAAAGAATACCCCAACAAAAATATTCTGAGCAACCTCACTCTATGATAAAACTAATTTGGGAGACTCATAGCCAGTTTCAACTTCTTATTCCATGAATGGCTCCACAGAATAGGACTTAATACCTACAGCTCAGTGCATCTTCCAAGATTTATTCTGTAACCATGGACCAGCTCCTGAGAAATGTCCATTACTGCATGAATAAACTTACTGTAAAGCAAAAAGTCTGGTGTGATGGTATTGATAATGGTCTAGAACATGGCCCATTGAACCACACTACCAAAAAGTACAAAAGTACCAAGGAAGCCATTTATGAGGAACCTTGTTAAATGGTAAGATCTTAAAATTGAGATTACATTCTAAGAAAAGACAGTACAGAGAGGGGAATATTGCTTAATGTGATTGTGGTTGCCTGTGATGCTGATGCAGCACTCTGAAATACTCCCATTTAGTCATATTTTTTAAAAGTTTCTGGCTTCAGGCCAAGTGTTCACAGTAATTAATCTTTCTAATAAGAAAATAAGCAAGAATTTAAGTTGATTTGAAGCAATAGAATGAAATCTTTCACCCTGGTGATCTCAGTGTTGCCAGAACATGGTGGCTGTAAATTGGCACAGGTCCATGAAGCCTCACCCAACTTTGCTGCTGTGTAACAACGAGCTGAACGATGCTTTCAGTTTGTTAACTGACTGGCGTAGATCGTGTATCCATCCAGGGAACATGATGTGCAGAAATTGCAGCTTGGCTCTGAATGAATACCAGTGCTCTGTGAATCATTGCTGAATCCCACGTACTCATGAGCCAAGTGGGCCTGGGAAAAGCCAGGTCAGTTTTGCTTAGTCCAGGTTTCCAAGGTGTTTTTGGAATGTGGAAGATTCTGCCCTTTTTGGACTCCACAACCCTAAAGGCAGTGCTAAATTGGGTATCTCCCTGTTCTTGATCAGCACTTTCAGTGGTTGTGTGCTGAATATATAAGGCAGACAGAACTATCAGAAGAGTTTCCCAAAGACATTCACTTTTATTAATAATTGTTTTTAAAAATTGCTAGAGAAGTTACAGACCCCTTTCCTAGACTCCCCACTCCCTGCTCCAATTCTGACCTCATTCTTCCTGTGAGTCTTTCCTTGGAGAGTGTCCTGGGCTTGGCGGGTTCACTTCCCTTTTTTCTTCATCCAGGTTGGTCTTCTGGCATGTAGTCTGGATGCTCTCTTTTGTCAGTCAGATTTCCTTCTTGAATTTAACTCTTTTTTGCCAAACTTTTACAGAGCTGAATTTCAGCCACCAGATGGACCCATTCCAACAAATCACTGTCCTCAGAACTGGCCCTGTGGCTGAGTTGTTCAAGGTGGCCTTGATAGGACTCATGTTGATAATCCACTACTAGATGTCCCTCTCTCTTCTCTTTCCCCGTGGTAGAATAGAAAAGATTGTTATTACTGAGGTGAAGCAATTGCCACAGAAAATGGGGTTCACAATGCAAGCGGGCAGAGATGCTGCACTCCACTGCAGGCTCTTTTTAATGGCAAATGACTGACAGATATGTATGTATTTGTGTGCAGAAAAGCGGAGCCTCATTCTTTTAAACTTAGTTTTTCAAATCATATGAGACTAAGTGTAGAGAACATTGAAGTGGAACAGCAGTTCATAGTCCCTAGCATAGCTCAGGGTTGTCCACACTGAATAAGGTTTTTCACAATGCAAAAAAACTCACTTTCCAGGAAAATGTAAAAAGGTATGCCTAAACAATGTTCCCTTATAGTAAAATTTTATCACTTCAAGCAAAATACACTCATTCAGAATTATCCATACATATCAAGAATTAAAACTGACTTGTTCTTAAAAATAAATGAAAAAAGGACACTTTGGAATATAATGCATTAGCTGTTACTTTATTCATTTATTATGTGATCTTGCTCTCTCTTTTAACTGAGTAGCAAAACTCTTACAGACAATGGTGATTGTAACATAGTACTTCAGCTGGTAATGAACAAAATGTAATCTTAGAGTATTCCACACTTCACTCAAGAATAGCAAAGCTCTAGTGTAATATTCATTCTATCACCTTCCATAATAGGTAAAGATGTGTTTTGGCACAAGGTGCCTCTAGTCACTAAATACCTGGCCCTTAGCCCAGCAAAGTAAAATTTCTGGCCAAAAGTGTTATACACTGTTGTCTGCAGCTCAGTCGTGAGGATAATTGCTTGAAACTGTTTCTGCCTGTGTTCAAGCAGCTTGGAGCTACAAGTCAAAGCTTAATCATATCTAGAGACTCCAACCACTGGGCCATTGGCAGAATCATTGAAAATATTCCCATTTTCCTCTCTAGGCTTTGGAACTTGTCTTGGGTTACCATGGTGAAGTCTTACAACGTATCTTGTTGTATCAGTAATGGGAGAGCATGCCAGGGGTTGATGCTGAGGCACATGGTTGTTCAATATCATCAGCGAGTGCACCCTCAGCAAATCTGTGATGACACTCAGCTAAGGGGAGTGACTGTCATGACCCCTCAGTCCAGCAACCTCAGTAAAGTTGGCTGCGCCAGCAAAGCCCCCATGAGGATCAGGAAAGAAAAATTGTGCATCTTGAGGAATAATCCCCTGCTTTGCTGTAGTTTGGGAAGTGACTGGCTCAATGACAGATCGTGGCAGTAGGTGCCAGGTTGAACATGAGCCATCTCTGCACTCTCATTGCAAACAGAGCAAACTTCATACTGAGATATATTATGAGGATCTTGGTCAACAGATCAAGGGAAGCTACTGCCTTCTTCTACTGGAGGGTAGTACAGAAGTAGAACATGTTATCGAAGGAGGTTATGAAGTCTGCCCTAGGGAGTTTTCAATGCTGTGTTAGGCAAAGCTACAGCTGACGTCATCTACTTGGTGATACTCCTGCTGTGGGTGGAAGGCTGGACCACAGACTTCAGAGGTCTCTTCCAACCAATGCTTCTATGATTCTGTGATTTTTAACTATGATACCTATAATTATATATCATAAAGCACTGGATAATAAGACCAAACTAAAAACATATTTTAAAAAGGAACAATCAGATCAAATATGCAGCAGTACAGAGCTAAATAAAACTAACACTAGAAATTAATTCATACTGCAAACAAATCTACCTTCTGGCTGCTGATGGGAAATCTTGAGAAATAAAGACAAAAGAAGATAAAATGTAAGGCAGAATGAGGAAGTTACATGAAACAAGAAGGATTCCAACAAGTCAAAGGTAATTAAGAACATCAATATCATCACATCAAATATTTCTCTCATGAAGGTCCCCATGCTATCTTGAACAGCAGTCTGGAAGTGAAAGCTACAATACCTCCATTCATTTTCATTCCTTCGTGCCTAAAACTCTGTGTTAATTTGGCTTTTAATACACTTGTCTTCATGTAAATCTGCATAATGGAGTGGAAGACTTACTCCCTTTGAGGTCTAATCTCTCAACCTCACCTCCATCTGAAATAGACAGGAAACTGTACTGATGGCAAAGATGCCTGTAAGGTAATACATGGTAAGATAATGGAGGCAGAAAGCAAAGATTTCTTGCTGAAGCCAGCCTGGCATTGCAAACTTCATGCACTGAAGTCACTTAGGTGAATGAGAGCACCTTTGTCCTGGCATACCATGCTTGGGGATTGGTCTACAGAGTGAAAAGGTCCATAGATAACATGTTCAAAAATGGCCTATAGCCAGATCCTGAAAGAATCTGAGTGAAAATGCAAATGATGCAAATAAAAATGCAAAGTGAAAATGTAAATGGCTGCCCAGTCAGGTTTCCAAAAGCTGCTAAGGAGATTAAGCACCATTTCCCAGTTCTGAACTGCATTTATGTATTATTTAAGACTGAAACATCATTTCTAGAAATGCAGTGGAATGGAGGCCTAGCTCCATGAAAGGGCATAGATTTTGGAGAACCTACCTCCCAGGCACTTCCTATCCAGCTGAAGTCAGAGTCCTAACTTAAAGCTGCACAGATTTAATTTTATGGCAAACCATGATATATCTATTAGGCCAGATAAAGAATAGGAGTGTGTGAAGTGGTTCAGAACCTCGTGGCTCTTGGGCATGATGGCCCTTAGAGCAGGGACTTGTGTCAGTTCCTCGACAGAAGAAGCTGAGGTCAGCCAGTGGGATATTTCCTATGCTCTGATGCTCTGCAGTTACTTGGAAAGTTCATGAGTTATACAGGATTAAGGATTTGCATTGCACCCTTGAGTCAGACGTAGACTATGTGAATGCGCTGGTTATTCAGCTCTTAACAGCGTCATGTATTACAGAAGCAAGTATGCTAGTATGTTGTACTGGGTGGTGCTAACACTACAGGGATTTCTTTGTAGAGCAGGAGAAATTACAGTTCCTTTAGTCCTGCTGATAAATCTTCCCATGTCTTAGCTGAGTGACCTGACTGCTGGGGTCAAACAGACAAGGGGTGTAGCACCTTCTTATCCCTCTGCTTTGTGTTAAGCACTGTCTGGCAGCGTACACTCAGAAAACCCAGTACTGTGCTCCTAGACACAGGGGAAAAGCTTAGATTATAAATTCTGGCAAAATTCAGCCATGAATTCAGTGCCTGGTTTCTCAGTCCTGTCAAGAATTAAGCAATTCTGGGTGTGACTGGCAATAGAGAGTTTGGTATTTAGGGAATTTTACTGGGAGAAGCATCTGAAATTTTAGGCAATTCCTAAATTGGGGAGCTGCTGAGGAAGTGGAGTGCAAGGCTCAGGATCTAAGTTTTGCACTACTGAGTCTTAATAGGACACAGGTATTCTTGTGAATTTGCCTCTTCAGAGACTTGAAAAGTCCCAAGGAGCTCATCAGTTCTTCAGTTAGAAAATGTTCCTCTCCTGTTGTCAGATGTGTCCTGCCAAAAGACCATGAATCTGTCTCAAGGAGGGGACAGGGAGCAGGAGGCATGGCTAGGGACAGTGTGGGGACAAGGCAGTGGTGGGGCTCGGCAATGCTGAGGGACTGTGGGCAAGAAGGATGGCAAGGGCCAACTGAAAGCAAGATGGGGCCAGGAGAGGAAGAGTAAGAGGACCCTTTCTCTGAACTGAACCCACCAGTGTGGCTCCTTGGAGAGAGGACAGAGAGCCGCAGACCACTGCCCTGTTTTTTAGCAACTGGTTCAGCAACTGGGTTGACTTCAGCAGTTAATTTTTCAGAGGGCTGAACACCCTCACAAGCTTGTCTTCCTCGTGGTTGTCCCAGATATGAAGAATAACGACTCCACCAGTTTGTGTTCTTTGTAGGGTCTGAACTTTTTTTAAAACCCCTTTTGTAAATACTGAATGATTTGTGCACATGTGTTTATATCTTCTTTTTTTTTTTTTTTCCTGAATGAACCTTTCCAAAAATAATTAAAAAAAAAAAAAAAAAGAAAGAAGACAAAAACAATTGAAAAAAAATGCTTTTTCTGGCAGATTTTCTTTGTCCTGAACAATTGTGCACAAATGATAGTCTCTTGCTATGAAGTGAATAAGTAGTCCAGCCAGCATTATACACGGAGTATTTTCCCCAATTAAACTTATATATTTTCTCTGTCGACTTGCTGTACCTGATTCTGTTATTTTTTTAAAAAGGAAGTTTGATGAAAGTTCATTTGTTCACCACAAATCATTTAAAACTGCCAGCCTTAAATAGGTGGTAACTGAGAAATATCACCAAAACAAATTACATCACCTCCTCTGAGTTGCTAATGGAGCTTTGAAATTCTTCCTTTCTCCAAGTGGGGTTCAAGGAAAGTGCATGCCAGTCCACATTTGTGAAGCAAATCTGTGTGCTGGATATTCTCTCCTGATCCTGTATGGGTACAATTTGTATGCAGATGTGCATGGAACAAAAAGTTCAGCCTGTTCTAGATCCTTCAGCAATGTCCCTCTGGAGGAAGCAGTGGCTTGGTGAACAGGTATAGAAAAGGCAGGTAGACTGGGAAATCTCTCTTAATCTTGCAGAGACTAAACATAATGTATTATACCAGCTTCTCCAATTGAGTCTCAACCTGCAGTTCTCAGTCTTTCTCTATCAATGAACTGAATTGGAGTTGCAATGCCGGGGAGACAAAGATGGACTTTACTGGTCATGGGTAGAACATGCCCCATAGTTAGCTCATGTAATCCATTCCTTAGAATGTGAAAAATGTGTAGATATACAAACTTCAAGAGAACCTCTAAAGCTTTATGACAAGCAGGGATGGCCTGTGCTGTTATAGCAGTTGCTTTTCAGAGCTTCGCAGTAGGAGAAATTCTGGCCCTAGCTGATCACCAAATTAATGGGACAGTATTTTTACATACTCTAATTACCTGTGTGTAATTTGAAATTGGCTATCCACTGAACTGTGTTTATATGAAAATATTCTCAGGATAGTATAATGCTCCGTGTGCATAAACATCATCTGACTGGAACATTAGGCTATATGGTTAAAGTTATGATCTGTTACATAAAAGAAGAATATATCACTTTTATTTTACCCTCTTGAGTGTAGCATTCCTTACTATTTTTCGTTTATACTATTACACCTGCAGAACAGTTGCAATGAAATAATTATAAAATTACACTCATAATAACACCTGTTCATCAATTAATATGACAAAAAGCAGTCAAAAATAATTAACTGTAAGAGAAAGGGAAAAATTATATGAAATAAGCAAATGATGAAGCATGAGGTATAGCATAATAGAATTAAATAATAGCTATTATGCAGCAATTTGAGTTGAAAGACGGGCTTTTAGGTTATCCTACATCTCAGTAGTGCTCATTCTCTCTGAATGCCAAGTCCTGCTTGTCTCAAGCAGCGTGGCAGCTCTTTCCATTAATTTTCAAGTTTATGATTACACAAAAGTTTTAGGAAGTGGGTTAGGACAGTCAAACCTAAAGCTAAGTGTAAAAAGCTGCAGAATGATCTTACAATAGTAACTATCTGCAAGTAGAGGGAATGTCAAAGCAAAGTAACCCATATGTAGAAAACACCATTGATGGTGAAAGATGGGATCATCAAATATTACTTGGCAAAGAAGTTGAAAAGGTATTGTGGATCATTTTGTGAAAGTATAAGCAATTGTGAAGGCAAATAGATTTCAAAAAGCCTATAAGAATGGATGGCAAAAGAACTGAAATTGTTTGCCATTCTGCAAGTCTATAAGAGATTGGAATTTTGGATTCAGTGCATGGTTCTAATTATTCTGTCCCCAGGAAAGACATAGAGGTTGAAGAGGTATTGAGAAAGGTAGCAAAGATGGGCAGACTTATAGACTGTTTTCCAACATGGGAGAACTGAAATAGGCAGCTAAACCGAAATCTTCATCTTAGGAAAGAGATGATGGGGGTGATTTTCCTATAAGTCTCTAAAAATCCTGAATTCTAGGGAGACATTGAATAGGGCAAGGTATTCACCGGTTTTGTAGTGCAATAACTTATTCACTGGCTTGGTGCTGAGGACTTAATTGATTTCTTGTTGAAAACATCACAGTATTTAATTACATGAGCAAAAAAGAGAAAAATCTTTGCAATTAGTTAAAATGGTCTAGAGTTGCAGCTCTTCTCAATAGCTGAGAAAAATTATTTCAGGTAAGTAAAGGAAGATGCCACTAAAAATTATATGTAAGGCATATAAGCAAAAAAATAAAAGATTAGGTGTGAAATTGGTGAAGACCTAGGAGCTTAGAGGATTCACCCTAGAATCAGGTGTAGAACAGCTAGAGAAGATCAAGTGAGTCTTGAAATTGATAGCTTCAGATCTACTGGAGTGCAGACACATAGTGAAAAAAATTAGTTACCAGAGGACACCCTCTGTCTGGCTTCTGAAAAGTGGGAAGCCAGCATCAGAGCAAGTGGTGATTCATCTGATGTCACTGAACAATCACATGTAAGAAGAACAGAATCTGCTGGAGAAAAAAAACCTGGAAAGTTGAAAAGATTAACATTGGTGACAACACCCAGGTACAATAGCTTTAAAAATCTGAGTAAAATCCTCCTTGTTATCTCCCTTAAGAGATATAAAAGACAGATTGTGGTTCTATTTGAGGAGCAAGCTGATTTGTAGAAAGACAAAGATGCTTCAGAAGATACTCTGCAGATGTGACCAAGTCACAGAAGTTGAGAAAAACTTTTACATTTTATTGTCAGCTTCTGAGGGGGACTCACTTCCTGCTGAAACATTTGATGTTTTATTGTACAAAGTTGAAAACCTCATGCAAATGTTTTAAATATAGATTTTAATTTCACTGATAAAATTTGTTGTCACAAGTTGTTTGATATCAGTAGGAATTTCCTTGTTAAGAAAAGATAAGCATTAAATAAGCACTGTTCATATCTAAATATCCATACCCACTTACTTTCTTTGGAGTGTATTTTTCACTTTTTCGGAGTGCTCTGAAGTCCCTTATCTGCCAAGCGCTTGAGGGTTCCCTCGCTTCCTTCTCTGGAATTGACCTTTCAAGGTCCTTGATCAAGATCTCTCCCTCTGCCAGTGTTTACAGCCCTCTGTCATCTCATCGGTCAAGTAGGATGTCCTTCACTGAAGTGTTCCCAGGAAGGATGTCTCTATCAGACGCATTCCTTATGCTGCTCAGCAAACAGGAAAGCTCTCATGTATATATGGAAACATGCTCACAGGACACAGTGTTAGGAGAGGGGATGTAAATTCCACTAATGTCCCTTTTTGAGTCAGAGGCCTGACTTATGCACTTTTGGGTTAGAGACCTCATTGATGCACATTGATGGTAAAAGTTCTCACTATAGAAAGGTGTTCAACCATGTCTGAATGGTTTCAAGTAGAACTCTACCTGGCTTGCTTCTTGCAAGTCTGTCCTGTGACATGGAAAAAAAGGCTGAAAAACTGAGAAACAAAACAGTCCCACAAAGGTCCAACAGTGCAGGTGAGAGTTTACATGCTATGCCATGCTGTAGCAGCTTTACTAACAGCACCAGAGCAGAAGAGATCACCAGCTAATGTGCCAGTAGGGCTAACTGACCTGACTCTCTGCTGTGCCCCATGGCTTCCACTTTGGAGCTCACACTTACCCATCTGGGTGCAAAGGCAGAGTGAATTACCATGTATATATACCCTAAATATGCTCAGAGAAGCATCACACTACCTTACACAGACAGCTAACAGGATCAAAAGTAGCATTATGTCTGCTTTCATGCAGTTACAGCCCTCTGGCCAAGCAGACATTGGCAGGAACCTTTGCAGCTCCACCATGTAGCTGAAATTGCAGACATTGTGCATGGGCAGATATCCTTGTTCCTCTTTAGGATCAGCTGCAGGCTCCACCCTCACAGTGAAGAGTTGTTGGCATAGTCTGGGGTGTGTGGAGAGGGCAGGCGGGGAATTCCCCCACATTGTCAAACCTCTGCAGAGGTGCCAGAGTTGGTTTGGCCCATGCCTAGTGGCTTTTTAAGTGCTGTACCTACAAAGTTATCATCTAGCATGGTTTTGGTTTTGCTCTGTTCACAGCAGGAGGTAGAGCTAATTATTTGTAACTATCTATGGCACATTAATATCTCACCCAGAACAGTGAGATGTTCCAGTTGGCAGACTGGCCAACTTGGTGAGGTGGGCTTTAAACTGAAGGACTCGGGGGACGGCATCCAAAGTGGTGACACTCACACCATTGCAACAAACTGGGGAATAAACCAGGCCCATGAGAAACGTTCCTTAGATGCCTCCCAAGTTGTGAACCAGAAGTTCACCTCAAGTGTATGTATACCAATGCACACAGCCTGGGAACAAACAGGAGAAAATGGAGCTCCATACCCAGTCAGAAAGTTATGATATTGTAGGAATAACTGAAACACGGTGGGACAATTCACATGACTGGAGGATCATGATGGATGGCTATAGGCTGTTTCATAAAGACAGGCAGGGAATAAGAGGTGGATGAGTCACACTCTACGTTAAGGAGAACCTTGAATGTATAGAAGTCCACTACGGCAATTGTGGAAGCCCTATTGAACGACTATGGGTCAAGATCAGAGGTGTCATCTCCAAGGGGGATCTTACAGTAGGCATCTGCTACCAACCTCTAAACCAAGATGATAAGGCCAATGAAGCAATATTTGGGTCACTTAAGCAAGCTTCAGGTCAGCAGAACCTGGTTCTTACGGGTGACTTCAACTACCCAGACATTTGTTGGAAGAACAATACAGCATCTCACTCATCATCCATCAGGTTCCTGGAGTACATAGAGGACTGCTTCCTCATACAGGTGTTAAATATGCAACCAGTGTCATGGTCCACTCGCTGGACTTGTAATGGTTTGTTTACTACGACCTCGAAAGTGCAAAACTAAGGTGACCAACATCAAAGGGGATTGCATCAATCAAACAGTGAAACTTTATTGTGTTGCCTGTGAAGTGGCACACAATAGTTAGAGATGGGTGAAAGAAAGGGGAAAAGTAAAGTTAAGTTTAGAGAGAAGACAAGGAGAGGTTATAGCTACCCACCGCTGATCTCAAAACATCCTAACGGTCCCGGGTCGAGTTAGCACTCCATTGTCGGTCATCGTGATCCTTGGTGGGGAAGCTTCAAATTTTCATTGCCCAGAAGTCATCTTTTATGCTTAGTAACACACTTTGCTCCTCCTCTGCCTCAGGGATCTCCACCCTTCTCGAGTGAGGCCATCATGCATGCATGGGGGGGAGTGTCCAAGGCGTGGTCGGTCTTAGAGGCAGGTAGCCTTCAACCAGGAGGTGTGTTTTGGTATTATAATGAAGCAAAGATTGTCTAAAGTTAATGATTTCTTCATCGATGTTACAGCAATGGTTGCGATCCATCTTTTTTGACAGTAGCTATGTGGTCATCTCTAACAGTTCCAGTTAGGCTCAGGTACCGAACAATAGCACAGCACTCTTTGTACCACACAGCTCAGGTACCAAAGAACAGCATTGCACTCCCTGCACCACATGGTTCAGTACTCAAGAAAATAGCACAGCACTTGTTGTGCCCCACATTCTGTATTCAGGAGACTTTGCACCACATTCCACTCTTGGGATAGGCAACTGTGTTCCAAACAGGCCGTTGTTGGGTACTTTCCTGTCCATGTCCCTGATGTTGTACAATGTTGAGACAATGCTGATCTTCTGACTGGCTCTTACAACCAGGAATGAGACACTGCTGGACTTGCTACTCACAAAACAGAAAACCTGCTTTGCAATATCTTGGTTAGTGATAGCTTTGGCTGCAGTGATCACAATATTGAGGAGTTTGGGATCCTGCTGAGTGCACTGAAGGTTAGTGCTAAGACAAAGTTTTTAGATTTTTAGAAGAGCAAAATTCACCTCGCTCAGAGCTCAGTTGGGAGGGATTCCATGAGAAGCTTCCATGGAGGATAAAGGAGCTAGTGAGTCCTGGGAGTTTTTAAAGAATGCTCTCCTGGAAGCAAAACCACCAGTTCATCCCCTTTAAAGGTAAGGGAAGTAGGTGGAGCAAGAGACCCCCTTGGCTTAACTGCAAGCTTTGGAGTCTGCTCAAAACCAAAAGGGAAGCATACCAGAGATGGAAAAGCAGATGAATAACCATTGAGAACTACAAGGGCATTGCCAGAGTGTGCAGAGATGCAGTTACAAAAACAAAAGCTCAGCTGAAATTGAAATTGGCCAGAGATGTCAAAAACTACAAGAAAGAGTTCTTCAGGTATGTAAACAACAAGCAGAAACAGAAGGAAAATATTGGCCTGCAGTTAAACAGGAGGGGTGAATTAGTCACCAGCAACGATAAAAAGGCAGAGGTTCTCAACACTTTCCTCACTTCTCTCTTTAGCAGCCCTGTTGGGCCCCAAGTCGGTGCAAACACAGACCCACTGTCAGTGAAGGAAGAGTTGGTATGTGAACGATTACAGGAGCTTGACCCCTACAAATCAATGGGCCCTGACATTATCCACCCGAGGGTGATAAGAGAGCTGGCTGATGTCATTGTGAGGCTGCTCTCCACCATCT
Organism: Strix aluco; assembly: GCF_031877795.1. Lineage (NCBI taxonomy): Eukaryota > Metazoa > Chordata > Aves > Strigiformes > Strigidae > Strix > Strix aluco. Next base: position 13,891,302 of record NC_133931.1, on the reverse strand, counting down.
TTGAGAAGTTGTGGTGACTGGGGGATGTCCCAGAAGACTGGAAGAAGGCTAATGTCACCCCTGTCTACACGTAGGGCTTAAAGGAGGATCCAGGATATTATAGGCCCATCAGTCTTACTTCAGTCCCTGGGAAAGTTGTGGACTGAATCCTCCTGGGGGCTATCACAAGTCCAATGAAGCACGTGACTGGGAAAAGCCAGCATGGATTCACCAAGGGTAAACTGGGCTTGAAAAAACCTGATCGTCTTCTACGACCAAGTAGCCTGCTTGGTTGACATGGGGTGAGCAGTAGACATTGTCTACCTGGATTTCTCCAAGGCTTTTGATCCAGTTGCCCGCAGCCTCTTCCTAGAGAAACTGATGTGTTATGTTCTAGACAAGGGCTCTGTGCGGTGGGTGCAGAACTGGCTGACAGGCTGCACCCACGGAGTGGTGGTAATTTGCTTTTTCAGATTGGCAACCTGTCACATGTGGGATCCCCCAGGTTTTGATACTTAGCCCAATGCTCTTTAATATCTTCATAAGTGATCTGGGTGATGGGATCAAGTGTACCCTGATGAAGCATGCTGAGGAACCAAACTGAGTGGGGGAGTGGGCACTTTGGAAGGGAGAACCACCCTGCAGGAAGACCTGGATAGGCTGGAAGAGTGGGCTAACAAGAACCTTCTGAAGTTCAACAAGGACAAGTGTAAGGTCTTGCACCTGGGAAAACATAATCCAGGACTGCAGCACAGGCTGGGATCTACCTGGATGGAGAGCAGCTCTGTGGAAAGGGACCTGGGGGTCCTGGTGGACAAGCAGCTCAACATGAGTGAACAGGGTGCTTCTGCAGCAAAGAAAGCCAACAGGATGCCAGCTTGCACCAACAAGGGCATCACCAGCAGAGATAAAGACATCATCATCCCACTTACGCAGTGCTGTCAGGCCACATGCGGAATACTGTGTTCAGTTTTGGTCCTCGCTATATAAAAAATATGTGGACAGGCTGGAGAGGGTCCAGAGGAGGGCCACAAAGATGGTCAAGGGACTGGGAAGCCTGCCATGTGAGGAAAGGCTGAGAGAGTTGAGTTTGTTCAGCCTTGAGAAGAGAAGGCTTAGGGGAGACCTTATCACCATGTTCCAGTATTTAAAGGGTGTCTACAAAGAAGGTGGAGGCTGCCTTTTACAAAGAGTCCCATGGAAAAGACAAAGGCTAATGGGTAGAAGTTACTCCTGGGGAGATTCTGACTGGACACAAGAGGAAAATTTTTCACAATGAGAACAATCAGCCACTGGAATAATCTCCCCAGGGAAGTGGGGGATTCCTAAACACTGGACACTTTTAAGATTCAGCTGGACAGGGTGTTGGGCCATCTTGTCTAGATCGTGCTTTTGCCAAGAAAGGTTGGACCAGATGTCCTTGTGGTCCCTTCCAACCTGCTATTCTAGAAACACTTAGTTGCTTGCCGGCAGATTTCCCTCCATTTGACATCCATCCTGCTGTGTCACTATGGGATGAACAACATAAAAGATACGTTTATCATTGTTGGGACTGGGAGAGGCTGAGGGGAAAACCAATGATGGTAAAGACAGCAGTTTTGTTTCTATTATCTCTGTTGCAGAAGGACTTTTTATCTCAACTCACTTAATTTTTCCTAAAATAGTTTAATGTAATTTTGGGGGACAGGGTTATAGCTTTATTGTAAACAATGAAAACTCCATTCAAGTCAATCCCAGCTTGCATTGCATATAAATGAGCTCTTCTGCCTGGAATTCAGGACAGAAGTTGTTTGCCTAAACACTTGAACATTGTATTATTTATCCAAGAAGATTTTGTTTTAATAAATACAAGATATGAATTCAGAACGGACCACTCCTATGCTCACTGGCACATGTCAGAGTTGAAATATTACTTCTTTTCAAGCTGGAAACTCTTCTGGTCTTTTTGTGTTCACATTTTTTTTTTTTCAAATCAGAGAATAATGATATCTCATAATCTTTTCAGATTTGGTATATTACCAAGTCAAATCTTAATTTCCATCGGGTTCTTTTAGTGTCTGCATCAGGAAGAATCATTAAAAAGACAGTCTTAATCCCCTCCTATTGAATTTTAAAAAGTTTTAACTTTTGTCTATTTTAAGTGCTATTTTTAACTAACAGCATCCCTTGTTTGAGAAGCCTGACTTATCAGCCCTGTCAAATTGCAGTTGCTTTGGAGGGGAGAGCTCTCAGCTTAGAGATGTTTCCAAGAGAAGCCCATGAGACTGGCTACATATGTTGGAACTGTTGTTTTAATCTTTACTTTCTCCTTTCTTCTGACAATACTCTTGTTGACAAGCGCAGAGACCTGGAACTGGGGTAGACCTCTGGGCTGTCATGTCTAGGCCACCTTGGTACCATGTCATAAAAACACTGTGAGATAAACATGTCATGTATCACAGGTGAGGGGGTGGAATCTACAGGAGGAATGGGAAACTTCTGAAAAGGTTTGAAACAGCACTTTTGGTTGGCAGCTGGCCTGATTCTGACTTGTCCTGGTATAAATCAGTAATAATTTCATGGAGTCAGGTGGAGTTGCTCCAGTATGACACCAGTTTAAGTGAGAAGAGCAAATTTTGAAAGGAGAGTTTGCTTCCCTCTTCCTCCACAGACTTACATGTTTTAACTATTAAGGATGATGACACAGAGAGAAAACTCCCTCCATCACAGTCAGCGAGCACTCCAAGTTGAAACAAACCACTCAGAGCCAGATACTATGAAAAAAAACAGCCACGAGTTCAGCAGGCCACTTCCCTCATGCTCCCATAACCTGCCTCTGGTCAAGGCACTCCCTACGCTCAGCCACTCTCAGTAGCTTTCATGGTTATTTGAGTCAGCTGCTTTTTCGTTGTTCTCCAAGCGTGCGACACATCCCTCCCGGGAACATGCAAACTCCCTAAACGAATGCTGCATGGGGAGTCTGGTGAGCAGGAGGGGAGCACTCCTGCTGCTGCCAGTACCCGCCAGAGAATACCCCAAGGCGATGGATAAGATGTCTAGCAACTGCCTTCCACATGTGTTCTCATCTTTGCTGATTACTGTTATGTCTGTGTATAAATAGTAGCTCTGCCTTTTTATATTATTCTCCTGCCTGATTCACTCGATGATGCAGCGTCAGTGACGTTTGACTCGCTGCCATGGCAATTGCAAAACGAGGGTTTCATAAACATCGGATTGTGACATCTGAATGAATCAGGCGGGAGGAGGAGGATGGGCAAGCCCTGCAAGAGAGCTGCACCTGAGCCAGCCCTGGCACCTGTCCCCAGACAGCACAGGGATGATGCGACATTCATAAGGAGCAAGAAAAGAGCAAACCCATCAGGAATAATAGGAGAGCAGGGGCGGGGGGAGTCTGCTAGGAAAAACTTCTGTATCAGAGGTAAGAGTCAAAGATAGGGTTGGGAGGTCTGCTAATAAAGACTGAGAAAACACTCTAAACATTACTTCTACTTTCTGTTGTGGAGAAAAATGAAATGGAAGCTGCAGCAGAACTGGGACTTAGATTAAACATAAGTAAGAGCTTATTTCAAGACACAAACAGAGGGAATCAGAGAAGTCAAAAAGAAAAAGAGAATGTGAAAAGCTGACCTCCAGACTGAAAGCATTTTTTGTTGCTGTGTTGTGAACATTCTTCTGCTCTGACCCTGATTACACCAATTTTTAGCCATCTAGTTGCAACAGAAAAATCTGTAACTATGTCCACATGGTATGGGGGTGTGCATGGGGGCTTCAGAGTGTGACCCACAAAACATGGTGCAGCTAGTAGAAAGACCTGTTGGCTATAAGAAGACTTAGGAGAAGGAGAAGGACAAGGATGCAATTCTTCCTTGCTGGATTTAGAGCACTCTGAATACCTTGTGCCTCTCTCTAGCTATACACCCCAGCTCATGGGTTTTCATTCAAAACGTCATATAGAGAGATGGGGAGGCCTCACTTTTAACAAAAGATGAATCAATCTTCAGCAATAACAGACTGACTGCCTGTGGTGGGTTGACCTTAGCTGGACGCCAGGTGCCCACCAAACCTGCTCTATCACTCCCCCTCTTCAACTGGACAGGGGAGAGACAATATAATGAATGGCTCATGTGCTGAGATAAGGACAGTTTAATAAAACAAAAGCAAAGGTTGTGCGTGAAAGCAAATAAACCCAAAAGATTTTATTCTCTACTACCCATCAGCAGGCGATGTCTGGCCACTTTCCGGAAAGTAGGGCTTCAGTACACATAGCAGTTGCTCCAGAAGACAAACATAAACAATGAATGCACACCCTCCCCTCCTCCTTTCTCTTAGCTCTTATTGCTGAGCAGAGGTCATATGGTATGGAGTATCCCTTTGGTCAGTTTGGGTCAGCTGTCCTGGCTATGTCCCCTCCCAAGCTCTTGCCCACCCCCAGCCTACTGGTGAGGGGGGATGGAGAGACAGCCTTGATGCTGTGCCAGAACTGCACAGTGGTAGCCAAAACACTGGTGTGTTACCAACACTGTTCTAGCTCCCAGTGCAAAGCACAGCACTGTGAGGGCTGCTATGGGGAAAATTGACTCCATCTCAGCCAGACTGAATACACTGCCATTCCCCAACTCTTGGCAAGGCTGAGCTGGAGAGGGGGTGCATTAATCTGCCAGTCTCCTGTGCTTCTATGCACAACTTTACTGGGTATGAAACAACTACTCCTAGAGTCTTTCCACATTTCAAGGATATTTGTATATTTCACAAGAAGCAACCTTTAAATAATACAGAGCAGGCCTTAAAGCAGGGATTTCCGCATTTTTAGGGGAGGAATGTCCTAAATCACTAGCATAGACTAAATTATTCTTTGATTTCCTTCTGGCTGGGTAAATCAATTATGTTTATATACAGTTGAGACTCAGAACCGCCAGACCTGCCCCAGAAGAGTTTGAGCCCAGAGGTTGGGGGCCTGTGGCAGACTGGGAAGCACTGGCTCACCTCCTTTTAGGTAAAGGAGAGAAGTGGCTTGGAGGAGGAACACTCCGGCTTCTGAGCTATGCCATGAGAGCAGACCTCGCTTGCTGCAACATTTTTGAAACACAAGTACCTGAGCTGTTTCTCACTCTAGGTCACAGATGGAGAGAAGAACGTTCAGAATAGAGAGGAGTGAGAAAACAGAGCAAGTTGCACAGATTTGGTGTTCAGAGGGCTCTTGTTCATTTTGTAATGAGCACATGGTGTCATGGCCAGCCTTAGCACAAGCCTCCAGACTGAATTTTGCTCTTGTTACACAGTATACTAAAAAAATAGTCTGAAGCAGTCTCTGCATCATTGTTGGTGACCTTTAAGAATTTGTGATAGCTGGGGAAGGAACCAGAAGGCTGGGAAAAGGCATCTACTTTTTTAAGAAGGAACTTAAAAAGAGAAAGCAAGAGGGAACCTATTAGTCTAACCTCATGTCTTGGAGAAAAAATTTCATAAATAGTCAAACAAGCTGAGAACCCTTGAAAAAGCTGAAAAGCTGATAAATATCAGAGGTGAATATACAAATGCTCTGCGATGACAGCCAGCATGTCTTTGTCAATAAAGTTTCATGTCAAAACATGTGATATGAAACACACTTTGTGAAGAGGGGAAAAGCAGTAAGTGTCATAAAAGCAGTAAGAGGGATTTGATACTTTCAAATGCTACTCTCATTAGTAACTTAGAGGATATGATTTTTACGGCACTTGTATGAGACACAGAATTGTTTGAAAAATGCCCTTACAGAATCACAGAATCATCTAAGTTGGAAAAGACCTTGAAGATCATCCAGTCCAACCATTGACCTAACACTGACAGTTCCCAACTACACCATATCCCTAAGTGCTATGTCGACCTTATTCTTAAACACCTCCAGGGATGGGGACTCCACCACCTCCCTGGGCAGCCCATTCCAACGCCCAACAACCCGTTCTGTAAAGAAATGCTTCCTAATATCCAGTCTAAACCTTCCCTGGTGCAACTTGAGGCCATTCCCTCCTGTCTTAAAGAGCTGCTAGTGATGGTTCACTGTTAAAAAAAGAAGATGATATTGAATATTCAGCAGGTTTTTCCTCTAGGTCTGATTTTGTTCAATATTTTTCATTCCTATATCTGTGATTGAATTTTGAGTGTACTTATTAATTTGCAGATTATGTGAAGTCTACAGGTACACTGGAGGACAGTGTTGAAATTCACAATGATGTTGACAAGCTGCAGAAATAATCAGGGAAATGATAGGGCAAAACACAAAGGAACAATAAGAAGGTATTTCTCTTTGGCAGAACCATTCACCCATACAAGTAGAGGACAGGAAACAATGCAAAGCAATGATTTGGAGAAGGATCTTCATTCTGTACATACATCACAAGCTGACCATTTCATGCTGGTGCAAGAAAAAGTGGCTGAAATATGGAGTTAGAAGTAAAACGATGAACTGAACTTTCCATTTCACTTTGTGATGATGAGATATTTTTGTCCCCAGTTGTGGCACCATATTTCCAGAATTATGCAGGCCAGCTGAAAGAAAACACCAACAGTGATAAAAGAACCAGACAGCTTAACCCCATTAGGAAGGATGAACAGAACCAAGGTTATCAAGCTAAAAGAGAAGCTTGAGGGTAGGAGGGACAAGGAAGAACAAGTCTTAAAAGTTTGTTTCCAAGAGAAATGGACTAATCTATTCATCATGACTGCGCAGGATGCAACAAGACATAAAGGGCTTAAAATTGAGTAGGCAAGATTCTGGTTGCATCTTAGGAGACATTTTCTAATGGTAAGAAAAGTCTAAGAGTGGAGCCTTGTCTAGGAAGAATGTTGTGTCTTCACCATTAGAGCTTTTAATAACTGGTGAGATGACAATATAACTACCATAAATATAGTTGTTTCTCCCTTGTGGCAAATGACTCCTCGAAAAATTTCGTCCTCTATGATCCTATGTTAATTATGATGCAGTTTTCAGTCTGCTTTTCTTCATTACTAAACCACTTCAAAAAAGAGAAGATAAAGATTGAGTAAAGCTATTTTAGGCAATTTTTCATTCGTTTGCTTTCTCCCAGCATACAAGCGTATGTCCAGCTTTCTAGATAATGCAAAGGCTAGGGGGGCATTCCAGTAACTAGAGAGGATGGGACTTTCTGACAATCTTAATTTGAGTTAAGATCAAGATATAACCCTTGTCAAATTATCTGCATGCAGAGTTAATATACAACCACACTACACAGGCACAGGAGTGGCTGGAATTGTAGTAGTACAAGACAACTGTCTGTGAAATTACATGGAAGTGGGAGGACTGAAAACCAAAACATAGGTTCTGCCACCTTGTAAGCTTATTTTGGTGCCTTATAAGATAATTTAGACATAAATGGTTGCCAGAAACATGGAAGCTCTGTTCTGGGTCTTCTTCAATGGTTGCTAAACTTGCCATATGTATCCATTTAACTCTTTTTGGGAATATGGACCTTATTCTAAAGAAAAATAAATATGTCCTGCTCTTTTAGCCCTCTGAACATGAGAGCAGAGTCCAGCTCTTTGTATGTGATAGCCCCCTGTAAACAAGAGCTGGGCCATGGCTGAAACCCAAGATTTGGATTTCTCTGTTATTTATGAATGTTTGAATTTTGCAAATGGTCCCTTGACTCATAATAAATAAACTATGAATATACACTAATTTGTCTACCACCCCAATGACATTCATAATCAATTAATAATCTATAAAAAGGTACAGTTGTTCAAACCAGAAGTCCATGCTAGAACAACCCCCAAAATAAAATCTGTCAAACAGAGCAGTCAGTGAGAAGATTGCCATTGACTAAAAAGGGCTTTCATTCAGACCCTCAGGATTTTCAAAAAGAGGTCCTGTTCCATATATTCCATGCTTTATGTATTTCATCTGTTTCCATCTGAAGGAGAAATTTCTTACGTAAATTAAGAATTAGGTTTTGAAAATATCATATATGCATTTTATCTTATTCATGTTTCTTTAGTTAGCATTGTGGAAGAAACTGTTGAACTGTCAATACAATTGCCATCTGGTTTCTCTTTATAGATTTTTGCTAGTACAAATGCAGCAAGACCACAGTGTGTTTTTTCTCCTTTGGAGTTGGTGTTACATGGCCTTTAGTATACCATGCAGTACATGGACTGTTCTGCAGCACACTTGAAGAAATTGTAGCTGTACTACTGAAGGGTATGGGAAAGCATTTGACATTACTTGTCATGCTCTAATAGCAATTACAAAATCCCACCCAAGATGATACTCATCTACTCTTGCTGGACTATAAGAGTAGTTTTTCCCAGGTCTTCCATTATGGTAGATCCACTGAGTGTCAGGCTAGCTTCCTCAAAATAAGGCAGTATTTCCTTCAAGACAGTGGTTATCCAGTGTGGTCCATGAAAAGTAACTCAGAAACACACTGCTTTAAGGGATAAGGTCTGTGCTTTGCTGCTCAAAAGCTATGGCTTAGTTCTTCTGCACATTGGGATTCATTACAGATAGTGCTGGGAATTCACATAGATCTCTTACAGTTACCAATGAATACATATATTAATTTTTTCCTTTAATTCAAAGAAAATTTAAGCATGTGGTCACCATATCCTTTCCTTCAACATGAGATTAAAGGATTTTATGATCACTAACATTACATAAAGGTCCTGACACTTCTTTTTCTTGGACTAAGGTTGATTTAGTCTATAGACCTTATATACTTTCTCCCCTACAAGAACTCCTGAGATTAATTTGTCATTAGCAAGGCTGTTTGGGCACAAAACTGGGAAATAAGCAAAACAGACAAATTGGAAACAGTCCTTAAGGTGAAGAGCTTCACACTGTAGCGTGTGTCACCATGGCTAATGGTGACAAGTAAACACTCACAAGAATGGATGTAGGGAGAGCAAACAAATGCTTTATCAGCCAGACTATTTTCCCTGAAAAATAGTTATGACCACTGCTTTTCTTACTTGCTGCTAACTGAGAAATTAATTTGCAGTGAGTTTTGGCATACATACATAGGCTGATGTTCGGTGCTATTGGTCTAGTGTACAGTGTACCACCTGGGACTGGAACTCTGATCCAGACAAGCCAGGACATCCAGACATGGATCACCTTTTAAAGGTCACCTTCTGTCTCTGTCCTGTGATATTACCCATGGAAAAAGAACTGTGTCATCTTGTAGCCTCTCTGAATGTGACGAAGGCAGCAGAAAGTGATCCGCCAACATTGCATAACAGGAAAAAGCTGAATTGAAGTGCTTGAGATGGCCTAGCAGAAGTCACACATCTTTCTTTGAAAGACTTAGAGCATTCATTTCTGGAAAAACAAAGATTATACAAGAACACTAATAAGCTTCTTAATTTGCTGTGGTGACCTAAGGATTCAAATGAAGATTTGTACAAAAAGCTTGTATCTTTCATCACAGCATTAGATATAGCTGGAAAAATAGATAAGTTTTTGTATATGTGGGCCCTTCTTCAGATCTAAAATACAAGCCAGATAGAGCATATAATTCTTCCATATTTGTCTAGTCATGCAGAGGGGTAATATGAGCCTTCTCAATTAGAGCTATGAGCTCAGTTGGTTTTAGTTCGTAAAAATTTTACCTTGAAGAAAATATTCTGTTTTCCTGAGAGAAGTATGCAGTGCTATGCATGTGCAACTACTGTTTGAGACTGGAAGATTGAATTTTTGTATCCATTAGGAGAGACGGGGGAAAAAACAGCTTTTGAACAAGCAATTAAAGGTTGTTGCATAGGATAGTATGCAGCAATTTAGTTTGGAAGCATTTCACAAATGTGGGTAAAGCTTCACTGTACCTTATAGACTGGCTTTTATAATAGTCTTTTTTGGTAAATTTGTTATTTGATACAGCTTGATTCCAGTGCTTTCTGAAGACAAACGTCTTAAGGAGAAATGTGGACGTTAGACTGTTTTTTCATATCACCTCTGATTTCTTGTAAGGGAGATGAAGACCAGTCCAAGGATTACAGCATCATGCTGTTTCTGATCCCACCAATGCCTGGTCCTGAGCTCCACCTCTCTGGCTCACCAGCTGAACACCATCTTAATCAATGTATCCCTGTCAGAATCACCACTCCTTTGGGGACTGTCCTTCCCCCATCTGGAGGCTTGTGCCCTCATTTGAGCACATCTGGGTTACAGTAACTGGATAATAACCAGGAAGATTCAGTCTCCAGATTATTTCTGGGTGCCAGCCAAAACTTCAAAAGATATAGGTATTTGGCCAGATTATCTCTTGCATTCATGTCCCTTTTTTCTGCTGTCATTTCACTGTATACTGTTGGGTGATGTAAATGAGAATCAGGCCCTTGGCCATTATAAATCTACGGTATACATCAACACATGGAAAATGGTAACCGGAGGCCTTGGCAATTAGCATTGTGAGTCTGTAATCTGTTTCTTTGTTCATACATCACAGTGTGTGATTCTTCAGATCCTGTCCAACCAACACCTCAGCCAAGCATTTCATTTGACACAAGTTTGTATTTGAGATCCAAAATCTGTAAGGAAGTTTCAGTGTGATGCTTCTGCAGACACTTTTTAATCTCAGCTCTATTCTTTCTTCTTTCAGAAATATCTATACCTGGACTATATCCACATAAGGGATTGCATTTATATATATATATATATATATCATGCTTAACTCCTTACTCCTCTCTCCCAAAGCCCTGAATACACAGGTCTGACTTAACATCGGGCATGATTAAAAGTTCTTTCTTTAATTACTCTAATCATGTGAACATGCTATGTAGCATCTTTCCACTCTTTTTTTAATATGATATCTTTATCTTTTCAATACTTTCAAAGACACTAGAGTCCATGAGATAGTAACAGCAATCCTTTTACCACAGCTGGAAAAAGTAGTATTTCACATCTTAGAGAAAAATACATCTTTGGGACACAATGCCATCAAATCCAAAGGGATTAAAATACAATTTAAATGAAAGGTGTCCTGCCTGTTAACCATACACCAGGAGAACAGCTGACATGTCTTAGAAGTATCACCTTGACTTGCTACTTGTTCATATCTTACATACTATTAATTTATGCTGAAAATTAAGTCATTTTCTTTCCCATCTTTAACACTTATCTGGGGTCTACTTGCTTTTCTAGTATTAGTTTTGCCCAAGCACAATCCAGAGCAGCTGACAGGCTGTTCCAGATGTTCTCATAAGGTCCCTGACACAGCCATGGGCAGTTTGCTGGTGCCTGCGGTGCTCTGGCAGGTCCTGCTCACTCTTTTTACCACTAAAATGACTCCGTAGCATAATCAATGAAAGTCAATGTAAGAACAAGCTAAGAAAATTTTATATTTATTGAAGTTTTTTACAGAAAGCCCTTGTCTTTCTGTACATCTTGGAAAGGGACAGGAGATCTTCTAAAGTAGGAAGATTTTGGCCCTTCAGATTTGAGGCCACAGATACCTAGGTAAGCAGCCATCTGCAGCTCCCTCTGCAACCTGTCCCAGTGCTGCAATGTTTGGCTCACCTGGGATATGCTGGTGTTGCTCTTCCTTCTGCAAGTGGTATTTTTTGAGTCCTAAACTGTGGATTCCTCCTTATCCAAATAGGAGGACTGCCCAGTGGTGACCATGACTTGAACACTGTGTCCTATGATGCTTAAACCCCCAACTCCTTTTAGGACACTCTCCTGATCAGCTGAGAGCAGTTTCACTTCATGCCCATTCCCACTGTAAATATAATGATATTCTTTGGTAGGTTAAGGCATAATCCAGATGGCATGGGATAGCATATGTCCTTCTGGATCCCCCTAACCATGTGTTTCCTAGCACACAGCTCTCCTCACATCAGTGGAAGTTTAGGTCTTGGAAGACTTCATACCTGGTGTTGGCAAATATCTGATTACAAGCTGAACTGCTACGGCTCCTGAAGGCAGGCTTGTATGCTCCAAGGAGACAGGAACATGTTAGACAGGAGAGAGCAGTGGAATAAAATTTTGGGGAGCTCACACCTGCAGCGCATGTGAATGAAGCTTTTGCTGGGGTTCAGGTAGGAGCACCAAGCCCCAGGTGAGCAGAGTTCAATACCATTAGGATCCTGGGCTGAACCCCATTGGAATCAACAGCAATCTTTGCTGTATTTTGCTTTTTTAAGCATTTGGATCACTTCTTTGTGTTAACACTTCTCCAGGAGCAACCCTCCCATCTCCTCACATAAGGAAGGTTTTCTTTTTTGCAGCTCCTCTTTGTTGCCAGTTAAAAAGAAATTGGATTTATGGCTCTCACTAAAGGTCGCAGAGAAGCCAAGTGATTTGAAAGGGAAAAGCAGAATAACTTGCACAAAGAAATGCTTTTAATTAAAAAAATGTTTTGAAGTATTGCAGAAAGAACCATTAATTGTTGCCCCAGAAATTATGTGATATTATATCCGTATGGAAGTTATTTGCTGTCACTTCAAGTCTATGGTAGGTTATTTGCTTTAGGCTCTTTCTTTTTCTTTTTTTCTCCCCCCTCTTTTTTTAGAAGGAGTAAATTAAACTACCTCAAGAAGAGGAATTTTTCTATTTCCTGTTCATTTTCTTCTTCATTTTTTCTCTCATTTTTTTTGTTTCAGGGCAGAGTTTTCTAATGATCAAGTTTGGCCCTGTACATCCTCCCACCTGTTCTCTTACAAAGTTCCTGCCAAAAAAGCTGTTTTGTAACCCCAACTAGTAACTCATCATGAACTAAGTCAGAGCAGAAGTTGTGGTGTCTCTGCCTTCCCTGATGTGGACCATGTTTTCTGAAGTATAACACTTTTTCTCCCAGAGGACACAGCAGAAGCTCACACTGCTCTCAGGAGAGCAGACTGCTTCACGCTGCAGCTGCAAGGAAGTGCAAAATGGTGGTACATGGCAAAATCTTGATTCTTCCTCTGCCCAGAGGCTAAAGCAAATAAATGTCACATCTTCCATACCCCCTGCTTCTCCCAGGAGCAATATTCCTAAGGCAGTTTACAGACTCATGCCCTACATTGTATTCACAGTGCTAATTGCATGGGGTTTTTGTCCCTACTAGCCAAAAAAAGCAATTTTCATAGGTGGGAATCCCAAGGGCAGTATCACCTAATGGAAGAAATGGATGGATTTGCTAGTATGTACATTGACCTTTAAACTTTGAAGTGTCTAAAACACTTTTTTTTTTTTTTGACCTACAGGTGTATTCACATGTGGAGAACACTATAACAGGACACAGGGAACAGATATTTGAGGAAAGTGTCCAGTTGCATTTAAATGTTTTTAAAATTGAAAATTGACTGAATGGCCCCAAAGCATTTTAGAAATCAGCCAACTAGATGCTTTTATATTTCTTCCTCCACCTAGCTCAATGCAAGTGATACTGGTCTTATTTTTCACTGGAAACTTCTAATTCCTGTAAGACGTATATGTATTCTTTCATTGAAGATGCCTGCACAGGGTAGACAAGGGGCACAAACTGACTGAGGTCTCCAGCTACTTATTTGGGCTTATGCCCATCTGAAGAGCTGAATAGCTCCCAAGAGTTCTGCGTAGCTGTTACCTGAGAGTGGCGATGCCTAACATGTCTCTGGCAGAGCCCCTTCAATGACAGCAACCTTATGAGACTATTTCCCCTCTTCATCTGGCACAGAGCAGCTTCTCCAGAGAAGAAGGAAGATTTATAAAATGAGGGGGGTTGACATTTGGGGATTTTTTTGTTGGAAATAAACCTGAGTTTTACCCAATTCAAATCTTCCTACACTTCTACACTGTAGATATCTGGGTTCTAATTTACTTGGAAATTTGTCATCACTTTTATTCAATTGGCTAGGTTAAAAATTTATCTCAAGTGCAAAGGTGATTCCTGTTCCCAACAGCCTCCCTTCCATCAAACAGTTGAGCCATTGTGAAGATGAAGGTGGGTGTAAGGCACTTATCACAAAACAGCCCAGAGAACCTAAACCAGTGTGTTTTCAGTACTGGTCACTAGTGAAAACCCTTCTGAGTACTATGTACACTTCTTATCCAAGCTAACTGAAATAAGTGAACATGGTGCTTATCTGATAGAAGGAGGGAAGGGATACTTACTTTCAGTATGGATTTGTCAAACTGTCAAACTGATTTAAGACTGGTTTGATAGCAGGCTATATGGAAAAAAAATAAACAGTGAATATTAAACATCTTGCTTTCTTAATAAAGCTCTCCTGTACATACTGCCAAGCAACCGGAGAAACTTGTTCTGGACAAAACCAGAGTATGTCTTTAGATAAAAATCCGTGCTCAGAAAATGATTGGCAACAGCTTGCTATCAATGTGCACTCAGTGAGGCTCCAAACTTTTGTCGGTTGCGGATCCAGAACTATTCAGCGTTTTCACAGACTATTGTACTCTGTGTGGAAGTCACCTACTGAATTTGTAATTTATTAATAATAACCATATTGTTAGACAGACAGCTGTTAAGCAGCAAACAGCTGTGTTGCTGGCTGGGAGGCAATTCTGCTGTTAAAGGCTCTGTCCCGCATGTGCTGGCATAAGAGCAGAGGAGTCCCTGAGGTGCAAACTCTCTATGGGAGAGTGTGGCAGCAACAAAATTAATGAAGATGGCTTACAAATTCACTGATCCTGGAATATTTGCAATCCTGCTTTCTCTTACTGCTCCCATTTTATTTTACTCTTCTGAAGATGCTTTCTGTTGTTGGCAGGAATGATGGCGATTGCCCAGAAATCCAGTGCCCTTCAACTTTACATCCTGGAACCTTTTGTCCTTCCAAAGAGACCCTCCCTTGGCCCTTTGGTTCCATCATGTGTTACTCCCTTCCCTCAGTATATCAATTTTCTTCCACTTTGTCACTCCCTGTCTTAAGCAGTATCTAAATTACATAGTTGTTTTGGCTTGGTTTTTCTTCTTTTTTTTTTTTTTTTTTTTTTTTCCTTTTTACTACGATGTGTTGCTTTTTGTTCAGGCCTCTGAAATATCTGACAAAAAAAACTCCCTGTGGGAGTTTCATGCTGGCATAAGGCAGAAAAATCAAGTTAGAACCAGCCTGCCATATAAAAAATGTAGTCTTTTCCTAAATTTCTTTATTATTTGGTAGCAGAAGTTTTAAAGAGATAGGGTTAGACTGGCATGAGGATTTAGACCTTACATTCAGTAACATTTAATTTTACATACCCTATTACATTTAAGGTGGGTAATACACAATAAAGGCAGTTTCAGTGATTTCTATATATGCATGGGGAAATTTCTGAGACCAAAAATGAGAGTACAGAAGCCTAATTGATTTTGGAAGGATACTGTTGGAATGGCTAACATGGAACATGTTCAGCCGATTGCAAGAATTCAATCTTGCTTGCTCTCCACGGTCTTTTCAGTTCAGTGCTGCGGCCTCTCACTTATAGGGAATACGATACAAGCAGCTAAGTCCTGCCATGAACCATCATCTCAAATTAGGTGCCTAAATCCTTTCTTCCAAGGATAAAAACTTTGATCTCCCTTCATAGCTGGAAGTGGACTACTTGACTTATTGAGGTCATTTCTGTTTCTGTAAGCATGAAGACAACTGGGAAGAAGGTCAGGTTTATTAAATAATCATTAGATGTAAAATTACCCCTTCCCCTTTCTTTTATCCAGATTCCTTGTTTCAGGAAACTTTCTCCTATCTTCCATATAGGAATAGTCCATAAATATGAGGTTACAGACACTCAAATAACTCTGGTAAAGTTGTTCCAACTTCATATGAGATGCTTAGCTATTTTGGGAATCAGGTGAGGTATTGTGATTTTGCATTTGTCCTAACAAATTCAGCTTAATTTTTTCCTGAAGAGTAACCAGGAGGGGGACAGAGACCCTGTTCATGCACAAACCTTACAATATTATACCAAGTGGGTCACTGGAGCAGAGACTAGACTAGATTTCCACAGCACCTGGTAAATGGGCCAAATGCAACACCACATGATCATACTTACTTCCAGCTGCATACTTAGCCCTCAGCAGATGAACGTTGAAGTGGAATAACCTGTGCAGAGGAAAATCCTACATCAAGTTCCTACAGCCATTCACATCATGGCATGTCAATTTTTTCTTTTTTTTTTTTTTTTTCCTGCCAGGGAAAGTTTTTTTGCATTCCTGACTTCCATATTCTGGATGAGGCCACTAAATGTTGAGCGAGGAGGGTTAGAGACAGCTTCAATGCACGGATCTGATTTGGCTCCACTCTGAGGCTGGTGAAAGAATTCTTCTTCAACTGATGTCATTGGGGCTTACATGCAAGATAAATGACAAGGAGGTTGTAGCTGTCAAACAAGCATAACCTTAGGCATCTCTGATATGTTAGGAAGCACTGAGAGAATATAGACCTCAACTGGGCTATGTTTGGATGTCTTGAATATCAATGACCTCCAGGGCAGACAGCCACATATGAGCCTTCCCATGTATAATCTATACTGTATATTAAAAAAAAAAAAAAAAAAAGGGGGGGGGGAAGAGAGACCTGATTAACTCTTATTTCCTCTTATTTCCCCCAGATAATTCCTTGGACTATATTGAAGTTACAGGAAATGAGCCATTTGGCATACTTAAATGAAAGATTAATAAGTAAAGAAGGCTGAAAACAGAGTATAACATTTGTGATGGTGGGGGTGGGTGGTGTTACCATCCATTAGGATACATAAAGGAAATGCTGGGAGCTCAGTTATTCGGTCCTCTGACACACACAGAGGCAAAGCAGTGCTAAGTGTTCATTAAAGAACTCTACTGGCTGGGATGGGAGAGGAAGGTGGTGGAAAAAAGGCTTTTTCCATCATTAGTTTCTACAATGACACTTTACAGCAGAACTTCACAAAGCCAATAATTATAAGTGCTGCTCTCTCGAAGGGGTGATCTCTCTGTCCTGTTCTTGATTGCTTTGAGTTAGAGTTCAACCAATGTTTCATAATTATAGGATGAAAGACGAACATGTCACGCGGGGATGCATCCTTCCCATGCTGGCAAGTGAGGTATAAGCTAAGAGTGATGACTCTTACCCAATCTCTCTGCCTGGATGCCTTTGCCTTCCGTCTTGTAACCTAGGGTACAAGGGCTCTGCTTCATACTTCTACTTCTGACTATTTGTTACTCCTCTGAGCACATAGTTGCAGCTTTCCTCCCTATGTTCAATTAAAGGAAAAGTAGAATCTAATAGTGGTAAAGCTTATCACAAACTTGATATGTATTTCACATTTTCTTTTACTCCATAATCTTCAGTTTAACCTGGGGGAGCTTAGTTACTTTTGAAGCCTCTCCCTTTCTTTTAAATTTATTTTGAATTGCCAATGGGTTCAAAATTGATAGACATAGGGAGTGTGATAGTAGCAGCCTTTTTCTCTTAGGAAGCTGCACTTAGTATAGCCAATGGAAATAGGAAGAAGTCATCTAGTTTTCTTTTTTTTAGTACTTGTTCTGCTGCAGACAGCTGGCAATGGCTGAATATTATTTGAAAAGTCTCATTTTATAAAGTACATATCATTTATATGATGAACAAAATTATGTGTTAACATATTTTTGTGTCATTTTCTGTTCTCTTTTTAAAAAAATAACAAAAAATAGAGCACATTGAAAACTCTTGAATTAAAAAAATGAGAGAGCAACAAAAAATCAACATAAAGAGACTTTAATGAAAAGTTTCTTATAATTTTTATAGAATTTTCTAATAACTAGGAAGGCAGGAAATAACTTGAGACAGAGCTCTCTCCTTCTGTGCCTGACTCCTCCCAGGGTTCGAATCCCTCATAACATCTCTGGAGCTCACTCATATGAAAAACAGCTGCAATTTAACTGTGCAAATGCTGCACTGTCTCTAGCTAGGAAGTGGGTTTTGATTAACTACTGGGGGAAAAGGAAAGAGAAAATTCACCATTTTAACTACTGTTATTAAAAGTCAATATGGGGAAATATTATAACAGAATAGCTCATGGAAATAGGAGGAAGTATGTCAAATTTCATATTTAATTGTTTTCTGTGCTGTTTATGGGCAAAGTACACTCTAACAGTTTTTTTAAATGCTCAGTATACAGAATATTAATGGGCAAGTATGAGCAGGCTGTGCCTTGGTTAAGACACTTAGGAACGCAGAAGATGGCAATGAAAACCTAACTCACAAATTCTATGGTTTCGCAGCTTGCCTTGTACGTAACAAATAAAGTAAGAGGCACTTTAACAATGCTTGACCAGAAAAGGCTTTATTATGCAGGAAAGGCAGTTCTACAACATTGCTGGTAACAATGCACTACAGGGAAGATTTAAAAAAAAGTACATGTCATCTTAAAAGCAGAGATATCATACCTGCAGTATTTTTAGTGATACAAAAGTGTGTGTTAACTGCCTGCAAGTTCTGTAAAACATGCACATGTTGGGGGTTGTACAACAATAGTTCTTCGCAGAAATTCAAACAATTTTAGCTACACATAGGTGGGGATTTAGAGGGCTAGATGCTTAGATAGGATTTAGTTGGGCTCCCTCAACTAAAGTTTTAAAAGCATATCCCAATAATAATTTGTCTTAAGGAAGCTGTCTGAAACAAGATATTATTGAAATACTGAAAAGATCCCCTAAAATATATCTGGTTTATGGGTTGACCAATGAATAACTGCTATCAGTGAGCTCATGTTCAGTGACTGTACCAATTATATTTTCTGTGGGAGAGTTTTGAAACAGGCAGCTGAGGACTGTGGGAATTGGTCCACTGTTTAAAAACTGTGGAAGCATAGAAAAGAGGGAAGTTGGACATTTTATGTATTTGGTGTCCTTTCTAGGGACACAAGGGTCCTTTTTTTTTTTTTTTTGGATCCAACTAAAATGTACTCTTTCACCGTTTTTATCATAAATAAGAAAACTTTCAAATTGCTGTATTTATTTCCACGCTTACAGATTTAACAAAACCTATTTATGATCTACAGCTAGAAATATATGTATGAATTCATAGTAAGACCTGTAGGTTTTCTCTTTTATAAATAGTGTGTTGGTGACTGACAGAATTTGCTAATACAATTTTATATCCTCATTTATTTGATATGTTTTTCTCCATACTTTCTACGTCTTGATCTTACACCCATGTCAAGAGTCAGCTTGCCACAGGAAGAAGGCTCCATCTCTACCCTTAACGCAGAGGAACAACACCCTATTCCTGAGCAGTTCAGAAGCTCCCCGAGGAAAAGGGTGATACTGATCTTGGATTGTTTCAGCCAGCTAATTGCCGTGGTTTGGTTCTTCCACTGCTTGTGTCATCCAAAGGTTTCTGGGCTGTGTGCAGTCTGGAAGGCTGTGGGTGACTGCACTTAGCTAGTGCCTCCGGATAATTGAAAACCAAATTATTAGCAAGCCTGTCAGAGTGCCCCGCATTTAGACACTGTAAACATCTAAAAATGTTGTTGAGGTTTGTGCCTGCCTTTCATGGTTTGAGGGTGTTCCAGGCTAATACCAGATAGCAGCAGCATGCATTTCTGTACCTCGAAACCATTTTTTCAAAGGGGAAGGGGTACTAGATACTGAACTGCTTGGTAGAAAAGAGGTAACTGAAATGTTTTCTCAAGCAATGAAAGGAGAGATGGGAAATGAGAAATCAACAGGCTGGAAGTTCCCTAATTAGCCCTCGTGCAAATATATATGGCAGAAGACACATGAAAAGATAATGATAGCTAACTGAGTCTGCCATAACAAGGGCTCAGGATGAGAGGCTGCATACAAAAGAGAAATTAAGATTAGACAAAAAAGTTAAATAGAAACAACCAAGAGACTATTAATTTTTTCCCATTATTGGCAGTAATCCCTCAAAGTGAAGCACATAAACACAAATCATCCCAAAGTGGAGGGAGGATTGGAAGGACATTATGTGACCAATTGGCTAAATCATGAGCTCTTTGCTGACCTCAATTATAAGACAAAAGCATACAAAACCAAGAAATTGCATCAGGCAAAAAATAAAAAAACAAAATAAAAGGGGAGTGAGGGACAAAACCAGAAAGGCACAAAACTGAGATGGAACTAGCAAGGGACATAAGGAAACATTTTGTACGCAGAAAAAAGACAAAGCAAAGTGCAATTCTGCTGTTCTATAGAGGGAGGTATAGAGGTGGCTCAGATGTTTAATGCCTTATGGTCTCAGTCACCATTGAAAGGTCAGCTGCAGGCAGACAGCTGGGAGACCAGCAAATAATAATAAATGTTGAAGCCTATAGCAAAGCAGTAGGAGGAGAGTAAATACTAAATTCCTGGAGATGATGGAAATGGTATAAGAATGGTTAAGAAAAACCAGAAGAAATCCCCAAACCCAAACCATGAAGCCAAATATGGAACTCATCTTATAAACAGAAAAGTAAGAAGACTATGGAATTGTGAACAAGTCAACTGAAGTTCAATTTCTAGAAAAAATTCTGGAAAAAAAGATCCAACCATTTGTAAAAACTCAGCAGTCTGAAGGAAGAAACACTGAAGACAGTACAGATTTGTTTGGAACTAAGCATTTCAAGCACAATATTTCACTCTTCCTTCCTCAACAAACAGGTCTGGTGATAAGGAGAAGCTCATAATCTCACCTTGACTTTAATAGAGTTTTGACTTTTGTAAAAGCTAGGTAAAAACGTGCTCTTTGTGAAACAGCTATAGGATGGATGCCAAACTGGTTATAAAATTGCACCATAGGAAAAATTACAAATTGCTCATTATTAGGATGTAAGGCTGTTATTAAATAGTATCTGCAGGAATCTGTCCTGGGTCTACTTCTGTTTGGTATTTTCATTAATAACATAGATGACAGAATAGAGATTAATCTTAAAAACTCAGCAAAGGACATGATGCTAAACTGATCCAAGAAAACTGAACACCAAAAAAACTAAGGGACAATTTCCACGTGGTATATTTAAGTTGAAATAATCAATTGCATAAAAAGCAGATGCGAACAACTTGTTAGTTGGTGGCTCTTCAGAAAAGGATCTGAGGTTATAGAAGGTCACATACCTCTATAATTAAAAAATTTCATGCTGTTGCAAAACCCTTCGAACACTACATTGGGCTATACAAACAGCATAAACAGCATGTAGACACATGAAGTAATCCTTCTGCTGTACTCAGCACTGGTAAGGCTTTGGCTGGAATGCTCTGTGTTCAGTTTGGGGCTTCTCATTTTAATAATCTGAGCAGTCCAGAGTCATTAAAGGTCTAAAAAGCATAATTTATGAGGGAAATGGAAAAAACCTGTATTGTAAAGCCTGAAGAAGAAAATATTGGGGGGTGGGGGCCATGTTAACATTTTCAAGTATTTAAGGAAAGGACAATTCAGACTTCTGAGATAAAGGTAATAAAACACTGAGATAACTTGCCTAAAGAGATAGTGGAGTTTCCATTATGAAGGAACTTTAAGTATGCTTAGACAGACATGTCAAGAAAATCAAAGAGATAGCTGATGCAATTATTACAGGGGTGAATGGACTAGATGGCCTATTGGGATCCCTTCCACAATGAAGTTTCAGCTAAACTTGGAAACTTGATGATGATGTCCTTTTGTTTTATAGAACTGGAAACTTGCTGAGCATTGAAAACAAGGGTAAAATCTTCATCATAGAGTTAGTCATCAGGAGAAAGTAACCTATTTTTTTTGGGGGGGGGGGGGGGGGGGTGTTGATGGCTCACAATTGCCTGTCATGTCAAATGAAACTTGTTCAGTAAACTGGAGAGCCACCATTCTGCAACCACCCACTAATGCATTGGTGACTTCCAATGTATCAGAGACTGAGTTGGTGGAGGAGCTAATGTTAGGACTTGTTACTGTAAATCTTTGGGTTTTTATGCTTCTCCAGTCCTCTAGGATTTGGAAAATGCTTTTTTTCAATAAAGTGCTTTTTTCAACCATTTTTCAAAATTGTTTTATCTTGAAGGAATAATGTTGGGTCAAAAAAGTTACCCAGCTGATGTAATGAAACAGTAATTTCATTATGTGTTTTCATGCACATAAAAATGTAATTTGGAACACAGTTATATGGCCAAATTATCCTACTTCTACTCCCTCCATTACAAAACTTCCTGGCCAGTTCACTCTCATTTGGGAGCCTGAAACATGGCAGATGCGAGACTGGGTCAGTAAACCTGGACCCTCACTCCAACACCCTTCACATTTCTGGAAGGACATGGTAAGGGGACCACTGCAACCTCATCCAGTCTTTCTGTCTCTTAGACAGAAAACACAAACACAGGAAATTTGTGATCTTATTTCTAGGCTTCCCAGGTGTACTCTTTTATGAAAAGGCCATCCTTAGGGTGAATCCAGAACTAGTTACTTCTCAAGTAAATGAAGTGAAATTCTGGCTTTATTGAAAGAGAAGGCAATTTTTGTCTTGACACTTACAGAATCAGGATAAAATAATTCCTTCTCTTTTATAATTAAAATACCCTATGTAATGTTGTTTCTACAGAGGGAACAATCTTTTTTATTAAATTCTGTGGGATTATTCATTTTACATTCCTCTAACATACCCCAGGGTTTTCAGTCAGAATTGAGCAGATGGCTTGTGTCCCGAAGACCTTTCAATCACAGGTGACAGAAATACACAAATAGGAAAAGAGGGATGGGCAGAAAAAAAAGGTAACATCACTGACAACCACAAGAACCAGAGCAGAGTTGTGCAAACATCTGTTTGTATCTCTATAATTATTATTATAGTAATTAATTTTTAATTAATTCTCTAATTGCATTTAACATTGCTAATATTCTTACTTCATTTCATCTAATTTCTGCTAGAATGAGATTAATTAAATTTGTCTATTTAGTTCCAGAAATCCTAATTCACCCTTAGATTTTATTGGTCCCACCTTGCCATTTCTTTATTAATGTTTTCCCCCTTACCTACTGCCTATGGGAATTTTTCCTGACTAGCTCTGAGGCATTTCCATTATTCCAAGTTCACAATTACCATAACATCACCCTGAATCCAGAGAAATTTGCAGTCAAATAATAGGGAATGTGTTTACAAATTCAAACAGAAATAACAGAGTTGCAAATATCTTGGGTATGGTGAAAGTAAAATAAGAGAAAACTATGTACCCTACACGCCCTAACACTTAGATTAGTTTAGAAGTCCCTTTCTGTAGTATCCAGCTGGAAAGCTATTAAGATGCTACATAAAATTATATCATAGAATACCAGGTTGGAAGGGACCTCAAGGATCATCTGGTCCAACCTTTCTTGGCAAAAACACGATCTAGACAAGATGGCCCAACACCCTGTCCAGATGAATCTTAAAAGTGTCCAGTGTTGGGGAATCCACCACTTCCCTGGGGAGATTATTCCAGTGGCTGATTGTTCTCATTGTG
Organism: Strix aluco; assembly: GCF_031877795.1. NCBI lineage: Eukaryota > Metazoa > Chordata > Aves > Strigiformes > Strigidae > Strix > Strix aluco. The sequence continues at coordinate 13,868,008 of NC_133931.1, read as the reverse complement.
AAAAATTTTCCTCTTGTGTCCAGTCAGAATCTCCCCAGGAGCAACTTCTACCCATTAGCCTTTGTCTTTCCCATGGGACTCCTTGTAAAAGGCAGCCTCCACCTTCTTTGTAGACACCCTTTAAATACTGGAACATGGTGATAAGGTGTCCCCTAAGCCTTCTCTTCTCAAGGCTGAACAAACTCAACTCTCTCAGCCTTTCCTCACATGACAGGCTTCCCAGTTGCTTGACCATCTTTGTGGCCCTCCTCTGGACCCTCTCCAGCCTGTCCACATATTTTTTTTATAACAGGGACCAAAACTGAACATGTGGCTTGACAGCACTACGTAGAGTGGGATGATGATGTCTTTATCTCTGCTGGTGATGCCCTTGTTGATGCAAGCTGGCATCCTGTTGGCTTTCTTTGCTGCAGCAGCACCCTGTTCCGCTTACCCACTGAGTTTGGTATCATCATACTTCATTGCTTTGTAGCTGAGGAGCTACTTCTTGACTAACTCCTCATTTCTGCTTTCTTGGAATATGATGGATGATTGGATCCTATGTTTTCTTTTAAGTGTCTCATTTGGGGATCTCTTCAGATTCAGAATTTCTTTCCTCCTCCTTTTTCATAATTTCTTCATTCCCAATTCAGTCAGGAAGCACTGAAGCACTGTGTCCTCCATGTCCAGACTTGGAAATGCAATGTCCCTTTGGCTAAGGATTACTCCCTTGGCTACAACCTAAATCACTTGTCAATTTGTTGTGAGGTCAACCTCTCTATTAGGTAGGACAATGTTAAAATCCCAAGATAATATTTTTTTCAGACAGAGAAAACTGTAGAATGCCTATATGGCAGAACTTGCTAATCATGCTTTGTGAAATGTTATAACTATGATGACAGCATGCAGAACTTTATTGCCTCTTGTTTCAGACCAACGTTCATGTGAAGAAGACCAGTATGAATCAATGATAGTGTGGTCTAATTGGTGTTTAGCCCTATCTGTCTCATTTCTGTCTTATTTCTTCAGCTGGTACTTTTGATGGCAGAACCTCCTCAAAGCATCCACCTCTTCTATATAGTGCTCCACACATGAGTTCTTGTGGCTCTGAGACATATCTTTTCCTCTGTGCCTGGCACATCTTTACCAGCTGCCTTTAGGATCACATAAATCTGGAAGTGCCTTGGGCAGATGGGAAAATATATCAAAGATAAAGTGACAGGTAATGGAACTGTCTGGCTAAAATCCCTCCTCTGACAAGATCCATGAGCATCAGTGTATCTCAGTGGGAGTTTTTCCAAAGTATTTGCACCCAGCATTGTGAGCACAGAGAAGATGCAGAAAACTCATTATATTCTCTGTAATTCAAACCAATACCAGTACCCAATACCCCAGTCTGTTTAATACTGTTTAATGTCTGTGGCTTTATCAGACAGAACCAATTCAAAGTTAAATCTCCCATCCTTCAGTGGCTAGAAAAGAATCATATTCCTGGGCAAAGGATCCAGTCCCTTCTTTGCACAAGCACAGCTTCAAAAGAGGGGATGGGGGTTGCCTTCAGCCCAGTGGTTAACACACTTTTTTGGGAGAGGGAAGCAGTGGATTCTGAACACCAAAAGAACACATTGGGAGGTGTCACAGTTCCTGAGTGAGATTGCTACCTACAAAAGGTGAGCAAGAACTGTCTTCATGGCAAAAGGGTTGTCTTTGGATTTGGGGTTTTCTGCTGAGTATGCCAAATACCTATGCAATATTGGAGGGAAAATTTTAGATGTCTCTTGTTTTTGAATTACCTAGAATATAAGTGAGGCCTTTGTGCATTAAGCTCCTAGGTGTTGGTGCCCAAATCCTCTTTACATCACACTTTATGTGCTTCAGCAGGTAGATTTTCCTTTGGCTGTGTGGTGGGATGACCCTGGGTAGATGCCAGGTGTCCACCAGAGCTGCTGTATCACTCACCCTCCTCAACTGGACAGGGGACAATATATAACGAAAGGCTTGTGAGTTGAGATACGGACAGGGAGAGATCATTTACGAATTACCATCACAGGTGAAACAGACTTGATTTGGGGAAATTAGCTTAATAATAATGATTAATAATAAAATTAGTTTAATAATAAATTGGTAATAAACCAATCAAATCATCATAGGATAATAAGAAATAAAACCAAATCTTAAAACACCTTCCCTCACACCTCCCTTCTTCCCAGGCTAAACTTTACTCCTAATTTCTCTACCTCTTCCTCCTGAGCAACGCAGTGAGGGTGGGGAATGGGGGTTGCAGTCAGTTCACTCATTGTCTCTGCTGCTTCTTCCTCCTCAGGGGAAGGACTCCTCACACTCTTCCCTGCTCCAGTGTTGGGTCCCTCCCATGGGAGACAGTCCTCCACAAACTTCTCCAACGTGAGTCCTTCCCATGGGGTGCAGCTCTTCACAAACTGCTCTGGCGTGGGTCCTCCATGGGGTCACAAGTCCTGCCAGCAAACCTGCTTCAGCGTAGGCTCCTCTCTCCATGGGGCCACAGGTCCTGCCAGGAGCCTGCTCCAGCACAGACTTCCCATGGGGTCACAGACTCCTTGGGGTACATCCACCTGCTCCAGCATGGGGTCCTCCAAGGGCTGCAGGTGGGTATCTGCTCCACCGTGGACCTCCATGGGTGCAGGACACAGCCTGCCTCATCATGGCCTGCACCACGGGCTGCAGGGGAATCTCTGCTCTGGTGTCTGGAGCACCTCCTCCCCCTGCTTCTTCACTGAACTTGGTGTCAGAGTTGTTTCTCACATATTCTTACTTCTCTCTCCAGCTGCTGTTTCGTAGCAGGTTTTTTTGCCCTATTCATAAATACATTATCACAGAGGTGCTACCACCATCACGGATAGGTTTGGCCTTGGCCAGCAGCAGGACTGACTTGTAGCTGTCTGGCATTGTCTCATCAGACATTGGGAAGCTTCTAAAAGCTTCTCACAGAAGCCACCCCTGTAGCCCCTCACTACCAAAACCTTGCCATGAAAACTCAATACAGGCTATGATAATTTCCTGACCTGCCCCATGATAACTCAGCATGATGCAACCATTTGGTCCTTGTGTTCATTATCTACTTGCATGCTCAATTTTCTGGATAGAAATTGTCTTAATAAGGTAGGAGCAGAGAATATAATGTGTTTGGTTCAAAATATTGAGAGGAAGATATATTAGCTGCTATGGCTAACCATAATTATGACTAGTACTAAATTACATGTATTGAACTGGCCCTTGAGTAATCACTTCAGAAGGAAAAAGCCTAATAAGACTTCCAAGTTACTGTATGCACATTCATTTCTATTATGTTTTATTCTTCCATTATATGACTGTTGGCTGGCTGAGAAAATTACATTATTCAGAAAGTGCACAATTTTTTACATTTCCTTTGATATTATATATATGAGTTTAATCACACACATTACATGCTTTCTCTATAGCTTTTTAACACAACACCTCAGCAATAAGAGCCCAAATTACCTAAGCCAAATTGATCTTAGTAACATGGCTCTAAACCCACCAAAGATGCTCAGGGGAGCTACACATTATGAAGTAGGGGAGTGCACTGCAGCAGTTCTACCATCAGCTATTTACAGTGTTACTAATGATCACTATTGTAAAGTATTTAACCTTTGGAAAGACTAGTGATAACACAGAGGAAGAGAGTCCCTACACTGAAAAGTATATGTTTGCAAGCACATGTATCTATGATGTTATTTATTGTATGTTATAGTTATTTGTTAGTCCTGTAACAATGACACAGGCATATCCCATCATGGCACATGACAAAACTGATTTTTTTAACACATAACATAAAAAAAAAGTACCCTACTTTAACTAAAAGATGCTTCCTAAAGATTCATCATAGTATTATGAGTTCTGTAATAGACAACTGCAAAAATGCACTGATACTGCAGTGATCACAATATAGCGGAGTTTGGGATCCTGCTGAGCACACTGAAGGTTAGTGCTAAGACAAAGTTTTTAGATTTTTAGAAGAGCAAAATTCAGCTTGTTCAGATCTCAGTTGGGAGGGATTCCATGGGAAGCTTCCATGGAGGATAAAGGAGCTAGTGAGTCCTGGGAGTTTTTCAAGAATGCTCTCCTGGAAGCAAAAACACCAGTTCATCCCCTTTAAAGGTAAGGGAAGTAGGTGGAGCAAGAGACCCCCTTGGCTTAACTGCAAGCTTTGGAGTCTGCTCAAAACCAAAAGAGAAGCATACCAGAGATGGAAAAGCAGATGAATAACCATTGAGAACTACAAGGGCATTGCCAGAGTGTGCAGAGATGCAGTTACAAAAACAAAAGCTCAGCTGAAATTGAAATTGGCCAGAGATGTCAAAAACTACAAGAAAGAGTTCTTCAGGTATGTAAACAACAAGCAGAAACAGAAGGAAAATATTGGCCTGCAGTTAAACAGGAGGGGTGAATTAGTCACCAGCAACGATAAAAAGGCAGAGGTTCTCAACACTTTCCTCACCTCTCTCTTTAGCAGCCCTGTTGGGCCCCAAGTCGATGCAAACACAGACCCACTGTCAGTGAAGGAAGAGTTGGTATGTGAACGATTACAGGAGCTTGACCCCTACAAATCAATGGGCCCTGACATTATCCACTCGAGGGTGATAAGACAGCTGGCTGATGTCATTGTGAGGCTGCTCTCCATCATCTTTGAGAAGTTGTGGTGACTGGGGGATGTCCCAGAAGACTGGAAGAAGGCTAATGTCACCCCTGTCTACACGTAGGGCTTAAAGGAGGATCCAGGATATTATAGGCCCATCAGTCTTACTTCAGTCCCTGGGAAAGTTGTGGACTGGATCCTCCTGGGGGCTATCACAAGTCCAATGAAGCACGTGACTGGGAAAAGCCAGCATGGATTCACCAAGGGTAAACTGGGCTTGAAAAAACCTGATCGTCTTCTACGACCAAGTAGCCTGCTTGGTTGACATGGGGTGAGCAGTAGACAGTGTCTACCTGGATTTCTCCAAGGCTTTTGATCCAGTTGCCCACAGCCTCTTCCTAGAGAAACTGATGTGTTATGTTCTAGACAAGGGCTCTGTGCGGTGGGTGCAGAACTGGCTGACAGGCTGCACCCACGGAGTGGTGGTAATTTGCTTTTTCAGATTGGCAACCTGTCACATGTGTGATCCCCCAGGGATCGATACTGAGCCCAATGCTCTTTAATATCTTCATAAGTGATCTGGGTGATGGGATCAAGTGTACCCTGATGAAGCATGCTGAGGATACCAAACTGAGTGGGGGAGTGGGCACTTTGGAAGGGAGAACCACCCTGCAGGAAGACCTGGATAGGCTGGAAGAGTGGGCTAACAAGAACCTTCTGAAGTTCAACAAGGACAAGTGTAAGGTCTTGCACCTGGGAAAACATAATCCAGGACTGCAGCACAGGCTGGGATCTACCTGGATGGAGAGCAGCTCTGTGGAAAGGGACCTGGGGGTCCTGGTGGACAAGCAGCTCAACATGAGTGAACAGGGTGCTTCTGCAGCAAAGAAAGCCAACAGGATGCTGGCTTGCATCAACAAGGGCATCACCAGCAGAGATAAAGACATCATCATCCCACTTACGCAGTGCTGTCAGGCCACATGCAGAATACTGTGTTCAGTTTTGGTCCTCGCTATATAAAAAAGATGTGGACAGGCTGGAGAGGGTCCAGAGGAGGGCCACAAAGATAGTCAAGGGACTGGGAAGCCTGTCATGTGAGGAAAGGCTGAGAGAGTTGAGTTTGTTCAGCCTTGAGAAGAGAAGGCTTAGGGGACACCTTATCACCACCTTCCAGTATTTAAAGGGTGTCTACAAAGAAGGTGGAGGCTGCCTTTTACAAGGAATCACATGCAAAAGATAAAGGCCAATGGGTAGAAGTTACTGCTGGGGAGATTCTGACTGGACACAAGAGGAAAATTTTTCACAATGAGAACAATCAGCCCAGGGAATTGGTGGATTCCCCAACACTGGACACTTTTAAGATTCATCTGGACAGGGTGTTGGGCCATCTTGTCTAGATCGTGTTTTTGCCAAGAAAGGTTGGACCAGATGATCCTTGAGGTCCCTTCCAACCTGGTATTCTATGATTCTATGATAATGTGTTAGACTGTGGAATCAGGCAGTCTGGGCATCAGAATTAAACATCCATCGATTAAATGTCCACACAGAATAGATCTAGACATTGCCTGAGCAATGATGTTTACATTTGCAAGACACCTTCACAGACAACTCTGGTTCTTTATCTCCCTCACCATAGAAAGCCACCTTCTTCCTCTATGTTTGCTAATGCTTTCTTCTACTCTACAGATACCAAATACCCCATATCTCCTAAGTTCAGACTGATTGATATAGGCTTAACAAATATTATAAAAATTGCTTTCTAACTGGAAGATTGCTTCTTCCATTCAGATTGGATGGTCTGAGCATCAAAATATACCTTTTCAGTTGATATAGTGGTTGGTCTAATATATTTCCTTTTATCTATAAACTCTGCCTCTCTGAGCCTTCCTGATATCTTACATCACACCATTTTGCATGATTTTGTTTTCCTTTGATAATAATTTTGTTCAAGGTTGAATTTACAATGAGTTGGATCATTGCTGTCCATGCATGATGGCTTTCAAGATCGATCATCTGCTTCATCTGGAGAAACAATATAGTAAGACTGCCTGTTCTTAACAATATAAGATAAGCATAAAACCCTAGAAAATCAGAAATAAGAACAGAAAGTTTTACAAACAGCAGAAAACATAATTGTTTGGAAACTGGCAAATACTACAGGATTTTTTGTATATTTTGTAAAATAATTGAACAAAAATTCTTTCCTTTTATCTTTTCTCCAAACTAGGTATGTATTAATAGCTAATAGGTATGTTCTGCTTGATAGAAAGAAATATTTCTATGTTTTGAATGACAAAAGATGTCCAAGTTTGTAGGATTGGTTTAAAATTGCTTTATTTATTAACTGATTTATTTATTTGTTTTATCTTTAGTAGTAGATGAATAAGCACCAGGAACAAAAAAGTTAACAGCAGCTTTTCCCAAAATTCTGCTTAAGTGTGGAGCTTTTGCAGTATTTTTTATTAAAAGAAGAAAAATCAAGGAAAAAGGGGAAAAGTGATCTTAGGTCATGATTAAAGGTTGTGTTCTTGGTGCTCTTCCAGGACTGCTTGGTTCTGACTCAGATATTGAGATTAATGCTCTCAAAGCTGTGATACAGAGAGTTGTGGTTCTGTGATTGCACATTCATGATTTATAATGTCTGTTGACTCTTTTGTGAAATTGCCTCTGGCGAAATTGTTTGGGATAAGAAAGAAACTCGAGTGACCACTGTTGTTTGCATCCCTTTTACAAATGAAACTTTATTATTGGGTGGGTATTGTTTTTTTTCAGGAAACCATTTGAAAGGGAAACTTTGGTTTCGGAATGCTGAAGTGGAGTGCAATTATCACCGGCATGTTTCATATCACAGTGCAGTTCACTGCTCCACTTTATGTCAAGACTGACTATTTGCACAGGATTTCAGAAAAAAAAGCAAAATTCATAAGAACCTACAGTTAGACTCCAAATACAGGAAAAATATCTATCAGGAAATCTAACAGATACCCCTTAAATCCTACTTCCCCAGATCTGCGAGAGGTGTTTGTTTAGTGTGTTTTCTGACTATTTTAAGTATGAGTAACAGATTTCATACCATTTATTTTAGTAATATTATGGACTACTGAACCTACAGGAAGTCTTTCTTACTGTTAAGGGGCTTTTCCAATGTGATTTCATGTTGGTAGAAAGTCATCACTGAGATATATAGCAGAATGCCAATGTTAGGTTATTTCTGCACCAGCAATCTTACTGCGACAGAAAAATTCACAAGAGGAAATGTAGAGGTCAAACCCAGAAAGTGTAAAATCTTTTATAGTCAGGGGGTGGGGAAAAGGATAGTGATATTCATCACAAGTGGTAAATAATACCTGCACTTTTTAAATTTGAAAGCAAAGGCAGGCAGGGAGTTGAAGTGAGTTTGGGACAAGACAGGGGAGTGAACAAGCCCAGAGGACAGGAAGGCCAAGTGGGTTGTAGGGGAAAGAAATACAAAAGGCAGAAGAAATTCCCATTTTTATACTTGGAGCTTTCTGAAGCTTGATTTGTGCACATAACCCAATCAGGATCTCAGCTGTAGCTGGGGCATCTGAGATCTCCTGTGCACAAATGCAACATGCAGTAAACAACCTCACTATTATGACCCACTAACACTCTACTTGGGAAATCATGACGAACTTATCCTGGTGTCTCTGTTGAAATATTAGCCAAAACCAGCCCTCAGTACAACTTTCTTCCCCCATTAGTAATTTTATTCAAAACTTGACCCTGCGCATGATACAATGAATGTTAAGAAGAACACGGAAAATTGTGGAGTTTAAATTACCATTTGTAAAGTATTATGTGTATATTCTACTGTATAAATCTTTTACTATAGACATGTTTTATTATTACATAAGAAAATAATTATAAAAATGTGTCCTCTGTGAAAGAGATACTCCCATGTGGTAACTTAGACATATTTGACTTTCCATTATAAATTGATAACTGTAGTTTAAAATGATAAATGGTAGCCTCTGAATTGATCTGATGTAGTAAATGACTATTTCTACTTAATTATGATCCACTTATGGCTTTCCTCTTTGGATGGTGAAACATTTTGGTCATTAACACCAGATTGCCTAAAAGAGTTGCCCTTTCTGTGAGAACTAGAGTGTCCTTTACACAGAGTAAGTTGAAATTTCAAACTTTTCTCCCTTTTACTGAGGAACATCCTGTTTTAGTATTTCTGATAAATTTTAGGCACATAAATTCAGATTCATAAAGTGATTTGAACATAATAACCACAGCACTGTTACATCAGTGTCTTTTTGGTGGTGGAATATACAATCCCACACAAAAGGCATAAATTCTCTGGAGCAGTGTTTTTCAGCTTTTGAAAGCATTGCCCTCTTTTGGCTCATGTGTCTTCATACAATTTTCTCCACATCCACATGTTTAAATTAAAAAAAAAGCTCAGGTCAGACATAACTGTTGGAAGACCTTGGTTCCTCCAGGGTAGCAGAGGACAAAACCCAGCTTCAGTTACTGACTCTTAATATAAATTTTGGTGACACCCCCCCAGCTGAGTTGCTGCTGCCAGTTAAAACTAATTAGCAGTTCCCTGGCTAGTATGAACACTGGCAGCCAGTAATGGCTGTTGCTTTTTACACTCTTATGCTGAAAGAACTGCTGCTGTCTCATGAGAATAGAAGAAAACTATGTGACAGCATGGTAAAACATTGCATAGGACTTCCTGACACCTCTTGGGTACAAAGGTGAGCTTCTTGGTGGACAGGATGCAGAGTCTGAAAAATACAGGGACTTGGAAGTCCGACGAGTTTGTGTAACCGAAATATTCCTGGATAGAAGCTATTCATCAAGATGATGGCATCTCTGGGAATGTACCACAGTATAACTTTTAGCACCAGGAAGCTTTCTGGGGAAGGTTTCAGGTCTTAGCTGGCACACAGAAATTTTGTGGATTACTTCTCGCAGTTCAGTTGTGTCTCAGCCTCACCATGGGCAACAAAGCACCTTGGATCTTGTACAGATTGGTTCAACTGCTGATCTTAGATTATGGAAGAAACTGATGTTCAAATATTAAGCTTGCTATTTACCTGAGCAGATGTTTTTTCCTACTGCTTAAAGCACCACCTTAAGCAGAGCAGTGCAGGCTCCGTTTGCAATACATTATCATGTCCTCCAACATGCACCAGGAAGAACCAGTCTTCAAAGAAAAATCCGTCTTTGCCCTCTCATCATTTGCGGTCACTTATCCATCCCAGGAGAGGTTTCTAAGGGAACCACCAGCAGCTCTTGCCAGAGATTCCAGGCGTTTGAGTGATTATTCAGAAGACTTTTGTGTGATTGCACTGAAAAGAGTCAAATCCGTATGGTTAGTGACAGCTTTCAGTGCTGGAAATGAGAATGCTATAGCAGGATGAGTGAGCCAATCCACGGTGATGTGCTCCATTCAGTGACTCATGACTTTGCACTCTGGAAATGTTGCATTACCCACATATGTTACATTGCAATAAAAGTAGCCTTGGAAGGATGAAAACATTTATCTTGTCTACACTAAAATGTTTTGTCATTTTAATGATACCACTGAAATTTTTCCATGGTAAAAAATCCTTATAGCATTTGAGATCTATTTGGAACTACTTTGTGGTCATTTATGTGTAGTGCCAGCTGACCTGATTGTCGGGACGGTAGTGTATGAAAAAGGAAAGCAGGTTTTAAAAGTGATGCCCTAATGACTGAAGTGTAGCAGCTTTCTGGAAAAGCCAGTCTGAGATTTCAGAATCATGCCAGGGTAGTTGCAGGTGTTAGGACTTCTCTGATGATTAAAAGTGATAAAACACACGTAAGACAGGGGTGTGCACTGATTGCATAGAATTATTTTCACTCCCTGTCTTTGCTGATAAAATTAATGACATTTTAATTTGAAACAACCACATCAGAGGCATACCTAGATAGGTATGTCGTGATGTGATATATAGTATCCTGTGCTATGTTTTCTTGAAAGTATGATCAGCGACCTTGAAAAGCCATCTACCTCTGCTTATCATCATCTGGTCCCTCACACTTGAAAATATTGTTCAACGTTTTAAATTTAACTTTTTTCCTACCAGAGCTTAAGACTGTAGATGTCCTCATAGGATCAAATCCAGGTTGCCACCAGGCCTACCTGTAAGACATTGGTATCTTCATTGGAATTTTCTTGATCTTATATTTGACAATGATCTCCATGAGCTACATATTTGAGACTAGTCCATGGATTCTCAGTGATGTCTGGTGAAAGTTAACATTGGCAATCCTGAAGTTTCAAAGCCTGCAAAGGTCAGAAGTCAGACTGCACAGGAGTGATTTATCAGCAGAGATTTATCATATTGCACATCTTCCAGCAAAGAGAAATTGCAAATACTCTAAAACCAATTATGTTGGGTGGGACAGATCCTTTATTTATCTTTCTTTAACCTGCATTATTTACTTGTCTCTAATAAAGCTATCATGTTTGCTAAAGGCTCCACTGATTCCTTCCCTTCCTCATTTCCTTTTTGTCCTGTCTCCTTAAGGGGAAGATTTATTTTCTCCTTTAAACAGCAAGTCTAGGCTTTATACTTGCTGCATAAGCAGAGATTAAGTCCTTTATGTGTCCCATATTTTTACAGAGTAGTGTAAGAATGGTTGATTTGACATTGGTTGTACCAATAAATTAAGAGTTTTTCCAGTTTTTGCAACTGTATATAATAAGCTCTCATGCAACACTTCTTTTTGTCCATCAGACCATGGAAATGTAGTATCATTATGGGTGTCATTATACTTGTTTTCTAGCCTAGGAACACTGAACTCCAGAGAAACGAGGTGACTTTCACAAAGTCCCAGCCTACATGGGATGAAGCAAAGGATCCCTGTGTCATGGCCTACCTACTGGTGTGAAGCTCATGCTATTATCTTGTTCTTTCTTCTCTTCTCTAGCCACTCTCTTACTCTATGGGCTAATTAGCTTTTCACTGCATGAGGCGGCTGCTTGTGATTAAAACACGAAGTTTAAAACCAGCATGGAGAAATAACAGTGCTACATGGAAGCACAACTCTGGTGACAGAAGTGTAATGATTGAGAGGTTTTCAAGAAACAGGATTTGGAGCAATTGACCAGAAATGTTGATTCTAAGACCAAAATCAGTCTTTATAAATGCAGTAATTCTCATTTCATAAAATGTCTGACTAAAGGGATGGACTATGCAAGAGGATGCTGAAGTCTTCTGACAAATATCTAACAAGACTGTGCATGCAGTACAGAGCATGTAAGACCATGACCTATGCAAACTCTCCATCCCTGTTAGAGCTGCAGTTAGTCCTTGAGGTGTCTGTTTATTCCTTGAGGCAGAAGAGGAGCCATTGTTCTTCCTCAGTTTTTTTCAACCAGAACTTCCTTTTTTCCTGGTCTTTTGCCTGGGATCTCACAATACCTACAATGTACAATATTTTGGGAGGTAAAGGGGAGCACCTGCATCAGAATAATCTCAGAACTCTTATGAAACTGTACACAAGTATAAAAAATGTTCTCTAAACTGACAGTTTTAGTTACGTGTTGCCCTAGAAAACAGACCTCCAGTTACTACAAATAAGTGATCTTAATTAAAATAATTACTACCCCAAACTCTAAGTATAACCATATCACTCTTTCCGGTACGATTGCCACTCAGAGTCTCCCAAAACTGTTAATTGGGAGATGAAAGTTAAAACATTTTTTGTGATTCAAGTTATTCTACATCAAACATACCTGCGATTTCTGTTTTCAGAGGCTGAAACTAAAAAGGTCTATTTTTCAGTGACTGTTATACTCAAATGGTAATATAAAATGAACCATTTAATATACAGCAATAAGATACTGGTTCTCTGAAGTTAGTGGAGGTCTGCAACACCAATGAGTCCCATTCCATGTGTTCTGGAAGCACAGATGAAGGCTCAAAACTGCTTATTTTGGGAGAGTCTTCAGAGATAAAACTGCAGTCTTGGGGAAGAAGAAATTATTCCCAGAGGAAAATTTGTTTTTTAGAAGTAGCAGAAACCTTCAAGGCTTTCCTCTCCCCTGTTGGCCCAAAGAAGCTTTTTGGAGGAGCTAGCTCACCTGGGACAGATTAAAGATGTTGAGTGGGTAGGTGATTCTTCAGGAAAGTCTGAGCTTAGTCTGAGAATTGCTGAGGTGAAAAAAATGACCTTAGTCAGGATACAGGCTTCAGCAGAAGGGCTGAGAAGATCCTTATCTTTGGTGAGGGGGTTAAAAGGTGGAGAGGTCAGAGTAGGAAATGTTCAGCCAAAGTAGGAGGACTATGAAGATCCCAAGGTGGACAATTCAGAAGGGTAATTGTATAGCTCGAGGAAAAGGCTATAAAATCTTGAAAGGAAGCCAATTATAATTTAAGACTTGGATGGCTTTGAAGATAAAATGATAGTGGGACATTTCCTGGAGCACGAGCTGTGGCAGGAAGCTGAAAGATAATGTGGGGTGGGATCCTCTGGGTTCTCTTCTCTAGTCCCTGCCATCCTCAATTTCATTTGATAAATGCAATGAATCATGTCTTAAAAGCAGATAACATATATATTATAACTTTTCATTTTTATTTTCACTGTGATCCCTTTACTAGCTTGCTAAAAATTCTCCTCTCTAACTGTTGAGAACCACCTTCTAACTTTTAATTCTTCTGATTTCTAGCCAAAATTTTCTCTCTGCCAGTTCTCTACTAGTCTGTATGACCTTGTTCTTAAACGGAAACTGCTTTTAAATCAAGTAGGTCTTTTCACACAAGGTGAGGGAAAGCTTTAGCCCGAGGTTGATTGGGCCTTTCATTTACAAGAGCAAACTAGCTAAGCTCTTTAGCTGCTGCTTGCCATGCAACCTATATGTTCCTTATATCACCCAAGTTCCTGCTTCTGATTGGTTTTTTTCACTATATCTTTCTTAAAATAGGAGGATAATTACCTTTAGTCTCCTAAATGAGATGTCAACAGCAACTTAACCACTTTTGTTAATACTCCCCTATGGGTACCTAAAAGAGTTCCTCCATTCATCCTAGTGTTGCATCGCCTTTCCACAGCAGTGCCCCACCAGCTCGTTGTCACCCAGTGATAAAAAGAACTGTACATAGTTCCTCATCTTCAGCTAATTGATTTGATTTCAGCCCCTATCTATGATTCTTATTCTCAACCAGCTTTTGGTGTGATGTTTGTCATGTCTGTGTTGATACAAAACTTGGAGGTGTCATGAGAAGATTTTATCAAAACCACCTGTTTTTCATTTGTGAGAATATCAATTCATTCTGTGATTAGGAAAATGTATCCTGAGGTGGCTGAACTCAAACTATGCTCCTTTCAGATTATATTTCCTGTCTTTCAAAACTGCTTCTTGCTTTCCCCCAACACTTTCCTCTACAATCCTGTTCCTATTGTCACTAGTAATTTCTCATAACAAGCAGCTGATATCCATGTAGATAAGGTATGTCCAGTTTTGTATTGAAAATCAATTATCAAATAATACTTAGCACATCTTTCTTTCTTTCTTTTATTTTTTTTTAAACTCCCTATGAAATTGAACACCAAGAATAACTCATTACTAAGAATATTTGTTGTCAGGTTGTATCAGAGAGGTTTAGAGTTTCCCATAATAAATCATGACTCTACAAAGGTCTAAATCTGGCCTTGGGCTCCATAGCATGACCATCAGAAGATCTTGTACTTAACCATTTTCCTCATAAACAGATGTTGTTCTGTGTTTTTATTGTTTTCTTCATGTTCTCTCTTTGTCTAATCTAATAATGATTTTGTCATTCCTAATACAGAGTGACACTCCACCTCCTTTTGTAATGGCTCCCATTTGCCATTATGTGCCTGCTTCTTGATTGAAAAACTGTAAAATTTCTCAATTTTTGCTGAATAGAACTGTTACGGAAAATTTTCAGTTTTGCCATGCTGCTGAAAACATCCCTCATCATTACAATAACCTGGTAGCTGCAAGCACAACAGGACACTCTCTTTCTAGGAGAGCTCACAGCCGAGACTGACGTAAAGAGGGAGGATCGGGACTTGCTGTACATGCAGAAAAGGTCAATAACGGAGCCAAGAGTTGAACTCTCGAATCCCTATTGAGTGCTCTTTCTCCTCAAGTTTGTTGTGTATCAGGGGAAATATTAGTCACACCTGTACAGAGACACTGAGACATCTGGCCTGAACAAGGCATCTCTACTTCCAAATTCTTTTACTATTCTACCCCCAAACTGACTTCTTCAATATGACTCTGGCTTTTTTGACATTTGATCCTCCCTTCTTCTTTCTTTTGGCATTGCTTCAGTCACAGTCCCTTGTACATTAGTTCAGTGCTGGATTTACCAATCTTTTAAGTTGTGCAGGGAAACATTCCCTATAGACTTCTTATTCTTCAGCTACACCCTTCCCCATCATTTTATATCTCTTCTTCCATCAAAATCTGCATGAAAACATTTTTTCTAAAGGATCTTTGTTTTGTCTGCTAAATCCCTTCATATAAATTTAACTCTACAATGCAACTAATCCAAAACCAACAGGCATCTTGTGAAAGTACACAGAGAGAAAACAAATCTAACACTGACTGCATTGAGCATTGCTGGGGCAAGAACCATATGTTTCTTCTCCAGTCAATAACATTTTATATCTAAACTTGTTTCAAAGTAATTAGAACAATAAAACACATAAACTTAAACTCATAAGCAGTCTCATTTCCTGCCTGTATTTTAAGAAAAAAGTAGCATACTTTTCTGTTGTTGTTAAAAAATTATAATTAAAAAAAATAGGAAGGAAAATGTGCATTGAACATCTGGCTTTCAGTGAGGTCTTGCTCTCTCCTATTTTTTCCAGCTGTGTTGGCTCTTTACTTTGATGGATCCTCGCTCAAGCATCCCTGAAGATCATTTTCCTACTGATTGGATGTCCCTTGGCCATCTTCCCATTTTGAGAAGAGAAAGTAGGAGAGGATACCACACATGAACTTGGCTTAAATGGGACTAAACTGTCCCTTCCACTTTCAGGCACAGCTGGAATGAAGAGCTTGAAAATATTAAAAAAACAAAACACAAAAAGCAAACAAGAAGTCCCAGTCATACAGCTATATCTACTTACGGTGGAGAAACAGAGCTGTCTGAGTACCCTCACGTATTCTTTAGAGCTCTGCACTCTCCTGATTGGAGCCAACAAGGAGGAAATGAAGCCAGGTTAAAGATTCATCAATAAGCAGATTAAGAGAAATGTGGTCTGCTGAGCAAGGGACTGGACAGGAAGGTGGTTCATTGTTTGGGGTTTTTTTTAACCTGTTAAGTGCTATCTCACATCTCTGGTTTATGCTTATATAAATGACATCATGCTGTCCTTCAAATTTCTACTCAGTTCATGGAGTATCTTCTTTTATTCCCTCACCCATGTCTGGCAGCACTTTCTCTAGTCTCAGGAAAGTTTCTCCTTAAAGGGTTGGACTGAGTTAAAAAATGTCAGTTACCCTAAGGTGGGAATAGCTGTTATGGTAAAGGTTTCCATAACTTTGGCTGGGATTTCCTAGACAGAAATATGCATGCTACAGCACACATCCACGTGTACAGTGAACATGACACATCTGGGAAGGGCTGTATAAAAAAGTACTGCAGACCTGGGGCTGTGCAGTCAGACGTCAGTAAGGTTGAGTTTACATGGCACGCACAGCATGCATACAGTCCTCTATGTACGTGCAGTAGGGACTTCTAAGAAATGGCCCAAATCCTTTAATTCCAGATAGGATTTACTTAAATTCTAGCTGGGAACTAGCACATATTTTGAAAATTTAGACATACGGTAATTGTACATACTCTTCTTTAACCTGACTTCTGTAACAAAGGCCAAGAAAAATAATTTTCTTGTATGATAATTTCTGTTTGACCTATGGTGTATCTTCTAAGAATAACAGCTTGTCTTGATCTGAATGGATTAATGATGCACCAATGGTTATTCTTGCCAGAAATATTCATATACTTCTAAAACTATATCTGCTGCATTAAATCTCATGGCAATTGGTTTTTGACATCATTTTCTGCTAGCTGAGCTTATTTTGGAGAGCAAGTGAAAGAAAATGCTTTCTGACTGTATTAAAGGATGACAGCAACTCTCTTAGCCTTAGTAGTGCACTGGGAAGGAAATGTGTAATATGGTACACCTCATGAAGTTAGGACTTTTTGTAGGGGGGCCCTTATGGTCCACCCCTGGCAAAATGACCTGAATAACAATGGCTATTAAGGCAGGAGGGCTTGTATACACGACAGGTGAACAGGACACACAAAACTGACCAAAATTGATAACGTTCATGTGGTAGGTTGACCCTAGCTGCATGCCAGATTCCCACCAAAGCCACTCTGTCACTCCCCCTCCTCAACTGGACAGGGAAGAGAAAATATAATGAAAGGCTTGTGAGTCAAGATAAGGACAGGGAGAGATCACTTACCAATTACTGTCATAGGTAAAACAGACTCGACTTGGGGAAATTAGTTTAATCTATTGCTGATCAAATCAGAGTAGGATAATGAGAAATAAAACCAAATCTTAAAACACCTTCCCCTCACACCTCCCTTCTTCCCAGGCTAAACTTTACTCCTAATTTCTCTACCTCCTCCCCATGAGCAGTGCAGGGGGGATAGGGGGTGGGGGTTGCAGTCAGTTCACTTATTGTCTCTGCTGCTTCTTCCTCCTCGGGGGAAGAACTCCTCACACTCTTCCCTGCTCCAGCATGGGATCCCTTCCATGGGAGACAGTCCCCCATGAACTTCTCCAATGTGAGTCTTTTCCAGGGGCTGCAGCTCTTCACAAAACTGCTCCAGCATGGGTTCCCCATGGGGTGCAGTCCTTCAAGAACAGATGGCTCCAGCGTGGGTCTCCCATGGGGTCACAAGTCCTGCCAGCAAACCTGCTTCAGCATGAGCTCCTCTCTCCATGGGGCCACAGGTCCTGCCAGGAGCCTGCTCCAGCACAGACTTCCCATGGGGTCACAGCCTCCTTGGGGTACACCCACCTGCTCCAGAGTGGGGTCCTCAAGGGCTGCAGATGGGTGTCTGCTCCACCGTGGACCTCCATGGGTGCAGGACACAGCCTGCCTCACCATGGTCTGCACCATGGGCTGTAGGGGAATCTCTGCTCTGGCACCTGGAGCACCTCCTTCCCCTCCCTCCTCACTGACCTTGGTATCTGCAGAGTTGTTTTTTTCACATATCCTCACTACTCTCTCCAGCTGAAGTTTTCATGTTGGCCAGGTTTTTTTCCCTCTTCTTGAATGTTATCACAGAGGTGCTACCACCATCACTGATGTGCTCAGCCTTGGACAGTGGCGGGTCCAAATTGGAGCCGGCTGGCATTGTACATAGGGGAAGTTTCTAAAAGCTTGTCACAGAAACCACCCCTATAGTCCTCTGCTACCAAAACCTAGCCATACAAACCCAATACAGTTCAAGAGAAAGCTGATTGTCAGGTGGATTAAACATTAACCAGGAAACTACAAAGAGGTGGGTTTTTTTAAAAAAATAGAAAGTATAAATCAGCTCAAAAAGAAATAAGGATGAACATTTGTGATGAGGAGAGAGTCCTTGGAGAGGAAACTGCAGGAGCAGTTGGTTTGACACTGTCATGGGGTGCCCTACTGGTATCATGTCACTGCCCTGGCCAGAGCCAGTGTCCTCCTGTAGGACACTGCAAGGAGTCTGCACCCAGCTGTTGGGGTGATGGGATGGGCCAGCACGTGGTGACCCACGTGCATAACCTCCCTGGGCTCTCCTGCCAGGTTGTGGGATCGGTGTGGGCACACACAGAGAAAACAGCACCACACCTCCAGCTGGTACATGGCCAGAAGGGGTGTGTGCATGCAGCTGCATGTGTGTCTGCTAGTTAGATAAATGGATAGCAATGTATAGGTGTTTGCTAACTGGTGTTAAGTATGTAGTATTGTGATAACTCTGTTGAGTCTGAATGCACAATTCACAGATTACTGATTTCTGTCATTAATAAATCAATAGTCCACTTCCATCTTGGGCTGGTTTTACACCATGCCAAGCCATTTTCCTCTGCAACACTTCATGCTCGGAGGTTGTAGCGAGGTATTGGTCTCTTTTCCCAAGTAACAAGTGATAGGATGAGAGGAAAAGGCCTCAAGCTGCACCAGGGAAGGTTTAGATTTGATACTAGGAAAAATTTCTTCACCAAAAGGGTTATCAAGCACTAGAACAGTCTGCCCAAGGAAGTGGTATTTTAAAGGGAGGTATTTAAAAGATATGTAGACATGGTGCTTAGGGACATGGTTTACTGGTGGACTTGGCAGTGTTAGGTTAATAGTTGGACTTGATGATCTTAAAGGTCTTTAACAACCTAAATGATTCTATGATTCTATGAATAAAAAGTCAAGATGGAAAAGAGCTGACGTAATTGAAAAAAAGGTAGATATCACACAGGTGACAGACTTCAGATGAATCTGAACTAAATTCGGAGATTCTGAATTGTGCAGCAGAGTAATGCAGAGATAATAAACTTGCCTTTCCCCTCTACTGTCTGCTATTTGATTACACCACCCAGGGAGGAAAGTGTGCACCCAACACCATTACCTTATTTTTCTGCAACTTTTGTATTTGAAATAAAATTCTTTGGCCTGTATCCCTATTTTAATAACTTGGTTAAATGAATGAATGAATGTGAAGAAAAAATTTGACTGAAAAAAAAATATAAAGTAAGCACAACAGTGATCAAGCAAGGACTCATTTCCCTCTGTGACAGCCTGTACAAATAAAGTGTGCACTCAATGTGAGCTTCACTGTTGTTGCTATCAATCAGCTCCAAAAAAACACAGCCTCTGTGAATGAATCCTGTGGCACTGCTACAGGGCTACAGGATGTGTGTTTATGTCTTGTGAGGGTGTTCTGGGGCTGACAAGAGGCTGGAGTCCCACAGGTCTTGCAGGAGCGAGGGCAGCTCCCCCAGCCATCAGGGACCTCCGATCATTTCTTGACTTTTTCTTATGGGAAAAGGCAGGACTAGAAAGGGCAAGTTTGAAAAATGAGTGGAAAGACATTTGAAAAGCTGTGCACATCATGCCTAAAGAAGGCCAATGGATGCTGTGTTCTAGTAGAAAGTTTACAGAGGGCTGATAAAACATTTGCACCCTGTTTAGAGAAGGCTTATGATAGTATTCAGAAATACTCTGTTGCAGAGTCTGTGATGGGTTCTACAAATAGCTGAGCAATGAACTTTAACATGCTACTGTCCAGTTAAAATAATGAAGCAAAAAACCCAAATCAACTAAAATCGGTGTTCAGCTTGGATGTGGACCAAGAACAAAGCAGAATTAATTCAAACCAAATGAAACAAAAATGAGGGGGAAAAATGTTGGTTCTTTATTCCACATGGATTAGCTGTGTATTTTATTTTAGGGTTGCATGATGCAAATTAATGATGGTTAAACTTCATCATATTTGACATTTTCAGTCTCATAATCATCACAAAATCTGGATGCATTTCCATATCCCATTATCTCGACTTCGCACTGGATAACACTTTTCTGGTTTTGCAATTTTGGCTTTAGCTGAGCTGGCAACACTGTACAGAGGTATACTTGAAAAAGTGGTAAAGAAAATCTGATTTTTTGTTCCTTACACGAAAATACTGCTTTAAGTCAACATTTCTTCTTCCAAGAGAGCAATTTTATTGGCCATTATTCTAACATTATTCTAATATTGCCTATTTGTAAAAAGCTACCAGTCTGTTAAAGATGGTTGTTCCAAAGTCACTTTTAAAATGCGCCATTTAAGCTATATAAAACAACTCAGCAAACTCAGCTGTATCATTACCTCCTTTCCCCCTCCTCAAAGATCTACATGAAGCAGTTACCAATTTTGCTTGAAACTTAGTTTATTGTTCACCTCACTTGGCTTCATGGCTTTATAGTAGCTCTGGAAGAGGTTGTGCCCTCTGAAAGTGCCAGATGCAAATCAAAGCATTTGGCTAATAGTCTGGGAACTCAAAAACTTGGACATATGGATATGCTTACATTACTTGGGTACAAACACTGAAAGACATCACAGGCTCCTTTTGAGGGTCTGGGCAAGAATGTCTCTTCCACAGTTACAAGGTGATGAAATAAAAGAGCAAGTTGTCACATCCCTCCTTTATAGGAATTCCATGTTTTACGCACCACCTCATTCTGTTGTTACTGGTTTTGCTTTCCTGTGCATAGATAACATTGTGCATCAAACTGTGTCCTGTTCTCCATACCAGATGGTCAGGTCCCACAAAGGGATTTGGGCTTGTAACCAATAATGATATTTCAGTACAGCAGCAGCAACAGTGCGTGTGTTGTATTGTTAGATGCAGCTTAATATAGAGGAGTTGTTTATTATAAACTGAGGTCCCTGATGCCTTTTTTCAGTGATTGTCCAGGAGGGAAGGTTAAAGGTCTCATGTGTTCCCTGTCTACCCTGAGCCTCCACAGTGTAAGAAAAGATTCATTTAGTCAGTGCTCCTTGTTGACAGCAGCCTTGTTGGCCAGTATTATCTATTCCTCTATAAAATGACCAGTCTGTTAGAGGTTTTATTTGTAAAGTACACAATACAAGTTAGCAAACACAACATTTGATTTTTCCCTCCTAAAGATCCAAGTGAAAATTACCTAATCAACTTTGCATGAAGTGTGTTTAATCATATTGTTTCTTCACTTGGCTTGAAGATTTTTGGGTGAGACTTGGGAGGGCATGTACCTTGATGAATCAAATCTGGCCAAAGTGTGGATGCAGAGGTTTATATACACATACTACGCTTGCTTTAGTTCAGGAACCAGTGCCCCTGGGGTCAGTGAAAAGGGTTCAGACAATGCTCCAAGGTCATGTATGCATGGACTGAATATGATCTTGGATGTTTATATGCTACCAGCTGGCTAGCGAGTTGTACACGCAATATACAGCTTGAAAGTTTCCTTGCAGAGGGTGCTCCACCCTCTCTCTTGCTCTGCTAGGACAAAAACTTGATGAGAACATGGGAAAGTATTATGTACAATGAAGGGAAGGAAAAGAGGAGCCAGTGAAAAGGAAAATCAGTAATTGATATTTTGGCACATAACAAAGATCTTCTGCATAGATTTTACATCTGTACAAAACAATAACTTCATTAATCCCTCTGAACTGTTCTCTATTGTTCTCATCTGTAGCTAAAACCTTTGCCTTTAGGAAATAGTCCAAAAAGATCAGAAGATTATTGTTGCATTATGGACTGCAGATTGTGTGTGTAGATTTATATGTTAAAATTGCCAAATTAATTGATGTGTTATTATTTTTTAAAATCTTGAATCTGCTGTTTGGTCTATGGCTTGGCATAACATCATGAGGTCTCTAAACACAAAAGAGAGTGCTTTGGAATGCAAAGTGCCTGCATACTGACGTCAGGTCATCATGTTTCGGGTTGTAAATCAATATATCTTTTTGAAGTGACCTGCACTTGAAAAAGAAGTGTTCAAAACTTTAATTGGCTTTAAATAAGTTTCTCTAACTGAGAGCAAATGGCAATTTCATGACAGAAATTTCACCAAGTCCACACTGTTGGAACTGATATGGTAAATATCAGCAAAGATAAACTTTTTAATGTCTACGTAAGAGCAACACTGGGAAATTAATGTACTGAAAGCAAGCAATGATATTGTTGTTTCTTATCGTATCTGGTTAGGGTACTTGGGAGAAAGGCCTCAATCATTTTGCTCTTCTGCTTGTAAACAGAGTGACAGCTTAAATACTCGTCTCTAGTTGTGACATCCCTTAGCAATGCATTGCAAAAACACAAACATGCTGCTTTATTAACTGTTCCACCTTAACTGTGTTTTAAGTGCATTTGGAGGATATATTCTCCGATAATTATGAAGGGGGACATGCAAGAGGCCACAACTGGCCGTAAAGCACATGCTGCAGGAACCTGTCCTATTGGCATAATTGCAAAGTCTGGCAGAGTTTGGGTAGCATGGGAGCTGCTCATCCAAAAGAGCGGGCTCACTGGGTAGCATCTGATGTAATACATAGGAAACAACTGGCAATTTGCTGCGGTGATAAAAGGTCTGGAGAAGTGGGAGCAGAAGGCCAGGTAGCATGGTTTGTGTGCTAGGAAATGTGGACAGATGAAGATGTTGCCTTGAAGGGTTTTGAGCAAGAGACCAGGTAGTGGCCCCAGGTCAGTAACAATGGCACTGGGCTGCTGGGAAACCAGAGCCTGAACCAGACCTCCAGAGAGTCAGCAGTGCATAAGAGCATCAGCAACCACACCAAAGGGACAGCACTGGTTGTAGGTGCTAGTGATGCTGTTCATTAATGCAAAGAATATTAGTCTGAATTTTCATATACATAGAATTGAGGACACTGTTATTGCTGAAGAGCATCTCTCCTTTCCTCCCCTTCTGTTGCTACGTTTTGGTGTAGCACAGATAGTGATAAAATGTTGTTTAGATGGAGAATGGCTGCCCTGTGAATGTGGGAAGTTAAAATTAAGGGATTAGAGACACAGTACACGTTACACTTGATCCATTTATAAAGCAAAAGTCAAAGAATGAAAATTTACTGGGGTTTAAAGAGAAATCTTTATGTTTTCTAATGCTGGCTTACTTTCCTCTACTTCTTTGTAAGGAATAAATGACATACACCAAAGGCAATATGTAATATGTTTTTTCCCTAGAAAAATAGAAATCACAAAATTCACACCAAGTAGGCATGTTGATAATTCTTTTTAGAGTGCAAATCTTAAGATAGTACATAGATATGTTTAAAAGTCATTAATTTAGACACAGTTTTCAGAGCGACAAGCAGGGCACATATTTTTTATAAATTGAGATCCATATTGTTGCAGCTATGTTGCTAGCACCACTCACTGATGTGGCATATCAGCAGAAACACCAATCAACAATCTAGTTTTCTAAATTATACTGATTACGTTCAGCTTCTAATATTTACAGAGTATATGGCTACAGTAATAAAATCAATAAGATGTATTTCTCTGTTTCATTTATCTTTACTTGTAGTAATAGGGTATTGTTTTGATTTTGAAAAAGTCAACTTTTGTTCTTTTTAAAAATTGCTTTCCTCTTCTCCAGTGACAGCATTAGTTAGTCTTTGCTGTCTTCAAGAACCTTTTTTCTTATTACCTCCTTAAGGTCTAAATGATGAATATGTAAAATGACGATCTTAACTAGTGTTTAATGCGTGAGGCTGGGAATCAAGACAACATTTCTCTCTCTTCCTGACAAATTCATGACTTTGGACTATGGTTATGTTTCATGGAAGGCTGAAAGGCAAAATCAGTGTTTGCAAAGTAACTCGAGATACTTGGATGAAAGGCACTATATACAATAAGTGTGAAGTGTTTTAACTGAAGAAACATGAGCTGGCAAGTACAGTGGGGCAGGACATAACTGTGCAGCAGTCACAAGAATATGTTGTCCCCCCACCCAAATGCATCGGTGAAGTTATGATGGTCTGCTGTTTTTCTAGCTCATTTTGTTTTAAATCTGAATTTTGCTGCGGGTGTTTGCTTTTTCTTCTCCTTTCCTCACATCACAGTGTTGATACATCAACTAAGGAAAAGCTGCAGATGTTTCTTCTGTTTATTAAGAGAAAAACCCTTGTAAGTGAAATTTAAGAAATTCCTTTTCAGACTGGCTCTAGTTGATGATAACAGCCAGCTTTCAGGTGAAGGAATTAACAAATACAAATTAATACTATTTGATCCCAGTTCAGTAAGCTTGCTAAAATAGCATTTCCTAGGTGACGATGCTTGTTCAGAGATCTTTAAGAATCTATATAGGACTAGGGTCAGACGGACTGGTGTTTTTGGCTAACCACCACACCAGTCTCTCTTTCCTACAGAATGGTGAGCTATCCCATGCATATGATAGGCAATACTGATACAACTGCACAAAGAGAAGTGGGTAAAGGAGGAAGGCACTCTCTTGTTCTGAGGCAATTTAAAAAAACCCCAAACCATATCCTTGAGTCTTTTTAAAAAACATTTTGCAAACACAAGCCATCACCAACTGGCTTTGATGCAGACTGTTGTTTCATTTTGATTTATAACATTTTTAAGTGGAAGGTGGTGTTTGTATGCATAATCCAAGGTACTGTAGAAACAAAGAGCCAGACCTAGAAGGGGAGCAGGAGTTCCCTCTGCTGCTAGTGTGGTGGAGGGGACTGGGGCAGCAGTGTGATGTCAGTCCCCAAGGAGGGCATATATCCAAGAAGTATCAGTTGCTGTTCTCACCCTCCCCAGAGGAGCAAGCTGCCCCTCATATGGCTTCCCCATGATATGGTCCCTTTCCTGAGGCAGGAGCAGCCAGCTTTGGACTCTCTTTCTTGAGAGAACATAATTTAATTTTGCCTACACTTGGGAGAGTATTTCAGTGCCTAAGCCAACTTCTGTTCACTGCCATGCACAGACAATGGGTAATGGAGAAGGTAGTTTTGGAAGGTCCTTTTCACTCCTAAACTTATGGATGGTGCCTGATGGTCTCTGGCCTTTGGTGTCTCTGTCCCAGGAAAAGGGTGCTATTGCTGCAATTCCTGATCTTGCACTTGAATCAGAACTGTAAACTGCAAATGTTTATCTACTGCTAAGTAAGTATATAAGTATTTCTCTTGTTTTACAGTTTAAAACATCTCCATCCAGTTGCTAATTCTGCCCCAGTCCTGCATGTTGACCTTTACCAATACATCAGACCTGTACTATGCTGTGATTTTCTGCACATGGACACCAGTAGGGAACAGTTAATACTGCCAAATTTTGAGAGTTGTCCTTCGGATCACTTCCTGAAGAGAGCTTATACAGAGAATGTGGCCAGGTTTAACAGGGCTGGAGTAGAAATGGGGTTTTTTTCATTAGAAAAAGCTAAACACATGACAGATTTGGTTTGATCTTTCCATAATTGTTTTTTGACTGAAATCACAAAGGATATTTTACTTTTTTTGTGTGCAAGAGATTAAGTTCCCGTGCTTTTTTTAGAAGGAATTGGCTATATAAAACACTCGATATGTTAAAGAATGCCTAGTAATACTGGCTGGATTTCTCAGGAAGACACAGATCAGGATTTTCTAGAAGCTATAACACTTGTCCAAAATTTTAACTTTAGAATTCTGTTCATGTAAATCTTGAACTGAGATGCACCATTTTACTTTCAATAGTACAGAATTAATCTTACTTTATTTTGGTTACCTACAAAGTACCTTTCCACACCTGGCTTGTTTCTGGTGGGACCTGTGCAGTCCACTCAGTGACCATCATCTCACAGGGAACATTTCTTCTGATCTATTGTGGTGTCTGCTTTAGAATCATAGACTCATAGAATAGTTTGGGTTGGAAGGGACCTTTAAAGGTCATTTAGTCCAACCCCCCTGCAATGACCAGGGACATCTTCAACTAGATCAGGTTGCTCAGAGCCCCATCCAACCTGACCTTGAATGTTTCCAGGGTTGGGGCATCTGTCAGCTCTATGGGCAACCTGTGTCAGTGTTTCACCACCCTCATTGTAAAAAATTTCTTCCTTATATCTAGTCTAAATCTACTCTCTTTTAGTTTAAAACCACTATCCCTTGTTTAGGATGAGATATTCTTGCTATTAACTAAAATGAATTTGACAGAGTAGTGCAAATGTAACCACCATTTTTTGATCAGACAGATTCCACTGTTAATGTTTAGTGACTGTCCTTTTCCTATTTAAGTTTAGAGCAAACTTCATTGTACCCCATCACTGGCTGCCCCATTAGTAGACTTTAACCACAGCTCATCTCTCAGGTCTACTTATCAAAGTGTTTCTTTCTAACACAAGAAACTTTGGCTTGATGACTTTCCTAAAATGCTTCAGACTTCTGTCTCTCCTGTCTTTTCAATCTGTCCGTACTGACGTTCATTTAGACAACGTTCTTTTTAGGCACATAGCACTCTCAGCTTCATTTCTACCTTTTGAAAATTCAGGAAGCTACTGACTGCCATTACTAGTGCTGATGGCTTTTCAACAATATTCTCAGAAATGGGGTAAACTTTGATGCTGGGCTCCAAAGAGTGGGAAGGAAAGGATAGCTGGAAAAGTAAATATAGCAAATGCTTTTGTTTATTTATTTGCATCCACGTAAACTAAAATGAAAGTAATTTGTGACAGCCTGTGGTTTCCCCACTACTTTCAAGTGCACAGAAGAGAACGATTAATAAAGGCAACTGGAATCAGATTAAATAAACCCACTCTTTTATTCTAATAATCTATGCATATGGTGTAGTCATTTGAGGACTGTCATAGAAAAGGAATTATGTTCTCAGATGGTGATCTCGGGCATTTGTACATCTTTATTACCTATTTTTTGTCATTAATTCCCTGCAGTTGCTAATATTGGGGGAAAAGCTGCATAGCATGGAAATGCACTCATCTATTCAGCATCTATAAATGCACACTTTATGAGTTTTGCCTGTACACAGAAAAGATAGCAAATATCAGAGGGAACATGTTGGAGGACTAATAACAAAATTAATTGCTGTATACATATATTCAGATAAAGGAGGTGAAATTCATCTAACCCAAGATCTGCAGAGGTGGTTTTAGCTGCTTATATTGCTTGGTAGTGTTTCATCTGACTCTTTTCCCCTCCTCACAGCATACACATATGCACATATGCATGCATGCACTCCAGACACATCAAGAGTGACCCCATTCAGATGCCCTGCTCTGTCTCCATTGCCTGCTTTATTGAAGGGCAAATCTATAGTAATAACAGTGGAAGCATAGTAACATGTTTACAGATGTTGAATTTACTTGTTTGCTGCACTGAGTCCATTATTTTCATTCATATCAGAACCATTTTTATCACTCCTGTGCATCCCTAAAATGATAATAAAACTTTAAAGTATGAATAAATTGATGACTCCCCTTTTGCTCTCAGGTTTGTTCTGGATCTAGGAACAGCATGACCTGAGTTGAAGGGTAAGAGCAGGCTTTTTGTGGGAATATTAGGTTAGATTAGAACTGAGCTGCAATGGGAAAAGCTGTTAGATTCAGGATCGGTGTATCTGTGACTGTCTAGCAAGAACCTTTGCACAGCAGAGAGAGTGAGGAACTGAAATAATTACTGTATGGTCTTTCCTTGAGCAGATGTTTTCCTCTGGAGAAAGTCTGCAATGCATTTCCTTGACCCTGAACGTCCACTCTGGAGCCATGCTTGAACATGATGGACAAATGGCTCTGCACCCCTGGTAAAGCAGGGTAGCAGCCATGGATTATCTGAGCCAAATCATGCAAATGTAAACTCAAAAATGGATCACTGGGTCAGTCTTGGAGTCCTCTGCACTGCATGTCTATTGGGCCATCACAAGTCTATGGGGCTGGATGGGATCCACCCAAGGGTACTGAGAGAGATGGAGGAAGTGCTCACCAAGCCACTTCAATCATTTATCAGCACTACTTGCCTACCTAGACATTACTAAAGCCTTTGACACTGTTTCCCACAGTGTTCTCCTGGAGAAATTGGCTGCTCATGGCTTGGACGGGCATACTCTTCACTAGGTAAAAAGCTGGCTGGATGACTGGGCCCAAAGAGTGGTAGTGAATGGAGTTAAATGCAGCTGGTGGCAGGTCACAAGTGGTGTTTCCCGGGGCTCAGTACTCGGGGCAGTTTTGGTTAATACCTTTATCAACGATCTGGACAAGGGTATCGAGTGCACCCTCAGTAAGTTTACAGACGACACTAAATCGGGCAGGCATGTTGATCTGCTTGAGGGCATGAGGGCTCTACAGAGGGATCTGGATAGGGTGGATCGATGTGCCGAGGCCAGTTGTATGAGGTTCAACAAGGCTCAGTGTCAGGTCCTGCACTTGGGTCATAACAACCCCATGCAACACTATAGGTTTGGGGAAGGGTGGCTGGAAAGCTGCCTGGAGAAAAGGGACCTGGGGGTGTTGGTCAACAGCCAGCTGAATATGAGCTGGCAGTGTGCCCAGGTGGCCAAGAAGGCAAATGGCATCCTGGTTTGTATCAGAAATAGTGCGGCCAGCAGGACTAGGGAAGTGGTGATCCCCCTGTACTCGATACCAGTGAGGTCTCACCTTGAATGCTGTGTTCAGTTTTGGGCCCCTCGCTACAGGAAAGACACTTGAGGTGCTGGAGTGTGTCCAAAGAAGAGCAATGAAGCTGGTGAAAGATCTAGAGCACAAGTCTTATGAGGAGCAGCTGAGTGACCTGGGGTTTAGTTTGGAGAAAAGTAGGCTCAGGGGAGACCTTATTGCTCTCTACAACTACCTGAAAGTAAGTTGTAGCAAGGCAGGTGTTGGCCGCTTCTCCCAAGTAACAAGTGATAGGACAAGAGGAAATGGACTCAAGTTGCACCAGAGGAGGTTTAGATTGGATATTACAAAAAATTTCTTCACTGAAAGAGTTGTCAAACATCAGAAGAGGCTGCCCAGGGAAATGGTTGAGTCACCATTCCTGGAGGTGTTTAAAAGGCATGTAGCACGTGGCATTTATGCACAAGGTTTAGTGGTGGACTTGGCAGTGTTAAGTTTACAGTTGGACTTGATGATCTTAAAGGTCTTTTGCAACCTAAATGATTCTATGATTCTATTCTATATGCCCAGTGTCCTAATCAATATGACTGACTTCACCATTCTTAGCATAAGACTGCAAAAATTTTGCTTTAAGAAGTGCTGTAAAGTTATTTTTGCAGGGCTATTCCTTACTTTAGCTTTAATACACATCTTTTTTTTTTTTTTTTTTTAAGCACAAAGGTAACTAGAGCTTGTCCCTACTTGTAAGGCATGATTAAAGAAAAATCTGAATGTAACACATCTCTTAGCCTGAGTTTCTTGATTGTGTGTTTTTTAACCCACTATATAACTACTCTTTCTACAGCTACTATGTAGTATGTTGCAGGGGAACTATGGGCTTATTTACTAATCAGCTATTTATTTCACACATGCCCCAAATTTAACTGTTGTAGACATGGAAAACCTCTATTTGAGATACTTTTTTTTTTTTTTTTGTCTTCTTTACCCTAATAAAGTACCTCCAAACTCCTGTAGTTCTCACAAAACGAATCCAGACATGATTTCAACTTCATGCCTGCCAATCTGAAAATGGACAACAGACTACTTGGAATGTGAAAAACAATTTTTATTCCTTATGACCAAGAAACTGTTTTTTCTCTATTCTAGGGAGATTGGTTTTTATTGACTTTAAATGTGTTCATTTAGTAGGGCCTTCCTAAGGGGAGAAATAGCTGATGCTGACGAATTATCTGCAATGTGTTAAGTAATAAATATAAAAAGAAGAAAATTCTAGAAGATGTGCCAAGAAAACAAACCACAGAGAACATTCACATTTATAGGCTTAGTTATCTGTCCACATTTTTGAGGCCCCTACACCTATGGTGTCATTCTCACTACAAATGTGTCTTTATCTGCCTATTTTATGTTCTTCTAATAAATTTTTTGCATGCACTCATTCTTGCATGGCCCATGAAATTTAGGCTTTGGCTAACTTTATGGTCTTTTTAGACTATTTTATACTTTTTTCTGAACACATTTCAGATAATGTGTTAGCAAATGCCATGACTGCCATTTTTTGGGCAAGGTGGCATGTCTTGCCTCAAGTATACTGTCCCACTTTGGTCAAAAAAAGCCATGATGTTTCAGTGAGGTCTATAGTCTTTGCTGTGTAGCAGACACAAAACA
The DNA here is from genome assembly GCF_031877795.1 of Strix aluco. Lineage (NCBI taxonomy): Eukaryota > Metazoa > Chordata > Aves > Strigiformes > Strigidae > Strix > Strix aluco. Next base: position 13,837,673 of record NC_133931.1, on the reverse strand, counting down.
GAATCTGGAAGAGACTTTCCAGGGTTATGGTTTACCTGAAACCCTGTTTCTGTAGCCTGACCAAAGCTGCAGTCAGGATCTCCATAGATCCACTCATGATAGTCAGGAGCTGGAGACTCATCTGCAGCTACTGAAGGATTGTCTACATGGGGATATTGACTGGCAAATGCAGAGTGGAATAAGCTTCATCACTTGTATAGTAAATACATCAAAGCATGCCCTGCATTCTCCATATCTACAAAATCCTTGGAATAAGAATTATGTGCTGTAGTTGTACCTCCCTTGCCAAAAGTAGGAGCTTTGTTTCTTCTCACAACAACACCAAATTGCAGAACAGATATTTCATCACCTATGTGCTGCTTTTCTGTCTTTGTTATCTGATTTCATCCTTCACTTTTCACAAAGGGGAAAGAACAAAGCAGTTGTAGACTGCCACAGAAGAAATGTCTCCAAATAAATCATTGCTTCAGAAACTACAGGAAAAGCACTTCTTTCCAGTCACTAAGGGTCTATGTGTATCTGTAAATATGCAATGTTGTTTCAGGTTAGTTAGTGACTCTGCATATGTATAAGATCTCTGCAACAATTTCCATCTGAATTTCAACAATCTCTAACATTTTAAGTGTTACCTGCAGACATTTTAGCAAATTCTTCAATAATTGCTCAAACCAGTGATTATATAATGTACACACATTACTGTGTTTAACTCTGTATTTACTCTAAGCAAAGAATTATCAAAACACTTCTTGAAACTCTTCAGTATCGACTCATTAAGAGCACAGGTAAAAGGAACGGCTTCAGTGTTTCAGGTGATATCCCTAATCTAACACCAGAAGACGATTACAGTGCATTACTGACATTTTTAATCATCTATGTCTAATAATTCATATATATTTTATATATTTATAATTCATATAAATAATTGTTTTGACCATCAATTTCACAAAAACCTGGGGAAAAACAGGGATTTCTTTTCTTCTTTTCTTTTCTTTTCTTTTCTTTTCTTTTCTTTTCTTTTCTTTTCTTTTCTTTTCTTTTCTTTTCTTTTCTTTTCTTTTCTTTTCTTTTCTTTTCTTTTCTTTTCTTTTCTTTTCTTTTCTTTTCTTTTCTTTTCTTTTCTTTTCTTTTTTTTGCCATGCTTTGGGTATTTTTATTCTGGGTTTGAATAACTTGTCAAAGTAGACCTTGAGCCAAAGCATAACAGTTTCAAAGCCTAACTAATATGAAATGAATACAGCAATATCAACCCAGCTACCTTATTGTAAGGTTTTTTAAGTGTTCAGTATTTTTAGTTCCCAATAAAAATGTTACCCTCTAAATTGAGGTTTGTGACTATAAACGATAATATTGTGAACAATATATCCTAAGCCTCATAAGCTGAGAAGCCTCCTTTTCAGCAGACGAGGTAAAAAAAACCACTAATGTTTTCCTTCTCTCAAAATTTGTTCTCCCAAAGCTATATGTTGCAATTGATGTTTGGCTTATCTTCATACCAATGCAGAGTATGATCTGGGAATGAATTTAAATACCACGAAGGACATTTATGGCAGCAGATTAATTTCCTCTTGTATCTTTGCTCCACCCATCAGAGAAACCAATTTAAAAGGGGAAAAGGAGGCAGATACATAGCAAATGTGGTTTGTGTCAGTGTAAAAGTGATCAAGGAGAGGTAGGTCTGAGCTTGAATGTTCAGATCTGAGCCCAGAATTGTCACGTGATTTGGAGAGTGTTCAGATCCCATGCAGTCTTTCCCATAAGGAAATGGAGAACTCATGTGACCTTAATGTTTTGACGACTGTATCTTCTCTCTGTCATACAGTGTGCTTTGACTGAATGCTCTTTTAAAAAAGTCCATGGCTTCTATATAACAGGGTAGTTGAAAGATATCTCCTATATATCATGGGTCTTAGAGATCACTGTAAACTGACTATGGGTGAGTATAGGGGTCTTCTCACATATGTTTCCCTGACTTCAACACAGTTTGGGGGAAAAGGTCAAATTAAGTTCTGGGGCAATAACACCTCTTTTTGCTGCTTTGGCTTGCCAGCTGTTTAAGATGAGGCCTGCGTTTCCATATTGAATGTTATGCATTTGCTGGGTGCAATGGCTAGTAATGAGAGTATTGCGGAAGTTCAGCTGACTCAGCATCTTTAGAGAACTTTTTACAGACACTCTTAGTTGTTCAATACCAATATTTGTGGAAATAAGACAAGTCTTGTCATGTTCTGCTATATTATTCTGTCCACTGCCTACTCTCCATGGAAAACAACTGGCTTCTCTGCATTTCCCAAAATCATGCTGGTTTTAGGGCACCTGATTTTGGTTTTTGTTTTAATATGGCTCAAAATTAACACTTTTGCTGCTGCTATGAACTGAAGACCACAGAAGAGGACAAAACACTGGACTGATCCATAGGATGCAGATTAAAAAGTTTTATGTCTAACATCATAGTTCATTAGCTGACCCTGTGGAAAAAAAGATTACAGGAGGAATAGTGGGAGAGATGATAAAACTTGGGAAACTGGAATAGAGAAGTATCATTTTGCTTGAAAAAGAAAATATGTAGTGGTGGCTATTATAGGAGCGCTCAAAACCTTAGCTAAGCAATGCTAATGGTTTCCCTGAACTGCACAGTAGATCCCATAGTGCAGGTAGGGCTATAGTGCAAACCCATGGCAGATGCACTCTTCTGTGGTTCTGGATCCCAAAGGCTTATTGCCATCCTGCTCTGGACAGTCCTGAATGTGTAAGAAGGTACTGCTTGTTTGAGTGGTCTCAAAGATGGAAAAATGTGGGGGTTTATAAAGTCTCCATCAGTTACAACTGCAGCTAAAAAGAGCAGTGCTTACAGAGAGCAGTCTACTAGGGCTTAAAGTTAAACAGTGTAAATTTCCTCATGTCCAACACCTATTTTGCACAAATTCATGCAGAATGTTTACACTGAATCATGAAATTAAGTCTTACCTTTTCTTTGGTCCAGGTTCAACATCCTGCTCCAGGCCTTTTGTGACTTTATCTATACGGCACAATGCAATTTGTATATACAGAAACACTTGAGCTCAGGCTGAACTAACTGCTGCATTAGCTATGCCTGCCAGAGAAAAATGCTTTGTTAAAGCATCTAAAGCTAAGATAGCTTTTAGTACTTGTATTTGGTATCTTGGAAGGTTCGTTGTACTGCACTTTCTCCACACACCCTGTTTAGATTTTCAAGCTTTCCTCTTCAGTGACCTGAGGAGCTCCCACTGTTTCCAGTTTGTGATCTCAATCACCTCCATTTCTTTACAGTGGTGTTCCCAGGTTTTCTTAGGACCTAAAACAGCTAAGATGAAATCCTAGTGGCTAAGAGGGATGAAATCACACTTTAATTATTCCAAACTATGGACTTATAATAAGCAACCTGAAAGGAAAAGGGAAAAGGTCAACCAGGAGACATTATCTATAGTAAGAAAATATTATAGCAATATTTCAGACATTTGGGTAGTTTATGCACTTATTTTAGGATGATGGAGGCTCTACATTATATTAAATCAAATAAATTTCACATCCATGTGGTCTGACAAAATATGCTGTTTTCTTTCCCCACAGCATCAGCCACAGATTGTAATATCACTGCTTGGAAACTGGATTAGCATATATATAAAAGGAAGAGTTTCTCTCCAAAGATGATCAGTGTGGGATGCTTAGAATCTGTGCACTTTGTATGGTCAGATCACATGGGTACTAAAGTAGCTCCTATGCTTGAATACGTTTGCTGCAGCTCAGGGCAGGTCCTTTACGATACATAACTTTCTTGCATGGGCGGTCTTCTGTGTACACCCTTAGTTTTGTAAAAACACCAAATCAGTGGGTTTTCTATTGGTGCAGGAGGCTGGTGAAACAGACAGGCAAACAGACAGTAACCAGACTAACCGTGAGTCTGTTAAATTGGCTATTACTGTGGCATGCTATTTTTTATTAAGGGATTTCTAAAACACATACTAATTTTGCAAAGTACTAGAGAAGAAGGGCTGAAAATCAATAATCTCCTTAGTTTTTGCTGTAACTATCATTGAAATGCAGAGGATAAACAAACCCCTGTCTTCAGGCTAAAAACTCTGGATTGCTGTCTGCCTTCATTCTCTTTAAATATTAAAGTAATTCTTCTATTTGAACTACTGTTTTATTTGATTAGTCATAGGGTAAGGGTTTTTTTCTGATTGATTTTGATTTAGTAAACTGCTGTAGAATTTTTTTAAGCGTGCTTGAGAGAGTCTTGGGACCTAATTCAGACTTTGTGTAAGTGGACACTTCCCTCTGGGTCTGACTCTGGCCTGGGCAGCAGCACCATGAATCTCTGTCAGGCACTGAAAGATGTTCAAGTCATGTATAACTATTTGGAGAGGTTTCTCCTCAAACTGTCTAGAGCACTCAAAAGCAGAGGCCAATGTCCCAGTGCATTGGCGCAACTTACCAGAACTGTAATTTAGATATAAAATTATTTCCTACAAAATATTCTTAATATTTAGGATGTCATAAATTATTATAATATTCATGTTCTTAATAATATTCATATTATTAATATTTAGGATATCAGAATTCATTACAAATACCCACTTGGCTGGAGAGAGAAGAAGCCATTCTGGTGGTAAATGAGTCTTTGTTGACGAAGGTTGTTCATAACAGCACTTCTGGGAACATGCATGGTTCCTGCTAAACTTGTTCAGGCATGAGCTTCTTAAGGTATAAATTCTGATAGAAATCCTACTTGTTTTGACTAGAAATACCATCATCTAGGATAATAAACATGATAAGTAATTATATAATTTGAAAACTTCATGTTGAATCAGCAGCTCGGCGTAACAGAGAGTTAAAAATGTTAATATGTGTGTTTTAGACTCACCTCACAAAGACAATTTCTTGGGTTAGGGACAAGAATGAAAATATATGTATTGTACTCATGTAGTTCCTGGGCCAGGTCACACACACTATATTTTTGCAAGTGTTCAGGTGACTGCCCTAAAATTATATACATATAAAGAGGGGATGTCAGCTTGGTTACACTCTCAGAAAGTGGCTCTTTGTTCTGCAGTTTCCCACCTAAGTAATGAAGACTGTACTTTTCCATCTCTCTGTATGTAAAATTACTTTAGGAGGTGCTCACATACCATTGTGGTAGAAACTGCAGGACTACACAGATTGTAACTTCAGAAGACATCCTGGTTTATCAATAGCATAAACTCACAGATTCTCCCAGATGGATTATTTTGGCTTTTGATGTGCCTCTGAATATTGCCATGATAAAAAAAAAAAAATTCTTTTGTTATCTGTCTTAAATTATGGAGAAAAATATTTTTTAAATATAATTTGCTTCTTATAATTTATTCTACTCATTTCATTTTACATTCTACTTTAAAAAATCCAGAAAAAACAATTGGTCAAACATCAATGGCAAAAACTACTCTGTCAGGAGGGCTTTAGATATTGTGGATCTGTTTAGGGCAGAAGGATGACCTCTGATGATAGCTGCCTCCTCCAGCAGTATACTCTGTCATTCCATGGATACTGTACCAGGGCAGTTAAACATGGATGTTTATTAAAGTGAAAAGTTTTACCTGCAACTTTCATTTTCTGTTTGTTTTGTTGTTGGTGGTGGTGTTTTGTTTTTTTTTTTTAATTTAATAACATACTGTGGGCCTATAAGAAATTCAAAGTCTCTTGAAGCTGATCAAGAATTCTGATCCCAATGTGGCAAAGATGATGGTTTGTCATCTTGAATATAGAGTAAAAACCAGGCAAACATCCCTAGTTAATGTCTTCCTAAACTGCTTAGTTTTTGTATAATAGGGCTCTGTGGAAATACATAACAAATATGAGCTGCCTGGGGCTGGTGGCCTGGGTCCTGCCTCCCATGCTCTGGTAAGGTCTGATCTTCTGATACTAAGCACAGAAGCAGTGTCTTCCTACTTTGGCAGGAAACACATTTGCAGTGCTTGGAATATTAATGTGTGTTACAATCACAGAAATTTTAAATTACCTTGAAACAGAGATAAGCCACACACTAACACTGCCAGACACTGATTCTGTGTTGAAGAGCTTTCATTTCTTCTGCAACCTCACATTATCCCCACATCGCCTGAGTTCCTATGAATATCACACTTGGCATCTTTGTGTGACAGTGAGACTTAACAATGTGGTTCATCTCCATTAAGAGAGCTCAGTCTATTTTGATAAAATACAGAGAATACTAATGAACTGATTTTAGCTTGTTTGACCAGTAAGTACTACTATTTGTTATTCCAATTATATTGTCCAACTACTGTGAAGAACCATAGTTACACAAGGTTAACATTTCCAAATTACCCTAGAGATTCATCAATCAATCAATCAATCAATCAATCAATCTCTTGATTACTCATTATTATTTCTTAATATATGAGGAATAAATATTTTACCAACAAAACTAAGACATGAAATAGAAAATAGCTTTTTTTAATGATACATTTTTCTAGTTTACCTTAGACAAAATCTTTTCATTCTTAGTTAGAAAAATATTTTATTGAATAAAGACATTGTTTCATCTAGTTCAAAAGCCTGTCTTCAACAGTGATAAATACCAGGTAATCGGTAGGGATAATTGTAAATGGAGCATTATCTTCTGGTAAAGTTCCTCTCCAGCCCAGCAATAATGTAGGTTGGGGAGGAGAAAGTCTTTACCAGGCTGGGCACTTAAACAGCTCCATCTGAAGCCACTGAAAATATTTCCAATGATTTAAAAGATGGTTTTACTGAGTCACTTAATTTATGCCCTAAAGCAGAAGGTTTTGTTAAGGCTTGTAATAATTATTTTGGTTATAAAAACTGCAGGTACTGGCCTCAAATGTATAAACATTTTATCTTTGTCTGGATCTCAACAAGTAACATCTCATACTAAAAAAGTGTCAGGACATTTGTAGATTTTCATTAGGCTGGAAAAAAGAAAAGAAACCTTCTCAAGAAAGTTCATGTGTGGATATCCTCCCGGTTCTTCTAAAGTAAGTATAAAAGTGAACACATGCCTAGTACTTGCCATGCTCCCAGAACTCATACGCATAATCCAATTACTCTCTGAAGAGAGTTATTAAAAATAATTAAACTCATCTAAGAGGACCCTTATGATCCTCACAAGTGACTAAGAAAACCACTTAACTGTTACATGACAGTCCAACCACTTCAGCTAATATTTTGCTTACATTTCTATGCATATGCACCACTGAATCCTTCTCTGAATATGTGATAACAGGGATTGTGTCGGCACTTCTCTGATAATAGGCTGTTCACGGAAGCTGCAGTTGGAAAGGGAAATTGCACAATATGACTGTTTAGTCAACACAAGTAAATATCCAAGAATAGTTCAATTTCTAACGATAATGTTTCTAGGTACAAAGGCCTGGCATGGCTGCCCCTTTGTCTGCAGCTCCCAGTGTATAGAGGTGTCTCCAATTCAATTGCTTGGCACAGGACTTATTAATAATGGTTGGAAACTTTGATATTTAGAAGATGAATAGTATCTCAAAAGCAGCGTGCCAGCGCTGATGAGCACTACAGCTTTACAGATGGTACTTTTAATGGACTCATTAATAAAGGATTTGAAGTGCTTTGCCTGCTACATCGCAGATAAGAATGTTCCCACTTTTCCTGGCCAAATGTAGAGGACTGTCTTAATTTCAGGAATGCATATTTACCACTTTTTCTGCCTCTGCAGTCTTCACCTGGAGATGGACTAAAGCAATATGATGGCTAGTTTGGAGGAACCTGATTTTTAGATGCATGTCCCACTCACTCCCAAAGACTGGTGGAGGTCCCCACAGGCTTCTCATTCAGGGGGCTCTGGGCAGTGGCATGGTGCAGAACACACAGACCTAATGCTTTCATAGAATCGTAGAATCATAGAATGGTTTGGGTTGGAAGGGACCTTAAAGATCATCTAGTTCCAACCCCCCTGCCATGGGCAGGGACACCTTCCACTAGATCAGGTTCCTCGAAGCCCAATCCAACCTGGCCTTGAACACTTCCAGGGAGTGGGAATCCACAAATTTTCTGGGCAACCTCTTCCAGTGCCTCACTACCTTAATAGCAAAGAATTTCTTCTTTATATCTAATCTGAATCTACCCTCTTTCAGTTTAAAGCCATTACCCCTTGTTCTATCACTACATGCCCTTGTAAGAAGTCCCTCTCCAGCTTTTCTGTAGGTCCCCTTTAGGTACTGGAAGACTGCTATAAGGTCTCCCCTGAATCTTCTCTTCTCTAGGCTGAACAATACCAACTCTCTCAGCTTGTTCTCAAAAGGAAGGTGCTCCAGCCCCCTGATCATCTTCATTGCCCTTCTCTGGACCTGCTCAAGCAGGTCCATGTCCTTTTCATGTTGGGGACCCCAATACTCCAGGTGGGGTCTCAGGAGAGCGGAGTAGAGGGGGAGAATCACCTCCCTTGACCTGCTGGCCACACTTCTCTTGATGCAGCCCAGGATACGGTTGGCTTTCTGGGCTGCAAGTGCACATTGCTGGCTCACAGTCAGTTTTCTATCCACTATTACTCCCAAGTGCTTCTCTGCAGGGCTGCTCTCAATCCACTCATCGTCCAGCCTGTATTTGTCCTTGGGGTTGCCCTGACCCATGTGCAGGACATTGCACTCGGCCTTTTTGAATTTCATGAGGTTTGCATGGGCCCACCTCTCAAGTCTGTTCAGGTCCCTCTGGATGGCACATCCCTTCCCTCCAGCGAGTCGATGCACCACACAGCTTGGCATCGTCAGCAAACTTGCTGAGGGTGCACTCAATCCCACTGTCCATGTCTCCAACAAAGATGTTAAACAGCACTGGTCCCAACAATGACTGAGGAGTACCACTTGTCACTGCTCTCCACTTGGACATTGAGTCATTGATTGCAACTCTTTGAATGCGACCATCCAGCCAATTCCTTATCCACTGAAATTCAGATTGGAGAAGGAAGAAGCGAGGCAGTAGCTGACACAGCACCAATTGAGAAGGGATTTTTTAACTGCAGCTTTGGTTTTTGGCACCTGAAGTCTACCTACCTTTTGCTTTAGATATCCAACTCTCACTTCAGAACTTTCCCTAAATTTCTTTTATATTAGAAGCAAAATACAATCACTTAGTAAAACCCATGTTGCTGGCCTAAGTATAAATTCCTTTAAACATTTGGTTACATTGTGTCTGCCCTTAAAGAAAGTGGATTTGTACTTGTACTTTTCACTCTTCCACAGCCATTAGAAGTAAAAGGTAGCCTAAAACTCAGAATTTGACCTGGAACATTTTAGAAAAGGAAATTTGGATTTATTCCACTGGAAATTAGAACAAAACCAGATATTGAGATCAGTTGGATTTGCAAAAACAGCCAAAGTTAGGGTGTGTTGAGAGCAGCAGTTTGCGCTCAGACAAGTTTCTTATCATGAATTATTAATGAGATTGGACTATTAAGAAGATTCCAATTCTTTAAGGATGAAATTTCAGAAGCTTTCAGTGCTTACAAGTTCCTACTATCCCTCAGACAAGATTTTTTTTTTTTCTTTTAGAGCTTAAGTTTATTAAGTTTTTTGAGAATCTGGTGGCTTTTAATGCTGCTTAAATGGAAGCTGATGATTTTGTAAAAGGTCTTTTACAGTAAGGTAAAATACACAGGACATGGAGTAAGAAATGGATAGGTCCAAATTTTAATTGTGTCCTAAAATGTATGAACTCTCTTAGCTGGGTTAAAATGAAGCTTGAAATCTAGGACAGGATCTGGCCCTAAGGTACATGATTTTAGGCACCTATGTTTGTCATATGGCCTCCCTCTGGAGACTGGCAGACCTTTCCTCCTCTGCTGGCTATAAAGGGCACATAGGCACTCACTTCAGACCTAACTTTCAGATAGCTGAGAGAGGCAGATTTCTGGTTAATTTACAGCAATAGCCCTTGAAACTTTCCAGACAGTGACTTTATGACTTCCCAATTATTTTTTGATCTGCAAGCAAAGCAAAGTATATAGAAATACATATGGAAGCAAACATGTTCTGTCCAAAGGCACGTTTCATGTGTCAGAAGCAATGCCAGCTCTACGAAAGAGCATTTGAAGATTAATGTGTCAAAACCTTAAATGGAGATTTGCATTCCTGACCTCATAGGCCGGAAGCCTCATGTCACTAGTGACCAGGCTGTGGAAACTTCATTCTGAAGGAGGGGAAGAAGAACAAGCATTGCTGTGGGATTTTTTTAAAGAAAAAGAAGGAAAAAAAGAACTGAACATGCATAAAAGACTTCTTCTGAAAGGTCTTATACTGATTCTGAGTACTTATAACACTCTGTCCTGTATTTGAGAAAGCCCTGTCCTGAAGGAGGTACCTGATCCTTGTGCATGTACACTCTATTTCTAGTCTTTTTCTAAGCATATAGTCTGCTTTGTGAAAAGTGGTGGATCAGTGGTTAACTTTCTCATTATCTTTGAAAGAGAGCAGATCTACTGAATTAAACTCAGACCTGCTGAGATAATCACATTGAACTAGAAGGGAACTGTACCCTTAAAAACCCTCCTGCAGCTAAAGGAACAGATCTTGAGTGAGGTGGTGGCTGGCAAACAAAGTGGGGGGTGCCTTTAGGAGACCAGGAGGGCCATTAATTGTGGAGTAATTGCATTATGCTTAGACAGCTTGTAACTTATTCCTGCAGTATGCAACAGATGTGTACAATATTTGGCTATAATAAGACACTGTTGTGGGCTACTCACACATGCACGGTATCAAGACATATTGTGGATATCTGCAATCAGTGAGCGGATCATATAACTGATTTTGATACTGCTCATCCACTCTGTTTTTTCACTCAAGCATCATCTCTGGATTGCCTCCTGGGGGGAGTTTTCTTTACTTTCTGTTTTAGACCTACAGGTCTAGTAGCTTCATTTAAGGATCATTTCACCAGAGGAAGAAGTATTAGGTTTCTGTGTAAGCTCTTAGGAATTGGCTTTACTTGAAGCTGTGAGAGGAATATGGAAAGTATGGGTTGTGGTGGCAGTGAAGAGGTGATAACAACAGATAAAAAGTGGTCCAGAAACAATGAGCAATGAACTGGGAGGTGCCTTCAGAACTGGAGAGCAAACAGCTGTTTAATTCACTGCACTCATGTTTTTGTATCTTCTTTCTGTGCAGAAAAAAGCAACTTATTAGTGTAGGTCTCCTGCAGACTACCAAGATCTGGAATACACCTTTCCATGTGCACCAGGTGAATTCTCCTTCTGCAGGGAACGAAGTGGGAATAGAAGTGGCCTCTTCTTCTCCTCTAGTTGTGAAGGGACAAGGAGCAATTATGATATCTGAAATATATGCCCTGAGTCAACAGAAATACGGGCATGAGATGTGAAAGTAGGAGCTGTTTTAACAAACTCAAAACTGACCAGAACATGTGTGTATTTGTGTTTGGTTCTTCAGGTGCTCCTCTAGAAAAATCATTCAAGACTCTTGCAAAACCAACAGGATTGTTAGTTTAAATCAATATTATTTCAGTTCTTGATATTTCATGAATAGCCAAGGGAGGAGGTGAACTGTCCTGGCCACCTCTCTGGCACAGTGACATACTGCCTTGGCAGGAGTTCCCCCATCAATGCAGGCAGTGGAGGACAGCCTGCACCACCTCGTCTTCTGGGGGCTTTTCTCATGAGTTGCCCTCAGAGGAATCCCATGTCTGCTGCTGCACAGAAGCGACCAGCACTACTAAGGGCAAATTCCCTTGAAGGTTTGTACTTGGCCCGGTGCCACTCGTTGACTCAACACCACTGTTTCAGCACATGGTTCTGCTTCTGTTTCTTTACATGTGTGGACAGTGTGCATATTTGGATCCTTTCTGTTCCTTTGCTTTTGATCATATAAATCATTATTTTGTACTTGCTGAGATTTTAAATTTCCATCCGTAATTGCAGTGGTATAATGAGGTAATCGATAGCCAGATCTCTTTTGTTTTAACTCAAATTTATGGCCAGTTATCTACAGCTTCTCTCAATTCCTTTTTGGTACAAATCCCTTTGCTTAGACTTTGGCCAAAAGTATTTTTTTTCTGGAAAGCATTGAAAGAAATAGTCCTGGCTGCCTCCTTTTGACAAAAGTTAATTGGAAAATATAAGTTTTCTCACTTTAGTAAAAGTTATCCAACTTTTTGTGACGACTCCTTTTGATTTTGATGAACGTTGAAAGGATAATCTTTATTCAACTTCATTCATATCCAGTCATTGCTATCATTTGTACTCTGTATGAGATGATACCCACTTGCTTGGTGAGGTCCAGAAGTGGTTATTGTGAGGAAAAGCATTTGTGCAACATACTTACATATTAAATTATTTCTTTCATTTACAAGAGAATATTTCAAAAATACTGGAGTTGTCTTGATTTGTTTTTTCTGTTTTTCCCTCCCAGTTTTTCTTTTTGGGAAAAAAAAAAGGTATTTTTAGTTTTTTTCAACTTTGCTACACTAGGAGAAAACTGGGGGGGGGGCAGAAGTTTCCACTTCATACAGAAAGATATTTCCTTACAAATCAAATTTTACTTTGGCTTCAGCCCCTGCAGAAACCTTGAACAAATTCCCATATGAAATGTTTGGATCAGATTTTAAAATTTCCCCTAAGAATATAGCTTTTACACATCAATTCTCAGGTTTCAAGAAACATCACTTTGTCTGCCTCATTTCAAAACAGGAAGTTCTATGCAGAAACCTGGAAAATATTATTTCCAAAATGACACAGAACTGGAAAAACTTACCACTCTGTACTCAGAGAGCTTCTTCTTGTCTTAAGTGGACAAAAAATTTTGTTCACATTACCATTAAGTTATATCTGTGTGATGAGCAAACCTAAATGTTCCAAAATAAATCAGCAGAATAAAAGGGGAGATACAAACAATAGTTAACAAGACAACTGAAACCTTACAAAACAAATCTGGTTTCTTATGTCCTGTAGTGCTTCTCTCTTTCATTCCTGCCATACATCATTGTCTGCTGTCATCACTTACCACCTTGTGTCTTTTTCAGATTGTGAACTATGTAGGACTGGGACCTGTCTAAAATTTTGCACGCTGCCATGGGTATCAGTGGTTCTGTATAAATATGGCAATATGATTGTGGCTGCTTGTACCTTCACGGTTGTTACTATGGTACACCCTGGCTATATGTGTATACCCTGTGACTTCAGAAGCACAGCATCTATCAAACAGTAGCAGATGAGGAAAATAATCCCTGTTCACTCATCTGTCAGGGCCGACCTTGCCAGCTGAACAAGTCCAGTTCCATCCAGTAGAGATATTTGTACACCCATATTAGTTATGAAAATATTATGCAATAAAAAAGTATTGTTATAAATTGTAATTCATATGTATATATAGTAGCCATTCCTTTGAGTGAAAATACAAAATGGGCAATTTCAGGTCATGAGCAAAAAAGCCAGTAGTGCTAAATACATGAAACTGAACTACAAGGCCTGGGAATGTAGCCTAATAAATGAATAATAAACCAGCCAGACAGATAAGAAGGGCTTTTTCTCAGAGCTCTGCAACTCACACAACTTAATCTTTGTAAGGGAGGGAAGTGTTGCAAAAGCTGCCTAATATTTTTTCTGAAGCTCATGTCCTCTGCAAAAAACCTAGTAACCATGCTGAAATGATTAGAGTGATTGTACCATGAAATGGCTTGGATTTGCTCATCTGGCTTCAAGTTCAGAGGAATGACCAACAAGCTGACTTATGTTCTTAACAGTGTAGACCCAGAAGGGTTCAAGCAGATGTTGCAGGCTTACTCCAGGCAAATACATGAAGTTTTGTGGTTTCTCTTAAGTGTTTGCTAATATCTACCACATTGCAAAGTCAAATGTCCTTTCTCAACAGAGCTGACTATTCATAATACAATACAGATGATTTAATCTGTGGTTAGGACTTTCCATTTCTACTAGAGCTGTGTAAAGTCTGAACTGATCAAACCTACATTATATTGACATACAAGACAAAAAAAGGCCCAAAATCCCAATCAGCTCCAAACCCTCAAACTCCAACAGTTCACACCTCTGCAGTTGGGTTATGTTGTGATGCTGTCTATAACCCTGTACATGTCTGTGTGCTGCTATGACATTGTTCCTTCAAGTCCGTAACTGAGTGAAGCGGGAGTTTCTTTAGAAAAGATTTTGAAGCAATTAGAGGTGAGTGTATTTTCAGAGCTAAAGGCACCAGGATCTTGACTGCACTCGATTCTGTCATTTGCATCAAAATGTTCATCCACACTCCTCTCTTATTTGTGACTTGCTTACACAAAATATAAATGCTAAGTTTTCATGTTGAAAATATTATTTGAAATTCACTACCAGGTAAAGTAGTTTTAATATGATCATTATTTCTTTCAAAGCTAATCTAAATTCTCTTTTCAATCCTGACCACATTGAGATCCTGAAGAGATTTGTGTTGTTTGGTTTTGTTGGGGTTTTTTTCCCAGAAAAGGGTTTTATTCCAAAACATGAAGTTCCTGAAGAACTCAAATGAATCCCCTTACAGTTTAGTGAGTGCTTTTGAACAAAAGCATTTGGTGATAGAAGATTTAGAAAACTCTAAACAATTTGTATTGACATCTTTAAACAAAGACATTTAATCATTTTTGCTTGAAAAACTGTTTTCATTAATAAATGAAGACAGAAGACTGAGAGATTTGAGACCCACAAACAATACACTTTGTGTTAGAAGCAATACCTCTGTTGACAAAAAATGTATTCTGAGTTTTTGTTGGTTTAGCAAAACAAACAAGGGGTTTTGGTTGACTGAAGATTATTTTATTTTTAATTTTTTCTAAGTTTGGACAGAGAAACAAACAAACAAAAAATAATTCCATACATAGCAGTACTCCTAAGTAACTCCCAGAACAAGGTAGAATGAAATAAAGTTTATATCTTGGTTGAAATGCTGGCCCCTTTTGAAATCAATGGCAGAATTCCCAATAATTTCACTGGGGTCAGGCTTTCACCTTCATCTTTAACTTACAGCTCAGTTTTCCTTCATTATATATTGCAGAAGTTAAGGAGGCTTCTTTCTGGTCAAATCACTGCTAGTGAATCTGTCCCAAGAGAAACATGCAATACACACTTCTCCCTTCTGTCCTAAAAGAGCACTGGAAAAAGCACATTTCTCCAACTTTTATAATGTATATGGGCGTTTTCAAATGTATCTTAATGTCTTTGTCTATAGTAAACCCTGTTTAAGATGTTAATAATTTCTGACAAGCACTTCCCTTGTGTCTGGATTTTGAAAGGAAAACCTAGAGCATAAAATGGCCTTGTTCTAGTCATTCAGTGGCTTGAAACCAGCAGAAGCTGATAGCAAACAGCTTTCCTCAAAATGTAAGTTCAGTTTTCTTTCCCATGGATTTCTATTTTGCCTTTTGCTGCAAGCTGACAACACTATTTAAAAAGACAGAACAAAAATCAAACTCAGAAATCGCCCTTAAATGCTAGTGCATTGTTCAACTTATTTTGTTTCTTATAAGCCCTACTTTCTCCCTGACATCCAAACAGCAAGGAAAGAAAATTTATCTTGTAAAAAAAATATTCAGAGAGTTCTGTTTAGAGCATGGAGCAAAACAGAGAGCTCCCAAAGGGGCAGTCTGCACCCTGGAGAATCAGAGCAGCTATTTCCCTTTCCAGGGCAGCCCAGCATCATGCACTTGCAGTTCATTCTGCTTGTTAAGACAATGTCAAGTCATAAGAAATAGACACTTTTCACCCAAGTATGAGAATAAAGCAGCATTAATTGAATCACAGTTTTATTTATATGCAGTTTCAAGGCTGTGGCCTATCTGAAAGCTTTTGAAAATTCAGCTATTTTTATGATAGAGTTGGGGATGCAATGAATTTCCTAGGGCTAACAAGTCATCATATATTGGCAAGCCATGGTAGCTGAGCATGTGCTCTTTGCTACTGGAACTTGACTGTGTATCTGAGACCTTGGATGCCTAAATATAAGTGTTAGTGTTGTGTGTCTTCCTATCTTACAAAATATATTGTTGTGGGAAAGCAAAACACTTCAGATTCACCTGCTTAAGAAAGACCATCTCCAATGCAGCAGGTACATTTGAGAGAGTCACTCTAGTCTTTTGTATGTGGTCAACAGGGGTAGAGTGGGATTTATCTCACCCTAACCTAAACACCTGCAAATGGCAAAGCATCCTGTCCTAGTCTGCAGTGACAATGTTGATGAGATCTTCACTGATGGCCATGAAAGCTGAGACTCCTTGCACTCATCCTGACACCTGCCCCTGGGTACCCTCTGAATTTGGGGAAGATTTCTTCACTGTCATTTTGTCTGCTGGTGTTTTTCAAGGTAAAACTTAAATCAGGTCTAGATGTTTATTTTGTGTTGAACATGTTATCCATATAATCATGGATTTCACCAGTTTTCTACTGCTATTATATGTAAATGGTTCAGGTCTTCCCTGTACTGAATTTGTTTTTCATTTACTCATGGTAATATGTGTTTATGTTTTTAAGTAAAATCTCTTGCTGCTTGTGATTGAAGACTCTGTAGGGAGGCAAAGCTGATAACAGCTCTCACCTTAAACCAAATTAGGAACATAAGTTTCTAACACATTGTTAAAAAAACAAGGAAGCAAATAAAAAAACCCCAAACTGTGAAAAGGAAGTGAAACTCTAACTTCACATTGACTAACACAGATCAGAAATTAATGATGAAAACACAAGGATCATGTTCAGGCACTGTACTAGAATTGCTAAGAGGGCACATGACATCTTGCAATGAGAGAGAAAATGGGACTGAGCAGAACATTTCTTTAATATGGTATATTAAAGGAACAATTTTAGTTTTGCTAGAAGTCACTAATTTAGAAGTATACATATATCCTCTACCACATATTTCCTCCTCCTTTCCTGCTGGACAAGCCTATCCCTTCTTCCCATTTTCTGCTGCAGCAATGGCTGGGCTTTTCCTTTTCACTTGCTCTAGCAGCTGCAGTCCCACCCTCAGCACTGAGTGCACACAGTGATTACATACGTCTATTGCAAATGATCATTTTCCCTTCTGCCTCCCAGCTATAAATTCCCATCACAGTATACCTCTCTTTAAATCTCTTCTTTATTGAGTTTCAATAGCATAAGTCAATTGCTAATACATCTGTTTGAAATAATTTCCCTATGTCTGCCACCTCCTCTCCACTACAGACTCTCACCCAAGTCCCAGGTTCCAGTCATGATTAACCAGCACACATGTGTTTCAAATAAAAGCTATCTTCTCTTCACACACACACCCTCCCTCTCCCAGCTGTAGATTCCCCTACTGTGTTATCCTCATTTGTGACTCTTCTGCCTTGTTTTCAGCCATGCTCTCTCATCAGTGTCTTCCCTATTCTTAATATTTGCTTATGGATGTGTTTAGCATCTTTCTTTCAAAGAAGAAACTGTAAAAAAGATAAATAAATATCACACTTTTCATTTTAGAGGGTGAAACTGAAGTCTGCAGAGTTGGAGTAATTTGTTGCCTGCTCCAGAGGAGGTACAGCAGGCTTGGGAATGGCACCTGGCACCAGATTCTCAGCTGATATAAACTGGAGCTGGAAATCAAGATCTCTGGGTTAATGGGAATGTGCTCTTGTGCTGGATTATTCTTCCTCCCTTTCCAAAGATTTTACTCTTTTCTGAGATAGGCATCTTTGGGGAGCATTACTTACATGTCATTTATATATTAGACTTACAGTGGGTTAGGGAAGCAGTGGTTTCAGACCTACAGGCACATCCTTTCAGTTGTGCCTGTTATTCAATGGCCAGAGATAGTCTTAAATTTGTGGAAGATTAGTGCATGGGCCCATCCTTGATTCCATCTGCACAGCAGATGGCTTGTGCATGTCTCTAGTTTAACCCAGTGGGACTCTGGGTAATTACCCTGGCTGCTCGTGCCTGTTACTGCTATTATTCACACCCAAACTATGTTTCGGTCTACTATGCAAAAGCTCTCAACACTGAACTACTTTCTCGTCCTTTGGCTGTGCTAATATGAACATAACCAGAACACAGCAGTGCAGACAGTCCTTACACTTCACTATGTTTATACTGTATACTGTAGCTGGCATGGCCAACCCCAGATACTTAAAAATTATGAGTTGTCCTCCAAAGCATTACCAACACAAAATAATTAATTAGCAAGAAGTTGTGCTTGTTTGTCTGACTTCTTGCCTCTTGAGTCAAGATTTTCATCTTTCCTCTGTGACTGTACTGTCTAGAAATGTAAATATTTTTTATTCCTTTTGTAAATGAAAGCTAGAATTCCAATTTAATCTCTTGTTTTGGGAAGGTGGTGCTTTAGGAAAGAAGCACACCCATTGTCATGGGTCTCACTAAATATTTGGAAGAGTTGGGAACATGTTGCAAGACTTAACTCCAAAAGAAAATTTGTATATATATCAGATAACATTCCAACAAAGGTAAAAGTTGCTGGTCATTTGTGTCACCTACTAAATGTCACTTCCTAAATGACAGCAAAACAGTGAAGAAAACCATTCAGAGCTTGGTGCTATTTTCCTTCTAAAACATTATTTTGAATAAAAATGTCTACAGTATTGACAAGTGTTTTATGTCTTAAATATTTCTCTATTGTGAAATAAGTGCATTTAATGTTAAAATTATTTCCCACAACAGAAAAAGGACTGCGGGGAGGACAGTTAACATGAAGTAGAGAGACAGCTAGAAGAACAGTATCAGAAAAAGATCTTTCTGACTGTATTTGTAGAAACATATATGGGTTTCCTGATTTGTTTATGAGCTTTGTGGTTGACAGACTCACAAGAATTAAAATATTTAAATATCAAAGAGTTGGATTTAGAGACAATTTATCTGACCTCACAAAAATCTCAGAAAACTTGTCCAGAAATTGCAAAACTACTTCTGTAAAATATTGTCTTGATCCTCTGCAAAATATAGCAGCACAGATATTTTACAATGGTGAAGTCATAAACAGAACTGAGGGAAAGTCTGAATGAAGACACATAATTTTCTGGTTAAGACTCCAAACCAAAAGGACACTGAAGGAATTATATTAAATATTGAGGCCTGTATATGTTTTCGTAGACAGTTCTGTATCTAACATTTGATTTCTGTAAACATAATCAACCATAAAGTAAAAGAATATAGAAGGAGAATGTAGCAGGCTGGCCAACTTGGTGAGGTGGGCTTTAAGCTGAAGGACTCAGGGCAGGGTCCAAAGTGGCTACACTCATGTCATTGCAACCAAATGGGGAATAAGCCAGGCCCACCAGAGCAGTGACAAATGTTCCTTAGATGCCTCCCAAGATGTGAACCAGAAGGCCAACAACCTCAAGTTTATGTATACCAATGCACACAGCCTGGAGAACAAACAGGAGGAACTGGAGCTCCATGCCCAGTCAGAATGTTATGATTTCATAAAATAACTGAAACATGGTGGGACAATTCACATGACTGGAGGATCGTGATGGATGGCTATAGGCTGCTTCATAAAGACAGGAAGGGGAGAAGAGATGGAAGAGTCACGCCCTATTTTAAGGAGAATCTTGAATGTATAGAAGTCAACTACAGCAATTGTGGAAGACCTATTGAATGACTATGGGTCAAGATCAGAGGGGGATCTTACAGTAGGCATCTGCTACCAACCTCCAAACCAAGATGATAAGGCCAATGAAGCAATTTTTGGGTCATTTAAGCAAGCTTCGGGTCAGCAGAACCTGGTTTTTATTGGTGACTTCAACTACCCAGATATTTGTTGGAAGAACAATACAGCATCTCATTCGCCATCTATCAAGTTCCTGAAATGTGTAGAGGCTTCTTCCTCATACAAATGGTAGATGTGGCAACCAGGAATGAGGCACTGCTGGACTTGCTACTCACAAAGAAGAGTTTTGCTCTTTTAGAAGAGCAAAATTCAGCTTGTTCAGATCTCAGTTGGGAGGGATTCCATGGAGGATAAAGGAGCTAGTGAGTCCTGGGAGTTTTTCAAGAATGCTCTCCTGGAAGCAAAAACACCAGTTCATCCCCTTTAAAGGTAAGGGAAGTAGGTGGAGCAAGAGACCCCCTTGGCTTAACTGCAAGCTTTGGAGTCTGCTCAAAACCAAAAGGCAAGCATACCAGAGATGGAAAAGCAGATGAATAACCATTGAGAACTACAAGGGCATTGCCAGAGTGTGCAGAGATGCAGTTACAAAAACAAAAGCTCAGCTGAAATTGAAATTGGCCAGAGATGTCAAAAACTACAAGAAAGGGTTCTTCAGGCATGTAAACAACAAGCAGAAACAGAAGGAAAATATTGGCCTGCAGTTAAACAGGAGGGGTGAATTAGTCACCAACACTGATGAAAAAGCAGATTCTCAACACTTTCCTCACCTCTCTCTTTAGCAGCCCTGTTGGGCCCCAAGTTGATGCAAACACAGACCCACTGTCAGTGAAGGAAGAGTTAGTATGTGAACGATTACAGGAGCTTGACCCCTACAAATCAATGGGCCCTGACATTATCCACTCGAGGGTGATAAGACAGCTGGCTGATGTCATTGTGAGGCTGCTCTCCATCATCTTTGAGAAGTTGTGGCGACTGGGGGATGTCCCAGAAGACTGGAAGAAGGCTAATGTCACCCCTGTCTACACGTAGGGCTTAAAGGAGGATCCAGGATATTATAGGCCCATCAGTCTTACTTCAGTCCCTGGGAAAGTTGTGGACTGAATCCTCCTGGGGGCTATCACAAGTCCAATGAAGCATGTGACTGGGAAAAGCCAGCATGGATTCACCAAGGGTAAACTGGGCTTGAAAAAACCTGATCGTCTTCTACGACCAAGTAACCTGCTTGGTTGACATGGGGTGAGCAGTAGACATTGTCTACCTGGATTTCTCCAAGGCTTTTGATCCAGTTGCCCACAGCCTCTTCCTAGAGAAACTGATGTGTTATGTTCTAGACAAGGGCTCTGTGCGGTGGGTGAAGAACTGGCTGACAGGCTGCACCCACGGAGTGGTGGTAATTTGCTTTTTCAGATTGGCAACCTGTCACATGTGTGATCCCCCAGGGATCGATACTGAGCCCAATGCTCTTTAATATCTTTATAAGTGATCTGGGTGATGGGATCAAGTGTACCCTGATGAAGCATGCTGAGGATACCAAACTGAGTGGGGGAGTGGGCACTTTGGAAGGGAGAACCACCCTGCAGGAAGACCTGGATAGGCTGGAAGAGTGGGCTAACAAGAACCTTCTGAAGTTCAACAAGGACAAGTGTAAGGTCTTGCACCTGGGAAAACATAATCCAGGACTGCAGCACAGGCTGGGATCTACCTGGATGGAGAGCAGCTCTGTGGAAAGGGACCTGGGGGTCCTGGTGGACAAGCAGCTCAACATGAGTGAACAGGGTGCTTCTGCAGCAAAGAAAGCCAACAGGATGCTGGCTTGCATCAACAAGGGCATCACCAGCAGAGATAAAGACATCATCATCCCACTTACGCAGTGCTGTCAGGCCACATGCGGAATACTGTGTTCAGTTTTGGTCCTCGCTATATAAAAAAGATGTGGACAGGCTGGTCCAGAGGAGGGCCACAAAGATGCTCAAGGGACTGGGAAGCCTGCCATGTGAGGAAAGGCTGAGAGAGTTGGGTTTGTTCAGCCTTGAGAAGAGAAGGCTTAGGGAAGACCTTATCACCACCTAAAGGGTGGCTACAAAGAAGGTGGAGACTGCCTTTTACAAGGAGTCATATGGAAAAGATGAGGGATAGTGGGTAGAAGTTGCTCCTGGGGAGATTCTGACTGGACACAAGAGGAAAATTTTTCACAATGAGAACAATCAGCCACTGGAATAATCTCCCCAGGGAAGTGGTGGATTCCCCAACACTGGACACTTTTAAGATTCATCTGGACAGGGTGTTGGACTATCTTGTCTAGATCGTGCTTTTGCCAAGAAAGGTTGGATCAGATGATCCTTGAGGTCCCTTCCAACCTGGTATTCTATGATTCTATGATTCTGGGTACAATGAAATCCCTTACTTGGAGGAGTTAAAACGAGATAGTTATCTCAGCTTTCATATAAAGCTGCAATCTCCAGCCTATGACATACTGGCCCTTTGTTTCCTGTAAGACCATCTTGACATTGCTTATTTACCAAGAGGTAGAAAAGTTAAAGCAAGGCTGGTAGGGAAAGTAAGGTGAGATGCTTCTGCTCAGCCCAAACCTCTCAAACCCTTTCCACCGAAAGCCTGAGACAATGTGGCAGGTACATCCACCCAATGAAAGCAAAGTTTCTTGGTTGCTGAAAGGTAGCAGCTCCTGATTGCCTTTGTTCTCAGGGCTTCGTGGTAATTGGGGCCTTTGGCCGATGGGAGCCGCTATTGACTACAGGTCAGATTCAGCCTGGGTATAAATGGAGTCCCCTGGGGGAGCCATTTGGAGCTCGTCCCCTGCAGCAGCACACTGCAGTCAAGGACTCTCCCCTTGAGTCGGAATGCCGCCCAAGGAAACTCCTCAAGGGGCCTTGGGTCGGGACGCTGCCCTGAGCAGGTCCTTGAGATTGAGAGCCCTCACTTGTCAGGTGAGTGATAAAGTGTTTTGGGTTGCCGTTAAACCCTAGGGAGTGGGGCTTTGTTCTGCATTTTGGGTTGCTGTTAAACCCTAGAAAGTTGTTCTGTTCTCCTCTCACAGACATTCGAACCTGTCATTTATGGAGAGCTAGTTAATTGTGTTAATAATAATTTTTTTTATTTTTGGTGGTTGGTTATTTATTTGAGATCCTTCGTAACAATTGGCATAGTTGGCAGGATGTCGACAGAAGTATAGTTGTACCCCTTCTCCCCCAGATGTACAGTGGGCGAAAGAGAAGTGGTTTGATCTGGTGGAAGTTGCGAAAAAGTTGGAACAAAGCTGGGGAAATTGGTGGAATAGCAGAAGTGAAGGAAAAATGTGCGCCATTTTAGGTGCCTGCTTGGTTCAGGTGCAGGATTACTTTGTAGTAGTGGAGAAAGATGCCTTAGAGGAACGGTTGGAAATTGATCATTTAAAGACAGAATTATTATGAGAAAGAGAGAGAAGGCGGTTATTAGGAAAAAAAAATTGAAATTATGCTGGAACGAGCGTAAAAGCCTCCTAGTGTTGTTCAGATTTGAAAGTTAATTACCCATGTAGATCTTGAGGAGTGGGATGGAGATATTTGGGGAGAGTGTGATGAAAGTGGCTCAGAGGAAATAGAGGAATTGGAGGAAAGAAATGTGCGACCTCTCATTAAAACAGAAAGGCATACAGGTTCACAAGGTGGGAACACCTGAACCACCGTCCGTACAACATCCTGGACGGGACCCAAGCTTAGTGAACTTCAGGTTAAATATTCGCATAAATTGGGTGAAACTGAAACCGAGTATTTGTGGAGTGTTTCTTTAACGGGGGGGGATCAAATTCTGTTGAGTGATGACGAGGCGGAAGGTTTCTGGGGTCCCTGAGTGTTTTTAAGTGATATACCAGTGGGTAACCAGTCAATAACATCTTGAGTGGCTTACTGGGCTGGGGGTGTGGACCCTAAGGAGAGGGGGGAACCTGTTACCATTAAAGTAAAGGGACTGTCGGAGCTGGCAAAGGGAGTACAAAAGGGTGGTTGCATTCAGGCGATGGATGAGAGGGGGTGGTGTGGAATACTGCTTGCCGCGCTGGTGGATCCCAGCCACCTTAGACCTCTTATTAGAGGGCTCCCGGATGCCTTAAAGATACATGTCCAGTCCCTCAGAGAAAGGGTGCAAAGAGCTATTGAATGCAACCAGTGAAACCCCCCCAGCCTTCATGTACACGTGTTAACGTGGGTAGAAGTGTTACATGATTTGGTTACTTATGGGCGAGAAATGGGCTGGACTGACCCGGGTGGGAGTGAAGATAGAAGCCGGAGGGTTCGGCAAGTCATTTGGAAACTCCCCCTCAAGCAGCCTCCTCATAGAGAGTTTAAACCACCCCAGGATAAGTGAGGTCGATTTTACGATTCAGGAAGGAATCATCTTTGGCGGAAGGCGTTGGCACTGGGGGTACCCTGGGCAATATTACATGGACAATCTACTGGTAACATCTCGAAGCTGGTGCAATTGCTGAAAGGCAGAACTCGAGAACAAAGGAAAAATATTAGGGTTTCATGTTTTGGCAGGTAAACAGTGGTAGTCACGGGGTGGATTGTGGCAGGTGCATCCGCCCAATGAAAGCGGAGCTTCTTGGCTGCTGAAGGGTAGTAGCTCCTGATTGCCTTTGTTCTCAGGGCTTCGTGGTAATTGGGGCCTTTGGCCAATGGGAGCCGCTATTGACTACAGGTCAGATTCAGCCTGGGTATAAATGGAGTCCCCTGGGGGAGCCATTTGGAGCTCGTCCCCTGCAGCAGCACACTGCAGTCAAGGACTCTCCCCTTGAGTCGGAATGCCGCCCAAGGAAACTCCTCAAGGGGCCTTGGGTCGGGACGCTGCCCTGAGCAGGTCCTTGAGATTGAGAGCCCTCACTTGTCAGGTGAGTGATAAAGCGTTTTGGGTTGCTGTTAAACCCTAGAAAGTTGTTCTGTTCTCCTCTCACAGACATTCAAACCTGTAATTTATGGAGAGCTAGTTAACTGTGTTAATAATAAATTTTTTTTTTTTGGTGGTTGGTTATTTATTTGAGATCTTTCATAACAGACAATCCGAGGTAGCAGTGATAAATGTCTGACAACATTAGTGCTTGCGATCTGGTATAGACTGCAGGTCTAGAGAAATGGATACAGCCCTTGTCTTTATGGCATCGACTTGGAAAACAAAAAAAGGAGCAACAGTCAGCTCCCTCCCTCTTTAAAAAAAAAAAAAAAAGGTGTTGGGAAAGTGGAACTTTGCTTCCGCAAATGTTTAGTATAAAAAAGGAGTATCTTAAATGTGAGACCTAACTTGAACACACCTTAGGCTGGATCTGTCCCTATGGCCTGAACCAAACTGGTTACTGATAAAGTCTATTTGTCTGAAGTAGCAGAACTTGACTTACCTCTCTCACTCTCCACAGTCTCCTGCTCAATTGACCTAAAATGCCAAAGGTGTCTCCGAGGGCACATGATGATGGAAGAGACACCAAATCAAAATTGGAGATTTTTTGTTGTGGTCATTCTTACTTCTATTGAAAGGGGTTAGACAAGAACAAATGATAGGTGATCTCTACATTACTGATGAGTTTACAACAGACAATCCACTCCAGGATAAACTGTGATTTTCCAGGTGTTGGCCAAGATGGACAGTTTAGTCTTAAGTGTAATCAAAGAAATAAGGGTCAAGTTAACACTGACTTTTCCCTTTGCTGCTGTAAAGTAGGGGAAAGTGTAATTTTCCTTTTCTGCCTTGTTTTCTGCAGATTCTTGAAGTTCTCTGCAGATATAATGAAGGTTGTGAGGGTGTCTTCCACAAACAAACAGAATTTTGGGATCTTGCTCTGATGTACAATTTTCTCACACAATTAGGAAAATCATTCAGCCCATATACTGCCTTTTGGCTCACTGTCCATCCATCCTTCCAGGGGCAGACATGTATGCAGAAGGCTGTGCTGTCAGCAGCACAGTTCCGTACCTTCCTGGCCCTGAAAAGTTCAGGATAACACAGATGCAAACACATAGGCTTGCTGAACTGCAGCTTTAGAGCAAAAATGTGACTGGAAATGTTACACTTCCATGCAAAATGCATATTCCTCTGCACATGCATGTGTACGCATTTCCTCAGCTCTGCTTATGAAACCACCACTAGTGAGTGAGCTCCTCAGAGCTCTTTTTATAACACTATAGAAAAGTGGGTTTGGCTCATTTGTTGTTCAAAGAATTGTTAACTGAGCTGCAGCTGCAAGGCTGAATACTTTTCTGACTTGTACCTCTGCAAGGACAAAAGACTTCTTGGGATCTGATCAAAAGACAAGAAAGCAAAGCAAGACCTGCAGAAGTTAGAATTTGCCTCTAACCATCTTTTATTTTTTACTGCTGGATGTGGCACATCAGCAGGAACCAAAAATAATAAGACCGTACTGTCTGACTTTCAAACCCCAGCAGAATTTGCAGGCCTGATCATAGAAGTGCTTTATCTCAAATCACTGCTCATAACATTCCCTCATTCGTTCTGCAGTAGAATTATGAGAAGTAAATATGTGCATGCACGCATATGTGTGCACCATGTAGGATGTGTGCTACAGGTTTTGCATGATCAGCAAACATTTGGCAGCTATCAACCATAACAGCTTCCTCTTCACAAGTCTAACGATGGTCTTGCCTTTTGGATTCCAACCATAATTGTTAATGTTTAAAGAGCTATGCCTTTAAACTCAAAGACATTAATATTTTCATACTGAGCCCTATATTTGATTCTTCTCCAGTTAGTCCACATACATGTAGCTAGTTTCATGGCTGGATTCTCTGCTCTTCAATGAAGTGGAAATATTTTACAGAATTTTTCTCACAATTGAGCTGTTCATGTGTGTCCTTCAAAATACGTGATCTCTGTTTGGATCTGCTGACAGCTAATGAGAGTTGAAGTGTTGCTGAGGCCTTTCTGTAACTAGAATTTCTCTACCAGTCTGTCTATTTTCTTTGAACTAGTACTTTTCTGCCATGTTTTCTTAAAATTGACCAGTGATTCAAAAATCAGCTGTGGGGATAGACACACACACTCAAGAGTATGATCATGTAAGCTTTGTTCCTTTGGGAGACTGGACTAACATGACTTATCTCCATATGTTACATGCACATCCTTCTTCATACATGGGAGCAGCTATCCTACTCTCCACACCAGGATCATTCAAGATATGTGCACGTAGCCATTAACAACACAACCATGTGGAGGGAGCATTTTATGCAATACAGTGTGAGGTGTCCCCATACTGTTAGGTCTTGTTGTTATTTGTGTGGGCAACAGATCCATTTTTTAGCAGTTTCAGGTCTTCTGTGGTCAAAAGCTAGGCAATTCTCACTCATACGTGTTACAAGGTGTCTTTGGGCCATTTCACTCCCAAGAGATTTAATGAGTCTTAGAAATCACCTCTCTCAATCTGTTTAAAAGTTAGATTTCTAACCCAAGTTAATCATCAAGGTTTACTCTATAGTCAGTAAATAAATACTTCTGGGAGAGTCACTCATCCTAAGAGAAACAAATAGTGCATACAGTGGTACATTTTCAGACTGGTCAGTCCCATCCATCTCTGTCTCTCCACTGCCTGGAGAGGAAATCTAAACAGGCAAATTAGTTGAGAAGAAACCTGGACCTTGCTGACTTCACTGGAAATTGCTCACAACCTCTAGAGGTGAAGATCTGTCCCCAGGTAACTAGAGAGTCAACAATGTTGAACTGCCTGGTGGTTGTGTGATACAGATGCATAACCACTAGTGGCTGCGATACGACCATGGCAAATTCCCTTCTGTTGGAGAGACAAGTGGGGTTTTAAAATAGATAGAAATCAAATATTCTTTTCATGTGGTCTAGTCAGAAAATTAGGGGGTTTATGGTATTGCTTCATTGTTGCAATCACAGCGGCTTCCTTTGGTCTTCATTGCTGCTCCCCAAACCAGTACCAGAGGTAGACCAACAACATCATCTTAACAGCAGGAATTAGTCTGTCAAAACTGATCTTGACTTACTTCTCAGTATGTTACTATGCACTGACGAGTGACAAACTGCACAGAAAACATGGTCTCAATGTTCTCTGAAAAGGACTGCTGAAATATTTGACAAGCTTCAGTCAAAGCAAGCTGTTTTCTTAATTTTGAAGCCAACTTGCTAAGCAATCTTTCAACACTTTGTGTTATTTTATGTAGGATTCTTCAGTGTAAGAAAGTGTAAAGTTCAGTGTTAAGTTGTACCAGTCCTCTCTGCTATGTTGCTGTAACAACATGCAATGTTGAAGTTCTCAACTTTTCAGTCACTCATCAGAGTAGATTCTCTGCCATAGCTGTGTAGTGTAAATATAGATATGGCAGATATTAGATATGCCAGATATAAGGCAGTGCCAGTGTAGTGTACTTTGCATCTATTTATTATGCTCCTTTTAATACTTCACCTCTGCTCCAATGGTTCATTTTTTTCCAAATACTTCCAAGCTACTGTAATTGTTTAGGTTTTGTTCTTAGTTTTCTGAAGAGTCTGCTGCTTTTCCTCAAGATTCAGTTGGCTTGGTTATATACAGTTTTGTGTTCTGATACCTGTTGTATCTTGAAACACTGTGAGAAATTTCCAAACACTCCTAAGAGCACAAACCAAAGGTTCCAGTTCCAGTGAGCAGGATGAGCTATTACTGTGTTCAGTTTATCAAAATTAGGGTTCATGTCTCTCCCACTTTTTATTGCAAAATTTGCGGGCTTCCAGGACCTCAGCCTACCTGCCCCACATGCAGTCCCCAGATCCCCTGTGTCCCCCACACTCCCTCATTTCCCCTCCCTTCACTATATTTCTACCATCTTTTGTCCCATGAGATATCCCAGCAGCCCCTTCCCACCACAACCCCAGAGGTCTCCTGATGTCACTTGCCTACCTGTTCTGAAGGTAGCCATCCTTTTCCAGAGGACAAAATTCATAACATTTTATGTGGAACAGCTGTTCCTAGAGAATAAACCAGCTATTTAGCTTCTGCTATCTAGCTTCCACTCTTCTCCTTATGGAAAGCACACAGGTTTAACAATTGACTCTAGGGAAAATAGGGTTACACCAATAGTTTGTACCTTCCTAAACAACTTTTGTACCACCCAGACTAGACAGGCTTCACAGGACCTTTTAGCTTCTATCCAAAAATTGTGTTTCATAGGGAAAATAAACACTTTTCACTGCCACCTCTAAGGTTATAATTTTCTCTCACAATTTTGTACTGTGATATTTCCATCAATTCTCTTGTTTTCCAAAATGAGGTGAAAAGAATTACCAGAAAAGCTGCTGAAAGCTAAGATTTCTGAAGTTGCTTCTTAATATGTCTCATGCTTCTAAAACACCCATGCTGTGTTTTGTTAGCTTGAATTTAGAAATAGCAGATAGCTTGCTCTCAGTCCCATCTCTTGCAAATCAGGCAACCCTCCAGCACCCAAACCAGCAAGCTCCCTAAATCTTGATTGTAGTTGCACAGATGGGATAACGTGGCTGTGTCACACTGAGCAGAGTGGTGCAAAGATCTTGTTGGGCTTTGTAAGTTGCCTGTACCCAGATATTGCATTTTTTTTGATCAGTATTGCTTGGGGGGCGTGGGGGTGGTGTTGAGGATTGTCCTTTTTGATCCGTTTGTACAGCATCTATCATCACACGGCCCAGAGCTGCAACTGAGGGGCAACTTCATTGTGTGGCTGAACAGAAATTAGGTTAGGAATCCAGAAATCCAAGTCCCTTTGACCTCTTTTCAGTGCAGTAAGTTCTCACCAAATGGTTATGGGCTATAGCCTTTTTTGACATGAGTTCAAGTGGGGAAGGATGAGGGGATGAGTGATGCTGAGACAAAGCCCATGACTGCTCAGCAGCAGGAATAAGAAGGACCTTCTCTTTGTGATACTTATTGTTACAGCTACTTTTGGATTTTTAGAGCTTAATGGAGACTTTTTTTTTAATCATCACAGAAGTTGGATTGGCTTTCACTGACATAGGAGGTGTGCTACAAAATGTCCCAAAGATCTCCCTGCTGCAGAAACAGGAACCTCACTTTTGCCCAGCCTTGGCCCAACTGCTGCCATGTGTTATGAACACCTTATCTCTGCTCTGTCAGCCTTTCCAACAAATGCAAAGTGATTTTCCACTCCAGGCAGTATTTCCTGTTTTAACTGTTGACAAGATCTGCCTACTGTAGTTTCTGAGGGATCTGAAGGGCTCCCCTGAGCTGTTTGTGTCTGTGTAGCCTGGATGCTAGCTAAAGTCTGTATAGTTTGAGGCTTCAAATAGTAATTCTTTATTGCAGCATCTACTCCTGTGTCATCTGTTCCCTTGTTCTTGGATGCTTGTCTGCCATGGATTTTGTTCATGCATACTCAGAGCCTGTCTCCTTCTGCCACTCCCCTAGTGCAGAAGACTAACAGGAGCAAAACTGAAGCATGTAGATAATTGTTTATCTACTGCATGATAAAACAGCCACACTTCAGTGTACTGCATAAATATGTTTGTTGGTTCACACCAGAGTTAGAGAGAAGCTGCAGAGACAGGAGATAATCCTGACTTACATTACCACTAATGTAAACACTCTCTCCATCACCATTCATAATTCTTGCTGATAATTCTTAAATTATTTTGATCTGTGATGAAAATACTCCACAACACTTCAGAAAGCCCTAATGCCTCCATATTTTTGCGACATCTAACTGCATTGTTCTGCTGCCAGAAATTAGTCTGCTACCACTAACAAATCCAGAGATTTTACAGAATAAAGGCTACTTATTAATTGCAGTGGTGTACTCAAACACCAAGTCCTAAGACCTGGTGTTCAGTCCCGAGGTCTCAAATGCCATGTATTTTTCTGGGATGCAAAATTACATGTATTAGCTGCCATGGAAACTCTTAAATGGAGCCATTGTGATCAAGAATGTAGAAGGGCTTGCAATTTGTCAGTAGGTAACATAGAAGGTGAAACTGGCTGGTAGGAAAGGAGATATATATATATATATTTTATTTTTTTTTTTCCCCTATAGCACAGTCCTGAAATGTTTTTGAAGTCATGTCCAATGCTAAGAAAAAAAGCCAAAGGTACAAATCCGGAACTTTTAGCTTGTTACTACTTTAGGCACCTCTGAACATATGCTAATTGATCTCATGTTACTTGTGAAGCTAAAGAGATCAATTTTGTAGTTCTTGCTCAGGAATAACAGTAATTAAGTGCACATAGGCCCAATGGCCTTCCAAAACATATTTAGAAATGATGAAGAATAAACTCTTGCAGAGCAGTTATTTCTATCTATGGACTACCCTGGAAATACATGTTTTTCTTTATATGAAGCTATGATTTATATAAAACTGAGTAACTGACTAATGTAAAAACAGGATGCACAGTCTATTAATAGTGGAGGTGGTAGAAGGCAGAAGGCGGACGTGTGGCACAGTGGAGAAGAGGGACATACCATTATATTCAAAGAACACAAAAATGACCCGTTCATATCTACTTGCCACAGCAGGGAGACTTTTGCTTTCCAGTGGAGGCTAGAAATAACAGTGTTCAAACCACTGAAGCACCAGCATGAACCTTTATGGACCTCAGTGAAATGCCTCCACAGAGAAGGAGGAACCATTAATGTGTTTAGTATATCTGTGAGCTGCTGATATTGACTGCATTGAGAAAAGAGATGGAGGACTGCAGATCTGCTTTCCAAAATTTTAATTTTAATTTATATTTTACCAAGGTATCTTCTAGCAAGTTAGCTCATATTTGGGCCAAAAATAGAAGATCACCTTTTCTTCTGCTTCTTCCTTTTGGTGTATGGAGCTGCAGTAGTTAGCCTGAAGCTGTTTGAAAGGACAATATTCCAGAGACAAGATGCTCAGCAGTCAGGTCTGATACTGAAGTTGGCTCATGGGTAAATAGGAGCATAGGTCATAAATAATACTAATTTGTGGGCAGAACATTCTTCATCTACTGCATTTTGCAATGGGGAGTGAATGTTCTGGCTTCACAGAGGAAGCTGAAAGGCATGGGCTGCAGACTGGGCCCCTGCTGCAAAGGCATGTGGATGCCATGAAGAGTCTGAGCAGAAGAATTACTGAGCCTGAAGCATCAGCCT
Organism: Strix aluco; assembly: GCF_031877795.1. Lineage (NCBI taxonomy): Eukaryota > Metazoa > Chordata > Aves > Strigiformes > Strigidae > Strix > Strix aluco. The sequence continues at coordinate 13,805,950 of NC_133931.1, read as the reverse complement.
GGTGCCAATGGGCTGTACCTTGCACACACAGAAGGTGGTGACAAACGCCAGGACATTGTCTTCCCTCTCTTTCCCCTTCAGGTACAGGAGGTATTTTTAAGACTGAGGGAGGTCGCTGACTGCATCAGCGCTGCATACTATGGTACCTGCATAGTTGGGAGGACAGTGAGCTGCATCGTGTTTGAAAAAGGATTGCTTGTGAGGACAAAAACTCTTTATCAGTTTCACCAGCTCTGTCTCATCTAATGAAACTAGACTCAGATGCCACTCTTCTCTCTAGGGCCTCATTCTGCTAGGTGTGAAGCACCCTTCATGCCAGCTGGCATCCTTGAAGACATTACTTGGAAGTCTACTAGAGTACAAATGAGAAAATGTAGGTGGAGTATGAGATCAGTGTGCTATAGCTAAGCAGCTCATTGACTTATCATATGGCCTTACTGTGCTTTCGTTTCTCCTGCTTTGTCCTGGGGGAATTTGCCATGTCTCTACAATATGGCCCTTGGTTACAAGTAAAAATATTTATGGAAAAAGACTAATGCTGTAAATTGGGGTGAAAAATGCTATGGATGCTAGAAATAATTTGTAAGGCAGCATCTAGAGAGCATGAAGGAAACATCTGGACAGCCTAGTGTACAGGCTCATTCTGAGCTTATCTGGACACAGAACTACAAAAGTCTACTAAAAACACCCCAAGATTTCTCAGGTAGAAAGCATACAGGTTCAGGAAGATAAGATTAAAAAAAAAAAACAAAACCAAACACCCTAAAACTCTAAAAAAATCAACAAAAAAAAAAAAAAAGAAAATACTTCAGAGCCTTCACCAATTTTGTGTCCTGGAAAAGCGTAGATGTTTGCTGAATGGCATGTTAAACAGAAAATTTGTGTAGGTGGAGTGGGAGCTAAGAGGGAATGAGAGAAATAGAATCATAGAATCATTCAGGTTGGAAAAGACCCTTGAGATCATCAAGTCCAACCATCAGCCCTATTCTACAAAGTTCTCCCCTACACCATATCCCCCAACATCTCATCTAAATGACCCTTAAACACATCCAGGAATGGTGACTCCACCACCTCCCTGGGCAGCCTATTCCACTGTCTGACCACTCCTTCTGTGAAAAATTTTTTCCTACTGTCCAGTCTAAACCTCCCCTGTTGGAGTTTAAAGCCATTCCCTCTTGTTCTGTCACTAATCACCTGTGAGAAGAGACCAGCACCAACCTCTCTACAATGTCCTTTCAGGTAGTTGTAGAGAGTGATGAGGTCTCCCCTCAGCCTTCTCCTCCTCAAACTGAACAGTCCCAGCTCCTTCAATCACTATATATACAGAACCACCTTCTCACCTTGATTTATCTCGTCAGCCCCAGAAGACTCTTTTTGATGTACTTTGTCATACATTATTTTATCCTATATAAATCAATGGGGAATGAGACAGACATGTAGTCCTAAAAATCTGTTCACTTAATCATCCCCTAGACACAGTCTCAGGTTGTGAACCAAGTGGGATAAATACAAGGAAGATAAAAGCCGCTGAGCATATCTGTTCAAAAATTAAGTCTTTTTCTGTGAGTTGCTAATGTAAACAAAGTGGACTCAAGGAGAAAGAAATAATCACCACTTGCAAAGAGTTCAGAGAAGGTCTGTTGTGCACAACCCCCCAAAATATTAAGTAGCTGGTGTCTGTGTCTGAATGAGCAGACTTGTTTGGACACATACTTGCTTTTATTTATAGGTAGCTAGATCTTCTTGTCTGATTCATGGTGTAATTCTGTCAAGTTAAAAAGCGAAGAAGTAAAGATATTTTTAGATTGTGGAATTTTTTTTCCTAGCATAAAGTGACTCTCACTAATAGATCTTTTTTGTGTATTTTAAATGCAGCCATGAACCCTCTTGGTTAAGTCTTCTCTACCAAAAGCATGTGCCCTGGAGAGTGATGGCATAAACCAGAGGTGTTGCAAGGCCTAAGTGTGGCAGAAGGACTACGTAGCGTATTGAGGGTGCCACGTTTTCTCAGACAATACTGGGAAGTGCTATTTACTACTGCATGGAGACAGAGAAGACAAACCTGATGCAACCTCATCTATACTGTCTTCTGTGCATGCATATTGCTCACTTACATGAAATATCATCCAGAAATGTATCTAGGGCTTTTTGTCAGAGGCCATGTCTGCATTAACAAGCAGTGCCCATCAATAGCAATGGATCTGTACAGTGAAGTAGTTGGTCCTGCAGACCTGATCTCCACCTGAAAGGTGGAGATCAAACATCAGCTAATATAGGTTGTGTTTTTCTGGTTTCTGCAGCTGATATACATCTTAAATACCTTGGCTGGCAGCTACAAGAGAGCTTTGGTGTGAGGTATACTGTTAGCTTCAGTAACATAACCATTCTTTTTGCTAAAATGAATATGAATTATTCTTTATATGCACACTTTCCTATCTCAAATAAGAATTTGGGGAAACTGACAGATCTGGAGTTTTCTTACTCCTTTTGTACACAATGAATCCATTCATGTGATACATAGAAGTCACTTCTCAAGCTGAATTTGGGTGTCTCAGGCACTTGGGTTTCTCCCTTGCCCACCTCCAGGAGTCTCTCTGTTGCCAGATCCTGGGGAGAAGTCTCCCCTAGGGAGCAGAGACAACTGTCCTCTTGAGTGGGGGTGTGCCAGCTGCTATCCAGATGAACAACTCTGGACTGTATATCTTTACAAGAAGAACCTTAATTTGTTTATGAAACAGACTGTCTAGCACAGTTTTTTTGGTAGCGGGAGACTAGACATGACCCACAGGGTGACCTTAATGTCTGTGTTCTTGTATACAGAAATATCTTACACTCCTGGTTGTACTTGAGCAGACAGTGATCATGAAAACAGCCTGTGCTATTTTGGGGCTATTTGTGCCTTTCATATACTATGATTGGTATCTTAGAACAGTACAGGGATGTCCTAATTTCGGCTAATATCTGTGTTACTAGACTCTGTGCAAATGCACAGATGTAAAGTGTCATTTATCCTTGTAGTCTAGCAGTTTTACCCACTGGTGTTTTATTTCTCTGTGCATGCCTTCCTTTCATATGACTTCATAAGGGCTCAAGTTTTCTATTGGAAATTTTCATTTCAGTTTGTGGTCTCACTACTAGTGTGCTATACAAATAACTGTACCCCCAGAAAACTGCAGCGCCTAAAGATAGTTTATTACATATTTCAGAAAAAATTTCTGCTGTTTTCCTGATTCAGTTAGGAATTCAGATATTGGCAACAAAGTTTAAGCATTTAATACAAATTTAAGCTCTCAGAATAAATTGATGCCATTCAAATTTTCCACTAAAATCAGCTACTTGTGTTAAGAACCTCATACTTCTAATTGTAAATTTAGGAGTTTGTCCAAAAAGTTCAGCTTTATGTGTTATTTTAAGTCTACTTGATGTAAGGGTACAGTAATGATCAGAATTAGAGGAAGAAGATCAGTTTTGGGAGACCTTTACTCCAAGAACTTCAAGGTGATTAAACATATCCTCCTATTTGTATGACTGACTACCACCAGGGTCCACAAATCTTTGAAGACCTAGACATAAGCACCTTGGGTTCAGTCATGGCTTCTTCCAATTAAGGAGGAGCCTGAGCTCTCTTCTATCTGTCCTTCAACTCTTTCTGCCTCACAGACCACCTTTTGATAGCCCAGAACTCTCCTAAACCTCCTGCTTTAGTCTTTGCATTGAACATTTGAGGAAGGGACAGAGGGAAGGACAGGAGTGACTGATGTGACCAACTCTCCACTGAAATCACGACTATTTCCATTGGATCATGTCCCTCGTGACTTCTTCCAAAATTATTCCATGGGTTTGGGAGTACATCATCCTTAGCAGGTTCAACTTAATGTGCTTCGTGACAAAACAGATAAGGTGTGAACACTGAGCTTTTGGAGTAATGTTTAACTCTACTGATAAATTTCAGAAATTTAGATCTTGTGTTTCGAAAACATGGCTCTGAACTTGCAGGAATGACCATGAGGTTAAAGAAACAAGAGTTTTACAGAAGTGTATATATATTTTCAGTACCCAAGAAGAAAAGAACCCCACATGGAATACAAGTATAGTGAATTTACTGTCATTTTACTCTAATTTCCTAACCAGCTGTGGACTTTTATAACATCTTTGGGATTTTTCAAGAATCATCTTGCTTTTTAACAAGTCATTTGCAAAGAAAAACAGTCAGACAATTTTTCCATCTCTCTTCTACTATTGTGTTGAAGTTTGAGGGATAAGCAGAAAGAAAAAAATAAAGAAGGAAAAATGTGTCAGCAAGTTATTAATCTGTCTATTGCATGTTGCCAGCAAATGGAGTGTCATATTTTTTCTAATTTGATCACCAGCACTTTGTCTTTGCAGAAAGCAGAACTGGAAAGGAAACCCCTCTGAACCTTGTCAACCTCTCAGGGCTCCTCCGGGCTCTGTAGGAGGATCTGAAGGGCTCTGCTGCACTTCTGTCAAGCTGCCGAAGTGCAAAGGTCACTCTGCTCTCCCTTGGGACTCATCTGTTTCCATCATGTATACAGACGAGGCAGAGGAGTCTTTGAGCTTCAGACAAGTGGAGGGAGGCCTGCAGAAAAGAAATGTCAAAAAGAAGAAAAAGCCTGAGGCCCTCTTCAGAAATGGGTGCTCCAGTCCAGAGGCACACACACAGGCAGCCTGCATTATCAAAGTGTGTCCAGTTGTGTGTCTGGCAGCGTGTTTATGTGGGCCATGATGCTGGGTGTGCCGTCTCTGCACCATGCGTACAAAAATGGCTTCTTTGTCTTTCTCCCTTTCTGGTTCTTTCATTGGGGAAACCCTATTGTTCTGTGCAATTCTCCTACCCTTAAATACCCCTGGCAGCCCACTCTCACAGTGCTGGATGACTGTGATTGCTGGCAGTGTCTGAACAGGAGTAGGTTTAGCCCCAGTCATGGACAGTGCAGACACTCTTCCATGGATCAGAAATGCTTTGGCTGGATGTTGTTATCTGAATGGGGATGTTACTACAGCCACTAGAAAGATATTTCCTGACTGACAAAGTGGCAGAAAATGCTGATGGTCTTCTCCCTTCTCCTGAATACAAGAGCCGAAAGATATTCTGGGCTACCTTAGTGTGTTTGAATAGATCTATCATTTTTTTTCCCAATATAAACTTTCACACAGTATGTATGACAATTGGGGTTTTTTAATTGTTTTTTTATTTTTCTTGTTCTGCAGAAAATACAGAGATTCCTATCCCAAGCCTAAGACTTACAGACCATCTTCAAAATATAGAATAATAGAATCTTAGAATCATTTAGGTTGGAAAAGACCTTTAAGATCATCGAGTCCAACCATAAACCTAACACTGCCAAGCCCACCACTAAACCATGTCCCTAAGTGCCACATCTACACACCTTCTAAGTGATTCTATGGGTGGTGACTCCCCCACTTCCCTGGGCAGCCTGTTCCAGTGCTTGACAACCCTTGTGGTGAAGAAATTTTTCCCAATATCCAATCTAAACCTCCCCTGGTGCAACTTGAGGCCATTTCCTCTTGTCCTATTTGGGAAAAGAGACCGACAGCCACCTCACTACAACATCCTTTCAGGTAGTTGTAGAGAACAATAAGGTCTCCCCTGAGCCTCCTTTTCTCCAGACTAAAGAAACCCAGTTCCCTCAGCCATTCCTCACAAGACTTGCACTCCAGACCCTTCACCAGCTTTGTTGTCCTTCTCTGGACACACTCTAGCACCTCAATGTCCTTCTTGTAGTGAGGGGCCCAAAACTAAACACAGTATTTGAGATGCAGCCTCACCAGTCCTGAGTACAGGGAGACGATCACTTCCCTAGTCCTGCGTTGGATTTTGTCTGAAATTGCATAACTGCTTTTTCCATCGATCTCTCTTCAAGGTCTTGAGCTAGAGTTGATATTTTATGAAACTCAAGAGTTTCCCCTAATCCCTGACTGGAAGACATAAACATACATCCATAATGTCCCCACCAGGAAGGGCTATTTTCCTATGAGGACACACAAGAAAAGTCAATAAGCTTGATGTGAGCTGCCAGCATGGGCATCAGATAGGACTGCAGAAGTAAAAAAGTGGACTTGACTCGGCAAAAATGTGTGTGGCCTTCAGGATGTTTATGAGCAGGTATGGCCATATATATCACAGAGCTACGAATGCCATGTGCGATTGTTCTCAATACTTGGAAAAAGATACTGGTTCAACTAATAAAATGTATTGTTAGTTTCAATAAACTTTATTCCCTTCTTTAAGTTTCAGCAAAAATTTCTTGCTGTTTGAAGGAAAAAGCACTGATTTCTTCAAAAAAATGTCAAAGGCTTTTCATGCAGTTTGAATCTCTTCTTAATGTTTACACACAAAATAAATGGCTGCTTGCACTTCTCAATTGTGCAAGACTTCTGGCTAATAAAAGGCTATGGATCCCTTCACAACTGTCAAGAATACCCCTATTAGTTCCCCACTCAGAAAATAGCAAGGAAAATACCCTGTTCCTCTTTTTGGAAAGCCACATCCCTTCACTAAAGAAAGTGCTGACAAGATATTTGAGATGCATCTGAAATCAGAGAACAATGGTCTTAAGGAGTACTTTTATGTTTGTAATAGGTCTCTTCTAAAACCAAAACATTACTTAAACTGCTCCAAACCTAGAAGATTATTCTCTATCCATCCCAAACAATGGATTAGTTATAATTTCTGCCTCTATATTTTTTTTCTATTAGATACATAGTTTGCTTCTTCCTACCAATGCACTTGATTTCTTGAATGTTTCATAAATTAGATATAAGTTATGAACTATAAAGATGCCCATATTTACCTTGAAGAAGCCAGCCGGGATGTCAGAAGGAGTCTAGCTCTGACAGCGCAGAGCTCATTGCAGCCTGAACTAGTTGCCCAAGAAACAAGACAAATTATTCAAAGAGGAAAGATACGCTGTGAATCAATTCTGGTACCCAAGTATTAAAAGTAAGCAGAGGCAACTATGTTGCTGTCTACCATGTGAACATCCATAGCTTTAAGCAAAAGACAGTTATGGGTTGAGAAAATTTGCTTTCTTATTCTTATGCTAAATCACCTTCTTATCTTGAGAAAACCTGTGTCTCCATTCTCTTCTATAAAAGCACTGAACTCCTCTGCAATGACCAGCAACATAAGGAGCATTTTTATTTAGTAGGAACTATTATTGCTTGATTATTTTGTATGCTAAAGGTTTTGAAAAGACAGATCTGAGGTACACATGCAATTGGTTAGCCTCCTTTCCTATGTTCGTCTAATATCTGCTCTAAAATCATGGACTGAGAGAGTGAGAAGACACCAGTGACAGTTGGTGCTGTTCTGTTGTTGCATGCCAGGAGATTCTTTTCCCTATGTAAAGGGGATTTGCAAAGATGGAGCCAGGATCTTCTCAGAGGGGCAAGTAAAAGGATGTGAGGCAACAGTCACAAGTTGCAAGAGGAAATTCAAACTGGGCATAATGGGAAAGTTTTTCACTATGAGCATAGTTCAGCACTAGAGCAGGTACCCTGAGAATCCCATCCTCAGTGTTTGCAATGGTGTCCTGGACGTGAGGCCCTGGACAATGCGACAGAGCTTGGAGATTAGCTCTGCTTTGGGGAGGGCACTGAACTAGATGATCTCCAGAGATCTCTTCCAACTAAATTTTGCTAAGAATTTATAGCAATAAAACTGTAGAACAAACTGAATTAGTAATTTGAAACTCACTAATGTGAAGAAGTTCTGAATATTGTAAATCCTATTTTGAGGGGAGACTTTTTATTTCTCAGTCCTTCTCCTAACTTTTCTATTAAATTTAACTTCTAAGTCTTAGGAACTATGTATTATCCTTTATGATCCTATAATACAATTTCCGATGGGATGTAGTCAGATAACGGGTGAGCAGCAGCCATGGTGTTGGCTTTGGCCAACTGCTGTTTGTGCTCAGACAGGTAAAAATTCCCTGGAGTTCATCCAATACCCAGGGCAAAGGCTGATGGCAAAACTAAGTCAGGCAACAGCTTTTTTTTTTAATCTGGCCCACTGAAGTCAGTGGGGTTTTTCCAGACACAGGGGGTCTGGAACCGACTCAGCACCACACCGCAGTGTTCATCTCTGCACCGCCACGTCCATGTCAGTGGAAGCTGACACAGGGTGAGGGAAGAGGTAGGCATTATCCTGAGCCTTTTGTCTTCAGATTTTCCTTTGTTCCAGGAGCTGCTTTTTGAACAGGTATTCACCCTCTTAGAGAGGTTGGTTTCTCTTGCAAGTTTGCCTTCCACATGTCCTTACCATGAGAAAACAGCGAGCACCCCAACAAGCGCGTTGGTGTAGCTAATCAGGAGTCCCCCAAAACATTTGACGGTGCAACACAAAGCCCCTCGCTGTCTGGCAGCGCTCTGAGCGAATTCCTTCCACGCCTTTCGTCAACGTGCTGCCCCAATACCTGGTGCAATGTCGTGCCCGGTGGCAGGGGGCGGGGGAGGGGAACGGGGCGGCTCCGGCCGCGCAGCCGCCGCGGGGCGCGGTTGCGCTCAGAACCGCGGCGCGGCGCTCCCCGCGCCCGCCCCCTCCGCGGGGAAGGCGTGAGCCCTTCTCTTTTTTTCTTCTTCTTTTTTTTTTTTTTTTTTTGATTACTATGGAAACAGACCAAAGCAAAGGGTAAATACACGGACAATAGCAAAAGACAATTTTAATTTTCAACCCCGCTTAAATGTCACACGTTTTTTAACGCGCCGCCGCTGTAACCGGAGCCTGCATCTGCAGCCCGATGTGGCGAGCTGGTCTCCGAAGCCTGAGGAATACAAGTCTTTCTTTATTGCCAAGTCGGATCAGAGCACGTAGGTCTGTTTAGACACTGTGATGCATTGTGAGAGGCCTCTCTTCAGGGATAGCCATAAAAGCCTCCTTTTTCCCCCCTGTTAAAAAAGAGCAGCTGTATTCTTCTAACATGAACAACACCGAACACTGCCTGTCTCTGCTGCTCAGAGACTGGGTCAGGCGTGAAAAAGCAAACTTTATTTTAAAGTCTGAACAGGATTTCCTGGTGCAGCCTCATGCTTTGGTGGGAGCTGCGCTCACTCCTGTGCATGTGGCCTGGGAAAACTGGTGGGGAAGGTTTCTGAGGCTGCGTACTGCTTGCTGACACTCAAGGTGTCTGACAAATATTTTGGCAGCTCTAAGTAACTTTACAGTGTAAGCCTGAGCAGTCTCATAGGTTAATGTATTTCAGACTATTAATTACACAGTAATGGCCGCTCCAAATATCTTTGACTGGCCATTGCTTGTTCAACAGGAGAGTCAGGTCACCTTTAGGTGCCAGCACCCCCTTATTTTGTAGCTGTGACTCAGCCTAATTTTCCCTATTCAAAACCAGTGACAAAGTGCTCAATCAATCAATGATATAAATAAACAGGACTGAACTGGTTATTTTGTAGGTACATGAGCAGCGTCTCATTAATTGTTGAGTGTTACAGATGTGAATGGGGTGCTCTAAACTGTTTACCAGCTGGTTCTTGGAAATGAGACTTCCTGGATGACTTTCCTATTGAGATATGCTGCCCCTCCTTGTAAATCCCTTGGTGGTTCCTGCTTCCCAGCAAGAGCAAACTCCCCATTCACACACAGGATCATTCCTAGAATTGCCACCCGAGTTGCTAGAAGAGCTCTGGTCGGGCGGGTGGGAGTTATTGGTTGCTCTGTGCAACTTCCCAGTGCAAGCCTGCTCATGACACGCGCAGCATCTAGAAATGTGAGCCACACTGTCAGTGACAGGGCAAACCCCAGGAGCACGTGGACTGCTCTGCTGCATCTGGAGCCAGGGGTGACCTTTCCTGAAAGGAGGGATCAGCTTTGAGTCAGGCTGGGAGTCAGCATGCTGCTGGATTTCTGTTAATTGTATTAATTGCAGCAGTCTCTCCTTGGCACTGCTTTACTTGGAAACCTCTGTGTGTGTAATTTTTAAAGCTCACAGACAAAAATCTTGGCGTGTGAAGGCTGAATCTTCTGGTTGGATTTGGGAAGGGGGAGGAATAAAACATGAGGGATTGACCAGCTGGGCTCCTTTCAGCGCAGTCAGAAAATCCAGAGTCGCTTCTGATGCTTTCCAGTATTGTAGTGCTGTGTTTCACAGGCATTCTTGCTGCTTAATAAATATTTCACATACATCTGAAGTAAGACAAAAGGAAGGAGAAAAAAACCAACAAACCGCATGTGGTTGTATATCGAGGAGCAGTCTTGTATTAGCATGGACAGGAGCTATATGGTTTAAGCAGTCTTTTTGTCTTCGAAACCTTATGGTTCTTCATCTATTCACAAGGGCACGGTTTAGATACACAGAAAGCAAATCTGGTGCTATGCGCTACCATTCTTCTTACACTATAGTTACGTGAATGTGAGTGCACATTCTGACTATTACTTACCGCAATACATAACAGTTTGGTCAAATGCCTTCTTCATTTATAGTTTCCTGGTTTGAAAAGCATACAGTTATTCCCAAATGTTCCCAGTAGGAAAAATCATATGGAAAGTTACTGAAAATGAGGTTCTGGATTAAAAGATCTGTCCAGTTCTCTGGTGCTATGTTGTGAGACAGCATTTTCTCCCTCACAGATCCACTTATGAGAAAAAATATCACAGGATATTATGCTATCAAGGTATAGTAACTTCTCTTCAGGATCACAAGGATTTTAGCAGATCATCCAGGAGCCATGTTTGCAATTAACATTAGTAAGAATAGCAGCCGATTTTAATGCCTCAATATAGAATCAGAAATCTTTATTGTAGACTTATATTTTTTTTTGTGTTGGGTTTGTTTTTACAGAAAATCATATTACAATATTTACTATGAATTTAAAAAAAAAAATCATCTAACATTGCTCAACTGGTTTGAATGCCTGGTTAAATATCAGATGAGCCCAGCTGTTTCAAAGCACTTTAATTCACTTTTGACCAAGATCCTCACATCTTAACTGCGTATACTGAATGAATGAAAGAGTTGAATTTAGCAGGGGCAGACTGATGTTCCCTTATCCCTCAGGGAATCTCCATCTATTTGTGTATGTACCATGACTGCAGACTCTTTAGATATTTATTTAGATCTCTCATATGAAATGTCCCTCTCTCTTTCTCTCTGTCTTAAACAAATCTCTGCTTTTAGGGCATAAAAATATATGTCTGTAGATAAAGTCCAGGTTTCCTGGGAAAAGAAACTGTGTATATACCTCAGAAAGATTTTGGCAAGTAGCCAAAATCTTTCAAATAAGGAACTGAATAGAGCAAAATCCCTTGCTAACATAAACTGAGGTCTCCGGAGGTCAGTAGAACAGGGACCTCCTGCAGGCGAGGATCTGAACAGTATTCCCTAGACCTCTGAAATCTCATTCAGGCAAATGGAAAAAAGACTTCCCTGAAAGTGCTCCTCACCCTCCGACTCCTTACTTTTATCAGAAGCTCTGGCAGCATGGAAACCTCACACTGGTGGAAGCAGAACACATGTATCTGAATGGACTTTATCAGACCCTCTATCTCCAGCGGGTCACACCAGCCACCCCTTCACTCTGCTCGCCTCTAAGACAGCAGGATCAGATTTGATTAATGAGAAGCATAGCCCTCAGTTTGTCTTGGTTTAGGCTTCCGGGAGACATTTGACTATCACGGACATACTCACTCTGCGGTGTTTCTCTTAGCTCACTCTTTGCCATATCAGCATCACATTGTCTCATTTGCACAGTTGCACTTGTAGTGCCTATCAGTTTTCATTTATTTCCTTTTTAACTCAAGACAGACATATAGATCTACCAGTTCACCTTAGCTGTTCTCCATTCCATATTTCTAGGTATTTTTTTCTCACTGAAATGACTGCATCCTAATTAATTCCCATGCATTTTCAACATGGCAGTGCTGTGTCTATCTGGAGTTTGCCCTCTGTGTCTTTAGGAATGCAGGGCTGCAAGGACACTGTTGCTGTTGGTATGTGCTTTCCCCTTCCCTGGCTCTTCCCAAGCAATTAGGTTTGTAAAGAGTTTTTTATTTTTAATTTATTCATTTTCTTTGCACAGACAGGTATTTTGGACTTCGCTGCCACAGCAAGTTAAAACGGATGGTTCCTCCAGGAGTCTGTCAGCTTGTTTCCAAAAGTTTGGCTCTGTCTCTACAAAGTAATTATTTTTGCTGGCATCCATCTACCTTTGCTAGTTTTCAGATGGACTTGATGTCTCTTTCTCTCGGCATGGGGGCTTTTGAATGTCTGCCATTGCAAGATTTTGTTGCTGTTGTTGTTGCTACTTCTGCCTTTCATCTGGTGCAGCATCCTTGCAAACCTCTGAAATCTCGTGCTCCCAAAGTCCCAGCAATTGGCCCTCTCGCGCTTCCTGCTTTTGTGAATTGCAGCTTTGTAAATGGCAATTTCACAGATTGCTTTTGTCGCTTTTGATGTTTTCACATCTGGAGGATAGTATCAACTACCAGGAAACTTCTATGACAAATTGAAATCAGTATCCTTTCAGAATCTGTGACAGATAATGGGCAAACTTGCTGACTGAAGAAGGGTGAGGCACCTCATTTCAGGGGTATTTGGAAACGCTTTTTGTGCACAACCCTGTTAGGTTCATTCTTTTGCTCACTGAAATTTTCAGCCTCTCAGTGTTTGTAATTTTGAAGTACCAGCAGGCTCAGCCACGTATGATGACAGACTGAATATTAACCAGCATTTTGTTCAGGCTGAGATGATCTACGCTGCTTTGCCATGGGGGTCTGACACACTACACCGGAGGCAGCTTGCTTCACTCCTTTCAAGCTCATTGATAAAATGACTGCCAGCTCTTAAGAGCTACATCTATATAACAAAATAAAACAATGGCAGTGAAAGCTCCCAGGCACTGAAGCTTGACTGTCTATACCCCTAGATTCCACATTTAATACACTAGGATGGACACAGTGGCTCTGCAAGCCCACCTCTGGTAGTCCTGCCACCCCTGACTTAACCTCTACTCTTCCTCCCATAGCCTCTTCATCAGACGTGGCTGCTCTTCGTCAGCACACCCAGCAGGCAGTCCAGCACAGCTCCTGAGGTCCTCACCACAGCTACCCCAGCTTTTGTTAATCAGACAGATGAAAACTTAACACCCATCCTGCTGAAAGTAGCCTGCTGATTTCAGAGGGAGCAGGATGTTGTCCTAACCATTTGATTATTCATTTCATGTAATATTTTTATTAACAAAGGTGTTTACTTTTCAAATGAAGATCATTGGTTGAGCCATGGCAACTATAGTCTCTGTAGCCAGCAAACACTTAATATGTGGGTGGGTGGTTTGGACGGCCTTGAATACATAATTAAATTTGTTTTTCCTTTCAGCTCCCTGTGGTGTGTTATTTTTTTATATTTAAAAGTTATCCCATCTTGAAGACAACTGGTTTTTATTATCAAAAGGACAGCTTAAATGCATTTAGCAAAAGCAAGTCTCATTCCTTTTATGTCTTGATCTTTTTTCCAATTGAAGAGAGTCCTTTAGTGCCTATGATCGACTGCCTTTAGCCAAAATGTTTGTCTAAACATTTTCTAAAGATCTAGATGTTTTGTATACGTAATGGAATAAGCTCCACATTTCCTGATCCTTAAAATGTTCAGCATTAGTTTGTATGTTTTATACTGCATCAACAAAATTGAGAATTTTGAGTGTTTCCCCAGCTGTAGAAAGGAGAAGCTCCACATTCTGCTTCTGATGCAGGTAAAAAGGAACAACACATTGTGATAAATTGAACTTCTGCAGTCCCTGTGGGATGCACCAATGCCTTTGAACCATGGCTTGTCAGCGCGAATGGACCCCTGTGAGTTTTGGCAGTGACAGCCCAGCCGACTGTGTGGGAATTCAAAGTCTATCAAATTCAGGTTGACATAGCGTTTAGGGATATGGTGTAGCTGAGAACGGTCAGTGTTACATTAATGGTTGGACTAGATGATCTTCAAGGTCTTTTCTAATCTAGATGATTCTGTGATTCTGTGATTTTGATGGCTTGAAACAGACAGATAGAAATTCTACAAGAACAAGTGTCATATGGACACTTCAGGCTGAGAATCAATCCCACAAATGCAGAGGTGGAGTAATTGGCAATGAAAGCAGTACAGAAAAGTAAGTTTGGAGATTATGATAGAGCTAAAATTAAATAAGAATGGAAAATGTCATTTGGTCCTGAATCAACACCTTTCTTGTTCTAACTATTTCTGTCTGTTTGTTACCTAGGTTTCATTAGAATCATAGAATCGCAGAATGATTTGGGTTGGAAGGGACCTTCAAAGATCATTTAGTCCACCTCCACCCTGCCATGGGCAGGGACACCTTCCACTAGATCAAATTGCTTAAAGCCCCATCCAACCTGGCCTTGAACATTTCCAGTGCTGAGACATCTACAACTTCTCTGGGCAACCTGTTCCAGTGTCTCACCACCTTTACTGTAAAAAAATTCTTCCTTATGTCCAATCTAAACCTACTCCCTTTCAGTTTAAAACTGTTGCCCCTTGTCCTGTCACTACAGGCCTTGACAAAAAGTCTCTCTCTGTCTTTCTTATAAGCCCCCTTTATATATTGAAAGGTTGCAGTAAGGTCTTCCTGGAGCCTTCTTTTCTCCAGGCTGAACAACCCCAACTCTTGGGGCCCTTCTTCACAGGAGAGGTGTTCCAGGAGTGTTAGGAGTGTTACAGCAAGGTTTAGGTAGTGTGGCTAAGCTGGTGAAGCTCAAGCTTGGTGCCTGGGTGATAAGGGATGTAGAGCACATATATGAAAAGTCTGAAGGAACTGGGTTTGTTTAATTTCTAGAAAAAGAAGATTGAAGACAACATGGCATGCTTCTTATATGTTAATCTTGTTATAGGGAGGACAGGGAACCATTGTTCTCTGTGTTCAGTAAGGGAGAGAATAAGTCTGTTTATATCCAAAAGTTTTATATTAGAAAAGAAGAAAACTTTAAATATCTAAGGACTCTAAAGCACTGGCTGGCAAGTTATGTGCGAAAAAAGCTTTCACTGAATATTTTCAAGAACAGACAGATGACCCTTTACTGAGGAGGATTTAGTCTGCTTGATCCTGCCTTGGTGCAGGTTATTGGGCTAGATTTTTTGGTGCATGTTTCTTTTTAGCCATATAGTTCTGTAATGTACATGCTCCATGGACAATCTGGGAGAAATTAGGGTTGAATCCAAACAATCAGGCTGGGACTGATACTAATGTCTAGATGAAACAACACAAATATGAAGGGGGAAATTCAGCTAAGTAGCTACTATTAAAAAAGACTATAAATACATTGCCTAGAGTTTGAGGCAGTCCTATTACTGTGGGAAACCATGAAAGTATAGTTACTTTTAACTCTCCTGTTGGTTTTTCCATGGCAGTTGATCTGGTAATTTATTGAAATGCATTTGTAATGATTTCACTAATATACACACAACATGATGAAAAATGCCATGTTTAATGAGTTTTATGTGATTCATAACAAACTGCAGACTGTAAAAATCTGATGACATTTTTAAATTCTACGGAACAAGAAAGATTTTAATTTTAAAAGCAGGAAGCTAAATTCTGAGAAGTGTTCCGTCTTTAATTTGCCATTAAATCAAGGGAGACATGGTTATTTTTAAAGGCTCTATAATTAAATGTTAGTCTATTGTAGTCAAAGGAACTGAAAGTCAGTTGGGATAAAACAAAACCTGGCAACTATCTGGAATCTGTTGTTCACTGTGTCTTGGTCTTCACCAGACATGTTTTGCTTTTATATGGCTTTTTCATTTGGTTAAAATTAGTTCTCACATAACCAAATAATATTATAACAAAAAGGAATAAAATAGGAAATATAATATTCTCTTTCTGCAATGTCATATTATGTTGTAAGAGGTATTTAATTTTAAATTCTAAGAGCCAGCTACAGTTTAAAAAACTCCATTAATTTTTCCTTTACACTCAGAGTCTTTGCCCATTTTGGTCCAAGCTGTAAGTCTACACAACTAACTTACCTAATTGCCCAGCTATTTGCCCATCTCCATTAAAATGGCTCAATACTCAGATAAAAATAGATACAAGTGGGCAACCCTTTTAAGGTTTGAAGGGTTTTTTTGTTTACATGCTTAACAGTGGGCTTTTGAGCTTTTTCAAGTAAGAAGAAAAGAAGCTTGAATCTCCAGTGACTAGCTTACTATAGCTTTAATTCAAATCTGAATCTTCCATTAAGGTCATCTCTGTAGTGGTTTGAAGTTTTCCTATTTGTTAACCTCTGCATTGAACTGAATATTCCTCAGATTCCCTAATTAGTTACAGTTGGAGCTTTAGTGACTTTCAAGACTTTCCTCTTTGAGCTAGAAAGAAAAAGGTTCAAACAATGGTCAGGAAACCCTAAAACCTCTTATCTCTCAGCAGTTTGATTAGACAAGAAGAGGACTGTCTTGATGTATTGAAAGTGCTCTGTACCAGATAAGAGCAGGAATGATAAGAACATTAGAGGTCTCGGCTTTAAGACTGCTTTCCTTTTAAGCACTATCTTTTCTTCATTTACACATTACAGAATAAACAGAATGTGTTTGCGATTAATATTTCTGCTTACACACTCATTGTGCCTCAATTTTTTAGCAGATACAACAGAAATATATAAGATTAAATGATTATTGAAGCAGATTAAACTTACTAAACTCCTTATTATATGTTGTGCAGCCCTAGCGACGCTGGAAAAGAAGGTAGAAAGGGTGATGCTATAAAAATAAGCAAAAAATATATTTGTTCAATGTATTCACTTTCAGATAGCATTAAAAAGTAAATATATGTGTAAGAAAGACACTAGCTGCCCTGGAAAGATGGTTGTGTAAATGTTCTGCTTATTTTGCTCCATTCAGTGGGTTGGTTGTTGTTTTTCTTCAGTTGCTTTCTATTAATCACTTTGGCTCTAAAAGGCTATAGAAGGAAATTGTTTACAGATATTTTCCTTTGCTCTGACAGAAATATGAAGCCATTTTCAATCAGCTCCCTCCTGTCCTGCATTTGTGGCCCAGCCATTTCCCCATTTAAGTCAATCAGGACATAGCCATCGACTTAAACTGGAGCAGATGAAGTTCTGTACCTAGCACTGGCTAAAAAGCCAGAGCTGAATGTTTTCTGTAAGCCAAAGGGTATTTTAATAGCTTAGCTTTTTTTGTAGCTGATTAACTTTGTCTTCCATTGCCAATATAACAAAAGAGACCTTATAGGACTTCTTTTAAGGAGCCTCAGGGCTGCATTTGTTCTCAGGCGCACTTTAGACACTTTGCATTAAACAATTCCATTCAGGATTTTCCTAAGATGTCATAGTCATAGCCCAACATACACCATTTAAAAGGCAAAAATATCCTAATATAATGCTTTTAGTCATATGGGTTTGTTTGTTTTTTTCCTGGTCGTTGTTTAAGAGCTATTCTCTGGAGATTTCTGTAGCAGTTTTTATGGGAATCTATTTATTATTACAAGATGTTAATTCAGATGTTTTCATTGAGCCTACATACTTCTTGCCGTTACATTTATAATTGCACAAATTTATGATGCTGTAAAGTTCAGAAACTCAGGCAGTCTAGTACAGATGATATTTGGGCCAAAGTAGCAGATTGTAGCCATCATTTCTAGTAGCTCGAACTAACCCAGACGTCTGAGATGGTCTAGGTTCTATAATATCAAAGGATTTACAGGTGAACAAAGTCAACTTGACAACTCAGAAAGATAGGCCTATTTAGAGTAAATGGACTAAACTGTGAGTTTGGTTCTATAATCACATCTTAATTACTTTTTACTCATCAGCTACTGCTGGCCTTTGATGAATCCTATGGAGGAGCTGGTTCACACGCATGTCTGTCTTGAAGAAGAGCTCATGGGAAATCATCAAAAGCTTTCAGGGGAAATCTGGCTCCTCTGAAGTCAATGGAAAGACACCTGCATGCTTCAGCAGAGTGAAGTCTTCAGGCTGGGATCTTGCCCACAGGCAATTATAACAACAAAACAGGAAAAATGTTTTGGCTAATAAGAGATGGGGAGGAAGAAGCTGGAGAAGATTTCTGGGAGGTGGTGGAGGACGATGAGGAGGCAGAAGATCTCAGGAGAAGACAGAGCATGGAGCAGAGGCAACAGGAGAGCAGTAAGAGGAAGCAGGGTGTGAATAATTGAGAGTGGAGCTGAAATGAGGGGTGCTGCTTTTCAGACCAAAGGAGAGAGTGTGTTGTAAATCAGTTCCTCAAAGGGAGAGAATGACTGCAGTGAGAAGGGTTAAAAGCCTTCAGAATGAAAACAGGCTTCAAAGACCTTACACTGTATTTAGGTCCAAATCAGCCCTGCCAGAACAGTTCATCCCACCTCTGGCCTGCTCCCAGGGAACCTTTTCCTTCATAACCCTCACAGCTGGATTGGGGTTGGGCCACAAGGCAGATGAACAGAAAAGGACAATCCATAGGACAGTGCCTGTAGGCCTCTTTCTTGAGGTTTCCACAGCCTATGGCACATGGTCTACCATGTCCTGTGACCAAAATGTCGGCTTTTCATATAAAGAGGTGAGAGAAGAGTGCAACTGGGGGCCCACGTGTCTGTGACATAACCATTTTAAGACAAAGAGTGCCTGCATGGTGGCTGTAAGACAGATGTGTCTCTGATCATATGAGAGAAGAGGTGCTTCCTGCAAGCTGCTATGGGGCTTCCTGCAACAGCAACAAGTATCACAGCACTGAACTGGTCTTTGAAACCAGACATTTAGGCTATAACTCTCACACTGAGTGACATGGGCTTGGGACTGTCCTTGGGCTTTGGGGCCAGCTGGTGTGCAATGGCTTGCACACATACTTTTCTATCTTTGAAAACCTACGTACGAGCTTACAAAAGAGAGACAAAGAGATTCTCCTGTCTCCCAAAGCAAAGAAAGGTCTGCAGTCAGACTGGGTCAGCAGTGCTCCCAGGCCTGTGCTAGCTCTTTTGATTATTTCTCACCTTGGAAAAAGCTAGCTAGCCGGGTCAAAACCTCGCCAGAACTGGTCTACTGGCTGAACAGCACATCAACAGATTGAATCACTAAGCCTAGGAACCTAGGAACCTGGTGCTATTTAACTCACCATTATAGAAGCATTAGCACTGTTTTTCTATGAGGTATTCTTATTGATTTACTTTGACACATGAGAAGGATCATTCACAGGTTATTTTAAGTACTTGTAGCTTCAGTGATAATAGGAGTCTAGGCAATTAGTTCAGAAACAGCATCTTTTTGTATTTCAGGACATAATGATCCCAAACCAGTGTGAGAAAGTAGTGCATTTCCAAAAGGCATAGAGGGAACCTGATGAGTCAAGTTCTCCAGAGCCTGGCCCACTTTGTAGTATCCAAGGCTGGAGAGCTCACCACAGTGATACTCTGTATTGGAGTCATCGGGATACATGTACTGTTGGTTCTGTGTGTAGTGTTAGCTTAGACCCGCGTGGTTTCCAGGATGCAGCAAGCAGCTCTGAAGGTGCCTTCAGGAACACAGAGATATCCCATCGCTTCCGTTGGGTGCCAGAGAAATCCTTGGTTTAGCATGGCCTTACATTCACAGCTGGAGAGCTGGAAGTAACCTTCTTCCCTTGGCTGCTATCCAACACTAAGTCAGATGGGGGACTAGGAAATACCATTTCATACACACTCCTGTTACTGTCTTTCCATTCACAAATGTAAAAACATCCTTGATTTTTTCTGACAAAAATATAAACAAGGAGACTAGGTGGCCCAGGGGATCTGTAATAGGATATGGGGCCTTTCACCTCTGTCTTATGAACAAAATACAATTCCCCTCTATGCACATTCAGTGGCTTGTGAGAAGAGAGCTGGTGGTATGAACCTCAGTGTCGTGTATCTGCATTGGGAAGCCACTCGATTTGAGATTGATTAGCCTCTTTGTCGGTAACCCCTGCAGAGACGCCAGTGATGAACTGGTACATCCTGTGCAGAGATAAGACACACTGAGTGTACAAGGAAAACTGGTCTAGGTGATGCTGGTCTTGCATTTGTCCCCTGACTAGTAACCAGTCTTTAGACATCTGTAGGAAAGCCAGTCACAAGCATGAATTCACTTACAAGACTGTAATGAAAGACAGCGCTGTAAATCATACATATGCATTTTTGTAAGAGGGTGCTTGGTGACTCAGATATCTGACAATGTGTGCTTTGATGAGTGAAAAAGGAGCTCTAATGTATCTGACATTACATCGCCTGGCTGTGAACAGTCCTTTGCTGGCTCTGACTGCAGCACTTGGAGATCTGCTGGCTGCAGGTCCCTGCACCCAGGTGAGGGAATCAAACCTGCCTTGCACTCACGTGTGTGCAAGAGTAAGGATGTGTGTCTAGACACCCTCTGCAAACAGCAGGGTAAGTCCCTTCCACCTTGCAAAGGAGGAATACCTCCAGCCCCAGCATTTCTGTTCTTAGGGCTTGAAGGCTTAAGGTATCCATCATCTGAGGAGGGGGAATTCCCACACTCAGCAATACTGGTAGGTTACATGGGAGCCCTTTGCTTCCAGCTGTTAAGTACATGAATAATAGCTGTAAATGCTTCTCTTTGTGTTATTCTGTTCAAACAGCCTCAGACTTCTGTTGATGCAGCAGTGTCTGTGAACACTCTCTGAGCTCTGCCCTGCCTCAGACTGCTTCCACTTGAATGTAGCTGCAGTGAATTTGGTTGGATTCTGAGATGCTGTACAAGTAGATACCAAATTTAAACTGGATGTGTGATGGACCATTTAAACTTGTGCTTATCCACACTGAGCTCTGCAGTGCCCCTTGACATATGCAAATGTATTGAAGTAGGGCCAGGTGTATTTCTATGAGTACTTTTCACTAATACTAAGGGTCTCCCCACCTCCAAAGCAATCAAACAAAAAAGAATAGTAGGAGAAAATACTTAAGACAAATTTTCCATTAACTGTGGTGGTGAGTCAGCCTATTGCAGCTTTGCTGCTCAGTTCTGCTCTCCTGTTGGAGACTGCTGCCTTGAGGACAGTCTGAAGAGCAGAACATGCAAAAGATCTTCAGCTACTTCAGCAGATGATCTGATGGCTTAGGTCCAACCACCTCCTGCAGAAGCTCAAACTGAGCTCTCAGGGTTGAATGAGCTTTGGGGGAAAGTGGAGTAATATCTTGAGCTATATCATCTGTTCACTAAATGAATGTATCTAGACCCTGAATTTATCGGAAACTCAAAGAAAAACATTATGCTAAGAAGAAAGAAAAAATAGACTGACTATTCTGAGTAAGTCCGGGATTGCAGCTCCTCTGTGGGTCTGGTTCCAATACATCCTCCCATTATTCCCCTCCCTTTTTCCCTGGTCACAGCAGGAATTTGCCCTCATTTATCCAGATGTCAGGTCTTTTATTCTGTTGCATGCAAGAAAACACCAAAGATGATGCAGTAACACACAGAGGTAAGCAAGGCCTTTCATCAAGCCTGGAAAGAGGTTGGTAATGAAAAGTGGCTGACGTAGGAGTATTCAGACTGTGGGTCATCAGATGCAAGACATAGCTCTTTTCTGCTTTTACTGGTGGGAGTGAGCACTAGGTGGATGCATTACATAGTTACCGATGGACCAAATGCACTGATAAAATACAAGTTGGCTAATCATCTGCTCATATAAGCTGATTCAACCAAATTCCTCTGGAACCTTGAGTGCAGCCTTGGTGCAGCCTTGGTGCTCCTAAGTGCTCCTTGGTGGCCCTCCATCCTTGGTGCAGCCAAAGGATCTTCCAAGGCATCAACATCCTCTCTGCAGGCTCTGCAAGGTCTTCTGGTTTTCCTGGGCTGATGGAAGTAGACAACCCAAAACACTGTGAGAACAGCACCCATTGGGCTGCCAGCTGCCTGACTGGGAACACAAGATGTCAAACCCCCCTAAAAATCCTGGTCCTCTAGAGATTTCTGTCTCATTTTTTTTAGATAAGTCATTCAAGTCAATTAAATTCCTAACCATCTGCTTCCTTTAATAAGCCTAACATTCAGGCTCTTTCATATTTATTTAGTCTGAACTCTTTCATACTGCTATTCTGCCCACACCGTAGACATCAGGAACTTGACTTAAGCAAGGAAAATAAACATTTGTGGATATTTTAATTGCATTAAAATCTCCTGGGTTCTGATAATTTTTGGGAGAGCAACAAAGCCAGAAGACTAAGGATCAGATTTGAGAAAATTCTTAACAAACTAAGTCCAGGAATACACCTTTTGGTGGTCACTTATGCATGGCAATACTTAAAACTCACTGAGACCTGCCTGTTCAGCTTGAATGTGGAATATTTCATGCCAACACTCTGGGAAAGAACCTCCTCTCTTTCCTCAGCCCCAAGGTCCTGTATTCTTGTTTGCATGAGGGCACAGATCCCACTGAAAAGTGGAAGGGACCTTACCTAGCCAGATGGTTTAGGTACTTTCTTGTAGACAAAGCCATGGATTTGAGTCTCTTCATCCTAAACTATTTAATGGGTCAGTGCCCTATTGACATAGCTGTGATATAAAAGATAGCTGTAACACCAAAGTTGAAAATTTCCTTGTCCTGATCCTTCAGACTTAGTGGGAGAACCACCTAACCTGATTCAGGGGCTGGGCTTGATTTCTAGCAAGGGGTCAGGATTCAGTCAAGCTTTTTGCATAGTGTTTCATACTAGTTACCTATAGGTGCTGGTTGAACCTCACTCTGCTGAAGAGTCTCTGTGCTGAAGGGCACTGAAGATGTATTCAAGGGAAGTGGTTTAAGATGTTACCATTCTCTGCCATTACTGCTCCTCCTCTCTGACAATGCTTAATGAGCAAAGCAATGCTGGAAAAACAGTATCTGCTCAGATCTCAGTAATTTCTGTGAAAATTTTTTAATTTATGTAAAATCGTTTAATTTGAACATACCTTTCTGTCACAGGAGTGGTTTGTTAATTCCAGGATTGGGGTAGAGTGGACCCATTCTTAAACTGCAACAGCTGGATTTGTTAACCTATTATTATCTGTTCCTTATCTCTCTCCAGGTCTCTTAAAGTTTAGACTCCGAGGGCCTATTGCCTAAATAAGATATTGTAGTGGCTACTTTACTACTCCCTACAGCAAGATCAGATAATCACCCGTGTAGTCCTTAATATTTCATCATCAAAATTTTCCACTAACACAGAAAACAAGATAAGCACCATCTCTAAATTACTTGAAATGCTAGGATAGGACATTAAAAAAAATTCCTTCTCCTTCCCAACAGACTCCAGAAATCTGGATGATGTTAACTTTGTTTAGTTCCCATTAGAAAGTTTCCATTGTGTCTCTCTACCTGCCTCTTCAGTGGATGTCGTTAATGTCTCAAAGTCAAGACTCACTGCAAACAACGAGTAACAGTACCTGACAAATCAATGACAGCCATGACTGCAGAATATCCCAAAAAAACCAGAGGTTGAACACACAAGTCTATACCCTGCAGGACAGATTTTTTCTTGTACAGCTTGGTGTGAGTGTCACGATAGTCATGATCTCCTTCCATGCTTTGGGAGATGTGAAGGTTCACTTTATTAAGACATTCGTAAGTTTTGAAGGTGTTAGTTGATTGCCCAAGCACTGCAGTGCTTTGAGCCCTGTATGTATCTGTCATCCATCTGTTTCACCTCCTGTTTGTTAACACAGCTGGAAAAATTGATATGCAGGAACACACCTCATCCCAGAAGTCTTTAAAATCTAATTGCTACTCCTGGATGTTCAGCTAAACCAATCTGAAACAATTAGGAAATGCGCAGTTAAAGCAACAAAAGCAGTAAAGAATCCTTTGGAAAGGCTATGCTAATTAGTGTGGTTTTGTGGCACACACTGTTTTATTTGGATATACAGTGATGATAAGATAAAATAATAATGGGCCTGGCAGGGGACCGAGAGGTCATGATCCCTACAGTACCACTGGATTTACCTGATCGATATCATGAGGGCTTAATCATGAGGGTAACTGCTGCTTTTTTAAACAATACCTTTTGTTCTCAGTTAATGTACTTCTTGTTGGCTTTGGGCAGCAATCTAAACAGTCACAGTCACCTGATGATAAGTGTTGGCAAGGTGATAATCAGTTTGCTTGCCTTTTAATCCCTACAGTAACAGATGGATTTAAAAAATCTTAAAGTGTGTTATAAATTACAGTGGAGTAATGTTAGTTCACTTGTTTGTGACGAGAAACAAGGTTTGTAGGGAGAAACATCCTTTTACTAGACTAACTGGTACACTTGCAAACAAAGAGTTTTCTGTTTCACACCTTTGTATCGTATCTTGTCCCTTTTCCTTCTCCTGGAAGCATGGAACCTTTTCTTTGATCCCTCTAAAACCCCAAATGGGGACACGAAATGCTCAGGCAAAAGACTGCAGTCTTTGGCAGGACCCTATGTGCATCCCAGAGTGGATATGTTTTCTCTGCCCTACCTGTGAGAGGTTTGGTGGAAGGGGACTGGAAGCAGGGAACCTGGGAGCAGCAGAGGA
Organism: Strix aluco; assembly: GCF_031877795.1. Classification (NCBI taxonomy): domain Eukaryota; kingdom Metazoa; phylum Chordata; class Aves; order Strigiformes; family Strigidae; genus Strix; species Strix aluco. The sequence goes on along the minus strand of NC_133931.1, from coordinate 13,781,448 downwards.
GACTAAGGGAGCCCAGCCATGGACAAGCTGTGTTCAAGTGCTGGGAGCAGAAGGAACTTTTTTGCTGTCCGAGATGAGCGTTTTTAGCCTCCTGGCCATCAGCCAATACTTCTTAGGTTGCCAAATCTATTGCAGGCATACATTTGTTTTTCTCTTGGAGGTGTTTGTTACTCTCACGATTTCACATGAAGTTTTGTAGAACTGAAACCTAAGGTGGCACTGTTTATAGCTACAAACCTGTATGTGAACATGACTGAGTTTTCTGTGCCTACAGTTCAGACACCTGTACCTCATTGGGTCCCACTTAACCCCAGAATAGCCAAAGGAGATCCAGTCAGTATAATCAGGAGATGTAGAGCGTTACTTGTCACATCCTAAAGAAGATGCCTCACTGTGACTATGAATTGTAGGACAATGCTGACACCCTAAGTCATCTCTATCACAGGTTCAAGCTTCCTACTGTACATCATCTTTCCTCATACAGGACTCATTCCAGGTCTTTTACCATCCTTCTTGCCCTCTCTGTATCTTTTTCATTACACTATATTCCTTTTCTGAGATGAGGGAACCTTCTCTGAGATAAGCACAATTTTCATGGTATGGACAAAAATGGATTTACCAGATAACATAATGATGTTTTCTGTTTTGATTTCCATTCCTTCTGGTAATTCCTAGCTTTTACCCTGCCTTTTTGATTTCTACTGAGGTTTACCAAAATATTTCTGCAGAATCACCAATCATAACCCAGGATGCCCCTGCTCAGTAATGTCAGTTCATTTTACATGCAGATTGCTTTACCCCACATTGGTTATTTTATCATTTAGTGGCATTGACTTTTTTTTAATATTTTGTCACCCAGTCACTGAGAACTCAGCGTGGTTGGCCACAGACAACCTGTGCCAGTGTCAGTACTGTAGGACTTCACAGCCTCTTGCCTCTGCTTCAGAAAGGCTGCTGGAGCTCCCAGGTCATATCTGTCTGTGTTGTGTGGGCATTTCAGATCTTCAGGTCTCTCAGGTAACACTACCTCTATGTTCCAGGAACTGAATTATACATTCAGCCTCTTAAGGTTGTCTCAAAATTCTCCCCTGTCAGCCTACTTTGAGTAATACTGAATTCTCATCAAACGTCTTCTCTGCCCTGCTCAACCAGGTCACTTACAAACCTGTCCAAATTTCAAGTATTTGCTTTAGGCTTCAGTTGGGAGAGGCCTGCTTATTCTGTTTGTTTGACTATTTTTAAAGATAACAGAATATTGTTTTCCACATTTCCAGTCCTTTAAGACAAAGTAACCTCTATGCATTTCAATCAATGAATAAGGTTTATTCTCACAGATTAAATCCAGATTACTCATTAATAATGGGTGTCAGTGACTTTTATTATCTTATTTCAGAAGACATTCATATTTCTGCCTAGCTCCCCTCTTTGTTTCTTTAGGTCAACACATTGGTGCAGAGCGGGTGTGAAACAATTCCTGTCAGTTCTATGGACAGAAATATTTGGCATGACAGTTCAGCAACATGAGCTGGAGTCCCCCCACACCAAATTTTCTAAAGCTCTCTGGCCTCCTAAGGACATGGTGGTGTTACAGTTTATATCACTATGTAAAATCTGCATGTTTTCACAGTCTTGACAGAGAACTAGTTGTACAATGAGATTTGCAGTATCAAAGAATCCCTTCAATAGAAGGAAGAGCATAATTTTAGGGTTTTTAGAAACAAAAATGGCTTTTGTAAGGGTAAGTTTGTGTTTACCAAAGCACTGGAATCCCTTAGAGAAAGGAAATTTAGGTGACTCAGGAAGAAAGTAATTCACTAAGCTGCCTTCCATTATTTCTTCTAAATTCTCAGTTCAAATTCAACCCTGGAGCAGGAGGCTGGATTAAATGACTTCCTGAGATGCCTTTATATTTATTTCCTGTTATGACTTTTCAAAGCTTATGAGAAATGAAGGTAGAATGAAGGGAACACTCCCTCCACTTGTGGTTCTTCCAGACAGTCCCTGAAATGTCTTTTTCCATTAATCTATTAGACTGCAGGTGAAGAACTGGTAGAGTTGGTACAGGTGATGATTTAATTAAAAAGCCCCTATTGAATCAAAAATAATAATCACAGAAATAGCCTGAATTGCAAAACCAATTAATGTTATTATCACAACAATAAAAAATTACATAGGCAGTCTATAGGAGATGCTTCCCTCATTACTTTGCTATAATATGCAGCAATTCACACTATTTGTGTGAAATGTGAAGAAGCATGTTGAGTGATGTATCTGGTACAGACATAATAACAGTGTACCTACTAAAGAAATTAGGTAAAGAAATTATTTTTTCTCCAAAGACATTTGAGGTGACAGGAAGCAATGAGCCTAAACTGCAGACTTGACAGCATGAGTGGTTTTCTAATAGTGACAATAATTAAGAACCGGAATAGACTGCTTAGAAAAAAAGAAAAGGGGATTACTATCAGAGAGTAGGTCTATATGTGAGGAAGTACATAAATACTTGAAGTTACTTTGGCACAGAAGGGTGGTCAGATGACTTCAAACACATTTGCAGTATTTCCTGTGATGGCAGCTCAGCCTCCCATTCTTCCCTCCTTATCTCCAAACTATGATATCTGTGAGTCTTCATCTGGAAAATATATCTGCAAAAGTTGCAGGAAAATCTGGTGTTACTGAAGTCTGCTGTTGGGTAATAGACCATCAGCAAGAGAGCATATAGTCTCAGACTCCCATGCAGCCTCCAGTGAGCCTCCAGGTATTTCTTCATGTGAGCTAACATCATCAGCCAAGGTCAGATGTGGTGGGTGCAAAAGGTTGCATGTGCCCTCTACATGCTTGTGATTTATTTTCGAACTTTGTTCAGTGTTTCTGCTGAGTCTGGCAGGCATAGGCATGGACTCAACCCTTGATGGTGATGTTGGCTGTCTGCAGTGGAGCCTGTTCCTGTGTGCAAAAAGTCATCTATTCTGGCAGAAACTTGCTGTGACCCCTTATAGAGTTGAGAAGGTAAACTCAGGGCACAAAAGGGGCTGTTCAGGTTGGCATAGGACATTGTGTCTGGGCTCCATTTCTGACTCTGTAGCTTGTTTACTGAATTACTTCGGACTGCTCTCTAAGCTCTCTGTACCTTGATTGTACCACCTGTAAGTTGAAGCTGGAAGTTGTGGTGATCTGTCTTACTGTTTTTCAGTCTAGGAAGAGAAAGTACTATGTAGGAGCTAATTCCTGCAATGCAGCAATACCTTGAGCTCCCACACTATTACTTAAGCATTGTCTGTTGACAGTCTGTGGAGCATATCTGGCCCATGGACCAACATTACCTCCCATCAAACTGGGAGCACATTCCCCTGATTGCCTGGATTTCAGCAGGGACAGTGAAATGTGCTCCAGCAAGACTGCTATGGAAGCAGAAAGGAAAAGGCATTGCCGTGACATCTTGCTACTCAGCTGTCCGTTATGCCAGCAACAACTTTGAGAAGACTGTAAATTAAAGGACTCTAGTCCCAAGGTCTGTTGCCTGTAGGGACTTGAGTTCTTCTCTGTCCTGTTATTATATTTTTAAATGTCTCTAGCACATGGGAATAAATGTCCTGAGACTGGCATCTGGCTCCTAACTTCAAAAAGTTGGATCGCTTTGAAGGCCAAGAGTAACAGAAAGATGGTCCACTAATGGCAGCAGAAATGGCATTACCTGTGTGGAATTCCAGGCTGGAAGAGAGGCAAACTAATAGACATATACATCCTCAAGAGAGGAACAGACTATTCTATGGAAAAATGAAGGTGTAGACTCAAATTGTAACTTCAGTGTATGAGAGTAGACCAATTCAGACAGCAGGTCAGGAACACTGAGAATAAACTAATTTTACAAAATGATAGCTAACAACACAAAAATACCATTTTTGTGCTAAACAGTTAAAGTCAAATTAAATATGTACTGTATTAAATGTCTGTAGAAATAATGAATGCCGTCTCAAATTTCAGGTATATCATAGCAAAACTGGAGCAAATCTTTAGTTCCCAGACTCAAACCTGTTTTATATACTTTACTGAAGGTGTCTATTTGGAAAACCCTTTAAAAAGTGATACACAACAACATAAACTGCATTTGGCCACCATGTCAAGAGCAGACCCAAGCTTCCAAGGTGGCTTCACACAGCAGGATGTTCTCCCCACCAATCTAAAGCAAAACACTTCATTCATGAGGTTCAAGGGAAGGAAATAAAATTTATACAGGGTTGTGTTTAAAACAGGCAGTACATCTCTGAGGGAGAAAAGCACAACTGAACTCAGCTGAGCTCCATAGTGTCAGAAACCAGAGACTACCTGAGGAAGAGCTGCTACTGTCTGGATATATGTGGAATCTATATCTGCTTTGTGGCTCCACCTGGGTACTGAGGAAATCCTCAGGCAAGGTCTGGCTGCAGTTTAAGCCTTGACCATCCCCTCCTGTATTTTCTGCTTGTGGGACTCCCTGAAATGCTTTTTCCTTAGTAGCTGTAGTAATTCTTTTGAAGGTTAGCCTAGCCAAGCTCTGCAGGACAGGTGAGAGGGGTGTAAGTGCAGAAAGGCAGCAGAAATGGGGAACAGGATTGTTCATTTGGTCATCCAGCCTTTTCATCCTGCAGAATCTGATCTCATCAGAGAGACAGGAACTCCTCTGCAGGAGGGAACTTTGAGCTGGAGGCCCACACTGATGATTCAAAGTCTTCCTACCTCTCTCTGGTAGCAAGTATAGACTAGGGACAGGGAAGGTGCAGATAGAGCTTGTTTCTCCTTGAAACAACCCTATACAAGAAGCATGGCCATGAGGTAATCTGGGCCCACAACCTTAAGATCACAAGAGTTCAAAGGTGAGGGGTACAGCTTGTCCTGACCTAAGGGTTTAACCATAGTATGCCAGTGATGAAGTTATGAGGAATGAAAGAGAAGCCGCCAACATTTCCTAAGCAATTCTTGCTATGTTCCCTCAGGGTTCGCAAAGCACACATGCTTCCTGTGGCTAGGGCAGGTAGGGGGGAGATGTTGGGGCAGAGAGTCCCCTCTGCCCAAACACCTTCCCAAGGAAGGTGGCTGTTGTCCTGCGGTGGAGATGTACCCGAGAACGGTGGTTGCCTGAAAGCCCTGAGCGGTTCCAGATGCGGCACTGCAGGGTGATGGGGGGCCAGTACACAGCTGCTGCTTCTGGCATTTGGCAAAACCCGGGAGGGCAAAGCTGGCCTAGCTGCACATAAATGTTTTCTCATGCTGTAGCAATCTTGCTAATGAGAAGACTGGTTTTTCTTGGCTTTCACCAGGTTAATTCTCTGATGTGCATTTTAGGTCTCACTCTATTCTCAATCCTTGTATTGTGAATATCAACGAGTTGTGCTTTATCGCTGTTAGCTCTGAAGAGTCTTATTGCTCTCTATGGTGAGCCAACCATCATAGCGGTGTCCAGAGTCAGCACCCTAGCCGGCTTATAGCCACGGCATCATCTTGAGCCCTCAGAAATGTGCTGCCTCTCTGAGGTCAAGGTGGTCTTGCTTTAGTGAGCTCCAAGTGGGCAGTTAGGAGGAGAGGTGAGTCAGTGACCCATTCCCAACAGAGATACTTTCAGAAATGCAGGTGATGAAGTACCTAATTGCTGCCAAAAATGTTTTCAGTTTTATCTCTGAATATCTGGGCTTCTGTCTGCTTGTACCATGGCTCTATCTCCCATTGACTGCAGACGAGGCTTTTAGAGAAGCTGTTCTTGCAGCAGTAAGTGCACGTGTCCGTGCTGTAGGCAGTGCAGCATTTGTGCACCATTACACATTGTAATGGCTGCACGGTCCCCTGGTGGGGTAATGTGCTACCTCAGGCAGAGATCAATACCCACGTCTGACCCTGGTCCTCCTTCGTGGCAGTCTTAGCCTGACATTTTAGCTGGTCTGACTGGCTCCAGTGTGTAAAAGAGCTTAACAAGCATGTTGCTGTTTGCACTCGTGCCATTTACTGCATATGCATAATCCGAGTTTTCTGTGCAATATTCTTGAAAAATCAACTGCCTGGAAGCTTGTTTGAGCTCTGCTTACAGCTCCTCAAGTTCATGTCAGGTATGGCTGTAAGCGGTAGCTGCAGAATTTATAAACAGAGCAAATTCATCACCGAATACATAATGAGCCAGGCCTTGGAAATGAAGGACACCAGTTTCTTTCTTCAGCATCCTGTCTGGTCTGCATCTGACATGTTCAAGCCAAATAGACACCATCATGAGCATTCACACTCTGGGCAGCAGCAGCAAAAAGCAACAAAGTGGCATTTCACAGCCCGAGCTGCTGCTATTGTTCTATGCAAGATCTATAAATTAAACAAGGTCTCAAAGCTTCTCAGTAAATAAAGGCTTCTAAATAAACGCAGTTAATAAAAGAGGTTCTCAGAAATGAGCAAATTTAGCTTTCTGTGAGAGTCTTACTGAATGTTGGCCATGAAAAATATCTTTGTCTCAGTCCTTGCTGGTTTACAGATTGATTTCTATGTGGAAACCTGTGCCAAAGAGTATTTGAGATGTTCTATTTTGGGAAATCTATAGGGGAGGTTAATTTAGGTAAATCAGGGAATCGCCTTGAGATTTCAGAGAAAGAAAATCTGGAGAGTCTTACAGATTGAGAGCACTGGCTTGTGCTATTTTTCTGAAACAACTTCAGCTGTGGCTAGACTTGAGAAAATTTAAATGAGGTCTGTAGTTGGGATGAGTCCAGAAGGACAAGTTTTGGCTCCTCCAGTTCAATACAGCAGGAAGAGGTGGGAAAGGTGTTGATAAACAGAAATGAACAGAAATGAAAAGGCTACCACAGCTGGCTGACATTTAAAAGCTGTGAGATACACTTTTTTTACTTCAAACTCCCAGCAATGAGGAGTTTTAAGGACCAGATTCTCATGCCAGCCATACCAAATTAAATTAGGAATAACTCCCAGACTGCTTCTTGTTTACACCAAGAGACAGATGTGAATCTGGATCTAAAAGGAAAGCTAGACAGGCTGTCATGCTGGCTAATGATGCAATGTATAAGAGCTGAAAATCAGGCCCCAGGCATTGCAGTGAGGACTAGAGGCACCCCGCTCTCACACTTAACTCCCTGCACGTGTTCAGGCTCTGCTGATTTCACTCTACATGACTTAAAATGTTTTACTTCTGTTCACTTCAGCCTTTTCCTCGAAGTAATTCCTCAGCTCTCCTTTTGTGGGACAGATGGTGTAACATGCAGGTGTCGTGTTTGCTGGTTATAGCCACATGGCAAGGCAGGGATGCCTCCAAGCCCTCTGTCGCCCATCTCCCACCCACTGGCTTGAACATCTATATACATGGAAGATGAAGCCACAAGGCCCTGGCAAAGGAGTCTTCGAACTGCAGCTTGGGAACACATCTTCTTGGATTTATAAACAGCGGCACAAATCTCCTGACTGCCACCAGGGATAACTATGGTTTCATTTGGGTTTTTTTTCCTTGCCTGTTGAGGAAATCCTCCTCCCTTGCCCCTTTTCCCATTTACAGTAGGCTGAGCTGCACACCCACTGCCTCTCCTGTGCTGAGCTGGCTTTGCAGCCTCCAGGCGTGGGAACAGATTTGTGAACTGTCTAGAAATAAACAGGCAAGCTATCCTACCCACACAAGCAATTCTGACACTATATGCCCAACGTTGCATTCCTTTGGTCTGGAAGTTTTCATTTATTCCTTCATAATTTTATTGCATGCATTTTTTTTCAACTAAAGCAGTGTATTGCTTCTCCCCATAGAACCATTAGGTATGTGACATTTCCACCAAAACAATAACGTTTTCAAATGGTGCCAGTAAAATGCTGGAGGTTTGATTTAAATGAGAAAAGAGAGATGTGAGCAAGTAATAGGTTATTTCTCCAGCCACAGAAAAATAAACTAACCTCTTAAGGACAAAAGCTAGCAAACAAACTTTTGAACTTCTTTACAAGTATTCATTGAAATACTTCTAAATGAATACATGTATATTATGTACATAAATGAATATATGTATATTATGTATTTAAATGAATATATGTGTATTCATTAGCATATTTTATTAACTATTGTGCTCTGCTTCACACTGAAAATAATAAACTGATGCACTAGTCTAAGAGGGGTCAACTGAAAGACCTTGTTTTCTGCATGTGTGGGAATGTGTAATGCAAATATAAATAGTTTCTTCTTTGTGGATTGCTCATTTTCCTAAGTCTTATTCTTACAGCAAAACCCATGATCTTTCCTATGTCCTAGCAGCTCTCTTTGTGACATTATGGTCTTAAGGGGAAAAGCCCTAACTGCTCTGTGTGTGAGCTATAACCAAATGGACGAAATAGTACAAAATCAAACTAGTGATGTGAGTTTCTGGTTTGCCAGAGCTAGGAGGTTTAAAACTCATAGCCTAGCTTGTTTCCTATGCATGATTATTATGACAACAGCCAAAGACTTGAACAGTGCTGGAGTCACCTCTTTATAGCTCCTGTGTGAAGCAGAAATAAACCTCTGTTACTTGTAAGTGAGGAACACCACTGATGTATTCCTGCTTGTGTTTTGGGTCAGGAAGGCATAAGCTTTTCTGATCACCTTTTAGACTCTGAAGGCTTGATTGGGTTGCCAGAGTGTAGATGTCTAGAGTCATATGAAATGTCCTATTGTGCAGAACTGGAAGATACAACAGCAGCTACAGGACATTCGGCTCTCCTGGAGCAGCTGTTGTGGCCAGCAGTTCACCCAGGGGCATCTGAGGCTCAGGCAGTTGAATCCCATTGATTCCCCTATTCCCCTATAGGTGATCTGATGAAATCAACCTCAGCAGTTTTATGGGGATTTAATTCATGCTGATGATACCAAGCAGAACATATTCCAGCCAGCCAAAGTTCAAAAAATAAAAGTAAAAATCATAAATGTACAGTTACACTTAAGTTGTAGGATCACCTTACTTGAAATACACTATACAAGCCATAGAGCTCCAAAGCAATTGTATGAAGCCCCTAAATTTGTGTTTAGCTAAGAGATGTCCACCACCAGTCAGGCACTAGACACCATCTGGAGACTTGAAGTGCTGAAAGACCTACCACTTCCTCTGCTAATTTGCTGCAGTAATTAATCATGCTCGCTGTTACAAAAAAAAAAAAAAACAAAACACAACCAAAAAAACCCACCTCATTTGAATCTCATTTACCTGTTATCTAAAATAAGGTCATGCTTTTGGCTTGTCTGGTAAAGATATTGAAAATTGCTTCAATTATCCTTGCTTATCTGAATGTAATCCCTAAAATATCAGATAAGTGGAGCTGCAAGGTAGTACTTTTGGCACTAAGCCTGCAAAATGAATGATGTTTTTCCCCAGTTCAGGGTAGAATCTTTCCTTCTCACTTGTTTACTGCCACGTCAGCAGTGTTTTGTTTCATTCATTCACCTTGATATAGAATGAGATGTGCTGGAAACAGAGAAAAAGTGTCATTGGACAAGGGATGTAGAAGTGACAGGGATATTGTGTATTCATTAAAATTTATAGGTATGAATCTCAGACAGTCTGATTTACTGTCTCCAAAGAATTATACTGTGTAGAAATATTTCATGCAGCCTAGGGGTGTGTGAGATTTCAAAATTGTTATGTGTAAAAATCTCCTGGATTAATGCCATGTCAAAAGAAAAAAAGAAGCCCAACAGTAAAAAACACCTTAATAAGATGTTGGTTGGAATTCAGATGTGAACCCCAGAATATCTATATTGATGTTATTTCTCTTTTGCTTCCAGCTCATCCAGCAGATATACTTTACTAGGAAAGACTTGCTCTGGACCCCCATTTTAACCAGGAAGGAAACTTACTGCTCTCAGCAGTGCTGTGCTGAGCCCCCTTGAGGGCTTATGCTTTTCTCCTCACCACACTTCTTTGAGGTTGGCAAATAATGTTATCTCAAGTCAGCTATCAGCAGAGTCGGGGCACAGAAAGGCCGGAGGGTCGGTCCTGGGCAGGAATGTGAGTGGGGACCACACGCCCCACACGTGGACCTGATGCAACCAATGCCCTCTCCTGCCCTTTGCTGCGGTTCCTCCAGTCAGCCCCTTGGAAGGCATAATGTGCTTACTGCAGGATCATAGAATCATAGAAACATAGAATTATTTAGGTTGGAAAAGACCTTTAAGATCATGAAGTCTAACTGTAAACCTAGATCTACTATATTTTTCTTTATTAGAATATAAAAAGTTGCTATCTGCTTGTTAAAGACAGTTTGCTAAATCTGAGGTGTCCTAGATTCCTCCTGCACATTATAATTTATAGCCCCCTGACAAAGTAGATGTATTTTTATCTGATTTTTCATAATTTACTCACAGTCATTTTAGATTAATAAACCCGTGCTGAAAACCCAAATCTCCAGCCCTAAAGACAAATAAATGATCAAGCAGGGAAACAGTCTGCCAGTGACTCAGTAACATTTCTTTTGCATTTGTTGTGGAGTTGAATTAATTGCATGCAACTTGAATTTGCACATCCACCACTCTGGACTTTACCTACCCCTTAGCCTCAGCTGAGAGGGTTGTACTAAACCTTTCCTGCATGAGAGCTCTCCTTTCTTCCCCAGCCACCCCATTCCCTGCTCTGGGCCCCCAGGAACTTTGCTGCCTGCTATTTTTTGTGGTGAGTGTTATGGGTGGAAACAAAAAAAATCTCAAAGGAGACAGAGAGGAAACAAAAGTCCCTGCTAAAGCCCCAGCACAGACTGGTTGGAGCGGCTGAAGGGCTGTGCATGGCAAGAAGGAGGGCTGATGCCTCAGGAGCTTTTCTATCAGCATCCTGCCGCGTATTAGCTTCCTACACAGTCCAGCCTCTGCACAAAGGAGTTAATCACAAACTCATCATCCTGAAAAAGATCAACACAAATGACTCTTGCTTATTGCCGGGGTTGTGCTAACATACATTTCCAGGCTGGGCTCCCCAGGGTTAGATCCAGCTGTGTTAATCTGTTTCTATCCAATGCAGACAGAAGCAAGTTAATCTTTTCTGTCAGTCTTTCTTCTAAAGGCAATGTGAAAGAAAAGCAAGAGAAGATCTGAGACAAGAGCTAAACAGCTTTTAAAGGAGCTAAAAGGAGCCCATTTTATATGACTGCTAATTTGAATTGCCCACTTTTAAAGCTCAGCTCACTGTGCTCAAGGTAAGGGAGACAGAAGACAGCGCTGCCATGCAAGGCTCTGGGGTCCTGGGGATAGACAAGGCAGAAAGGCAGCAATTGAGTCTGCAGAAAGATATAGTGTAAATATTTTGGCTGCCACAGTAAAGACCATTTAATGGAAGTTAAGGGCAACAAAGGGATTGGGGAGTCACTTAGGTGGCTGTGTGAAGTTTGTATAGACCATCAGAGGAAACAAGACAGGACATATTTGACATAAGAGTCCCACCTACTTGAAGTAGTCATGCGTGTGTGAAAAAATGTATTTAGATCCTCCTGTTTCCATGCAGAAACGAAGCACCATTCCCCCTTTTCACAATAAGTGAAGAAAGAAGATGGGAACTGTCAGGCAAGGTGAGGGGACAAGGGGATGGGGCAAGATGCCACTGAAGCTTCCCTTCCAGTGAGAGCTGGTTCAGGGCTCCTATGGCCCTGATCTGGTGTCACAATGTCCCACAGCTTATACTGGCAGTATGACTTGATCCTTATACACACTCCAACGAAAATGAAAAAAACAATCCCGCAAAAGAAAACGTTTCACAGTCAAGCTACAGCCCCTTTAAAGCTGAGAGAGGTAAAGCTGCCTGCTCAGTCTGTACACTCTGTCCCAGTGCACAGTGATAAAACCTTAATTTCCGCAACAACATGTGATTATTTCCACAAAACATTTCAAAATCGAACTTGCAAAAAAAGGGAATGTTTTTCAAAAAATATTAAGGCAAAAAGCGCTTTTTTTCCCACATTGAAAACTTCCATCTGTGTATTCCTCTACCCTCTGGTTTGCTCTGTTAAGAACAGAGATGGCTGCGTGAAGCTGAAAACTATTTCTGTGCAGAAATCCGTCAGTGGTCCATGTACTGCTTAGATCTGGCATAATGGCACAAAATAGAAGTCAACTTATTCAGAGAATTGTTTAGAGACATTTTCATCCTCCTTTCTCCCACTTGCAGACTGAATAAGGCAAGGATGCCTTAAAGAGTGCATGAAAGGTCATTTTAAGAAACACCTTCTGTTACTCAGGAAAGAGTAGATGCCTTTCAAATCAATCCATGTCAGTCCTGACCCTTTTGGTGATGCTGCACACCCAGAAAAGCTGCACTGGAAGCATTTTCCCTGGGTGGCAGCATTGTTTTCCCTGCCTCACAAGTGCACAGGGAAGCTGTAGAATCTTGTATGACTGTGCTTGTTCATAACACATAACCCAGTGTTTGCTGTCTCCCAGGCTCAGGTAAGCACCAGCTTAGTGAGAGGTCTGAAATGAGACAGTCTTTGAACCCCTGAATTCTGCCTGTGTCTTGGATGTTTTGGATCTTTGAAATGACTCAGCTTAAAGAGAAAGCACACCATGTCCTCTGAGGTTGCTCTGTGAAGAGTGTTGCTAAAGAGCCATGCACCAAGACAAATACAAGAGTCCATCCTGCTCCTCCATGCAGGGCTGAGCTCTGTCTTCTGTGCAATGGCTGGGGCTGAAGGCACGTGGGGCTGCAGCTCAGTCCACGCACAAGTGAGCATAATTCAGGCAGGAGAACAAAAAGTGTTGGCTTTCTCATGGATTTTGGGGTTTGACTGGGGAAGGACTGGAGAAAACACAAGTATTGACATTAGAGGAGATGTATTTAAGACAGCGTGTAATGAGTAGCATAATTTTGATTGGGACTGTTTGAGATGGGAAAATATTTCTAAAAAGCTTGTTTGGCAAGAGCCTGCAAGCTAAATCCTATTGTAAGCAGAGGGAAAGTGTGACAAAGGGCAAATTAGTTAGATAGTAAAGAGTAGTTCTGAGGCCTTTAAGAAATATAAACAAATGGAAAACAAGAAGTACTGGGAGATCTATTAAAAACAAGCTAAAGGAAGGTAAAAAATGTTTTATATTTAGAGTAGCAAAAAGAAATAGTGAACAGTGAATTTTAGTGAACATTTCCACCAGCTGTAACAGAATCTTCAAAACTTATTTGCAGTTTACCAAGGAGGGAAGAGAAAATGCATTCAGATATAAAAAGGAAAAGAGAAGACAGTTGAGGACTGAGCAATGGGAGAAAGAAATGTATTAAATCATTGATTTGATTTCTTTATTTACTTACAGAACTGGAGAGATGCTCTAAGATGTTGGTTGACATTGGCAAGCAGTGGTAGAGGAAGCAGGAGGGAGGATGTAGAATAAAAAGTCTAAGTCATGTTCAGCAGACAAGATTGCCTATCCAGACGCACATTTCTTATTAATTAAAGGCTTAATTTCATGAGTATTTCTTCCCTCATTTTAAGCAACCAGGATCCCTGGCCATGCACATCTATACCTGCATTGCATTGCTGCCTCTGCTATCCCCTTGAGATGGAGCAGCTCCCTTAAGGGTATTTTAAGACCTCTTGAGGCTGGGAAAGAGCTGAATGAGAGAGATAGATCAATGATCTGTAAAATAGGTAGTGGAACAAGAAAGGTGAATAGGGTGAATGGATGTTTTTTGCTTCTTCCTGTATAAAAATCAAAGGACATAAAATTAAACTAGTGGGTACTACTTCCAAAGCAAACAAAAAGAGGCACTTCATTGACTGCATAATGCATAGCTATGGCCCATAGCATGGTAGGGTTGCAAATATTTCCATTAATTTTTAAAAAAAAGGAGCCTAAATGAAAGAAAAATCCACCAAGGATTATTAAATATAAAAGCATTAACTTTGACTCAAGATATCCCTGAGTCACAAGTCACAGGAGGCTGGGAGAGCATTCCTGGGAAGCATTCCTGCATGCTTGCCCTGTCCTACATCCTTCCTCGGATAACATCTGCGCGTCTGCTCTGCTGCTGGGGGCAGGACACCAGACCAAATGGACCTGTGCTCTGATCCAGTACAGATGTTCTCATATTAAGTTTGTGTGCTGCACTGTGAACTAACTGGGGAATGATCTGGGTAAAAAAAAAAAGCCAGCAAGTTTTGTTGTTTTGTTTTTGAACCCTGATCAGTTCCCTGACCTGGTTCACTGAGTGGCCAAATAAATGGTTGGACAGGCTCTGCTAAGGGAGTGATGGGAAAAAGGACAAGCAGCCAGGCTTTGGTGATGGAATAGAGGAGCAGAAGGAAACAGAAGGGTTGACTAAGCCATTTTTGTCACTGAAAGAAATTCTTGTGAGGCCAAAATTACTGATGGAGAGCTGTTGTCGATCAGAACCTGAATCATTTCTTTGTGAGTAGTGCATGGTCAATAAAGACTGTGTAAAGCCACATGTATCCCAGTGTTATTTTAATGGTGGCACAGAAAGGACTGGAAGGACTAGCCCAGGTGGGAAACCCAGTCCTCCCGCCCGCTCCTCTCAACAGCAGCACTATGCTGTCTTTGCCAGCACAGACCAAACGGCGGACGTCTGTGCCCTTCCCAGAGCTGGGGGCTGGGAGAGGCAGTTTCATTTCTAGGCACTGCATTCTTGTAAGTGGTGGAGCAAAAAGCAGTATTATCCATTTTAGAGAACTAAATTTCAGTTTTTCTTTTTTTATGTAGAGCATTAAAGATAATTGTAGCTCTTCACTTAAATAAGGAATTCATTGGGGTTTTTTAAATAAAAATATTGAAAAGTGCCCTGTACAATGAGTGTGGCATTTCTACTCAGATCATACCATGTATGCTAATGTATCCAGGTCAAGAAGGGAAATGAAGGACTGAAGTAGAGATAGCAATAGCTTTAGAATTAAATCTCAAGGTATTTTTTCCTTTCTCCCTTCAGTGAGATTTAATGGGAACATTAAAAACAGAAACAGCCCCAATCTCTAAATTTTACAGATGTAGCTCACCTTAACATTGGTTCAATCCAGACAGGCAGTTTCACAAATTTCCCTCTTTTCCAGATTTCTTAAGGGATAAACTTGGAAGCTCAGAAGTCCTTAGCAGCCTCTATACCAAAATCTTACAGACAACCTGTGGGAAAAGAAAAATCTGTCTCACTGACACCTTTCGTAGTAACATGAGTCATCATCACTCCAGCTACATTTAAATTTTCTTTGTTTGTCTTCACATGGCAGCTTAGCTTTATTCCTCACATTACCTTGCACCACTTCTAGAGCATCTTAAAAGTGGGTAGCAAATGCAATGTTTTCCTCCAGCTTCCGTTGACAGTATGTTACTGTGCTGTTCCTTCTGCTTAGGTGATGTTTTTAGATCTGCCTTTGAACTCTGAAAGCCAGCAAATTTAGGCAGCTGGAAAGAATTTGTAGGCAGTTGACTGAGACTCCTTTCTAAATGTAGATAAATAACTCTTCAGTAAAACATATTATTGTCCTCTTTCCTAATGGTGAAGGTTGTTCTCTGGGGTTCAAACTGGGCCAGATTCTTTTGTACCTGCACAGATCACACCTAACTGCAAATCAAGTTTGGTCCTTATTCAAGTCTCTTGCAGAGATTGCTTAAAAAAGGAAGACTGAGTCCAGGTACTCCCACATAAGGTTGATAGAATAATCTTTAATTGCTTTACAACACCTCAAGTAGCCAAAAAATCTGTTAGCAGTCCGTGTGATTCTTTATTTAGCTGTGTTTAACACAGCATAAACACAGAGGGAGAAATAGGCCAGTGAGGAGAGCACTGGGCAGGGATTGAGTAGGTCTGTAATGGATTCCTCACTCTGCCACAGATTAACTGTGGGACCCTGTTCAGGATGTTTAATCTTTCCTCATTTCTGTGTAATTAGACAGAAAAGTTCTTATGAGAGAAATTAGCTCTTCTTATATGTGTATGTACTGCATCTCACATGATGAGGACCTTATCTGACTTCATATCTTTGGATGCAACAAAAATTCAGGCAATGAATGTTGCTAAAGTTGATGATGTTAGTCATAACAATCCAGTTGTAGTATTCAATAGTTGTAAATTAAAACAAAAAGTATAGCAGTTTAGAGAGAACTGAATGTTTAAAGAACAAAAAAAGAGAAGATAATTCAGAAATTGATTTTGTCCTAGAAAGATCTCATCATTCTAGTACTAATCTACATCTCTTCCTTGGTGTGCCACAGATTTACTATGTGAACTATGCCTATGATCTCTTCCTCTTTCTGTCCCTTTGCCTTCTGTCATTAAAATGGGATTTTTGATACTTAGAGGGGAACTGAGATTGCTCTTGGAGATCCTGGTAGACGAAAGGAAGCCAAACTCCTTACCTGCCCAGAAAGTGCAGACTAGAGAATCAGATGATACCTTGACTTTTATGAAACTTTGCATAATTCAATAAATGTCCTAAATTGCATTTGTCCTGAATGTCTTTGTATTTCTCAGAATGTCCTAATTTTTGCAACAGGGCTGATGTAAGATGACTATAATGCGAATAATACTTAGTTCCTAAAATCTGGAACCTTAGTTTCCATCTAGAGCTGATTTTGTCTGAGTGAGTTCCTAGTGCCATAGGTTCCTCTTAGACCTCCTGGCTGGCATCTGCCTCTCTTGTGAAATTCCATTTGCTCGTGTTAACAGCAATCATCTCAACATTTGTAGCAGAATATCTAGGGAGAACATGACACCTCTCGTTCCCTGCTTTGAGTCATGAATTCTTACCAAACAAGTTCAGAGGCCAGAGCACATACGGCAGTATCCTCTCACTTCTGCTTTTCTTGAGAAAAATTATTTTAAAGTTATATCCTTGGATTGGTCTGCAAAACAGAGATGAGACATGCCACTGTGTAAGGCAGAGTGCTATAGGCAGTGTTAATGTTCCTGGTACCTGCAACCAAGTTATCACAACTAATGCATTCATAAGATGAGCACTTCAAAGTATACTATCATGAAAAAACCAAAACTATACAATGTTTGAAGAACACAGTATTCTTTCAGGTGAAACACTTTTCTGACTTGGCTGATGGCTAAATACACCCTTGGTTTATATGACTTTCCTAATGAGATTATTGTGAGTGACTATTTTTTTTCCCCTTAAACTTTGTCAGAAGTTCACTGTTCAAGGTTTAAGAAACCTGTGAAATTGAAATATTACCAACAGGGGAGAAAGATGCATAATCTATTTCAATAAGTTTTCCTGGTGTCAAGAAGCACAAGGTAACTGAAGGAAACCATGAAGCCAAATTCAGTCACGGCAGGAAGAGAGATGCAGAATTTACCAAATTCAGCAGAAACCTCTATCAAGATTAATTTGGAATTATAAAGACAGTCTGGAAGGGACCCTGGGAGATCCCATAGTTCATAACCCTCCTCCAGGCAGATCCAGTCAGTCCTGAATCACTCGCGGGGAATGTTTGTGTAACCCCTTCCTACAATCCTCCAGTAAATGAGATTCCATAACTTCCCAGGACAACCTGCTCCAGGCCTTACCATCACTATTATTGCAAATATTTTTCCAGTGTCTAACCTAAGCTTCTGTTGCTTGACTTCAGTCCATGAATTTGTATCTGTCCTCAGCAGGCACGGAGAAAAGAATCCCTCCCTTTTCACAGATATCTTCTATATTGCAAAATATCACAGTTACTGCAAACTTCTCTTTTCTGGAAGACGGTCTCACTGAGTTTCCACAGTTTACTGTGTTATCGTGTGTTTACTGAGCTGTGGTGTTTAAGCATGTTGGCATGCCTAATCCACCCAACAGAGAAGTGAAATGCTTTGGCTTCACCCATCTGTGAAGGTGCAGCTGATGCACAGATACTTGTCTGCTGACAGTGGTTGTGTGTGTCTGTATCCTCAGCCTCTAGCTCAGAAAAAACACTTTTTTGACTGAAATTTTCCCAAAGCTACTCAACCTAGGCTTCACTGAATCACTGTAATGGAAAATTTAAATTAACAAATGGTTGAAGTTTGACAATGTGGTAATCAAAATGTAGGATCTTATAAGGCAATGCTGTTACTTCTGCTTGATTTATATAGGTATGTGTATGTCTATGCGTATCCAGGCAAATACATGGATACGGGTGTCTGCACTTAAATAATTAATTCCCTTCATCTCCTGCTTTTTCTTTAAATATTCTTGAAATGATCATATCAGATAAACAAGAAAGCAGAAAAATGCACTTTTGTTTTACTAGCTTGGCCTTGAATCCCTGGTAGCATGACTGTGAATCATACAAATGTGGGCTACATACTTTTATGATTAATGCTTCAGTAAAATATTTTCTATTGGTATTACAGACATTAGGAAGCTTTACTGGCTGTAGTTTGACCTCTAAAACTTTTTTTGGCTTGACATGAGTTAGTTTATGTTATTGTTCTGTAATATGTAAGATGTAGCAGTTTTATTAATACAAACTATAATAGCTACAATCTTTATGTTTCTCTATAGCTTTGGAGGGAAAACAAAAAAAAACCTCCATTGGAACAGGGCTTTCTAAGTTGCAGGTTTAGTTTTCTGTTGGCTTGGGAACTTTTATCACTTTCATTCTTGATGATTCTTCCTTGCACAGAAAGCAGTGCTGTTAAACATTGCAATCAGGTGCACGCTGGAGTTAGTGAGAAAGAAATACCATGCGCACTGTTGATTGAAGAAAGGTGTGAACAGCAGACTTACTGCGTGGAGAACTACTGCACTGTTATTTTAATCGTAATATCAATTTAATCCAGGTGAAACTACAACACTTTTAGCATTTGCAACAAATACATTTGAGATTGGAACATTCATAAAATGTACTGATAGTAAGAAAATTACTTGGTTTCTATATTTACATCTGTACAGAACATAATCAAGGATAAAAAAAGCCACTTTGCAAAAATTATTCTATTTGATATATGACACATTTTGAGGTAGGTAGGCTTTATTTCCCCCTTTTTTGGAGTTAAGATAAAATTTATTCTGAGCTCAAATATGACTGTGAGCTGAAGAATACCTACCATTATAAGCAGACTCATCGAAAAGCAACTTATTTTCTGTTAAACCACAAAGTACTGGGAATAGTAACATCGTGTTTTATTTTTTAGGAATTAAATTAGCCCACTTCTAAATCCTAATTCTCCAAGGAAAATAAAGGGAATTAACAGATAATTATTTTTTGGTAAAACTTTTGTGGTTTTGACAATGTCCAATGTGTGGTAAACAGAGAAACATGTAATATACCTGCTTTCTAGTGTATTGTTTTTTCTTTCTTTTTTTTTTTTTTTTTTAGTAAAGTAGGTTTTAAGAGGGATTTAAAGAGGATTTAACTGGTGCCTGAATCCTGTGCTACCATTTCGTGTAGGGCAGATCATTGCCCTGTACGAACTCAAGTCTACAATGAATTCCTCTTGTATTTTGTAACAGTTCTGCGCCTTTATGCAACAAGAGTTTTCTGATTTTTAATTATGCCCTGAAGAGATCAGAAAAGGAGAGAAACCACTAACCTTCTAAGATTTGGTGGGGAAATATATGCTTACTCACTGTTTGCTGGTTTTGCTGGTTTTTGGTAATGTGCACATAATACCCCTATAGATGCATAGAACTATAAATGTTTAAAATGTTTTGTTGAGTCACTCTGAAGACTAAGGCTGTAGTATCATGAACATTTTAAGTCAATATAATTCACTCATGCCGCTAAGATATATACCAGCACCCATTGGCTCATTCTTGCCCCTGCACCACCCCTACAGAAAGCTGACCCAGGTTAACATTAAACTGGCAAATAAAGAATGATTTTGCGACAAGAATTGTTCCTCTGGTCTTCCTCATATGACTAAATCAACGATTGTGCTGGAACATGGAGGGAGCAGCATGGGGAGCTGCAGTAAGGCAGGGGTGAGCATCTGGATGGTTGTGCCAGCTTTTATGGGTTTACACTGCCTGTGCTTTTGTGGTGCCCTAGCAGAATTTTAAGAGGATGGTTTCTCAGCTGGAGCATGCTTCCTTTCATAAAATGGTCTTGATTTTCTACAACAACCCTGAGTGTTACATAGGTACATGGCACCTCCAGATGCCAGGACCTTTTACATAGATACCAAAACAGCAGTTGAAAGGCATAGCTTAATCATTCAAGTTAGAAAAAAATTCCCAAATTAACTTTTGCCTAAGGTAACAGGGTTTGTACTTTACTTATTAAATAAAATAAGTAGGGCCTGTAGAAAGCATTCTTAGCATAAGAACATAAAAATGCATTATAAAGTTCAGCACCTTATTTTTATGATTCCCATAAAGTCCATGAGATAACAATGTTTGCCTACTAAATTAATTTTCATCAGGCTTCATTGCACAGCCTGTTCTCCTGATGTTTCCCAGGGGCAGCTTCTTAAAGTTCTTGATTTAAATCATTAAATGCTTGATTTATGGTGCATGCTTCCGGAGCCTTAGCACTTTTCCAACTCACATTGCAGTGTATCCTTATCCTAATCATGTTACTGTTTAAATATATTTGGATGGCAGGGGATTAAAGTGAACCAGCCTGTTCATTTTTTTACAAAGGAGCAAGATTATTTATCTGACAGTTGCTGTAACAGGCACAGAGCATAACTCAGAACAGCCTTGTTAGCAAGTTGGAGGCAGACTTACTGCTTCATTGGTGTTTGAATATCATTAGCTGTTGCGGTCTTGCTTCTAAAATATATTCCCTTTGGATAAGATCCTTATCTCCACTAGAAATAGTTGATTGTTTGGAATCTGGAATAAATTATTTATTTTTTTTCTTTCTTGAAACAAGACAGAAAGAAGTCAACACCTCCAAGCTTGGAAGACATGAAGCACAGGGCCAGAGGGCATGCTTTTTCTAAGACATTTCTCCAACCTCCAGTTCCTGCTCAGAGTAACCACTCCTGGTTTTTGTTTAAAAAAGAGGAATTGTACATTCTTTTGCAGTGTGAAAGAAAGATATCTAAAGCTTTGATATCAGCAAAGACCCATACCAGCTTCATTTATTAAAAGGATCTTTGCATCATACCAACAAATATTACTAAACTGTATATTAGAAGGCAAACAACAGATGAAGATTTTTAATGTTATTTCTGTCATGATAGACTGAATTCAGACTTATTTGAGACAGTCCCCAATGCAGCTGGGGACAACTGATGTGTCCTTCTGCAGCTTAGCTGGGACTGGAATAAGTTTTTCTGACTACTGACCAACTCAAAGCAATAAATCTTCCATTTTTTTTCAGATTTGTTTGGTACAATGTCATATTTCCAGTCATCATCTTTAAAAGCAGGAGAACAGTGAAAGAGGGACCATGAGCATAACCATTCATATGTAAAAAACCACTCCTCACTCCAAGTGTCTTTGTGAAATTTTGTACTCAGTTCTGTGAATATTTCAACACTGCAGCATTGCTGGTGAGAATACTGGTGCAAAGTCTATTTAAAACTGGAATGCTTAGAAATTTGCCGAAAGCAAGTATCAAATTGTTCACAGATGGAAGCTGGTGGTGTTCTTGCAAGTCTCTTCTCATTGTTTTCTGTTTTCAGAAAATAGAATTTAATACAGTGGTGCAACTTTAAAGAGAACATATTAAGAGTAAAATAAATCATGCTGCCTCCCTCCCCCCAGCAAACACCACTTCTTTAGCCAGCTGAAAGATTCCAATATTCTGTTTATGTTTGACATTGATCATTTATTTTGATTTACAAGAACAAGGAAATTATGGGTGCTGACAAGAAAACTGTGGGAATTATGCTGGAGTGATTTTGGACGTTATGAGTCAGGGTTACTGCCCCATCACTTTGCCATATGTTACCAGCCCCTTTGGCTAGAGCAGCAGCAGTTAACTATGTGCTTCAGCTCAGCTGCTGCGTTTCATAGCCTGGTGTGTTAACCTCCCCTTTGATTTCTTGCCTTTCCACTGATTTATAGGATTCAGTTGCATCCCATTTACAGGATGGATAGGATTCAGTTTCATCTGAAAGGAGTTCAGGTCATCGAGATTACATCACAGTGTGAACCAAAGCACAGAAAATGCAAAATACTGGGAGATTTGCTTTGAGAGCATCTACAACCCTGACTACAACTGTGATGGAGACACACTCCCAGCAGGTAACAATAAATAATATGCAGCGACAGTGGAGACAAGTGGGTGAAGTACATGAGCTCCCAGAAGTAACATAACAAAACTGGATTTTTTCCTTACACAACAGAAGGAATAAACATTAAATCAGTCTCCTTTAAGGCCTTTTCTGTGAGATACTACTTTCAGTTTCTAATAATCATTATCACAGAATCATAGAACAGTCCAGGTTGGAAGGGACCTTGAAAAATCAAATTTTCATGGGAAAGGAAGCCTAGATGAGATTATCCAGCAACCTCTCCAATCACATCTTGAAAACCTTCAAGGATGGGAACTTCACCACATCCCTGGGGAGGTTGTTTCACTGATCGTTTGTTCCCACTGTAAAAATTTACTTTTTCTATTGAGATGACACCTCTCCCTGTGCAACTTTTACCCATTGCCCCTTGTCCTTTCCACATGGCCCCTTGTGAAGAGAGAGCCTCTGTCCGCTTTATAGCCACCTTTTAAGTACTGGAGTACTGTGATGAGGTCCCCTCAAGCCTTCTCTTCTCCAGGGTGAAAAGACCAAACTCCTTCAGTCTTCCCTCGCAGGACAGGTTCTCCAGCCCTCTGATCATCTTTGTGGCCCTCCTTTGGACCCTCTCCAGTCTGCCCACATCTTTCTTGAATTGTGGAGGCCAGAACTGGACACAGTACTCTAGGTGAAGCCTGACAAGTGCTGAGTAGAGTGGGGATGATCACATCTCTATCTCTGCTAGCGATGCCCCTGAGGATGGAGCCCAGGATTCGATTTGCCTTCGCTGCTGCAGCAGCACACTGCTGACTCATGGTCAGCTGCTTGTCCACCAGGACCCCCAGGTCCCTTTCAGTGACACTGCTCCCCAGACACACAGCTCCTAGCCTGTACTGGGCCTTGCACTTGTCCTTGTTAAACTTCATACAGTTCTTGCTTGTCCACTCTTCCAGCCCGTCCAGGTCTCTCCATAGGATGGCTCTCCCTTCTGATGTGTCCACCTCACCACCCAGTTTAGTGTCATCAGCAAACTTGATGAAGGAACTTTCAATGCTGTTATCCAGATCATTTATGAAGATGATAAACAGTGTGGGGCCAAGTGTCAAACCCTGGAGGACCTCAATTGTGACAAGCTGCCAGCCTAAGTGAAAACCAGTGATTGTCACAGTCTCAGTGTGGCCTGTGATCCAGTTTCCTACCCATCTCACAGACGACCCATCTTGTCTATCTTGCCAGTTTATCTAGGAGGAGGCTGTGGGAAACAGTGTTGAACGCTTTGCTGAAGTCCAGGTAAGCAACATCCAGGGCTCTCCACATACCGACAGAAAGAATTTCTTTGTTGTAGAAGGTGATCTGGTCAGTCTGGCATGGTTTGCCTTTGGTAAATCCACTTTGGTTTTTCCCAATAACCTGCTTCATTTGTATTGTAATAGTTTCTAGGAGGACTCATTCCACTACTCTCTGAAGTCTTACTAAAGCAGGACTAATGGGCCTATATTTTCCTGAGTCCTCTTTCGGGTGTTGATGATGAAGATGGTTGTTGTTGTTGTTGTTGTTATTATTATTATATTTGAAAAACTCAAATGAAAGATACTGGATTCAACATGAAAAGACTCCCTGCCTCCAGTCACTGTTGGGGAAAGGAAACCAGTTTCTCTCACCTCCAAGCTAATTTTTGTCTTCCAATACTGCCTCGTAAACATATGAAGTGTGTGGATACCCTATACACCTTGATCTTCTGTATCCCTTTAAGGAAAGTTGTGCAGAGCTAAGATGATGATTTTACTCTCCCTTCTCTCCAGTTGAAAATGCATCCTGATCACAGCAGCGTTGTCTGAAACACTGAGGGTCCTCAAAGAGCAAAAGATTTGTTCATGTCGAGTTGTTCTGTCAGAGGCAAGCTCTTGCAGGGGACCTCTTGGGATCTTCTCAACAGAGACTGAAGTAAATCAAGCTTTTGCAGTCAGCAGTCTGATCTCATATTTTGTGCTTAAATTAATAATTTCTGCCTTCCTGCCAGTTCCTCTGCTGAGTCATGGCCTCAGATGTAATATCCTGCTTTGTGTAATTGCTTGTTTTAAATCAAGGGGTTTACAAGTAAAAAGGAGGGTACAAAAGCCAGAGGTTAAAAAATGCACCTCTTACTCAGGATGCCTAAGTCAATCAGAAATGCCAGTAGAGCTATACTACCCCATCTGTTGAACAGTGTTTGTCACCTGTAGTTTTCCAACTGATTTAGGGATTAAGCAACCAACACTGAAATACATGTGGAAAACCTGAAATGGTGAGTGGCAGTAATTAGCAAGACATAAGGATGAGCATGGGCCAGGCCAGAGAAGAGAAGCCAGGTCTTGATGCTTCAGCCAGACCATTCTGCTGTACTCATAAAGCAAAAAAAAAAAAAAAATCAACTTTTATCTGGATGTGTTTAAAGAGAGTTATCTGTTTCCAGCTGGAATTCCCTTTAATTCTTTAAAATCACCCTTGTCTTTCTATTTAAGAATTTGCTATGAAGAAGAAGTGGGAATCTTCTGCATGCTACCATCTGGCTTTCCTTAGAAATATGGCACTATAAAAGGGAGATGGGCTTTACTATAGGGTTAGCAAGAAAGCTGTGACTGCTTCTTCTTTTATTCAATGGAAATTTATAGCAATATTTTATATTTTACTTTTTCCTGATTGTCATAGCATCTAGACATGATCCTGTCTACTGGCTGAGAAGATACTTCACAGAGGCCAGCTTCAGTGAGTGAGATCTGGTCTCCTTGATGGAAATCTGGAAACCCCCTCTGCTCTCAGAAAGTTCGTGCTTTTTATAATATACTTGGATAGTGCTGTGGTTGCTACATACTTCTGCACTTTCTACTGAAACTCCTGGATTTCTGTACTGTGAGGTTTGTATTATTTTTAGGATGCCAAGTAGAAGATTTTACTATTTCAGTTTTGAGTCCTTTCTTGTCACTTCCTCAAAAATTCACACCAAATTTTTCAATCATTCCCCTTTCTGAAGCCATGGTGACAAAGTTCCTTTTTCTTTCCCCCTTCTTCTTTTTCTTCTTTTAAAAAAACAAGAAGCAAAACAGTCTCCAGATGTTTTGTGATCTCATTTCTTATTAACTTCGGAAAGATCTTGCCTACCACAGAGATCGAATTCACTAATCTATGGCTTCCTGACTCCTCCTCAGTTCCTTTCCTACAATACTTCCAGGAATGCACAGATACCTATTTTAGCATAAAATCTGGATTCCATGAGCTCAAACTTTCAAATATATCTACTTACCAAACTTCTTATTGTATCCTTGTCTGAAACAGAGAATCTAATTTCCAGTCATAATAGCCATACAAATTAGGTAGTCAGTTAATCAGTGATTAAGCAAATAATTTCCCCTGACATTAAATCTGAAGTGTCCAGAGATCTTCTGCTGATTACCTGGAGAAGGTGACCATCCTTGTTGGCATTTTTAATTAATTTTACAGTGGATACCAAGAAGAGTGGCACCTCCTGTTTTTTCATGTGGTTCAGATCCACAGCTGGGAATATCAGCTCAGACTGAGAAATATCCATAGTCTGAAGCTAATTATGGGAGCTCTGGCTGCATATAGTGAGTCTGGTCTGCAGGATGGAGTCAGGACTCAAGACTAAGGCTAAGTGGTTTCATGGACTTTTACAGGCTACCTGCCAGGAGGTGATTTTCATTCTTACAAGTTGTAATAGTAATAACAACAACTAAACAATAATAAAAGCTTTGAGTTTTGTCAGTGTCATATGCTACTGCTATTCCAAAAATATCTCAGAAGGGCTGCTTTTCAACTGTTCCCTTTGGCAACTCTGCAAACAACATCACCCGTTCTTCTTTTCTTGTCAGAACTTGAGAGTTTACTAAAATTTTGTAGGCTAGCTGCATTTGGGGTTTCTGCTCTGGAAATACCCAGTTGCTCAGCACTCCAAAGATATCTTCATGCTTTTTTTACATTACAGTCACTCAGAGAAGCAGCCAGAGTTTCCAAACCCACTGCAGACCTAATAGGGGAGTTCCTGTGAGAAATGCAACTGGGGAGTGTATTTTAGCCCTAACTGTAGACCTGTGCATTTGCTCATGAGCACAAGTCTGAGATCCAGTTCAGAAGCTAAGCTGAAAAATTCACGTTCAAGGACTTTAAAAAAAGCAAGTTCCCCCTTTCCCTAAAAATCACTTCTGGTTTGCATAGAGAGCTTTGCTGAATTAACGGCCCCTCTTCTTCTTCCTTCAGTTTCTTTTAGAGTGAAGCTGCTGCCATCACTTTTCAGTAGTTTCCCTAACTGCCGTGTGGCAAACAGGGCACAGAGGAAACAACCCTGGTGTTATTGCCACCATCTCCAGCATCAGGAGAGGAAAGGGATGCAGCTCAAAACTTTTTGTTAAGGAATGTGCCCATCAGGATAGGTTTGCCACCTCTTAGCTCTGGGCAAGGAAATACTGTACTGTTTTGTCTTGCCAGAACCACGATTTTCTAAGCATTTCAAGCAAAACCGGTTGCTGAGGTTGATTCTGGCAAAATGACGGAATTCATAAACCTGTCAACTCTTCCCACGTCAGAGGTGGGACTGTGTGCCAGCTCCACTGGCACGGTGCCCTATTGCGTCTCCCCCTTCCCTTTGGCAGGTTTGCTACACGATCTCCAACTTACCAAAGCTCCCGCCAGGAAATGTGCTCATTCCAGTGTCTGGATCGCTGCGGCACTGACTTGTGACTCTGGCATCTCCCTTCTGCAATGAAATGTTGCCTTTACAAACCTTGGCGGAGTTGGCAAAATAACCCCACCTCTTTTTAAAAGTGATATTGTTCTAGCCTCCCCCTTTGCAAATCGTTTACATTGTTGACAGCTAAAAGATTTTGTCTCTTTTGGGTCATTCTAAAGGGCTTTACTAGGTGCCTGGTTTTTTTTAGGAAGGAACTAGATATATGTAAACAGAGAGTTAGCAGATCATAATTTAAATAGCACTCCCTCCCTCCTACTAAGCCATTTGCTTTCCTAACTGAAACTGGTGGTTTGTGATTCTTCACATTATTCTTTTAATGTCATGACCTGTGTGTCAAAGTGAGAGGTTGCTTGTGGATTTTTCTTGTCTTTGAAAGCAATACTTTCTCCAGAGACAAAGAGGCTCTTTTACAACACTCTTAGCAATTGCCATGAGGTGGGAGCTACAAATCGGGCAAGCCTGGGCAGTTGCATGCTGACATTTTTCATTCCTCATGTCCCACAAGTATTTCTCTTTCAACAAGGCTTCTGTGTAAGTGAAAAGGAACTTTTTTGTTTCCTTGATTTAGTTATATTATGTTTTAAAATTCCTCTTTGGCTCCAATTTCCCTTTGGAAGCTGCCTTGGCCATAAAAAATTTCACACACCCCTTTTTAATTTTTAAAATTGCAAATTTGTGTTGTGCCTCTATCCCTATAAACAAATAAGGGACAAATTTACTTTATTTCATTTGTGTTTGCAAAGCCTTTCTAAGCCGTTTTCCACAATAGACCACTCATAGCTTTGCACCTCAGAAATGAAGAAGTAGGCAGATTTGACCCTTGAAAATAAGCCTTTCTAACTTTTTGTAAACATTAATGACCTATTCATAAAGAAAAGGGCAAAGTTTTTCACAAAAAGATATTAATACATTGAAAAACTGCTATGGTGTGCTGGAGAAATAAATGATGTGATAGCTTTGAGCAGACTCTTTGGGAAAGAGAAGAGGGCTACAAATACACCAAATTTAATCTTATGATGAGATTAGGAAGTTTCCAGTGATGTTTCTGATGATTTTCATACATACGTAATATGAGAAGAACAGAAGAACAGCTTTACCACATGAAACATCAAAAATGTCCATGTATCTCAATATTCTGTCTCCAACACTGTCAATAGTGGACATTTTTGGAAGAGTGTCCAAATGGAGCCAGGACGCAGTGATACCTCCCTGGCATGTACTCCCATTTCCAGTGGCTGCAACTGCCAGACTGCCTGGGCCACCAGTGTGTCTTTGCATTTATTCCAGGCATATCTCCAACTGTGTTTTGACCTTCTGCATGCCACAATGTCTTGTGGCAAGAGGTTCCACAGTTTAACAGCAAGCTGTGTGAAAAATTAGTACCTGCTCATGTTTGTTTTGAGTTTATGAACTATGATCATGAATTAATGTCCTCCTCAATTTTCTACTGGGAGTAACAGTGACAAGTCATTCCCTATTTCCTATTCACCTTTTCCATCCTACTTATGATTTTCCAGTCTTCTGTCATATCCCTTTTTAGCCATTTTTTTCCATGATTAAGGAATACTTATCTATACATATGTTCATTGTATAGAAGTTGTTTAGTACCTTTGATCTTTCTTTTTGCTGCTCTCTATATCATTGTGTTTTTTCTATACACTTGCATAGAAGAAATAGACTTCATAGCTTTTCACCTTAAAAACATACTGGTTACCAACAGAAATGTGATGAAGAGAAAACTCTGACAGCTACTGCTATTTTAGGCCACCATTCAGAAAAGTGCTATGTGCTGTTGCCTTCTGCTGAGGACAGATGTTAGTCATGTTACTTAATTATATACTGGAAGGTACTTGGCTCAGATCCAGACAGGCATTCAGGTTTCCAACTCCTGTTCGGGCTTTTAACATCTCACTGATTTAATGGAAAGCCGAATACTTGGTTAGATGTGGTTATGATAGGAACCTCAACAGAATTAAATGCTCAGTGTGTGTGATGGGGTTTGAGCTTGCAGAATCAGGGCCTAATCTCTGAGCATAATTAGATGGCAGTATTGAAGATTTTTAGAGGTGTTATAAAAATAGGTCCTTGTTAAAATGAGACTATCAGGGATTATGGGAAACACTTTTTCTCCTGGATGACACACACGGATGCTCATTCAGGGTGACTTTGCTCTTTGTGTAGTAAATTGCCACCTTCTTGGGCAGGGAGTGCAGGGAGGTCTTACTGGAAGAATGGATCCCATGGAAGTGTTAGGCAATCTGTATGAATGCTCCATTGTGTTTAGTAATATCCAGTATGGCACTCTACAGTACAGAAAAATGGGATATATGGGATTTATGGTTTTATGCAAAAGAAAAGGAAAAAAAAAAAGATGGATTCATTTATTAAGTTTTCACGTAAGAGGGCAGGATTAGTGATTACATTTTCCTGTAAAAAGAAAGGAACAGCAGAGGACACCTATTTTTCCCAGCAGCTGACTTCTCCTGGTTTGTATTCAGTGCTCCAAAAGCAAAACCACCCCTTTGGTTACACATACATTTAAAATCACCTGGCAGGTACAGTGCCTTGTGCAACCAAGACATGATTTTCATCTGATCCAAATTTGTCTTCAGTGGGAACTCTTGTGTGGGTAAAGTCTGTGTGATCAGCCGACCCCTCTGGCAATGTACTCTCTAAGATAGTCCTCTCAGATAAAGGTCTTGTGTTCACTTCTGTTACAAAAAATGAAGCTAGTCAGAAACAACAAATGTGCTATTTCTTTTCCTCTAGGTTGCAGCTTTCCATTTGGAACCCCTCCTTGCTTCATTTATATGTTTCTACCAGCATATACTGAATGACTCCCTCTTTATACAGTGTGTAATTGAGATTTATGAATGCAGTTCGTGTAAATTGGACATTAGTTGTGTTTCCAGATATGATGATTCAGCCCTAGAGAATTTGCTTTCTCTTTCCCATAGTTTGAAATGTCATGCACCATAAGTAGTTGTCTTAAACACTACTGCTGGAAACCATGAAGAATAGCAAAGAGGCACTCACTGCTCCTGGTAGTATTCTGGGCATGGGGGATCTTCCCTTCCTTTAATTAGCCTAGACTTTCAGTAGATTAACTAAATGACTAGGGGGCAATAACTAGAGCTAAATTAAAGATGGAATAAGGTACCCAAAGGCACATGAGTTACATCTGCTATTGTGCTGCTCAGAAAAGTGGGTCAAGTCTTTTGTTACCTGATGTAAGGTTGTACTTGCAAGGCCAGGAAAGCTATGAAGGTTGAATGTTAACTGAAGAGTCCTGAGACAAATCCCAAGATCACAGTATATATAACCTTCCTGTGAATGACTCTAGGCAGAAGAAGGATTTCTTCATAAACCATGAAAGCCAAAGATTAAAAACTAATTTCAAATCTTGCCAAATGACTTGCTGCTCTCTGGGAGAGGTAGGGAAGAACTGAAGAAAGAAATTGAGGGCAGAATAAAAAAAAAAACAACCTGATGTGGCATGTTTCACAGTGTTGCAACACAGCTTGATGCAACCAATTGTTGGAAGTGCAAATAGCTCCATGACCTCAGGTCCAAAGCATACAGCTCTGCTGCAAAGAAGTCTGGCAGGCTCTCTGACCTGACTTCAGATTATAATAAATGCTCTAGCAAAAAATGAGATGATACAGCTTGCTAAAAAAAAAAAATGCATGTAAATAAGGTAAGCTATGAAGCAATGCCAACATGTTGTCAGAATTATATAAAGAGCCTATGTGGATGGAGGCCGCCATAACATTCATAACCACAAAGCCATGCTTTCAGAAACAACTGAGATGCAAAGAGTTTACAAGGCAGATTTGCCTACAGCAGTGTGTAATCTTGCCCTCCTCTGTGAGTGGTCTGGCTTACGCTGATCTTGTCAACTGGCAAGAGCCAGCTGGAAGAATGGAGCATCCTATCGTACATCCACAGTGCTGCCCTTTGGATGGTGGCCCTCACCTAGAAGCAACACTGCCAACATTGCATTAGCACCCACATACACCCAGGCACGTGGAGCTGTATGTATTCCAAAAGGTAACATTGGCTTGTACTGGAGCCATGCTTCAAGACTTGATGGTGCTTATGTACAGGGAGGCCAGGCTCAGGCACTGCTCAAAAGATGATGACAAACTGTTAGATGTAGGTGGATTTTTCCCTAACCTCAATTTGAATCCCTAATCCAAGTGTACATTAATTTCCTGTAGATTTCTCTGCTAGTTTTCATTAAAATATAAGAAAGCCATTATAAAAGAATAACTCTACAGCAATTTTGTCCTCTCCACAAAGCCATATTATCACCTTTCACTTTATTAAAAGTGTGATGGTACTGTCCTCAGTGACTCCATTTCTCATGTTGATCTAAAATTGAACCATGAGGTCTTAATTACACTGCAATTTAGCTTTACTCTTTAATAATGCATATGTATATGTATACTATACACATTGTGTGAACTGAGTACATTAAATATTTTAGAAAATAGATTAGCAGTTATGACTTGCAGAACAGTTTTCCTGCTCTTCCTATTTTACAGAATATGTTTAGTACATTTTATATAAATCTTGAGGTTTATAGCTGTTCTAAGACCTTAAAAATTTGTGACATCTGAGATTTGGGGAACACTTGGCAACAACCACTATTTCTGTATTTTTCCTCTCTTTTATCTTATTTCCGTTCTTCTGTTTCTGCTTTTTTTTTTTTTTTGTATTTTCAAACACAGGCTCTTTGAAGAAGGCAAACCAGTTGGGAAATGATATGCTCCACTTAAAACAGACAACGATAATAAAGATTTGACATTTGGGATAGGCGTTAGATTTCAGAAAATCTGAAGGCACTGTCAGCAATGCTAGCTCACAGATTTTATCTTCCCACAAAGAGACAAAAGGAATGTGTATACATCTATATCTATATATTATATTTTCTGATATATATGTTTGCAAGTATACAAGCTGTGCTTTGCATATGAAGAACAGGTACAGTGAAAGTTATTCTTTCAGGAGACCAACACTGGGTGCCAGTTAAAGCCATGGAAACTTGCCATGGGCTCCACAGCCTGGGGCTTGGCTCCTGTTTTTGCATTGTTTTCTCTGCTTGCTCGTGTCAAGTCTTGTTTCAAGAAAGGCAATGGCAAAACTCCCACTGACTGTAAGGAAAGTGAGGTTTGGCCCTTGGTGAGCAACAAAAGCCCTGTGAAGCCCGGGGGTGGGAGCTCGCTCCGGCTCCTGTGGGGCTGACGTGTGCCGCCAAGGTTAGCTCGCACCCCACCCCTGTGCGCCTGTTCCAGCTCCAAGATTTGTGTGGAAACTCTGTGGAAAAGCCCCCACATCATATTGCATGGTATACTCAGTCACCAATGAACTTTTAATCACTCTGGCTCACAGCTTCGATGAAAACAGCCTTGCTGCCATTACATAAATAAAAATAAAAAAGTATTAGCTTTCCTTGTTCTGTTTCTGGTACGTTATTTACCTGACTATTTGGGCAGCTTCATAAATGCTGATGGTGGTGACAGTTGTTTGCAGAACTGTGCAAATAAAGGAATGGGCTCCCCTTCCTGTAGAGTGTCCCACTCTGTTCCTTTCAGGCCGTGGAAGTGCTGTAGGAAAGACCTTCCTCATCCTCAGATGGTGCTTCCCTCTACGAGGCTGACACAGCCCTCTTGGCACCTTGTGCCTGGACTCTCGATAGAGTCAGCGCACAGGAGCAGGGTGGGGAGCTGAAGCGCAGACGTCCAGGTATATAAAGGTCTGCCTGTCTCTGGAGAAATTGCCGTTTCATGGGGTTTCATATATTTTCTGAGATCCTCTCAGTACCCCACACATGACAGAAGGAATTTGCTCTTGAGAGAATGAAGCTCTCCATGACTGTGTCATTATAAAGTAGGAATTTTTGTTCTGTGTTCTCCGAGATGCTCCATCATGTCTGATTGTTAGCAGTTGGGATGACTGAGAACTGCTTCACGCCCTGGAGTGAAGGAAGTGTCCAGGTGCCATCACTGATGTTGTCCTGGCCATGGTCAGCATGTTCTCTCCCAGCTTTCCCTATCCCAGCTCCAGCACCTCCATCTGCAAAACAAAGTAACTTGGCAGGAGAGTCCCAGCCAGCAGCAGGTGAATGCAAATGGCCTGAGCATGCAGGAGTGGGTGGCAGAAAGCAGGGAAGAGAGTGATGTAGGCATTGAGGCACCTATCAGTTTATCTGGGCTTCCAGGACTCCCCCAGCCGCTGGCCCCAGGCAAAGCTGTCCTGGCTGTTGCACCCTTTCTGAAGCCCTCCAGGTAGCGCCCATTGCCAGGTTTGGGCAGTGGAGATCATTTTGTTCCAAAATGTACTCAGGAATTAGGAAACGGTCAGGCATTAGGACGCAGACAATGACAGGGTGTCAGAGGAGGAAGGAGACACCAGTTTCTGTACCCTTATATCTCTACTGCAAAGTTTTTGTTCCCTTGAATCAGTGTCTGCCCTTGCCATAAACCTGACAATCTCCCAATTTGTTTTCCAACTGAGGGCTCACTATTATTCTTTAAGGCTCCTAATATTTTACTAGTAGGGAATAAGTCAATGTTTTAATCTTGTATCTGATAAATTCTGGAACATACAGGGGACATATACATGGTTTTACTTAAATTCATTTGTAATATTTGAAATGCAGAGTAAGTCACTAGGAGAAGTAAATTGTCAAATGATATACAGGCAAATGATATACAGACATCACTGTAGCACATGATACATTCCACTAGTATTAACATCATCCAGCTTGCAAAGTGAAGAGCAGATAAATCAATCAACACTTGGTTCAAACCTACTGTGCAGACAATCCTGAAGAAAGACTGATGCTTGATGAAGATTCAGTTGAATAAAATTCACAATGGCTTTCATTGCTTTCCACATTTACTTTCATTATTTTCTTGTGAAGGATGGCACTAGTGAAATATTGTTCACACATGAAAGGGAGGAGGACCTGTGCCTCTCAGACCTGTTTGAAAATTGCAGTCTATATAACAAAACATTTTGTAAATGTTCAAGTGAGGGAGGGAATACTGTGTAGCAACATTTTTGTACCAATAAGTGTGGAATAGTTAGCATAAAGGTAAAATAACCATTTTTTAACAGCTGTGTGATTGATCTTGGTCCCTCCTCTGTAACGCATCCTCCCTTTCAGTTGGTACATAGGAGTGAATAATTTATGTTCTGAAATTTTTCTTTTGATTCTTCAGGGGTCTGCATGCAGGAATTAGCATGCAGAATCACAGAATCACAGAATCAGCTAGGTTGGAAAGGACCTTGAAGATCATCTAGTCCAACCATTAACCTAACACTGCCAGTTCCCATCTACACCATATCCCCCAGCGCTATATCGACCCTACTCTTAAACACCTCCAGGGATGGGGATTCCACCACCTCCCTGGGCAATCCATTCCACTGCCTAATAACCCGTTCTGTAAAGAAATACTTCCTGACATCTAGTCTAAAATGCATGTTCTATTTGTGTGAAAATCTTCACAATAATCGACACAGATGTATAAAGCATTGACAGAACTTCAATTTCCAGCCAGAAAATAAAATCTGCTAATATTGAATACTTTTTTGGATATAAGTCATCATGGCTCTCAGAGCTCCTTATAGAAAAACTGCAAAAAAGGCACTGATTGGGAGCCTTCTAGAATGAGACAGCAAAGCAGTGAATAAGACGCAGAGTACAGACCATAGGAAAGGCTCTTCTGTATGCTGACAAAGTTATTGCAACAGAAGTGCAATGGTCCCATTATTGTGGATCTTGCAAAATCATATAGGCAAGCTTGGAGTCAGAACAACAGTCTACTTGGTGGTGTGTAAATCCCTGGCTGTTATACTCCAGCAGAAGAAGTCAGTCTAGATTCCAGCCATCTGGATATGTTACAGGATAAAGGAAAATATCTTTCCTTTTCACTTGGGGGTCAAGGCTTTTCAGTAACTTAAGGATACAAGGAGAAAACAGATTTCCTGATGACAATTGGCAAGTACATTGTAAATGTCATCTTTCAACATTTCTTTAAAGACTACAGGAAAGACCCTGAAAATAAATACTTTCTGTTATACAGTCTGTTAATAGTCTACTTTTACTTAAATAAGTTTCTGTCAGTTCTGCATACCTTCAGATAGAGTGCGTTGTATAGGTTACACAGGTATTTTCTTTCACTCTACATAGTGAACCTGATCCTACAAATACTTCTATGCTAATTTGAACACACAGGATGAAGTCCTGAGTCTGTCTTATTGAAGAATAGTTTTGGGAGTGGAACAAATTGTCCCAGGGAATTGAATAGAGAATACTGAATTATTAACCCATCTTCTGTCAGGCTTATGAAAAACATTAAAGACATCAAATGCATGAGATCAGTAATATTTTCAGGAAACTTGCAGTGCAACATATAGTATTAAGAGATAGTGAGTAAACATGCCACTGCTTCATGGGCATCCTTGTACTGCACATTACTAGACATGACTGTTGTCTTTGCTCTTGGACTTCGTGGACTCAGGAAAGCTGTCAGCTGCCAGGGCTTCTTACTGTCATAGTTTTGGATACATACTGTTACAACCCTATTATCATCATGAACCTAGTGTAACTTCTTTAATATCTGATTTAATATTCTTTAATTGAATATTTAATTCCTTCTGCATTTTGAGTAGCAAACATCAGCAAAGACAACTGTAGTTACTTGAACATTCAAACAAATAAGAACCATGATCTGAAGTGTTATAAAAACTGTAAGTGCTTTTGAAAAGCTCCTTAGTTGATAACTCCATAAATCTCTCTAACTCTGATTGTCCATTTGGAAAAAAACATTTGGACAAAACTTCATGTTTGTAAGCACTATAAATATCAGATACTATTACAACATTTATTGTCATTATTATTGATAAAACTTAAATAACATTAAAAACTGACCAACATCCAGTTTTAGATGTCCAGCCTGTGACATTTTAAAGGATATGACTTTAGGGCAGTTGCTTAGCACATCAAAATCTTGGCCCCAGTTTCCTCCCAACCCTAAATTTTAGTCATATCGACAATATATGGTAACTCTTGCAGCAGCTTCAGAGAAAAAGACTTGGCCCAAAGGAATTCATGACTCTGAATCATAGTAAATAATTTGCAGAGTTGAAAGATGAATCCATATCCTTCATCAGTTATAATCACATTCTTCATTATGAAGCTTGATCCAGTGCCAAAAAGATGTTGTGTTTCCTTCCAGACACAGGGAAAGGTAGTGATTTGCCCAGAAAACATACAGCATATGCAGAGAAAGACAGATGTGGGGTGGGGAAAAAAAACAGCACAGAAAGTGATCAGGACAAGTATAGACTCATGACATAACAGCTGTTACTTTGTTGTGAAAAAAATGTAAATCCCCCTTCTCAGTCCTTACCTTTTATTCACTCCCATGTCTCCCAAACAATTCCTTGCCATCATGTTATTGCTTTCACACCTCCCCTCCAGATACACAGCCTGCACTCTCCATCCAAATACAAAAGTCACTGACAGGATAAAGAAAAGAGAACTCTAAAAGCATGCTTTGGTCACCTAGTTTTTGGAGACATTCCAGTGAAGTTTATCTTCAGGAAGGATTTAAGACCCTGATTCAATGAAGTTTTTAAAAGTACTGCCTAGTACTATGAAAGTCTTTTAAAGCACCAGGTCTTTTGGGGTGGATTTAGAGGTTACATGGGATGATGTTGCTTGATGTTTGAAATTCCAGTTTCAGAATTTGCTTTTTGTGAATACTTTTACTATTCATCTAACACTCACTGTGCTTCCTGATGCTTCTCATAAATAAATCCATTAGCTAGGGTGGCATTATGAAGCAGGCAGAAAAAAATGTGAAGTTGGTGTTAATGCCACTTAAGATTTTAATGAGTACTTCAGAATATTTTTCAATTTAGGCATGGATAATTCATGGATTAACGTTTTAATTTTAGCTCATGAACAGTCAGGATGAAGAAGAAAAAAATGCTTAGTTCCCAAGTGTAGGAGTTGTAACAGTTTTTGGTTGTAAATGAATATCTGTCCTATGGGGACACTCACTGAGAGTTGTTTATACTCACTGAAGTCAGAGTTTATGGATGAAGTATATTCAAGGGCTTTGAATAAAATTAGCAATGTTATTTGCTTATTTATTCTGTGATGTTAATGACTCATTCTGAGCAAGCAATATTTCAGCATTTTATACATTCAAGTTTCATTCCACAAGATTCAGTGCAACAATAAGTAAAGAATGATCTTGATCATTCCAGACACTCAGAGACTAAAAATCTAATAATTGGCAATTCAGATAACCAAAAGAATGGAAGAATGGTTTTGCAGACTTGAAAGTCTGTGGTTGTTTCTTCTGACTACTCTTGCAGCCTTCAGATGGATGGGTTTTATTCCTGACTTGTGGTTTGCTTTGGCTCACGTATTCTTTTTTTTTCTCAACTACAGCTCTCCACCACTTTTTTAATCCTTCTCTGAAGAATATAGTTTACCCCGATTATAAACTTCTCACTTGTTTCCCCTCCTTCATGTATGTAACAGCTTCCAGTCTTCAAAATCCAACTAGTACCTGTTGCTGACCTCATAGATGTGTTCAGGATCAAACTTGGCAGTGAGACCACTTGGCTTCCCATATCTCCTGCCCGATGCATCTTCTTTCCTTCATTTGCCATGGAGTGGTGTCCATCTACCTTTTGGCTCCTTTCTACCATCCTTCTGTTTTCAATTCTTCCTTTCCACTGTACCAATATGGCAAGTTGGTTACTTCTGACTGCTTTACTCCCCTCATCTCATCCCCTACACTCATTCTACATCACTGATTAATTCAATTCCCCACCATTCACTTATTTACATTAACCTTTCGATCTGCTGTACGATAACATCCCCACTCTTGACCTTGACCTTGTCTTTACAGAACAGTATTCCTTTATAGATCTGAAGCTGAGACCCATCTCTTTGGCCACCGCATGTTGCCCTCAGCAGTGCTCTTCTCCCTTCTCCATCCACACTCACTCATTCCCTTCCCACCCACCCCTCTGGGCTTTCCTCTGGCTACTCCCTCACTGAGCCACACCATCATCCCTTTCCTCTCTGATTCATCTATTGACCCCACACATAGCTATGACTACTTCTTTAATCTTGGCTATGTCTCTGACAGCACTTGCATTTATTTTTTATTCATCTGTATTTTTGGTGGCATTTGTCCTCTGGATTTAAATGCTTGGACAGTAAGAACATCAGGGACATAAACTAAGTGTTGTGTATTCTCTCCTTCAGTGGGTTTACTCCCCTAAGGGGTAAGTGAACGTTGATTAAAGGAAAATGTAATTCACCCCCTTGTCACTGTCTTCAACATTTCCTTATTCCTTAACTTCTTTTTCTCTGTGTTAAATGAGTAATGAGCTCATTTTTATCTATTTCAGCTTTTTCTTTTCTGTTTCTCATGGAGCCTTCTCTTTGTTCTCACCTTTCACTATTGATGTACCCCACCAGTTGTTTCTCTCCAGCTTGCCTTCTTCATTACTGTTGCTTCTAATGAATATATTATCCAGCTCCACCTTCAACACTTCCTTCCCTTCAGCTTCCTCCTTGATTTTCTCCAAGATGTCTTAGCTCTCTCCCAAGGCTAAGTATGTGTGACATCTGGATGAAAACCTGGTTAAAAATATCATAATTCTGAAGATGAGAATGTTCATGTACTCTCTGATTTTCATCCTATAGATTATTCTTCACTGCGTCTTCAGTTCTACCTCCTCTCTTCACCAGAATTAGTTACCCACATCTAACACCCTGCTGGCAGACTCTTAATTCTGTTTTACCACTTCTTTCCTTTGGCCTCAGTTATGCTTTTCCACATCTACTGACAAAAATTTTCTGTATCTGTTTTCTAGGGGTCTCCTGCTTTCTCTTCCAGTTTCCTCCTTAAAAAAAAAAAAAAAAAAAAAGAAATCTGACATGGCATCTTTATCTTCCTTCCGCCTTTAACCAACCTACTCACAAACAATTTCTTTCAATTTTGATGTTGCTCAAGACAATATGACCAAAGCAGAGAATCTTACAATCACTCAGATTATAAAATGTAGTCTATACTTACACAATGCTATGTACACTTAAGGTATAATTTTGAACATAAGGTGCCATGCAAACAAATATTTGTTGGCATATAAAAATATAAAGAATAACAGCTATGTGTAATGCACACCAGTTCTGAACCATTAACTCCTGAACATACGATATGGCCCCTAAATTTAACAGGACCAAAATTCCTGGAGATTGTGCAAGGCCACAGAGTTTGGCTGGACAAAATAAGAACAAATCACTCCTAGTGAAGCAGTATGTCCCAATCACCTTAGTCCCGCTGAGCTCTGTGGCCTGCGGAAGCCAGATGGTTCTGTTATACAAACCTCATTTAAAGTTGAACATGACCCTGATTCACATAATGACATTTCTGGTAAGTAAGGGCTCATTGTACATTGTAGGATTAGGCAGAGAACAGGATGTTCATTATATGAAAGCAGTGGAAGACACAAAATAAGACAATTTATAATCTAATTTTTTCCAACTTTTGTCTTGCAGTGAATCCAATGATTCAGCTGTTTTAATTACACCTCTTGGTCAAATTGCAATAAAACAAACATTTGATTTTTTTTTCTGTAACCATAACTTGAATTTTGTTTTCCTCCACAAATGTGTAGAGGCACAACCATACCACATGAAAGCCTACACAGTAATTTAACATTCTGTCAATTTTTTTTCCATCACTAATACTTTCCATATTCTCTCAACCAGTATTCCAGCCTTGAGGCCTTCTTTTGCTTCCATATTGGTACAATCTCATGAGTGATAACTTATAAACCTTTCCTTCATATTTTTTTTTCAACAAGAAAGACTTAACACAGGATGATTTTCTGACTTCAGTCAAAATGTGAGTTCTGTTTTCCACAGATTTCCGGATTTTCAGTGACCTGTAAAGGTCACATCAGACTTCATTTCTGGATCTGCAAAATGAGGAAATGAGCAGTGTCCCATTCAGAAGTGGTAGTAAATCCAGAGCATAAAAACAGTGAGACACAAAGATTCTCTGGGGATAGGGCTGTGCAAGTATCTCAAATGACTGTGTATTAGAAGGTCATAAAGAAGTTTCAATTCAACTTATTTGGCTTTTAGTATCAGGAAATTTCCTTTCCCAAAGAGTTTTTATTAGTCCTTTGCTTCATGTAGATGAAGGATCTTTTATGCCTAGTCTTCATCAAATGCTGTGCTCACTTCTAAATATCTTATTTGCTTTATTCTCATTGACACATAAAACAGAGGGAATAAAAGGAAATATTAGCTCCTGAGGAATTTATTTCAGTGATACCTTTATGTATGTAAAGGTCTTTGCTGTAAATCTGTAGAGGTGAGATATTTCTATCTTATTTATAAGAAATGGAAACTAAAGTCTGTCCTTCCCATTTGTATTCACACATTACATGAGAATAATACATTTGTCTAATTTTGGAATTGCTTTCAGGGTCAACATCCCGCAGCAGCATTGCTAAAGGCAATGTCTGGGTTTCCCTTCCTAAAGGCGCAAGAGAAGGAAATTAAATGAAACATCCATTATCTGCTCTACATGTGGAGGCTCACTGCTCTATAGAACTGGGAGAACATCATCTTTTCACAATAAATACAAGTAGGGTGAATGGTTTTTTTAATCTTACAGGAAGGCAGTTTAGGAATAGAAATCTCATTGTCCAAAGCCCAAGGACAACATAAAACCTTTTCTGGCTGAAGCTACTTAATTACTTTCCATCTATCAGACAAGATGCTGTTCTGCTCTTAGCATCATGGTTCATTGTCTGACAGTACAACTGGCTGGAGGCTGACATTGAAAATCATTTTCCTTTGCTCAATTTCCTTGTAAACAGCAAAAGAATGGTGTTGATATGCCAGACTTCACTGGGAAAGTGCATTGCCAACATGCAGGATCTGTCTCCAGTGGTTATAAAAAGAAGAATGTGATTTGTCTCCTACAGAGCTAAATCAGGACACCTTCAAGTTACGCTTCATTTAGTCTTTGCTATGATAGACTCCCATCGATCTATGCTGCACCAATCATGAATAACTGAGAATATTAAGGCAAAAAACAGGAAAACTGGTCTTATAACACCACTTAGGAGAGCTAAGTAAGCTATTGTTAATAGACAATTTATTAAGCATTCAGTCCAACAAAACACAAAACCAGATTTTTCTATCTTGTCCTATTTCCACTTCCATTGATATTAATGTCAATTTTACACTCTCTATTATATGTTTATATATGGCTTTGTAGTGTACACTAATATTAAAACTTTGAATTGAGTGTGCACTCCTGCATTTTGTTGGGAAGCATGCTGATGAATTTTGCTTTTCATCAACTTGCAAATAAGCAGAGATATAACAGTTTTACTAATTTATTTGGAATTCAGGTTAATTCTGTGAACAATTAATGAAAATGTATTTCATAGTATTATTTCTGATGGATTGTTTGACTCTCACAGTACTTGGGTGCGACCTCAGTGACCAGCCATATTTCATTTTCATTAGTATTAAGTTGCACAAGTAGCAAGTAAATGTGTAGTTTTGGGGAGCAGGATTCATGCTGGTTTAGTAAGTATTATGTTTTACTAGTGTTTCTTATACTGTTTATAGTTTTAGGGTCCAGCTTTGCTTCCTTTGAAGTCAAATGTGAAACTTCTTTTGCTTTCAGGGTAAGCTGTATTGGACCAATAAAACAGTGTATTTTCTCCATGTAGCCTTGAATTTATGAAGATCTGTTAATCAAAAAAAGTCATCTACTAACTGGTGTAAGTCTGTTCAGTGACTGATTTAGCCTAGGGTTGGTAGCTGAGGCCATATTTGCAAAGCTGTTACAGAACAGCTTTCTGGGGCAGACTAAATCACAATGCTCCCTGAGTTTCTTCAGATGGTTATTCAGTTTGTTGTATTGCGGTTGTTGTTGTGCTGATTAAAGGCTTATATTTATTCTATAGGATGGACTCTACAAGCTGTGCTCAAACTTTCTAGTCCCTCAGGGGCACTTGTGTTGAAGGGCCAACAAAGTTTTCACAAAAAGCACTACTTCCAGAGAAACTGATGACTTACTCATAGACTTCATTTAACATACAAGTAAGTACCTTCATAAATATTCATAAAAATCTGAGAAATGCCAAGAACAATCTAAGAAGGGAAGGGAATGTCTACAGAAATGTTTTTAATAACTGTACAGCTGAAATGTACTGTAAGTTCTGCCTATATCAAGCAGCCCGGTGTTTGCATGGATCTTTTACTGGGTCAGAGAGCTATAACTAAAATGTAACATCTTAGCATTTAATAAAAACCACAGCATGGCCACTTTATCACTGCAACCCCCATGTAGCAGAAACTCACAGGTATTTCTAAAGTAAAGCTTTGAAGTAGTTATGGGGAATGGATTTAGGAAAAAAATATGTCCATAAGTTTTGCAAGATCAGGTTTTAATCAAAATTACTGGACTGTTAGGATCCCATGCTCCAGTTTCCTGCGTGTATGTCAGATCAGAACCTTGATTTCACTGTAAAGCACAAGAATTGCTGTGTTCAGATCCTGTGTTTCCTTAGACCTGTCGACATTCCTTACCCTCAAAGACAAGATGTCTGCAGAGCTGGAGCAAATAACTGAATTCTGACTTTCTTGATACCTATGTGTTTAAGAAGTCCTTGATTACCCATAGTGCATCAGCACAAAATCTGAAATAAAACATTTTCAGAACAAGAACCCAAATGCAGTTCAATGGAAAATCACAGTGCAGGTACATTTAAAGCAAATGTAAGTTCTAAAGAAGTTCTTTCTGCTCTGTAGACATTTGCAGTAGCATTTCACAAAAACAGCTGATTGAGTTTCCCAGCTATGAAGCTGCTATTAAGAAGAGTGAATAGTGAAAGATAACTAAACTAGTTATCTTTACAGAATAATAATTAAAAGCTTATGTGAATTCTGCCTAAAGAGAGAAGTAACTCTTTCCCTTGAGGCATTTTTAAATCTAGTATAAAATCAAATCACCCATAAGAACTTGTCTTTGCTGCAGAAATAACTGATGTATTGCTCTTAATTTGAATTTCATCCACAAAGTTCTTCTATTCAATGCGGAAATGCTCTTGCACACAAGTTAACTGGCCCATTGGGAGATATAGGCTACAGCTCAAGTTAACAGGGTTGGATGCTGCTAATCCATTCACTGTTTACAGTGTCTGGTCACAGCTGTGGCTTCTTTTGCTTCAATTAAGCTAACTTAAGAGGCATTAAACTCAAATACAATGCCCTTGGATTTACTAGGGGGAGAGGTGGAGAAAGAAGATGAGGGTCCCTGATTTTGATACTTGCTGTGGTCAGAGGAGCTGCTGACAC
This sequence comes from Strix aluco, assembly GCF_031877795.1. Lineage (NCBI taxonomy): Eukaryota > Metazoa > Chordata > Aves > Strigiformes > Strigidae > Strix > Strix aluco. The sequence goes on along the minus strand of NC_133931.1, from coordinate 13,738,223 downwards.
TGACTGAGGTATGACCCACCTCCTCCTTATGTCATAGCTTTGTTGATGAATCCACTTAATTCTTCCAAATTGCTCTCAGGCTCCTCTGGTGTATTGGCTGGGGATTTATTTGATTGCCCACATGGAGGCATCAGGCATTTGAGATGCCCAGGATATTGAAGACACCCACAGGGCCACAGATACAACTCAGAGACTGGCAGATATAACCCAGGGCCTGTGAGACACTCATGCTCTTCGGGGTGGAAGCTAGAGGTGAGGTGGTACCCTTAGGACATCTCAGATGGCACCTGGCCCCTGTGTCTGAGCAACTGAATCCAGCCCTTCATTTCTGTTGATGGGAGCTTCGATGCTTAGATTTAGACATCCATCCAGTTTGATCTGCAGCTGGCTCCTACTCTGATGGAGGTATCGCTTTCAACAGCCTCAGCAAGATTTGCTGGAGCCCATTTGTTGAAGAATTATAGTGATAATATAATTTTATTTTACCATGTTGTAATATTAGAGCATTTTGATTATTTCAAGTATTAGATGGGAGGGACTGCTGAGGCTGTCCTGTTGAATCACCTGAATAATGCAGGCAGTGCTGTAGCAGCTGCCACAGCACCTGAAGGCTCACAAGCTGTTATGAGAAATGTCAAATTGGTTGTCTACAGGAAGTATATCCCACAACATCCACAAACACAACTAATTTTTTCTATTGCCCCCAACTTTTGCATGACTGCCTCCCTTCATCATGGGCGCAAGGTCTCTTGTGCAGATATTGGTGGCTGTGTCTGCCTGTGATTGTTTCAGATGTTATTGTCCTCAGTCTGGCCTGTCTGCTGGGGCTGATATCCCTGAACCTGCACAGGAGAATGTATGCTTGAATCTTAGCTCCTTCAGTTCTGAGTTTGGTATGTCATGTTAGCTTTAATCTGGTTTCAAAATTACTTCTGCTTTGAAGTAACTTTGCAACAATCAGAACTGACATGCTTGTGTATACAAGCCCTAGAAGGACTGGCCCACCTCCATTTTACTGTTTAAGCTACAAGGAAATGTGACACATTTAAGGTTCATGGGGATTCACAAAGGTCTGCGTGAAGTTTCTGTTCGAGCACAAGGCACAGGTGTCCAAAACCCACAAAAGACCAAGAGTGGCCTTTAAATGGTGAACCATATTTTCCCTGGAAATGCCCCGGAACAACAGCCATGGAAGTCCCCCAGGACAAGAGCCAGTAAGACCTGCTGAGTGACAGTAGACACAAGCTTGCAGACAACTCAGCAGACACAGGATTTTAACGATTGACTGATGATTTGCAAATACAGGATGAATTCACAGCAAGTCTGCTTCCAGGCTTTTGTAGTTCAAATGAAACATTTCACACGTCTCCAGGAATTGCCCCTCCTGATGAAGAAAGGGTGAGGCATTTGGAAGTCAGTATAAAGAATGTGATAAACATCAATTAAAATAAAATGACAGGAAAGATAAACACAGAATTTTTTTGCTTGTCTTAAAAAGAGTTTGGAAATCATATTCCACTGGGGTGTAGAGAGAGATTAAATAGCTTTTCTGAAATTATTTATTTGTGACTGTTCAATTGTTAAGTGTGTGGACATTAGTGAGAATTATTTCTGTTGTAGAATGGCTGCAGAATGTGACATATATGGTAGAAAAGGTTATTTTTTTTCCCAAAAGAAAAAAGATAGATTCTTAGGTGGCCACATGGTAGATCTAATGGAGGAAAGGAATTCCTGGAAATCAGTGCACAACAGAAATTAAAACTGCACTTGCTCACTTTTGATTTTTGAGCTTGCACCAAAAAAGCTGTGGAGAGTAGAGTGATACTTAAAGATGCACAGGGAAATGAAAATGATGCTGATACCTTTTGAAATCCATGCAAACTGAAGCAGGTTTTGTTCTCTGAGGAAAGGCTTAGAAATAAAAGTATGTATGGACATACCTAGTTATCATCTAATGTCTGATTATGGACTAAAGAAAGCTTAAAAGCCCCATACCATTGTTAACAGTAGGAAATTCTCATTGAGCTCAAGTGGTAAAGAACTCTGAATCTCAAAGTAAATGTCCTGGGCTCTATTCCCATTTTTCTTTTGCTGATAATGTCTCATTTATGAAAAAAGGGCCATTTTCAATTCTTTCAAGAACTGAGTGATACTGAATTGCTCAGAAGAAATTCTCTTCAGTCCTTGTTTAGAATGGCAATGATCAGCATGCTATAGGCTCTCAATATGCACTAAAAAGAAAAGAATATGAGGGATTCTTTTGGACAAAGGGATGTAGATGTCATCCAGCAAAAAATTAGTTATCCATTAATTATGTAGAAAATGTTTAAGTAATAATCATTTAACTGGTAGACAGCAGCAAAACTATGCAGCCAAGAGCTGATTCTGACATCCAAGAAAATAAATGAGCTACAATATTTAGATTAAACAAAAAAGGACCATTATAATAATATACACAATGATCAAAGTACCGCATTTTCTAGTTAATGCCAGAACTGAGTTTCACAATGAACTGTTTGTGGAACGTTAAAAATATAATTTAGCATATCTGAATAAATTATTTTCCACTATGTAGTAAAAACAGAGAAACACATGGCATAGATTGTAGCCCCAAATGCTTGAATATTCTTGGAGTGGAGGCTGCCTGGCAACTTTTGTACCAGCTGGAAGAGTGAGGACCCAGCTGGCTTGGCAGTAGCCACCATATTGTGCCTTGGCTGGCAGATGGCCATCTGACACTCTTCAAGGGTCCGTGTTCCTCCTGTCTGCATGTCTGCAGCACCAACAGCCCATGACCGCATTTAAGAGGAGTGGGCATTCCCAGCAGTGTCAATCATGTTGGCATATGACAGTGGGGTGTGAAAGACGTGAGGCACTCGCATTCCTGAAATAGGGTGAATGACAGTGCTGGTGGAGACCTAAGAGCAGTTTTTTTGGGGTGCTTCAGCATTGAAATTTACATCTTGGGATTGTGAAGGGGTGACGAGAATTCAAGGGCTGGTGCCACTGAGAGGGAAAGGGAAAATGCAAAATTTCATGCAATTTTTGGAAAATCCTTCTTCACACAAATGTAGGATGCAAACAAAGGATATATAATAATTTATGCATTTTAAATGCCTTAAGCATTGCAGGACTATTAACACATCAGAAATAAGCTCCCCACAGTCAGGTAATGATGTTGTCAAATTACAGAAATAAATGTAGTAGAGATCTAATTGGAACAAAAAAGTTTGGAAGGGATGAAGGCTATACCAGCTTCAGATCAAGGAGGGAAGGCAACTACACCAATAAACAACCACATTGCCTCCTCTGATCTCTTCTAGTGGAGGAAGGGCAAGTCCCAAATTAGGAATATGTGCATCTCCAGGAGTCCTGGGTCCTTCAGAGGCTTAGGTGTAAATAGGAATATGACCCAAAATGGGTCACCTTTTGCTAGACATTGAAGGATCCATAGGGAGATCACCAACAAGACACAAATCTGTATGAAATGAAGCATTATTGGTTCTACGTCTCAATCAGTTCCTGCTTTTTTTGTTCTTCATGTTCCCATGACAAACACAGGAGTTGTCCATCCTTTCCAGTGCCTCCCCAAGCCTGAACACTGTCTTTCCAGGAAATGCAAACAGACACAGTTGCAGTGATCCAAGCTTGGATTTAATCCCTTCCCTGTTTATTTCCCAGCACACCTGCTCTGGCACCACTCTGGTAACCATCTCCTTCCAGCTCCTTCCCATGCAGCACATCCATCAGTGGCTGAGAGGTAGATGGATTTTCATGGGCATTGGTGGGAGCTGGTGGAGCAGTGACCAAACCTGTAGTCAACTGTAATTTAATTTCACCCAGTGGGGTGGTGGCAGGAGATCCCCACACGTCCCTTTCCCACACAGGCTGTGGCATGGTCTCTTCCAAGTAGCCCCATATGCAGTCTGTGCTGCTTCAGGGGAAACCACAGACCACCAAAAGGCAGAGCTCTGCAGCAAAGCTCTCCTTTCGAAAGTTTTCATGGTTTGGTTGCTGGTGTGGGTGCTTTGATCTTCAGGAGGAGAGTCATCAGAGCTCATAACCTCCTTCTCCTCCCACAAACCCTGAACCCATGACTGAGGTATGGGTGCTTCTACAGTGATAGTATCAGAGCTTGTCTACTCCACATTGCAGAGAAATGGCACTGAAGTTTCTGAAACTCTCCCTATTCATATGAGTGAAAGACCTGTTTAATAGCTTCAGGCCAGGATGAAACACTGTTATCTGTTCTGAATACCTGCATACTCCAAAACATAACATTTCAGCCACTAATTCCCACAGTAGGGAGAATTGGTTGTCCTCTGTTTACATGTGAACATGTCCAGCCTAAAAGCCAGAGGTTAGATTCATTAAATTGACAATAAAATACATTCTCAAGGATGAGTAATAAATTGACAATAAAATACGTTCTCAAGGATGAGTAAGCAATGCTTTCAGACAGACTGAAATTCTATTTTTAAATTGAACTCACAAATTTATTTTCCTTTGACTTTCAATGAGATTTAAGCACCTGTCCCTTTTTGAAAACAGATCTTTGGCTTCTAAATCATTTAGTCACTGCTGAAAATTGTATCCCATCTGCTGAGGAATCTGACTCGCAAAGCTTTTGATTTACAGATGTTCATATTAAACAAATATTTCCACACATGTAAGACTTTCCTTGCAGAATGCTTTCAAAATTGTAATGCAGAATAAACAAATGCATCAGGTCCTTTGCATAGTTAGGAAGACTAACATGGGCTTCGGTTCTGGTAGGCATACTATGGGACCCTGGAAAATTATGGGCCAACCATCTGGGAACAGTTTTGTAGCACTGAAACCATCTGGCTTTGCTAGTCCAGGGCTTTGCCTGGGGCAGCAAGGCTACCAGGAGTTACGATTTGCTAGTGTAGGTGCTGCTGTAAACTAAGATGTCCAAATGGCTTTTGGCCCACAGCTGGTTTGTGCCCTGCCATTAGGCATGCAGGGTTGTGTTTTGCAGGAAATGCATCTGCTCAGAGGCCTAATGTTATGATTAGTCACAGTTATGAATAGTGAGTGTAGAAAAATGGTTATTAACTCCCTTTTAAAAGTAGTACCTAGAGTTGCACTGACTTTGTACCAATGAAGTATCCCTGGCTTAACTGGAAGCAGTCCCGCTTTACCTCCGTATGATCACAGAATTAGGTTTTATCCTTCTGTAAGTGCTATATCTTAATATCCACCACATGGATCTCTTCTGCTTTCCCATGTCAGCTCAGGCATATCACATCGTGCTCATAATGAAGTCAATGAGAGAGTTGCCTTGAAATTTAAAAAAAAAAAGAAGAGGCTTGGGCACCATGTAAAATAAACAGAAATGTAAGCTTCTTTAATTCCCACTGCATTGCATCATAATTAAAATATTTTCTTTTAAAATTGGAAGTTGTAGCAGTTACAAATACCTTTCATCTGAGGTTCAGTGGTAAGCTTCTCCTCTCATGTTACTTCTGAATTATAGAGGCATAAAAGAATAATTAGGCCTTGATATTTGAATTCGCTACGAAGCCCAAAATGCAAAAAATATGATCTTTTCTGGATGATGTTGAAGTGTAGAGGGACTGATGTGCTAGTTTCTTCTCCACTTCTATAATCAAGTCACTCTATATATGTCACTTCTACATATTTATTAAACTATTTTTCTCAAATTTCAGATTATGAGCCCCAGCAAGACCCTGCAAGGGTCTGGCAGAGGTTGTGGGGAGCAGTCAGGCACATCCCCATCCCTTCAAGGTTATCAGTGAGAAAAGGCTGTAATTACAGGTGAGTGTCTGCAAAGGTCAGGTAACTGCTGCCTGCATCAATTGTGCATTTTCCCCTGTTCCTGCAACACCAGGAAGTCAGTGTGAACACTTTCAGCCAGTTATTATTGCCTCTTCTCACTTTTTCACCCGGACAGACCAGTGCTACTGCTGATCCAGGAGCAGAAGAAAGGCAAATAAACTGGAGGGGATTCAGACATGCACCTAGAAGAATTTTCTATGAGGCAAAACAAATTAGGCCCTAAAGACAACAGATTTCTGCGTTTTTAACTGGTGATGCCCCATACAGCAGTTATCTGCATTTTCAGTCATCTAAATGGCCTTGAAGGCCCTCAGGCCCAGGAGGTCCTGTATGAATGAGAAGTTGGCCGGCCACTGAGGCAATGCTGCTCTGAACACAGACTGAAAATGATTAGAGTCACAAGTGCTTTAGTAGTAGGGGATGAAGTCTTACAGTTAAGCCCAAATTTTGTCTTTTCACTGACAGAATTTAATCAGTAAAACAATTGATTTCTTTACGTGGATTATTTAGGAATTTATACTCCCCCAGCTCCCACTACTTGACAGATTGAATGAATCCTGCTACAAAGATCCTTATCCAGTATTATCTGCCTGTCAGATAAATGGCTTGATTAAAGCAGTATTATTTTCAATTCCCTTCCCATAGTCAGCTGGTCATTTGCTGTCCATGTTCTCTTTTCGCAGGCTCTGGAGCCATCTCATTTGTGGCTGCATTCTGCTGTACTGCTCACAGGCCAGGCTAATTGTTTCTACAGACAGCACACTCCCAGTACTTGCAGGTTTTTGAAACAGCAAAACAAAGTTAACAAATGGCAAAATATGTGGTGATATTAATGTTTGAGCAAATTCTTATTCATGTTAAAATTTATGAAAGTTTATCTGATTCATAAATCTGTTTTACATGCTCGTGGGATGCCATGCTTGCAAGTAAATCTAATGACTTGTTTATATCATAACAAAAAAGCCAGGATGCTTTTATCATTGCATGACAATATCACCTTACATTTCTGCTGAGAGGCTGTTGTAGCATTCTGTATGCACATAGGAACTCCTAACATAAATATCTAATGTGGCTTTAATGCACTAATACACTAAAATAACAAGATCAAAAGAGTTTGTACCATAATCTGAGCATCACTGCTTAAAATACAGTCCCCTGATTTAATCATATTTGCAGCATAAACAGTTTCTTGAAAGTTAGGCGTATGTGTGCTTGACACATCCTTATTACAGGAAAAAAATATAGCAAATGATTAGTTTTTCAAAGTCTGCAGAGATAAAATTCTTTAGATGTGCTGCTAAGCAAAATTTATTAATGGCTTGTTTCCCTTCACACAGTCACAGGAAAACTGATACTCCCTAAAAACAATTCAGTTTCTTCTCTGATTTTTAAACCCCATTCAAATAAAGCTTAAATATGCACTATCAAAGTTCATATAGCCCTGAGATAGATTTCTTCCTTCACCTAATCTACAGCATGGTTTTATGAAATTGATGCCATCATGTTTGTCAAACAAAAATTCCCTCCTGAAATTGAAAAGAGATAGAACAGTGACTGTCAGGAGAGTGTAAACTTTGACTAACACGGTCTCTGCTCAGATGAATTTGGGTAGGCTGAAAGTGTCTCATTCTAATTTGAGCCATAAATATGTGCCTCATATTTGACTGAAGCATGGAGAACTTTGGGGAGCCATGTAGAGCTAGAGCTGCCCTGTAGCGCTGGTGCTCCTAGCTCTTCAGATAAAAAACAATCACTGAACTTACTGATGCCTTCTGAAATAAATTCAGTGACTGTGGTACAGGCTTAAGTAGCCATTTCTGGCCCCTGAAATGGTATCTTGGAGATATGGGCTGAAATCCTTAGTGTGCCCAATTATCACAACATATATGGTCAACACAATGAAATACAGGAATATCAGATGTTAGGTTGTCCCTAGTTCTTCCATGTCTTAAGCATAAGCATCCTTCTTCTTAGCTCCCCCAGCGATGCAAATCATTTAAAGGACAAGGAGGATGGTAAAGCAATAAATGAACCACCTATCCTGATCCTCTCACTGTTTGTGTTAGCTGGATGCATGTACACATGGCATGACATCAGCCTAAGGACAGTTTAGTCACATTTCCTCCATCAGCCAAAGAGCTCTAGGAGCTGCTGTGTCTTAGCCACAAAATCAGTCCTACAAGACAGATGCTGAATAGACATTCAAGAGGTCTTATGCTCTCACAGAAATGAGTAAGGTGGATGGCCTCTGAGGTCCTTGACTTTACCTGTTGTCTTTACAGATTACAGGGGATCAATCTGGCTGAAGAGGGACTGACCCAGTGGTTTGTGGTACTTTGTGGTTCCTTCACAGACATAAACTAGCATTTACCTGGGCTTTGGGTTTTGTTTTGCTTGAAAGGTGCCAGAGGGATAACCTCTGAGCTGTGAATCTCCCAAAGTTACTGTGTTGCCCCCATATAAATCTTCTGTATGCAGCACCATTCCTTACTGTTACACTTTTTCCTCCTGTTTCAAGTCCCATCATAAATGATTTGATCACAGAGATGTCCTTTTAACCACTTGTCAGAACACAGATACAACCTTGTTCGCAAATCATACATAGTAGGGGCAGCCTAGTTAAGGAATATATTGTGTGTGGTTTGTGGTTCAGACTGCCTGGCATGAGTCCTCTGTACAGCCTGTAATTCTGCAAGCATAACTATTATATAAGAACTAGCAAGATAAAGAATGAAAGCAAAGACCATTTGGCAGTAACATGGGGATTTATCTTTATAAGACTGGGCTGCATGTACATATACATATACATATACATACGTGTATGTGTATATGTTAGTTTACATGTACATGTACACATGTATTAATAAACAAACTTATGTTTGTGTGTGTATCTCCTGTCCAAGTAAGTTAAAGAAGCTTATCAAAGCAGGCAGAAAGAAAAATAACAGGAAAAAAAGGCAAAATTAGCATCAAGGCTTTTGATGCTACTAACAGGAGTTTCAGAAAGAACTTCACGATAATTAGTATTTGGTGTCTAATGAAAACTGTTTGAGAAGAACTTTGCTGGAAAATCATTGAGGGAAGCCAGCCAGATATTAGGTAACTCAAGACTGCTCGGGAAATCAAAACAAAGTTACAGGGCCATTAGCTCAGTGCTGTGCTTTTGGTGGGAGAAAGGACTGTGGAAAAGGGGCCTCCAAGACTCCCAAGTGGATTTTTTTCTTGCTTCATCGGTTCCAGTGGAGACATATGTTATTTGAAGAGAGTGCTACCATACAGCCCCTCCATCACAACAGGGAGTCGCGACATTTTACCTGACTTGCCCATCTGACCATGTCTGTTATCTGCTGTAAGTCCGTGTGGTACCTTTTCTGCAAAAGATGGGCATGGCTGTACCACCCCCGCCGCTGATGAAGGTGGCACTGGAGTGACCTTCTCTGTCTCCACTCCTATATTAGCCACTAGAGGGCACAGATGCTCAGGACTTGGGCTCACCTCTCTGTCCTCCTCAAGAAACTCCTCCAAAGGAGCCATGTAGACAGGGCCAGGCACTTCCCTCCAGCTGCACGCTCAGCCTTCAGTCCTCCCAGCTTCTCCTTCCATCTTTGACTTTCCCATGAGATATGCTTTTTCTTCTGGTGCCCACATGACATTTCCAAACTGCTGCACACATGAAGCTAATAAACTGCATTAAGGCACAGACTCACTGTCAGGAGTAGCATGTTAGCCACTGGCTCTCGGTGGGAGCGTTTTGCCAGCTGAGCTGAAATTGCAGCTGCATTGGCTTTAGGGTCGCCAAGTCTGTAAACATCCCCACATTCTTTTGGGGATAAAAGTAGGCTAATAAAACAGTGAGGAGTTTGTCTTTAAACCAGCTGATGGATTGCCTCTGCTGTTTTCATGGTTTTGCTACCTGGTGGCGTTTCTCCTTGCAGAGGTCCACATTTCACGCAGTGCAAAGCAAAGCCTACATATTTGCAATCCTCATGCCTTGCACAGTCTAAGTGCCACACTGATTGCAAAAGACTGAAAAGATGTGAACCAAAGGACTGGGACATTATTAGAACAGTCATCATAAAAAGCAGCTTTTGTGGTTTCAGGGTGGTTATTTGGGCTGTACTGTATTTGTTAGTGCTAAGGTAGCACTGCTAGGTTTCCCTGTGATTCTTATAGTATTCTGTTGAATTATACTGAATAAACAGAAACCTTTGCCAGCCCCAGTCTGAGCACTCAGGAATTTTGCAGAAATTACAGGTCTAATTCTGTTACATGGGGGAAGCTTATTTAAGGGAGCAGCGAGACTTCCAGCAGCAGCAGAAACCTGCTACTGATATACAAGGCTCTGGCTCAGTTTGAATGACTGCAATTCCTGTTTTTCTCATTGAAACATTAAAGGCTTGTGTGCATGGGCAGTTTACAATTCTAAAAACTCTGTTGTTTTGCTATAAAAAGTGGCCTGTCCACCCAGCCCCTAACTTTGATGTGACTGGTGAACTACCAGAGAGTTACACTGCAGTAATACTTATGTGGTCATATCTTCATTCCCACATATTTTGGTTGGTCCCCTACCCGCCTTACTCTTGCTTTATGCTCTGTCCCAGCTAGTTGCTTTAATTAACAATGTGTTACTCCCTGCTTCAATACAGATGCCCCTCTCTGCGCTCACAAGCTCCCCGAATCCACCAGCCTCACCAGCTCCTGAGGCCCCAGCCCTGCTGTGCAGCTGAGGAGTACCAGGGAGGTTTCCTGGGATGAGATCCAGGATGGGATGGTGGAGGTGGGAAATGACTGGCTGTAAGACCCATGTTGCCTGAGTAATAGAGCATCATGTTCCCAGTATTCTGGCACAGACACTCTGATTTGATTATTCAAAGTGAAATGCTGTGGCTTTCGCCTACTTTCTGCTGTATATCTTCCTGCACACTGTGGGGATGATGCCACTATGCATAGCACAGAGGAGAGGATTGCCTGCCCTTGGAGCTGAGCCTGGTGGAAATCTACACCACGTGGAAGCATGGAAGCAGGGACTTGCTCTGAAGGAAAAGCCAGCTGTGCCTCTGGATGCAGGCAAAACATGCCAATTAGTGTAAAGCAATCACAACTGGAGAATGTTACTGAGACATAAATCTTGCACAGCAATCCTGCTGTCTCTGACTCACAGCCACCTAAATACTTTTGGAGATTGAGGTTTGCATGGTTATCTGTGGTGTGCATCTTGTCAAGTGACAGGGTCTCTCATTTACTCTGTATAAAATCTTTCGGTCAATCATCCAGCGGGGGTACCAAGCCCAAGAAGGAAAAGGCACTCTGTGCAAAGCTGGTTAAGAATCCTCTAGGCTGGCTTCACTGGTGCTTTAAATTGGAATTATTGTTACCTAAAGAAGTTGCCATGACACTGACCTAGCCCAGGCAAGGAGCCACATGAGTTACCTGGTGTCCCTGGCAGGTCAGTTTGTCTTCTGGTGGTGACTGCCAGACGTACCTGGATGCCTTCACTGCTTGTTACCTGTCCTGTTTAAATTGCACTCTGAGATAGCATGGACACAGAAAGGCAGTGAACATATTCTGTGCTCCAGAGTCTGCAATTTCTATTTTGAATGAAGGACTCTGTGGTAAGAGTGATGTTGTAGCCATTCATCCTCCTGGGGAACAGGCACATGGACATCGTGCTGGGGACTGTGGGAGGATCATCGCAAGAGAGCGGGAGGCTATATCCAGGCATATTGCTATCGTTTGATCAGGACATTTGCACAATACAGTGCTGTCAGCCATCTCAAAACTTGGTATGTAAGACTGTTCCAAACTGGCAAACACAACTGGGGGCTCCTGTTTTGAAACAGAGCAATTGAGCTGATTTATAGCTTTGGGAAAACTGAGTGAAATCATTTGAATTGGTTGGGAACTTTGTATTTAAACAGCTCTTTTTTCTTTTTTTTTTTTTGTTTTCTGGCTTTTTGGAAACCACTGATTTGTTGAAATCAAAATGTTTTGTGAAATGGGTGGGTTTTGGCAAACTGACAAAACCCATGCAGAGTTCTGAGGAAACCCTTCCTGCCAGGAAATCAGCTGCCATCAGAAAATCATTTGGTTTCTTGAGAGTTCACTTGGCCCATTGTCAAGGTGCACAGCTCCAGTGCAGCCTTATGTACTGACTGGGCTTCCTCAAAATGCAGGGTTTGGCTGGTACAACTACATGGGGTCTCAGCCTCCAGCTTGGGCACCTCATGGCTTCCAGGCTTCCTGGCACTGGACGAGGAACTTGCAAGTCCAAGGAACTGCTTTTCCCATACTCTGCAAATCTCAGCTCAGTTGTGGTCCCAGAGTTCCTCTTTGAAATATATGAACACAATGACTGTCATTGTAAAATCCATGTGGACCCAGATGCTGCCGACAAATCTCCTCAGCTTCATAGAGAAGGCATCTTTGCAGTCTACTGGCAAAACAAACAAACAAACAGAATACAGATATACAAAATGAAGTGACTTCTGCTAAAGGCTGTTCTAGGGGTAGTGTAGGGGCCTGAAGTGGAAGTGTCATTGCAGGAACGGTCTGTTCAGTGTTTGCCACAACAATGAGATCACTGTGTCTTCAGCAGAGATAGCCTTATGAAAAAGTTTTCTAAGGTTTGTAGGTGGAATAAAGGACCTATTTACAACCCTCCATGGGAAGAAGAACTAGATTAAACAGGACAGGGTATGAAATTTCCTCTGGGACAAGAGGCTACTCTTTTTAGGGCTTAGATGGGACTCAAATGGTATAGTACAATCCCGTTCCTTCTGGGGGTGAGCATCAACCCCAGCTCTTCTCAGGCGATTCATTACAAAGGGTTTGCCTGCACAGCAGAATCACTCTATGATTTTATCAAGGTCTGGCATCCCTGCACTGGCAAGCCAAGGTTGCAATAGCAGTAAAAATGACGCCATATAAGCTTTAGAAGAAGCATTTAAGCAAAGTGTATTGCCAGTGTTTCTAAAGCATTTGAACCCTGTTATTAGCATATGATAACATTCAGCGTGCTGGGTTTTCCTGGCCATTGTCCTTCCTGGCAGGCAGATTACAGCAATTCAGGCACCTTTGTTTTGCTGAGGAGAACCGCTCCTATTAAGAGCTTTGCCCAATCTCAGGTACTCATCAAAAAAAGGAATGAATTTGGACTCAAGCTAATTGGGGTTATCTTGGGGAAAATACATAGACACAAAGAGGCAAGTCCATGGAAGGGATGCTCATGTCTCTTTGTCATGCCTTCTCAGCTACCAAAAGAGAATGAGTGCCTTCAGTGATGCTAAATTATTTGTTGCCTAATTCCTGCTGAAATCCCTTTATTTTCCTGTGAGACTGAAGTTATGTCTGATGAGAGCCTGAATAAAAAACTGAAAAATATTCTACTAAGTAGATGATCAGCCATATTTCCTACCGAGTTTTCTTTGCTCCACCTCTTCACACAACATTATGTCATGTAAAGTGTTAATCTTTTTCCAGCTGACCTATATAGAGCATAGCATGATTAATTTGATGACAGTATTTATGACATAATATAAAAGTTGTGTGTAGGAGCCAGGAATGGGGAAACACTTGGAACGGAGTCAGATACAGTCACATTAAGCATCTGAATGTCCAGCTCAATCTTGCGGTCCTCATTCAAATGAAATTCCCCTTGGATGGCAATTTAGGCTGAGTGAATTGCAAAATGAGAAGCCTTAATCAGATTTCTGCAGATTGGAATTGATCTCTAATAGGTTTTGTTTGCAAATGAAAAACCTTCACTATTGTAGGTGTAGACCAGCCTTTGTGAAGTCTGGCATTTGCAGACTGATCTTGCTTTGACATTTCCTTACTATGCAGAATGATTTGTAGTTTTTCCCCTGTCTGGTTTCTTGGAACAGTGGAATAATGCAAAGTGGCATTATTAAATTCAACTAGATTGGTCTACCGGAGACTCTTTTCCAGAGGTAACTTTGATTCATGAGTAATTGCATTGGCAAGAATGCTTAAAATCAGAGAAATCAGAGAAATGGAAAAATTCCTTAAAATCAGGATATTCCAACCTGTAGAGTGGGACTTGGCATGATGAACTCACAGACTTGAACAAGTTATTGGCAATGCAAGAACTTGTTCCATGATCAGTGAAACTAATGAAGTTTGGCATCCCCTGAATTTGTCTTATGATTGCTTTTTTGCCTGGTTTCTAATGTCTTAAGGGCTCAAGTATTCATAAAAGTTCTTCTTTGTAAAGCCTCTGATATCAAACAGGAGGAGAGCTCTCACTGCGGTACTGATAGTCTCTCTCCCCTATGCAGATACCAGTGTTTTGAAACCCGTAAGGACTCATAAAAGTTTAATCCTCTACCCTGTTCTAAGATATGATTGAATTGGCTTACAAGGGGAACATGTATTTGGAAGATCACACAGACAATCATCACTCCCCCCCAAGCCACATACACACTGCATAATTATCCAGATTGTGTTTCTTTATGAAATTATGCTAAAAACAGCTCCAACTACAGACCATTAGGGTGACTACCATACTGGTCAAGATAGTAGAAAATATGACAAGGATTTGCCAATTACAAGCTGAAAACTGAGGTAAAAATACTCCTGAAAACTACCTTCTTTAAATTTAAATTCCTGAAAACAATTATAAAAAACAGGAAGGATTGCTGTCTGAGAGAGCAATACAGTGCAGTATTACTAACACTGCATGAGGGAAACCCAAGCAAGATTTACCACAGTGATGTGTGCCGAGATCACTGTACACATATATGTTTCCACTTGATTAGAAGCTGGTTGTCATAACACTAACCTGTCACTGATTTCTAATTGGTATAAATGTATGGTAGTAGATGTATTATATTAATCTTTTACACATCATCTGGGGTGTTGTTAATAAAAAAAACAGTTTGCAGATTTTAGTAGAGAGTGAGCAATACTGATATTTAAATGAATGGATAAGTGTTATTGCCTATCAGTGGTTGATACCTGTGTAGCTCCCCCTCTAGAATTTGTTGATATGCAGGACCACAGTAATCTTGAAAAATAATGAAAATGTATTTTGGAAAGATCTGTCACATCAGAGTTCTCCATTTAATAGTAATAGATATCTAAATATCTAATAACTAATGCACAAATAAGAGAAGTTCAGTTCTGAATGTCATCATCTTTACAATAGCTCTTTTAGCTGGTTTTATGTGGTAGTTGAATTTAAGATTGCTTAAATTAAATGCCATGCTTTAATAATTAAGTGTAACAATATTTATCTCTGGAATAGTTTGGGGAGCTTAGACATTGTTGAGTAGAACACATACAGACTTGAACTCTAACAGAAAGGAAATGTTAACTTAATGAAGTGAAGAAGTTTGCATCATAGCACTTTATCATCTGCTGAAATGTAATTGCCTACAGTGCTATGGTGTCTATTGTGCATTGACATAGCACCCATCTTTGTTTTCTGTCAGCACCCCTCTCAGAAGACAGTTGGATGGTGCCCTATACAGGATGAGCTTATGGTCTCATCTGATCATATTTGCATGAGAAAACCACAAAGATAATACAATATCTGAAATAGATGCATTCTGTGGGAAATGGTCTCACATATTAGCTCCAAAAAGACAGGGGAGATGTTCCTTTGTGATGATGTATGAATACTGAAGGCCCACCTGGTTACTGTAGGACTTTCAGAATTAATTTCTTGTCTCAATCTCATAGAAGCTATAAAGGGGACAAAAAAGCTCTATAGGGGACAAAACAGAATAGCTGAAACCAGGCTGCTTTTTTGCAAAGTGCCTGAGAACTTTAAAAGACAGTAGCAAGACAGGAGAAAACCTAGACCCAACAGAGATCAAAAGAAGTGCAGTAGCTTAAAAAGGGAACTCCTACAAGAGAGGCTGTAAAGTCGTTTGTGGGAATAACGTTCCTTTTGGTCTGAGAGAGCTGGGACAACCATAAAGGCATGTAGAATGCATGCTGGGTTTTTTAACATGCATTTTTCTCTACATAGCTTAATCCTGTGGTTAAGTTAAACAATATTTTGGTCTTCTTTGTCCCTGGTTTTCACACAAGCTCAGAAAGGAGGTGCAGCTGGTGTCTGAACTTGGTCTGAATGCACAGAGGTCGGTCTAAGAACAAGAAACATGCTGGATTTCAGCCCTACCAGTAGCTGAACCTACAAGAGGAGGGTAAAGGAAGGTGTTTTGGGACACAACTGATATATTGACACATCGGTGATGAGTGTTGCTAATAATGTATTTTTTCTCACTGTCTGTTTTTCTCAATTGAAAGTTTGGTGCTTGTGAAATTTTCACTAAAAGGAAAAGTTATTGACATGCACTAGAAATACAGATGCTACTTTTAAAAGGGAGATCCCTTTGTATATATCTGAATTAACTAATAAATTACATCTTTTGATATTCCTTAGCTTAATTTTTCCTGTTTTAACAAAACAAACCAGAGCAATAATGATTATTCTCTTCAGACAAGGTCTGGGAGATCTCTCAAGGTCTCTCTCCTCATAGGTACTCAATCCACTTGACTGTGGGTGATAACTTTTGTCAGATCTTTTGTTTATTTGTTTTTTCTAGCTTAGTTAGTGCGTCATCTTTAAGGCCGTGATAAACTTCAGCATATAACGAGCTGTTTGGACGTCTCAGATGAGAGGTGGCAATTACAGATGAAACCTGCTTAGACCAGTGGAAGAGCTGAGCCTACGTTTTAGGCAAATGCCTAAATCCACAGAAGAATATGAGGCTGTGAATGCTGTTCCCATGACAGTATGCAAACTACCTCTGCATTTGTTGCATTTTTCTTGGCTTGCTCAAAGAGGTTTCCACTCAGCTTGCTGGCTTTTGTAGACTTTTATAGTGCATGACCAGGGCCTAGATCCATCCCACCTAATTTTACTCCTTTGACAGTGGCATTTACATTAAGAAACTAATGACTATACAGTTCAGAGGGGCTGCAGGACTGATTTCAGAACATGTAGGATCTTTGTCAGTCTCTGAAGGTCTTGCCTCTTTCCATCAATTACAGAGAGAGTTTGGGGCAAACGGCCTTGAAATCTAGGTGATTTGGTTACATTCCCAAAGTTGGGTGGAACAAATCTTCAAAGGGGTGCCTAAATTTGGAGTGTTGCTATGCTCAATTTTGCAAACTCTAGATCTTTTTTTTTTCCCTCAGGAACTTGTCATTTCAATGCTGAACTTCTGTGTTTCTAAAGAACCTGGATTAATATCTAAGGGTCACTTCATATCCCTAAACATCGAGTGTCATGCGAGATGTCATAGTGTGTCCCATATAAAGAAGGCAGACCCAATGCAAGACCTGTGTCTTTCTGGAGAAGCAGCTGAAGATACCTCATAAGAAAATACCTTGTGGCACTTCTTTTTTGACAACTGAATTCACCCCTACTAGTATGAAGTGAATTTGTAAAAAAGAGAGGGAGCTAGTTACCTTACATCCCGGTGGTTCCAACTTTTGCACCTCTGAATATCATAGCTCACATGTTATCCCTGACGTTGGATAGCAAATACAGTAGACATATCTCACTGAGGACTTCTAGCCTCTGTTGGTGCATGGTGGTCTGTGTTAGCCCATCTCTATAGACTAAATTGTATGTTTGAACAGGTGCAGGTCCTGGAAAGCTGCTGTCTATTAAAAATATGTATTAATAGTTTCCCTGAGCTCCCTCTGTGATACCATAGGTCATCAAAATATTTCCTTAGAACAAAAAATACTCATCTTTTTTGTAAAGAACATCTTGACAGAAATACTACCTCATCAAACTATCCTGCACCAGCGTGCTTCCCTTCTCTTCCTTTGAGCAATGTTTCACTGTCAGATGTAAAACAGATGTTGTGAATTAAGATAATCTACCAAGTCTGAAAAGTCATACAGTAAAAAGCAACTGCTCTGTATTTGTAACTAGAGATAGCTGAGATGGCTAGAAAGATGTATTGACTAGCAGCAAGAGGGGCAGCCAAAGCATTTAACATTCCCTCTTCTTTCCTTCTCAATAGCTGTAGTTCAGTAACCTTGTGTTCATGGTAAACTCTTTCGAGCTCTTTATACATGAACTAGAGGCAAGACAAGCAGTATAAACTAGATCAAAGCTATACCGTATGAAGACAGGATGGATCAAACACTCACAGGTGAATCAGATCAATGAAACATATCCAGGCAAAATAAACAAAGACCTTACTGAGGACTTTAAGTTGTTTACTGCTATCTTCACACAGCTCTGGCTGCATCAGCACACCTTCCTCGTATAGGTGCAAGTTATAACAGTTCCACAGGAAAATAAACCAACTTCTTGCAATCAAAATTTTTAATTAACTAGTCTCATCCATGTCGTGGTGCAAAAGCGTGTGAGCAGTCTTGCACATGACCAGCTCGAGTGCAATGGGATTTCTTGGCGCAACTTCAGCACCAGAAGGACACAGTTGTGCTGTGACCAGGCAGCTGCTGGCCTAGGTTGCAGGATAGGTGCACACGTGCTGTTTGGCACCCAGTAGTTAGAACTTGCCAGAAGCACGACCGTGGGTCCACGCAATGTGAGTCCAGCCAGAGGTGAGTGCAGGGACAGAGATCCCTTGTATGGGGATCTGTTTCCAGCCTCCCATTACCCTGGATAACAGGAAGCTGACAGTATCGGCAAAGACGTTTTAATGCTGATACAGTTTGTGCTTGTGTTAGGGTTTTTGCTGGTATAGGTATGACACAGAAGAAATTGCAATTATAGCTAAATCTCTACACTGGTAGAAGTATAGACCTGCTCAGATAATGAGAGACATTTTAAATGATGCTTCAATCAGAGTAAATGTACAGGTGAAAGTGTAGCTAACTTTCTTCCATAGCTAACTTTCATACTTGTAGTATGGGCTAAAGGCTGGCAGAAGATAAGGAAGCTGACAAAAAGAGGAATTTTTTTTTCTATTCCTTCCTTTCCCCTGAGTATTTGCAAGCTCCAAAGACTTCACTGCATGCATCTTTGTTAAAAATAGAAAGGGATCTTATATTTACAGTTTATTTGTGTATGCTGAGTGAGGTGGATTCATATCACTAAAAGAGCTGATACATACCAGTTATCCATTTTGACTTACAGGGTTTTGCTCTGCACAAAAATGGCATAGTTTTCTTTGTTTCTCTTTTCTGTTACATAGTCAAGAAGAGCACGTGTACTCTGCAGTAGATAAAACCCACAATTACTGCCTTTGCATTATTTGTCATGGCAATAAAAATGTATGAATATGATGAATATGGTGCAGGAAAACAGCACTGGGATCAGATCACCATAGCACTTTTAAAATGTGTACCTGAGTGTGTTTTATTCAGTATATGTTGGAGATTGCCTGATGTGAATTGATTTTATAGACACTTAAGCAGATAGCCACAGCTGCACTTCACAACTGCCAGAGATTTCTGTAACTGGCAATTTTCCAGCAATCCTGCTAAGAAAGAACTGAAAAGTTTACCACAAACAGCTATGCTGAGGCAGCCTCCAGGACTGAAATAAACTGGCTGTCAGTTTACCATGGAGTTACTCATAAATGTATTGAATATTAGATTTTGAGTTAGTTTTGAAGTCAGGTTGTTTATCACTCCAAAGAGACATGTTAGAAATCATTCTATCAAAATTCATTACTGGAATTAATTTTAGGTTATTCCATTGCCTACAAGATTTGACATCTTTTGCCTTCCATAATATTTATTCTGGTTCCCAAATGACAATATCTTATGAATTACCTCATAGGTTTTAGGAAGAATTAATTTTTGAAGTATTACTTTGGCTAAATACTTAAGCCATTTGTGACTACAAGTTAAGCTTTCAATTTAAATGATAAAATGCGCATTCAGCAAACTGAGGTGCCTCTTTTAGCCTTACTATTTATTGTTCTTATCATATTATTGGCAGAGAAATGAGGTGAATGAACTTAGAGGACAGACTTGTCAGGGTTCAGGAGGGAAACTCTACAGAGACAGCCTTATGCTGAAGGTCTGCCTCTAAAACCACAATTTAAAGCAAAGGCTTCCCTGGCTTAGTGAGACAACAGGTCTTGGCTCTTCTGCAATGGGATTTTTGCACAGCCTTAAATCAGGATCTGGAATCTGAAGAGTATGGGCAATGATGGAGAGTGAAGTTTGCTAAATTTATTTTTAATTGAATACTTCAGAATGGTTTTCCACCCAGTGACTGAGAGCACAAGCAGATTATTTATTGACCCATTTAATCTAACCTTTGAAAAATGTTTGTCTGTATAGATTTTTTTGCCTCCTGGCAGCTCTGCAATAAACAAGGAGAATATCTGAGAAAGGAACACAAGTAAATTGTAAATTGTTCTGGTAACAGCTTGAGGTGATGTTTATTTTTCTTGTTTGATTCTGCTGTTTGTGAGAGACATTGCCTACAGTCAGAAGCAAGCAGCTTTGTGAACAAGTGGGCACAAGAAATTAGGCAGACGAAAAATGTGCAAGTGCTTTGCTGGATGCTAGGCTTGCTTGCCCTAATTGATGTGATCAGCTCATCTCTGACTACAAAGCACAGTGTCCCACTTAGTTAATTTCTCATTTTATAACTGCTCTACAGTTAATAGTTGTGAAATGAAAAGATAGGACAAACATGTGAAATTCAAGATGCTTACTGGTTCTTCTCATTTTGCTGTAAAAAAAACAAAAAAAAAACAAAAGCAGGCAAATGTGGTTAGTCCAGGAAACTACTCTGTCATTTCTTAATTCTCAACAGCTTAAATCAGGAATTTGTCTTAACTTCATGCTCAGCTGGTTTCCAAGTATGGGAGCCAACAAAGCCTTCCGGAGGTTGATGAGCACTGTATTGGCAGGTCCAGTTTCTTGTCACTCAGGTCTGGGGGCATTCGGACAAGTCAGTGTTGCGAAGTTTTGCTATGGGTGACATATGTCCTGCTTGGAGAATATCGACATCCTGCCCTGTCCACCCAGTCTCTGTGGCTTGAGGACACCAGAGCCATAGAGATCTGAATCACTGTTCTAGTGTGTCCTGCAAACACATGGTGGCCACAAAACTGAGTCGGATCTCCTGCTCTTCAAAGCTATGACATTAGTTTTGGATTTTCTACCTCTGTCCCCCTCTGCTAAGTACTTGTTTTAGGACACAGCAGGAGTGAAATTCATCTCAGACAATTTCCTAAGACAGTATTTCATTTTGAAGATCTGTGCAGAACCTTGGAGGAACGATACTCCAGAGCAAGCCGTTCTGCTCGCTGGTGCAAAAGTGCCTGAACAGGGGGATTAGCTGCATCCCAGGCAGAAGATGGGGCTCGTTCATCAAGGACATTTCTGCTGACTCCAGTCATACTCAGCTGGCGGTGAATTTAGACCTTGAACTTAAAACAACACAGACCTCACTGAGTGATTCTTGTTTTATCTGAGCAGGTTTGTGTATTTCTTCTGTAAATCAAGTACTTACATAGTGTTCACCCATACAGCCCTGAAACAGGTCACATAAATGAAAACCTAATCCTGGGTAGTGCTGGCCAGGATTTGTCAGTGGAATATTTCTTACCTGAGAAATAAGAACTTCTGGAAACTGCAGGAAGCGCTGACATTTGTGGGTGAGATGGTGAGACAGTGAGCGAAAATGGATGTGAGAAAGGAGAACAAGCAGTCATCTCACAAGTGGCTCAGGGAACACAGGGAGGATATCTGTAAATCAGGCCTGAATCTCAGGGTCTCTCTTCCTAAGTGGGCAACAACACATGAGCCACAGAAAGATTTT
Organism: Strix aluco; assembly: GCF_031877795.1. NCBI lineage: Eukaryota > Metazoa > Chordata > Aves > Strigiformes > Strigidae > Strix > Strix aluco. Next base: position 13,716,658 of record NC_133931.1, on the reverse strand, counting down.
TTTTCCACATTTTGTAAGTACTCATAGCAGGCAAGAAGGGCACTGCTGCTTTAGGCAGGACTTAGATCACTTACCTGAGCTGACGAGATCCCCATGAAAAATCTTCCAACAGAGCTGGTAGTTGTTTTGGGAGCTTTTCTGATCTCTCATGATTTCCACATCTCAATTCCTTTTCAATATGAAATGAAATTGACTTTTTAAATTTGTAAAAAATCAAATAAGTATTATTGTTTCCATCCTGTCCTTCCACCAGCTATAATATTTTCTGCATCTTGGCCAGGCATGTCATTCTAATAAAGACAGGGATCACAGGCTAACACAGTACCTATGCTGGCTCAGGCAACCCCTGCCAGGCTCTTGCTCTCCTCTCCCTGGGCCTTGTCCAGCCCTGCCAGGAAGCAGACCAGGGTAAAACTACAACTCACTCTACCAAGAGATGTTTGCTGGATAGCTGTAGGTAAGAGAGGACAGCAGCAAGGGAAGAGACCAGGCCTTCTGCTTTCTCCTTGCTACAGTGAGGCAGAGTCAAATATTTTGATATAGAAATTGCAGGGAGGTAGTTTGGATAGGTTTTAGCAGAGAAAATGGCTAAAGAAAAGAGACCACAACCTCTGCAAATATAATGGCTAACTACATCACAGACTCCAGTGGTCTCAAGCACCATGACATTAAGGTAGATGCAAAAAACATTTTCTGGAAAATCAAGCACAGGGATCACAAGTTACATGTACCAGTAGAAAAGATATGTTACAAACCTTACTCATTTACAGAGCATATCTCAAAAGTTTTAGCATTTCTCTACAGATCTTAATTTCTCATGCAGAGGTGGGCATGCAGTATTAGCATTGAGAACAGAAATGCCCAGACTGGGACATTTAGTTAAACCCTTTCCAATCTCAGTTCAAGGAGTGACACTGAATGAAAGGAGATAGTTTTGTTCATATGGATGAACTCACAGGCACAGATCAGGGTGGGGTAGCAGTGAGAAAACTTGTGAGTGAGCCCTCACTGTCCTTCTGTTATCATCAAGACATCCTACCCAAACTTACAGGACTTAGGCCTAGACATTGTGAGGCTGCAGTTCCTTTTTATAATGCTTTTTCCAGGCTAGGGTATCATCTGTTCTTGCTTGTCAAATTAAGCACTCAATTCTTAGCAGCCAGTATCCTGAAGTTAAGGCCAGCAGCTATTCAGGCAGTATCTTCTATGTAAAAGCAAACAATGATGCAAGTTATCATAGGGAGGTGCTTGCTATTGAATCCACGTTAGATATATAAGACATGACAAAGAATCGTGGAAAGAGTAGTCCTACAAAGTGCAAAGTTTACTAGTCCTGGATGTCCTGAGTATGTTTGTTTATTTGTCTGGCAGTGATCCTGGTGGTTCCATGACTAACATCTTAATTAATGAAAACATGTGCTCTGGCTGCTAGATCACACTGATGATGGCTTTTGTTTGAAATCTGTGAGCAAGGGAGTTGTTTCCATGAACAGTCTGCAAAATTATCAGTGATAGATTGTCTTGCAGGCAGGGTTTTTAATGTGACACCACAGAACAGGCTGTTCCTGGCCAGCAGACCTGGGGCGTTACGCCCCAGTTCTGCTCATTCTGGAGGCAGGTCTTACAACACAGGGAAGGGGCACCAGGGCAGCTGCCTCAGAGCGTGGCTCACTAGTTTGCTTGAGTTTTTCATGTGCATGTGTAAATCTGGCATCACTCCTCCCATGGCCTGTCCTATTCATGTGGTGGGAAAGAGACATCTCTCCATCTTGCATACAAGTTTTTAAACAATTACATTTGGACATCTGTTCCTTTTGCGACTTTATTTTCTGCAAAGTCATAATAACATATAAACCTGCACAGGCTTTCATCTCTGGGAATGTGCTTCTTGCTGGTTTTTTATCTCCTCCATGTACACTTGGATTTAATGATCTTAAAGGCCTACATTTTAACATGGCTCTTCATGAAAGGGACTGAGGCTGAAGTTGCAAGTTTATGAGTTTATGACTCAGAATCAGACCTGAGCTGAGAGCAAGAGAGAAAAGAGGTTTTCCTATAAAGGCCTAATTTTATCTACAGCAGTAATAAAATCTGTTAAGGTCAGTAAAACTAAATGTCAGTGAAGCTGATCTCTTGCTTGCTTTCCTACCCTTTCTCCGCTTTGGGACAATTTGTGCTCATATTATTGCTATTGTTTCTGGGAGCAACTGCCAACTTGCAGGCAGGAACTTTCTGCCTTACTCCTTTCCCCATCCCTTTTTGCTCTGGCTTCTGCCCTGTGAAATTTCAGCCATGGACTCATAGAGTTTACTGGGCTTCCTTCTTGAAACTTGGTATTTTCTACCTGATCTTCTCCCTCCTCATTTTTTAAGGATTGTGGACTCTCTCTTTTGAGGACTTCCATGACCTGACTCTTCTTCCATCTTTCTCTATGCCTTATAATCAGACCAAGATGAATCTTTACTCCCGTTAACCTTCTTTCTCTTTCTGCATCAAAACAGTTTATCCAACTCCTTCTCCAAATTTGTGCACAGCCTATGATCTACTTCCTTTTCTGCCCAGCAGTTCAAATCCCCCCACTGACATCAAATACCATGTATAAGATGAGTTTCCTCTTTGCTCATAAAAAGCATCATCAACCTGGTCTTCTTTGTCTGGTGGTTTTTAAGACTTCCCTGTGAAATCACCCAGAAAATTGTCCCCTGTCCTCAGCCACCCAGCTGCCCAACATTCCTTCAGACCCTCAGTGCAGGCAGTTGTAGGCATCAGAGAAGACGATAACTTCTCCCTTTCTTTTTTGCCTGCCTTTAAGAGCCATGTGACAGATGGGTTCTCCTGCCACTCTTAGGTGACAGTTACCATCCACCTCCATATCTTTGTGGCCCTGGGGAGGAATGAAGGAACTGGGATTGTTTAGTCTGGAGAAGAGGAGGCTCGGGGGAAACATCATCACCCTCTACAACTACCTGAAAGGAGGTTGCAGAGAGCTGGGGATGAGCCTCTTTAACCAAGTAACAAGCAATAGGACAAGAGGTAATGGCCTCAAGTTGCTCCAGGGGAGGTTTAGACTAGATATTAGGAGCATTTCCTTACAGAACGGGTTGTTAGGCATTGAAATGGGCTGCCCAGGGAGGTGGTAGAGTCCCCATCCCTGGAGGTGTTTAAGAGTAGGGTCGACATAGCACTTAGGGACATGGTGTAGTTGGGAACTGTCAGTGTTAGGTTAATGGTTGGACTGGATGATCTTCAAGGTCCTTTCCAACCTAGATGATTCTGTCATTCTGTGATTCTGTCAGAGTCTCAGAGCAGGGGTGGTCCTTGGCTTCTTTTTCCTCTGACACCAGAGCCTGATACTCACTTGCTGCCAAGGCACAGTATCTGTTCTTCAACTCACAAATCTACAGATGTAGATGTAGATGTCTGGAGCAACACCTGCCCCCAGAAGCTCCTCCCTCCTCCACAACTGGTCCTACCACAAATGTCTTTTCCTCTTTAGTGTGTCTCTGTTCTGCTGATTAAATAATAGGGTTTCTCAGTTTGGAAAAAATGACAATGGAGGCAGAATATGGCACAGTTCTGTAAAACCAGGGTGGTGCAGGGAAAATGAACAGGAACTGGTCATTTACAGTCTCTCAGAATATAAAATCTTAAGGGGCACCCAATAAAATTGTCAGTTTAAAATAGGCAAAAAATGAAAACATTTTTGTGTGGCCTGTAGTTACACTGTGGTCAAATAAATTAAATAAATAAATTCCAAAAGGGATTGACACATTAATGGAGGATGAGTGCTTTGTTGACTATTTGATACTATGCTCTGGATGTAATTTCAGTCTCAGGAATTCTCTAAGCTGTTGATTTTTGGAGGCTGGAAGGCAGTAAAAAGACTCTATATGCCTTAATTCTCAAACTTTTGTTTCAGTATCTGCTAATAATCACTGTCAGAGACAGGATACTTGGCTAGACAGGCCTTTGATTTGACTGGCTATGGTACTTCTTACATTTTCTAATACATACTGAAGCAGTTTTTCCCAGAACTTGCAGTCACAGAATTTATTCTGCTCCGTGTGCTACACTCCTGTTCTTTTGCTGATAGCCAAGAATGACAAATTCAAAAGAAGACTTTTGACAGCAGCAGCTTGCATGGCACAAGCAGCATGATAATGGGTTGGTTTTCCTAGTTAAGTGCTGGAACAACTTCATTTGCTGCCCATGAATGAGATCTGTACATGCAAACCCTTGACAGTGGAGAGGGCCTGCAGTTGGGATGGATCACAGCTCACTGAGTCCAGCAGTTCTCAGCCCTGCCTGATGCTGTGATTTCAGTTCATACATTGAAATTCAAGCCCTGTGTCATAACCCCAAAGCCTGTCCATAGTCTGGGAAAAACAATTTCACATGACCCTCCTGTACAGCCCCAGTAGGTAAGTCTAAGGATGCTCACAACAACTAATGACCAGTGAGCAAAGTTACACACAGTGTTCACAGAGAAAATGGAAACACCCTACTAAATTCACCTGATCCTTAGGATCTGGTACAAACTCCAGTCTCAGAGTAGGTAAGTGAAATGTTCCTCAGGCATGTCCTTCTCAAACCCTGCCCTGAAATGTAGGGCGTAAGGAATAATGATGTGTTTGGAGAAAAGCCGAAGAAAATATTCCCTAATATTTGGAGAAATAAAGCCATCACCTTTGTCATTTGCACACAAGGACATGCAGGAAATTTAAGGGACACATTAACAGAATCGCTACAGACGTTGCTCAGCATTTTCAGCAAACAGTGGGCTTTTTTCTTTTTGGCTTTTGTTTTGGGTTTTTTTTTTGCTTATTGGCTCTTTTCAATACCCCAGGGTTCTGCTGGAAAGGACAAAAATGCAAGAGTCAGTTCTGCAAAGTGCTGAGAGCCCTAGCCTGGCTTGGCTGGTGTGGAAGCTGATGATACTTTCCATCCATGGGCAAGGTCCCTGCTGCAGAGCAGAATGAGTCCTGCTAACAGGTCTGAGGCTATAAGCTATTGATGCATAGATTCAACTGTCATAAATCCTGTAAAGTAGTAGCGTTTGGCAGCTCCTATTATTAATGATACTATGTTTGCCAACAACATAAAAAAACACCACTTGCGAGTTAACAAAATTCAAATCATATGAAGATTTTCCTGCATTCTGTCCAAAAAGCTCTTGTAAGAGGCTGATTCATCCGATACCATTTCTATCCCAAGAGCAAGGGAAGATCATTTTCCCACTCTTCCACTGTGAGAAACAGAACCCAAATCAGCATAGATTTAGTCCACTTCGTGATTGCAGACAGACACTACCTTTTTCTAACAGAGTTTGTCTAAGTTGAGCCTGTTGCTGCTTTCTAAAGAAGTGACTGTTCTTTTCCTGTAAGGCTGTTCATATGGTAGAAATCCACCTAATCAGATAGATGTGAAAAACAGCAAAGAACTATTTTCCTTGCTGCCTCAGAGCCGTGTGTCTGGCTTGAAGGTCCCTGCGGATTAATGTGTGAAATTCAAGCCCTGGCACTGTGGTCTTTATTTAAGGAGTTGTAAATACGTACAGAGCAAGCGTTCTGCTCTTCCCCCAAGCATTATGGCAAGATCTCAAAGCGTACAGAAACTAATCCATTAACTCTTACAGCCCCCTCAGAGCCTTTCCTCCCCTTGTGTCATGAACAATCTGGTTAACATTCAGGACCTTTCAGGACTATTTTTGTGTCTTCTTGTTTAGGGAGAAACTTTGATATCATGAACAAGGCATCATCTTTGCTGTCATCTAGTTTACTTCCAATGAGTGGGCACAAAAACCTGTTTCCCCCGGGGGTATTGAGAAGTGTCAGTAATTCCTTGCTCAAAAATCCGCAAAATACCACTTCAGAGAAGGCAGAAGTAAAGCTCTGCCTATCCTTCTGGCCAGGGTACTCCCCCACAGCTGCTTCTCATGGTTCTATATTCCCCACAAACCTATACTCATACTCTGCTGCTTTCCTATAAGGAAGCACAGATAAGACACTGTGCACACTTTGCTCCAGCTTTGGCACCTTGGCCCAGTTGCCTTGGGCAGTGGTTTTAGTTGTTTCCAAGTTTCACCTCTACAGAAGTTGCTTAATTGCCCCTTTCATGAAAACCAAAAAAGTGCTCAGACCACTCCAAATCTGAACAGTGCAGCTGTTCTGGAAGAGTCACTTGCTGGCAGCAGTTTACTCCTTCCCATATAGGATTATTATTATCAATATTACCATTGGTTACTGTTGCATGAAGGTGTGGGAAGATGGTGGCGTTCCACTACAAAAGGTTCTTATTGCTGATAAATGATGAAGCACCAAAGACAGATGAAGCAAATTCAGGAGAGGGAAGGTTAAAGCCAAAAGCAGTATTGTGATCAATCTCCACTTGCCAAATGCACTCTCTCATTTGAAAGTGAAGTCAGGAGCCCAAGGAGGCCCCATTCTGCTTGGGATGGCTTGTGCCAGTACCAAGTCCCATGGTTGTGTCCACCTGCTCAGGAATATGACCAAAGCAGGAGGAACTACAGGACTTGCTTTCCAGGGCTCCCCCAGTTCATCTCTCTAGACGTCCTGACCAGGTCCAGGACTCTTACACTGGGGTGGCAAAATTCAGTTTGCCTGCAGCACCCCATAGACTGGTGGTGGTTTTGTGAAGCATGATTTACAGCTATTTTTATTCTTTCTTGACAGATCTATGGATGAAGGCAGGGGTGCAAGCATGCTCCTTGGCAAGGGTATTTAAATCCTCCCCCAATTATTTTTGTTCCAGTTTGTGCACCACTGTATATGATTCTGGTGGTCCCCTCATCCCCATATCATCACACATTCCAGTGACAGCATACCAATGCCACATCACTGTGCTTTCTTCTGTTTTTCTTCAGTGATTTCTCTGAGCTGTCCTGCCAAGTAGATACCTTCTCTTCATGGACACTTAAAAAATCTTTCAGTGAAATCATCCTTTCTCTGTCCAGGTTGGGAATGGAACTGCTCTTTTTTATGGGGAGAATGGGAGAAAGCTGAGAACAAGAGGTGAGCATCGTTTAGTAATCACCTTAGAAGTGTAAAAATTACATTTTAAAAATAGCCAGCAATGGTGTTAAATTCAGGAGCCCTGAGTGCAACCAACAAGGCACCAGCACACCTAGCCAGTTAAGTACTGTGCCATTGAGGGCCCATGAACTGTGAACAGTTTATTTGCATGCTGTATCCTATTCCTCCATCTTATCATCTTCCCAGAGACAGGGTGTATTTCTGCAGTCTTTTGCCTTGCCTTGCCTTGCCCTCTGCCCTCTGCCTTGCCCTCTGCCTTTCCCTCTTCCCTTTCTCTCAGTGAACCCACGCTCTCAAAGTGGCCACATGCTATAAGTAAAATAATATACATTGATATGGCTCATGGGGTTTGGATCAATCGGATCAATATGGTAATGGATGTCACCAGACTGTCCTCCATGTGCTTCTTTTCCCTCTGTGTTCCTCTCTGAAGAGTATGATTTAAGTTTTTATCAAATGTGTAGTTAATATCTTCTAGTTTCAATGAAAAGTTTATTTCATAATTGGACCTGCTATGACATCACTCAGTTTCAGAATATTACAATTACCTGTAATTTCCATGTATAAAATATACTTTAGATATGAAAATCCAGATTATTCATTTTCTAAGTATTGATTTTAAAAATAGTTTTCCAGGATAAATATTGTAGGACTAAGGACTGTAGTACTTGATCTCAATTTTAAAAAATAGATAATTAAATAGACACATATAGATGTATTTATGTAATATGGAAGAATGATTTATGAACTTCCTCCTTCAAAAAAACCCCCACATGCAGTAGGGTCCTTTGGGATTTTGGAGTCACTCTTTTCCTCATAAAGTTCATTAGCACAAACCCATTTCCCTGTGAAGTAAAAATATCTTCTTGTGAGAAAATCACTGCTCTCACTGCTTCTGGCTAAAGAATAAGATTTCATAGCAAAGACTACTTTTCTTTTTACTTCTTCTAGGCAAGTTATCTATTTAACTGAAATAGATGGGTGGAAAGTAGAAAAAATTCCAAAACTGCGAAGGGATCAACAAAGAAGAACAACGGAGCTGGTGCAGGGTCTAGAGCACAAGTCTTATGAGGAGTGGCTGAGGGAACTCGGGTTGTTTCGTCTGGAAAAAAAGGAGGCTCAGGGGAGACCTTATCACTCTCTACAACTACCTGAAAGGAGGCTGTAGTGAGGTGGGTGTTGGTCTCTTCTCCCAAGTAATGAGTGAGGAAACAGTCCCAAGTTGCGCCAGTGGAGTTCTAGATTGGATATTAGGAGAAATTTCTTCACTGAAAGGGTTGTCAAGCACTGGAACAGGCTGCCCAGAGAAATGGTTGAGTCACCATCCCTGGAAGTATTTAAAAGATGTGTAGATGTGGTGCTTAGGGACCTGATTTAGCAGTGGGCTTGGCAGTGTTAGGTTAACGGTTGGACTTGATGATTTTAAAGGTCTTTTCCAACCTAAATGATTTCATGATTCTGTGAAATTAATTTTCAAACTGAACTGAGCTGCCAAAAATACTATCTGCTCCTGAAAATCTTCATACAGATGCACTTTGTTTAATTTTTAAAGTCTGATTGGCTTTTACATAATTATTACATTGGTTAAAAAGAGATTCAGATCAGAAAACTGGTTTTTTTTATAGAATCTTCAATACTGCCGGTCGTTATTTCCTTACGCTTATGGATGATACTGATGATTTAATGTCTTTCTCAGTCTATTAGAGAAATGGGCATATTGAAACAGTTTTCCAACTCTACATACAACATCAAAAGTATATTCAATTTACTTTAGAAAACACCACAGAGGTACTTTATATTAATACAAGCCAAATTTTAATAACTAATCTCTGTCTATTGTTATGGGAGGAAATTTGTTTGCAGGTACAATCAGACATTTAGAAGCCATCAACTGAAGCACTTATGATGAAAGACAATTCATGGATACACATTTTTGCTTTCTTTTGTACAAAAAATAATTAATTTAGTCACTTCAGTCTTTAAGATGTTCAAGTACCTCCCTTGCTTTGATAAAGTTTGAATAAATAAGAAAAGAATTGATTGCTATCTGAGATTAAAAAGAAGATGTAAGGTTGCCTGGTTCTGCTAGTTTTCTTTTTTTCCTATTGGAAATATATTATTTCCAATAATTCATTTTTAATTTACTAACTCAAATTCTAGCAAGTGTCCTGCAAACTGAGAAGTGCTTACCTTGAGTCTTCTGTCTAAAATGAATGGTGCTATGAGTAGTTGAGATGGCAGAAAGACATTAGTTAGGTGCTGGGGGTAACCTCACTCATTGGTGTTCTAATTTAAAAGTATTAAAATTCTTTAAGATCTTTAGTGTGCAGCACAGGAAGGGAGCCTGAAGCCCGCGCTTCCTAGGCACAAGGACAACGCCACCCATTTGTGGTTTACTCTCTTCCTGACCCTTTGAAGCTGGCTTTCTCGGTCCCACCAGTTTCACAGAGGAGGGTGTTTCTTCCCTGTGCTCTTGTGCAGATCTGAGCTGGAACTACCTTTGGCTGAGGAGGAGAAAAGCCTCAAGCTTCAGCTTCCTGGGTAAATGCTTTAAACTTCTAAACTGTTAGATAAAAGCAACAGTTCTGCTTCCCTTCCAGATGCAGGACTTTATCCAAGGGCCTGCTGTGCTTCATGCAGAAATCAGTGCTGCCAATACATATCCAGCTTTTCCAGAAAACACCTACTAGGCTGGATCCCCGGGGATGTGGGTGGAAGAGTGTTCAGTTTGCTGTCCCAGAGGGCTGCAGGCATGAGAAAGGCACCAAAATGCTTAGCTCTGGAGGAGTGGCAGTAGACCAGGCTGTCAAGAACTGGAAGCACCTTGCGAACTTTACTGGAGAAACGATCAGTGGTTGTGGCCCTTTTTATCCCTTGCAGGGCTAGGCAAGGTTTTGTGGATTGTCATTTTAGACTTAGGCATCTCAATTCCACCTCCTTCTCCCTTAAAGCACCTCCATCTCTTGGTGTGGTCCCCTAGATCTTAAGCATGCATGCAGGCACACGCCTTTACATGAAGCTTCCTGAAACTGAGGCAAAAGAGGCAGGATGTCTTGCAAAAGTTGTTTCAACGCATAGGTTATTCCTTGGGAATTTTCTAAGCTGGCCATTTGGTTAAGTGTAAACATATTCTTGGCCAATTAATGGAGCCAAATGTTTTAGCAGTTCCATAAAAACCATTATCTGGCTAATTCTTGTTATTGGGAATTAACAGGCTGACTTCTGCCAGGATCTGCACAGAAAGAGAACTCTGTGAAACAGTATGAGGCTCGACAGAGACTTCTGCAAAGCTGGGGTTGTTTCCAAAATTACTTACTAAAAAAATGGCTAATTTTTTTGTTCCAAACCAATACTAAAATTTCCTCTCTATCTGTGTGTCATACTGAAAAGAATTCACTAAGCACAAAAAATTTAAACAGAGATTTGTATTTTATGCTGAATGATCAAAACTTCTTATGGGAGGTGATAAACACTTCCCTTCTCCTGTAGATTTGTGAATCAAATGAAGAAAAATCCATGTTGTTGTCAGTGTGATCTGGCTTCTTATAAGTAACATAAAAATTAGTTCTTTTTAAAGTCATGTGTTTGTTTTCTATTTTTCAAAGCAGTTTCTCTTGTGGGAAAGATAGGTAATGAGCTACACGATATTTGCCTGAAGCAATACTGAAACTATGCATACGTTCACTAGCATCTGTGCAGTTTGGCATGCTGTCACTTCAGTTTGGATTTTGGGTCTTGACTAATGGAATTATCCTCTTTTTTCATTTGCAAAAGTAAAATGACTGTTGATATGGACTGGATGCCTCAGGGAACAGCTGAAACAAGAAAGTGGTCCAATGATTATGCTACAGGCATAATCAGGAAAGGTTGACTTTCTTGCACAAGGGTGCAGCAATTCCATAGGAGGGCAAAAATCTTAGGCAGTTAGTCTTTTCCCACATGGTTTTATTCTTCAGGGCCATAGGGCATCATTTACAAAAGCAAATCCAAGTGGCTTAACTTAAAAAGTATAAACAGAAAAACTTTAGCTTTGGATATGATGCAGCCTTTTGATCATAGGACTCTCTGTTCCTTCAAAGCCTGTTGCTCCTTTAAACTATCTAATATTTAGTCTTCTAATTCCTTGTAGTCCCACAGAGAGCAAGAGAAAATCTTTTGTCCCCGACACAATTCTGTTGTTCTTCTTTCTGTGCATTCCTGGGAGAGAAGCTTGATATGAAATTTTGCTTACTATAAGAAAGCTATAGAACTGATGTATCACAGCTTACATATATTGCACGTCTCCACTGTGACCTTGATTGATCTTCCTGGCCTATGACTAACTTTGCCCATGCAATTCTAGAGGCCAAGATAATTTCAGGGTAGTTTAGCTCTTCAGAACAGTACAATATAAAGCATACTCACACTGATGGTGTCATTCAGATTTAAGAAAAGAAGATCAGATAGCTAAGATTCTTTGTCATGGTATTGTAAACCCCCTAAAGCATGGAAAACCTGAATTACTGCCTATAGTTTGAAAGGGTAAACTAAGAAGAATTAGTTGGAAATTGAGAACATCAAGAGAAGAAAGGTGAATGAAGTAAGAGGGCTTTCACCACTTTCCTGGAAACCAAGTGCATCTACACCACTAACAGTTTGGAGCAACTCCACCGGTTTAGCTGTAGTAACCTGGGGTCTCTTGTGCAGCCAAGAATAGAGAATGACCATTAGTTTTAGATTAAAAATGCTCCATGCAGCTCAAATTTAGCTTGATCTTTCTAGGAACTGCTAATCTTATCCTTATCTTGTGTTTCTTCTGGAAAACTTAATCTGTGTCTGACATGCACCTCAAGAACATCATAACATCAATTTCCTTACATCACTAACATCATGAACATGAATCCTCAGGAGACTGATTCAACAAGACACTTGGTTCCATCTTGGTTCATGATATGGCTTTCTGAGTTTGATTCCTGGACTCTGTTAAAGAATGGAGATTTTCATGTTTTCGATCCACAGGTATTCCTGGTGTCTTGGAGATAAGGGCAAAAGGAATTGCCACAAAGGCATTATTTTATAGTAGAATATTGAAAGGGGGAGCAGAGCAAGTAAAATATACATCCATTGTATCATCTTTAAAAATAGTTTATGGAGGTTTAAAGTCACATTGCTTGTGACTGACTCACATACTTGACTCTATATTGGCCTAAGAGTGTTGCTGATGAATCAATCCTACCTCTGCAAATCTTTGATATATGCTCCTGGAGAAAAGGACATGCTCTCTATCTCTGACCATATGTTAAACTTTCCTCTTTTCTCTTTATTTTATTTATATTGACAGAGAAAAACAAGGAGATTTTGGAATAATCCCAGCAATGTGCAGAGACAAATGATTAATGCTTCCTATCTTGGATGCTTGATTAATTAATGTAGCCTCAGACATCTTGAGGGAAAATTTTGCATGTGTGGACCATATTTCTAATAACTTCCCAAATCTAAACCCCTGAATTTAGTTAAATACAGTCAGCTCTGCAATTAGAAGTTCTGTAAGGTAGTATCTTCATGGCAGGAATCTGAAGTACTCTGATTAACTAGGGTGTCAACTGTATCTGGAAAATGAAGGGTAACCAAGAGAAGATGAGATGAAGCAAGAAACATTTTCTTTATCAGTCTCACAAGGAAAATATATAAATGTCATACAGTTGACTTATAGTCTCTCATTTTGCATATTTAAACTAAATCAGTTCTGGAAACTACCAACATTAAGACTGATAATGCTGGAGACTAGTAATTTTATCCTGAATGCTTTTCAGTGTATTCATTTCCTGAGAGACACATCAACTATCCTTTGTTTCAGTGTAGAAGACCCCACAAAATGCCTCAGACTATCCTCAGACCAGAAGATTTGTACCTATAAAATAAGGATCCTACATTCCATGGACATACATTTCCACCGCTTCATCATGTAAAGCCTGTGGCTGTATTTTGTGTGTATGCACGGTGTGTGGCACTGTGCTGTGTGCTAGTGTGGCCATCCAAGAGTATTCAAAAAGCCTATTCAACCTTCAGCGAGAAGAAGACTCTCTCCCCAATTTGTAAGAACTAACATCTCCTGAAATGACAAAGAATAAAGCAATAGAATGAGTTTTCAGTGCAATTATACCTGGGCAACACTTCCACCCTCACTAATGCCTCATGAGCACGGGAGCATCAACATTTCTCTGGTGTTCTGAAACTCACCCCAGAGTTTGGGTTGGTAAAGAAACCAACTTTTCTTTTTTGGATTATGCAGTGATTCAATAAAACAGCAGAAGATTGCTTATATTATGTGAAATCACTCACCGTATGGACATTTTGTTGGATACTGGAGAAAGTGAGTGGCTTGCATCTGATTGTCAGTGCTTTACAACTGGTGACTTCATCAATAGCACAAAAGTCTCCTCATATTAATTTTGCCTGTCGTCTTATTCATTTTGCCTATGAACTAGGCTGCCACCCATTGTGCTTTTGTTATAATAGATTATAATAATATGCTATTTCTAAACACTCATTTTAGGAAACTAATATTTAAAGAATCTGCATCTATATCCAAAGTTAAACTTGTGTTTAATGGCTTTCTGTGTAGAAATTAACTATAGAATCAGAGCTGTAGGCCACATCCAGGTCATCCACTTAAATGTTGTCATCCTTCAAAAGTTAAAAGATCATTTCAGATTGTGGAGATTTCCAGTCCGTCAGACCCTGGTTCCTCAAGCAATAAAGTAAGAGCAATAGGTGAATCAGTGCCAGCTGGCTGCAGTAAGGTAGACTGGATGTGTATGTTGGAGCATAGATGTGTTTCATCCTGTCTAAGTGAACAGGAATTAGTCTTCACTTCTCAGTCTGCCATTGTTATAAAGTCCTGACTGGAAGAGGACAACAAAAAAGTCACCTTCTTACCGCATCTGCTGGGACTTGATGATGCAGAAATGTGAAACAAGCAGGGATAAAGTATATTTTTTCCTGACTGCAAAACAAATATATTCTTAAATTTAACTGATGGAGTCAAGACACAGATCTGTACTGGGAAATTGAACGAAAGACTCAGAAATATGCCTCAGACTAGAAGATCTCTACATTCACCTTTAAGAAGACAAATGAATACATTTTCCAAAGCATGTTTTCCATATGTGGCTAAATTGCAAAGTAATTTCTCACCACTTATCACCCCGATCCATCTGGATGGCTTGCAGTACTGAAGGAAGTGGGGAAACTCTGCAAGCTCAGAAGGAAACCAAAACAATACCAGGAACAGCTTTTGACACCCCGCCACAAAAACCCAGCCCTGCTGCAGCCCCAAAGACTATCATGTTCTATCTTAATGTTTCACAAATACTATTGTCCAAGAAGGTGTCCTTCTCCCCACACCTGCCCCTTAGTTCTGCAAGTTATTTATGCACACACTAGCTAGGAGACGCACTCAGGTACATGGTTTCCACAGGATGGACTCCATGGCACAGGCTGCTGGGGACCAAAGGAGAAATCAGCTTTAAGATTAAGTTAAAGATCTTGGCACTACTAAAACAGCAGCTTCCAGACAGACTTCCTGGTTATTTTAGTTCCCTTACTCCCTCCCTTGTTTCAGATTCCCTCCCCGCTGTCATCTGCAGTGCTTGTGCATTAATTCTCACTGGCAATCTTTCCCAACCCAGTGACTGGTTTCCCTGGAGACATAACCCAGCTACAGTTCTAGGAGGGCTTGCTCCAAGGGCTGCTTCCCACTGACAATATGAGCCAGCACCATCTTCCCTCCCATATGCCCCCCAGACCTATAACAGAGGGCTTTGCACCCTGAAATCCCTCCCCACCATCTATAAACACCAGTGCTGCAACTGAAACCCCTGGGGTTGTGTGGTGGTGAAGACACCACTCTGGAAATTGTGATGCAAACGACTGGGTGCACTTCTTGCTGCAAAATGCACATATGCAGAAATGCGTTTTATGGTGTATAATGAAAAACACTCACTTACGGATTAGGTCTTGCCCTGGGGTACCCCAGGATCCAGGTGGAAAGGAGTCTACCTGTGCCTCAGCATTGATGTAATCACAAAAGGCATCGATTTTTGAATGGCTGAGTAGCTCCCAGAATGTACATAACTCTGTCCTCTGACTACAGAAGGAGGCTAGAGTGAGAACTAGTTTTAAACAATTATGGTAAGGTGAGAAAACTCCTACACCCAAGATTTGTTCTCTGAATCACTTTTTAAGCAAAGACCAAGGTGGAAGGAACCAACATTCTTCTACATGAAAGGTGATATTACAATAATAATAACTAACCATACAGTGATCTAATATTTTATGTGTGTGTAATTGAAAAAAGTTTGAAAGACTTGTAACTTGCAGATGTAGAGGCTTCAATACAAAAACATCTTGGGATCTGAGAGGTGTTTACTCTTCCCACTCTCTCAAATGTCTTGATACAAAATAAGTAGATTTTTACCAGTAGCACAAGATAACATATCAGCTAGTGTCACAGTGCCACGCTCAGCTGCTAAACAAATGTAGCAGCATTACTGACAGGGAAGGGATTAAAATTGTCTGTGTGGTGGTTTTTTTATGATTCACTTTGGGATATATTTGTAAGCAACATGGCAAGCTTGGACACCAACTGGTGGAACAGATCCAACATGCTCACCTTCACCTCAGGAGGGGTAGTTTACTGTCCACAATTTCAACCTCCCACTTTCAGAGGTGTCAAAGAGTTCAAAAATCCCTTCAGAGGCAAGGGGGTTGCAGGGAGAAGTGCAGTTCTCACTTGCTTTCTCAGCACAGCATGATAAATAGTCTGACATCATAAAAACTGTGACAAAATCCATTTACAGTGATGTGCCCACAAATTTTCATTCAGCCTTCCTGTAAGTTCAGATATGCAAACATTGACATGTTATTTTAGGAGAGAAGGTTTAAAAATACTGACAAGCGGCTGTTAGAAAGGGCCATTGCTTTCCTGGGCCAGGAGACATGCTCGTCGGAGCTGAGGGCTCGGACAGCACAAGAGCTTTATTGTATCCATGCATCATACCACAGTGCTCATAAACAGTTGTATTATTCATGCGTAAACATTTTTATTTAATTTTAAGAGTGAGGACTTACATATCTTTAGCTGGAAATGCAGTTGGTAGCAGTTTAAATGCACTTTTTTTCTTACCTAAGTGATAAAACTGTTGGTATTCTGGAGAGAAGCAAGATGACAGAACAGTCTGTTTGTCTCTGGTGTTTACTCACTCAGGACAGGGAAGGGTCTAAAGAAACATCTGGTGTCAGCTTTTTTCCACTGAGGAAAAAAAAATTAAACCAGTTAAGTTCTTTAGCCAGAAAAGTAAGTTCATGAGTCATGAAAATTCAGCTAGAAATCACAGAAGTTAGAGACAGCAAAGACCAACAACGTCTGTTCCTACGTAATCCATAAAGGAGAATGGGGCATTCTTACTCAGGTTTGTTTTTTTTTTTTTAAATCCTGAATGTGTCTTGATTTACATTTCCCGCTGGGAAGAAGGTTGTGAGAAATTTAGGTGTAGAGGCCAGAGGGGAGAGAAATGCGGGAGCCAGGCTGGCCACAACTGGGAGTTTACAGTGAGCAGAGAGTAATGAGGTGGCAGGGAAATTTCTTCCCCTCCAGCCTCCCTCTCCACCTCCTCTTTTTCTTTTTTTTTTTTTTTTTTTCCACTTTGAAAGAGGACAAGGATTTCAGAGAAGCAAAACGGTGCTTTCTTTCCCCATTGTCTGCCCCCTTCCTCTCTGTTCTCCCTTAGTCTTCCTACAGGTCACCCAAGGCTTCCTGCATCCTGGCGGGAGCTGCAAGAGAGAAGAGTTGAAAGCTGCAGGGAAAAGCCCCCTTGCACCTCACAGCTGGACATGAAAAGCAGGCAAGGACTAGTCCAAAACCTACCGCTGCACCCTGTGCTTGGGACACCCAAGACCTTGCATTAAGGCCGTGCAGTGTATGGTGCGAAATGCCTTGAAGAAGATTCCCCATGCAAATTTTTATGGGGAAAATTGAGTGTTTGATATGAAAAAACATCTTGTGTTAAAATTCCCTCCCCTCAATAACAAAACAGCCTTGCTGGGAAATCCTGTAATCTAAATACACCATCCATCAAAGGGAGGATGTGAGCAGTGCTTGTAAAAAGTTAATAACCTCCATGGTGGGACAGGGCAGTGCGAAGGGAAAGTGCTGAGTAACAGCCAGGAGGAGTCTTTCATCTCCAAGTGAGCTCAGTGACTGGAAATGTGAAGTTCACTTCAGTTAATAGCAGTTTTTAAATGTCTTTTAAAATTACTATGGATAAACAAACAAACAAAATCACTCAAATCCAGTTTTTCTGACTTGAAGGTTTTGGGGTTGTTTTCGGCAGCTTGATAGTCTCAAATTCATCTGAGCAAAAAAAGTTCAGTTATCAAGCTAACAGTAACCAACCAGGGTAAATGTCCATTTTTCCTTGGCACTAACAGAATCCTGAAAATACAATGTTAGTGCATATCTCAAAAACTAGAGAGCAAAAAAATAAGCCCTACATAGTTTTACGTTATAGTTAATTCTCTTCAGTGTTAAGAAAACCCTGTAAGTCCTTACATGCAGCTGATGTCTTCTGAATTCTTGAAAACTGCATCCCCTTTAAAAACTGAGCACAAATGCCTACGTGCACACTTGCACCTAGACGGTACACAAAGGGACTTAATTTATTTTTTGTGCCAAACAAGGCTGTGAAATACTTTGACTTCATTTTAAAGAAAAGCTAACAATGACCAGTGCTTGTGAAGGCACAAGCTGTCATAAAATTCACCCAACAAACTATTTACATTGCAAAAATTTGCCCCAACTGTTGTTTATATTGGAAGTAAGATTAGCACATTTGTATCCTCTGGCTAGCAGATACCATCAGCTGCAATCACTTGCTGACCATCAGTGACACTGAAGAAGGGGACGCTCTCAAAGTTGAGACATGCAGAAGAATTTATACTCATTTTGGTTTGCTGGGAAAAAAAGTATTGTTAAAAATACAGTAAATTTTCAAATTTATGTTAATATTATGTGGAATGCAATCCGAAACTCAGCATGTGTTTAATTAGTGTAAATTAGCATAAATGTGCTGAACACGGCTGATTTGTACAAACTGAGGATCTAGCTTCTGATGTGTCCTATTTAATGCTTCTTTGCATGTCTGAAGTTGGTAAATTAGTCCCAGTACACCTGATAGATAGGCTGTTCCTAATGGCACTCCAAAATATTTCTGCTCTCAGCTGTTTTGGTCTACTTCATATGTTCCATGTTAGGCTCACCACTAAATCTGGGGCTAGAAGGAGCTATGTCCCAGGCGACTATGGCAGACAGGGAAGCATTTTAGTTTTATGTATTGGTGCTCAACATCTAAGGAACACCTTGTGCTTTTAACCAAACTAATCCAGGACACTAGTGATGCCTTTTAATTCTCCCTTTCTTTCCAGGGGAATTATTTTATGGCTGTGGTGGATTGATTGATCTGTCAAGCCACCTGCACTATACAGATTTACTTATGATTATGGGCTAAACTTAATAATCCAGGTGGGTCTTTTCAGCTGCATGTTTGCTAGTAAAAATACACCAGAACAAAAAAAACCCAACATCTTAACCTGAAACCCTAGTTCACAGAATGGACCAGCCCTAAATCACACATTGTGAATGGTCTTTTCAACATGTTACTGTGCTGCGCATGTGCAAGTTTGCAGCTGGGACAGGATGTGAGTGGATTTAGCATGCAAAACTTTAAAAGTGACTTAACATTTCAGATTTTCCTTATGCAGTTTGATTTTTTATTCCCTGGGAAAAAAATATTTTTAAAAAAATAGTTAATTTAGAAATAACTAAGAACATCATTTGTTTTCAACACCTTTCATTTCTGCTGACTGATTTTTGCTCACTGAGTCTGGTAAAGAAGAATAATCATTTCATAAACTCTTATTTCCTTAAAGTGGAAAGTGGAGATGGCACAAATGAGAAAGTAAACGGAGGCACAAACCAATGATCCATGGAGACTCGATGTTGAAGTGACCCATCAAACTGATCTTAATGTCCATTTAAAAATTGGGAAAATTTGGGAATCTTCCAGATTTCACAATTGGTTTCTGTTTTGTCATGAGAATGGCTGAGCCCTCACATCAAAACACTTTCAGACTTTCAGATTACAGCTCAAACCCTCCAGCCTGTGGTTGTCTCCCAGCAAAATAGAAACATTCATTAAGCACTTCCAGCCTGGGATATACATCGAAGCTTCCCATTGAAGTATCGTTTCCCACAGTAGGACAGAGCCCTTTGGGGAGGTGTCGGTTGTCAGTAGTCAGTTGTCAGGATAATTCATTGCCTCAGGGGGAAATCTGAGTTGAGAATCAACAGTCTTCTCCAGTTCAGAGGAGGTCAGCCACATCAAAGCGGAGATGTGCAGTGGCCTCTGAGCAGGGAGGAGTGGCCGGTGCTCTTGAAGTTGCCAGCTTTCCTTTTTCTGTACAGGCTAGGGAGTGGCAGGGGATGTGTTTGAAGATCTGGGGAAAATCTGGGATCATTCAAGCTGGAGCTGAGGAACAAAAGAGAAGAGCTCCAACTCAGTGAGGCTTGATGGTTAGATTTTGCTCAAATGGGTTGGAAATCAGAGGGGCATCGCTGCACATTGCATTTGCACTGATACAGTGCAATTCACTTCAACTTCTCTTTTACAGCAGAGTAGATAAGAAAGAGCAGATCCATCTTGCTGAGAGCCAAAGGCTATTCCAGGAGTCCAGGCCTTGTCCCTCAGGACTGTGTGGTTTTACTAAGAACATATGTCTTTCCCACACCTTGCATTTAGGGAATTTGGGAGTGAAAACAGCTTACTGAACTTTTTTTCTTTTGTTTTTAAAATCCAAGCAAAAGTTTACCAGGTGTGTGAAAACAAATGAGCTTTACTAAAGCATGTGTGTGGTGAGAGAGGGAGTGGATGGGTCTGGAGCTGTCAGGGGAGAGAACACAGTGATGGGAGACAGCAGAGATCACTGGGATGAATGAGGTAGAGCATGACCAGAAAAACTGAAACTTGCAGAGTTTAGTTCATTTCAAGTTTTAAAAGCTTTTGATGTGCAGATCATTATTGATTTATGGCTGGAAAAGTGATACCTATTCTTCCTCTTACATTAAAACATGTATACAAATTCTATACAAATCTCTCTCTCTCTCTCTGCATCTATGAATTTATGTATTTTTAAACTAACCAACAATCTCTACCCCCAAGTTCCCTCATTTTAAACTGTCTATCACCAAGGAAAGAGTTATCTGAAAATGCTTCACTGATAATGAGTGAGTAAACAAGAGAAGATGGCCCTGTGTCTGGGAGACTGCTCTGGCAAGGCAGGAAGAGAGTCCAAAGTACAGATGGAATAGGAAAGGATTAAAAAAAGGGGGAAATACAGTTCAGAGCATTAAAATGGATTTTTCATTTGATTTACATGGCAATCATGGTTCATTTCAAGCTATGTTGTTGTACAGTTTTTGGAATACATTTGTCAGCCCATTATGGCTGCGGCCGGATTTACAAGAGCAGCTGTAACATTGAATGGGCTGTAAATATAACTTGCTTTACTGTATAACGCTGATTCTGCTTCACAGCTGAGTGCAGCCTGTTGAGAGGTGAACACTCTGCCTGGGTTGTATCACTGGAAAAGACTGCTGGATACTCCTGCTTGTATTCCTCTTTGCTAGAGTTTCCTAGGACTCCCCATCTCTATCTTTCCTCACCTTTGCTATGCTCTTTGAGTGCTCCCAAGTCAAGGTGAAGCAAGTTCACCTGGGACAGGCAGCTTAAGATGAGTTTGCCTGGCTCTACTATGGCTAAAATGTGTCCTGGACGTAATTGCTCTGTAAGCAACACAAAAAGGGTACATGTGCAACAGTCCAGGGTTTTGATCTGGAACATACTGTAAAAAAGGACATAGCGTGATGACATTTATCAGCACTGGGCATCTAGTTAATAACCCTTTGAAATGAACAGGGCAAATAACACTTCAAGCCTATTGTTTTAAGTGAAGTTGAAACAAATGTATAAACCCGTCCCACTTGCTCTGTGTCTTTGCTTCAAGATACCCATAGCTGTGAGTTTTTTACTCAAATCTGATTATCTAACTGATAAGTTAGACCCCCAAAGTAATTGCAGGTGACTAACATGGCACTGTCCAACTATGAAATGGTCTCCCCCATTTTGCCAGTAGCGAGACAGGGTATCACAGTGAGTTAAATTGCATAATAAAAACAGATGGTATGTTACACCTTCTCCCTAAGTTCCTATGTCAAAAAGCCACCTGTGGATATCCTTGCTGAAAGACAGCAGGCAGAACTCCAACTGAATGGCCATGACAGCAAAACTGATAGACAAGGTCTTCTGAGTACGTCAAAAGCAAATAAAACTGATGGCATGTTATGGATATGTTATGCAAGTCAGGATTTCTGGCTGTACCTGTCATTGCTGTTAGTCTATGGGACTGTCGTTCCCACAAATTTCACACATATTAAGCTTGATTAAAAACAACTAAAGGAGTATTTAACTCTCAAAGAATCCTTTCATTATGGAGAACACTGAGATGCCTGTTACTTTTACACTTAATGAAGTGCATAAAAGACAGTTGCTGAAATATGTTGCACTCTGGAGTGCAGCTCAGCTAACAGAATTTGTGGGGTTTTGTGAAATCTCAACACCAAATCTAAAAAAACCCACCCTTTCTGCAAGTACCGATCATATCTTGACTGAAAGTATAAGATGACCAAATAGGCTACAAATAGCCAAGTAAGCAGAAAAAGCCCCTGTAGAAATTCTGTGTACCTTGGCAAAAATTCTGTCTGATCTCTTGCAGCAGAGAAGTGGAAGTTTCCACCCTGAGCTCAAATGTTGGTACAGGAAGGTAAAAGAGCAAATGAAGGAATGAATTGCTCATAGTAAGCCACTCACTAGAAAATAGTAAATAGATAAAATAAAAATATCACAAAGCAGTACATTCTGCATATACCACCAAGAAAAGTTGCAGCAGAATAATTGGCACTTCAAAGTGTTTTTATTAAAACAATATAAAAAATAATGATAATTAGTCTTTCCTCAGGCAAAATACACATTGAATTTAGACCAATAGATGAGTTTGATGCCTCCTCTGCTAGTGGGTATATGGGCTTATTACCTCACAAGACTAGACTCATACCTATGTAACACTGGGCCAGAAACTTGCAGTAGTTTTACATGTAGTTACATTGGGAAAAGCCTACTTCTGAATGTAATACTAGTCAATTTAAGACTAGGTTTTATGAAGTGTGTGGGTGGTGGTATGTGTCAATTAGGTAATTCCCATTATCCTAGTGTCCCTGCTGACTTAGAACATACACATCTTGAATTCATTGGGTCCCATGTTGGTCTAGGAAAGAAAATGAAGGGAATCCTCTTCTAGTTTACAGATAGAACTGATTCAAGGTTTAACAACAGCACAGACTCAGTTTCTCATTGCCACACAATACATTCAGACAGAGGACGTAAAGTGCTCTCAATCACCCCAAATGATGCTGTAGCAACTACCTGCTTTCAGCTCTAGTAGCT
This sequence comes from Strix aluco, assembly GCF_031877795.1. Classification (NCBI taxonomy): domain Eukaryota; kingdom Metazoa; phylum Chordata; class Aves; order Strigiformes; family Strigidae; genus Strix; species Strix aluco. The sequence continues at coordinate 13,694,010 of NC_133931.1, read as the reverse complement.
CAAACAGCTGAAATAAAATAGTCTTGTCAGGAAGAAGAGGTGAAATTAAAGATTCAGTTGCCACAGTAAATGTAGAGGGAAAGGTTAAAATTGGTTGGGGTGTGTAAGAACAGATGGAGAAATCCTCAAAATCATTATTCACCTCCATGGTTTTGGACATGGCTGTGGTTCTTTCATTTGCCTGAATTTGAAGCGTGACTCTGGACTATTGCTTGGGAACTAGTCAAAGCTCAGGGGAAGGAGTGAGTGCACAGTTGATAGGAATGGAGGTACCCCAGCTCATGTGCTTCTCTTGCCTACTACCCCATACCTACAGCCTGGCCCAAAAGGAAAGACTGCTGAAAAAGCTTCGTGTGCTAGTTAGCATGACCTTGAGCATTCGTTGAATTAACCTGAAACATTCCTGTGGACCACTAGGGACTCTCTGGGACATGGGAGGCTCCAGTGGATTGGAGACTGGCAAAGAAATAACATCATAAAAAGGAAGGCAGGAGAAAAGTAAGAAGATAGAAAATAGTAAGTGATAAAATTAGCTAATGTGTCTTTACTGATAACAAACTCTGTCAAACTATTCAACAACCTACTTTTATGTGAGAGCAGAAGAGAGAGAAGCTGTAGACGTGCTATTTCTCATTTCGATGAGACTTTCAAGACATTTCACAGGAAAATGTCTTGAGCAAACTAAGCATCTATAATCCAAATAAAGGGGTCAGGTGAACCATTATAAGGTATATGGTTGGTGAAAATATATAGACAATTATATGACAGCTGGTGGAAAAAATCGGTTGCATTTCAAAGTGAGTGTCTCAGCAGGCACACAATCAAGGTCTGTCTGGAATCCATTTTATATTTGTGGCATTTGGGGATCAGTCACATGGTGGTTGAAATTTTATTCAGACTCTAGGACAAAATAATGGTGACATAGAACTTGAATCCAAACTGGACACCATTCAGCATGGGTGATGCGTGTCAACTCATCTTTGAAACATTTCACCCAGTTTTATAAAATGTTCCTAGAATCTTAGAATTCCTTTGGAGGAAATCTGATTTCACTGAGCATTTATATGCACAGAATCTGTATTTATGGAGTTGCCAAACATCTTTGGGTCTTTAAGTGGAAAACAACTTATGAGGAGTCTTATTCTTACCAGAACTGTGTTAAATGGGAATGCATTTCACAGGACTTCAGAGTTTCTTAAATGAAGAGGTTCTCATGTTTCTGCTAAATACTCAAGCATAATTAGGGGTGAATTTAAGAAGAAGAAATTAAACAGTGAAATTATAGCCATTAGAGATGGAAAAAACCTCTTCAGTGCTCTTCAACCTGTAGTTAGCTCACAAGGTGGAAGTTACAAGAAAAACTGCAGAAGTTCAAGCCTGGTTCTGCCTGCTGGTCTTGTCTTCAACTTACTTCCTCTGACCACATCCAGTTTTTGAGGGCTCTGAGTCATGGGTTGGAAACTACTTTTCTAGAGCATTCTATTGCTATGTAAGTAATGTAAGACTGCTCCTTCTAGTATTTTAGTGTTTGTATGCTCCTGTTTGTAAATGAGTTGTGGCTTGTCTGAATTTTACTGTTTGTATGAACATAATAATATAGGACAATCCATGGGGGAGGCCTCTTCTACTCTTCGATAGACTTACTGTGGTGTAAGAACAGCTTTTTTGGCTTTGATTCCAAATAACATAGTCTTAAAAGAAAAAACCAAAACAGGTGTGCCTGAGTAAACTTCCAGGAGTTTCCTTGATCTAATTGATTAAAATAAATGACTTAGCATATACTAAATAAACTGACATGTGCAGACAAGGCTTTAAAATATGTAGCCCCTCCCTTTCAGATGTTTGGCAGCAACAGTAGAGGACGATGCCAGCTGGATTACAATCTACATGTATCAGGGCAAAGATAGACAGTGTCTTCCTGATGTACCTGTAACTCTTGAAGAAGTAAATATCCCTGGCTGTTGGCTGTTGTTGTTGCCTCCACAACTGGAGTCATACAGGGGACTGAGAGTACTATTCACCTGAATATCACTATTCAAATATTTTATCTGAAGTTACCATTGATGAACACGATTTGCATTGATCTGGCTGATCTGTTGCTGAAGCAGGTGAGGATGCAAAGCATAAAATTTCCTATGGATGCTGTATAAAAGCGAGAGCATATTGTGTGCCTAAGCGATTTCTAAATCCATCTGAAGTATCTGGCATGTAAAGACAATGTAGATGCTAGGCTTCTATAACACAATGTTGTCCTAGGCAAGTTATTTTAGTAGTTTACCTCACACGAACAAGTAAACGCAGCTCTTCTATGATACAGTCCTACAGCACAGTATGTTTTGCAGCCTAAATGGATCTAAGGAATTATACATTTTCTGCTTTTCTGCTTTGCTTAGACAAATATGTGTCCCTGCATCTTGATGACTTGTCCTGTCTGTGGACAAAAGGACAAATCAAGATCTAATGATTTAATATGCATTAAATTCCAGATAATTGCTAGCTCTTTTCAAACTTCTGCTTATGCCAATGTAGCTGAGCCAAAAGGAAGTTTTTTCCAATTATTTTAGATGCAGAAGTACTTGACAAATGCACAAAACAGAGGCATCACTTTACCATCACTAGAAATGTCACCTTGTCTGCCTTGGAAAACATCTGTTTATTGTTACACAGCGTGTTTCGGAAAACACAACCATTCAGAGTAGGGGAATACCAGCTCCATTCAAACTTTGGGGCAATTCAATTAAAATGAGTGTTAACTACTGGAATTTATGGAGTGCTTCCTGCCTAATCTTATGAAACATAACGTGTAATTGCTATGAGTGGTTAAGCCTTTAGTTTTCTACCTTCCTGGCTGTGCAGATTTAAACAGAGAAGTAACAAATTAGATTTGAGGAGGTGCCTGGAAAACAAAAGGATGCAGTGTCCTGTGCAGTGATGCTGAGTTTCCAGGGACTTTTCTTATTAGAACATAGTATATCATTCAAAAGTCACAGGCAGAAAAACAGAGATAATAAGCTTTTTGTTTTGTTTCAACACCAGGTTGATCAGAAAAGAGCATATAGTGCTTGGGAAGCTGAAGTCAATGCCACATATATTTCCAAATGACCCCATCACTGGTTAGGTGTTTTGAAAAAAAAAGGCAAGTTAAAGGTATGGAGTCATTGATCATGTGTGCAGAACACACTCTTGCAGACCAGCACTCTCCCCAACATTTAACAACATGTTGTAGCAATGTATTACTGAAGAGTGCATTTCTGCTGACAGATTCTTTCCACCACAATTACAGAAAGAATAATGGCTGAGAAACAACACCCATATGTCCCCATTAACTTTGCAATCTGTCTAATCTGTGTATTTAGAAAGCCCTCATCACATCTCAGATACTATAGTGATAACAGGATAGATTAGACAGGCTTCAAAGCCACAAGAGAAATATGAACATTGATTCCCAGCCATGATTAACTTGGCCAGAACCTCACACTCCTTTAATTAAGAACATAAGGAGCAATTAGATCAGCAACAAAGTAAGAGAGTGGCCGAGCTGGCAGCTGTGGACAACACACGCTACCCAACAGGTATACATACACATGTGAGATCTTTCATGCTGCTTGGGGAGCACACTCTGCCTGGGGCATGCAGGTGATTCATTCTTCATGGAAGAATTTTAATCACACTTGCAAGGAACACTGCTATCCAACTGATTACATCGTGTGTTTTAGTCCTGGAACTGAGTTAAGCCAAATGACCATCAATTAATTAATTACTAGAATTAAAGACTAATAATTATAAAAATTGTAATTAATGGAGCTAGGAGCTGCCTGTGAGCATGCTTTCATGTTGCAGTATGCATACAGCAGCTGGTCTGTCAGCAAAAGAGAACTAAACTGCTTCCAGTGGGCCAAGAGGCACAAGCATGCACTGTGGCAATTGCACACAGCATAACGCACTATAGGTTCATACTCTTTTTTCCCCTGGGGTAACAGGCTGATGTGCCAATGCCTTCAGGCAAAGCAGCCAGAGCAATGCTCATCTGGCCACAAAGGCGTGTGCCATGCAGTGAGATAGCATATTTACAGTTTACTTATGCTTCTTTCAGTGCTGAAAACTCTTCTCTCTCTACTGCTGCCAGGACCAGATGTCTTGCTTGCACCCGACTCCTGTGTTTCCTGGCAAATATGCGTTAGCTGCACGTACAGAATGTTCTGTTTTACTGCTTGGGTACATCATATATGCAACCTATGCATCTGTCAGGCACTGGAGTTGCTTCACAGGGTCATATGCAGACTTTCAACCAACAGCCTGCTCCTTGCTCAGCTAAGAACAGCCGGAGGAAAATGGGTGCTGGCAGTGTGAGGCAGGTGTTTTGTCTCTGGCCTGTGCAAAGTCGTATGAAAGGCAGGGACGGTGCATGTCCAGAGGCACAACTTCAACTATTCCAGTTTAATTTGCTTTGAAGGAGACGGTATGTGCTCAGTATCTTCTTCCAGTGCCTGCAGGAGGGCAGCTTCTTAACAGTATGCTTGTGATTGTGTGAGCACATCTTGGTCAGAATTTTAGTGTGCAAGATCATTAAAATCCTACCTAAAAAAACACAGGAGGGGTTACTAAATCAAAGCAGAGTTGCTTTTATTCTGAAAACACATTCTTAATGGAGGCTTCCCACAGTTTAAATAACCAGCTTGAAATCTTGGTAATTCCCTTCAACTCTCCTGAGTGTCTTTGTATGCACATGCCCGTGGTTTACCTAGAAGGCAGTCCTGATCAGTTTAAGGTACAGATATGTTTAAAAGCTACTTCAAGCAGCCTAGGGCATGAGTTTACACTGCCTTAGTCATTATACATTATTTGTCCATGTTTCCTCTCTTACCCTGTGGCAAATACAATGTAACTAATGACTCTGACGCTGCAGGCTAAACTACCTCACACTTACTGCAGAGCCAGGATTTGCCCAGGGCAGTTCTTATGGACTGTCTGAAGTGCTGTACATTCTTAAAGTAAATCATGCAAGACTGAACTAAAATGTATCTGGCACAAATCGACATAAAAGTGTCATGTTTCTCTGCCAGTTTGATTAAACCAATTTATTATAACAATTTAAGTGCAGCTTTCTTCTTTGTTCAAGCTAGTAAACAGGAGTTCCAATTTCACAATTATGGGCATAATATCCTAAGAAACATAAATCAAAACAAACCAAATAAAATAACACTTATACTACAGTAAGTAAAATCACAAAGATTTTGGTTACATCAGATAAACTCTCCTGCGTAGACAAGGCTTTCACAGTGCATATGTTTTTACATTAATGTAAACCTGGCTTGTAGCTGTTTAGCTTTTATCTTTGAGAGAGATTTTAATGGATAAAAGTGTCCAAAGATTACTCCACAGTGAGTCAAAAGGATCATTTTTAAAAACCATCTGTGATTTCAGTTCCAGTCTCATACTTGGTTTACAATAAACTTCTGGGACATACATGGATATTCCTTTTAGGTGGTTTTATTTGAACTTTCTCTTGGCTGGAATCAAGCACCACAAATTTTGCACCCGAACATTTAGTTTTAATCTCCTTGCATGACGTGCTCAGCCAGATGGCAGGTCAGAGCATTAACCATCCACTTCCCCTCCTCCCCCTATCTCCAGGAAAAATTGCCAGCAAGTCTCCTTGGTGGTCTTTTAAAAAAAGACAAGATCAAGTATACATGCTATGAGAAATGGACTATTACAGTCCTAGGACCTAGGAAGGAATATAGATAGATATAGAAATAGATATATGTATATGAACACATGTATGTTGGGGAACTGAGGGAAGAACTGCTATGTGAAGGATGTTCAATCAACGGCTGGGAGAAATGGCACGGCAGCAGCTGGGACTGCTGAGAAGACTCTTTCTCCAACACCAGATTGTTGGTCCACCACTGCCAAAGTGTGGGATGTATGCTGGGCTCACCCTCTGGAGCAAGATGGTGTTCCTTGTCTGGAGACAGCTCTGACCAAGTGTGAGCACCTACAAAAGTGGGCATTTAGGAAGGGCTGTGCTTACGCTGTGATTGTGTCTTCTCTCAGGTTGTATTAACTTCCTAGCTGTACGTGCTTTGAGCAAGAGGTTGGACTAGATGATCTCCTGAGGTCCCTCCAACCTGAATTACACTATGAGTCGACAATCTGAGCTGATAACTGAGCCTTCCTCCATAGTCAGCAAACAGAAACAGGCACTTGTAGGGAAGGAATTCTGTTGCTCTACAGTATAAGCATGAAACAGCCATTTTGTGTACTGTGAAATGCTGCTTTTTTATCTCTGTTATCAAGTAACTCATTTTTCTTCAAGGAGCCGGCCCTCTTTTATGGTCTTCACAGACTTTCTCTTTTGATACTGAGATATCTTCTAATACATGTCACAGTGCTGTCATGGTTATCCAGGTATCATAGATGCTGGCAGAAACCACACCAGCACCAACTCATGCTGGCAACATGCTGTGCAATTTTTGTGGAAGGCAATGAAGAATGAGGGCAGACAGAAATCACTGGTGATCTGCAGCATCAGCTCACTGGATGGGTTCAGCCTATAAGCTACATTCATTAGAAAGAATCAGTATGGAAAACTTAAGAGCACTTTTGGAGAGCAGATACAGGTCACAATCTTGTTTAGAACAAGATGCCCTTTTTAACATAGTTTTAGCCACAGTCAGCTCAGTTCTTCATGGCTACAGTGTTTTATGTGTTCCCAAAGTGCTGCCGAGTCAAGGCATAGTTAAAAGTGATGATTTCCCTCCTAAAAACTGTGAAATAATTATACGGGCAGAGGAACTTACAAAATCTATTTTCCTGTGATTCACTTGCTAGGTGTCACTCCTGAGCATGTTTTTTGTGTGGGTTCTCTAATCTCCAATAATGTGACTGATTTCTAGGCTAAATTCTCTTGGGTAGTATAGAGCAGCACTGATCACAGGCAAGATCTTCATGCTCTCTACTCCCACTGAACCTTGTGAGAAGCAGCCAAAAAAAAGGTTCTGTCATAACCATTTCATTTCTACAGGACATGTCAAACATGGATCAATCCAAAGCAGATTGCTATTAGGAGAAAGACAGCCCAGCAGAGATGCTGTAAAAGAAGCAACAGAAGTATTAATGCAATGGGTCCTAGACCTTGAGCGCTGTGACTGCAGTAGTTTTTGATTCCTGGGAGGTGTTGGTTCTTGCTTCCTGGACATGTCCAAAGCAATTAGAAAACGTGGAGTTTCTTAATTGAAAAGAAAGAAAAAAGGTGTTTTCAAGAGTTGCAGAACTAATGACATCATGACATCTGTTGATCTCTTGAAAGTAAGATCCCACGTGGATGATATCCAGTAAGGGGTGAGCTGACCTGCATTGTCCTTCTCAGTGGGGCATTGATAGTTTATATTTAACCTAGTAAAAAATAAAAAGCCAAGGACTGTTCCCCAATCTTGAGACCAGCTGATGACAGAGATCACACCTAAGGTCTACGATCTCCCAAACCAGGCTGGTTCCCAGTCCATGCATCTCTTCTAGCTGTGTCCAACATTGAGGCAGCACTATCTGGCCTATGGCAAAAACATGCCATGGACCATGATTACACTTGAACAGTACAGAGTATTTTCAGTACCAAAGCTCAGACATGTGGCTTTGGTCTCTCATTTATTTAGTGTAAATGTAACTACAGGGCCATTTTTTTCTATGCAGTCATGGTAACTTATGGAAATTTTAGGGTTACTCTAGAAGAAAATTCAAGTTGGATTTCTTTGGGAGAGACAGAATACTGTATTATATAAAATACCATAGCTGGAAGAAGCAGCAACAATTTGGGACACTCATCCATCCATCTATCCATTATGAAATTGAAGCAGCAAACTTAGGCCAAGTGAAAGTTGGGGGGGGGGGGGGGGGGGAATAAAAAGCACTATATTTAAGTTAATTGCATTAACTCCAGAGAAAAGTTGCATTTCCAACAAAGCCTCAGTAGTACCAAACCTCATCAGCAGCTTTCAGTATATTTTGTCTCCTCTTTACAATCTCATGTCTTGCTAAGAATAAAATTCATAGCAAATTTTTTAACAGACAGATTCACAACAGCTTGTGCATCGGGACATGTTTGGCAGTATGTGTCTGACAGGATTTTTTCTGCCTCCTAGAAAAGTTCTGCTAAATATTCATGCATTTCCCAATGAAAGAAACCTGATTCTTGGCCAAACTGAAGCTTGTTAGCAGATAGAACAGGAGGGCTCCTTTCTCCCTGCTGCACCTTGGATTCCTGCAGGTTTTGCTTCACACCTGGTCTCTGCAAACAGATGCTCTCAAACCCAAATTGCTCTACTCTGGGCATGGGTTATAACCTGAGATATTGTCAATTCATGGCATTTTTTTGAAAAATTGTTTTATAACTTCTATGCAGAATTTATCATTGGTGGGATTTTCTTATAGTGTTCAGCACCATCTGTCTATCAGAGGTGGCTGAAAAATATCTGTGTTTTTAAAAAAGTTCAAAACAGAGCACGAATTTCCTTTTTAACATGTTTTCTTCTTTTGACAAAGCTCTCACAATTATATTTGTTATTAATGGGAAACAGGAAATGTTCCTGAAGACTTTAATTTGTCTAAGAACACTTTCATTAAGAACTGTTTTGTAGTCTTGTTTTCTGCTGGAAACTTTTTTTCACAGCCATAAACATGGTGAGGAGAGTGACACAGAGTCACAAGAAGGGCTCTGATTTTTTGGGTACTCAGTACCATCTGATGATGAGTTATTTGTGCCTGGGGTCAGGATGGATGTGTGGGGAACAGAGATGGGAATGAGCTTCCCTGCATGTGGGAGCTGTCGTTAGGAAGCAGACTGTCAGCACCTGCTTCAGAAAGGATGACAGAAGAACTCATATTGGAAGGGGCCTCAGAAGTCTCTAGCCCAACCTCCTGCTTAAAGCAGGGGCAGCTCTGAGGTCAGACCAGGCATCTCAGGACTTTATCTAATCTAGTCTTGAAACCCTCCCAGGATGGAGGCTGCACCGTCTCTCCTGGCAACCTGCTTCAATGCCTGACTGTCCACAGGAAAAAGAAGTCCCTAATTATATGCTCAGGCCAGATCTCTCCCCTTTCAACTTAAACTTGGGGTTTTCATCTTCTCATGAAGCAGCACTGTGATGAGCCTATCTCCATTTTCTTGATGTCCTCCCTGTAGGTATTGGAAGTGACCTCAGGTGCCCTCCTGTCAAAGCCATCCCTTCTCCAGCCTAACCAGCCTAGCTCTCTCAGACCCTTTGCTCCAGCCCAAACCTTCACACTGGCCCTGCACTGAAATTGCACCAATTTATCAATGACTTCTTTGTACCAAGGGAACTTGAAACTGCGTGCAGTATCCAGACATAGGGTAACAAGTGCTGGGTGCTGAGAAGCTGTCTCCTAAGTAATTGACCCGTGATGAGCCTGTCATGGTCTGAGAGATGTGCGAGACATCACTTTGCCCCGTGCCAACTCTGTCCCTCTGCCAGTGGCTGCTGCCCATAACCCTCAGAGATAGAAAATACATACATGCACTTCAGCAGTGCCAGGGCAAATTGGTCTTGAAAAATAGCAGTAATGCGGAGTAGTAGAAGGCCACGTACATGTTCTCCTCTGTTTTCCCAGCTATGGAGGGTAGTAACTTTGAGTGGACAGGAGGGCTGGAAAATATCAGCCCTCATGTAAAGTACCTTGGTCATAAACTTCAAAGTGCTTCCCAAAGGGAGATTGGATTGCTATTCCTGTTTTGCAAATCAAGAAGCTGAGGAAAAAAGGAAGGAAGTGTTTTGACCTAATTCATCTAACAGCTGCTGGCAGAAGCAGGCAGAGACTCGTGGCGCTACCCATATACTGTGCTGCCTCTCAGAGCAGGGACCAGTTAGTTCTTGGCCCCTCCAGGCGCATACTTCCTCGGTGCTCTGCTACGCTATGGCAAATTCGTACTTGGAAATCAGGCTGGTGACATGATAACAACAGCCTTCAAACCATGCAGATTTATGACTTCAGAGCAGAAGTGCTGATCAGAAATACCATGAATTAGTCATAATCTTATCAAAAATATTTTATTTATGAAAGTAACAATTATACTATACAACCTATATTGGAAGTACATTGAATAATTGCTAGAATAAATACAGGCAATTAATTCAATCTTTTTATAGAATGAGAGGATTTATTTGACATTTGAATGTTAACCCAAGCTTTAACTTACATCATAAATAGTTAAAAGGCATAGTCAAGTTTTTTTTTTTATTTTTACTGTTTCTTTTGCTTTTTTTTAATACTGTTCTATTTTGTAATCAACATGAATCAACTCTCCAATCATTAACATAATATTAGTATGACTTTCAAGCAATCATGTACCTCAAGATAATCAGACAAATAAGGTAGTGTGTGTGCAGTTCATTCTACAGCAGAATCTATTCATGTCTGCATAAAAAAGAGAAGCTGAAAATGCTTCTAAATTCTTTAAGCATCATATGCTGATTTCTGCTTTACCACAGTGCTTTTAATACCAGAATCTAAAAAGGGCATGTGTCTGTACACAGCTGGCTTTCTGTTGCTCTTTATAAAGTATATTAGGGCTCAATGCCACATTCCTTTGGCTGGTGAAGGACTGCAGAATTTAGTCCTGAATATTATTTCTTAAAATCATGGTCCAAAATAAATGTCCAAGACTGATTATTAGGCACCAAGGAAGTGACAGATTGGCTAAGGCTTGATGTTTTCTGATAAAAAAATTGGCTTCTTTTCTGGTAGATATGCTCTAGTCAAACACAAATTATTAGGCTCAGTACTGGGGTCTGTATTACACTGGATGTCAGAGAAGCTGATGTTTTGTATTTTCTGTAAACTGTACGAAGGGCAGAAGTTTTATAGTGAGACACCCATATTTTGAAAGTGTTGATAAGTTTTCCTTCTGTGTATTTCTTTTTAAACTCAAAAATCTGAACTCTCTGTTTGGTACTAGCAGATTATGAACAACTACGACCATCAGTGAAGTCAATATTAGTTTCAGGTGTCCAGTATTTCTCCACTTCAGAAGTTTTTGACTTCTCAGGTCCCATATAAAATCAGTGGGAGCTTTCCTAGAGCAATGTCTTTTCCAATGGCATGGAGGCCTGCCTTGCTTTATGGCTATTGCGCATGCAGGGGATATAATGCTCTCAGCAGAGAAGCAAATTTCCCTTTTACAATGTCATCCAAAACAAAACTCCAAATTGCACATATCTACCCCTTTGGCCTTTTTTATGCACAACTATGCTTGTATTCAAAAACTGACAATGTTGGGCCTTTCCTAATAAATGTCTTCAAAGAGCGCATTTAAATGCTTTTTCACAGAAATAACCATTCATCAGTTGCAAAAATGCAGAGAGACTTTTTATTCTTTCTGTTGTGAACAATCTCAATTCAGCACAATTTCTGGGGGGAGAAGGTATGATTTTTTTTTCCCAAACATACTTAAAAAGGCTAAAGAACAAAATGTTGGGGAGGCAGCTTTTTTTGGCAGATAGTAAAATATAAAATATGTGATTTAAAAAAAAAGTTGGCTTAAAAATACACACACACAAATAATACAATAATATAAAAATACAGCTCAGCCAATGGCCTCTTAAAATTTACCTTTGGCATTACATTTGGCAGCCTAACACAAAAGACCCTTCCTATAAACAACTATAAAAAAAGAAAAGTTCATAAATTAGGTTGCAAGGGGTTGTAAGATCCTTTTCTCGATTCTCCTCTCCTTCCTGTCCACACACATAAGCATGACCAGTGAGGTATATAGAACATAACACTGTCAGGCGTATGCACAATAAAAAAGTGCATAAACATAGAAGTTCTCCCATTTTCTTGCGAACAGGTCGAAACTGTGTGGTTTGCATCTTCCCCCCCTTGGAAAAAAAAAATCATTTTTTATTGGTTTTATTTTTTTTCTTACTTTGGCAGGATGAAAATGAACCCAGAGGAATATAAATGTCCTATTCCCAGCAGCAGTGATCCATTTCCCTTGGCAACATTCGTCTGATGCCACAGATACTACAAGGTCGTTGGGTTGCTTTACAACTCTCTGGGTAACTTTCCACGGAAACATCATACGTCTAGCACCATGTCATAGTGTTGCTCTTTCTTCCGCCTGCCACATTTGGTGATAAGAACCAAGTACAAAGTCAAAAGCATAACCCAGTAACATGCATAGAGTATTGTGCCAATGATGAGAACTGTCTGTTTTGACTCAGAAAATGGCTTTTTTGATTCCTTGTAGATAGTGAAAATTACGCCACCTAGGAGGATTGTAAACCAAATGGAGACTGGAATGAGTCCTATAAAATTAACTACAATGGTTTTTCTTCCTGACGTGCCCCACCCTGCTTTGTTTATCGTGGCAATTGCAAACATCTTTGCTGGCAGTAAACTTGACATGTACAACACTGAGTAGAGTGACATGAAAACCATGACAATGTTGCCCCTAAGGAAGCTGGCAAAGGAAGACTTTATCAGGCCCACTAACTGAACTGTCAACAAGAAGAGGAGGATGTTCCAGATTTTTCCCCTGTAGAAGAGCTGAATGACTGTGGCGATAAGGAAGAAAGGAAAGAATCCAGTGATTACAGCTTCATAGGTCATCCACAAATGGTGCTTGTGGAACCACATTGCATTATAAAGCCACTCTCTAAAGTACGATTTACTCCAGCGGGTCTGCTGATTCAGCCACCTGAGATACTCTATTGGTGTTTCAGTAAGGCACTTGGATCTAGCTGTGTATTTCGTCGCATAGCCCAGACTTAGGACTCTGTTAGTTAGATGCCTGTCATCTCCGAAGCTGCACTGGGAGCCCATAAATTCTTGATTGTACCAATCTTCCACAAATTCATGGAGCAAAGAGTTTCTGTACATTCCCAGAGGTCCGCTGATACACTGTACACAGCCAAAATAGGATTGACAGGCTCTTTCTATGTTAAATGCCATCCAGTATCTCACGCTGCTCAGAAAGGAGATCCAGGAATCATATTTGTTCAGAATCTGCAAAATAAAAAAAAGTTTTCATTTTAGATGAGCTCTTGAGACGGAAAATATACACATTGGATCAGTAAGGAATTTGCAGAGACTAGAGCAACATTAGCTGAAATACAGGGGGAAACTCACTCCTGTGTCTGACTCATGGCGAATTCAGGAGTTACCTATACAGCCCAGGACATTGACAGGAAGGGCAAGATGAAACCTTCAAAAGGCTGTTCCACCAAAATGTTCTCTTTTTCCTCACAACCTTTCCTGTTCTCCACCAATAAACTTCTCTTCTGGCTCATTCTTCCTTTCCCTTCATCCCCAGTTAAGGACCTGCTGGACTCAGCCTCTCCTGGGAGGAGATGGTGGAGTTCCAGACGTGGCCTCCTGCTTCTCTGCCCTCCCTGCCCCCCTCCATCTTTGGGACTTACAGGACATCTTCCAGCCCTCCTTAAGCTATGCCAGAGCATGAGAAAGGCTGAGCACACGGTCTTTGGCCTACATTTTTAGTATCATAAGGCTGGCCCTAGAAGTTTAACCCTGGACTATGTCACCATATCTGACATTAGGCCCTCTGAGGAACAACCTGTTCTGATTTGTCTCTGCAGTACCAGCCCTGTTATGTTGCCCCAAGACATACTGTAATACTCCAGTAGGTCTTGCTTTGGTTTGCATAAAGGTCTCAGTCTCTGCCTTTCTCTTCTATATGCCCCAAAGCTGACCTGAAGCTTAGGCCTACACTTAAAATACAATATAGACATAATCTAGGAGTATGAACACTCAATGGAGGTATGAGCTCGTGCAGATGCCCAAGCCCATGTCTTCACATCCAGGTTCTCACCACATACCTTGCGCTAGGGAATGTGGCAAGGAAGTATGTAGCATGGTGGCTGTGCCAGCTCTGCACTGATATCTTCTCAGTGTGGGGATTTTCGGAGGAATCTGTGACCTTCTACAACTAGAAAGCATTTCCCTACAACTAGAAAAAAATAGTCTTTTGCTCTGATGGCCCTAATTTCTGTCGGGTTTGAAGGCCAAGGGACAATCTTGTCTCTGTTTCAATTTAATTCCAGAATATCTTAGAAGCAGCAGGGCTAAGAGATAGGCTCAATCTTGTCTCAAATGTATTTGGTATATGCTGGAAAACTAATTGTGGGAAAAAAAAAGCTCAGAGCCTTCCCATTTCTCCTGCAGATGCTTATGAACCTTCATTCTCATAGCTGAACCTGTACTGTCTCCTTCCAGTTGTACTCACACATGCTTGGCATCTCACATGTGTAGGGTAAGTGTGATGCCTGATTCGTGGTCAGTCCAGAGCCGCAAAGATATTCAGGCTTCTGTGGAGATCTTGGTTTCTGGAGTTAAGAGCCACGTGCCTGACATACTTCTGACTACTAGAGTGTTCATTAGTAAGTGTTTGCCCATATAGATGGCCCTTTCTCTTCTGTCTCACATAAAAGCCCAACTGAGTATGGGGGACTGATCCTAAGGCCAATTGAAATATGAATATGCATTTTTCTTTATGAATTGTGGCAGAAGCAATTGTGTCAAAAGGAATGAACAGCCTTTTGCTGTAGCTGTCAGCCAAATTTGGCAATGCTGGAAATCCTAACAGAAGTGGAGCTGGGCTGACTTGGGGGCTTTCCACTGTCCTGACTGACAGAGATGCGGAGGAAACCAAACAATACATAGTGCTCTGCATTTCAAAAAGGCTTTTATTCCTAACAATCTTGGCTGCCAATAGCAGCATAATTGAAGTGCTTGGGGTGCTGGCCTTGGCTTTGGGAGACCTGTTCTCAATTCCCTGCTCCCCTATAGCTTTTCTTTGGTACCCTGAGCAAGCAGTTATACCCAGAGACTCAAAGATGCCACAACAGTCCTGATAATGCCAGTGCCTCACTTTTCATGTATATGGGGCAGAATAATATTTGTTTGCTTTCTATGGGTGTCAAAAAACATACAGTACTCACATCCAAGAGTAAGAGTTTCTGTTCAATGGACAGAAAAGTTAAGGTATCATAAGAACCTCTATGATGGTATCACAGTATATTCAACACTATTCCAGGCAGGGAAATCTGTGGCAGTGCAAATAGTTGCTGAAATCCCTCTGTTAAGCTGAAAATTGCTGTACTCACCTGCACATCACCTCCAACTCCTCCAACCATTGGATCTTCTTCTAAAACTTTTACCATCTCCACTGATGAGGCTGGATCAAGCATTGTATCTGAATCACAGACCTACAAGTGAGACAAAACAAGAACAAAAATGGGTTAAGGAATATGCTAGAGAAGAAAATAAAAATCATGCAAGTGATTGTAGTGACTCTAAATGCCTATTCTTCTGAAGGCAATTTAATCTCACTTTGGAGTCTGCATTGATACTTCTGTTAAAGACTATTTGTATCAGGCAGCAAGGAGTGGTGCTGAATGAAAGAGTGCTTGTTAGGGCTGTGCATGCAAACAATCCTCTCTCCTGTATCAGCTCTATTTGTTTTACTGGCATACTGAGCTGGCTTCTTCAAATAAGATGTGCTCTCAGACATGGGGCATGTGTGGCAGATTCCTGCTGAGCCCTGACATGGGGTTTCCCTGCATCGACTACGTGGTTGGAGCACTCTGGTCAAATGTTTCCCACTGCCATATGAAGAAAGGAGTGAGGAGTTAAATTCCAAACACTTGTTATAAAAAAGAAAAAGTCAACTAGGAGTCTGGGAAGAAACCTAATAGTTCTTGCACTCACAGAAGGCTTTAGCAATTCATGTAAGATATGTATTTTGGATTCCAGAACAAACTAATTTTTAATTTTAGATGCGTGGTGTCTTATTATTAATGCAGGGATTTGACATTTGATTTATAGAAATTATTTTCTATTTTCCTCTGGCATCCTTATACAAAATATGTAAGGCCAGAAGGAGCTAGTCCCAAAGTGCAGTACTCCATGAGACTAGGGCAGAAATAGATGACACACACGAGGCGTTTCAGCCACACAAACACTCCTAGTCAGCTAAACACTGTGTACATTAGGAACTGGTTTTCCCCCGGAGAGTAGAAGGAGGGCTTAGACAGGCTGGCTGATCTGCAATGCAGCTGACATTGCTTTCCTTTACCTGGAGGAGAATGACATGGGCTGCAGCCTGTTTAAAAAAAGCAGGTGTCTCCTTGTCGCAGCTGCTGCTGCTGAAAGTGGTGCCCCCATCGTGTGTAAACTCATTTTGCAGACACCCAGAAACTGGAGCAGAGAAGGTTGTCCCAGAAACACCCCTCTGGCCAGTTGAATCCTGTCCTACTGCTTCCAGTTTATCCCCATGTTGCATTCCTGTGATTTCAGAAGGGGACAACAGGGGCAAAAGTCAGTAGCTCTGCATGAACAACGTATTGATTCTGGTGAGGCTTCATATCTGGTATCCTAATTCTGGTGTCCTTTCATCCAAACTTTCAATTCAGCCTAAACCCTCTCACTCCAGGGAGTGGAAACCTTCATGTCTGGTCTGTGGAGGAGGAGGAGAGCATTTTGGGGCTCTGCTATGGACCAGACTCAAGCAGGGAAGTTACCTGGGATAGCTGGGCTGCATAACTTGGGATGCCGCTGCATGTCTGCCAACATACTCCCCTCCATGCTCACTCAGAGGGGGCCAAGAGGAGAAAGGTGATGAAAGCTCTCATATTTCCATCAGGAGAAAAGCCACAAGCATCTCCACCTCCTGCTAACTTGGTGCATCCAGCTCCTCTCCTCAAAAACTCATCCCGAGGAGCATCTTTGTAACTTGGCCAAGGTGTGCCTCCAGCTTTGGTGGAAAGCTGTCATCAGTGACAGCACTTGTTGATAGAAAGGAAGCAAAACAATTCTGCTGAAGAGGGGAAAGGATGTGTATATTTTATCTGGGCCTTCCTGGTCAGACCAGTCCAGGGGATATGTAGTTTGCTGAGCACCCAGGGCTCAGGCAGTGACACTCATCCCATTTCTTGTGACCATGAGTGGTGGGCTGAGATCAGCCTCCAGTGCCTGTCATTTGATGCGGCTGAGCAACCCTCACCCCATCAGATGCATTTATCTATAGCCGAAGACCTGCCCATAAGCAACATCACTAATATGAGATGAGGAATCCTGAAAACACTGGGTTTAGTTACAAATTACCATCATGTGTCCTGGGCATGCCAGCACAGTGGACAGCACAGTGGGTTTCTGAGGCAAACCTGACAAGCCCTCATTTTCCATCTGGATGAGGTTTTTGCAGGTGAAAAGAGGACACGCCCAGAGAAAGACAGACACTTAGAAACACCAAGGTCTGCCCAGCCAGGGGTGGCCCAGCACAGCCCAAGAGGCAATTTGCCATCTTTCCACATAAGGGCTAAGAGACCTAGAAATTACTACCTTGGGCCACAGAGCTGCATGAAAGGGACACTCGACCTTAAGTGAGCTGTTCAGATACTTGTTATAACCAGTGGTGTTTTATCTAAGCTGCTCTCAGAAGTTCAGGCTGTGCTGGACTGTCCACACACGTATCTCCATCATGCCAAGATGAATTGCACGCTGGCTGCCCCGACCAGCTCTGCACAGATGATATCTGTCAGTTTAACTTCACTACCTGATTGCTTGAGCCCTCCTAATCTCCTCCACAATGGAAATAATCCTTCACAGCAGTTTCAGCTATTTAATGAGATGCCACTAATGAGCAACAGCTCATTATCTGCATTGGTCTGACTGCTTATGATTGTCTGTCCATAAACCCAAGGTATCTTTTAAGAACCATAAGGCCCACAGTTCCAGGGGTGGGCAATGGTGCTGACTGGTCCACTGTTTTAAGGGCTTGATCACCAAGGCAGATAGCTCAGCCCTTAAAATGTTGGGCCTGTTTAAAGTAATTTACTCTGGGTACCCCCAAAGAACCATTCGAAATGTCTCAATATTCATGCATTCATAAAACAGAGCCACATTTTAGCTGCATTGCATCATGACTGTGTAATAGCCAGGGCCACCAAGGTGCTGCGTTTCGAATGTAGATTGTGACTGTAGATGTGACTGTGCCATCAATCATTACTGTAGCCTTTGGAGGCTGCTTACAGCAGCATTACGGTTCCTGACATGTTCATTACGACTTCTGAGCTGGGTCAGGAGTGTTAATTGACTGAAAGACCAGAAATATCTCTTCTATTTTCTCAGTTTATGCTATGACTGTTGAAAGAGAAACACTTTTTCCACATTCCCTGAACAAATGCAAGAGCTGGACTGAGGGAGGAAACTTGCGATGAATCTGTTTCCTCTCTGCCTTCTCTCTCTGCAATCTGATACTTCTGTGTGAAGTGATTATAAAACCATGCTAATAAAGAAAACCAGCATTTTTATCCCACCATAGTCCCTCACAGCACAGAACCAAAGTTCAGACAATGGAGTGCTTAATCCCATTGTTTTCAGAGAATAAATAAGTTTCAATTCTGGAAGTGGTAGGGGATGGCTTTTAAACCTTTGCCTTACTCTCCCAGCCCCAATAACAGAGCAGTTCCCAGCACTCTTCAGTTTCTGCCCCTCCTGTGTGTGGAGGACTCACTGCTCTCAGCCCAGCTACTGGCAACCTCTCTGCATCGCTTGGACACTGTGCTCGTGGATGCTGTGCTGTGTGGAGCATGTACACACACATACCCGTGTAAGGCTGGGCATGGGCCCCAGAAACACCTATGGCTCAGCCATGCAGCTGCCCTGAGCCAACAAAGAGCATCTCACGGGGAGCTGCTGCTCCACTGGAGGAGGCCACCGGATGTTCTGAGGTTGGGAGAAGGTGAGAATGGCTGAGGGTGGTTAATTAGGAAAATCATCTCATGTTCAGTGGGATTAGTCAAATGAGCCTTGCTGACCTTGATCGATAAGCAAGGATCCTCACTGTCCAGCCAGAGATCCTGATCCCACCCGCCTTCCTCCACACATGACCTCTTCCCCTTTCTGCAGTCAGCAGGGCTGTTTGCAGGAGGAGTGCTTCCATGTGTAAGGCAAAAACATAGAAAATCTTTCACGGGATCCAAGGCAGCTGGAAATAAATGTGTCTCTGCTGCTTTGGAAACAGGCAGAGAGGACCCAGCCTAATTCATTTTTAAGTGAATAGTGTCATAAGGGCTTTAAAGGCCAAGTCGCGGTGAGTGAGGTAATGCAGCTGTAAGTGATGAAGCAAAAGTTCCTTCAGGCTTTAGCTGAAGAAATCTTTCTTTCAAGGCTGCACATTGACCCTTTTATTGAATACTCTGCCTGGCCTTTGAAGCCTTTAAAATATCCCCATCTTTTTTACAGACTCCACCATTGCTCCGAGATATCCCCTAGTGCCACCAAATACCTGTCTGTCTGCTTGCATATAGGGCCACTAACAACCTCACAAAATAAAACCATACCCAAGATCTTGACCTACAGAAGCAGAGATGGGGTCTTCAGGAGGCCACTGGCTTTGTCTGAAGCAAAACCATTTGGATGAGGGGACAGAACTGAAGCCTGGGGAAGGATTTCAGATTTCTGAAGTAGCTGGTGCACAGATTTAACATAGTCACAGACTGACCATTTTAAAAGGTAGCAAAATACGCTTTTAACGGTCAAGCTGTTTCCAAACAGACTGAAAGGAGCACTGTGTTCATCAGGGACTAGGATGGCCTCTAACATGCTGCACAAAATATACAAAAGCTGCTTTCTTTCAAAGTGTGTTTGAATTGGCACTGACCTGGCGCTCTAATACCTACCTGTACATAATCCACGCTTCTCCCCAGTGCTTTGAATGCTGTGTACATTACTTCTCTTTTTCCACCCCATTTCTGCATGATGCAAACACTTTTGTTGGACAGGACCAGCTGAGATACGTGTTGCATGCTCTCTCTGTGAGACTCCTCTGTCTCACCTGGACCTTTGTCATGGAAGTTATTACTCCAGATATAAGTGGCAGATTTGTCCCTACCCATGATTTCAGTAAAAATGTCCATCATGTAAACGTCGTCTTCTGAGTTTCCATCAATGACCATAACAACTTTAATTCCAGGGTAGGTCAGTCTTTTCACAGAAAGTAAACATTTTCTTAAGTAGTCAGGATCCTCTTGATAGGCAGCAATACAAAGGGCAACTGTTTTGTTCAGCTTGATTGGAGTCTCTAGCGACCTCTTCATTTTCCTGTGCTCTAGGAAGGCAAACAGGCTTTGGATGATGAGATGTGATGCCAGGATAGCACCATAGAGTCCAAAGGAGAAGTAGTAGTTGTCTGTTTGGATGAACTGGTAGCCAACAATGTAAGCAGCGGTGATTCCCAGCAGGAGGGACACCCCAAAGAGTGTGGTTCCAAGTATTCTCAGGATACATATAAACCTCTCACAATACATCTGCAAAGAAGCATGGGAACCGTTAGCAGAGCCACCACTTGCTGATATAAGACCACATAAGGGGTGCACGTGGCTACAACATAGAGCTCAGCATCAACAGATACACCCTGTGCTTCTGGCTGTGTCACGGACTTACTGCATCACCTTGCTCAACTTAACATCTCTTTGCAGTACTTCTTCTGTGTAAAGTAAGACTCAAACACACTTAATGTACCAGGGATATTTTCTACTATTTGTAATGTCCTCACAGAAGGTGCTTTCTGTGTCAGGAAATTATTTTGGCAGCCTGGGCTTGCTGAATGAGATGCTCTGTCATATTACCCTGGGGGGGGTGGAGAATGGGCCTTTGGGCCACCACTCACTTCATATGGTCATGGGCGAGTAGAACAGCTGAACGTCTGGGCAGCCCCTCCTCATCCCCCATCCATGTCATGACTGCATTCCACCCTGAATTGCTTCTGTCGCTTAGTTATATTTGCAAAAATATTGGAAAGACATTCTTAAAACAGATGTCTGAATGTATTTAGAATTTTTTAAACAGATGTCTGACTATATTTATAATTTATATTTATATAGTCAGACATCTGCTTTAAAAGGTCTTCTCAATACCATTGCAAAAATGTATTATTCATACATCTGTGTACACAGATATATGCACGTGTGAGCATGTGTGTATAGGGCTAAAACTTGATGGAGATTAAGTCTGTGGCAAAACTACGCATTAATTTAACAGAGCCAAGACTCCACCCTGGACTCAGAAATTCATTAAAACATCAGTTGATTCTGATCACTTCTGCATATTTACATTACCTGGCTGTAAAATCTTCTAAACTAAGGTCTGGGCTATGGAGGAGCTGGCTGGCATGGAGGGTGCTCTGGTATTCTTGAGACAAACGGTGTAGTCAGGCAGACAGGCAGAATAAATTACTACCTAACTGCTTTTTGTTGACAATCACATTAAGCATTTTATGCAACAGCTTTCTTAGAATTACAGGAAAGTTAATGACAATGTTTTATGTCAATTGATGCATTTGACATAAAGGACATAAAACATAATGTCTGTTTAAAGCTAACCCAGCAAGCGCATTGCAAGTCAATGAATCTCAAACTCATGCTTGAATATTTTGCTGAATTCAGGCCTCTTACAGTAATGGACCTAATATTTGTGTTTTCTTACTATTATTCATATTTTCCCTGCTGTTATCATTTTGCTTGTCTGCTGATCATGTTTGTTTCACCATCTGTTGGCCAAAGCTAAAGTTGGAACAGTATTTCCTTACATCATATATGCCTTTAACTCTTTCTTGAAAAAATACTACCAAGCTGCAGCAGCATAGCTGTCATCAATTATATTTCTGTCTGAAAAGTTACAGGCTTGGGAAAAAAAATTCAACACAGAATAACTTACAAAATAAAAATAAACCAGGCGAGCATAAAGTCTGAGGTTACAAAGGCTATATCCTTTTTTTCCACTGGCTATTTAGGGTCTTTAATTACAAGACAGGAGGAAGCCTCTTAAATGTATATTTGGAGACACTGTTAAAGAAATTGGACCCTATCTCTAGGACTTCCTCAAATACTTACGACTGGGCTCCAACAGGTGCAGTAATCACCCACCAGCAAAAGGGACCATCCCTGCTCTGGCCTGTCTGAAAGTCTTTTACAACAGGGGTCATAAAGAAGCCTGATAAAAGATAGCTTATGCTTACCACCACTACAGGTGAATTAAAGCTCAGTGCCCAAAATAGACTCACTTTAGAAAATAGATTAAGTAATGGATCCCCTCTAGATTACCTTGAAGTCAAATAGCCTGTGTGTTTATTAATCCCTCAAGCATGCAGAAGGTCACAAACGTCAAGGTAAATGTTTCATTAACGGTGCAAATGTTTCATTAACGGTGCAGTTGTACTCTGCTTTCCCATTTGGGGTCCACTACTTCTCTTCTCTTGCCAGGAACAGAAAATTACTATTAGTGAGTAGGGGCTAAAGTCTGCTTGCATTAAGAATTATATGGCTGAAATAAATAGACCACTTGTATGGGTAGAGCTCACAGGATTTAGATTAAGATCTGGAACATTTACATTTGACTGACTATATACTGTACCAGGCTTCTTTTATATTAATTTGCCATTGCTTTTCTCTTCCTATGAAGTGTTTCCGCAAAAAAGGAAAAAAAAAAAAGAAATTAATTCTCTGATCTTGTCATTACAGCACAGCTTCCCTCCCTTGCAAAAGCCCAGTCTTTTAAGATCAAGAAATGGATTTCTGGTCTTAATAAAACAGCATTTTTTTTTCCTATCCTTTCACTGTCAACCTTGGGAAAATAAACTGTGTTTTGATCTAAATTCCTGGCTTTCATCAAAGAAACTTTCCCCTTTGTATGTGCAATTGAGGTTTTTATGTATAGTCTTTTAACTGACTGAATCTCAGGGAAAGTCTGGAAAAAGTTGCTCAATATTCTCAAGCTTTAGCATGTGAGCTATTGATAGCTTGCCCAGCAGAACTGATCTTTATCAACTTGAACATGCCCAAACAATGGCCAAAAACTCTCCACCCTTCTCCAATAATTGAGCCAAAAAGTTAAAAGGAAATGATGCTTGTATAAGTCTGGGACCAAAAATGAACTGCTGAGTCAAATACTAGTGCCGAGGGTAGGGAATAGCTGCATCAGAGATTTCAAGGTCAGACAGTGCTGTTATGAGTACCTAGCCTGGCCTAACACAGTGAAATGTAAAACGATATCCTTCATAAGACATCAGCTGAAATCCATTCCTGAAGTTTCATGAACTTGTCACACAAAGCTAAAATCAAGTATTATCAGAGAACCAGCATACAGTACTGTGTTTTAACAATGCAAGACAAAAATAACGCCATGACAAGTCAAGATGTGTCAAACACTTGGTGAAGGAAAAACAGCCACATTAACTTTCAAAGCCACAATTATTCTTCAGTCATTTCATTGATAAGCACTCTTTCCAAGTGCTAGCAATATTCTTTCAGCAAAATGTATTTGCTTATATGCGAAGATGCCATCACTACAGCCCTATTCAACAGTTAACTAATTGGTGGAGGGTACAGTACACACCTCGTATGATCAGCTCAGATGATCAGCGCAGCTTTACTGTTTTGTTTATGTCTCAGCCTAATGGATCTTCAGTTCCTTGAGGTATTTAATCCAGTAAGATTTGTCCTGCAAAATAGGCACTGCAGCACTTAAAAAAAGAAAAAAAGTGCTGTCTAGGCTGGGGATGAGGTGCTCAACACATGGAAGACATGCAGCCAGTCCATATTCCTGGATCAACAAAGATAATTGCAGGTCATTTCTGTATGCTGCTACATTGGAGCAGGTGTTGGAGTGAGGAGAGGGACAGAGCTCCTCACCTGGTGAGAAGGTGAGTTGATGGGTTACCTCACTGTCTCTGGAGACAGACCTGGATCTTGTACTTTCTGGGCAGGTTTTTAACCAGTTCTGTAAAGCAGGAGGAGGAAGATAGTACCTGCAATGTTCTTTCTTTGTTATTATTTTTTTAAGAGTGAAAGCTATTTAGCACTGGAAGAAGTCAGAGGGTCCATTGCTTTGCATGAGCCCTGAAGGACATTTCCAGGGGGCAATAAGATTGCACTGGCTGTGTCAGAGTCTTTGGGGGTGCCTATGTCTCCCATGTACTGCATAGGAAGCCTGAGACAGGACTGCTAATTCTACTCTGCAGTTTGGGCACCTAAATCATTTATAGGCACCTTCACCTAACCCTGCTGTGCTGAACCCTGTACAAGCTTTACACAGCCTCCAGCAAACAGGCTCAAGGTTTGTATGCACAAGATGAGTGTATGTAGAGAGGCTTCAAAGTCTACTACTGAGCAATCTGTTTTTATGATCTTGCAGCTGTTTATTCCATGGATGGAGTGATCAGTTGTAGCTAGAGCACCTAGTAGAAATGAAGTATGAAAGCCATATGCTAAATCCTAAGGCTATGTAGGCTGTTGCTGATTCAGTGACACGTTTTGATTCACCAAGGAGTCCCAAGTATATGTGTGCCTTGTAGTGACTATACAAGAGGAGGCAATGTGTGCCTTTCTTTGGAGGCTCCTATAGAAAAGCATGGCCAAGAAATGAACCCTTGCATGTACTTGGCATCAGAGTCCACCTAGTGAACTGTTTGGCATTGTGTCTTTTTTTGGCATCCTGATAAAGCCACACAAAGAGTATTTGTTTTGGTCGCACCTGTGATGAAGAAGAACTTACTCTACGTTACTATTAATAACTGACATAATTAGAAGTTGTAGTCTTCTAACATAATTTTAATAAAAAAATTCAGGTTAACAAAGAATTGACTGATACCTACGCTGTACATATAGTGACGGGGTATTAACTCTAACACTAGAGATCACACTCCTTTCTCAGACTGAATAATGCCTTAGATCTCAAATTAGAAGAACATAGCAAAATATGCCTGAGTTCTCTCTATACGGAAAAGTATTTAGGCTAGCATTTAACTGTAGCTATCATACATAGATCTAACTTTAATAAGATCTAGACACTTGACTGAAATTCGACAGGTTCTTATGTCCTGCTTTGGGCTGGGTCTTTACTCAGCAAAGAACACTGCTGACTTCCACGGTAAAGTACCACTTTTTCCCTCCTTCAAGATCATATTGCACAGTCTGTCCATATGGTTATTAATCAGATTTCATGCATTGCTGAGAGTAACAGGACCTGGAGATAGTTCATCCCTCTGCAAAGTCAGGAGGCAAAGCAAAAAAGAAGCTTAATTTGTTGCTAATACATTGGGAGAGTAAAAACAGAATAGGGGCAAATGCATATCCAGAAAACCTGTGTATTGGTGTCTGAACACATCAATATTATCTGCAGTCTGTTCATTTATTCTGCACCAGCCATTGCGTAGCTACTATGAGGACTAAGGATGCAATCAGGTGTTTCCCAGCATCTGCTGATACAGGACATGGAACCAGTGACTGACAGGAGGTCAAAATGGTTAAGTTTGCTTGCAACACATAGGATGCAGCTCACTACATCATCTGTTTCAGAAGCCATCTCTCATGTACAGCACTCAAACATATTGCCATGGAGTACTTCTGGCTAGCTTTTCCCCAGGAGATCAGAAAGCAAGAGGGGAAGACACAGGAAGTTTGTACATTAAACGTAATGATTTGGAAGGCTGTTTGAAAGAATTAGCACTTGTTAATTCCAAACATCTGAAGACTAAAACATTATACTGCAAAAGTCAATATTTGTCCAGGAGACAACAGTAAAGGTATAGTCACAAGTGTGCTTATTTTGTCCCCTTCACCTCTAAAGGTTCAAAAGAGCTGTGTCTCTCTCTAGACATCTAGGGCTAATGGTCACATCAGCAAATAGTCTAATACTACAGGAGCAGATCTGCAAAGAGAAGCATCTGGTGCTGAGGGCCTAACTCCACCCTCCATACATTTTCATATTTTACTCTGAACTAAGTTTAGTCAGATCTCATGGATTGAAAACCCAATAGGGTCTGAACAGTGTGCTCCAGGGGTACCTCTTCCAATTAGTTTCATTCAAGAGGAATCCAGTTTGTGTGCCCAGTGATCGCTTTGCAGTACAAACCCAAGCAATTTGGTTGGAGGGGGGCACTTGAAGCATTGGCTTCAACAGCACACTTCTGATTCAAAATAAATTGATAATACAAACCAACCTCACATACAAGATCTGCACATCAGACTTGTCTGCAAATCTTTGTTTCAGTCAGAAGTGCTGAGCGCTGAAAACCTTTGAAAATGTCTAATTTTACATGCCTGTACAGAAGCTGAATTCTTGAATGTCTACTAGTCATGGTCCTCTGAACCTTAGTGCTGAGGCTTTGGATTCAGCAAAGCATGTAAGTATGTCATTAAAGATAAGTGTGCACTTAAGTATTTTGCTGAAGAGGGAAATCAGTGGGTAATTTATCTTACAGTTCTGTAGTGCAGGAGTAAAAAGAAAAATCTTTCTCTGCAAAGCTGCTATTTCTGGGATACCCATGATAAAAATGTATGCATACATTTGAAAAATTGATTATAGAGACTAATCTCCCTTCCGAAGGTTGTCAGATGGTTCTTAACCACTGCGTTTCTTACATTAGGGAATCTTAAGAATGGACTGGGACCCAGGCAATTTGGATTTTGTTCCTACTGTTCCCATTCACCTGCTGGGTGACCTTAGGCAAGTGAATGCACCTCTCTCTGTCTTCCTCACCTGTAAAATGGAAATTATGATCACGCAAGAGATTCCTAGGGGTCTACAAAACCCTTCATAAGGCTTATGTTACTGATACTTGTAATCTTACTCTTTCTGGTGTGGTATGGGACCCACTGGTTCTCTATTTCTATATGACTGTTTTTCCTCAAAAAAAGAAAAACAAAAAGCAACACACCAATTCCTATTTTCCTTGCCTACATTCACCTGAAGGTATAGTCAGTAGGAGTTTGTCTGTAATAAACATGTAACTTTTAGTCAGCAGGATGCCTGAGATCAGTGAAGTTGGCAACATAAAAGCTGACACACATGGGTATATGTGCATACAGCTACGGAGGGCTGTTTTGCACACAGCTAAATGAAGAGTATCATTTATAAGCCTTGAAAAAAACTTCTTACTTGTGAGAATAATTACATTGGCTTCAACAGAGCAGCTGCTTCAATGACATGAGCATGTTTGAGTGCATGTGTGAGTGTGTGTGTGCACGCACACAGCCTGACACATACTGTATGTGGCTTTAAACACGCATAGCCTGTGTGTGTACACAAGCAGCATCTGAGGGTTACAGTTTTTCATCCAATATTTAGATTGGTTATTAGCCTCATTTTGGTGGCAAAATAAATCATTTATCTTTGAAGTACAAATTATTTCAGGTACACATTAATTACAAGCATAAAATAGCTGTCCAGACTCCCTCTTCTATTTTACAGCCTGCAGAGAGGAAACTGAAAAGTTATGTTACATCTGTACATCTTTACTACAGCAGAGTTACCATATCTGGTGCTTTTGGTTATTTATCACTTCCAGATTTTGTCATGCCAGTGATCTTCTGGAAAGGGCTCACATAAGACTAAAATTAACTTGGGGGTTGGGTTTAAAATAAAGAACAGGATCAGTAATGATGGCAAACTGTATTTGCATGCACAGGCTTTGATCAGCAAATCAAGAATCTCCTGTCTGCTCAATGTATGTTTCCCACTGAACTGCCCAAATTTGGTCTCTTACAGGTTTGAGTAACCAATGTGGAATGAATTCTAGAGCTGCTGGCTGGATTTGTCCCCAGTGTAAACAGTGATACACTAGTTGTCAAGTTGACCCAAAAAAAGGTAAAAAAAACCCAAACTCCACACAAATGCTTTAAGAAAAAATCAAGAAGTAAATCATATTTGTACTCAGATATTTTGGATTGTGGTGAAACAAAAATCTAGTTTAGAAATGTTTTCTGGTTGCTGGTTATGAAGTCCATGGATGCTTTTGGCACAAAACTGATTACTCCACGCCTTAATCCAGCAAATAAATATTTATTTGGTGTTCATAGATTATCCTGTAATTTGTTTATAAAGCACACGTCATATCTTGTTTGACTTAGTCAAGTCCCACTACACTGAATGGAGAAGTAATTTGCTGCTTTATACACTAAGCTTGAATAGTAACAAAATGAAGCAAATTTGCTTCCACACCGTAAATATGAACAGCTGAGTTGCTGGTGAACAAGCATGAGAAACTCCACTGAATCCAGCAGAGCTGCTCTTCCCACTGGGAAAACCTTTTCCCAGGTTTTTCTGAACTTGCATGTAGGATAAGAAAGGTTTAGTAGCATGAAATAAAATCCTGGCTTTATTGACACCAGGGACAAAACTCCCCTAACCTTGGTGGGCGCTGGATTTTGAGCAGTTTTTCAGGGCAAAGGAACACATTTCACTGCCGTTACCCCCACGTGAAATGTTCTATCCAGTCCCTGAAAGAAGCCCCAAGGCCTCCACATTACTGCAGTGTGTGCTGGAGGAAAAGCCCACGTGTGCCTGTAGAAAAATGATCCCTGAGGAAGGAGACTGCGAAGCGGAGCGCTAACGCGGTGGAAGGGCTTTGCCCGGGGAGATGCGGGGTCCCTGCAGCCCCTGAAGGAGGGGTGAGACAACGCCCACCGGGAGGGTTGTAGTACATCGGGGTCTTTTCTCGGGGCAGGGAAACGGGTAAATCCTCTCCTGAAGTCCCTGTCATCCCCTTTGCCAGCGCTGCTGTGGAGTCTGGCAAGGTGAGGGGAGGGGTACGAAGGCTCTTAGGGCTGGGTCTCGACACCAGCTGAGGCTCGAACCGGAGCGGGGAAGGGCGCCTGGGGCCGCCGAAGGCCACCGACGGGCTCTCCAGCCGGGAAGAGACCCCGGGGCCCCACGGACTCCCGAGGGGGAGCACCGAGAGAGCGGCCCGGGCCGGGTCCGCGCGGCTCCACCCGCTGCCGCGGGGCTGCTCCTCCAGGGGAACCCCTGCCCGGCGCCGCGGCCAATGGGGGCGGCGCTGGCTGCGTCACCGCAGGCGGGCGGGGCCCGGGGGGGATCCCCCGCGCCGCCACGTCACGGAGGGGCGGGCGCTGCTCCGCCCGGCGGCGGCGGCCGTGTCCGGGCTGGCGGCGGCGGACGGGCGGAGCGGAGCGGGCGTCGGGACCCTTCCGCGCCCGGCGCGTTCGGGGCTGCGCCGGGGCTGCCTTCCACCCCCCCCCCCCCCCCCTCCCCGCCCTGCCGTGACCCTCCCGCCGCCGGTCCCCGCGGCCGCCGCCAGCCCGGGTCTCGCCGACGGGCTGCCCGGCGGGGCGGGGCCGGGCTCAGGCGTGCGGCGCTGGAAGTTCGCGGGCAGCCTGCGGCTCCCGCCCCACCGCCTCCCCCCCTCCCTCCCTCCCTTCCTCCCTCCCTGGGGAAACGGCGCTCTCGGCTCAGCGCGGCGCCGAGGCAGCTCGGGCGCGTTGGTTTCTCCCCGCCGAGGCGGGACGTGATCCCTCCTCCCGCCGGCCGCCCCCTCGCCTTCCCGCCGGCAGTCCCATCCCTCCCCCCGCTCCTGTCACGTCGCCCCTCCCGGCCCTGGATGCAGAGGCCGGGGACGAGCCAGCCTGGGCTGTGGCCGGTCTCGCCTCCCGCGCTGGGCTCGGCGGAGCGGCCGCCGAACCTGTTGCTCGATTTTATTTCAGTTTTCGGTTGGGCTGGGGTTTGGGGTTTTGTTGGTTGGCCGGTTGGGGGTTTTTTGCAAACCTTAAAGGTCAGCAATATCTTTAACGGATTACACGGAGGTGGGGTTGAAGCTGAAAACCTCATTCATCCTCACTACGGTCCTATGCATTGCTGAACTAAGTGTAGCGTAGAGCCGGTAAGATCCTCCCCCAGGTCCACTCGTATTTTGGGGCTCTGTTTCTGCTTTCCTCCCTTGAATAGTGGGGATAGAGGAGAGGGTCCTCTGCTCTTGAGGTGACAGAGGCGTAATCATAAATCACCTACCTTGTTTGTCCTTCTGTCCTTTGGTCATAGAGGGGCTCCAGCCAGCTGTGTGGTCTCACGTACCGTTGCTCCCGCTGAACAGTTTCCAAGTTTGAGGTAAAAGATCAAATCGCACTTTTCAGGGACTTATTGAGACGCTCAGAAATAAAAAATAATTAAAAATGAAAATAAAATCGTTTAAGGCTATTCAGTCCTACTCATTTTCTCCCACGTGTTTTCACAATTACCACGTATTTGTTTTTCTCTGCTTCAGTTTCTAGCTCAAAGTTGTGGGATGTTTTTTCAAATAATAATAATTAAAAAAGTTAGAAGTAATAAATTAGGAGTTAGTTTCTCGTGGTCGAAGCTGAAGATCTTATTTCAAACCCGGCTAGCCAGGAGCCTGGAGAAGTTGCAAGGCAGCGTCTGAAAGTTTAAGAGATGTACAGCATCAGATAAAGTCTCTTTGGTGATGCCTTGCTGACCGAGTAACAGTTTCAATGAGGTTTCTCAGCAGCAGCAGCAGCAAACGGGTAATATTTTCCAGACGTCTTTTTCTTTCCTGCTGCTGCTGCTGCTTTTCTGCCTCCTCCACGTTATGGGGTCTTTTAACAAGTGAGACTTGAGTTGTTTTAATAGGCGGAGGATGGGAAGAAGGAGGGGAGGGAACTCCTGTAAGGAGGAAAAAAAAAGAAACGAACCCTGCCCATTGAAATGATCTCAGCCAAGGACCAGTTCAGCGGCAGGAATTCAATTAGCTAACTTGTAAATTTTGCAGAGAAACGCAATACATGTATGTTGCCACCACCTGATTTCCTCTTCATGCCCCACGGTTAGGGGGAAAACCCCACTGGCTGCATCTCTAGGCTTGGGGTGTGGGACTTGTCCTTCCCACAGCCACTATTCAGCTGGGACAGTTTTTGCTGCTGCTGGTTTTTATTAATAAGGGAATTGCCTCTATGAATGGATGAACTTTGCAGTTTCCAGTTCTGCTTTACCCATTCACTTTCGGAAACATTTGCAGTAGTAAATACCCAAGGAAGCTCTCACTGGCATTAATACCCATGCCACTTGCATTAAAAAAAAAGCCAGGAAACACGTTAGATAATTTAAGAACTGGAAAATTGTGCTGGGGTTTTTTAAGGAGTTTTTTTTAAGTGTGGTGGGGTTTTTTTTGGTGTTTTTTTTTTTTTTTTAAACCAGAAGTGTTCACTCTGTGCTCTATTGATGGTTTACAGTTAGCTAGGGGCGTCAGCAGCTAACAGCACACCCCACCGCCTGCCAGCAGCTTTGGCTCGCACGGACGGGCTCCTTCCCTTTGTAACTCCTCTCTGCCTCAAAGGCGTATTTCCCCACTTTCGAGCCCCCGTTTCCACTTGAAATAATTTTAAAAAGGCACTAGGTGGCACTGTTGAAGTGAGAGGAGCACCACGGAGCCCGGTAACACCCAGGGCTGGGATGCGGGGCCGGTGCGGACGGGTGCGCGGAGCCGGGCTGGATGCTGCGGCCGTGCCCTGGCAGGGACCCTCCGGGGGAGGATGGGGGGATCAGCTTCTCATTCCCCCGTGCTGTTTTCTCAAGGACCACAAAGGTCGCTGCTTGGAGGTGTTGAGCCCACAAGGGAGGCTGTGCCCAGACACCGTTGGGAAACCCGGCTGTGACTCCTCGCCGAGTTATCGCCCGTCATTACCTTCCGGCGCGGGAAAGCTCTGGGGGCTCCTCATGAGCAAGAACTGGTTTAAAGTCGGTGGTCACCTAGACTGGAGATTTTTTGGGTATCTTGGGGAAGTGGTCAGATTTTCGGGTGTGCTCAGTCACTGCCAAGGGAAAGAGTGGCTTTAGAATGTGCATTGAAGCTGAGCTCCTTGAGAAACTGGTTTGCTTAAAATAACAAGTCTGCCTCTACTTTAAGCCAGAGTTTGGGGCTGTTTTAACCTGGCAGTTTGAGGGAAAGCAACAGTCTTGCCCTCCTCCTGCTTTGGGCTCCTCATTCCTGCCTCTGCACCGTCCCTTTCCCTATGTCAGGAGAACTGACCTAGCTTAGAAAATAGCTGTTTGGGGAAAGGAAGCAGCAAAAAAGTAAGAACAAGGAACTTGGGCAGGGAGAAGACAGGACAACTGCTTTTGACAGTGATCTGTTTACGATGGTTTGGAGTGTCCTTGGAAGGATAGCATGGGTTAACAAGCATGAAGTCTATCCTCTGTTTCAGGCCTTCCTTCCTAGGCAGCACCATTCCCATACCTCAACCACCTCCAAATGTGTTACAGCATCTCTTGCCACAGGGTCCAGCATGTCTCTCTCATCAGGCAAGGGGCAAATCACAGTGTCTGCTCCAAGCAGGGCCAGAGGGCAGAAGGGTGCCGAGGGCTACTGAACTCCCTGTCCAAATATCTAGTGTAAACTGGGCTTATAACATGATGAATGTTTGTGATTTAGCCAGGCAAGGAGCTATCACCAAGCTCTGCTACCATCGCACATGTAACCAAGTCCTCGATGTCTCTGTGAGTCCTAAAGCATGATTTCCTGACATCATACTTTCTCTGGTGCTGCCAGAGGCAAGAGAGGATTAAGTCGTAACACAGATGTCCCAAGTCTGTCCTTGAACATGGCTACCCCTAAAGCTGTGCCTTGGAGAGCTGTTGCTGTCAGCCTCTCTCGGGCTCCCTGGGCACTCATTTGCCTTGTTGTAACCCAGGTACAAGTATGTCCTGCACAGGGGACTTCATGTCTAGGATAATTTCTGAAATGAGGTTGGGGGGTATGTGTGTTTGGGCTTTTCCTTCTTTTTGCAACCGACTGTTACAAACGAACTTTTTAAAATGAGTATTTGTTACAAATGAGCTTTTTTTTTTTTTTTTTCATATTCCACCTTCTAATAGTTTAAATTTGGAGGCTGCACATCTCTCTACTGATGACTGTGTATTACTCTGGAAATGCACAGTGTCCCATTGGCTTAATCCCACGCTCTTTAGGTTTGAACAGGGATCAAGAGACAGAGTCTGGTGAGGCACAAATCTTTGTGTCCTGCTTGCATTACAGGGGCAGCAATAGCAGCACTTAAATCACACTGAAACTTTGTTTTAGAAAATGACATAATGGGAGTGGTGAGTCTCTCATGTCCACAGCTACTTCCTTCTCAGCCATGGCTCATGTTTTGTGATCGTGGTGTCAGGGCAAGCGGGATAATGTAGGTCGCTGAAGCTAGGTTCGCCTACTAGGAAGGAATTAAAAGTAGGAGGATATGATTAATGCCAATCCACGTAGTACTATAGAAAACAGATGTAGATGTGTTTCATTGGAAGTATATCTCACATCTACTTTTATATGTTATGTTACGTCTACATGGTTACCATTATCAAACACTCCTGTTTTCTAATTGGGATTTATAATCACAAGTAGTGGGGAAAAGGGACTTCTTGGCTGTCACTGTCCACAGGCATAGATAATCACCAGCAGTAGGAGAATAATCTTAGTGAACTAACTTGACCTCATTTTCTAAATGAGGCAATGGGTTTGTTTGACAGAGGTCAGACAAAATACATTTTGGGGGGGGAGTTTGACATAGTCTATGGTTAAATCAATTGGTTACTGCAGAGAAAATTAAGGGATGAACTGATGGCATGTTAGCCACTCTCCAGCAACTATTGAGTACTTGCTTTTATCCTGAGGGGATGGCTCCATGTGCATTTTTCCTGCCTCTGCTTTCCTATCACCCTTAAAGTCCTCCCCACAATGTACACCACACACACACACACACACATGTCAATCTACTCTCTTGCTTGGCCCATCAAAGTTTGAAGACCACCAAGGTGGTCCTTCAGTGAAGCTGAGGTGGCTCAGCTCATCCACGCTGAAGGGCTCTTATCTCACATCTTCTGTAAGGTAAGGATTTACACACACTCTTTTAAGGGCAGATCAGCTACTGTGCAGAGCTTATCAAAAAGAAAAGCAAGAAGCAACTGTTTGCAATGCACAGTGTCTTCACAGTAAGAAAATGAGAGATAATAAGGATCTTTTTCATGTAACAGTGAAAAGCTAAAAGTGAAAGGTAGACATATTCAAGCTAGACAAGAGGCACATTTAATAGTGAGCTTTCTTTAACAGTTGTCTGAACGATGAAGGGGAGTGGTAGATTCCTATGTTTTGAAATCCTCTGGATGCTTTTTTGGAAGCTACATTTGAGTTCAGTGCAATTTATTGGACCCAGTACAAGAATAACTGAATGCATTTCCATAATGAGTATGTCAGACTAAGTGATCTAGCAGTTTCTTCCACCCCTAAACTCCATGAAACTACCAACAATCGGGCTGACATGTCAGGTGTATTCCACTTCTATTTCCACATGTAGCAGATTCTGCTGGAAGTGGGAGAGTTACAGAAACTGTTACGGATGTAAGTGAAAGCAGAATCATGCCCTAAATTATGATTTTATGATGACTGAGAATCCACTTGAAGATTTTAATATAAATGTCATGGGCAGTTTGAGGCTCATGAAGACTGGGTGCAGACAGACCTAAAACTCTGTGGTTGTTTTCACTACATACAGAACCATTTTAGAGGCTGCCAGTGTTCTGGGCATTTAAATACAAGGTTGTTCATAAGTGAAGCTTTACAGGATCTGGAGAAAACCCCTGGTCTTTAAAATGAAATCACTCTTGCGAATTGAAACTTTCCAACAATTTCTTTTTCATAAAGCAGAGAAAGCCGTAACTCAAAGCAACAGTTAGAAGTTAATAGCAGACAAGTTCAGACTAGAAACAAGTCATGCACATTTGGATGTGTCCAGAACTCTTGGCTAAGAATGGACTGTGATTGTCAGCAAAAATGCCCTTCAGGATGGTTTGAAGTAATGAGTTCTAATGTGTAACCAGCATGGAGTAGAAGTAAAAGCGGGTCAGTTAGAGGTTTCTTTTGTGAAGTCTAATTTAAGAGAAATGACTTAATCGCATGCCTATAGTCTAATGTGACAGTAGTGAGACCCCAGTTTAGAACGACTTGATGTTATTTTTAAATAGCAGCATTATATTCTTTGTAGGATCCATAGATAACAGCACATAAAACAAAGAGCACATGTAATTGAAAGATAGATCTACAAACAATTACTATGCTAGTAAACTAAACTGACCAGAGCCAGGCAGCTCAAGGTTGGCACGTGTTCATCGACACTATTTCACTGTTGTCAAGCTCCTGGCAGGGCTGATCCTTACCAGTCTGGAGAGCCTGACCATCCCTGAAAGGGACCAGTTCCCCACCTGGGAGGATGTTGGGGCTCTCACCTCCAATGGGCTGCTCACAGGATGGGGACATCTTCCTGTACATTCCCAGCTGCTTTCAGATGGAGGAACTGGACAGAATAGTGGTTTTTACATCCACCAGCATAGTGGTTTTTTAGAAGCCTCTACAACTGGTTGGAGGTAGTTGCCTTTATTAACCTCCCTGGTGCCTTTGCAGGGCACTGAAGTGGTGGAGCTGGTCACAGCCTGCTTTCAGCATTGCCCCAGCCTCTGCCAGCCTGATGTTTGGGGCTGTCCTCCCAACAGTGCTGCCAACTGAGGCAGTGCCGTCATCCTCAGCTGCCAGATGGGAACGAAGACACAGGGATCTGGACCCTCTAAGGTCATTGAAATGAAATTCCAATTTTCATTGAAATGAAGTTTCATTAACTGAAATTAAAAAAATGAGCGAGACTTTCCTAGAGTGTATGAGGTCTAGGCAGGGGCTCAGGACATCCCTTTTATTGAGCTTTAGGTTGCTCTTTTGTCTGTTTCTGGTACTTACCAGCCAGTTGACCCAAACTTGGCACTTTAATAATTACATGGTCTCTTGCTCACGTTCCAAGAACATGATTCATGTTGCAGATCAGTGGCAGGAAGGTGAATACTATTAAACTGAGAGCCCCTCCCTACTGTCACCAGCTCAGTGAGAGATGGGTCACCATCCTGCAGGCATCTGAGTACAGCTGCCCCAGGAGACCCCAAGGGATGCAGCTGCAGTCATAGAACTTGGAGGCCCATTTTCTGCCCATGTATCTCTTGTTCCTTTCTCTGGAAGTTCCACATCAGAGCAGTAGCTCTGAGTTAATATCAGATTTTCCATCAAAAGTAGCTAAAAATCAGGAGTGAACTAACACTTGTGGGCCGCTGTGCACCTCCCAGCTGGTTGCCGACCAGTGTGGCTGTGCAATGTGCCTCTGACATGCAGACCTCACCAAGGAAGGGTGCGTCTCAAGATAGGACCCAACACACTTGTCTATGGTAACATATTATGTGACAACACTAACAATCAATTGCTGCCCCAGGACAGGAGTCTGGATTTGCCCACACTTTTTCTTGCCTGGGATTCAGTGTTAACTGTGGGAAGGGTGCAGGTCCCACTTTTTAGAGGTCTCTGGCCTTCATGGATTTTCTCAGCACGTGGTCTGGGTAGGAGGCTGGGTTGCAGCGTACGACAGCTGAGTTGTTTGGGTTAGTGGATGGTCAGGCGGTCACTTAGTTGCTGAAGATTTTTGCCCCATGTTACGCAATCCATCCAGAGTGTGTGAAAATGTCTAGTAGTGTTGCATTGAGGAGCAGGAAATGAACCTGAAGAGAGCAGGCCTGCTTACAAATAATGAATATCAGAGAGTACTAATGATCCCCAGCAGCTTGCACACAAAGAAGGCAAGACCTCATCACAGGCAAACACAAGCCAAATAATTTTCTTGCTTTCCTCCACAATTTGAATGGGGCAACCGTGCCACAGCCCCTTTGTAAACATGCGTTTGAATGTACGTGCTGATAACAAAGCAAACCTGCGAGTAATGACAAGCTGCAGAGCTTGCTGATTCAACTCACTCTACTAATCTTTTTCTGAAAATGTTTTCAGTTCTGGTTATGAGGGCAGGTTTCAAAGACACTGCTCTTTCATGCCTGTTGTCAGACTGAAGCCTTGACAATGAGGGGGTCTTTTCCCTGACCACAGCAACAGGAGTGGGTGACTTATCAGAGCTACCAGTAAATCAACAGAGATTTGGCAGCATTAACATGCCCAAATGCAGAGTTCACCTTTTCCTGCTGCTGCTTGCTGCTGTCTGAAGTGATATTGACTGTCTGGCCTATGGCGGGGGAAAGTCTTTCCATCATTGGTCGCAGGAAGAGGAAATCCTCCGGGTAGACACAGGCATGGAAACAATGCCATGAGAAGAAGCATGAACTTCCACATTCATCTGTCAGGGAGAGCTGTGAGCCTTGCCACCCCACTGTCCCCACAGAGGGCTACAGGCAGCCACTCTGTCTCTGACCCCCCGAGCTGGGAACAGTGTGTTAGGGCAGGAGGGGGCATGTGTGAAGGCTGGGTGATTTTTCCAAGTTCTTTCCATAGTCAGTGGAGGACAGCAGCTTCCTACAGAGGGTAATTCAGAGCTGTTGTGTTATGTTGTGGACTGGCTCTTGAAGAAGCATCATGGCTAAAGAGACATCCCCCCGGTTCATCTTCCTGTGTTTTAGTGAGTGTCTTTTCCCCACTGTGGCTGGAGGACAAAATGGTGATCTGGTATCTTCAGTGCTCCTGGCATGTGCCTTTTTCTAAAGGTTAAACAAACTCTACACTATTGATTTTACTAACTTTTTGGAGGAACCCTCTGAATCTCACACAATATTCTGTGCAGCCAAACACATGATTTAGCATAATGCTCTGATACTGTTGTTTAAACAATGATTCTGCAAATACTTGTGTTCTGTGACCAGGTAAAAAGTGCCACCCTCCATCTGCCATCCAGCTGGACCTCAGGGTCATGCTGGACGTGACATTTAACAAGTCCTTGGTGTGCAAATACCTACCAGAGACAGCTCCATCCTCCCATAATATTTAATGTCACCTGCAGAGGTCTCAGCTTTCTGAAGTCAAGAAAGATGGGGCTTTTTTGCCTTTTGAATACGCTCATCTGACAGCATGTCAGGCTATGTCTACTGTACCAAATCAGGCAGAACCAGCTGCAGGCTCCAGCCCAGTCATGAGAAAATAAACCATAACATTACCCTTCAGGACCAGTGGACAGACTCTAATTAATTTCATTTACTGGGATAGACACAGACTTCGTAATATATTAGGCATATGATTGCTGGGACTTGAATTACAGCATCTTAAGATTTTGCAGCCCATCACTTGACCCAATCAAATGCACTCATTCAGGCTGTGTTAATCTATATTTTTGTGTAAATCCCTTAGTGATTTTTTTTTTTTTTTTTGCAATGGGTTTGAGCTTAGCATACGCTGTGAAAAATCTCAGATGTGGTGGCTGGGTACACAGCACAAACTCAATCGTATTCAATCCTACATGCATGCAGCAAACATTTGGCAAATTCCAGATTACAGCAGACACAAGGCCTTTTAACATAGATGCATTAAGGGCCTCAGTCCCTCTGCTAGTTCTGCTACATTCACCGATAAGCCCTAACAGGCTCATTTCTCTCACTGTCCCCTCTCCAATCCACAGTACTGATGGATTCATCCTGCATGTTGCAAGGAATAATAAAAACATTCATGACTTCATGACCAAAATCAAGGGTACAGCTGTATGAAGAAGGACAGATAAAATCTTTTGACAAAATCTCTGGATTTTGTGGCATTGCTTGGTACTTCAGGTTGCTACCTCCTGACGATTCCCTTTCATTAAAACATCTTGGCAGCTAAGTGCCACCAAAAAGATCTATGCCACTTTCTATCAAGCTAGAATGGGCAGTTACATTAGAAAATGAGAGCATAGCATGATTTCTTGATATGCTCACACAGGGATATTCCCAAAGGATTTTTCCCCCCACATCTTCTGCAGATTGATATTAATTAATTAATTCTGCAGATTGATATTAATTATTATTAATTATTAATTTACTCCATGAACACATTTTTGAAAGAAAAATGCAAGATGTTTAGCTACAGTGATGACACTCAAGGCACAAAGTTCATACCATTGGTTTGCAGATGGCTGGGTAAGCCTGAAATACTGGAGGATGGTGTCTTGGTTTGATTTCTGATGTGAGTACATTGGAGCTTGAAGCAACTGCAACAGGATAAATCTCTAACTGCTGTCTATTACTCCAAATCCATTCACTCTGAGCAGACCCATTTTGTTGCCTGGCTTTTGGCCAAATCTGTCACAGGGAAGAATCATGTTGTAATGCAATAGCATCCTGACTCTGCAGGATACTGTTTGATCTTGCCTATATAGACGGGGCTAAGCCATGCTATGACGGCATTATGGCAATGATGTGCTGCAGCCCTTTGAAGATCGGGGGTTTTCTTCATCTGTGTAAGTTGTACTCCTTACTGGAAGAAGACTCATCCTGAGTGGAGGCAGAGAAATCATGGGAAAAGCAGAACTAAATTAGAGGACAGCTTCTCATAAATCTCTGTTCTTAAGAGAACAAGAGAAAATTTTGCTGGTGCCCTTTGCATCCTGGTCCATGGGAAGTCACAACTAACAGACATTTCTTTCCCCACTTCCCTTCCAGACACATCTGCAGGTCCTTAGAACCTGTAGCCTCCTGCAGGTTCTTAGAACCTGCAGCGTCCTCCTGGTGCTCTGAAACAATGGCCGGTGGCTTTTGTCTAGATTCATCCTTTGGTGTGCCCAGCTCACAGATGTACTGAGGCTTTCTTTCTCCTGGGACCCGGGACAGAAGGAATTTGTCTCCATCCTTTAGTTATACTTCCTTGTAACAATGGAAAAAAGAGGGATGTTAATTGTTTCTTGCATTCAAGAAATGTAGGTATGAATGTGAATGTAAAGAGGTGATTTGTGAAAGCAGGGGAACACCAGTTGTTGCAGAGACCTGTAACATTTTTACTGCTTCCTCAGGAAGTACACAGCTGTTCCTGGGGGACTTTCCATGCTCAAGGTCAGGTCCAGGCCCCAGCTAGGGATATCTCCATAGCATCTGTGCACCAACACTCACAGTCTGTAATGATGGGGTGCCACCTCACCCCTTCCTGAGGTTTGATTGTTATTTCTAGAATTGGAGTAATGGAAAAACAAAACTTCAGATCCTTCTTCTCAAAGCTGCCTTTATCTTGTAGCCTGCTTCTGAGTTTGCTTAGCTGCTCTAGACCCTCTCTTATGGAGGAAGTAAAGAGCCATGTGTTTCAGTGAA
The DNA here is from genome assembly GCF_031877795.1 of Strix aluco. Lineage (NCBI taxonomy): Eukaryota > Metazoa > Chordata > Aves > Strigiformes > Strigidae > Strix > Strix aluco. Next base: position 13,654,065 of record NC_133931.1, on the reverse strand, counting down.
CTGGCAACATTTACTTTCTGAGAAGTGGATTTGTGCCTCTTTACCCTATTTCAGACAAACATTGTAAACTTAGTGTAAGCTTGAAGATTCAGGAGGCAGTATCACATGTTTTCTGTGAAAAAATTTTTCCCAGAAAGAGTGGTCAGACAGTGGAATAGGCTGCCCAGGGAGGTGGTGGAGTCACCATCCCTGGATGTGTTTAAGGGTTGTTTAGATGAGATGTTGGGGGATATGGTGTAGGGGAGAACTTTGTAGAGTAGGGCTGATGGTTGGACTCGATGATCTCAAGGGTCTTTTCCAACCTGAATGATTCTATGATTCTGTGTTCCTTATAGAAGGTAGCAAAGAAATCAGAACCCCCCATCTGCATGTTCAAATGGAGTTTGCAGGTACACACAAGAGCTGAGGAGGCTTGGAGTGATGATAACTCATGCATGGATGTCTGCAGCCTCAGAGAGGCTTTTTAGACTTTTCCCTCTCCTGGAGCTTTAGCTTTTTGCCCATCACCAACCCAGCGTTGCAAAGGGTTTGCCACACGCTGGTCCTTTGGCAGCCCTGTGCACCCACAGTGCCAGCTCTCCACTCAAAAGCAGGGTGGTCTTTCAGCTGAGAGCTGCTGGGAATACCTGAGTTTAGAGTATGTGGTGTATAGGCAATGTGATAGTGCCTAGTGTCATATCATCCCTGTTAGGCAAAAGATTTGATCCTTGTCCCTGTGATCTTCACTTACAGCTGAACAAATTGGAAACCTGAATGCCAGTCTTGCTTTGCACAGATAACTCAAAGTCTCATGTTTCTCAAATAATGGCATGCTGTGCAAAGCAATGAAAGACAAAGATGCTACATTAGATTTACCTGTGAAGGGGACCCTTAAGAGAAAAGGTTGCAAAATGGTTAAAATTAAAATTCTATAAATATAATTTTGTATCAGACCAAGTTATGTTGTGACCATCAAGGCTTGTTTCCTGTCAAGCTTTGCTTCTGTGATGTCTAATAAGGGTTGTGCCCAAGTTTATCTATCTCAGTCAGGGAATTGATTTTGGTCTTTTTTGGGACACTTATTTACGCAGTGTGTGGAATATCTTTATATTTTTTAAACTTCTCTATCTCTCTGATTAATTTTGTGGAAACTGTCAAGGGAGTTAAAAAAGCCTGACAAATAAAAAAAGAAATTAAAAATAGAAGAGGTAAAAACAACTTGCTAGAAGTTAGAGACAAGGTAATAAACACTTTTGAAAAAATACAAAATAATACACGAAAGAAAAATGCCTGTTACAGTTAATCTCCTTTGCATATCCCAATATCTTAGCTGCTTTTTGCCTGTGCAATGGAATATCTACATTTTAAAATGCCAATGAAGTTTAACAGCTCTTAGTCATAGGGAGTTGCAGGGGATTAATAACGATTCTGGCATAGCGAAAATTTCCTCTTACAAGTCCTTTCATTTTTTTTTCCATCATTAATCTTGGATGATCTGTCCATGTTTCTTTCTTTATCTTCCCAGTCTTCCTCAAAGCAGTTCAGTGGTTGTGTGGGCTGCTCGAGCCAGCCGCAGTGGGGAGGGCAGGGCTGCAAAGTGCCCTGAATCCTTATCTTGTGTCTGCTACTGGGAACTTACATCTCCTCTGGTGTCATTTGTTTCATCATCTTCTGGGTGACTGATCAAACCCCTCAGCAGATGGGCAATGTTTCAGTAAATGAAAGTCAGCAACGAAATCCCCCAAGGTGTGGAGCTGGGTAGAGCTAGTTCGTGGTGATGTGCTATACTGGCTCATCTCCGGGTCTTTCTCGGAAACAGAGGAATCTTTCAGTGAAGTAAAATATAAAAGTAGGTTGTTTTGTTTTATTTTATTTTTTTCTTTGTCTTCCTCTGTTCCTACAGAAACCAGCAACCCCACTGAATATTTCCTGCTTCCCCCTCACCCTCCTGCTAGGTAGATAATCACCCAAGCAGCACCTTGTGTGGTGCAGGGTTAGGCTTGCTTTATTGTACACACCACAGAAGGGGCTCACAGGCTGCCTCTACAGGTTAGAAATAGCCCTGAGACCAGGCTTAAGTGTCAGTTCTCTTTCTGCGCACGTTTCTTGCCGGTATGAGCACCCATGGGGCTGCTTCTGACTTGGCCCATGTGGTTCTCGGGGTAAGTCCTAGAGGCTTGGGGAGTGCTCATCCACGGTGTGGATGGGCTCCAGCACTTTCTGCCTGGCCAAAAGTTTCAATGTCCCTGTGCTGAGTCTTCAAATGATCTCTGCTCAGCAGAGAAAGCTTCCTGAAAGCTTTTCTAGGAGGGCCTGTTGCTGTTTAGCACAGGAGAAAATAGGGTGTGGAAACCTGAGCTCAGACTCAGGTCCTGAGAGTGTCCTTGACACTCTAGGCTGCTTCTACTTGGTAATTTAGACATCAGGCTTTCAACAATCCTTTCCTCTCGGTCTCAGGTGTCCTTGAGTGCCCTCAGATTGGGTGGACCCAACCAAAGTGCACTCTAACTGCCTGCTCTATTCCCTCTCACCTCCACCCAAGACAAATGCTGGAGGAGAGCAAATGAAGCCATTCCCTCCTGGTGGGGTGTCCTGTCGATGCCTGGCACGGACCGGGAAGGTTAGTCAGAAACCACTGGAAACGGAGCAACCTGGGAGGAATCTGCTTCATCACGCAGCTGCTATTGCCTAATGTGAGCTTTGCACAACACAGGAATTGGTTCCAACTGACTCATGGCAGAGCCCTGGCAAGGGAAAGTTCATGTCAGGAAGAGCGTTCGGTTCCTTCGTCAGGGGACACCGCATTTCACAGATCCTCAGCTGACAAATGAGCCGGGAAGAGAGCAGCAAGAGGCGATTTGCCACCGAGTGTTACAGAAAGAGCTTTGAGCCGATCAGAGAAAGGAAATACAACCAGACCCCCTGCCTCTGCAATGTGTGGGGAGACCTTACTTTTCTGTCCAGAGAGGGCACTCTTATTGCAGATATTTTAAGAGGTCTGCAGAGACAAGTGATAGCACAGCTGATTGTAAGCTGTTAATAATATTCACTAAGAGCATTTCTTACCTCTGCTTTAAGCTGTGAATATTGTATGAACTCAAGTCAGTTGTATTTGGAAAGGTCCAAAACCTGGTAAAAACAGACACACTTCTCTCTTTATTTGGTGTTACTGGCCAATAACATTAGCAATGCATAATATCATATCCATTAAAAAGGGTATAAGTGACAACATAAATATAAAGGCAACATGATTTTCATCTTTATTCACAAACATTAGGATTTACTCATTCTTGGTCTGGATCTCTTGTAGCTCTACTTAAGCTGATTTAGCCAGAGTGAAACCAGGTTTGAAGCAGTATATAACATGGTTCCCATACAGCTATAATATAACACCTTTGAGAGAGATGAGTTTTGAGCCATGGGATTGTTTGCACAAGAGTTGTGCTTTCTGACACTACAGTTTTCAGAGATTGATAGTATCAGTGGGATAGCTCTTTTTTTTTTTTTTTTAACTGTTTATATATGAAGGAGGCAGTGCCCTTTTATTTTATTTTCTATCCTTTTTTCTACAGCTCACTGGCTGCTGCCCTTTTTTTCCCAGCCTTGTAGTATTTCCTCCCTTCTTTCCCTTCCCCCAGTCTGCTGCAGTGTCAGTGAGAAACAAAACTGCTGAAACCTGAGCTTTCTGGCTAAAGAAGATGAAGAATGAGAGGAGGAGGTGGTAATTAGACCCTCCCTCATATTATTCATGCAAAGGAATTGTCTTTGAACACCACTTCATCCTGGGAGCTGCTCTGAGTTCAAAGAGAAAGCTGAGTTGTTGTCATTCTGGGGCCTTAATCTAATCACAGTGTCCCCCTTTGATTTAAAAATCTTTTTAGGAGGTGGCAAATATCTCCCCCCATCTACCATTTTATATTTAATTTTTTTTTTTGGTCCTAAGAATGTGGTGCTTGTTTCTTTGGCATTTTTCTTGTAGTTTTATTGTCAAAGTTAGGCTGGCTCCTGTCACTGGCTACCATTTAAGAGATCCAAGCCTTTGGTAGTATCAAGAACAGAAAAGTATTGCTCTCTGTATCTATAGACAATTCTGTATATCGCTACATACATGATATGACAAAAAGGCTCTCCAGGAGTCTCCATCTTTCAAGGTGTTTCCAGATTCATGCTTTAAGAAGCAGTATACAAACAGAATAGAGGTAATGCTTGCTGGGACAGGCATCTACCATCTACCTAGATAGACCTACCATTTTTTAATCATTTGGCTGGTAAAGAGCACTGAATGTGTTCCTTCATCCTTTTCTTGCCCTGTTTCCTATGAGGAAACCCAGAAAAACACCTCTAAACATTAGTCCAGCTCCACACAGACCATAAGTGCTACCTCTCACCCACACACATACACACTTTTAACCTGTTTTGTGTTCTTCCAAGTGAGGGCAGTTCTATATCACTGGTTGGAAGCAGACAAAAATCATCCATTATGGTTTCTGAGATTTTCAAGTGAAAGCTCTAATATTACTCAAGAGTGTGGGTGAGATAGGGTTTATTCCCACTTCCAACAACTGCCCTCCAGCTAACATCCTCCCTTGCATTTATTAGGCCTGCTCAGAATACACTTAATTGTACAAGGTGATCCTGCAGATTCTTGCAGAATTTAGAGTACGCAGATGAATAAAGGGAAAATTAAGATATGATCATTGAAGGCTGGGGTCTTTCTGAGCACATGCAAGTGAGTTGCATGGTGAATTTTAGCTCCTTGGCAGTGTAATGGTGCTGGAGATTTGCCTGTCCAAATGTAAGCATGAACGCCTGGGCTGAGGTGTCTGACTCGCTATGTCCCACCTGAGGCAAGATTTCAGGACATCTGAATCTTGTCCTTTGATTTTAATATAAAACAAGGCAACAAAATTTGATCTTCCACTGTGGACCTATGTGAGGATAAAAAATCTTTAGGTCAAAATCAATAATAACAATAGTAATGGCATAAAATAGATTTCTCCATCAGTTTAAAGCTTTCAACACATAGCTTCATTTCAAAAACACCAAATGCTAGTAGCACCCGTCCAGCCCATATGGCTCTGCTCAGTATACACACTTAAAAAGAATTCTTACCACTTCTTTAGATATCTAAATATACACCTGGCACATCTATTTTTTTCATCTTGCTTTATATTTTGGTTCTAACATTTGTAGATACAGATTTACAGCAAAAAGTGAGCTATTTTAATCTATATCCAGGTGAAGCTTTTTTATGCTACTTGTATAATTATAATTTCAAAAGCTGCTAAGTAGCTTTAACATATACTTCTCATGCTTGAGTTCATCTCTCCTAACTTTGTATACCTAAGTATTAGATGTTAAGTCCAAGATGGTCACTTAAACTCTCTCTCATTTTCAACAGAGAAATGTAGACGCTGCTGATGACTGTTCATCCCTTCCTAAGGTTGTTTGGATGAGTGTTTCATGAGGAACCTTTAAATAAAGTGCCTATTCCTTAGGCAGCTAAGCTAAGTGAGAAAAACCCTATCCTTCAGACCCTAAATCTTGGCTTTCACAGTAGTTAAAATCTGCTTCATTAAGAGTGACTAGTATAGCTAAAATGCTGCATAATTATTATATAAAATATCTGATATTCAGAAATGCCAATGGGGGACATCTGAGAAGTGCAGATTGATAGTCCAGAGTCTGACTTGCTTTCGCTTCCCATGTGAAAATGGCCAGGCTGAACACTGCCTGGTTTTGAGTTAGAGCAATGGTAAGGGAAGAGAAGATCAGCTGAAAGATGCCTCCCTCTGTCAAGAGTGTGTATTCAAATATACAAGGAGATGATATGAAGGGGAGCTCATTTTACAGCAGTCTGGTTGGGGGGTAATACTTGTATTTTTTAGATAAACCCCTCCATATAGCTGAATAAATTTTTTCTCCTGCAAACAGATAGAGCATGACTTTCTGTATGAAATACACCATAACTTGCAAAATGGAATGAAACTCTCATGAATAGACAACTTGAAAGACAGTAGTTGTCTTTTGATAAACAGATGTGGGTTCAATTGCAGATGTTATCATTAAAAAACAAAATGCCTGACAACAGAGAAATAAATAAATGAACAATAATATATACATTCACAATTTTCTGTAAAACTAAACCAGGCTTATAGAATCACAGCTTCTGTTTCTAGTAAAATCTTAAGTATTGTTATTCTGCAGAAGCTAGTTGTCCTTCTCTTAGGTGATATTCATCTGCCCAAAATACACATGGAAAGATCCCAAAGTGTGGTCTTGAATCTCTCTGTAATTTTATGTTGATCGGCTTACAGACAAATTCAGGATGCCCTGACCTAATCTGAATGACGTCAGACTATATAAAATCACACAAATATCCACAGTAGAAAAAGCAGTATTCTCTTCAGAATAAAAAAACCAAGCCATAATCAAACCAACCCTCTCTAATCAATACGCTAGGTCTCTGGTTTTCATTCACAAAGGCCAAATGAATGAATAGGCAAGGTTACTGAGGTGGCTTCCTGAGCCACACTTCCAGCATAAAGTAACCAAGGCTGAATTTGTGTTTGGATTTGGCTGATTCAGTGACTCCAGATCAAAGTTGTGGGTCTGGTTCCTTAAAATGACCAACACAACTATGATCGGCAATTGCATCAACATTAGTCAATTTTGTTATGTTTCATGTGGCTTACATCTGTGGCTAGAAGGCAGAGCAAACTAGGGGTTTTTTTGTTTTTTTGTTTTTTTTTTTTTACAAGCATTGCTTTTCTTTTTTAAGAGAAAAAGCAATGTAAAGCCTTATACCAAAAAAAGACCCAACCAACCCAAGCAAAACTCAAAACCTAGACCCTTTATCTTTTCAATTTTGTTTCAAGAATAAATACTTACAAAATGGCTAAATATTACTATTAGTTTTGCTGACATACATTGGGTGTGTTTCCTTTGTACTCCTTCATTTGTGACTGACACCACCATAAAGAAGACAAAGCCATTATTGTTCCTACTGCAAGTAGGGAAGAAAATGTCCCCTGATTAAAATAAGGAGTAAGTTTCACATTTTACCACAGCAGTTCATTGTGTAGCTTGGGACAAGGAGGTGTAAATTTTAGTGGTGGGCTGTGGGGCTCTTAACTGAGTTATTCATCAATATTTGTCATCTACAAAACGAGTTTACCATCTTTGAAGTCTTTAGACACTTGTAGATTATTTTGTGGTCAAAACCATCATTATGGTATTGGTCATTTTATTAGGCAATGAGTTATTGGGAAGCCGATGTTATGCCACATCCCCATCTGCTTTCAAGACTGGCATCCATGATGATCTTTCTTTCTGTGGTCTGAGGTCAACCTTGGTACCTTGCACCTCCAGTGCCCACCCTTTCCCTCACACTCCTTGAACCCTACTGTCACTTTCCCTCTGATGCTTTTAATTTCCATTTGCATTTTTCTGATCACTGAACTTTATTGAGAGTCATGGCCTTCACTGAACCTTGCCTTTGCTGGTAACAGGGGCTGTGGGTGTTTTAGGATGCACCCTGATTAACACAAACTGCTATAGTTTGCATTTCTGTTCATGACAGAAAACTCACCCCAAATTCCAGCATTTAGTGGCAGCACATGGAGACTCACTGATTATTTGGCCACTCTGAGTATCCAGACTAGCTAAGTGAAAAGACTTCCTTACTTATCTCCAAAGATTCATGGACTCCTTGGCAAGATGTGTAAATTTTAGCCATTTTGGTTCAGCAGTTTTGGTTCTCATGCAATCAGAGCCCAAGTGTATTGATTTGAATGCTTAACTGGAAATGAGAGCCAGATAAACACAGAGCAGAAGGCCAATGAAATCCTGTCGTAAATCTATCGTAAAGCCCTCCCTGACCATCAGCCTGGTTCCAAAAATGTGGTTAAAGGAATATTCATGTGCCAAAGAACTCCTGTTACTGGATCATTGGGAGCTGAGATATTACTGTGTTTTCCTCTGTATTTCCAGCTATGTGACTGGACCTCATGTCCTCCCCTGTACTGTCCCAGTAGCTGTAGAAACCAATGAAAATTTTATTGAACATGTGAGATTCACCTGATTCACTTATTCAAAGTATGTGGCTGCACTATCTTCCAAAACACCCTCTGCACAAACAACCCTTATCTTGGCCATAGCTAAAAAGTGTTCTTAAATACGCTTCTGAGTTCAGAAGCAATATGATACGACTGACCAAGTGCAATAGCTGCAAGTGTTGGTAAGCACATTTCATACGACATTCTGATGAAGGAGATGCTCATAAATGTTGCTGACGAGACCGCTGCTGGCTGCTGCCGCTCAGAGGAAACCCATCAAGGCTCGTTTTTAAAACTCATAGATACACACTGGAAAATCCTTGATAATTATTTTTGGATACAGGGCTAAACCCTGGCTTTGTAGAGGTGAAGAGTTTCCATTGATTAGATTAGGGCCCAGACTTCTTTTTCCAGCTTGATTTTTAGCTGAGACCAGTCTCAAGCTGCTTCCTGAAGGAGAGGCAAGGAGAGTTTTGCGTTTTATGTTCACCAAAGGCAGGGTCTGAGGCTTGGAATCAGCTTTAGCTGCCACTAACCGAGTGATTAACAGGAGTTTGATAATGACACAGCCTGAATGCAGACAGTATAGATTTTAGTTCTGGGTAGCCACAGATTACTAATCTCTGCAGCTGCTGATGAGAAATTTGTCTGCTAATAACAAACAAATTCTTCTGAGAGTTCAGCTTCCCCACCAGAAGCAAAAACATTTAATCAAATGGATTAAGTTTCTCATCTTCTTTTATTGCATTTATTTTTAACTTCTTGCCTCATTTCTAGTTACAAAATAAGAATACTCTGCCCATCTCACCTTTTTTTGTCTGTAGATTTTCATCCTCAGAAATAATTCTCCAAGGAAGGCCAGGTTTACTACCCTCTTTGCAGATGGGGAAACAGAGTCATAGGGAGAGATGACTTAGGTCATCAAGAGGAAAATGGAAAAAACATTGCATAAACTGGTCTCTAGAGTCCCTGCCCAGTTGCTAGCTCCCTTAAATGTCAGTGCCACAGGGTTTAAGATAAAGCTAATGGTGATAAATAGGAAACTCTCCATTGACTTGGGCTTTGAAATCAACATATATACCCATATATATGTATATGTTTGCACAACCTCAAGTGATTTTATCACCATAATACCTTGATCTCACCTAAAAAGTGTTAGATTGACATAGCAATTACAGATCCTGTGGTTAGTCAACAATAACATTATCACCATTACAGATGGATGACTGAGGGGCTGATTAAACACAACTAGAGGAAGGTTTGCCCAGTGAAAGATGCCAGGGTCCCATTGCTATGAATCTGGGTGTCAATGGCAATGATTTAGGCTGCTCCAAGGGTCTGCTCACACTACTTCCTCTGCCCATGCTCACTCAACATTCCTCTAAGTATTTTCTAAAGAAAAGGGAGCAATAGCAGCTTCAGGGAGCCACACACCTTTTGTTAAATTATTTTTAAAGTTTCTCTTAATTCTTAGGTGTAAGAGTTCAAACCTTTCAAGTCACGTGAATGTTATTAATCAACATTTTCCTGCCCAGCCTGTTAAAACTTCCACTAACTCATCCTGAGTCCCCCATTTAAAGACATAATAACATTTTGTATCCAATTTCCCCTATAATTAGATTGTACAAACACTGTTAGTTTTGCTGAGAATGAGACTATCAGTAACAAAACACTCGATCAACTTCCAGTGCTTTAACAAGTTCCCTCTTTTTTTTAATCAGTCCAACGTGAATCCCTCTGATCAGGTGTTCACAAGCCCGACTTTTTTCCCTTGATAATCCTCAAGCATTCTAAATATATATTCATTCCTCAGACATCAAATCACATATACTGCAAAGGTTTTTTGGTTTCCCATTCAGTGCCTCATTTTTATTGATCTTGGTCATTTAAAATATCCCATGTTAATTGTTCATAATAGCAGCATCAGTATCATATCTGGAAAGGAGAAAACAGTTGTTTTTAAGGAAAGGAACAGTCCTTATTTATGTTGCTGGCACATGATCCACACTTATCTGTCAAGAACACCTAATTTTTGCAGGATGGGTAAAGTATCTTCAATGGATCACAACCATGCAACAGAAGAGAGCTAAATTCTGTTTTGTCCTTGGAAAAATCACTTCACCTTTCTGCAACTGTTGCTCCACCTGAACAGCTGGACTCTTTTTATGCTTCTCTTATTATGCTTCAAACATGCTTCAGGCCTGGCAGATTCTCTCTTCTGGGGGATTCCTAAAACAGAAATGGGAACTGAACAGAAGACAAGACATCCAGTAACTGAAGAGCCCTGAGGACAAAAAAAAAAAATGTATAAGAACACAAAATATTTGTGTTCAAAATCTTTATAAGAATGCAATTAACTCCTGCCTCATTATGCAGTTTCTTATATGGTTAAGGATGTATCTCTTGGGGACAAAAGGCAAATAATGACATTGTCTGAAATTGTGATCTGGAACTGCACAGATTTTCAGTCAAAAATCTCTTAGGACTGTGTATAACAAAGTTTCTAACATTGTCCCTGCCATTCTTCTTTCTGTATCTTTGTTAAAAGCTGTAAATAATTTTAAATTATTTTTGTCATAGAATTCTGTAAGACAATGCCATCATACTTGAAATCCAGAGACACCATTTAACTATTTAAATTAATTTAATTATTTAATATTTAAACCAAATCCTTAATTTAAATATTGCATGCTGCACAGGGAAAAGTCTATGTTAATATTTTCACCTTTCTGGATTTATATTATATCAGACTCTTTACAAACTTTCCCCAGGGGAACACCACCACTGCCCAGGAGCTCAATATGTGAAGAATCTACCCATGAATAATCATAAACTCTTTTCATGCCCACTAGAGTCTTGCAATTAGCACCCAATCAGTGCTAAAGCTATTTTTTTCTTGATGTGTGGAAAAAACCTCAACTTTTCTCAGACAGCCTAAAAACCATGTAAACATAGATCTGAAAATTCTAAATCATATTAAAAATAGTGGTTCAATTTACACCAAAAATAAAGCAGATAATGAACGAGGGAAGGAAAATGAACCATAAAAACTATCTCCAGAAAAACAGTAATACAACATACTTCTCTGATGACATATGATGCTCCTGCCCTTTGTGTGGAAATCTTTGCTCCCCGATTGCAGTATTACTAATTTCCTCACCCTTAAACCATCCCGTACAAAGACTGGTGATGGTGTTGAGCACCCTCTGTAAAGATTAATTTACAGATTCTGGCAATGCTTTTTTTCTCCTCTGTCAGTTTTGAAAGAGTTTTTATATTTTCTTGGTGTTCCAGTTTTAAATTTAACCTAGGTAACTTTCACTGCCAGGCAAAATAAAGATAAAGCAGAGACAATATCAATCAATAATGTATTCTGGAACACATTAATGTCAATCAACATGACTTTGTGGAAAATAGATTTTCTGCTATTTTCTGCTATAGGTCGCATGTTGGCTAATAAACATAATAGTTCAGATTTAGCATAGGTGTATTCCTTAAAAGTAATTTGGTTTAGTACTATAGCAGTTAAAATTAAATGGATTAAGATCTGGCCAGCTGGCAGATTTCAAAAAGTATTTGTTGATGGGGAATTGTTACCAAATGGATGTGTTTCTTATGGAAATTTCCCAGCAGGCTGTTCCATGCTTAACACTGTTCAACTATCTGAAAGTTTTGTAATAAGCTTTGATTTTTCTTGATACATCTGACAGATTAGTTAGCATTTAGTGATGTACATGTTTTCTGCAAACTGTTAGCCTCTTGTTAGACAGAATTTTGTTGTAATTCACTCTGTTGCCTCTTGTGGCTGGGACATAAAGTTTAACTTTTAAAGGTCTACTGTGAAGGTCCATATAGAATTCTATCTATTTTTCTCTTTCTCTCAGAAATAAAAGAAGACACTGCCATTAGAAGTTCTGGTGCTCAACTCAAGCAACTGGAGAGTCTAATGGGTTGTGCTATGGAAAGGAAGAAAGTTTTGTGTCTTTCATCCATGAATGGTTTAGTCACACATTGGAAGCCTCTAGTTTTGAATCTGCAAAAGAAGTTTAACTCCTACTTAGAAGAATCTCTTTAGCTGTAATCTGAATGAGAGATGCATATTTCTGGTGTTGTTTTGCACACATATAATGTTCTTTATTTAAGGATGTTGCAGTTCCAAAAAATATTATATCATTAGAAGGACAGCATAGTAATATAATAATAATAAACAAAGCAAAGTCACCAAAAGCAAGGCTAGCAATGACACTTATTCTGTAAGTCTGCTGATATGAAGGCTGAGGAGACACCTTGAGTACTGTGAGAGGGAGGTACCCTCAGCTGGTAGCAGTTCAGAAGTTAAAGGAAAGAGTCTGGAGTGGGCTAATGTAATAGGATGAAGTGAGAATATTATTTCAGCATTTTTGTCAGTATTTGGGACCATTTCTTCTATGAACAGCCAGATTTTAAAGAGGAAGAAAGCATGGTATCATTTTTCACACTGGGGAAAGAAGGTTCTGGGCAGTTTTTAGGTTTCAGAGGATGGCAATGGTTGGACGAAGGGTGTCCTCTGGTTTTGGAGTGAGGAGTCTGTGGATTTTGCATGTCACCAACCCTAATAGAAGAATTGGATCACTGCAGGGGTTGTTGTGACAACCTACCCTGAAGACTAGAGCAGCAACCAGCAAATTAACAGACAACGCAGCAAATAGGTGGTGCGAAAGATTATTTGGGAAAAAACATTGTTGGCACAACTAGCTAAGATCAATTAGCAGGGCAGCTGTGGTCAGTGGGAATAGACAGCTGCAAACATTGCCAGTAGAAAGCATCCACCAAGAGTGGCAGTAAGGGAAGGACCATTTGCAAATGGGACTGTGTCTGGTTGAGAGTGCTGTGAGCAGGAGCACCTGCTTCTAGCAATGACCAGGGCAGTCACAGAGGCCAGCCAATTGCCTCAGGAGACAGATAGAGCTCTAGGATAACCACCCTACTACTGAGATTTGCCTGAGTCTGGATCAATAGCCATGAGTGGGATGCAACAAGAAGAGGATGTCCATGGCTGTCACCAAAGCACTGATCTTTCAGAGCTCTCTCTTAGCTACTGTGGAGTGAACGGGTACCTCAAGGGGGAATGGGATCAAGTTTCCTTCTCTTGCTTGAATTTTCTAGGCTGGAAAGATATGACTGGAGCTCAAGTATGTGCTATAGAAGTGTAGTTACAAGTTAAATTTTATGTAGGTTGAAAAAGAAAACAAAAAGCATTATTAGATTCATGGTTTATACTTTAAAAACAAACTACCAGTGGAAAATCTGCTTTCAAGTACTGACTGTTATTAGATTCAGGTCACTTTATTTGTACGTGGTTTGTCTATAGCCAGTAGCTCCCAAACTCTGGCTTCTGTCTCTTTGTTCTGAGGAACTCTTGGCCATGCAAGAGTTAGGTAACTCTGATGGTCTCTTAAATGGGCAATAAACCCAAACTCAAAAAAATCCTTGTACAAAGTATATTACTTGTAAAGAGAATTGAATATATATATATATGTATCTATCTCTCCAGACATATCTCTACTTCATTAAGCTGCATTTAGAGTTACCCTAATTAAAATTTCTCCCTCCAATTAGATATTTTATTATGACTTTTTGGCAGTTTTACTCAGTCTGTACTCAGATCTATGGGGTGTGTTGTGGGACCTTTTGAAGAATAGGATATGGCATGACTTGAAGAAAGGAGTAGTTCTGTCAGTAGCAGTTTATAAGATTTGCTGGAGAATTTTTAAAGAACTAGAGATTCGTGTCATTAGCAATAATGTTCTGCACTTTTTGTCCGAAGATCACAAACTGATGGGCAAATGTTAAGCACTTCTGTTTCACAACAGCCTTCTGTCTTTGAAACGTTCATCTGATGGACTTGAAGTATGAAACATGAAGAAGTGACGTGATGTACTAGAAGGCAGTACCCTTCCAAGAGGTCAGATCCATCCATTTCCGATGAAGCCAAGAGGAATTTAAGCGGTTTTGGATGGAAAGCATTTCCACTGCCATACACCCAGTCTCCTGTTCTGCTCACAGACCAGCAGTGTTTGTCCTTTGTAATACTGTCTTATCTCTATACTTTCATGAAGGGACTTCAAACAAACCTCTGTGGTTGTGTTATATTTGTGCCTCAGTGGCCTGTGTGGCATTCTACCTCCTGGCAATGTTTTGTCACTTATACTCAAGACTGGAGTGTTCTAGGAGCCAGATGAACAATACTACTGAATAATGACAAACATCTCAGTTTTCTTTAGACTGGTAAAATTATTGGAAAATTCAATGTTAAGCTGCAGACTACAATTTGTTCTCTTTAAAGTACATGGAAAACTGCTGTGAAGCACAAGTTGTCAAGATTATGTGGTGTAAGGAATTATCTTCTGTCTTGACTGGACTGATGAGGGTTGGGCATACTTGCTTCCATTGTAGTCGTGTCATTTTTTAAATACAGTTGCAAACTGGTAAGCAAAAGTACAGAAAAGGTGCATTAATGTTTCAATGTGGCTTCTACTGCATGTCACATCTGCCATACTGACCTCCATTCTCTGATAAAGCAAGAAAAAGAGAGTTCATTGATTATTTAATGCAATGTGAGTGTTTTGGGGCTTAGGGCTTCACAGACACAACTGTGAAGCAAGTGAATTGATTTCAAAGCTTTAGAAAAGCCTGAAAAGAGTAAAAGTAAGTTATGAAACAACAAAGAGAGAATTGTATTCAAAACCTCCCAATTTAGGCATGAACAAAGGATAAAATCAAACAACAGTAAGCAGAGATATGATCTTTGGGGTCTGTTACTGGTAGTGCATGTGCAAAGAAGAGAGAAGGGCACACAAAGCATCACCTCCCACACCTTTGCAATTTGAGAAAGGATCATGGTAAAAAAAAAAAAAAAGCGGCAGCATGGTATGAGAAGAGCACACACTTTTTTCATTGTTTTCCTTCTGGTGGGGAGTTATGTATATGTTGAAATATTTCCCTCCTCTAGGTGCAGCAACGTAGCCCGAATAGAGTTTTATTTTTGTTCAGTGAAGCAAGATAATCTATAGTAGCAGAAAATGCCTCACATAGGTATAGTAACTAGCTTACAAAATAAATTTAGGCATTGCAGTGAGGAACTCAGGGCTTACAAAATTGCATAGTTTAACAATTGAAGCACAGACTAGGCCTTGGGGTACGTGATCCTGGGATGGAAATACAAAATATTTTTATTAATATTTTACCCATAGATGAACTAAATCTGAAGTAAGCCTTTCTTCTTAGGCTTCCTCTGTCTCTTAGACTTCTGTTTGTTTGTAAAGTTTACATGGTTCCCGGATTTGACCAAAACCAGGGCTACTGAAATAACTTGAGAAATGTTATCACTCTGATGTTTCTGAGCCAGCTAGGATTAGAAATGACTGGAAATGTTATGGAAGAGCCTGTTTTCATGAGATTTCCATCCAGATATCTAGACCAAAGGGGTTTCTTGGTCTGTGAACTTACAGAACACCTTTCAGTGCTCTTTGATGTAAACCCCTTGTTTCCTGTAGCAAAAAGAAAAGTCCCCCCTGCATTGTATCTATGCAAATTACAGCAAATAGATCTATATGAGTTCATCTTTTAAGACCTGACCTTTTGTTTGAACTATTAACACCTGAAAGATGGAGGCTTTTCAGTTCTCAAAGCTGGGTATTACAGTTTGTTTGCTGAACTAGGAAAAGACTGTATTATTATCTATTCTTTGAGGACGGTGCAATAAGCATAGGAAATCCTATATTCTTTTAAACCAACAGAAGCCAGAAAGGAGAGAGTTAAAGTCCTAACTCCATCCTTAGGGTACCTTGTTTTCTTTACACAATTACCTGTGGTCTCAGTCTGTTAGACGATCTCAGCTCTGCATTTGCAGCAGTACTGAGACAATTGACATAGGGATGAAGTTTCCAGCTTCAACTTGAAAGATCCCTTGTGTTTGTGGATTCAGGTCAGACACTTAGTGTTACCTGAACTTAATTGTTGTTTGTTTTTGCTTTGCATTGTCTTCTAAAAGGCAGTTCAGGAAAAGAGGGAGGCCTGGGAAAAACAAACTACTTTGCAGACCAAAATGGCTTCAAAAGCAGCATTAGGACCACCTCCAAGTCAAAACAAAGCTCTGGCAGAAAGGTTATCTGCTTGCTCCCCAAACCTTGCCACTTCCTGCAGAAGCCCTGCTTTTCTCTTTTCAGGCCATAACAAAACCCAAGACTGCTATTACCTTATTCTTGTCTCCCATATCAAGTTCAGCCTGCTTGTGCTGCAATGTGGCCCTACTTTGCCTCCCTTTTCCCAGTTTTGGCCAAGTTTTGCTTCTCAGTCCCATACAAGGAGGCTGGCTTACTTAGCTGTTAGTGACCATCATTTAGGTCATAGTTATCTCTAGTATTCTCCTATGGTCATTGTCTTTGATTAGAAAATGCATAGTATTGCTTATCCTCCTCTGAGTTAGGCCAAGCAACCCCCTGCTTGATTTTGGGCCTACTTTAAAAGTTGGATCAGTCTGGCAAGCATTTCTAAATGCTTCAGGCACTGCTGAAAGGACACCACCATTAGAATATGCACTTTATGTTTTGTATGCATGTTCACATCGCAGCATTTCTTTTTAATATTTTAATGTAGATATAACAAATGTTACATAGCTGTGTATTGTAGGCTCAAATTGCAAACTGTGTTGACTCAAAATTTTATTTGACTTTATACCTAGTAAATAACTCTTCTTCTGAGTTTTTTTGATATGATGATGTTCTTTGCAATACATTTGAATATTTACAAATTATAGTATACGCTATTGAGATACTCATCTCAACATCGGCATATCTCATCAGAACAAGCAGATAAAATATCTAGTTTAAGCCTTAGACTTCCTGTTATCATAGTTTAATGGGTTCCTGCGGGTGAGCTGATTGGCAGTAAATGTTTGTGCACATACTTGTAACTAAGACATATAGTGGGCTGACATCAATGAGCTAATGTTATTATCTCCCATAAACAAATGACAATTAGTTCCTAATTCGCCTTTGTTTTGCCGTAACCCAATCTAAACACACGGACAGTTACCATTGCTCTGATGATGCACAGCAATCATGACTTGATCTTCTTTCAGTTAGTTCAGCCTCTGCTACAAAGGTATCATAACCTCTATCTTTTATTCTTTCACAGAGGTGAACAAAATAGATTTGAAGTGTGACTGCAGTTGCTAAACTCTCCCACAATTCATGTAATAATGATCATTATCATCAAAAAAAAAAAAAATCCCGGGCTGAAATAATGACAATTCTACAGCCTTTCACAAAGAAAAATCTAAATCAAATAAGTGTGACTGTCTGAAGGCACTAAAAGAAACTGTACAATGTCACAGAGTGGATTGGAGACACTGCTTATTTACGTGAACTCAGCTTGTGATTAAAACAGTGAAGGAAGAATATCTGGAGAGCTCAGTAAATCTTTTAGGAGAGAGTTCTGTGTGCAAAATACAGTTATAGCAATAAAGACTCTATTCTGCCAAAGCAGTATAGTAAGTGAAAACTGATTTCAGACTTTGTGTAGGAACTTAAGGTAAAAGTTAGCACTATGCAAAGTAATGACCACGAACTTAGCTGCAAGCAGGTCTTTTTGCTGACAGCAAAGACTGAAGAAAAAAGTATACCATGATGAATGCAGCAGAACAGGAACATGTAGTGACAGCAAACCACTCGTGAAAATTGACTGATGGCATCTTAGAACAAGCTTTAAAAGTAAATGAATATATTGCTCTACAGCGTAGGGCATTATAAGTAAAATGTCAGCCAGGTGGGAGAACTGCCCACACATATTTCTTAAATAAAATAAATTGCCCAAAGTTGGTAGTGAATAACAAATGTTTTGACAAAATGCAAGGAAACAGTTTATCTGCATGTGTCTAAAGAGACAAACCACATCATGCCCATAATATTCTGTGAACTGAGAAGAACTGGGACAGTATGGGTATGGAGCAGGCATGTCTCCTTCCCTTATTGGGTCATGTCTGTTCAAGTCACTTTCACTCTGCATAAAGAGACTCTGCAAGAAGAATCTACACAGTTTAAGAGTACAAAGTATTATTTACTGAATAATGCATAAGACCGGTAACTAAGAGTAGCAAACATCCATAAATGTGCTCATTACTGCTTATAAGACACTGGATGGTGGCCTGGCAGTGGCTACCCAGAGGAAGGCCAGACTTTTGTGCTGCTAGGAACAGCAAGATCCTTGATACTGTTGAGTTGCCATATTTCAACTCTCTGCTTTTTTCTCGGGGCTGTATACATCTCATGTCAGTATTTTTCCTCTTGAAGCCTCCACCCAAGGCATTAAAAAGGAATGGAAATACTGAATTGCCAAGTAAATCTAGCTTTATATAGAGCTTTGCTTTATCAATGTCATGCTATATTGATAACCGTAAACATATAAAATGGGCTTTATTAATACTTATTAATATTTAATACCAGCACATATTTTTGTAATAAATACAAAAATCGGTAATTACAGATTTATTAGAGTTGAAGAGAAGTAGGCATCATATATTAACATCTCTACAAACATAATTGTAAACTACTGACAACAAAGCACCTGATAATCATAATTTTGGGATCTAGAAACAGTTACAGTTTTACAATAGCAACATTCATATGGCATCTTACCGACAGCTGAGATATAGCCCCCAGCCATTTTATTAACTACAGTACTAAGGTTTAATGATGGGTTAAATCTATGACCTGCTCAGACTGGATATGAATTGTTAAACCATCCCTTCAAACTTGCTTTCCTTTTTGAGCCATAAAACTCATTGTGGTCTTGTTTGTCAATTCTTTCAAGGGTTGAGGGATGTCTTTAACAAATTTTCTATGAAACTTCTATATTCCTTCAATTATAAATTCATGTGGTACTACTGCTGATTGTTATTGCTCTTAGAAACACTCTGATTCCAACAAGATATTGCCACACAAGAAAATATTTAAACATATTTGATTAGTGGATAACTTCATCAAATAAAAAAACAATCAAGCAGTCCATTTTTGTGAGTTATCTGTGAGTTATATTAATTCATGCAGAAAGCCCTTTATTCTGTGGAGTTTTTAAATAAATAATTATCACATTCCCTTGAAATGTGGAGACATTAAGACAGATTGTCTTGTAAATTGTAGTTTGTAAGAATTTTTCCTCAGCAGGTAGGCTGTTCTGTATTGTTACTTTTTAAATATACCATTCTTTTACTCCAAAGAAACACAACTCACCACTTTGATGTAATTAATTTATGGAAATATTTATTATATGAACAGTGATTAAGTTTTGGTTCCAAGACAGGTGTAAGTGTTTTCTAATCTATACCATTTTCCTTAAAGCTAAGCTGTTCCTAAGCTCAATCATAATTATCCATTATCCCCTTCCTGAACATTATTTCATAGAATCACAGAATGGTTTGGGTTGGAAGGGACATTAAAGCTCATCTAGTTCCAACCCCCCTGCCATGGGCAGGGACACCTTCCACTAGACCAGGTTGCTCAAAGCCCTGTCCAACCTGGCCTTGAACACTTCCAGGGAGGGTACATCCACAACTTCTCTGGGCAACCTGTTCCACTGTCTCACCACCCTCACAGTAAAGAATTTCTTCCTTATATCTGATCTAAATCTACCCTCTTTCAGTTTAAAACCATTACCCCCTGTTCTATCACTACACTCCCTGATAAACAGTCCCTCCCCAGCTTTCCTGTAGCCCCCTTTAAGTACTGGAAGGCTGTTACAAGGTCTCCCTGGAACCTCTTCTCCAGGCTGAACACCCCCAACTCTCTCAGCCTGTCCTTGTAAGGGAGGTTCTCCAGCCCCCTGATCATCTTCTGGGCCCTCCTCTGGACCCACTCGAGCAGGTCCGTGTCCTTCTTATGTTGGGAGCCCCAGAGCTGGACACAGCACTGCAGGTGGCGCCTCAGGAGAGCAGAGTAGAGGGGGAGGATCACCTCCCTTGATCTGCTGGCTACACTTTGGTTGGTTTTCTGGGCTGCGAGTGCATGTTGCTGGCTCACAGGCAGTTTTCCATCCACTAATACCCCCAAGTCCTTCTCCCAAAGTCTTTCAACTCTGAACTGCTTAAATATTAGCAGTGCTTAATTAGTCCATCTCTTTCAAACATTTTTCCAGTTCTGGGAATGTGAGATTTCTTTGCTACTGAATTTCTAGCAAAAATCTATTCCCCAGCATAAGCCTAGTTTACAGTGAGACAGTCTTCACTACACCCTTATAATCTCTGCTATGAAAATCCTTAAGTTACATTTATATGTTTCAAAATCTTGAGCAAAACATTTAATAGGTCTATACTGGGGTATTATTGGATAAGCCAAGCAATTTTTTCCTTTCCTTCACTCTGAATGGGTGGGGTGGAATATACTGTTTGGGTGTGTACAGCTGCACTGCTTACAATGGAGCCACTCTTTGTCTGCCCCATGGTAAGAAGAGTGGATCTGAGTGCATTCTGATGGATTAATTTGGTTTTAACACCTGGATGAATGAAAACGGAATTTGGCTCCATAAGTGTTAAGAGCTCAGTGCATACAGATGTCATCTGAGCCCCACTGACAGAAATGTGTGGACTTACACTGGCAGTCAAGGAGTTAGGATCACATGCTCTATTCTCTGAGCTGTTACATGTTATCTCCTCTCCACCTCCCTGGCCCCAGTTTACATGTGACAACTCTTGACTTGTGGATAGTGAGAGTCCCATTGTTTTCCACCTCTCACACTCTTTTTCTCAACACAGATGATTTCCCTAGCAGAATTAATTCCAGCTTTGTTCTATAAATGCTAGTCGCTTTCCTTAGTCATTCTAGGCATTGTGCCAATGAATTCAGACTAAACAGAGGATATTAATTTTACTTTAGCATATATGTATTGCACTAAATCTGTGATGCATAAGGGTTTAGTTCCAAGAACTACAGTGAAACAGTTGTGTAAGCTTTCAAATTTAAACGTCCGTGATAACTTGCAGAGGGAATTAGAGGCACTTAAGAAGAAGCTCTCTCAGATTTTCTTTTTTTAATGACTAAATACCATAAGAAGGTGGGCTGTGAAGTATGACTCCTTCACCTGAAGAAGTGGATGAAATAGAATTAACTGTGGGTTACTTACTACCTTTTGATATTCTGCATGCTTGTGGTTTCCAGGTGTGGATTGCAGAATGCCATTGAACTCTGTCCCAAGAGTGCTTAAGACGTTTTGTAAGAGAGGGGGAAGATATCGGCTGCTAGTATCTGAATGCTGCTAAGGCATTTCTTTAAATATAGTTACGATATTGGGAAAAGTGAAGCACACCTTTCTCAGCTCATGGAAATAGCCTTGTAACCAGTGCAGCCAGACAGTTTATGCTGCCTGAGAAAACTGGGTATCTGTTAATGTTTGCTAGGAACTGTCAGTCCAATCAGTAATTTTCTAAATTAGGCTGTATGTTATGAACTCCCCTTTGCTTTAGGGAAGAATAGTAGAGATTTTTCTCAGCTACAACTTCAGCAACTGTAACTCAACTAATAAACATTTTCTTAAAGCAGACATCATAACCACTTGACCACTGTATTCTCTTGAATAATGGCGTGAAAATACTTACTAAAGCCCTGGAAAAAAGTTGGTCTTGCACCTTGTATTTGTGGAACTGATTGGATTTCCTTAATTACTCAGGGGCTTTACTGTTGTGGCTCAGCAGAAGCTGATCAGACTTTATCTCTAGCAAACATATGAGAAATGCAGTCCTAGGCACCCACAACTCCTTGCCAGTGTTATCAGCTGATTAACAGCACAAAGAAATAACAAACCTCAGGCCAAAAGGCATCACAGAAGTGAATGAGTTAACCACTTACAGAGCTGATGAGGCTGACTGCTAGAGAAAAACCAACTTAATCCAGTTTAAAGGATTTTTAATCTAAATTAAAACTGTTAAAAGAGGATTTGCTTCCTTGAAGATGAAACAGTCATGTCCAAGATGTTACTCTGTACACATGCAAAGACATATCTGTTGATACATTTGGGGAACTGTTCTGTCTTAACTGACCAGCTGTACAGGAAATATATGTCAGGATCTTCCTTGAGAAAATTTATGCCATGTGTAAAGAAGATTAATAATTAGAAAAAGACTAAAGTTTTTCAGCCCCAAACTTTCACCACTGATTCAACGTTCAGGGAAGTCAGTCTGCTGGGAGTTGGGAGAGTCTGAACTGGGGGGTGAGAGAGGAAAAGTAATGAGCCCATCCAGTTGTTCCCATGTGTTTTATAGAAGCATGAAGCAGAACACTAAATTTTCTCCAACCAGGTACATCTGGGATGAACAAAGCATCCCAACCGTCACTGAAACCTTGGCAGTGTAGGGAAGGTTTTCCCTCACCAGGCACACTCAGCTGCACTGCTGAGCAGCAGCATGCACAGTCCCCATCCGCCTGGAAGCATTGATGATGCTGGCAGGGCCTCTGGGACTTGGCATCAGGAACTACAGTGACGCCTGCTAAAAGTGTAGGCACAACCCTTTGGGGACAAGGTACAGAGACACATGAGTTAATTGTCTAGATTTTCCAGTCATAATGTCAGCTGGATATTTCAATGTTAAATATCAGAAATATAGAAGGCGCAATGAGGTGGAGTAGGAAGGCCCTTTCCTCTTTGCTTTTTTCCACCCAACTCAGTGGTCTTCCCCTCTTCACAGCCTCTCCCCCCTCCTGTCTTTCTGTAACAAGGTCTCAACTCCTGCCTTACCACGCAGACATTTCTCCTTTACCCATCTTCTCCTGTCCCTTCACCCCTGGTTTGTTACTGATCTCCACCCATATCCAGTGCCCTCATGAGTCCAGGACCACATAGGCATGTTCCACTAGTTGCAGGAACTGCTTCATTAATTCATGTCTGAACATTTTGCCCTCTCTGTAGAGGCATAACACCATGTGAGTCAGTCCTGCGGAAATAAGTCTTACTTGTCAAATCTTTGCTTTGCTCACTTGATGAGGGATTGGTGGGTTTATTAAAAATATACAATTAGAACATGGAGAATCTGGCTTGTCTGTGTGTAATGATGTAATGTATGCAGCTGTCTGGCTTACTCCAGGGCAAAGCTAAGGGAGAGCTGTTATGGACAGTACAACCCATATTCTGGAAATGGAAAGCCAGAGTGAAATGAGGGTTTTTACTTGTTTCAATCTGACACAGTTGATTTCCTCTTCATGTTCCTTTGCAGGTAGAAACAGGGTTCATGAGCTGGCTGTGGCCTCTTTTCAGCTCTGTCATTACAACAGACCTTGGATGCTTTGGTGTTTTGATGAGCTTCATTTAATCTACAGAGATCACAGAGAAGGGTTATAGGGTTCAGCCACCAATTGTGAACCTGTGCTAAAGGGCCTGCAGGATGACACATGCTGCATCTGCTGTCTTTACTCATGGGCTCTCTGTTTCAGTGAACTGAATGAACTGAGTATCTTTCCCATCATAGTATATTCCCATATGTTTCTGTAGAAGCTGCCTGGGAAGTATATCTATTTCCCCATAGCTTCAATAAATAACTAGACATATATTCACCACAACTTGTCTGCACTGCTGTTCTTCAGTGTCTTTGTGAGAGAAGCTTGATGCTGAATCACATTAGCCTTTTCCCACCTCAGGTTTCCCATCCCTGTCATTAGTATGTAACAGAGTAGACCATGGATCACCTGACCCAGGCAAATCTTGGCAATACAATGGTACAATTTCAGTGGCTGCCACTGGTGGTATATACTGTTATCATGCTAGTTTGTTCTGAGGTAGGGCACTATGTACTGCATTGCATTCAAGGGCTCTGGCTCACTAGTGCATTTCTGCAAAATCTGTGTTGTGCTAGTAACACCAGTGTTACACTGCAGTGACAGAGCTGAAGAAAAATCAAATTCTACATTTTAAGCTTTTCTTAGTAGTTACAAAAGTATTTACAAAGTTGAATGACCAAGACTTCTTTGTGATAGTCTCTATTAATCATCATGATAGATTTTAGGACAAACTCCTGCATCTGTACAGAGTCCTGCTGGAGTATGTGGGACTCTATGAGATCAGGAGCTTGTGGGCAACCAGCTCAGGCATTGCACAGATGTCATGAGGGAATGTCAGACTTAGTGCTAAGGATGTCCAAAAATCTGCAGATACCACCCAAACGTATACTGTGTGGTTCCTGGATCTGACTGACAAAGCAAAAGGTCACTGGAAGGTGAAGAACAACCAAACAAAGACCTCATATCTCCTTTTAGAAGTACTTGGAGGTTGTGGATGAGGATTTCAGAATTCAGGTATGCACTAACTGGCACTAATTAGCTGCTGAACCCCAGAAAGGCTTTTGTGAGAGCCAAATACCTATAGAAATCAGTTCAGCTCACTACACTGGGAGGAGGGTTAGGGGAGTGTATGAATGTTTCTGCAAAGAACACCCTGATGATAGTTGAGTAAGTGGAAGCCGATGCAATGGGGATGTTGAGGTATGTCTTAATTTGGAGGGTTCTTTAACCAAAACGATGGGTTTTTTTCAGCCAAAATAGGAAAATGTCCATTCTTTAGGAATATCTTTTGAAAAGAAGAAAGGATATAGAAATGTAGAAAAACATCTACTGTCAGCACTGACATTTGTGGCCATTTCCCCTAGCAAATTTAATTTTCTGACCCACTGATTAGATACAAATATTTTGAATAACGTTCATTCTTCTTTCTTGAGCAAACACGAAGGAATATCAGTTCTAATTTGTGTGCAGCTCCATTATGTTTCTCAGTTGTGTCAAAATGCAAGAGTTGTAGAACGCCTGGCAATATTTAGGGAACTGCAGTGCTGTAGTCCTCTACTCTTGGCAGAGGAACTGAGTTTTTCTTACTCAATCCTAGCTAGGCCTGTAACTAGCATTTCAATGTTTGTTCTCCAACTGCCATTGCGCTGATGTTGCCCTAAATATTCTGCAAAGATAGGTGGAGGTATATTACCTTGGAATTGGTCTTGTAAAACATGTGCCATTTGGTTTGTTTGTTGCCTGGCAGCATTGGCACAGTCCAGGAATAATAGTTGTTCTGAGCAAAGATAACATATTAATATACAGCAAGAGTGTTGTGAGCTCAGCTAGGTCCTTCTCATGTCAACTTCAAAGCTCTTTACATTCATGGAAATGTGGTCTGTCAACAAATACAATCATTATTTTATATGAGTTAATTGTTACGACTACTTTTTCTTTTGAGGGAGGGAAAGGTGAAGGGAAAAATTTTTGTGACACAAGAAAAAGAGTTGTGACACAAACCAAGGTGTGGAGAGTCACATATTGACCTTGCACAAACAGGCAGTGAAAGAAACAGATGTAAATAACGACACACCCATGTCAAGCTCCTTATTACCTCATATGCCACTTTCACCATCACAGTCTGCAGGCTGAGAATAAATCCCGTGGCAGTTTAGGGCAGAGGAAAGTGATACTTTGCATCATAAGATATGAGATGTCATAGTGCAAAAGGAAGTAACCTCTACTTCTCTAGTAGTGCGACAATTGCTATGCATGGAGTAGGACAAGACTATTTAAAACACATTGGAACAAATGAAAATATGAATTTCCTTAACAAATAGCTGCTAGGGAAAAAAGGCTAAATATATCTGCTGTGATGGGAATGGTGCGAATGATAGAAGTGCCTGGGAGGAGTGCTCCATGCGAACATAGGGTGAAGTCGTAACAGAGAGTAGGGTGCTTTGGCCTGATGAGGCATTGCATTGGGTTGTGTCAGTTCATTAGTAAGGCAGCAAAGATGCCTTAGTGCCAGTCTGCAGTGAAAGCGATGCAAAGGCCTGAGTCACCTGATAAAAATGTGTCAAAACTTTCCGGAAAGTATGAGTGTTTTAAATTATGTAGAAAAGGAAAGGGAGTAGGTAGGTAAATAATTTGCTTATAAACAGAGGACATTTCACTGACTCTTTTGTAATATCATATGACAGCTTTTCTGCAGGTTACATTTCACAGACATCAAGGCTTTTCTATGGGGAGCAAAAATTCAGTTTTACAGGGACTGGGACATCTTTGAAACTCCATTCGTAATCATGGGTATGATCTTGTCTCTAAAGAAATCCTTATAGGCATACCCTTAGCTAACCACTGAGATAAAGAAGTAAGAGCATCTGCAGAGGGCTTGACTTTTGCAAATGCTATGGCACTTTTGTGTCAGCAACAGGCCAGTGTGAGGGAGTTTGACTCTGGTCTGTTGTTTACTCTGGATTTCATTTCTGGATTTCAAGTTTCTGGTGGCCTTTGTTCAGATTCCTAAGCACAGAATTATTGTAAAATAAAAAGGAAGCCAAACTTGGACTTGGAAGAGGAATCTCTGGCACTGTTTGAAACATATACAAAAGCATGAGATTTGGCTAACCTTGCTGAGATGCTATTGCACAACTGTGTATGTCAGAGATTAGTAATTAGCCCCCATGCAGATCTTGCTGTCTTGGTGGTCTTGAGTAAAACATATATTTTTAAGTCACAGTAGTGTTTAATGCCAAAGAATAAGTGTTTGCTTATTCAGATAATGCTACTGCAACTCAGTTTTGACTCAAATGAATGTTGGCAGGAACAGTAAAGTTTCTTGAAGTCCCTGACTATGTCAGCTGTGGAGTCACAATATCACAATCACAATGCAACGAATGATTCTTTGTCTTAAATATTACTGCCCTTTGTCCTTAGGAATGGAACAACTTAAAATACCCTTCTCTTGTAGAGAAGTGTTGTTACTTCTTACACTTTACACGAAAGTAGCTGAAGCACCATAGATTCAAGTCGAAGTCTTCAATAAATGTTACTTATCTACATGCTTCAAAGATTAAGCATAAATAGTTTTTCCAGGGTCACATGAAAGTGTCTGGTAGACTGGAGAACTGAACCCTGTTACACTAAGCCCTTGCCTGCTGTATGAAAGCACTCTTTCCATTAATGTCCTGGTATTCCCAGTAGGCTACATCCTTTTAGTAGGTCTTCTCCCATTCTTTCATGGATAATATTCTCAAAGGTGAAGTGTTGACTTCTGTTTAGAAGTAATTAACACAAAAAGACTCTTATTGAGGAATCGTTGAAAGTTAAGCCCTTTAAGGCTCCCCCAACTGTTTTTACCTGATTCTTCAATATCTATTATCAAAGCTGCAGTGAATGGAATGCACATCTGACAGAATGACTTTACTACCCTCACTGCTATATAAAAAGAGAAAAATGTTATATCAGAAAGGGAAAGTATTTAATTTCTTGTTGGTGTGTTCTATGATGGCATTTTCAAAGTGCTCAGCTGAGAAGCACTAGCATCTCCAGTGGGTGATTCAGATTTTAGATGGCTGAAGTGCCACCTGGAGACACAGGTTCTTTTTCTCTGTAGAAGTCTCAAATTCCTATTTTTAATTGCCAAAGGGTAAACGGGATGAATTCTCCACTTAAAGCTATATTTTAAAAGGCTTTTTATGTTACTGTGAATTTTTTCCCTGGTGTGTCTGAGAATAGTATTCTCTGTCACACATAGATAAACCCTGTGTTTTTCCTAACTTGGTTAAAATTCTGGATCATCAAATATTACAGACATGTGGGATGCAGAAGTATTCAGATTTAGCCCCAAATCTCCTTTCAGGAGAATTCTAGTCCCCTGAGTACTTTCATTACTCATATATTTGATGTCCTTGCATGCTTAATACTGAATATTATTTAAAATCAGACTTGCAATTATGTTATTAGAAGACTCAGAGTTATTCAGACACTAGTATGTGCCTAAAAAGTATAGTGGAAAATATTTAAGTGCTATAATTTGACAAAAATATTTTAGAGCAAAGGAAAATATTAAAAAACTAGTACAAAACACAGAGAAAAATTCAGGAGTAATTATCACTCCACAGAGCTTGCTTAAATTGAATCTGTTTGACACATATTTAAATGAATGACCGACTAAAGACAGTGTGACAAACAGAAATCAAAATAGTGGGAAAAGGAAGAGAGATGCAG
Source organism: Strix aluco (assembly GCF_031877795.1). Classification (NCBI taxonomy): domain Eukaryota; kingdom Metazoa; phylum Chordata; class Aves; order Strigiformes; family Strigidae; genus Strix; species Strix aluco. The sequence continues at coordinate 13,626,017 of NC_133931.1, read as the reverse complement.
TGGAGTCCCAGAAGAGCAATGTCTATATTAGCATGGAGTAGAGTCCACTAGGAACAGACCTGCAGGGCGAAATAATTGGTATTGAGGGTCTGACACACACATTGGTTGCATTTTGGAGAGTTATTTGACATCAACTCTCATTTGTCCCCATAACATGCATAGTGGTCAGAGCAGTTTACTCCAGGATGGCCTCTTCCAGTCCAGCCCCAACTGAATGGAATTTGGGTCACTCCATCAGAGCTTGCTGCACAATGGGAACCAAAGTGCAGTACAATAAAGTGATGGGATTTACTTCAAATGTATAAATCTGTTACAACATGAAATGTTAATGTATATGCACCATGTGACATGCAGGCCTGTGGTATAGAATGATCTTATGAGAAGGTAACTTTTGTGTTTTATCTCAGCAGTCTGACACCAGCTTTATGAGGAAATTATGGTAGAAGAACAAGTCTGTTCTATTTCAGAGATATGCAACAATGGTAAAGCTGTACTCTTGCTAAACTGTTACCATAAAGAACACTTATATCAGTGTACTTTGAAAATTTCCCAGCAGATCGTCACTAATACCAAATCCATTACTGAATACAGGCACTGATATTGCTCAGAGCATACAATTGTCTGGGGAATTTTCAAATAAAAAAAATCAGATGGGGATAAAAATGGGAACATTTTATTTGAAACCATCTTATTTCGGGACCCCTTCCCCAAGGCAAAACACCACATGATAAGTGAGAAAGAGTTGCCCTTGGGATCCGTCTCCTCCAGTGAGAACACCTCAAAAAAAAAAAGCTCAAGCTAACATTTCTTTTTGAACCTTCAATGTTTAATGCTCACTGTAACCTCTAATGCTGGAATACAGCTGGGACATGAGAACCACAGTACTGCTGTCAGTAGTACATGAGCTGTTATGGAGAAGGGAACAGAGGTTGCTCAAACTCTGCCAGCAAATATAGCACAAGGCTTGTTCCTGTGTGCGCCAGCATTTACTTCCCCCAACAGAGAATCCTTGTGAATAGGATAGGAAGGGACCCTGAGAGGTTATCTAGTCCATACACCTCCCTTTCTTTCTAACTCCAAACTTGATGCTTTCTTGCTTTGTTCACTTCAGCTGTGTTTCAGGCACCAGGATATGCTGGGTTGCACAATCTTTGCCACAGGAAAACAGGCTGCAGATCCATGCTAATTTAAATCTGACTCCTAGTCCTGCCGATGAAGGATCACTCTATTTTGTACACAGCTGATGAGCCCTTGTTAACCTGCAGTTTCGGCATGCAGCTGAGATGGTTGCACAGATTGGATCTCCTGACCAAGAGCTGATTGACTCTGCAGTTTGCTAACATGGTGAATTCAACTCCCAGGGTGACTAGTCAGGTTTGCCTTGAAAGTGCTGCAGTATGGAAGAGAGGAATACTTTCAAGGACTGGAGATGGGAGCAGGAGGTGGAGCTGAATGGGAGAACCTCCTGTGCATGCCTATGACTTGATCAAACAAAAGCATCCTTTCGTTAAATCTTCCCCTGAGCTTGGTGCTACACTTCCACTGATTTCCAAAAAGCTGTGCTGATGAGGAATTTTAGACGGATATCCACATTAGTTATCTCAGATACCTTCAAAGGATGTCTGTATTTTACTTCAGAACACTTTCAGTTGTGAGGATTAGGAATGTAAAATACTTCTACCAGAGCATTAGCATAGTCTGTTGTTGAAATTCATGCTTTTAGGCAAAGGTATGAAGGTAGTCAGGTGTCTAACGATACACACTTAACGAAGGCCGATGGGACTTAGCTACCTACACTGCTTAGGCCATTTTGTAGACTCCACTTGCTGCATCTCCATATTTGGGCCCCTAGCTGCCTCTGTACAGCTGGCCCACACTGGCTGGCAGTCTGTGAACTAATATTATTGATGTTTATTGACTGGAAACCTTTGAATATTTTATTTGTGTAGAGTTTATTTGAGCAATAGAAATTCCTATTTGGCAGGCAGTTCGGGTTTCCTCTAAAGGAGCTTGTCTGTATTTGATAGTTTTGCCACTTTAACTACAGTGGTATAATTGAAACAGCAACACAGAAAATACTCGAGGGAACAGGCAATTATACTGGTAGCAAATTGTTTATATTGGCCTAGCATATTACAGAACAAAATGAGCTGTAGCAAAATAATGCAGTTTTCTATCAATATATTAGTCTAAGCAAGGGTTTTATCCATGCAGATACCCTGGCCTCAAGTCCTCTTTCTAACTGCTTTAGACATGTTGGTACAATATAAATGCTATCAAACTGAATACAGTTCCAAAATGAATGATATTTCCCTCTCTCCCCCCAAAATCTCCATGGCTGGCAGATCGAAACTCTCTGTTGATACCTGCTTGGGGTAGAGACCATTTTTGACTTCACAGGTTGTGACCAGTGCTGTGAACTCACTGTGGTGTAAATGAAGGTAGAGCAAGCATGGCTCTTCCTTCTTATCTCAGTTGCTTTGATGGCATGGGGAAGATAAAGAACATGCAGTTGCTTTTGATGCTCCATGTGAGGAAAGCAGTGAATTAGCACTGCATTACCCAAACCTTCTCCTGTGAACTACTTTGAACAGGTCTTTAAGTTGCTTTGATTATTTTTTTGTTTGTTTTTGTCTGCTTTGACCTTAGACTAGTCAAATGTCTGGAATAGCTAGAAGATTTCAAAGAAAAATGGAAAGCAGAACAGGCATCTTAAACAGAAGATTTTGGCTGCCTGGATTTCTGATGTGCAGTGAATGAGCCTGTCTCTGTGCTACTGTCACCTCCTGAAGACCTGATGTCTTGCCAAGAGGTTGGAGGAGACAAACTGGCAGCAAAGGCAGGGACAACAGTGGCATACACAGGTTAATGGAGAAAATCAGACTACAAACGCAGAACAAGAACGGGGACTGGCCGCTGCAGCTCTGTCCTAGACTGTCTGAGTAGCACATTGTGCTGGGTATAAAATGAAGACCTTGGTTCTCCGTGTTCAGCTTGTGACTGGTTCAGTAGCTCCCAGCACAGTTGGCCAGGCCTCGGAAGATCCCTCTACAGGTATTTAATTCTCCCCATGCACTGCCCAGTGAGCCAGATAGGGTGGAGCCAGGGCTCAGAGCACTGGGAATTCCCCTAGATGTTGGCTCATAGGTTTTACATTCCTCTGTTCCACCAGGCAATATCTAAATCTGTTAAAAAGTCAGTCTTGCCTTCTCCTTGATGCCTAGATCCTTTCTTCAAAAGGGCTGTTGGCTCCTAAACCGCTTACTGTGTTCAGTGGTGTCCATCCATCACCCCTTACTATTCTGAAGATTCCACATGTCTGTTTACAAAATGTTCAAACAAAAAAGAATTTGAGACCTGGCCTGAAATTCCTCCCATGTGCTTTTAGCCAGCAGATCTGCACTTCTCTCTGTAGATTGCAAAATGTTTTATAGCTCTTTTTCTCCTTTTTTCCCCACTTCCATTCATTCTTACCCCAACTCCTTGCTCTCTCCTCTTAGATAACTATAGTCACATAACAGATTAAACCTAAAATGGCAAGTTTAGGGGTTTTCTTGCCTTTATCTTCTGTGCACCACACAAGTACACCAAGCAATAAATTCTCCTTAAAAGTTACCCTGCCCATAGCATGGAATGCTTTTCATTCCACCAGTTGTATTTTACCTGCAGAGCCTGTAGCTGAGGTGTCACATGATTTCAAAGAAAGCAAAAGTATGAATTGTGAAGTTATTGGATGGGAGAGGGGGGGAATGCTTCTGAACGTTTTCGCCACAGAATGTTTAAATACATTTGTAATGAAGGGGAAGTCTGAAAAGCAACAATCTCCCAAACTGAATTGGATATAGTCTATGAGCAGACTGAGGCTTTCATTGAATATCATCAAAGGAGGATTAGATTAGAATTGGACTTGACAATATGGGCAAAGTTGTGCAGGTAAAAGGTGAACCTGCAAATTAGCAAAAGGTGAATCTGTTCTCTAATAGTATCCAAAAGGGGGCTAAGAGTTATTACTTACAGAGCACCAGGAATGTGTTTTGCAGCTGACAGTATTGGCCAGAGTTATAACATCACATAGAGTCATCAAATAAAACTTTTATCAAGAGCTTCTTTTAAGTGCCAGGGATATTAACTTTCTTATAGTATGTTACTCTTACATTACCATATGAGAGCTTTTGCTGCTGTGAAATAGTTTCCCCCTCCAGACTGTAGAATTTATGTTGCCTCTTTTTGGTGTTGAAAGAGAGAAACTCATTCTGCACACCTAACTCAAAGCAAATAGCAATTTCTCATTGCTCCTTCTATTGCTCTTCCACTTCTCTCACCAGTGAACAGTTTGCGCGAGGGCAGCATAGCATGGTTAATTCTACAGCCACCAAATTCATTCTTCTCAAGTGTCTACAGTGGCAAATCATCATCAGAGCAGGATGTAGGGCTTACCTCTTCAGTTGGCATGGTTTTATGGCTCAAAGTAAATGGAGCTATGTGGGTGGCTTGGATCCAGCTCTGTGTGCTGCTCTGTAGAGGAGTTGGAGACAACATCTGTCCTCACTCCTCCACCAGCAAGTAAAATAATCTACGGACTTCAGGGAACACTGTTCACATAGGGAGGCAAAAGCAGAGGATCTGGCCCTTTGCTGAGAGTTGCTCCTTGGCTGAGATTCAGCCCTGCATGGAGCCTGGAGGATGGCCAACTTCTCTGCAGTACTGGCATTGAACAAATGGAGATCTCTCCTTTCTTCCTGCCACCCCAACTGTCTCCCATGATTGGTTCCTGTCTATCTCTCCACTTAAATCCTTCTTCTGCTCCCTGACCCCTTCTCATCCTATCCTCAGCCTCTCCCCTGTGGTCCTCCTCTCCCGTTTTCCCAGGGTACCTGGCTTTTTCTGCTGGCTTGCTCCCCATCTCCACAGTGGCTGATGTTCTCAGCACTAAGTGGAGACGGACAGCCACTATTTGATATCCCTGTTTCCACATAACTACATTTCCATATTGTGAGAAAACTTGCCAAAGTCCTGTTCCTCCCATAGCAAATTGAAAGCTATCACCATCTGGTAACAGCTTGCAGACACAACTTGCTGACTGGGAAATATTCCTGACAGCAGCCAGAAAGCTCAGATTATCAATCCTTGATATCATGAAAACTTTAAATCAAATCTGTTGCAGCATCTGGTTACTGATCAAAGTGAATCCTTTTCCCAAAAAAAAAGCAGAAAAAAAAAAAAGGAAAAAAATAAAAAGCTTAATTATTTCCTGATAGGCTTAATAACCTGGAATTAAGGAGAGTGTTTATATCAAGTTAGGAGACTGATTCATGACCACCAGTGAAGAGTGAATCAAAGATCCTTCTTAAAGCAAGCCACAATGACTGCCCTGCAAAGGATCCCACCAAGCCAGACACAGCGCACCAGCATCCCCTTTACAGTTCTTAGCAAGTGAAAGGTCTCTGAGTTCATCATAATCCAGTTTAGCACAGCAGAAGAGACAAATGCTCAAGGTTTGTCAATAACTTTATAGCCTGCTGTTGGCTTTTTTTTTCTCATTCATGATGACACATGAATAAAAAGCTTGGGCTGTTTCTGACTGGTTCTCTAGAGGGAAGCTGGGCAGTGGTTGAATATTGGGACATTCAGCTAGCAAAAGAGAAAAGCTTTTGGGGCATCACATGGTTGTCTTATGATTGTGTTTAGGAACCCTTGCCATGGACTGGAGTCCTGTTTTGCTAGGTATGTACAAGCATGTACAAGCAGGTACATAGGCTATAGAGTATGCAATCTAAGAGGCTGTACTTGAGGTAGATCTTCAGCCAGTGATAGCAGCTCTGTTTCTAGTGTCTATGAGAAGTTCTTGATTGAACCCAGTAGAAAATTTCCCTGACATATGCTGGAGGGGCAATATGATGGGATGCAATGGAGGATGTCAGGAATAACTTCTTCATACAGGTACTGCATGGGACAACCAAGGATGACACACAGCTGGAGTTGCCATACATTAACAAGGACAAACTGTCTGGTGTTGGGATAATCAATGGTATCATTGGCTGTAGAGATCATGAAGTGGATTGTTATGATCCTACAGTGAGTGAGGAAGGCAAGTAACAGAATAGACTCTGGATTTCAGGTAATCAGACTGGTTTACCTAGGAAGCTGGTATACAGTGTTGCTGCCCTCCCCCCAGGTACAAGAAAGAGACAGGAGTGAGTTCAGGGAGGGCCACTAAGCTGGTCAGTGGTTGGAGTGCTTGTCCTGTGAGAAGAACTGGAGGACCAAGATTTGTTCAGCCCAGAGAAGAAACAGCTTCAGGGTCACCTGACAGCAGCCTGCCTGGACTGCTGAGGAGGTCATCAAGAAAAACAAGCCAGGCTCTTGAGAGTGGTGCATGGCTGGAGCAGAGGTTTGGATTAGAAACTCCCTGAGGTCCCTTCCAACTCCTATTATTCTAATAATCCTGTGAAAACATATGAGCACCCTCAAACGACCTTTCCTAAAACATTGGGGGTCTGATCCTCAGATCACTTCTGCAGTCACCCCATAACAGACCCTATCTCCTTCCCATTAACTAGATTTTCAGCTTTCATATCCTGTCTATATCTTCTCCATTTCTCTTGCTTTTGCAAAGTCCTTTTCCTTCTCAACACTGTTCATATCAAGCCCTTTTTCTTCATGTCTAGTGCTTCAGAGTGTTTCCTGTATCTTCCTGGACCTTTCTCACCCACCATTACCACTGATTACCTGCCATCTTTTGGTTGTCTGGCCACACAGCCTATGTCAAATTGCATTTACAGAGTAACACCTTCCTTTCTCAGCATTCCTGACCTCATAATATATTTTTCTTGCAATTCTTTATCAACATCCTATTTTCACACTAGCAAAATCAAATTCTTGTTATTTATAAGCTTGTATATAATTCCGTAATTTCATTTCTTGCTGTCCTGTGTTTTTACAACTGAGTTATTTTATTTTCTTATGAACGTTACTTTGAAATCTGCTCTTCTGAAGCCTGCCAACAATATCACTGAGGCAAAAGTCCATTTTCCATCTTATGTTTCGACCATTTATACATATACCATTTAATTGTTCCTTATGGCTGTAAATACCTTTCCAAAAGGAAAAGGATCTTCAGTCTGGGTGGGAAGGTCCATGCAACAGCTGCTGTATAGTGTAGCCCATAGCACATTCCCTGCGGTGAGTGGTGCTGGTGTCTTAAATCCTCTCAGTAAATCTGTGTCTGGATAGTGACTGTGCTTTCCCAAGTGCTGTTCAAGGTAAGAGCACATAAAGAGTGCTGTACAGACCTAAATGACAGTTGCTGGAAACAGCTACAGAAAGAGATTATTGAATGTTACCTAGATTTACTTCTGACAGTAGTCAGGGAACAGAAACAATGTTCTGCTTTATGAGGAAGTCTTTAAATGTGATTTTTGTGTAGAAGCTTACTGGATGTAGCAGTCAACCTAAAAATGACCAGTCAATAGTTGTTATTGAATACTGATATATATGTCTATATATGTATATATGACTGTGTGTATGTATACAAGTGTGTGTATATATATAGTGTACATATAGTCACTGTCCAAAGTGTTTATTGTTCTACAGATGCCAAATATGTGTCCCTCCTTTAACATCCATGCATGACATCAGTGGTTTTCAATATCTGTAAATTAACATCTTATTTACCCTGTCCCAGAATTTTTACATTTCTAACTTAAACTAAACAGTTCATGGAAGGTAGAAACTTGGAAGAATTATATTAATGTACATTCATAAAACTGTCCATCCATGACAATAAAGTACTGGTTTACCCTGTAAAACATTGTAGTGTTTTATAAAACAAAATCTTTTATTGGACTGTATTGTTTGCATGATGATATTTGAGAGATACTTGGGAAGATACTTTGGAATGTGTGATTACTTCTGCTGAGGCCAAAACATCCAAGATAATTAACTTTGGAAAGTTACAACTGCTCATATATGGACTTCCATAACAACCGTGGAACTTAGTGGGAAGACACTGACTCCAGTAGGGTTCAGATTATGCTTTTATTCCTAGCAACAAGTATGGTGTCAGCAGCCTTTCTAACGTTTATGCCTTAAACAGGTGTAGCATAGTTAGAAGCTGAATTTCTCCAGCATAGGAAGATATGCAGGATATTTGGGAGGATCAGATCCCACTCCATCTAGGTGCCATCACCTAATCTGACGAATAATGACTGGCACGGTGCATTTTCTGATGCTTTCCATCTGAATTCAAGCCATGCTCAAAACGGGGGCTTTGTTCCAGCGTTCAGTGCAGAGCAAATCTGGAGAAGTGTGCGCATCTCAATTGATCCAACAACAATAAACTTACACCAACAGCTACAGTAGAAAAACTAGAGAATTTTCATATACTCATAGAAAAATTTTCAAAGGAACCACTAGAGGTCTTTGATCCCACTTGCCATTCATGGCAGGTCCAGTTAGAGCAAGGTCATGTGCACTCAAGTTTCCAATAACTCAGTAGGTGGAGAGTCCACTCCCTCTTTGTGTCTCTGCTCCAAATTTGACCACCCTTGCTGTGAAACACTTTCTCTTGATATTTTAGTCCTACATTGCAATTTATGTGTACTGCCTCTTATCCCATCCTTGTACATCTCTGACAAGAGACTGATTTTATCTTCTCCACATCCTCCCTTTAGACAGTTGCAGAGAGTGTTAAGGTCTCCCTTGACCCATCTCTTCTCCAAGCTGAATAAACTCAGCTTTCTCAACATCTCCTTGCCTGTGTGGAACTCCAGCCCCCTGACCATCCTGGTGGCCTCACTTCACTCTGTCGGTGTCTTTCCCTGACTGTAACACTTTAGGGAAAAAAGAAAATACCGTTTTCCTCTTATCTGATGTTTTCTTACCTGTGCATATTAAGATATATTAAGGAATATATTAAAGTCTGTTTGTTAAGGAATGAGTGTCAATATTTCTTCTGAGCAAAAAGAATCCTGCCGACAATTTCCTGATGATCCTGATTAGTGCAGAGCTCAGGTTATTCTCTGCCTTTGGAATAAAGGAAATTCATCAGAGTGCAAATCTCCAAATAAAAAAAAATCCTGGGGAAGGAAGAATTGTAGTGCACGGCTGCCCTTCAGCAGCTGGCGACAGCCAGTGACCATTATCTTCTCATATGCCCTGTGCGTTCACTGCATAACCAGTCCTAACCCTCTTTCAGCATTATCTTCCCTCCCCACTGACCCCTGTACTCTACTCACCAAGGCCTCAAACTTTCCCCCTTTCCATGATCCCAGCCCTATAAGTATTCACATGTGGAGTTTGTTTTCTTTTTGAAAATTCTCTGATTCCTTTCTAACTTTCAGGCTTTTTACTTTCCTCCTCCAATTAAAAGTCATGTGACAGAGGCAGACTTTAGCAAGATGCTTTTCTCCCTTCATGTCTGCCCTACTTGGACGTGAAAGGATGTTGGCTGAACATTGGATATCCTTAGAAATCATCCAATTACAGTGAAAGCTGCCAATCTACAGACCCTTGTGCATTCTCACTGTCCACACACAATATGATTTTTTAGGCTGTGAATCAGGTTCACAGCTACTTACAATTGCCAGCTCTTTTTTGTTTGTTAATACTGTGTTTCCTTTGCTTCCCTGTGAAGCAGCAGGAGCCACAAGTAGCCTGGAACAAACGGCTGGGCGACTGTGAAGAAAATCTGAGACAGAGATTGATTCCCAAATGTGGCAGGTGGTAAAGAGGGAGGGGGAAAGAGGAGATAAAAGGAGCTGTGTCACATGAATCCCTTGTCCAAATGATTCCAGGTAGACTAGTATTGCTTTCCATTAATGAAATAGCATGTAATTTCAAGGCAATGAGAATAAGTCTGTGAATTTTAGATCATTTAAAAAAAATTGCCTTAAATGGAAAGACATTTTACTTTACCTACTACAGAGCTTTTGGTCATTTCTAGTTTAGTCAAAAACCCTGATGAATTGCTGATGCTTTCAATAGGACTGATTATTTTAGTCATAAATGGTAAAATGGCAATTGTTTTTTTCATCAGATGCATATCAGGAGAGCCCAGCTGATAGCACCACTCAGAAGAAAACACATTACTTTCAATTTTCATGTTAGAACCTTTCATGCAACAGCTTAGCACAGTTCCAGCTGAGTCCTCAGTTTTGGCCATATACAGAGCTTATATAGCATTATCTTCATAGTCTCTACCTTGTCTAACCAAACACATATGACATGCAACATTTATGTGTAGTAAGGCTATCTTTTTTTGCAGCACTCTTTTGAATTTGGAGGAAAGTGCAGCCATGAAATAAGTGTGATACAACTTCAAGGAAGGTGAACTACAGTTCGAGAAACATGGGTAGGGAAGGAAGCAGAGGTGTCTGAAAGTGATGTTCACTGATTTTCATTGCTTTCAGGCTGTACTAACCTCACATTTAGTGAGATACTCTGTCTGTCCCCTTGAAGTTGTTTCTGTCATGGTCCCCTGAGACACCTGATATTCCCCCTCCCTCCTACAGCTATGCCTGTGGAGATGGTCTTGTGATTACCTTCAACTCTTTAGAATGAGCTGTAAAGTGTTCATTTAAATTATTAATTAAATTATTGACTAAAAATTGACTTTTATGAACTTGAAGATATTAAGCTGTACTCCTGCCTTGGGTGTCATTTTGACGGACAAGGCTGAGAGACCAGTCATAAGAATGGTTCAGCAGATCAGTCTCTCTGATGAAGAATGCAGTGGCCACAGGTGCATTACTCCCAAGGAAAGCAGTGAAAAACTTGTATGTGTAAGACAGATAAATTATAATTTCATAAATTACAATTTCTGTTCATTGAGCATCTGGGAAGCAAGGGTATGGCTAGTCAGCTGTGTCAGGCTGGACCATTGCTCCTTCTCCTAAGTTCACCAGTCATCAGTTACAAAGGTTGAGTTAGGTATCTGTTGCAAGATCCCAAAGAGAGGAAGGGTTATTGGCTACATGTATGAATTTCCCCATGGAAAAGTTTCAATTAAATGATAGACTGCCTCTTATCTTTCTTCAGATAACAGAGAAGCACAGTGGAAAATTCTGCATACAACAGATTCTCAGTCCTGACATGTCTTTATTGTCAGACTGTTAATGACTGATGCCTAGCCAATGAATCAAAGCAGTTGCCTGCACAAGATACTGGATGAACTCATTACAAATAAGTATGTAAAACCCAGGACTTTTTCTCAATCATTAGGGGGAAAAAAAGAGCTAATTTTGCCAGGTAGCTCATTTATAATGGACAATTTGATTAGCTCCACATCTGGGTTTCCTGGCTATTTTTCAGGGTAAGACAGATGGCTTGTCTTGAAAGGGTGTTTTAATGCAGAGTTCTGTATTAATATTATGTTTCTTTTAGGTGTTGTACATTAATACTTCAAACATGCATTGCTGGCAGGCAGTATGATCATGGCCTAGTTTTTTAATGCAAAAGATCACATTTCTAAGTATTTTTTAAAGGCCTGCATTACCACAGTTTCTGTTGGGGAAAAAGAATGGAGAAGGGAATTAAATAAACAAAAACACCTGGCAGCCTTCATTGTTGGTGTAAAACAGGCAAGTCATGCAAAAGCAGTTAAACTGAGAAGGTTTTTTCCAAATTTAATCAGTAGAATTGCAATAAATATCAGCATTTTTAGTAAAGCTTCAGCAGTAAAGGCTCCTGACAAAAAGCCAGAACAAGCAAGACTCTAAATGACTAGAGACTGGAGGAAACAGTATGGGGAGTAAATAAACTGGTCCTCACTCTTCACATCATTTAAAGATATTTGAAGTGGCTACTTTAAAAATAATATAAAGTTATAGAATAGAAACATACATACCTGTTTATTTACCAGATTTGGTCTGAGAAAACCATGGTGTGCTTGGAGCAAGACACTCTCAGGGTTGTTTCCACAAGAGCAAAGCAGCCACTGGGAAAGCATATGAAATGAGCCATCACTAGAGAAGTAAATGACAAATAACCTACAAAAGGAAAATAGAACAAAGCTAATGACAGTCAGAAGAATTTGTAAAGTTGTAATGAGATGGTAGACTCAAAATCTGGGAAGGTCTGGGACACTTTGCCCAGTGACTTACCAGGTATATATGTCCTCAGTGCTTATGGCTAAAAATTGCAAAGTATTGTGTTTTGAGGAAGAATGTGCATATAAGCCAGTTTTCGAGGGGCAATGACAAAGTTTGGTAGGTGAATGAGGCCAGGTGCTCCAGCAGCACACTTCAAAGTACAGGACTGCAGTTCAAGGAGAACATATAGATCAGACATGAAGTCCAGAGGGGCCAGGAGCTTCAGGTGTCAACCACAACACAGGAAGAGCATGGTGGGCACAGGAGAAAACACTGCAGGGTTCATCGCATGAATGGTGCCAGTAGTGAATTCTGAGCTCGGTGGCAAACAGCAGGGGCCAAATATTTATTCAGGCAGTCTCAAGCAGTTCAATTATATTGCTGATAGAAAGGCATGAATAAACCACCATTTGGCTCAGTGCCGTGAATTTCACTGTCAGAGGTTTGAGCTGAATAACTCCCCCAAAATAAGCTGCTGGATTTTGACAGTGTTTCCTTATATATAAAGTACTTAGTTGAAAGGGAATTGAAATGGTAGGGCAAAATATGTCAGAGATGGACTGAATCCACAGGTCTTGACTGGGTACCCAACTTGGGTATTCAAACTTGGGTGTTCAAAACCAGACAATTGACTACTACAGAAAGAGAAAGTGCTGTTTCTAACACACCTGTCTGCTGTCTCTCACAAACACAGAATCTGCAAAGTGTGATATGAACACCAATTCAGTTACAGCATCACTCAAGAAAACAGCTATCCGTTACTGGTGACAAATTTTTAAATCTGAGTTTGGAATATGGAAATGTAGTCTGTTTGCCTGTGACACCTACTCATGAGCTACTAGAGCTTTGTATGAAAGTCTGCTCTGTAGCAGCAGAAATTTTGCCGTTGGCTTTATTGGGTTAGAATTTTATCCTGTAAACCAAAAATCATGAATAACAACTTTTGCTAACTAGGAGCATTCCACATCTAGGTTTCTTGCAACCATTGCTAACTGGAAGCATTCCACGTTTTGGTTTCTTCACCTTCTTTTGGTGGTGACTTTATTTCTAACTTTTAAAAGTTGCTGCTTCTTACAGGAAAAAGAGAACATCTGGCTTTATTTTGGTTAATTTTCCTATTGTGGATCCACAATACAACTTCTGTCCTCTCAGACTATTAAAAAGTCCAAGCTATCATATTTTCTGCCAGCTATGGAAGATCCTGTTATTTTTTCCTTCAATTGCATGTGATTTTATACAATGTTGTCTGAAAGAATGGTGGTACCAACCATCTGTGGAGGAAGAAACTGGGCACTACTTCTGTGTGAGACTTGTCACTAAGGTCACGCCTGCAATGCCATTTTACATGTAATGCGTTTTGGCAGGTCTCTTTGTGTTTGCATGGGTAGGAACTGAGGAATGCAAAAATTGAGAGTTTATTCTGGCTCCATTAATGATAGAGCTCATTTAAATGCTGTTGTTGATACTCTTTTTTTTTTTTTTTTTAACTTAACAACATTTATCCTTACACCAATAAGCTGTTTCTTGAGAATTTTGGTGCTCAAGCCTTGGAATGAATTTTCCAGTTCTGTTTCCTTTTCAAAATGCCATTACACAAAATCTGAATACCTTAGTACATTTATTATCATAATATCCTGTGAGTTGAGAAGGGTTCTGAGGAGAAAATGCCTTCCATTTAGACAAGGCTTTAGTTGTAATGCTCGTGATGATGGATCCTGTGGACTGTGAGGTGATGTTAGTTGCTAGTGTAATCCTCTCCATTACTTAGAGTACACAAAAATAATTGCCTCGATTTTGGCTCCATGCTAATGAGACCCATGCTGACAGAGTAGCCAGACGATTTGTTTCTAGAAAATCCAGAAATTTCCCTAAAAGAGTGACCATAGTGTTAAATAACTTTAAAACCTCAAGTTTGAATTTAACAACAGTTTACAACGTTCTTCGGTCACAGAATTTCTTTTTTTACTTTTGCACTTTTACATAAACCCCCCAGAATTTCTTGGAGCCCCTGACTTAACAGCCATGATGTACAAATTCTGTTCTTCTGATTCTTGCCATAAAAAAATGTGCAGAGTTGGAGTGTGTAATGTTTAAAAGCAATTTTATTCTTTATGGGCAACTGGAGGCAAAATTTTTGGAGGAAGCTCGGCTGCCTTAATAGCTTCTTATATCTACTGAGCCAGTTTCTGATTTTCATGGGTCTTAATTTTTAGCACAGAAATACAGAAAAGTGTCTTGTCTTTTCAAACAACAAAAGAAACAGAAAGAGAAAAACTTCCCCAGAATAAGTAGGACCATTGCAAGCTCTGACTTGTAGTGATAACGCTGTATAGTGTTTGTCTATCTTTCCCTTCATTTTTGTTGAAGGACTCCATTAAAGCCATAAGGCGTTAGCTTTGCTAAGACTCTTACAATAACTAAATAAAATAAACAAAAATGAGGATTCTTGGGCTTCATTTCTGTTGAAGCATGTTTCCAATGTATTATTTGGTTTCTAAACCATATCCAAAGAAACAAAATGCCAGAACAATAAAACATTCCTCCTTGTTTGCAGAACAATTGGACTCTCATGGCAAAATATTGGATGAAGTTGAAGCCTATCCTCACATGTAGCGGGGATCTGTGGAGAAGAAAATACTCAAAATAGAGACATGTCTGAGCAGAGAAACAGTACTAAGGCAGGAAGAGCTGGTAAGGAGAAGAAACCAAAACACTGGTCTTAATCCTACTTCTCCTCAAGTAAGTAGGAAGACCTATGAACTCCCACTCCGTAGAAGTGAATTTCTGTGTACAAAAATATTCAAGGCAGAGAAAGTATGAAAGTCCTCTAAATGCAGTGAAAATAAAGTAAGTGGAAAGAAAACCTCCCTGCCTCGTACTATTCTTTTTCCGTTCTTCAGTTTCATCTGGCTGACATTTAATACTGTTTATTATTAACAGAACCCCTTTGCTGTAGCTTTCCCAGTTTTAAGTCATGAGAGGGCATAATGTAGAGCATACACGTTTGTCATTAGACCATAACTGTAGAAATTCAATTAAAAATATAACATTCGATCAGCAGCAAAAATGCACTGCCATCCCACAAAAAACTGCAAGACCCTGGCTGTAAGACACTGTCCTGGCCACAGCCAAATGTTAGAGACCATCAACAGCTCCAGCATGTCCCTATCTGCAGCATCAGCAGGAACCCAGGAGAGACTGATTTAAACGAATAAGTCTCCTAACTAGTGCCAAACAAAGACTGTCCTGCACAGGTTTAACTTCAAGATCTTAGTAAATAGCATCTGCAGAAACTCAGGAATAAGCATTGCAAGAATGAAAGAGCTGCCATAGAGAGTCAGACTACAGGTCCAGCCGGGTAAGTACCCCAGGTCCAATGGTGACCATTAGCAGTTGTTTGGAATAGAAGATAAACCATTATACATACCACAGTTTAAACCATTCAGCTTCCAGTGGTTGCCTTTATGTTTCAGTATATTGAGTTCCGGGGTGACTGATGAACATATACCGTTTACTACAGTGTATAGGTATAACATCTGGGAGATTCCCAAGCCTTTTGCAGTTGGTTTTTTTTTTTTTTTTTCATCAAGAATCAAAAACATGGAGGGGAGGAACAACGAGGCTAAATGACTTGAAACATGTGTGGGAAGTTTACTGTTAGAAGCATGACTGGAACTCAGGAAATGGCTAATCCTTCCAATCCTCCTTGAGAAGCTGTAGAAAACTGAGGAGCACTGAGAGCAGCAGGAGTCTAGACAAATTGTATAGGGTTCAATGAAAATTTCTCTAAGATCCTTGAGTGTGATTTTGTTTTTCCTCTATAGACTTTTAACCTATTTTTGAAGGACAGGATATTCTCCTATACATTATAGTACTTGTTTGGTTGATTGATCTGTAGGTCTGAAAAAAATACTGAGTATATCTTTACAATTGATGCTGAAGACCCCTAAAGGTTTCATGTAATTAAAGACTATATGGTCTGAAGTTTGTTTTGAGAGACCATCCAATGTCTAAGCCAATAGGACAAGACTGTGCATGAAGGACTTCACAAGAGCTGGTCAATTCTAGACACAAGATTTTTTTAATAGAATATTGTCAGCATATGTTGCTCCATCAAAGTAAAATATTTTCTTAAAGTTAATGAATTACAATGAAGTCATCTGTATGCAGAAAAATGTCCAGATCTGATTTTTAAAATGTTTTCGATCGTAAGCCAGTTGTATTAACATAATTCCACTCCACAGAACAACCAAGAGGCTTAGTTTTCCTTCCAATCTAGAACAAGTTTTTCACCCTGAAAGCTGGTGCAAAACAGAATTGTCAGTCTCGATAGCAGAACTGTCCTTGCATAGTTACTCCTTGACCTGCTGTCAAATGCAAAATCGAACACCTGTGGCAGATAAATAAGGCTATGTGTGTGCCACTGTTGATCCATCTGCAATATATTACATCCTAATTTATTACTATGGGTGGTTTTCAAAGGGAATTCATTAGACAGACAGAGTCCGTTGCACAGTTAAGAAAGTGTTTTTCTTCCCACCATTCTAATTTTTTCTTCTTCTCAGGTTTCTGTTTCCTTTCAAGCTATGGCAGGGATATTAAGTGCTGGTGAGACAATACTTGGTCCAAAACTAGTCAGTCTGTTCTGGGCAATTAATGTGGGTGGTGAGCAATACCTGATCCAAATTTTGTGGGTTGGATAAACCATAAGAAGTGGTTAATTATCTTCTACAGCCCATATCTGTTCAATGAGGGGTAGAATTTCTCATTTATACAGAATAAATCCATGAGTTCTGGCATTGTCCTAAAAGAAACAAAGAATAACTGTCTCTTAAAGGAACAAGATTTTTTCACATAGTTGTCTGTGGGTTAGATGATGAATTGGTGTAGGAGGTCATATGATGGCTCTGGTAACAGTTGCTCATACAGATTACTGCCTCCTAGGGCTACAATTGGGGAAAGATATACCTTGCTAAGGTTTAGTTCCTGATCCAGGTTTTCCCTTGGGATTGCTTTTACCTCCTTTCTAGGCAACAGGTAAAAAATCAGCTGTAGCTTTCCATGATAGCAGTTTTTAGCTTTGAGGTTTTATTGTCACATGTTATATATAAAGCTTCATAAAGAAAGTATGGAGAATTACATTTGCTTCTACTAAATCTCTTCCTCCGCTCAAAGTAAAGCCATCTCACCTGGTCTGCCCTTTCTGCAGAAATAGAACAGTAGACATGTGTGTTTACCTAGGCTGGAATTGCTGAAAATTTCCTTCCTGAACCATACCTGAGTCACACGTCCAGTATTCACTGTTGTAGCATAATGTGTGGAGCACTTCTGCTGTTCTCTAGGGAAAACCACAAATGCCGCGCCTTCATACCACAGATTAGCAGTTTATGGAGAAATCCAACGGCTAAATCATGAAGTTGAGAGTACTTAGAGTCTGTTGTGACATGGTTTTTGAAATACTTTCCTTTCTCTTTCCTTCTGCCACCCTGAACACTGCTACACCAAATAAAAATTTCTGTCATTTAAAATACAATCAAAAAGTTCACTCTGCTTAGCCCCAGGTTGTCACTTGAGGTTTTGGTGATGAACATTTTTTGACGTCTTGTAACAAGTTGCAGCTCCTGTCTGAAGAAGTCCCTCTGAGGTTAAAGGCTAGTGATATCAAAAACAAGGCCGTCTGGTTTATTGTAAGACTGGTTTAGATCAAGCTCTTTGATATTAGTAAAACTGCCTCATCTGGGAAAGGAAATGACTTAAAAGTGATGCAGCAGTTCTTAAAGGGAGTCAGACAGTGGGAGACATATAACTGGGCTGTCTTGCATGCTGCATTTAATCGGGTTTGATATTAACTCATCAGACGATGAAAGAAGAAACAGCATTTCATAACAGCTTTTATTATGCAGTTTGCTGAAAATGAGGAAATAAAGTGGGTGTGCAGAAAGCAATAATGCAAACAGGAATTTTCACTTTATCGTATCAGTCATCACTTTCTCTGACAGCAGAGCTTCCCTGACTCAGACATGCATTAGGGAAACGGGGACAGACGCGAATGAGCTGTAAGCCCCCACCCTGGCCATGACACAGTGAACACGTCCCTCCTGCCTCCGTCTGGGAGGAGGTTTATTTCCAGAGAAAGCTGCCCAGCGTCTAGGGGATGACTGATTCGTCCAGACACAAAACTTTTCAAGTTCCTTGCATAAAGACAGACACTCCCTAAGTGGTTCCCCCTTACACTCCTGCAGTCAGATCTCTGCCCCTACATAATTGCAGGATGATATCTCCGGGGAGCCCTGCTGATGGACCTTCAGATATCCAGTTGAATCTGCTGGCCAATACGTGGTTCGCAGGCAGCCTCCACTGATTGAGTGTGCTGGGGAGCCCAAGAGAGACAGTGCTGCGTGTTGTCTTGAGGATCTACTGGAAGGCAACATCCCTTCCTGCTGCTGCTGAGCCCCAGAGCATCCTGTTGCCCCATGTGGCCTCACCCACTTGGCCCTATCCCATGGCCCAGCTCTGATGACTCAGTTGCTTGAGGAGTCTTGAACCATGGGAGATGTACCTGAGGCTTGGATATAGTGTAAGGAAGGTCTCTTATATTGACCTTCCAAATTTATGGTATGTCTTGATAATCCCTTATCATAAAGATGGTAGTGTAATGTTTCTGGGCAAATACCTTTTCTGGAATAACTTTTACTTCAGAAGACTACATTTGGAGCCTGGCTCAAAGGTCTGAACAGAGGCACCAGGTATCGTTCTAGTCTCTTCATGGTTTCTTTCCCAGCCAGCTGCTGGCCTAAGAGGGTGCAAGCTTCCCATAGGTCCTGTCACATCTGCCTTGTGCAGATATCTGCCTTGATATCCAAAGCACCTTGGATGACACTGCATGTATGTTTAGGCAACTGAATTTCCCTGTTCTGGATTCAAAACTGTCTAAGCAAACACCTGTTTGGAAGTAAAAATATTCTGGAATAATTCCTCCACTTTCTTGGTACCTTCCAAGGTACTACTGACATGCAGGTGCAGTAAGTTACTGTTGATTACAGACAGTTCAGGAGAGAAAGAAGTGAACAGTGAAATTGGAGACTGCATCATGAAATGGATATTTTTTCTGCTTCAAGTGCAGCCATGGCTTAGTTCAGTAACTGCCCCATTCTCCTAGCAACCATATCATGTTATGAACTGTAGAATTACTGGTATTTTTGAATGATTAGAGTGCCAAAACCCCTATCAGTCATGAAAGTCCCATTGTGCTAGGTGTTCAGAACTATACAGTGATGGATAGCCTCTACTTCAGCTCCTTTGCAATCTGTAGTGGGACAGAGATGAACCAAGGGAGGAAGGCTTATAAGCAGAAATATTTAGTTACATCAGTCCCATTGAAATCAGTAGGGAACTAGTTGTTTCAGTACTTTAGTGACTTGGATCTCCTGTTTTTTATTGTGGATCTCACTCTCAGCTGTGAGCTGCAGATGTATGGCAGGCATATGAATTTTAACTGCATTAAGCCAATCTGGATCAGCTGCATGATATAGTTGAATTTTGCTTGGAACCAGAGGCAATGATGTTGATATCCATCCATCATAGCTTACAGGGACTTCTGGACAGTAAGGACGTTGTCCCCTAGTGCCTGCCTGTCTATGTCAGAAGTCAATGCAATGTCGAAAAGTGGCAGGTACTAGTAGGATGTGAATGGCCAAAAAAAAGGTGAGAAACTTAAGTGCTAATAGACATCCTACTGTAATTAGGAATAAATAATACCTTCTTTCTCAAGAGAGATGCTTTCTGTAAGTAGCTGGGAGAACTCTCTGGTGATGTACTCCAGGCGTCTACTGCTCCAGCTGCTCTCTTTTCTTTCTGATAGATGCATGTCATGGAAGATACAATGTTAAACACTTTATATTAGTGACATAAACCAAGAACAATATGTGAATTGCTTCAACTCTGAACTACTGGACAGAGAGGGATCCACAGATCCCACAGCCATGGGGCTGGCACAGTCTCGTTAATTAATACCCCTTATCACCTGCACAGTTGCTCGTTTGTCCCTCCCTCTCCTCAGGACAGGCAACAGACCACCACATGCCACAGGACAAATGGGACATCTGTCATAAGGCATTTGAAGGTTATCCCCATATTTTCTGGATATGTGAAGAACAAGTCAAGCATTAAGGATCACAGATCATTTCTTTGCAAGCTCCTGGGTAGCTTTCTCATGCTTGCTGCACACTGAGCATGCCACTCACCAGCAGCTTTCTCTTGCTAGCAGCAGCACATGTGGGTAGTTCCATGTGTCCAGCTTGTGTAGCAGGTTGTGTTTCTTCACTGTGAACATAGATACTTGTAGGTAGAAAATTGTGTTTTGTATGACTTCTGTGTGTTCTGAGGAGCAATTGTATGTCACACGGGCTTTTCTGGCAGAAGAGCCTGCACCAAGTATTCTCTGAATGCTGCAAAGAAACCATAAACTTCTGGTGCTGGAAATACCATGCTCCTTTGGCTTAAATGCTTAGCAGCTATTCAGGCTTTTTCAGTGTCATGTTTCTGTTGGGAGGAGGAGCTGATAGAGTCATGCAGAGTCTTTGTGCAATCCTATTTATTTACCAGAAGTGTGTGCCAGGTCTCTCTGCCATACAAAAAAAATTAAAAATAATAAAAGCAAGCAGGAGGTGGTTTCCTTGCTGAGAAATCCAAATGTGCCAGAAGCTTGTTGCTTGATTTTTTCCAAATTCAGTATTTTGCATCTCTGGCTTTTTCCTGGCCTTCTCTCTCACACCTCTCTGCTCCCAGAGACGCAGTTGGTCCAACAGAAATCCTTTCATCCCATGTAGCTTAGCTGCACCCAGCCACTGCTGTAATGATCGGTGCCTTTGGCAAGGACTTCAGCTGTCTCAATTACCTCTGCCCCAAGGAACATTTTGTGCTCCTTCCATTTAATCTCAGTAAGAGCTTTTTCCAAAAGATACGCTTTTGTTGCTACAAGAGTGATTGCAGGGTAGTCTTATGGTATATGTCAGAAAGGAATCAAATTAGATCATTACAACAGTCCCTTTAGGCCCTGTAATCTATGAATACACCCCGTCAGGCTGATAGTCTGATGGCAGTTTTAAAATCTTCCAGACAACCACTGAAATCAAGGAAGTAAATTCACTTTCCAGGAGATTGGGATCAGACTTCTTTTTTTTTCAAAAAAAATTCTCCTTTCACACTATGAGCCCAAGTCAGTGTGGGCTTAATTGTAAGTATTCAGTATCATCACTGGCCACAGAGGCTGTTCGAGGACACTTAAGGATATGACTGGTTGCATGACTTTCATAGGTCTTACCCCATTATTTTCCCTCTCAGGGCTCCTGATCCTTCACTATTATTTGCACCTGTGTGTTTGGTGTTACAGTATATGCACACAATCAGAGAAAAATTCAGATGTGAAGAGACCCCCAACTGACTGGCCCCTGCTAAGAGCATGACCAACTCAGCCAGCTTCCTCGGAGCCATGTTCAGATTGGTTTTTAATATGTCCAAGGAAGGATACAGTGTCTTACAGGAAAGCTATCGTTGAACCATCCTCTGGATCCCTTCCTTTCAGATAAGCTATACATTTTCCCAGAATCCAAACCATTTAATTACATTTCTCAAAAACTTTTCCAGTTCCTTAGCATGGCTCTTGCCCTGTGATGGCCAGATCTGTGTAGTAGGTGAGACTGTATCAGCACTCTGTGGAGAATTCATATCTCCCTTAGGTGAACAATGTTAACCAATGTTCAATGTAGTCCTTAAAGCCCAGATCTCTCCCATTGCCCTTGCACACATTTGGTAAAGGGTGGTTGAATGTGTCTCTTCTGCCTCTACAAACTCAGAAGTCTGAACTTGAAACTTCTGTTTCCCTGGAACATCCCCATTTGGGGAAATCAAAACAGACCTCGACGATCCTGCTGAATCCTCACGCATTAACATCAGGGACTTCAGCTTCTTGCTGATGGACAGGCAGGAGACAGCCATCCTCACATCCTGTCCCGGGCAGTCTGCACCGAACCATCCCCAGGCAGCCCAACAGCAGCACCAGCCTGGCACATATGCCAGTACCTGCTGAGACACTTGAAAATCAGGCACATATGTTACTAACATGAGTTGTAGAGCCCCATCAATAACTGAATTTGAGCCACAACACCATAAATGTAGAATATACAGTAGTAACAAGCCAGATGGAGCGAACAACCTGAGGCCTTGCTGGGAGGTAACGTCCCCAAGGCAGTTAAGATGAACCACCTGGGCTGTCGCTGGTGCTGGCAGGAGGTGCAGCTGCAGCCTGGCAGCCTTATTCCTCTCTAGAGGAGCCAGTAAACTGTGGTCCTGCCACTCTCTCCAGGCTGGGGGCTCTTCCCCACAGAGGTGGCTTTTTTGGGCTATGCAGTGCAGAATCAGGGAGGGAAGCATGGTTTGTGTCACTGAAATGTGGAAGCCAGAGGAATGTAAGTGATTCACAAATCTCAGGTGGAAGATATGGCCAAGTGGGAACAATTCCTCCATCCCAGGAAGATGTGTGAGATTTTTGACATTTTTTCCCATCCTGTGTCATAATGCAAAAAAAATCTGACTGCTTCTTTTTTGCAAAGTGACAAGCAAAAAGAAGTTTGGGACAATCCTCATGCTTTGTGTAAATGTCTTTGAGATGTGTTGTTTTGAATTTTACCTGTAATTTTTCTAATTAGCTTGCATTATAAATTTTGCAAAAATAATTTGAAGCTCATAACTGGGCTTAAAATTTGATCTTGGAAATCAAAATCAGATTTTTTTTTTTTTACAAATAAAAAGATAAGTAAAGTCATTAAATCAACATTTAAAACTCCCAAAAAGGTTTTAAATTGACAATTTGTCATTTTTAGTGCAAAAATGTTTCACATAAAAAGTTCCCAAACAGATTGGATACCCCTTTATCTAACCTTAGTCCTCTTAGGACCTCCCCAACAATGCAGAAATGATTGTGCCTTATCTTTCTGCAGATGATAAAACACCTATGGAGGTCCTTTGCAAAGCTGGAATGAACTATCTACAATTTGTAAGTTGGAAAATAAAACCAGTAATAAATAATAGAAAATTACCTATTAGAAAACCCAAATGCTGTAAAAAGACCTGTGCTCCTTTAGGAAAAAAATGGTTTCCTGTTTCAAAATCAGAGGAAGTCAAATAAAAGGCAAGCAAAATATAAACATTTGCAGCACTTTCTGCCTGTCTAAATGTATTTATTTTAAAATCAAAAGCTAGTCAAGGTGTTTTTGAGATACTACACACAAAAAAACTTCAACAGTCCAAGTTTTTGTGAAAGCAGAAAACCTTGTTTTCAGCATCATGTCTGGCTAATGCCCTACCTAATAAATCTCCTCTCAAATTTAATTAAATATACAATTTATTTAACAGAGAACTGCACATGTATACATTCAGGAGGCTCAACACCGCTTCTGGCCAACTTGTGTGCTCATGGGACTCCAGTTCCAGCATGCAGTGGAAAAGTTATCCCTGTTTTAGCATTGAAGATCTCTGCAGAAAGTAGAGGATGAATTTCAGATGCTGGGGCAAAGTTGGCAAAGTACTCACAACCAGGACAAGACTGTTGAAGGAATTCAGCTACATGCAGCTCTTACTGGGAGAAGCTGGCCATAATTACAAAGACAAACAAACAACAAAACATGCTGTGTACATCGAGATTGTCAGAAATTTATTGAGCTTCCTAAATGAAAGTTAAGTGTATTGACAGGCAGCTGCAAGTGAGTGAGCAAAGCTAAGCTACCGTAACAGTGTGCTTGCTCCTGGTTGTTCTGGAGGACCACCGTGTTGGCCACCAGCCTGTCTATTCATGTCTCATGACCACCAGGCAAAGTGTAAGCTTGCAGTGAGTCTCTCCGTCTTGGCTGATGAACCACCTGAAGAGAGCTTGGGTGTTTTAGTCACTTGTCATCATTTCTCCATTCCCAGCGAACTCATTTTGGAAAACTCAACCACAATCCTAAAAGTTGAGGTATGCTGAAAATCCTGGCCACAGGGAGGAAGAAAACCTATGTTTCTATTCACTGCTTGTTTTGAAAGGACTTGGTCCAAAACGCAGAGAAATCCAGAGAGTGATTCCCATTGATTTAGCAGGCTTTGAGTGAAACCCAAAGTACTTAATATTAGACTCCTTGGGAGCATGTGCCAGTGAAGCTGGTAAGGATTTCTCGGGCAACAGGCTCTTTTTTCCACAGCCATCCCATGCCCAAATGTCTGTTTGTTTATTCAGTCCTCTGTTCCTTTCCTGCACCACTTTCCCTACTGGGAGATTTCCACACTGAGATTTAAACACTCCTCTGGGGATCCTTCTTCACAGACACAATGCTGCTTTTTGGCAGAACCCTTCTCTGATACACTTCTCCAGACCCATCATGTCCCCATAGCAACTCCAGGTAACAACTGAGATGCATTACGCTCTCTTTCCATTCTTCTGGCACTTGATTATAAATGTAGCTGCCAGCAGGTAAACTTAAAATGAATAAAAGGCAGGCCTTCACACAGCTGGTAGCTGGCCCGCATAGTTTGATACCACAGGAGGCCATGGAAGAAATAAAGTCTGAAATGGATTGAAATTGGAGTTGCTTGTGGGAACTTCATCCCACTTTTCACATAGGTTTGATGGGCAGAGGAAACGGTCCAAGGACTGCAGCACTCACTCTGTAGAGGACACAGCTGTGGTGTTGTTACAGTTTCCTAACATGAATTTTGTTCAATATGATTCTTAAGTTCAAAGAGTGGATTTGTGAAAACTATCCCCATCAAGTGACGGGGGTTATCTGCCTTATTCCCCTCAGGTGACAGGGGTTATCTGCCTTATGCCTTTGAATGGGGCATAGTTGAGAATGCAAACTGCTGGCAGTGCCTGTAATAAAGTATGTTCATTATTTCTGTTTAAGAAGTGGCTGGGAATCCAAACTGACCATATCCTCCCTTGGTGATCTCCAAGTGGTGGTCCATGACCTTAAGATGCTCCAGGAAAAGTCCCCTCTGGACTTTCCGCTCTGGGAAAAGAGGGACTAGATAATGCTAATGAAAATATTAATTTGATCCCTCCTGTCATTTCAAGGCTTCATGAAGATGTTTTTTCTTCCTGTTAATCCAAGTGTTTCAACACAAGCATATGATCATTTGAGCAGAGTGGTTTATTACCAGCAGAGAAAAAACATGGGCATGAAACTTTCAGCCTGAAACAGATGTCTGTTCAGGGGAAACCCTCCCTTTCAGCTTCTCCGTGTAGCAGTGGTATCTTCTCCTTGTCTGAGCAAAACCACAGGACCACAGTCTGATTGTTTTTACATGAATTTTCCTAAGAAAACTCATGCATGCCTGACACTATCGATAATTTTCCAAATTTCAGAAATCTCTTGAAATCAACCAGAAATGCAAAGAAACTTTCCCTGGGAACATTTTACTGCTTTCTCAGAAGTGGATGACCTTGCACTTACTGCAAGTGATAATTTCTTATAAAGTTTCTTTTCTCAGCTTGAAATATGATAGAAGCTCCTCCCACTTCCACAGAAATGCATGTTCCAGCACTTAACAGACCAGCAGTCCTCAAAGACCTGGATTCCTTCTTCCACCACATGTGTTCTGACTCCTTCCTCCAGTCTTCATCCTGTCCTATGCCATGAGACACCCACATCTAGTCAAATAGTGTCACTATGAGAAATGACAATGCCATATATAAGAATACTATCATTCCACTACTTACAACTATGACTTTATATATCCATTTCAGGGTGACTTTTCTGTTTTGCTCTCTCTCTCTCTCTCGTCATATGTTTCTACTGTATCAGATAATGCTTGAAAAGGAACAGAATTCCAATCAACCCTCTAACCCATTTTTTAATATAAAACAAATTTTCTTTCAGAAATTTTGCTTGACAAACAATCTCAGATTTTTCCTGTCACAGGCTGTCATGACATACCCATTGTTTTCACCAAGAGCTGTTCCGTTCCTGGTGCTACAGACTAGTTCTAGTCAGCATGTACTACCTGTTGTAACACGGCACTGCAAAACACAATTACTAATCCCTTCCACAGGAGCAAACAACTCTGGCTCAGAGGATGATGGATTGCTGGAAGCTAGATCTACTTTCAGGGCCTGCCTCTGTTACTCTCAGACCCAAGAGGATTTTCCTGCAGAGTAGTAAGCCTATGGGTCAGGAAGTAGGCTGAGTGTCTGTGCAGTCCAGCTTCCCCCTCTCATCTCCGTGTTGCAGTAACTTTTCAAGCACAACATGACAGGGACTTTCTCTTCAGCCTCTCCATGCTCATGAGGTCAGGCCCAAATCCATTGCACCTATTGTAGGCAGCCAGCTCCTGTCCTTTAAATTATGACCTTCATCATCTTCCTTCAGTTGCCTGGTGAGGCAACTTGACTGGGAAATTAAGAACTCACTCAGGCTGATTTTGGCTCTAACAATGCTTGTATCTCAGTGGCCATGTAAGGACTCTAAGATGACTGGGCTTACATAGGTGTTTCAATTAGGTATTTACAGTTAGGAGGACAAATGCAGATCTTGGGCACTATAATATTTCTCTACCTATCAAGGTTGCTATGAAGTTAATTATATTAGAGGATTCAAAACATTCAGCTGTTGCTGTGTTAAGGGCCTTATAAGTCAATATAGATATGATCTGATGTACCATAACAGAGGAAAGCTAATCAATATATACATAAAGTATATTATTTTATCACTTGTCAAAACTACCATGACCAGTCCTCCCCTTTAGTACATATCCTTATATCTAAGTTTTAAGAGCAGTTACTTTTTGATAGCTGAAAAAAGAGATAATGAAATTCCACAGAGATACAGCTATTCAGTAGAAAATTCTGTCACATTAATGACCTACATTTTCCAAAATTAGTAATGATTTTGTGGAGTTGAATATCCCACTAACGACATTTTTATAAAGGTTATCTCATCTGAAAATGGTGTGTGTCACATTTGGAGACGTTGTTTCCTTATGCAAATTTAAGTTAGTGATAGATTTCTTATTTGAGACAGAGCTGGAGTTGGAGAGAGATTATTTACCTAGACTACAAAACTTCAGAGCTTTTCCATCTTTTCAGGTCCAGGATATATATATTACTGTAAAGCATGAAAAGACCAGGACACACACTTTTACTCTCACTCCTTATTTTCTGCTTTATATAGTTGTTGCTTTACCACATCTAAGTCTGGGCAATCAGCTGACAAAACCCCACAGAGCTCCCGCAGAAAGATAGAGATGTGATCAGAACTTGAGAATAACCTGAGATGAAAGCCTGTAAAGAGTTTGCTAAAATCCTCTCAACTGGGAGATGCAGTTTTGGGGTTACTGAAATTATTAATGAATTCAGCAAGACAACATAGGAGAAAAAAATGTGCTGTTTTCTAATAGGATTTTCTTAGTGAAATCTTCAACTTTTAGCTCTTATGGAAAGCCTGGAGTGCTCAAAGAGCAAACCAATTTTCATGTTTAAATACATATGCTATATCTCCAAACAACTGACAAGCAAGGCAAAGCACTACCAAATGCTTTGCAAGGACCCTATTTGAATTAAAACAGCTAAAGGCATTTAACGCTTGTGGTGGTAAATGTGTGACCCCAGATTCACTCAGAACTTTGCTTTTTGCACGAGTCCTTTCCTGTAACTGTGTTACATACCGACAACACCATAAGGCAGGAAGTGTAGGAAACAATAAATTCCCATTGTTGACACAATTCTCTTTCATAAATTAGACCAGACATTTGCTGACAAGCCTGCCACAAGCAATATTCAGCAATTGCAGCTCCTATTATTAAGGTTAGGAATGTGTCTCACTAACATCAATTGCATCCACTACGATGAGAAAGCCTGTCTAGCTAACATCAATTGATTTTATTAAGATGAGGAAGCCTGTCTAGCTAACATGTCCTCAGGCGATCAGCCAGGAAACATGATCTTTCATAAAGTTTTTGAACATGCCTATCCACTGCTGAACATCTATTTATGAGTGAAAGCATCAGGACTTTACCTCTCTAATGAATGCTACTTGGACAAATGTCTCATTTAAGTGATGCTACTTCCAAGTTCACAGCATCATCAGTGATCCTCCATGTTTATGGGAGTAAGAGAAGCAATAAGAGAGGCATTGTTAACTTTTGTCATGTAAGGGTGGGGAAATCTAGCTGATACTGGACTGGTATTACATGCAGTTTCCCTCTATCTTTTGGATTAGCAAGCAAGTCAGGATTCCTTTCCCCTGAAAAGACTGTCCAGAATTGTCAACCAAGGACACACCTTCTCCAGGCTAGGTAATGCACATGGTCCCATTGATAGCTCTCGAGCAGGTGGAAGGAGGAGTTTTTACTATGTCCTTCGGCATCATTTGGCCTATTATGGGTCACATGTGCAGTGTCACTGGCCAATACTACTTGCCTTTCCTCCTCCCTTAACTCCTATATGGCTGTAATCAGGGCAGGGAGTTCCCCTTCAATTTTTGAAGAAAATTAAGTAATTGGCCTTTCTCCTTGGCCCCTTTCATGAAAAATAGCATCCTGTTTGTCCTCTGGAGTCTGCACCTGGGATCATTAAAACAATAGCAATAAAAGCTTCAGGAGTATCCTCCAGCCATCCCAGACTTCAGGAACCAGTGGTTGTAGCTGTTGGACCTAGCTAATACCAACTGCAAAATTTATAACTTTTTAAGTATGAGAAATCCTAATTTTGTGCCTAGGAAAATAATCTGGTGTTGGATACAATGTGGTGTTATTCTTTCTGTCTCCAGTTGTTATACCTTCTTCTTTTTACTGAGATTCTCTTCGTTGAGGATAGTCTCTGGTTCAACTTGTTCCTCCAGTTAATTTGTCTTGGATCAGTGTTATGATGTTTTTTCCCCTCAATTCTCTTGTCTATGCCAAAGTGATCTGTAAAGGGAGTTTAATAAAGAAAGAGAAATTGTGAACTCCAGATATTGTACTATCTTTCCTGTTTGTTCTCAACCTCCTAAATATCCCTGCAGTTCTTTATTTTGGGGTGAAAACCAGTAATGGCATACCCAAGACACATGTACCATCAAGCACATCCCTCAGGTTGGCCTGTTCAACACTGTGCAAGCCAAACTGGGAGAATTGGAAGTGGACGTCAAACAGTGAATCTTGCAGATAAGTAGACTGAAAGAGCATGGAAGCAGCCTTGACAAAAGACATGCTTGGAAGAAAGGCTTGGTTGCTTACCTTCTGTTAGTCAAGTGCATTTTCATAAGATTATACAATAAATGGACATGTCTTGCAGCTGTGATATAGACACAATATACTTAACCTCCACAGTAAGTTTCAGAGGCTCTGTAGTATCCCCTCCATTACCTGTGCAAGTCCTCTGCCATTCCTATTATTTCTACAACTCTGCGCTTTGCAAGTGGTATTTCTGGCAAAGTGTCTGGCTGAGGAAATTACCATATATATTTAAATATATAAAAAAAATATATATTTTAAAATATATATTATATATATTTAAATATATATAATATATATTTTTAAAAAAGTAAGCGGAAAAAGAAAACTCAGGGATAGAATAATCATAGGAAACACAATGTTTAGGGACTATTGACAGGTCTTGTTGCTGACTACAGTCTATTAAAACCAAAGAATCCTGGGCCAGACTTCTATCCTACATATGAACCAGAAGGAAAATGACACAAGTGAACCCACTATCCTTCCCTGGGTCAGGCATCCCTGCTCTTTAGTTCTCAGGAGAGAAACTAGGGAAGAGCCCCTGCAGTCTGTGTCTTTCAGGACCTTCCCGCCCAGAAAACACATCTCTGGTCCTCTTTGATCCCTTGGGCTGGGACCCTTTTTATATCCATCAGCTGGTACTCTTGCCCTTTGGATGATTCCCAGCTCCCATGTGCTGTTGTCACATAGCAAGCCAGCTGCTTTCCCGAGTCCTTTCTGAACCATGTGCTCCATTGCATGGTATGTATTTAGCAGGGAGGGTACTGGAATGCCAGTTGGGCTCTCAGAGACCTCATTGGGAACCAGACTCAGCCCCTAATGCATAGGAGAACAGAAGGTTGCTTCAAGGGCACTGGGCTGGCATCCAAAAAGAAGCAAGGTCAGGTGTGAAAAAGGGGGAGAGGGAGCAGTAAATATTTTTGCCCAGTGTTGATGTCAGGCTACTCAGCCTATTCGTGTCACTCCACCCCCTTTTTTCCATGGGGGCACAATATTAGCTGTCTTCCCTGGTATTTGCCTAATATTTCAAAATGTGTTCAGAATGAACATCTGCATGCCAGAGACCACTTTAGTCAGTTCTCGTGGGACCGTAGGGTGATTCTTACTTGAGCTTTTTCTTTATTCATATCTAGAAAATGTTGGCTAATGTTGTCTTCTGGAAAATCTGCCATCTTCTCCTAAGATATAAACTCATCTTGACTTTCTAAGTACAGAACAGATATTTATTGAACATCTTATCTGCAGCAGTATTAATAAGGCTACCATCTTCATGTAGTAATAGGTTATATGTCATCTTTAGGATTTGTTTTGTTACCAATTTAACATACTTATTGTCCCTAATCCTAAGAAGTATAGTTTTCTCTGTAATAGCTTTATCTTTGTGTAGGATTGTATCTGCAATTGTATTAATTGTCTTTTCCATTTCACTTGATGTATACTGCCTTTTAACATCTATGTTCATCTCCCACTAGATTTTAATAGATACGTTTCTTTTTCTTGATTGTTCAAGTGTACCATTTTGGCCTTTCAGAAAGTCCTTCTGTCAAAATATTTCAATTAATTTTTGACTGGCTACATTTTCCTTCCCCATTCACCCCTCCCACAAGTTTCAGCTCTTTAGTCTTTCTAAACCTATCCATTATATATTAAGACTAATTTTTGTCTGCCTGGGCTGAATATACTGTCCTTGGTAAACAATGGTCCCACAGCAACCATCAACTTCTTAAGTGATGGTAAGTCTTTAGCCATTATAATGAGAACTAAAATATTACTACTCAGTTGTGACAAAGTCTCTGCATTTTGGTTCTTTATTACAAATAATTAACAACAATATCTTAATTGTATTAATTGAAAAAACACCACAAGCTTCTGTGGCTTTATTTATTTGTTTGTTTGTTTATTTTAGAAGACATTATAACCTACAATGGAATAAATCTGCCTTCTGGGTATATGAAATAAAAAACCAGAGTTAATCCATCTGATCAGTTATTCACAAATTAATTTTAAAGGTGCCATTCAGAATCACAGCTGGCTGTGACAGAGGCCCTTTCCTCCAGTGCTTTTGCTGAGCTCTTGGTCCTAAAACATGTATAATTTGGGCTCCTAGCTCAGACCTACATGTATTGGAGATGCAGACAGCAGCAAGTGACTCTACAGTGAGCCAAAGAGCGGTTGCATGGACTGATGTATATGTAATGGGGAAACACAACTGAAATATTTTTATAGCATCAAGCACAGCTACTGATTTGGAATTGAAATTAATTCCCCCTTTGTACAAGTATGGTATTTTATTTCTTACCATGCTTGTAGCTTTAAGATGCTTTTGCCATCAGGCCTTTTGCGTTTGAGATTACAGTAGTAATGATAGATCGACACAGTTTCAAGCCTGCAAAGACTGCTAAGCCTGCTACAGGGACTAATGCAGATAAATAGCATCCTTTCCAGGCAGACTTTATGGTCCAAAACCAGACACACAGGACATTCCCAGGTCACTTACATTTTATTGCTTCAGCTGAGATAATTAACATGATCTATCTCTTTTATTCATCCTCCAATCCTAGAAGCCACCTGGCTTCTTCATCTTCTGTTTCACAGGCATTTACAATACAGCTGGTAGTCAAGGTTTACTCAGAGAGAAGACAGATAAGGGACAGATGTGCATTTAATTGAAAATAAAGGCTGCCTGTTTGTTAGCAATAAATCTGTGAATAACACAGCTACAAGCACATAACTCTGGTCCACCTACTCACTGGTTATAGTAAGAATTTAATATTTCCATAGCTCTTCAAATTGATCCCTCTTCATGCTGAATAACCTCCTCAAGTTGTTTCACCAACAGGGAAGTGTGAAATACAGAATATTTAATTGCCCAAGCCCAAGGAGGCAGCATAATCCACAATAAACCTACATGGCACTTAGGCAGTAGGCTTCATCCAACACACAATATAGTTGACTGTCACCATGAGCTGGTTAAAACTTGTTTCCTTGCCCTGAGTGAGAATCTCTGTAGGGGCAGGACTATCAGTGTTGCTGCCTCTAAGGAACCAGACTTTTGGTGCTGGATGGCTCCAAGGGATGCTGGCAGGCTAGATGCCTGTGGGATGTCTTGGGAGAGCCAAAAAACAACTGAGAAGGATATGGGCTTGAGAGTGAAAGTGGGGGTGGCAAAGGTAAAATCTAGAGAATAATGAACATGAGAGGTAGGTTTTGCAGGAGATAGAAGCATGTAAGAGGAAAAGGGTGGACAGGAGGTGAGATTGAGGTATTGGGTATGGGAGGAGATTGGGAATACAGTGGGTGTCCTGTGATGGAAGACAGGTAGGAGCTGTAAGGCAGGGGAGGTGTAAGAGTGCCAGTGTACAGATAATCTACTCCCCATATATCTGAACTAATTCAAGTATGAAATCTGACGACCTATTCACAGTCGCTGCAATATCAACCTAGCAACTGCTGAGACAAAGCTGTTGCCTGTGGCTGAACTGGAGATGAGGGTTTGATGCCTACCACCAGTAGCAAACCAGTTAACTTCCATGGATTCAGCTGTGGTACGTGCTTTAATTCCTCACAGCCCTCAATGTCCTGCCTGAACCATCTTTTCAGAAGACAGGAGTCTTTATGAGACATGGGTCACAGGGCTGCAGGGACACAGCTATATAGCATAGGTTAGGGAAGGTGAGTATGTGAACTATATAGTCAAGGAAGATTATTTTTGTAGCAAACCCAGTATATTCATCCCAATAACTTTGAGTGAATCCAAATGTCATTCTCAGACATTCTAATATGACTGCAGGCAAACAATCTACCATCTCTTGTCCAAGTTTAGCTAAGAACATAAGCCAGGCTTGATATTAAGCATATAGCAATGGGAAAACCATAAAATGGTATACATATACATAAAGATTTCTAAGGAAAAGTATTTTTAGGAAAAATGTTTATAACTATTTTCCATGGATGCAAACTATCTGGGAAAGACTCTATTTGTACTTCCTGTGACTGGAAACAGCCTTCAGTCCAAGCCCCAAATCTTTAATTGATTCTTTTCAGCTTAAAGCCAAAAAGTCCAACTCAGAAAACCTTTTGCAGTATCTCTTGGATGTGGTTTTTGCTTCTTGACAAATAGGAGTCTCCTTGACCACTGAGTAGCTCCTGCTCTGCACAGAGATGTTGCACTCCCAAACTGCAGTGGGAAGCGATGAAACTCTCTGTCAGCTACACCCCTGGGGATCCCAGCCCAGGGTGAGCAACAAGCAAAGAGCACAGAGGAAGCTGGTAGAAATCACTCCCACAGTGAGTTGAAATAAAATATTTGTGTTTAATGTGAAAAAAAAATCCCACAACCAAGCAAAAAACCCAACACAAAAGCATTTTCCCCTGAAAAATCATTTTGATGAAAATCTCTCTGTCAAAGCCTGGTAAGCTGCCTCTTCCTCTCACTCCAAACCATCCCCAAAGCAAGCTTTCCTTTGAGTGCGTGTATGTCTGCCTCCTGATAATGGCTTGGCAAGCAGTGAAATGTGACCACTGCTACTAGTTCACTAATGCTCTTTTTGGTGACAAAAGGGGCATCCCCATACTGGTGAAGTGTCACCTTTTTTTTTTTTGTATGAATGGGCTGAGGCCTTTAGTCAGATTATTGCTGTATAATTAAGGCAGTGTAAACCCTTATTCCTGACTTCTACCCAGTGAAGAGGCGTTAAACAGATAGAAGAGTAATTACCCCAATTTAATTTATTCTTGTGAATTCAGATGAGCAAACTGCAAGACAAAAGTTTCTATTACGTATGTTAATTTGTTTCTATACTATCTTTTTTTTATTTAACTAGTTTGGCTAAAAAAGTTGTGCCTTCCACAACTCCAGTTGCTGCAGTTATTACAAAAAGTGTGCAAGAGTCTTGTCATCTCTGCTCATAACCTGCTTTTATCTTGCTCAAATTTTGTCTTTGAGATTAGGCCCTGTATTACACATTCTTACAGCATCCAGCACAGTATATCAGACATGGATTTTAAACCCCATGATAATATACTTGTTAGATTAAAATAATGGGATTTGTGGCTTACACGCACTGAATCACTGCTTTCCGCTGCAGAGATTGTGATTGTTTCACCTCTGCTGTTCTGCCCGGGCACTTGAAGCTTCACATAACCATGCTTTGAAGTGCTTCTTCCAGGTTCACAATTTACTGTTTGAAATGTCTGATGTAATGCTATCTAATCCTTTCCAGGACTTCAGGAAAGACAAGCTTTCAATTTGGTGAAAAATGTATTTCTGTAAGACAATTAGAAAAAAATGAAATAGAAACCACTTGTGGAGTGATCGTTGCAAGGCAGCTTGATAAGGGTCTCTTTTTGAATGAAGTGGAGGCCAGCTCCTGCCCCTCTAAAAGCAATGGCAGGTTTGCTGTCAGCCTCCATAAGCTCCAGATCAAACTACAGCTTCCATTCAGGACATTTTTTTATTTGTTTTTAATAAGGTTGATGTTCAGGAAGAGGTCAAATGTAAAACATAGGACCTGTTTTACAGGATACTTGAATCCCTCTTTTTTATAAGTGACCATATAGACTAGAAACCATGCATGGAGGACCTGAGTAATCTTACACCTGGTAGCAATCACTACTCTGCATTATGCACTCCCTTCCTAACATCATATGTGAGCAGATGGGGTCTTTCCTCCAAGGGTGCTTTTTATTCATGTTCTTGAATTTAAGTTATCACTGTGATCTTAAACCATTTTTATTAGAGAGTCTGTTTTCAATCAAGAGAGAAGGGGGGCTTGCAAAGAAGAAAAAACACTGGTGGGTAAAATGAACCACTACAGAGACAAAAATAAACAAAGAGGAATTTCCTCAATGCCCTATTTCATCTTCCTTTTTCCTTTTTATTAAATTAAACATACTAAATAATTTAACATAATATTGTTTTTATAAGCACTGTCATTAGAGTAGCTGTTTGTTTAGAACTGAAACAGCTTAGATTCTTTCTCTCTTTCTTTTTCTTTCTTTCTTTCTCTTTCTTTCTTTCTTTCTTTCTTTCTTTCTTTCTTTCTTTCTTTCTTTCTTTCTTTCTTTCTTTCTTTCTTTCTTTCTTTTTTTCTTTCTTTCTTTTCCTTCCTTCCTTCCTTCCTTCCTTCCTTCCTTCCTTCCTTCCTTCCTTCCTTCCTTCCTTCCTTCCTTCCTTCCTTCCTTCCTTCCTTCCTTCCTTCCTTCTTTTCCCTTCCTTTATTTTTTTTTTCTCTTTCTTTTCTTTTTCTTTTGTACATATTCCATTCATAATCAGAAAGGAAATAACAACCCCTTAAGGAGTAGATTTATTCTCAGGACTCAAATTGTCCTAACAAGACAAGTTTGCTGCTTCATTTTCTTGGTCCTCCTATATGTGACTCCAAAATGGTACTGGTAAATATAAGAAGAAACTCTCTGCTAATTTTAATTGTCCCATCTTTGAAAAATAAAGGTTGATGCAGTTATCAAACAATAGTAGTGATAATAATACACTGACAGTGGTAGTTCATGAAGAGTCCAGCTGAAAGCTGGACATGAAAATACACAGGTCAGGTTTTGCTTAGATTAGGGAAAGTGTCTGAAGGTTGATTACAGGCTCTGTGTAACTGCAGTGGGGTGGTAGGAGATATTTTGCCATTGCAGCCACCTTCTCTGTTCTTCCTGCAGTTACATACAGGCATGAGGAAAAGAAGGGCATCTACCTTCACCCAGCCCAGAGCTGGTAGCACCAATACATGCTCAAGGGCCTATTAAGCCAATGTGCCCAACGGTGGTGGCTCACTGGTCATGCTGTTGGCTCAGCTGCAGGAGCCACCTCTCTTGCAAAGCCCTGAAGTCTGCCCAACATGATTCATTAGTAGTAGCTAGCCAGAGCTGGAAGTTTAGATTGCACTGTGCCAGCTAGAGCTGGCTGAGCTCAGATTAGGTTTCAGGTGTTGACATACAGACATAGCAGATGAACACTGATAGCTGAGGTGGTTGTGATCTCCAGGTGCCTCACTCTTGTCTGTTGACACCTTTTGTGGCAAGAACAGGCAAATCACAGGTAGAAGTGAACACCTGTAGTTCACTGAATTAGAAAGTCAAACTGAATATTTCCCCAGGCTGGGACAGCACACCCTGCTCACATATTTTAGGAGTAACGTCACGCATAGTTCAAGCTTGAAGGCTGCAGTGACAGTGGCAGAGAGAGGTGGGTAAGCTACCACAGCCGAGGGTGATAGTTGTTGCCACAGGCTGGGATGTATCTTACTGCATTTGTAAGTCAACATCCTTAACCGCTTTCTTTAGGGTAAATGTGCCATGACCCCAGAAGTTGTATTTTTAGCAAGCTGAGTTATGGCATGGGCAGAAAATAAACTCAGCCGTTTTTCCAAGCTCATTCCAAGCCAGCTTCACTTGATCCCTACCCTTAAATTATTACAGTCTCAACAGATCTTACAACTGGATGAAAATACAGTCGATTCAGTTCTAATGAAATGTTGGGGCCAGATAGAGAGCACAAAACCAAGATAAGCTTTTAAAAAACGTACTAAACCACATCACATCCTTTCCAGGGCAACTGCACAAACATGGTAGCTGCAATGATTAAGAAAATAATAATACTGAAAAACACTTTGCTAGCACTCTGGGAACTACAGAGTGGGTGAACTCCCAAGAGATTTGGGTATTTGGGTGTCCTGTGTACGGTACATAGATCTTATGTTTCAAAGAACCATCCCACCCCGCCCCCCCCGCTTCAATTATGGCCTTTCCTACTTGTGCAAGCTCAAAAGGCCAGAGGAACTGGTTCTGAGTTAGCTCAGCTTTTCCACGGAAAAGGGTCGCCCCCCTACAGTAAAGCCACCTCTTCCAGCTTCGTGCTGGGAAGTTGCAGATCTTCTTGGGGATGGGAACAGAAAGTCATGCAAATAATTTCATCAGCCACCATTGCAAGGAGAGTGAAACACACTGAACAGTTCCCAAAAAAAATTGTATCAAATTTTCTAGTTTTTAAAGTGGATTTAATAACTTACATGTACTTTTAAAAAGCTTTATTAAAGTTGTGACTGCAAACAGTAACCTATTCTCCACTAACTTACAGGGCCTAGGATTTTGGTAACTTAAATTCATTTATGAAAACCAGGAAATCTTTGATTAAAACTTCCTTTATATACTTTGCAAGAGTAGTTCAACAAAAGGTTGAATGTCCCACTGAATGAACAGCATCTCAGAAAGGCCAAGGCCTATATATTGAATATCTCTCTAAATAAATAGCTCTCATCACTTTATTTTTCTAAAGAAACATAGCCTCTCACTATTAATGCTTGAATAGTTGGGGTAAAATTATCAAAAACTTGAATTTTCAGCAACAACATTTCTGAGTTTAAAAAATGTCATATTTAAAAATAATTTGGGTGCCTCTTTAAACATCCAGATTTCAGCTGGAAGTCAAAGAAAGTCAAAGATAGAAGCTGAAATATTGTGAGAAAAAATAAACCCATAGTATTTCAAGACAAGTGCAGTACCAGAGGTAAAGGAACTGACTCTGACAAGATTAACAGCTAGGCCTGTGTGCCAAAAAATTAAAGGTCTCCCATCGTTATCTTACACTCTCCCTTACGCAGATTCCTGGACCAGATCCTCAGATGATATCAGGTGGTGGGTGCAGCTACATTCATGCAAGTAGCGTTACAGTGATTTAAGCTAGATGATAATCAGCCTCACTGGTTTCGGGAAGTGAATTTTATTATTCATTTGATTGAAAGGTATTTTCCAATTGTTGTGAAGTGGGAAATGTGTTTCGAATTCATCATTCTTTAAGCCTCACACACATTGTTTGGCAAACAAGGATTGCTTAGGTTGTCTGGGACTCCTCCATTGCATCCTTCCAAATGTGAGATTTCCCTCTGTTCTCCAATGGGCCATTCTGGTCCAGTTAAACACACAGTGGCCAGCTTTGCAAAGCAGTAAGCCTTCTTTATAATGAGGCCTTTTGGCTTCATCTGTAATCTTTGTGGAAAAAATGGACAGTACAGTAGAAGGATTATGCTAAATTGCTTTCTGCCACTGAAGAGCTGCACAAAGCAGTAGTTCAAGGCATGGAATGAGCTTTCTGAAATAAGCACTTAGTCACTGAATTCAGTACCAAGAAATTAACCTAAACGATTTCAATTTACATATGTTTGTAATTTGCATCCCAGTTTTACACCTTACAGAGACTTCCTTGTTTGCTGTTACTGTAGTAAATGTTTGTTCACAGGCTGCTTAAAATCAAGCAGGGAGGTCAAGTTGGGACCAAATCCAAGGCTGACTGCCTTGCCCTGTCTGCATGCCTTGTCTGAATATCCTCCCAGGGCTCTATACTCTTCAGTGGACTTGAATGGCCCTAGACTGAGTCCAAAGTCTGTTACTGAAATACTGGGATTCTTCAGTTATGCTGGGATTTCGGAATCAAAGCAGAGACCTTCATGTGAATGCTTTCTCCTGCTACCACTCCTTTTCTGTGCTGAATTGCTCTCTGGAGGAGACTGTTTTTCTCTCTCGCTATTACTCCATAGATATTTTGCAAAAGTTGTGTCATCTTTCCCTGGATACATAAATTCATATCACCTTCAGATGATTGTATCTAATAAACAAATTCGGGTGCCTACCAGTTAGAAGAGTGCATGTGCATGGCTTTTGGACTGGTATCCAAAATTTTATTCCTAATATTTCCGTATCAGACATTAGCCAGTCTCCTACTCCTTTCTCCTCTCATTCTTCTCCATCAGATGTCTTTGCAGATTGATACTGCTCTCCTACGAGTTTTTCGCTTTCCATTTTCCATTTGACACAGAGTAGTCTCCAAATGGAAAATCTCCGTGTCAGGACAAGTTGTGCCAAGGTTGTGCCCATCAACAGCACCACCCATGTCTGTCCCAGGTGAAGGAAGGAGTCAACCAGGGGTAATGCAAATGCAGATGCCTGTAGGGTCCAGGGGGCTGTTTGTAGCTTTCCAGCTGACACTAGATGATGTAGTCTATGTGCTCGTGCATCTTGTGCTGTGATCACAGTACATGACTCTCCTTCATTCTCCTTTCAGACTGAGGCTCTCTCTGCCTTTTAAAATGACAGGATGTTGTACAGCATCTGCAATCAGCAGCTACAGAGACAGATATATGATGTACTCTGGGGTGCCAGAGTGTGTAGTAACAGGGTCATGCAAGTCTATCCCGTATCCAACAGCTGCAGGGGCCCATTTCAAGCTGTTAGTGCACTTCAGAACACAGGAATATTTATCCATGAAAAAATAATAGTGTTTTACAGAAATGTCCCAATGTTTCTCAGTCAGGGTCACGAACCCCTTGAAGGTCACGAGAACATTCAAAAGGGTCATGAAATTTTAGACAGCAGAAGTCAGCAGCAGCTCAGTTCCTCCAGAGAAGCAAAGTGAGAATCGGCTGTAAGTATTGGCTGTCAGTGCTTGCAATAGCAAGGGATTTGTTAACTCAACCACCTTTAATTGCTATCAGCCCTCAGTTCTGGCATGGTCAGGGAGGAGAGGACAAGCACGTGCACCCAGCAGTAACATCCCTCTCGCTGTCTCACCCTGAAGGAATGGAGCTGCAGTGGGCTTGTGAAGGGATGGTCTTGTGGAGAAAGATGAACCAAAAGGGAAACGTGCTTTGTAAATGTTTGAGAAACCCTAGTAGAGTATAATGCTTCTGCATTAGAGGAGGGTAAGGAAAGCAGTGCCTCTGCTGCTGGGTAAGGTCTGCCTCAGGGCTCGGTGTTTGGTAACACCACCTTGTCCATAGTCTTCAACAGCCTCTGCCATTTTGTTTATTGCTTTTCTGCTTCCTGCAGTGTTTCATTTCATCAGTTTAAGGGTCACTGCAGTCTTTTCACTTAATCATTGTACAAATGATTTAGCTGGCTCACTTACTTCCTTTTTTTCTTTACTCCCATACTCTGGACCCTGCAGAGCTAAATTCCAGTGTGAAAGGTTTAAGACTCCAGACAGTTGTGAAACTACTTTGGCAAATTAGCATCTTTGGTTGAGATTAGTCTTAAAGTTGTTATGTGACATCTGAAGACAAAAACCTGTAAATCTTTCTAAAATGCTAGGCCAATAGCTTCGATATGTAATAAATACTGAAATTCTGTAAAACATTGCAATTCATTTTATCATCTTTTCTAAACAGAAAGAGCAAAGTCAGGAAATTCACTGCTGAGGAGTTATACTTTTCTTTGAACCTACTTGATACTAAACATTTGGGGAGTTAGAGCAGCCAGGTTTCAATGTAAACAGGCAAATGGCTGAATTAAATGCACAAAGTGAACTATTCATTTTTCCTTATGTGTTGATTGAGCTCTTATGATAATGGGAGAATAATAATGCTTTGTAATCATTTAGTGCTTTCCAGCTAGAGAAGTACAGTAAAGCCTTAAACTTTTTAGTGCCACTACTTAAATGTTATCTGTCTTACCTGCCTACCCTCTTGTAGGATATAAATGTTATATTCCTAGCTGCCTGTCCTCTCTTTTGTCATAGACCCATGCTTTATGTGTACCAGCAAAAGGTTTACAAACCCCAGACATGCACAACTATCTTATCATCAAAAATGACCACTTTCTCAGAAATGCCAGTTCAATGTCTCTCTGTTCATGCCCTAATCAATTTTATTTAAATCAAGACAGCCTACCTTAGACTAGGCTTTAAATAACAGACTCGTACTAAGCAAGATTACTTTGAGTAGAATAATTGAAGGAGACACTCCAAGAGCTACTCAGTCCCTGCCTCTGAGGAGGTGATATCCTAGATTAGGTGGGAAGTGAGGAGTGGAGAGGATGCTTGGGGATGTAACTGCTTCATCCATTACAGCTGGAATTTGAAAAGAATACGTGCCAACTACATTATTAGCATGCCACTGTCAATCCCCTTGCCTGCTTTTCCACTTTTTATTGCCTGTTACTCTAATTTTTTCTAAAAAGTTTGATTCGTACCCCCTGCTGCATCCTATACACAAGAAGGGCTTCCTAGTTCCCCCAGTCTGTTATGTTGCCTCTTTAAAACTCACCTCTGTTGTAATGCTCGGTAGAAGCTGGTGGTCTGTGCTCTCTGCTGGCTGCTCTGATCCAAGGTAATATCTATATCCTTCTGCTCTGCCTGGTACGTGCATCATTTTCCTTCCTCCTCACCCAGACTGAGCGATAATTTCACCTCCTTTCATGCTGTACTGATGACACTTAGAATTACGTGGCCACAATCAGATGGGCATCCCTAGATACATTGCAAATTAGCAGTAATTTCAACAGAGGACGTAAATGGCTCCCCCTAACTCATGCAAGAGGACTGCCGCACTGATGGGGAAAGAGCTTGGATCTTTTGTCTCAGTTATTTGCTGTAACCTCATACTCCTCCTTCCTAACATCCCTCTCCAAAACATACTGACATCAATTAACCTTTTCATTGCATTGAGCCTCTGCTTTTGTTTTTGCCAGTGGAAACCTCTGTAATACCAACAGTCCTCAAGGAATGCTGTTAGAGCCCAAAGGGTGGTGGAGTTGTTTATTTTAAGGGTTAAAATCTGAGGAGACAGAATGAAATAAGTAGTAAGAACAAATTCACATGCCAGAAATTGTACTTTGCATGTGCAGAGTGGAAGGATGTTACTGACTATCTGCAACTGAGGACAGGAAATCGCCAAGGGGCTGCCTGGTGCCTAGGCTGGGACATATAGGCTGGGATGTAGTCACTGACTCACCTGAAAGACAACCTTTGCCATGAGGGGCTGTTGCCAAGGGGCTTCCTTTCCCAAAAGCACTGCCTTGTATCAATTGCCTGGATGCACTCGCTTCGTCTGGGCTCTGCCATGGTCCAGTCCTGCAGGCTCTGGTTTAGATCTACTGACAGCCACATGTGCCTTTTTGAGGGTGCTTCTGGCCAGGCTGGTGACAAACTGTGATAACTGCCTGTGTTTAGACATGCAAATAGTTACATGTCACACAACAGAGAGGAGGCTGCAGCTGGTTCTTTCAGACAAAAGCGTCTGGGGAGTATCTCCCATGGGACAGGCACTTTTGGACATGGAGATGGGTGTAACATCCTGCTTTCAAAACTTTTTCTTGATGTAACACCCAAACCATGGGCCATTATTGAAAGTCTTCCCCCAAACTGCAGTTCTTTGCACTAACAACTCCTTTCTTTTCTAGGGGAAGCTTACCAAGAGCTCACCCTGTGCTGTGACCTTCACAGAGTGGTGTGGCCTCCAAAGAGAGCAGTAGCCAAGCTGCCTACCTCACCTCAGCTGTAAACAGAGCTCCCTCTCACTCCCCTCCCTTGCTGCCTGCCACACACCCTTCTGTCGTCCTCCACAAAGACGTGGTTTTCTGGAGGAGGCCAAGCTCCGTTTACCAATTACGTCAGCTCCCCTTGGTGAGCACATATGCTTCCACTTCAGAACCTTGTTTCATTTGCTTCTTGTCTCTGTAAAAAGGGGTTTCCTTGAAAACCATTCTTCCAAGTGTGCTGCTTACGTTTTTCTCATTACAAATAATATTTTCTGATTCTTTCTCGCAGGAATGTTTTCATCATCCCCTGTTGTTCTGCCTCTGTACCATTTGCTAATAAAATAATTGAGAAGTGTTCATAGTAGCTGAACTGGCAGAATTTCTCCCTGTTATGTTCTTGCCTTTTTCCCTCCCCTACCACAAAAGTGGTATCTCATTCCCACTGAAACAATATTTAAAGATGACAGCTGTCTTCTGTATGGTGACAATCGGTATGAAGAAGAGAAATGTGAACTGATTTCTTTAACCTGATCCTGTACGCACTCATTACTGCAGTAATCCAAACATTCCTTACTTGCTGAATAAGGAAATATCAGACGTATTTCTAGTTTCACAAAGAGTTACTTGGCTAGATACAGGTTTTCTGGATCAAGCTCTCAATAGGGTTTGCACCAAATCTTTGTTTATTTTGCTTGCTGAAATTGTTCAAATGGCTTCTCATTATCATTGGGTGGGACTGAAGAGAAGCACTGATGTCAGTTTTGTGACATGTCCTGTTATTTAAGTAATTCACAGTTTAGGCTGGGACACTTTGACCTTCCTAAATAAATGACTTTTTTTCTTTAGCATGAATAAATGAAGAAAGAACAAACTAACTACCATTGGCAAGGAAAGAACTCCTAGTAAACAAAAACCTCTTATGAGTTTCTTGTAAATATCACTCTGGGTTTGTTCCTCATAAATCATGTAGCACCCTATATCAAACCTATCTGCAAAGTTGTTGAAAATCTTCCCAGGAAGGGACTTTCTAAATTCAAAGGGCTTCAGACTCTGTTAGGGATCTGTGCTTCAAGGGTTTCAGAAAATCCCCAGTCCTCTGCTGAGGTTCGGACCTGTGAGTAGCCACACTGAAGTTAATGATGTAAATAAATAACTTATGAATTTAAAAGTTAAGCACGTGTTTAAGCACTTGGTGAGAGAGCCTGGACACTGAGCCTATGCTTGCAAGAAAGAAGCTGTCTCAGGCCACAGTGCCATCGTCCTTCTTTGTGACAAATGCTCCTGAGGCCATCAAAGATGAATGAGGGAGTCATGATCTCCTGTGAAGTTTTCAAAGAAATTAGCCCTGAGTGAGCGTACATCCTTCACTCTCACAGTTACACTGCCCTAGTGACTTTGGTGCTCAGGTTGTAATCAGGCAAATTTTAGTTTCCCAGTTCTTATATGGCTGCTCACACAGAAATGGGTGTGATTTTCACACCCACACTGGTCTAATATAGTATTCATATTAGTGCATCTGCTCATGGAGCTAAAACATAGTGGCAGATTTGACTTGCCCTCTGTGAAAGAACTTTTAGAGGGTTACTGCTGCGTCTAAACATGTTTCACAGCTGACATTTGTCTACGAAAAAGCAGAGCTCAATGAAAAGGCTAAATGTTCACAAGGAACCTCTTTACTGTGGGGTTAATGAGGACTTGAAAGGACTTGCACTCTGGCCTTAGCTGTGTATGTTTGTCTTTTCTTTTACTTTCATCTCTTCTCCCTGAGCCCTGGTCTCTTTTCATTCCTTTTTGCTGCTTTTA
Organism: Strix aluco; assembly: GCF_031877795.1. Lineage (NCBI taxonomy): Eukaryota > Metazoa > Chordata > Aves > Strigiformes > Strigidae > Strix > Strix aluco. The sequence goes on along the minus strand of NC_133931.1, from coordinate 13,581,630 downwards.
ATTTGTGCCTCTGTATTAAACCAATCAACCTTCCTTTGCTTCTTTCTTTTTCTTTCTTTCTTTCTTTCTTTCTTTCTTTCTTTCTTTCTTTCTTTCTTTCTTTCTTTCTTTCTTTCTTTCTTTCTTTCTTTCTTTCTTTCTTTCTTTCTTTCCTTCTTTCTTTCCTTCTTTCCTTCTTTCCTTCTTTCCTTCTTTCTTTCTTTCTTTCTTTCTTTCTTTCTTTCTTTCTTTCTTTCTTTCTTTCTTTCTTTCTTTCTTTCTTTCTTTCTTTCTTTCCTTCCTTCTTTCTTTCCTTCTTTCTTTCCTTCTTTCCTTCTTTCTTTCCTTCTTTCCTTCTTTCCTTCTTTCCTTCTCTCTCTCTCTTTCTCTCTTTCTCTTCCTTTGCACTGTTTGGGAGTCTGACTTTTTGACTGATTGTTAACAACAGAAACCACAAAAGTGTCTATTGCTTGAACCTACTCATGGCTTCTCTTGCTAACATACAACGATTATTAGTGATAACATTACACGGCAAATGATGTAATAGACTCAGAAGCAAAATTCTGGTTTTGTTTGAAGATGTAAAGTTTTAACTTTGCACGATTCAGCTCAGTCTTTTTTGATCTGCAACACATGGCCAGATGAAATACAGTATTTAACTGTTTTAATGCTTTTTCCTTTCTCCTTTCAATATAGTAAGCTCATAAAAAATTGTTACATCTCATACTTAAGAGAACAAGAGCACATATTGTCATGCACAGAGTACTGTGTATCCTAATGGCACAAATTATTTGATGTTATTGCACATATACTACCTGTTATGCTCAATAATGCATAGTATAAATAAAAATATGAACCTGTTGTAATACTAATTTTTCTGGATTTTCCCCCACAAAAAGCAGTCTAAAAACTCATGCAGACAAAGTAAGCTGCTAAACATGCAGGAAAGAGGTTTGTAAAAAGGCTTTGAATTAGAAACTAAACTTTCAAACATAGTTCAAATGTGTAAATAGAAGAATGTCTCAGCTCACACATCCTAACATCTGTAATTACCTCTAGCTTCAATAAAGATAATTCCGGCTCCCAATGCTCTGATATACCCTCATGTTATCTGCCAGTCCCTGGTTTATAAAGACAATATTTCTTCTCCTTGAGCCTAATGAAATTGTACTTTAGAATTAACTATGGAATAGCTGGGAAATAATAAATTATTTCACCATGTGAAATGTTTTCTAGGGCTACATAACTAATAAGACATGGACAATGCAGGGTTGTAGATAATTGGGTGAATTGACTCACCATATTGAGTGGTCCAGATTCCCAGTACAGATCAGTCATCCTAGTTTCTATAGGTCCTTATACTGCCTTAATCTCTACAGGCTACACTTACACCATAAATTTAACAATGTGAAGGAATATTCCCAGACCCTGCAAGTCAATCTTCTATAGTTTTAAATTATTAGAGAAGTTTCTGGCATATTTTTGGCCCATGTCGGTGGTTTCTCAAATTGTTCCCAGGCATGGTTCTGAGATTAGCACATGGCAGGAGCCATTCCGAATAGGCAGTCACCCTATTTTGCAGAGCAAGAGATTTTAATATACTGATGTAGTATTTAACAGAATTTAGTAGTAGTGATTTTGGCAGTGCTCCATACCAGGTGGCCTCAGTGCCAGACAAGAGTCCTGGCCACATTTCATGTTTATTAGAGATGTAGCCTTAGTATCTAAGCACCCACTAGTTGTATGTTAAATGGCACAACTGATACAGTATAATATATAACAACATTAATTCTTCAGGAGAACATTTAGGACAATATGTAGCCTTTGGCTTCAGCAGACTTCGCATAGTTGCTCTTCTTGTTATATGTATTGTTTCTCTCTAGAGGGCAGGTTGAGGAAATGTAGTGAACTCTATGAAGATCTTTTCTCCCTTGGGGAGTTTATTCCTGCCTCTTAGACAAAAGTGTAGCGTAGGCCAAAATGTAATCTATTGTACTAGGGAGAGAAAGACCCTTTGTGTTGAAGGAAAAGGATCATCAACCATGTGACTTGGAAACTTTTAAAGATTTTTAGGGTATGCTGATATTTAGTAATCTCAACCTTTCTCTTAACAAGACATTTCCACAGATATGTCCTCCAACATTCAGGGCTTGCAGAATTTACCTACCTCCTAACACCTTAATGCTCAGCTATTCTGGGATGTGATAATACACCAGATAACAAAGGAATGTAGAATTGCAGTCAGTTCATTGTTCACCAGAATTATACAGACTCTGGAGCTGTTGTGCATGATGGCATTAACATCAAGAAATTAATGAACATTCTTAAATTAATCTCTAAATTAAACAATTTTCTTTCTACACCTTTAATCTAAATGCATTTTGTACTAATCCTGCAGAATGTTTCAAAGCATTTTTGCTTGACTACCTGCCTATCCTCTGCTTTGATTTGATTAAGCCTTGGTAAGCTCTGAGCAAAAACCGATCTCATGCAAGATCTGGACAGCACCCATGGAAGATGTACAGACATAAGGTAGGTAATGTGTCCTCTGCACATTGATGGTGTTTAAATACTTTTCCTCTCTACCAGTGCTCCTTTTGCCGATCTCTGGATATACTGGACTTTGTCTTGGCAGTCACATCTTTCAAACCTAATAACTTAATAACTCATCTGCAGAACCTTAATGACATTTTGCTGCAACAGGCTTATTAGCTGACTGTATTTGTTCTAGTTTTCTGCATTGGAAAAGGAGGTGTATTCTCTAAAATCCTATGCTGAAAGACTGTAATACCAAACTCTAGTAACATCCATAGCAAATAAAACACTGATCTGACCCTGTGATGGTTTAGCCCCTGCCGGGGTCTGAGACCACGCGGCCGCTGCCCCTCCCCCACAAAGGGAGTGAAATACAAAGCCCCGAGGCTGAGATAAGGAGAGGTTTAATACAGCAGTGCAACTGCAACACACCAAACAACAACAATAACAATAAGAATAACAGTAATAACAATGAACAGAGCAAAATATCTACCAATACAGCAGTGAGAACAGAGCAAATCCCACAGTACATGCGGTAACCAACTGTCCCGCTTCCGCGCCAGGATGTGACATCCGCATGGTATCTGAATAACCTGGCTAGAGCTCCCCCCCACTGCTGGGGAAACTTAACCTTATCCAGGCTAAACCAGGACAGACCCAAGTAGTTGACAAAGGTGATAATTATTTGCCCTAGATTTACATGCCTGAAATGCAGAAATCTGTACCTGAGCTAGTCACCAAAAAAACCTTAAGGACAGAAACAGACTCATGCAGAAAGCAAGTTTTCTGTTCTGTTTTGTTGGTGGTGGTTTTTTTCTACCATCTACCTTATGCTGAAATCAATCGGGTGCATGAAATCATGGCTTATTCATCTTTACTGATGGCAATAAATGAGCAAATTCCCACTTCAGATGAAGATATCTACATCACAGACATCCAAAGATGTTATGAACTCTGTCCCTATTCAAACCATGTTTCCAACCCTATTAGTAATTTTGAGGATTGGATCTAAAGAAAACATATTGTTGAGATTTATGCTGGGATAAAATGTCAATATGGCAAGTATATGCCTATTCATTTGTATCTTTTTATCATTTTTATAGTTTTTTAAAATCCTTCACACATGATAAAACACATAAGTGTTCTGTGCATTCAGAGATAAAAATTAAACTTAGCAGAAAGACCTGCATTTTATACATGTACAACGTATACACACAGATATCTGATCATGAGCAACAGTCTGAAAAGCAAAGACATTCATAGCATGAGCTCTTTCAAGCCATGGAGTAGAGATTCTAGCTACACCCAATAAAATTAATTTCTCTCAAGTAAACAAGAAATGCCAACAGCAGTAAAAAAACACGTGGTGGAGGGACAAGATAAGGAATGGTTTAAGAGGAAAATGTTTGAATCAGCTCAATGCTTGCTAATATTGACTACATACTAAAGGAAAATTTAAAGGGTTTATATTTTTCTTTCAATCTGTGAGTTTGAGTCTTGTAAATAACACTTAAAACACACATTTGAATTTTTTTTTTTTTTTGTCTTGGTATTGATTCTGGAAAGTATAACTGTATATTTGGGATTATTTTTGCTTCTTTGTTTGGATTTTTTTTTTTTTTTTTGCTAAATTGAAGCTTGCTTCACAGAGAATCACAAAGAAAAATGAAGTCATTGTTAGCTGATTTCATACCTATGCAGTCCTGCTTGGAAGTCCTGCCACCAACGACGTGTGCCATGTGAACAAAATCTGGTATTAATTAAGAGAGAGTGAACTCCTAACCCATTTGAACTGTCATGATGAAGGTCTGGCACAAAGGATCTGGGAGTTTACAAAGACTAATCACCATTGCAGGATCCTGTGGGCTACTCTTCACACAAGTGCCTTTGTAGTAAAATGAGCCTTCAAAGTGACTGTTGCACACTGAAAGCAACAAAGACAGCGACAAGGAGATGCTCATTGAACACCGACTTGCTTTTTCTCAAAGACAATTTGCTCTCTTAAGAAAACAAGAGATTATCTCAGCCTCAGAGTCATCTGTCTAACCATAGCTCCATATCCACTCTTTTCCAGTGAAAATATAAGCTTGAGAGAACAGGTCTACTTTGGTAAATCTTTGGTAAAAATTAGTTACTTTTTCCATGCAACACATCTGCTGCATTCTGATTATGATAACGGCAGAATTTACAAAAGTTTTTCAGTTAATTCACCTGGAGATCTCAGCAGTAAAGTGAGCTAAATATAAGAGCCAATAAAAATTTCTGATGGTGCTATATTTCAATGAAAGCATCTTTAAGGTTTTCTTTCTATCTGAATTCTGAAGTGAAAGCAAATTTTAAAAGCAACCCATGAAAAAGAATGGTGGTCAGCTTTATTTGATGCCTCTGCTTTACTTATGAGGAATACAGGCCAGAGTATCTAAGTTCTTGCTTGGATTTAGGTAGCTCATGATATACTTGCCTTTACTCTTTTCATATGCATTTCTTCTGGGTTGCTGTTAGACACAGTGAGTGTTGGCTTGATAGACCCTGAGAGCCTAGACCAGTATTTCTGTTCCTGTGTTGTAGCAGATGAAGATATTGGGTCCTTACTGAGAAATTTTCAGCAATCAAGGATGTTGAAAAATTTGAATAAAAAAGGTGGAATGAAGTTGCAGTTCTACAGAATTCAGACAAATAAAAGAGAAGAGAAATAAAACCTACAACTCTTAAACCAGTTCATCCTGTTTTCAAAAATGCAAGCAAACTCAAATGCCTAGAAGACAGCAGAGCTGGAAAGATCAAAGGGAAAGCAAAAGCATCTGAAAACAAGTGGACTTTGCTCTCAGATCCTACACTTGGGTCTGAAAAATATGACTGTGGCTAGACATCCTTGGCCCATGGTGACAGCTGAGGACACTGCCATAACCAGCCCACTCCTGTCAGCTTGCTACCATGCCCTTGAGGGAGGCTGCTGCCTCCTCAGATCCTCTGTCTGAGAGAGACAATAGGCTAAAACCAGCCCTTTTAAGTCAAAATAATCTGTGCAAGCAAGGGCTTACTGTTGATATTCTTTAGACTTGCCTGGCTCTGTGGCCACACTGTATGAGGAAACACTGTGCTGAGCTCTGGGGCCAGCATGTTGGAGGGGCAATGACCACTGGTGGTGGGGCAGAGACAAAGCATCTGTGTTCAGGGTGTGCGGGGAAAGGGGTTTGATCCCCCCATGCCAGAGAAGTGGCAGGCAGTGTGTGAGCAGCTCACCAACTGTTCGGACAAGCCTGGCCAAAGGGATGTAAAGCCACTGAGGAGGCACCAGCCAACCCCCATGGTCCAGGATGGGCACAATCCCCAGCAGGATGAACGAAGAAACCAGAGGAGGTGTCTTCCTCAGCTGGTAAAGGTGTGTGTAGGGTGGGCACCTGCACACAGCTTTAAGTTAACAACAGTTTCCTGGAAGGCAAAATTCACACCAGCTGCAAAGACATGCTTGTTGCTCCCCACATATACACAGTCTTCTGCTTTACACTTTTAATAAGTATCTTCATCTAAATGCCATTAATTGTGTGGTTTATCAGAGGCGATAAGGAGTATGGGATTTGGCTCACTGGCCAAGTACACTTTTTTCTTCATAATCTTAGGATACTTTGGGTTCCAGAGAGTTAATGTTGGAAACGTCTTTTAGAAAAACAATGGCCTGAGGTGGTTGAGAAGCTATGGAGCAGCACTCGGCAATCCTCTGTATAAAGGCTGACTGCAGTATTTATTTTCATTTGAGAAACAGCGAGAGCAGGGCCTGCCTCAGACGTCTCTCACTCCATTCAGAAAGCAATGTTTATGGACAGCTGCAGGGAGTTACTCACAAGAGGCTTAAACAGGGAGGGGAAAAAAGGGCCATTCCTCCAGGCCCACCCAGTCACTGGGTTTTCCAGCTGAAGGGCAGGCTCAGTTTCATCCCAACCGGCCGGTGAAAACTGAGCCCAAACAACTGTCAGGATCACAAAAGTCTGAGAGATGGAAAAGATGGTGATAAATGTAGTGGCAAGTCATTCCCCTAGAGCCGCCCAATGTGCCTCTTGTTTGGACACTGTTGTGGGGTTAACGGTGGTTTGTGGGCTAACATGAGGAAACAAGAAAGGGTCATTCACAGACATCAGAAAGATGTTTGGAAAAGTGTTTAAAGTGCTTACTAGTTCAGAGGCCCTTTCAACACCAACAGCTCCACGTGTTTCACCGGAGATGCAGCTGAGTTACACAAGTAATTCTATGCTCAGTTGAAGCAGCAGAAATCCAGTATGGGCAGCATTTTGTAGCTCCCACAGTGTTATCTGTCTGTCCATCTCACTGCCTATTCATCTGTCCATGCTGTTTTTCACTGTTACCCATCACCATGTCATACAAATATCTTCCATATACAACTGCAGGCTGTGCCCTTATTGTGCATCATGGTGTCTGTAGCATTTCCCCTGTCTTAGTGTGGGTGGAGGAATGAAAACTCCTAGAAGAGCGATTTTTGCCTTTTAAGACTTAATTAGTTATTTTAATGCCTTGCTGGTACATAGCTTTTATATTTCTTAGATGTGTTTTGGGGTTTTTGCTCTTGTTGGTATGCTGGTGGGATCTGGAGAGGTTAAAAGGAGGGAGTTTTCTCACTGTCATGGCCAAAATGGAGCAAAATCCCAGTCCTTTCTCAATCTTCTGGAGACACAAAGTACCAGATTTCCTGGTACAGAAATGGAGAAACACACACACACACACACCCATTTCAGTGACTCCTGTGTGTGCTGTGATGATGATGTGGGGTCAGAAAATCTAAGGAACTCTCTCTCACTTGACATTTATCTAAGATTTTAGCAAAGATTCTGGCCTTTTTTACTACCTAACTGCACAGTTATATTCCATAAATCTTCTGTGACTTATGAAAACATGTGATTTATTGTACAAACCAGTTTCTCTTGCATTCTAGGGAAATCCAAATGCCTTGTCCATGAGTACCTTGAAATTGAAAGCAAGATTAAATCTATATTGCTTTCACACAGACTTTGGCTATGGTTTCATATTAAATACAGGTAGCTATCTGCTTGACCAGAATTTAAGTTGGTTACATTTTCATCTTGACCAAAGCTAATGAACAAGCTGGAAAATGTTTCATGTTTCATATTTAATTCTTTGAGAATTGAAAGAAATCTATCAACCATGGGAAATATTAATAGTTTCTGCTCTTCAACATGTGGAGTCCATGCACACGCAGACAATACGATTTTCAAATGCACTTAGTGGTCTAACTAAAATCTTTGCATGTCAATGTAAAAACAGCTACTATTAATTTGCCTGAGAGTTAAAATAATAATATTGATAATTGCACATAATGTATTTCACCACAGGAGTCTAGTAAAGCATTAATAAGATTTAGAACCTCTATGAAAGCATTAATTTAAATCTGGTTTATCAGTTATCATAAACTCAAACCTCCAATGGGCCTGTAAGTATCCTGCTCTGCTGCTGCCAAAAAAGAGTTAACACTATTATGTGCCAAAAGCAGAGAGAGGGTAAAAACATGTAGAAAGTGTTCATAGCCATGCATTGACATGAAACTGTACGTCAGATCCACCTTGCCACTGCTGGCCCAGTGCCCCACACTACCAGGGAATGTAATGAATGCTAAGGGTAAATGTCTTCTTACACCTATATTTGGTGATCAATTTGACCCCAATCATGGGAGAAGACACAACAATGAAACATCTCAAAGAATACTCTCTGTAGTGTTTCTGCTACTGATTTACCCCATCTGGTACTCTGTCTCCAGGGATGGTAAGTCTCTGAGACTTCAGAAGACTTGAATCACAAACATGAAAAACATTGCTGAGAACAATGAGGAGTGCCATTTTCTTTTCTAGGACAAAAAGGGAGCAAAACCAGGAGAAACAGTCTCACAGGACCCAATATAGAAGCAGACTGAATGAAAGTAGAAGACTGCATGTAATGGTTTTTACAGTGGCTTCTTTGACAATATCAATGTCAAACCATTGGTATGAATAAAACACTGACATTGTCACTCTGCAGTCATGCTAACCAACACAGCTGAACTTCAGTCAGGTCCTTAAATCCCAGTAACATTAAGCATGCCCATAAATGTTTTGCCAAGGTAGGCTCATAGAGAAATACCTGGCAGCATCACTTCAGTATCACTCAGTACTCTCTGTCAGGAGTGTCACCACTTCTCAAGTAAATACTTCAGGTAAAAAAAAAAAAAAAAGAAATCATTCAAAACATGAGTAGATCCAAGAATAAAGAAAGCAACAATTCTAAGTACTCATAAAAATCTCCCCTTGGCATTTACGGTTGACATTTTGTTATTTTAAAGACTCTATGCTTTCACTATGCTCTTAGATGAATTTTTAAGTCTACTAGTTGTATGGCTGTTTCTGAGAAGAGCTAGTGTTATTTCTCTATCTGTCTGAAGGAACATCTTCCAGTAATGAGATGAACCTCACAGTGAGGTACAAACAAATTGCAAATGAGCTTTTTCCTGGAGATCCACATGCTACAGCAAGTCCAGAGTGGCTGACCTGCTGAAATGAGAGTGGCTGGAAAAGGTAGAGCTGGATCCATCTGCAAGACATGCACTGCAGGGAAGAACAGCTTACAGGTTTCCTTACACACTGCCTTGTGAATGTTTTGTGTTTTTCAGGAAGGATTGTCTGGAGGGGCAAACTCAGCCTCCTTACCCTATCTGTCATGCTGTTTTGCCTATAATTACCTCCTTCGTCATCCAAAGTAACGGTAAGAGCAGTGTGGGCTGTCCCCATCTGCCTTCACTACACCTGGCTGTTTTATTGACATCCCACTGCAGGCTAGTGGACAGTCTGTGGGCCACAAATTCTGTGCTAACCAGCCAGGCGCACTTGGCCATGGGGGCTCTGCATGCTCTGGAAGGTACGCTTCAGCTGCTGGGCTTGCCACAGTGCTACCTACATGGAAGGGCAGGCTGACCTTGAGGCAGTGCAGACAAATCCCAAATGCCATGATGTTGTTCAGGGTGAACCCTGATAAACAGAAGCTCCATGTAAAATGATGGACCTTGGCTACATGCCCCCACCATGCAGGGAGCCCTTCGGGGAAATGACCTAAGTGTACCCCAGGCCTCCACCCTTTCAGCTTCCTTTCCACAAGAAGGAATGCAACAGCTCAGGCAAGATGGAAACAGTTGGACACTGGCCAAGGCCTTACTCAGATGGCCAGGGGCAAGAGACTGGAGACAGCCTGGTGGGGCTCAGTCAAGGCAGAGCCAGCTCTTACCCATTTCTGATGTGGAGAAAGGCCAGTTTTACCACTCCTTTCTGCCTGACCCAGAACATCAAACCAGTGATCTAGGTCACTTCTAAAACATCCATTTTATTTGCCAGCAGCCAAGGCAGCTTTAATCCCACAGATTCAGGTAACCAGACCACCATGGCTATGGTAGCTCTAGGCTTGGTGTGGGCTGCACAAATCCTCATGGGACTGTGGGGACCTCTACAGCAGTTGCTTAAAAACAGACACATCATTAGGCAGAACACAATTTAATGAATAGCAGTGTCTCACAGACCACATGCCTGGGTTTAGCACCTTTCTGATGCAACTAAAATGCTCGCACTAAAATAATACATGCCTAAGCTACCGAAAGGTACCTCATATTTAGGAGGTCCACACTGTCCGTTCCTGAAGCTCAGCTAGATACAGACACATCTTTTTCTCTGCTAACTTTACCAGGCACCTAGACACTTAAGCTCTAGCTCCAAGAAATACTCAGCAGATTTCCAATGATAATTCAAACTGTATAAGTTTCTGCTGGTGTGAAACAAGGTAGGATATTACCCTGATCTCCACTCAGTGTGGGAAACCTGCTAAGCTGAACTGAGTAGCCATGACAATCATCCAGAGTACAGGGGAGATGAAAAAGGGGGGAAAGGATGATCTCTCAGTCTGCACATGAGACTCTCAGGGTATGGTAGGAAAAGAAGGTCTTTTAACTCCTATGTGTTTTATGTGTTTACTTTACATGTTCTAACTGAGATTTCCAAAGTTGGGCAAAGATGTTGGACCACCGTCCCTGTTAAAGCTTAGGAACTTAATAAGCAAATCTCCTACGCAGATGTGAAAACTTCAGCCAAAGTATATAATCTGTAATTCAATGTGTTTTACTGTATTTTCCAATAAGTGGATGAAAACTCAAAATGAAACTTCCAGTGCTATTTTTTTGCCTCCAGGCCTGAGCAAAGCAGCTGTTTGTCCTACCACTGCTGTGGACTGACATGTGTCTTCCAGTTTAGATGTTGGCATATTCATCATGACCAAAAAAGCAAATGCTTGCTCTGAACAGCCCACTTGTTTGAATCTGATCTCACAATGGGCTGTTTTCTTTCAGAATATCCCCTTTGAGAATGTTACCATGCCTGCTATAAAGTAAATGAACTTCACTTCCTCACCACCATAGCTATTAGGCTGACAAGGACAGCAGGCAAACATAATTAGCAAGTGCAGTCAACAATAGACGGCAGCAACATCCACTTTATTTTAAATAGCCCTTTACTAATGACAATAAGGAACATTCAGCACCTCAGATACTTATTTCCAGGTCAGTACAAGAGTAAGCATATCCAAGATGCCACCAGATGTAGCCAAGAAAATCTGCTCTAACTGACACTCCATCCATAATTCATGGTGTTATGGAAAATGAAAAAGCAACCACAGTATCTGTTCAAGATAGATACCACATACAATTTTTTATGATGTTCATAGGAGACTAGAAGTGAAGAGGTTAGGGGGAAGGAGGTCAGGATAAACATTCATTGTCCACATTTTTTTTTTATTAATTGTCCTTTTAATATATTTTTTGAAACTACACTCACAAAAACTATCCAGTGGAAAAAAGTAATGAACTGCTGAATATCCACAGTTTCGATAGTAAGCTAATTTTCAGCCTCTCAGGAAATCAGGTCTAATAAAAAAAAAATTATTATAAATAATAATAATAAAAACTCACTCAAAAGTTATGTAACAGTATAAAATCTTTGACCAAATTTGAATAAGTCACTTTATGTATGCCTGATTTGGGATAATAATGGTCCCTGGAATACCTTGTTTTGGAGTCTCATGAACCTACTGTGTCATGTCCCATGCTGCGATCCTTCTTAAATATCTTTGGCTGTGGTTGAATGTGCAGGCCAACATCTCTGTCATCTGTCACACTCACCTATTTTTCATGGAGTAATTTTGTTGAAGTGTCCCAGAGTAGTGGATCTTGGAGTTTACAAATTTGATGAGATGTAGGAAACACATACTTCTTAAAACAATTTTTATGTCTTTTATCTGTGATGGCTAGAAACATACTTTACAACATCAGAACATAATCAAAAGACTCTAGGAGCTGAAGTCTCTTTCATAAATGGATTTGCTGTTATAATTGGATTTACTTCATACAGTGTCACCTGGTAATCTCTGCTTCAGATCTGTAACTTGTATCTGAAGTTAGGATAACTTCATGAAAATCCAGACTCTTAACTTCAGAAATCCATGAACAGTGGAGAAGGTTCATCAGAACCAGGACACAATACAAAAGGGGAAGCCTGAAGCAGTCTCTGTCATGTTCCCAGGTAATGTGGCAGTGCTGGGAAGCCTAGTCTTAGAGGCTTAAATATTGTGAGCCAGATTCTCAGCTGGTATAGATAGGCAAATCCCACTGAAGTCAATGAAAGTGTTCAAATATATAATGGCTAAAAATACACCCTGAAATTTCTCTTCTGAGTTTTTTCTCTTTGTTTTTGACCAACTGTTCTCAAAGGTACTGTTCTGGAATGTAAACAGCTAAGGCGGATGTTAAAGGGGAAAATGAAAAATCTCCAAGCTAGATTTTAGAGTTTCCTTACAGCCAAAGACACAGTTGTTTGATTTACAAACTGTGAAAAGCCATTGAATTAACCTAATTAATTAATTAGGGTTGGAGTTTCAGCTGAAGAAAAGTTCCACCGCTGTATTTGTTTCCATCAACTCAAATACCATGGAAAAGTATTGTCTTCTTATCTATGGAAGGTAATTTGTTGCATGCTTGAAACAGAGGGTCCTCACTGACATAATGTATGAGATGATAGTTAACTTTCTTCATGTGCTGATCTGGGCAATGCATTTTATCCCTGAGACAAAATGGCTGAGATTTTCCCCGGTATACTTTCAAGAATTAATGTGTTTTCTCAGACACACTGTAGGAGGCTTCAAAGTCACTTTCTCAGGCCAAGTTACTTCTGGGGTGTAACTTCTCTTCCTTCAGCAGAAATGAATTTGCCCTATCTGTGAGTTTTAACTTAAATCGGATTAACTTTAATCAGATTGTTTGTAATATACATTTTCATTAACATCAAAACTCTAACTGGTGCATCAGTATATCTGTAATGTTTGGGAGCGCCCTGAATGCATCAAAAATGCCAACACCAGCCCTCTGTAGTTCTAGACTGAAGATTTCCACATGGACTGGAAAGAAATACCGTCACCAATTTAAGAGTTAAATCTTGGGAGGTTACCAAATTGTCCAGATGTATCTGTCTTGCTGTTGGAATCCCTTGTTGCTTTGCATGAATACAAGGTTCCCTTCTAAAAGTGATTACAAGTGTTTGTGTTTAGAAATGTCAGGAGGAAAAGGAAAATAATGATAGAAAAGTTCATGGCAGTCACCCTTTTGTTCCAGCTTCCTAACACACAGTGTAAGGAGGGACTTCGTGACTGCATCAAGACTCTTACATTACAGCAACTGCACATAATTTCAGCAATAGCAAGATGAAAAATATGTTCATACCTTCCTTTAGTTGCTTGTTCTGTGACCAACATAAATGTCCATGGATAGCAAGGGTAAATAAATAAATGGTTTCCACAGTGGATAAGGTAGCTGTTTGCTTTCTTCTCTGTCTTTTGATAGGTCTTTTCTATGCTGTTATTTACTATAACCTTGTCTGAAGCATTATTCTGAATTAGTTTTAGAATGATTTATTATTTGGACTGCAGAAGGGGACGCAGTCATGGACCAGGATCCTAGTGTGCTACATGATCAAAGAGAGCAAATTCCTTGCCCCAGAAAGTTTGTAGTCTGTAACTTGAGAAACAACAGATAAAGACACAGACAGATACAGAGAATGAGTGAGCATAATATGACTGTATTTGCAGTGGTAAGTTGTAGTAAATTCAAACAAGTCAATGGCTCTAATGCCAACAGACACACTTATCTTCTGAAACAAGGGCTCCATACTGCCTCCACTAAAAGGAAATGTCCTTGGCCTGCACTAATCTCTAAACCCTGCTTGGGGATTGTATGGGAGATGAACCCAGCCAACACAGTGCCATGGACCATCCTAAACCTGCCAGTAGAGACCATTGAGTTCCTGTGTCCAGAGTGTTGTTTAGTACTGCTTCATTTTCTAGTATAGATGGAGTCACTTTGACCATCCTGATGGGGCTTGATCAAAGCAAACCAGCTGCCTTTCCAATGATGTAAGATGTAAGAAACTATATACAATATGTCCAGATCATATTAATAAAAATGTAGTCTCACATTTCAACATCACTGCTAGGGTAAACCATATGAACAAAATTGAAGTGTTTGGTTTTGGGTTTTTTTCTTCACCAGAACACTTTGTAAAACAAACATATCCAAGAGTTTTGGAAAGGTTAGAAACCCTCAGGCTTTTGTGCATAAATCATCCTCTAATGAATAGTGGATTAGCAGGTGATTTTCTTTCAGGGCAAGTTATTGCTCTGAACAACTTCTTTTTCTCCCTCTAGAACAGATGGTAGTGTTCAATGTCTAAGATTATCGAAAGAGATGGACAACTTATGTTTCATTTGTGCACACATTTTTGTGCATTTTCTACATTAGACAAATCTGTTTTATTGAAATATATCCACACACATACACATCAAGCCTACAACACCCAGGGTTTGTGTGTATGTGATCTATATAAAATAAAGCCACAAAAGCAAACAAATCCACCTTTAAACCATCTATTAGTGTACTGCAGTGTAAACTATTTATGCCTTTGTCTAGAGGAAAATCTCTTCCCGGTCCTACAACCACTATATTTCAAGACAGTGCATCATAACACTGTCTGTCATGTAGTGGTGGTGATGGATTGTATGGAGAGTTTGCCACTGTAATCCTACAAAAATAAAGTGAGAAAAAAAAAAAAAAGTTTTTGCAAGAAAAATGGACTTATTCACAGAAGATTTTGCAGTAGATTGAACAATTTTAAGAACTGAAAACATACAGTCTGTTATGTGTCTTGATGTGGGTCATGGTCTCTCCATGCTGATAAATGGGTCTTAATAATCCAAGTGGATCACTAGCTGTACTAGCACAGTCATACTGTCTTGTGACTGTCCAGGCAGATGTACTCAAACTACCCGTTTAACTATGCATTGACCCTTCTCCATCTCCTTCATGTCCCCACAACTTTTTTCTTATTCACAGCATTTTTGGTTTTTATTTAGAGGCACATAAAGGAAAAGTCTCTCTGGCTTTGACATAATGAGGTAAGAAATGGAGTTTCTGCTTTCATAGTTACAGTAGTAACAATTTTTCTTAAGGAGTGGTAGTCACCAGAGAAATGATAATACCAAGATTTCTTTGTGCTCTTTGTGAGTTTTGATGGTGATTATTGAACTGTGGCACCAAATCCCAAATCCCTTAGACTCTTTGCTATCCATTCATATAATTTCAGCTGGGTGTAATGATAACATCCATTCATGTCCACAAACAAGAACATGCTGCATGCGGTACAAATGACTGACAGATTCTTTCTAGACACTACGGATCATTTGGACCCTTTATCTCCTCAAGACAACACGATTTTATTGGGTCAGCCAGAGACACAGCAGTGATATTTGAATACAGCAAGAGTTTCTTTCTTGCAGCCAAAAATTCTGTGATTTTTCTGTGATCTATATTTTAAGAAGCCAATTCACTTCACATGACATTGTTTTCTTCTTTAGCGAAACAAGACTGAAGTGTTTTCCCTGAAGATCTGGTGACCGCAAGAAGTGCTGGCTGGAGGTATGCTCGCACTGTCCGCTCACTGGCAAAGCCAACTGCTGGCTCCCTGTCCCCAGGTACTGAATCCCACTCCCCTGTTGTTCCCTTTGGTTGAACCATGGCAAGTAGTAGAAATCAGTTCAGTTAATTATTAAGACTTAATTTTTAAAAAAATCTATTTTTAACCCAGATCATTTCACTAATTCAAAGCCCAGCATGGGCCTGCAGGCAGTGGGAGCAGCACTGATAAGGTGAGGTCTTCAAGGGACAGGGACGGAGCAGGAGGGGAAGGGAGAGGAAAACAAGGATCCAGACATAGGGGTGACTTGAGATGATATCATCATGGAGAAAAAAGTGGAATCAGTTTTCCTGTATCATGGGAAACTAATGAGCAAAGTACCATTTCATGAACTTCATTTGAGACCAATCAGGTTGGAACTCAATTGCTGTGAATGGGGCAGAAATACTTTCTAATGAGCACCAGGTTTTACACTGTGATTTAAAGCATAAAACCTCCATTTAAGTGGCATATAAACTAATTAACGGCAATGTAATGAAAATGAGTAATAATTTTTTTAAAGGCCACAATGGAAAGAAGCTTAACTGCTACTTCTTGTTAAGTAGAGAGTTCCAAACCTCAAACTTAAGTTGCAGCACTTTTATTAAAAAGTCTTTAAAATTACACAGAATTGTGTCCCTATTCTTTTTAAATATAGATTATTCACCTTCTACTGTGCTTTCTACACTTCTAATCTCTAGTTTACTGGAAACATTTCCCAAGGAATATTTTGGGCTAATACTTACAAATTTCTGAATTCCAACATGTTTAGTCCTAACCTAGTCTGCCCAATATTTGCACCATAAAAGAAGGAGACCCAGTCTTGAACATGAAGCCAGTGTTGCTCCCATTAAAATCAATGAAGACGCACAATTCACTGTAACTAAGGCTTTTGTATATTCTTTGCCAAGAGAATAAACAGGTTTAATGTCTTTGATATTATGATCATGTAAGATGCTGCGAGAACACATATTAGTATGCTTTTTTTCAGACAATTTTTTATTTTTCCAAAAGCAACATGATGATGATGAGCAGAACTCTTTTAGTTATCCACCTGAAATTAAATCAAGTACACCAAAGACTCATAAATCGTTAAGAAAAAAAAAAATCCAACCACAGTTTTCCAACTCCCCTGGACTCTGCCCGAGTGCCATACACAATTTACAAGTGGAATAAAATCTCAAGGCATGTCAGTGAGCTTGGTAAAAGGCATAGGTGCTGGAGAAATTCAGTTGGCCTTTGGAAGGGATCCTAGACATGTGCAAGGGCTTATGCCTGTGTGGGAGCAAAGCCAGACAAAGTACAGGTATGAATGATGACAGCTCTCCTCCTTTGCAGCCAGGGCATCTAGGGAGACTGTCTATGTGATGTAGCCCTTCTCAAACAACGTAATTTAATCTTTTAGCTATTACATCCCTCTTATCATTCCCTTTTGCCATCACCTCATATATCACAGAAGTGTTATTCATTCATTCATTATTAGAATTGGGCATTGACAAGTATATTTTAATAACATGTATTCCTTGCAAAAGCTGTTTATTAAACTAATATTTCTAGCCCTCTTTACAATTAATCATAAAGTGTCCAAGACATATATTGTCATTATCTCTCTGACTTTTTGATTGGAAGAAAGCCTAAAAAACTTGTATCCTAAAATAGGAGCATGCTGGCACAATTGTTTGTGTTTCATATCATGCAATTCCATTACTGAAAGAATAATAACTAATATGGCAACATTGTTGATTTATTGACTTAGTCAAGTGAAAATGCACCTTTTTCACTCAGTAGAGGAAAAAAATGATCTGATTAAAACATAATTGAAAAAAAAAAGGGGTTAATGCTATTTGTTTGAGAACTGAGATACATAATGTGAAAATAATACTGAAGTTCACAGCATTTTCATTGGCAGGGCTTTTCTGGTCTGAGCTGCATGTTTTTGATCAATCTGAGAGAGCAAGACACAGGAGAAGAGCCAAATTGCCAATGTTTTTTTCCAATATGACATTCTGGCTGCAGTTTTAGGTGTGATCAGGATTTATTCAGTTGAGAGTTTTCCTATCAGAAAAAGATGATTCACACAAATCTGACTCTTCCCAGAGATGGACCAATTTTGAAGGCATTCTCATAGGAAAAAACTCTCCCATTCTATGGACTAGTCTGTAGGCCAGTGTCAACACTGGAGGTAACACTGAATACTGACCTGGTCATGGGAAAGCACCGGTACCTCTCCTCCTCGTCCTGGTTAAGAACATGTTATTTCTGAAAGAAATGCAGACAAATTAGAGATCTTGTACTCCTTTTTAAATGTAATTTGGTGACAATATAAATTATTAGTCCTGCTAAGACCTTGTGCAATAGCAGAAATCAGATATTAGGAAGAAAGTGAAGAGTATGGAAATGTCAGATTATCAGTGGATGTAAAACTAACCCCTTTTCTGCAAACGCATCTTCCTAGACATATTAATCCTGTGCAAAGTCCAGCTGAGGTCACTGGTGCACCACATGAATCCGGGCATCTGTCTTGAGGGAAGAGGATTGTGTGTTGGGGGCTTGGGTTCCACTACATCAGCTTTGTTTAGCAAAGCAGGGTGCAAAGCCTTTTCAAGTAGATGTTGTTCAGTTTCTCTTCCATAATGTAACATTCTTTGAGTTCACCTGGTGAAAAGTGCTAAATAAAAAAAGTTAGGTGTTAGGACTACCGCACAGGTTTCACCACACAGCAATTCTCACCTATCACCAATTGAGAGAGATGCCTCTTCAAGATAGGATCCTTTACCTAATGTGACAAAACAGCTTCTACAATAGTAAAACGTGAGAATATTTAATAGTAATAATATATAAATTATATATGATATAATTTTAAAAGTTCTTAGATTAGTGTTTTACAGGAAACATTTATCTAGAATGAAGTAATAAATAAACCTTGTTGACTTCCTTATTTTTGAAATGCATCAGATTCTTCAAAATTTTTCAGTCAATATGTTTTGGTATGTTTCTGCAGAAATCTATCAACAATCATTTCATCTGAATCTGATTAAACAGAGCAAAGTTACCGAGCATGACCAATTCCTTCTTAATTTGCCCCCAAAAGCCTAACAAGAATAAAAGTTTCTAACATTCCTTGTTTCCACTCAGCATTGTATTTGCATGCAAAATCCAGGAGAAAGAACAGATAGGCAACGTGAGCATGTTGAGGCTTTGTTTTCTTTGAAAGAAGTTCCTGATATAAACTTCAGGTATGTGACCCTTACAAAAAGAGCTGAATTAAAACCTGTTCATGATCTTTTGTTAGTCAGTCACTTTTCTTTCCCCCATGACTTTACAAACTCAAACAGGCTGGGTTTCCACTCCTTCATGTGAATCCAGGATACATTAAGGAAGAGGAATCCACAAGGGAGCAGGTAAATGGTTACTGAAGAAATATTTCTGTCGTAACCTGCAGCCACCCAGAAGTAGATGTCAAAGAGCCAGTGAGCCATAAAATGGCAGAGGTCAGCTATCCACCAGTGAATATAGTAATAAATCCAGAGCTATGCACAAAAAGAATTTGGATTTCTTAGGTGTTGGATACAGATGCTTTCTAGACTTCAATGTCTAGACATGATCTTCAAAGACCTTATTCTTCTAAAAATATAAAATTCTTGTAAAAAGGAATGCAAAAAATCTTCTAAAAATTAATAACAAAAAAAATTGTATTCAGCAATCTTTCCTCTCCTAGCCTTGCTCTGTCTGAGGTATATTTGTGTTTATTGTCAGGAATTAAATACACCTGACAAGTTTGGGATATGGGAGATCTCTAGTGGACACAGACATATTGGTTTCCTTCACTTCCTCAAAGTAGAGAAGATGTGGTTTTGTTTCACTTGCCACAAGTCTTGATTTCAATATGCTTCTGATGCAGTGCTTTGAGAACGAGAGAAAATAAAAATGCACAATGACATAATTTTGTGGGCTTTTTTTAACTAGATAACTTCATTGATCTTGTTAATGAATGTGTGTTTGTCTCTTTTTATCTCATACTGTTTAAACTTCTTGTTAGTTTTGCTTGGAAATCCCTTACCCATTGCTGACCTACAATTTCTCATCACTCTTTTTTCTCAAATGGTCTAGTCAAGTCAAGCCCAGAGCAATTACTATTAACCTGGGTTGAGTTTGGAAGATCACTGTTCTCATTTCAGACCTGAAAGCAATGAAAGCTTGTCTGCTTTTTTGCATTTATATTTATTGGTTTAATACAAGATATGACCTCTGCCTATACATCTTGCTTCTCTGACTGCAGTCATATCATCCTCAAAGCTATCATCTCAACATCTTCCTACTTCAGCCATCAATATGTGAGTTCCTCATAATGAAAAGTGAAAAAAATGACTGTTTGAGGTTGTTTCTTTAAGAACTTGGAAAACATTAAGCTTTTGCTTAGATTTTGTGATAATATTATCTATTAATTTATGTTGACAATGCCCATATTATATCACATGGTTGCAAAGAGGTCTACCCATTCCCTCAGTGCACAAATGTACTTGAGAACTGTGGAAGGACAGCAGTTTCACCTATTCAGTTTGACTTTTCTGTTAGACATACAGAAAAAGGTTGTGCTAACCTTACATGGTGCACAGAGGAAACTGAATTGAGCAGTAGTAGTGGCAGGGAAGAGTAGCCCTTAACAGGAGATGCTTGAGGCCTGAAAGCATAAATTAAAGAGCTGAAGGACACCAGAGGTACAGGAGTGAAGCTAGGGACAGAAGACAAATGTAGGGCAGCCTGGATACTACACTGGGGTGGAGTGTGAATGGCAGGTGTGGGATGCTAACTAAATCAATGAGAAGTTGTAGAAATTAACTGGGAGCTGAAGTGTGCATCAGTAATCAGTGTTCCCGTCTCTCTGAATCTTTCCAAACCAACCTTCTCTAACTCATCCACCATACTGGTATCCATGCTTTCATAGACCTTCATTATCTTCAACTGTTTTGTTTATCATCTCTTGCTCACTATAAGAAGATCTATTTCCAACACTGAACAACCGATCTTTTGTTTGTGAAATTTCAAGCAGACACTTCAGTGCATTTTTCCCAAGCTGCCTTCAGTCTCAGGAGGAGCTCCTGTAAACTCCTGCAAATTGAATTCATCAATCCCTTTCACACTATTTGAGCTGCTAGGCTAATAAGATCATGAATGTGCTGCCTGTCTCTCTGATCAATATCATCTCACTCACTCTTTCTTTATGATTCTTTCAACCCATTTATTTTCTCTGATCTATCTCTGGTCTTACCTTTCATTTCTAATTTCTTGGGGAGGGCTTCCTGTCTGGTCACTGCTTGTCCAGGGCTCAGGTCAGTGGATCTTGCCTCTCAGCTGAGACACTCAGTCATAACATTAGCACCACCAATAGGTGGGGATGGCATTGGTAGGGATGGCTAACTAATGCCAAAATTTTTATCTGCATAAGAGCTGAAAATTGCTTTGACAGGCAGAAAGTTGTTCAGATTCATACAAGCCTTGAGAGCCAGCTGGAGCCTATGGGACCCTAGTAAGCTCACCCTTACATCAATGTACTCAGGAGAAAGCATGAAGGACTATTTCTTATGCCTGCTGAGAATGGGTAAAATAGTACGGAAAGGGAAGGGAAGGGAAGGGAAGGGAAGGGAAGGGAAGGGAAGGGAAGGGAAGGGAAGGGAAGGGAAGGGAAGGGAAGGGAAGGGAAGGGAAGGGAAGGGAAGGGAAGGGAAGGGAAGGGAAGGGAAGGGAAGGGAAGGGAAGGGAAGGGAAGGGAAGGGAAGGGAAGGGAAGGGAAGGGAAGGGAAGGGAAGGGAAGGGAAGGGAAGGACAAAACTCCTGCATGATTAGGATCAGACAGTCAGAGAATAGTTTGGATTGGAAGGTACCTCAGGAGGTCTTAAAAAAATTTAAAAAAAAAAAAAAAAGTTAAAAAGTTTAACTTTTTGAGGAAAAACATCTCATAAATTTGACAGCATTTTTTTTTTTTTTTTTTTTTTTTTTGTGGAGGGGAGGAGCTGTTTTATGATATTTGAACTCTCTGAATTGGCAAAAGGATGGTGGCAGGATCACAGGCACAGGTTCTGACACTCCATTTGGTAGCTGTACGTGTAATGGGAAGTTAATTGGATAAGCAGGCACAAATAACCCATATAATGCCAAGATTTTCAAATTTATGCCTCTGAATGCCTCCTGTCTTTTGGTCCAAGTTAGTAAGGCATCTCATTTTCTGGAAGCACTGAACATTTAAACCTTTGAAAATCAGGCCCTGGAAAACTGATGGAAATCATTCACCAAAAATGTGTTTCCAGAACCACCAAATATTTTTCAAAATTGTACTGTGATTTAGATATTCCCTTTGCTGATAATCATTAAAATATGGTAATTGTTACCAGGCCTCTGTTAAATTTCAATAGAAAATTGATACTCACTTTAAAGTAACGGGAATGCTGCTTATTTTCAGTTCTAAAAAACAAGCACATCCCTATCTAGTGATCCTTCTTAACGAAGCGTGTCTTGCATCTCCAACTGCCAGGCAAACAGGGAAATAAGCTGTCCAAGTTGCTGTGCAGCCAGATACTTTCTCACTCCAGGAGAGCTGCCAGATCATTCTCATTTGGAAAGAGCCTCCTTCAGTCTGGAGGTGAATTTCATGTCTTCTAGCTGTGGCAGAGGGTTTAGCATTGTGTACGTTTCAGTAGGGCTTTATCTATGTGAGGCTGTCTCATGTTGTGGTAGGCTGCCTGTTGCTCAGTCTCTTCCCATCATAAACCTGTTTTAATATTGCTGAAGACTCATTTCTTAATTGATCCACAGTTCAGTACACAGAATTGATTTCCCCATTCCTAGCTGCCACCTCACATGAGATGATTTGGAAATGAATTGATCTATTTTGTGCTATCACCTGTACAAGTTGCTGTAGGGGGGCTTCTCCTATGAAGGGAGAGGGAGAAAGACTGTCTGATTGAAAAGAGGGGATATAGCAAAAATAGTTTAAAACTATTTTTATTAGTAGATAAAGACTCCTCAGCCACAGCAAAGAAGAAAATGTCATAGTGATGGTTCATCTAGCTGTATTTCCTGCCTCTAGAGACAAAGGCAGCATAGATGTTTCATCTTAGACATCTCTGAGCCTGATCTCACAGACTTCAAGTTTGGTCATAGGTATGAATTAGACAGTGACATCTACTTGAGTGAAAGGACACCCTCCCTTAGCAGCAGCCATCGCAACATTACTGGCTCTTATGACTCAATTACCAAGCAGATGTGCTCCAAGAGGTCTGGAGCCACCCAGGTGAAAATATGAACATAACTTGGCAAGGGTACTCTGAAGAACAGTGATACTCCTAGTGGCCTTGGACACATGGAAAAGCATTACAGATTAAATTGAGAGATATTATAGAAATCCATTTGGGATGCTTGAGATAGGGGCATGGGTCCTTTTAAAACAGGAACTAATGTCTTTTTCAGGGAGAAAAGAAAAAAAAATTAAGTGTTACATAGCAGGGGCATTACTTTTTCTTCACTTAGACATTATCATAATATGCATTTTCTGTACTCAGAATGAAATATAATGAGCAGAGTTGCTTGTGAAAAGTTTGTGCTTGCCTGAGTGTGCACTGGGGCTGCAGCTATGTGTGTAAAGGTTCATGCAGATGTGCAAAATAATTCAATATTTCAAACCAAATAGTTACTGCCTTCTGCTGACAGCTGGTGGTGGACAGTCCACTGGTCTGGGGCTGGAGGTCCCACATCACATCTCTGTCACAGCCCAGGATGGGGCAGCTCACAGGCAGAGATTTTCACATTTGTCAACAAAGGCTGCATCCTCAAAAATAAATAACAATAAACGTAGCCTCTTAATTCTTCCAGAATAAAAACCTTTAGGGATATTATAACTTCCTTCTGTTTATCTTCATATTAAAAGAAAAATTAAAACAGCAAATCAGCAGCTCGTGTTATTAGCCATGCTAGTTTCCAATAATCTCTGTCACCCACCAGGTTTATTGGCTAGTTTGATGGATAAGGATCTGTGGACAATTAATCATTGTCTTTGTAATACTCTAGTCACCAAACATGTATTTATGTATTGTATGCTTGTTGCTAAACAAGAATAATCCAGAGTGGCTGCTTGCGTCATCACCCCCAGTTGCCATGGAGATGAGTCACAACATCTCTCTCTCTCAGGATGGCTTCCCGCTCCGGGAGCTCTTCGAGGGTTTTCCCTGCTTTCGATACACAGTAAAAATCAGCTTTGTGAAGCAAAGTTGATGATTTAGTTCTGCTGAGCAGTAAGAGATATAATTCCTCCAATGGTGCTAAAACTTTTGTGAAATTGATTTCTGTGCCCATTCAAAAGATCCCAAACATATCTCTGTGTGAAAACAGTTTAGATTTGAATCCTAAACACTCTCATCATCTTAAAAAAAAAAAAAAAAAAAAAGTGTAAAAATGAACTTCTTCCTACCCTCTTTCTGTGCACTAGAGTTTGCAAAGCAGGGCCTGGTAAGGTCTGTGGTAAGGTCCGTGGGGAGGCACCCACTTGTGTATCAAAGGGTGTCTGTGGATGAGGTCCAAAGGAGAATTTAGATAAAAATTTACTGACACTTGTGTCTTTCTCATCATTGCCATAGGACCTGCACAGCACAAGCACTCCCCAATGCCATCTGACTCCAGATCAGTCGCAGCTTGTGACCACACTGCCATTGATTTGGCAGAGTGTTTCATAGGTTTTCTGCTGAATTTCATGTCAGCAGCAGGAGGACAGGTAAGTCTTGAACTGAATGAAGCCAGAGCAGTGAGGACGGAAAATAAAACTGGAAAATGTAATGCCGCTGCTAACCATGTGTGCTTTCTGAAAGGCGTTAGGCAGTTTCCCCCTTTCTCAGCGGAGTTCAAGGACATGTATCCTCTATGGAAGGTAAATGGGGCAAGTAGCTATCCAAAGCTACTGCAGAGTGGAGAGGGACTTAAGAAATCCCCTTGTTCTCTGATGTGTCTAGTGGATATTTTTCCTCAAAGCACTGCTTTTGGGCAGCACTCTGCTCCTTTACTGTTACTTGTCAGCTCGTCTTTCCACTCAGTGCATGTACATCCATCTCAGGCTAGTGGATATAGGGCCAGGGCCTGAAAATCAAGTGCTGTAATGCTAAGCTTTTGCAAAGCACTAAATCCTGGAGATCAGCATTGATGGGGAATGGATCCAAAGCAAAAACTGCAAGTTGTGTACTACAAATTCCTGTGTTGGTCAGGTAGTTACAGTCACAGGCAGATAATCACAGGTGGTTTTCCACAAGTGGACATTTGGACTTTAAAAAATGGGCATTGCCCAAGCACTCTCCTCAAACAGACATAGGGTCATGATATACATTTTTTACCTCTGTAATAGGATTTTTTGTCAGTTCAGAACAAAAACCACCAAGTTTTGAAACTCTGTTTAAAAGAAATTGGATACAAATATTGTTGGATTGAACAAAGTGTTTCATTTTGATCTGGGATTTTTTTGGTAGAAGGATATAACATATAAAGGAGAATAATGGCATAAACTCAAGGTTATTTTGAATTGAAAACTCAGAAGACTCATCACAAAAGATGCTGAAATGGGACAGAGATTTCAGCTGTGTCAGACCATTTCTTCCTGGTCCACATTCAAAAGGAGATTCAAACCTAATTGCAATGATTTCGCAAATGGCATTTTGATTTTGAAAGAACTGCATTTTCCAATTTAAAAAAAAAAAAAAAGCTGTAGCGTGAAAGATTTTCTAATCAGCCCCAGTGAGTGAGAAAACTTCAGCAGCTGGATACAACATGCAAAGCCTGAGAAGGGGAATTAAAAGTTCCTGAAATGTAAATACAGGGGATTTTTTTCTTTTTATTTTTTCATTTTAAAAAGAAAGAGGTTTTGACATCGTGATACTGGAGTGTGAGGGCTGCAGAGACCCCACCCTCCATCTGGCAGGCAGGGAGGTTACCAAAATCTGTTCCAGTCTCCCACGGGCCATCTCCTCACAGGTGGAAAGCCCGGGGTAATGGACGGGGTTTCTGGGCAAAAGCAGTTGGGAGCGCCCTGGGGAGCCCTATAAAAATGACTCACTTGCAAGGGGTGGGGGTGTTTTTTGGAAGGAGGTTAGTGGGGAGCAGGCTGCTCCACTGGCCCTTGGGGACTGGGGCTGTGAAAAGACTGGGAGTTTTTATAGCTTAAGCAGGCTGCTGCTTCTCTTTTAACGTAGGAGGGAAGGGGAAGGGGAGGAGGATGGAGGGAGGGAATTGTTTTGGTTTTTGTTTGGGTAACAGAATCAGGAGAGACAGTTTGGTAGAGTTATCTAGCATGACTTTTTCTTTGCTTGCATGTTTTGCTGACATAAAGCTACGGGTGGTTTGCCGTAAGCAAGGCTTATGCTGAGGTTTTTGTTAAGTCCCTAATACAGAGTTGTTTTAGCAAAAGCCCCTGTGTTTCTGCTGGGAAAAACTGTGCTCTTACTGACAGCTTATTTCACTCACTCAAAGTGGATGTTAGGGGAGAAAGATTATCATAAGCATGCTGCTAAAAGACCATTTCTGCCACAGCTGTTCACACCAGAGCACTTTTCTGATTTTAGCATCCCCTCCACTGTCTTGCTAATTGTTTCAAACCCCATATTTATGTGACTGTCATTTGTTTTGCCTTTTGCACTATGATTGTAAGTGGTGCTATAAAGATTTTTTCACTGTGGTGGAAAAGTACTTCAAGTTAGCCTGTGTTTCTTGAGAAATGAAGACAAATCAAAAGCTTAACTCCAAAACCTGTTTTTCATTTGAATATTTTTCTGGAGTTAACTTTAGAAATAAAATAGAACTGAGGTAAACGTCAATTAAACAGTGGACATTAAGTCTAGACTGAATTATTATCATTTTCTCAAAGCCAAGCTCTTCTAGTAACCCAAAATGTATTGCTAATATTTTTTTAAAATATTCCAACTTCTTCTGAAAATTAGTTGTCTTCTGATTTCAGACAAAGTGATTTCAAATAACAATATTACTTGTGGAATAGAAATTATGCTATTCCCACTGTTCTGCTTTTGTTAGTTTTGTTTTTCATGACTGGATTTTTTCCAAGCCAAAACTAACAGGTATTAGATCATTAAAATTACAAAAAAAGTTTGCATGAATGCCCTGGGACTGAAACCACTATAGCATTTTACATAAATTTGAGTATAACATTTTGCTAAATCTCCTGTTGTCTGCAATGACATGGCTCGATTCTTTACAGATTGTCTTTTTTACCTTTCTGAAGGAATGACTTGACATTAAGAGAAGGAAAAGAGCTTCTAAACAGCTTTTACAAAATATCCAATGAGGCATTAAAAAATTACAAAATAATAAATAAAAAAAAAAACCACAAAATAATCCAACTACATCTCCTTTGTTGTATACTTTGGACTTACTGCACCAAAGAGAAAGTATGAGCACATGACAGGTTAGTATCCGAAAGAAGATGGAGCAAAGATGAATCTTTCATTTTAGATGTGTCCACACACTCCCTTTGGTTATGTTGCAGGGTGATGTGGCCATGCTAACATTAGACTTGCTAGTCCAGGTGTTGGTAGCTGTATCTTCATAGCGGTTCAGAGCTGAGCATTCACTGCACTGCTCTGGGGATTTTGTTAGCCGCCCCAGTTCTCATGGTTTTAAGGGTGCTGACGGTAGCTTTAAAGTTAGCTTGAGTATGCCTCCACTATACTGTCATCACTGCCATACCACTGACTTCTACAGGAAATGTCAAACCTCCAGAGGAAATTTGGTAGTTACTAATGTCTGCAATTTCCTTCTTTTTTGTCCTTCTCCCATTCCTGCTTTCCATCCCCGCCCCCATTCATACTTTGCTCCAGACTCACAGCCTACAGCAATATGTGGAGGATATAATATTCCAGTACAATGTCAAACATAAAATGAGATGTGTGACAAATTGTAATGACAAGGTTGATCTGGGTCTGTGTGTGGAGGGACTGTTTGCAGCACACGACTCAGAGAAACAGAGAACTGGGTTAACATGATGAATGCATTTAAGCCATGGCATCTGAAGGATCCCAGCAAAATAGCTCACTGTCTTCTCCCCTAAATGATGCCTTTCAGTACTCAGCTCTATAAATGTGGAAAACTGAGTTCAATATATGCAGGTGTTTGCGGTTTTGGAACTGGCTTAACTTTCTAATGATGAGCAAAACAATGTGTCACTTTTCTTGGTGTCCCATGCCCCTGTGTTCCCCAGCTGGTGTCCATAAGCACTGCCAGACATTCTGTCCCAGTTTCTGTCCCTTAGTAGATGCACCCCAAGGTCTGTTTCCAGCCAGGCATGGGTTGGTAGCTGTCTGTGAAAAGATGACATTTGCAGTTGCAAAGGTCTAGGTCCTGCTCCTTTGTTATCTTGTGTGTGTTTCCCAACGCTGTCTGGTTTTGTGACTCTCCCACCCTGATTCCTACATTTCTAGCTGATGGTGGGCGTAGCTCAGGCCTCCCATGAAGCAATATGACTTTTCTGCTTCTCCTTGCTGTGCTGTGCATGGTGAGTATCCCTACCCTGCACCAGCCGCTCAGGGCTGCCAAGTCCTGGAATACCAGAGAAGCCATGGAGCTGTGCAGACAGATAAACATGTGACATTCCAGATACAATGTCCTACCACAGCCTCCCTCCTTTGTTAGACCCAGGGCAGAAGAAGAGCAAGAACCATATCACCCCATGTGTGGAGCCTTGTGCTTTGAGCAATTGCAGCCTGAGGTCTCCAACTTCCAAACTGTTGTGCCTGGTGGAGCACAGAGTCCATACATGAGGTGATGCCAAACTGAAACCTTACTTTGAGTTTTGGGTTTCCAGGGTTTGAGCTGAACTTCACTTACCTGTAGGAACTCAATTCCTTCAGCCCACACATGAATACATATAGACAGGACTGAACTTCAGGGGCATCCTCCCTCCCCTATGTTCACTTTAAGCAGCATCATCACAGAAATGTTCCTGAATGATGAACTCTGTGCCAAAGGCATTCCTGGCAAGTCATTTCCTCTCTTTCCCAAGCTTCAAAAAATGTAGCAGATAAAGAATTATCTCTGTAGCTGGTATTTGTTGTAACGGGATGAATAGTCAGGAAAAAAAGTATCTAACAGATGGAAATGAAAGTGTATTTTCAGTAAATGTCATCTGATTAGACTACTCAGTTTTTTCTGTAAGTGCCTTTTTATTTCTTCTAGGACCAGGTTAAGATAAATAGCTAGAAGCAAAAGCATTAAATGTCTTCCTTTTATTTTCTGTTTTGCTTTATTACACGTAATTGTTGAAATGACAAAAATACACAGAAACTAAAGCATTCCTGCTGCCATAGTTATAACAGCATTTCCCTTCTATGAGAGTTCATCCCATGCTTGCAGGGTGCTCCCACCTTTTCACTGCCAGAAGGAACCAGATTTTGTAACACAGTCCTAGCCCAGGAGGGTCATGTTTCACCAGTGAGTGTATGAAATAGACATTTATAGTTGGGTTTCATGTGCAACAGAAGCACAGTTCCCTTACCATCAAAGGACTGAGCAGAAGGTAATCTCCCTACAGGGTGTCTGTTGAACCAGAACAAAGTGACAGTATTTCTCTCAGTGACAAGAGACATTCAGAAATGGGTCTGCAAGAGATTAGAAAACGCTTTAAATTCACCCAAGAGTGAGTTTCCCCTGGTTTCTGGGACTGTTTCCTCCCTTACGATCGCTCATGAATGTTCTCCTTTTGGATGACAGTAACAGTATCCCAGTAGAAAGTACTTCTTGGGATGGTCATGGCCGTGAAGGAGACGCAGGTCCCTTACCTTCTTTGTAGAGTTATTCAGAAGAAATAATATGTGCTCCAGCAGGCCAGATTTGCTTCATACAACATCTGTGACATCTTGAACAGTGGTGGTACTCTTACCCACTTGGAAAGTGTACGAGAATCAGAGATCCTAATTCCAGAATACATTTGGCTCCAGGAGGTTACACTGCTAGGCAAGCCTTGGCCTTGTTGCTGCTGACCACCTGGACATGTTTTGCATCAGGGAGAAAGTGGAGGCAGTAATGATTCTACAGTACACACAGAAGAGTCAACAATAGTGCCAAAAGGCAACAAACAAAGGAGTATTGAGACAGGGTTTGTTTTTGTAAGATTATACTCAATTCAGTCATTCTATGACTACATATATTCTTCTGTTTATTTATGTAATAAGCTGCCCTTGTAAGCCTCTGGCAGATAAAAAAATGGAATCTTTCCAGATGTGTGAAAAAGGCAGTTACTTGGGGAGGATTTTATACACTGTGTTGCTACAAGAGATTTTAACTCACCAGTTATCATCAAGAATATTTGGATTTTCCTTGCTAAACCACAAAAACCTTAATGGGGAAAATCATTAAACATATAAAGTTATAGCAATATAAATATTTGACTAAAACCATGATTGAGATGGCTCTTGGGAACCTGTGTTTCTGTAAACTTTAGGGGCTATAATGAATATACACATACACTTCTCCTCTCTTCTTTCTCTCCTGCCATGAAAGGCCAAAATTGCTTTAAGTTATGGCTGTGAGGTTCAGTAACTTTACGAAGTTTTCCTTCCTTGCCTTGTCCTAAGAACACAATTTTCATCCTGGTGTATGGCATAGCAAAAGGTATGTTAATGTCTGATGAACAAATGTAAATGTTTAAAAATGAGCTGACAAATCTATATAATAGCAGAGTCCGGGAGGCCACCTTGTAGCGCCTGTGTTTTATGATCTGTGCTTTTAACAACACAAGTGTGAGTATATTATAGTTCATATTTGAAAGGAGAAGAAAAACTTTGACATGCCTTTCCTAAAATGTGCAATCACAGCAAACCTCTGCAAACCAACCCCTATGAGCCAGTCATACGAAGGACCTCAATAAAAAGAAAAATTGTATGACCTTCAACATCACTGTTCATTGCTTTGGAGCATTTTTTTCTTGCTGTTGGCTTCACAGGAATGGAAGAGTTGCTATATTAATTGTGGGCCTGTCTGCCCTTTTTGTCTGGAGAAGGAGAGAGAAAGGAACTCAGGATTTGAAACCTGTCTTTCCTCTACATGGACAAGGAAGCTCACAGGAGAAGAGCTTAATTCTATGTTTTTGCCGTATTTTAGAATCCTATGTAAGTTTAAAATAAGGACCTGAGCCTATGATTTAGAGAGCACCCTCTGGGAATTACAACCTGAAACCTGAAAGGGTAAGGTAAGGAGAAGAAATAATGGGGTGTTTCCTGCATCCAGGATGCCTCTCTGGCTTGTCCAGGAGCCAAAAGACTGGGAGATCCCTCTGGCCTATCTTTGAGGCATTCATCTGTCATAGATATACCCCTCTCTGACACCCCTTCAACTTGGAAACAGATCATAATAATTTCCAGAACTGAACTTCACAGCTATCTCTAATAAGACAATGAAGGCCTTTTGATCTCTCACCAGAACAAGGTGAAGCCCTCTGCAGGTCTGCTGGGCATTGCTCTTCACCCTGAAGCTGATCAGTGCCTGTAGGTGCTGACCCTAACTTCACACAGCTGCTTTATGTAGGATGCACTGTATGCCTTTAGAAAGAGTTTTTTTGATACAGACTAATTTATTTCCTTCTCTCCCCCCCCTTTGAAGTGATGTCACTATTTTGAATTTAGGTGGTTAAACCAGAGTAGCTTTAAACACAGTGTATTCATGTGCCAGGAAATTGTGGATTTAGTGAAAGCTCACAACAAATCAAAGCAAAGTATGAAGCTCTATGTTTTATGTCTTTATTAACAAGTTTAATAAAATTTTAAATTTAATTACTTGTATAATCAAACAAAGGCTCCATAGTCTCAGTATATTGCACAGTTTTAGGACCCACGGATATAGCAGAAGGGGGTATGCCTTTTCCATAAGCTTTTAAGGGATTTAATTACAATCACATTGCAAAAGTCATTTCAACTGGAAATGTAACTGCAAGTCATCAAACAAGTTTGCCTTAAGATATAGTACCTGGCTATAGTGTGTTTGTGTGGGAATAATGAAGGATATATTCTTCGCACACCCACCACACAGTCTATGTTCCCTTCCTTATAGTATATCTTAAGAACAACACACAGTAAAGCCCTGTTGCTTGCTAATCACTGAATGTCATTGCCGCATCCAATCCATCCCCCTGGAAACTGTGCTATTCAGTAGAGGCAACAGCTTTAAGATATGTGACCTTTTTGGTGCTCTCTTTGCAGGCTGTGTCTTTACTAAAAACTTTTGCATTCTGCTGAAGATATCCTTCCATCAATAGTGTCCCAATTTGGCATCCTCTAATGCATATGTGCTAGAAGTATACCTTGATGCCATTTGGGTTTTAATGTATGGAAAAGTATAGCGGTTCCCATTGCAACACACTTTTTTTTTGTAGTTGTACCAAAACTTACTTGGAATAGACTGGTAAGTAGTAAAGATACTAAAGATAATGACATTTCTAAGCAACAGTGTAAAAATGTAGAGTAATATCAGCAATAACACCCTTGGCTGGGGTAGAACAGGTCTACCTAAGATGTAATATTGACCTATAAGGACAGTTGTGTCATTTCTTTGCACAGTAGTCAATAGGAATGTAAATCAAAGGCTTGGGACATCCTCGTCATGCAACAGGAACAAAGGCTGATCTGCCACCCAGCAGTGAACACAATATAGTACTCAGCCAAGCAAAAATCCATCCCTCTCTCTGCAGTTTCAGTCCCTGTCAGCCCACATTTGTCCAATGCAATATATATGTGTCCTGTGAGATCTTGGCTTTCTCCTTTTGGTGGTCACAGCAGATATGGAGGGATTAAACAGGGCCTTGGCCATCAACCCAAGCAGTGACAGCCTCCCACAGGCTAAACAAGGTATGCACAGAGCTGATACGTGTGCAAGTGGGAATGGGGATGACCACATTAATTTACACACACACACCCCGCCCCCAAGACTGTAGCTGGCTTGTTGTGTGTAACAACACCAACAACAGGAGCTGACCTGACAGAAAGGCTCAGTTTCTGTATAATAATCACTCTCCATGTGAATGTTTTCAGCTTACATAGTGGACAGCTGTTGGAAAAACAATCTGGGAAGTAACATAATGGATCAAGATGAGAAACCTCTTGACATGGAATCAGAGAGTAATTTCAGAACAGCTGCATGTTTCCTGACCACAGACTGAAACAGTAGAGTTGTTTTGTCCATGCAGAACATCCCTGAAATAAAAAGATCGGAAGAGAATTAAAGAACTAAAAACCCTTTCTCAGGAAGGAAGAGACAAAGCAGTAAGTCCAAGAATGAACTTTGTAAGCCCCAGTTCAAAAAAGATAAGCTGGCAGGAAGGACACTTATGTTGTAGACTTTGCTGGTTTTTAATTTTGTTTGCTCTTAGATGCTTTGATTCTAAAATGTTCCTGTGGGGTTTTCCCTCAGGCTTTGTTCACTGCTTCAGTCAGTGCTTACTGTGCTGGGATTAAGTCCAAGGCTCAGTCTAGTTTATTAAGGAAATCACAGTAAAGAAAAGGAGACAACTGCCCCATCTGAGCTATGATGGCTGGAGAGTAGATGAGGTGATCTTAGGGAGGCCACAGGAGCTAGAGTCTCTACATACCCTGTGATTGTGAAGGGCACAGGGTGACATTTTCTCTTGTGCACCATCTTCTCATTCAAGTCGAAGAAGACAGACGTAGAACACTTGCACTGTAAAGAAACTGTAATAGAGAAACCTGTCTTTGGTTTTATGAAATCCCTTGCAAATGGCCATGGAAGAGTTTCTGTAGTCAGAGGTCTGTGCCTGGCATGTGCTCTGTTGGTGTCCCTCCTAGACTTTGTGTCATCAAAGGAGGAGGTGGTGAGAATTGAGAGATTAAATTTCCCCAGTGAAATTCAACCTGCCAGCTCAGACCATCAACAAGACACTGCATTTAGAGACACACTGTGAACTTTTCAGGCAAAGTTCAAGGCACAGCCAGCCAAATGAGTCCTAGCTGAAGCTAGGAATCCCCGAGTAAGAGGCAGTTTACATCACTATCTTGAACCCAAGCAGTTAAATTCTGTCTTAACTGGCTTGGTTTTCAAAGTAGGTGGTCTGAGCAGGAACTGCTGCTCCTGAGGAGAAATACAGGTGGCTGACGGCTGCGCTTGGTCTGCAGCCCCACAAATGGAAATGGGGCGCAGTCTTGCTGGGAGCCTCAGAAACTCTTTCTTCCCTCTGAGCACACATTTCCACTGCTCCCTGTCCCCCAGCAAACTGTGTAGCCATAAATCCTACCCCCAAGCTCCCCCACTCTTCTCAGTTGTTAACTTTCACACATGATTTTTTTTTTCTGGATTTTTCAGTGCTGAAATTTCACCAAGGCTGCAGTAATTTCAAATTTTGGCCCATTTAGCATCAGGACAACTGCCCAAGTCCATTTATTACAAACATATGTTATGAATTCAGTTAAAACAAACAGTCTCTTATTTTCTCAAGTCACAATAATCACACTGCAGACTTACTTAAAGCAATCATTTAAAAGCAGTATTTTTTTAATAGCAAATCTGTCCTAGTAGTAGGTCTGAGATCAAAAGGTGGGCAAAGCCCTAATGTAGGCTAAATGAAACAATAAAACCTATCAGAAAATGTGAAATCATGGTGTTTGCAAGGTTGTCTCTGTCTCTGTCTTCACCCTCCCATTTATTTTCCTAGTTTTTATATTTAAGACAAAACAAAATTAAATAAAAACAAATAAAGGACAGTGAACTAATTCAATGTCCAGAAGACAGGATGTGTCCCACAGCCAGCTTGGAGTTTTTCTGCATCCTTCTCAGCCTCAGTCCATGGGGATGGTGGCTGGAACCAGTGCCTTTATGCAAGCACAGTTAGCATTCTCTTCTCTGCCCTTGATTTGTTTCAGAAGACATCACCCCACAGCTTCAGAGTGGTCTAGAAACAGGGACAGGCATTCTGAAGTGAATGCCTCAGAGTGAATGATACCACACATCTGGTTTTTGAGTGCCACGTTTGTATGCTATCCCTGCTGTGAGTTTCCACCATCAGATCAGCTGAGCTTTTTGTGATGAGACAGACCACTGCCATTCAGTGTCACACTCTTTAAGAGAGTCAAGGTTGAAGCCTGACTCACCTTTATTAGGGGGATTAGTTGGTGTAGCAGAAAACTTTTATATCTCTTTCACCAAGTAGAGCCAATAAGCTTAACAAGTTTGGGTGTATGAGAGGTGACTTGTCAAAATGAAGGAGAAAGGTTTTTGCAATGCTCCTACCTCAGGTCAGCACAGGACAACACTGTTGGAATGATTTGGCACAGTTTTTAGACTGTGGCCAGTACTGGTCTGTGCTTTTATTGGTCAAACAGAACTCAGAAGTACCAAGTACCACTGGTGCTCCTCTGCTGAATGGAGAAGCCCTCTTGGTGTTAGCGGGCAGGGAGGGTAAAACATAGTGCCATTAAAACTTTTTTGGAGGCACAAATTAACTATCTGTGAAGGACTTTCATGCTCTGCGAAGTCAGATGGACAGTTTTGCATGCACCTGCCCTGGGAACAATGCTCTCACAGCATAGATGATTGACTAGGGTGAGAGTTCAGTTCAAGAAACACACCTTCATTTCAGTCATTCAGCAGGAAAGGTGAAGCAGCAAGCTGAAGCACTGTCCTTGTTTAATATGCTGTTCTGTACTTTTTGCTACAGATTTCTGTAAGGATCAGTGTATGGCATCAAGGTCTCCCCACATCTCACTCTTTCAATATGTCAGTTCCTCCTGTGGTCACCAACATGACACGAGTGTGAATGTCTTTGAGCACAACACACAAAAAATGGTGACCCAGGCACAGCAGAGAGCTGCAGACTCCAGTCTCCACTCTTACGTTTTGTCTGTAGAAGCTCATGGTAGGGAACACTCACTGTTGGCAGGGGGTAAGAGGGAGAGGGAAGGATAACGCAGACCAGTTGGTGATGATAATTCACGAGGTCATCAACAAAATATCCAACCAGCCTGGGCTCCCAATATTTTCCATTCCTCAGACAGATCCTTTTGTGCATACTTCTTTCTTTTGTCATGATCTCACCTGAAAAGTCAAAGAAGGTCTCCCTACATGCTGTGCTCTCGACAACTTTGATCAGGACTAGCCTTTCACATGGAACATGAGATCTTGACGCAAGGCCACAACAGAGGAGTTATTACATGTTTCTGCATTTCCACAGCTCTTTGGTGCATGAGGGCAGGTTCCCAGTGGGTGATAATCAGCGTTGTTCGCCAGAGCAGGATACCAGTCTACCCCAGCTGTGCATCTAATCCCAATTTTGCATTCTCATATACTGCTGTGTGAAGCGTCAGCTGAAAATCATGCTACTTAGAATTTTGAAAGGTGTCTTCTACACAGAGTGGAAGGCAGCTCCACTTGGCAGTTATTTAATACATTTCAGCTCTGGTTTCAGTTCTGCATTTAGATTCACAAAGAATTCCTGACATTTGTCAGTTTTTTCATCCATGCCTGTATTCCTTCTTCATCTCACATTTCCTCAGTTCATTACAGCAACCCCTGCCATGGCAGGATAAAGCCATACACAAAAAGCCCTTTCATGGCTATTTCACATCGATATCTATTTTTGAAGAGAAAATGAACTGAAGCAGCATGACTGTCTAATTAACTTTTTCTCCTTGTGAGCAACTGGATTGACAAGGCTGGGGTACAGACAGACACACTGTCACTTCCAGTTTAAATGCCCCATTGGGACAAAACCAGTGTCCTGGCTTTGGCTGGGATAGAGTTAATTATCTTCCTAGTAGCTGATAGTGCTGTGTTTTGGATTTAGTGTGAGAATAATGTTGATAACACACAGACATTTTAGTTGTTGCTAAGAAGAACTTATCCTAAGTTAAGGATTTTTCAGTTTCCCATGCCCACTAGCAAGAAGGTGCACAAGAAGCTGGGAGGGAGCACGGCCAGGACAGCTGACCCAAACCAGCCAAAGGGATATTCCATACCATAGAACATCATGCTCAGTATATAAACTGGGGGGAGTTGGCTGGGGGGTGGATTGCTGCTCAGGGACTGGCTGGGCATCTGTCAGCAGGTGATGGGAAATTGCATTGTACATCACTTGTATTTTCTTGGGTTTTTGCTATATTAATTTTCATTATTATTATTATATTTTATTTTAGTTATTAAACTGTTCTTATCTCAATCCACAAGTTTTACTTTTTTTTTGATTCTTCTCTCCATCCCACTGGGAGGGGGGGAGGACTGAGCAAACAGCTGTTTGGTGCTTAGTTGCCAGCTGGGTTTAAACCACAACAGGATGTAAATTCAGAATGAAGGGAGTGAAAAAATTCCATCCCAGCCAAAATCTAAAACATATTTAATGTATATGCCAGATGAGGACAGCTATCATCTCCTTTTGTGAGGAGAAGCTTGATGCTTGCGAAGCAGCTTCTGTACTGAAGAAAAAAGGGGTTGTGGGCTCCTTAAATCTGTAAAGGCTCAACTTGCAGTTGTTTCCTGAATGTCAAATTATCTTTGGGCTTTTACCTAGCAGGTATCTTTCTCCCAGCACAGCCTATCTGTTAGTGACCATTCTCATGTTCGTTTGCTATAACAGCTTAGAGAATGGGGACTTTTTTCTCCTACACCTATTTTAGCCAAGGTGGGGCAGGTCAGAAGGTCACAGGGCTTCTCTGTTTGTTTTGTTGTTTCTTCTGATTCAATGAAATTCAAAGGTAGCAATTTCAAAATGGAAGCAAGGAAATACTTCTTCACATTTTGGCACCTATAGTGATACGTGTCTTGACACAGTATCAAGAAAATTAAGATTAGGGAATGTTTTAAAACAAGATTAGATTTGGCAATGTATTCTGAAGAAGCCATGAAGAAGGAGATGTTGAGTCAATGCCAGAAATATTTTGGAAAGGACAGAAACCCTGTGCCTCAAGATTTTATCTAATCTCTCTTTAGGATTAAGAGGAGATCTTTGTAGATTTTAGATGATACTTCAACTGTTTTACAGAGGATTATTGATAGCTTTGTCAGATATAACGTGTGTTGATCTTTCTCAGAAAGAATCCTGGACTAGCAAGGCTTCTGGGCATACTGAAAAGCTTTATATTAACTCCACCTCCTCCAAACTTTTTCTGGAAGAGGTTTACGTTAGCCTAAATTCTCCTCCCAGATAAATCACACTCCTCTGAATCCATTTGGTTTCTGACATTTCTAGCTTTTGCCAGCACCAAGCCTGGAAATATCCCCTTAGCCCTCATGTCACCCCTCTGTCCCAGTCCCTGAGCTCAAAGGATGCTGCTTACTGTATGGCTGCCTCCTTGGTTTTCCTGTCATGTACAAGTTATGCCATTTGGAGCGCAATTGCTGTCAATAGGATCAAAACAGATGCTGAGAACTAGGTACTGAAACTAAGCATTAGCTCTTTTGGGTATTTAATTGCTAAAATTATTTTATTTTTTGAATAGCTGAAGTAACACTGGCTCAAAACTGCTGGACAGAAGTGAATTTTGGTCCTACTGAAGTCCATGTAAACATAGCCACACCATAGAGGAGGGCAGTTCTTCTGTCATGGATCCATTCCCTTCTCCTCCATGAAGTCTCTGCGTTACCAGAAAGAACCTCCATTACTCTCCTGGCACATTCAGTTGCTGCACCTGATAAAGCAGATAACACTCTTCCTCACTTCAAGAAGGAATTATCAACTTGAAGAAGGTGTGAGAATTAATACATAAGAAATCAGAAAAACACCCCACAGCCACAAATTAATAGACAACCCACTCACACTAAGCAACTTGATTCACTTTCCCGTGAGTTGAGTGTGAAAAAGCGTATCCTAGCACAATCACACCTCAGACACGTGTCCACCAGCGTCAGTTGCTCTGCACAGTAATGTCAAACTTCTTCCACAGCCAATGCCAAATTCCATGTCCAGCTACTCCCAGAAAACCAGGATATGAATTTCAGACAACATATTTTTTGACAGCCCAGACTGGCACACCCACTGACCTCATGGGGAGGTCTGCACATACTTCAAGGGTAGAATATGGCTTTTAAGTAGTAAATTGTTGTTTACATGCTTAGTGTCTTCTGAGAGTCAGTGTTGCTGAGTAAGAAGATGTGTTCCCCTTCCAGGTCTCTTCCCTTGCTCCCCAATCTCATCCATCCCCTGTTCTCTTCTCTCCCTCTTCCCAGCCATCTCTTCCTCCTTCTGTATTTCCTTCCCTGTAATAGCTCACAGCTTCCACCATGAAGCAAAGAAATACTTCATATCTCCATCCTTGGGACAAGAGCTGTCATTAAATTAAACTTGTTCATTCAAGATAAACTCAGTAAATTGTATTTCAAATAGATATGGTTTCCACACACACAAAGCTCACCCTCTGCTAACCCTTTGGTTTAACCAGACTAGTATTACACCATTTTAGTGTAAGTCCCATAATTTTAGATGATGTTCAGATGTTAAATTTGATGTTTAAATAAGTTAAATGAATCCCAAACTCGATTTTCAGACTGTCTATGGGCCCAGGAAAGCAATCCTGCCAAAGCTACATTACTAAAACATTTTGCAAAGCTCTCATGCAGTCGATGTGGTTGCAAAAAGTATATCGACATTGTTTCTGTGCATTTCCAAACCTCTCGGTGACACAACATCTGTGTTTTCAGATGATTCTTTTCAGTGAAAATGTTGCTGAAATTGCCTGGGTTTTAAGTAGCTGTGCTTTATTTTTCTTGTCCAAAGTTGTTAAATAACAATTCTTTTGTTCAATCTTTACTTTGTTGGGTGATGAGGAGAGTGGGAAGCCCTAATTAAATGAAGGACTTTGACCCTGCAGGGGTGTGGGAGAGTAAATGGAAGGAGACTAGTAGGGGTATTTTTTTGGCACAAAATGCCTGAAGACCTCTGGGCATTTTAACAAAATATAAAGCATAACAGGAAAAGCAAGGTAAGGTGCTGTAATATTTTACCAGAAGAGGAACCAGAAAGGAAAATAACACAGGTTTTGCCCCTTCCTCTGCAGTCCCACCCATGCTAAAATACAACCTGAGGGAACAGTCAATCACATGCAGTGCAAACGTCCACTGCAAAACAAGAAAAAATGGAGCAGAGTGAAGAGGGTGGCAGTCAGCACACACTTACCTGCTCTCTTCAGTTCATGTGTCTCTGAAATTGGCTACCAGATGGGGTTAAACCTCAACACAGGGTTAGACCTCTTAATTCTGACTTTGACACCGACACATGCAGTAACGTTGATCGGGTAAATTTCACTTCACTCTTATAAAGCCCCAAATGTGTTACTTCTCTCCTCCACGTGGACCAGCAAAAGAAGTCCCAGGACCAGACGCACGCCCATGAAGGACATGGCACTGGGCTCAGTAGTAGGAAACTTCTGTTTTGCCAGTATGGGCAGTCTACCCCTAAATTACCCGATATCTTGCCAATTCTGGCAGCTGCCATGGGGTTGCTCCCCAGTCCTTTCCTGCAGAAGTGAGGTCAGGGCTCCTTGCACCCCACAAGACTAGGTGTGGGTGAGGGTTCACCTGCACCCACTGCTCCTGGGAAGGGCTCTTGCACATTGCCCCAAATCCCCACCTTCAGGAACCCCAGAAGTTTGGACATATTCACCTCTCTAAGTGCATAGTGTGAGCAGCTTCCCTTTAATAAGGAAATGCTTAAAAAAGCATGGACAGCTCTAAATTAAGATGAGAAACCTCAATGCAGTATAAATTATAAATATAGACAGAGGGATAACAAGGATGGGGAGGCCTGGCATAGAGTCTTTACATGCTTTTGTCAAGCCTTAGTAGATTTAGTAAATAAGTGAGAAAATATGTGTAGTGATGAAGGAGAGGTGCATCATCCTCCTGGCTGCTGGTCTGCCATGAAGTGACCCACCTTCCACTTCTGTGAGCTCAGAGAGCTGCTGCGAGAGAACTAAATGGAGGATCTGGGACTAATTTACCCAAGAAAACAAGAAATAGCTTTAGGAATAAAACACTTATTGATTCTTATGCTAAATGTGTTTGTTTTCTTGGAGCAGGTGAATAATGTCAGAGGAAGAACTTTAATCACAACCAGAGCAAGTACACTACTGTGTCTTTAATTGAGGAATAATTTTAAAGTAGCACAAGTTACATTTTCTCAGGTTGCTCATTACATGGCAATTGTATGTAATCACTCACATACACACAACACATCCTGGGACACATTACGCATTTCATTTTCATGTATTTAAAAAGGAGCTTCTTGCTGTTAAATTGCTCACAGCCCTTCCAGAATCTGCCAGTATTTATATAGCTTTTGCCAATGTTTATATAAACAGCAGAGGTGCTAACAGATTAGTAAAATAATTTTCCCTCAGGTCAGTGCAGGAGTTTTCTGTACTTTCCCAAAGGAATCTAGAAGATAATCCACAATACTGAACAAAAATGTGTTCATTGTCAGATATGTTCCTCTTGTGTCAATCCTGAGGTTTCTTAGGTTATGATTGTTATGGTGGTTGTGTCTTTCTCATAAACAGGCATGTGCACATGCATACACACTGACATAGTACATCAGACATTGTTATGACGTAACTGCTTTTTAGGACTATAATTAGTGCAGATTGTGCCAGCTCAATAAAGCTCCTAAAGCAAAAAGACTTAAAGGCTTTTTCTCCTCTTTCCAAACTGCAGATTTCCTGGATGAAGGCTTTAGGCACCCTGGCACCAATGGATGATTGCTTTCTTCCACAGGTAAATGCAAAATCCAGCAGAGACATCCTGCCTGCACAACAGCTGGCAGACTTGGTGCTCTCCTTACACAGGATGCTGTGCAAAGCCACTCTCTAGGCTATCCTGCAACTTCTATGTATTTGCAAAAAGTGCAAAAAGTGAGAAACTGCTGGATGACAGGCTGAAAGGACGCTTGGTGCACCTTGTCTC
Organism: Strix aluco; assembly: GCF_031877795.1. Classification (NCBI taxonomy): domain Eukaryota; kingdom Metazoa; phylum Chordata; class Aves; order Strigiformes; family Strigidae; genus Strix; species Strix aluco. Next base: position 13,540,099 of record NC_133931.1, on the reverse strand, counting down.
TATCAGGCACAAGTGCAATACTGTCCAGACATCTTTACCCAGCAATTTTCAGTTTAAGAAGTGTCTTCATTAGGACTGAAGAGCATGACCTACCATCTTGCCCAGGGTGTAACTGGCAGGATCCTTTGGGTCCTTGCCAAGAGAGAGCATCACAAGAGCACAAACAGACATGTAATGGGTACCAAAGCAAGTCTGTGTCTGAAGCTACGCCTAGGCTGGCCTGCAGTGAGAATTACGCATATTGGCTAAAATCAGAGGAGCAATAAACATGCGAGTATTGGATTCAAAAAACATAAGGGCATCCAGAAAATCATAAGAGTTTCTGAATGTTTGTCAGGGACATGCAGCAATGACAGTGTAATTATACCAATGCTAGAAACAGGGGAATATTTTCAAGAACATCTGTCAAGTTAATGTGTGCACAAATTCTGAATGTTATGTTTTTATGACTTAAAAATCACTGTTCAACAGCAATTGTTCTTTCTTAAGACAGGTGAAATTTGCACTTCTAAATGTTTTCTTCAGGATTCATTGTCTTAAAGAAAAACCTAAATTGGCACATTATTAACCTGCACCGACTTAACTTACTGAAGAAAAATTTCATGTGACATGATTATGGATGCAGCATAAGAATTTAATATATTGTATTTCCTAATTATCAAATCTTTCTTAATATTACAAGAAGAGGAGTTTCTTGGAACATTATTAGCATAAGTTGCTCCCAAAATTTTTTTATGTCCATTAATTATTTGGTTTCTGAGATAGTATCCCAGATTTCAGGAAAAGCAAAAACTGAGGTCTGGAATCCAGGCAGGACTTTGTAGCTGCTTTAGATGTTTTCATACAGCTTTATAAAGGCTAGTTACTTCAGTGGGTCTATACCTACTTACAAAGATACAGCATTCAATATATTGAATCAGTGTGCTGAAGGACACATTTGGTTAAGCAAATCTCTTGAAAGATGATCTTCTTTACCCGGCTATTGTGGCCAGCCATTTTCAGGTTCAATATAGTTCTCAGCACATGGCATGTAGTATGTGTTCATTTCATATCTTCATCCTTGTTTTTAAAGATGTCGGGTCAAATGTAAAGCCTGGAAATGGAGCATGTTTGATATCAGAATAGTTTTTCAGTACCTGAAACCACAAAGTCTCGACTAATTTTTTCTTTTACAGCTTTCTGACTTTGATAATCCCTAGCTGGCTTACAGGTTCTGTCCTGATAACATGCTTTGTTGTCATCTTAGCATCTATAAATACTTCTATCCACCAAATTCATCTTCTCTTCCCTCCTTGTGAGAAGCATGCTTGGTATTTTTGAGGAACAGGCTCATTTCCTGAGAGGAAATATGTTTCATATTAAAAACCTCCCCTTTGGTTGTCTCGTTTGTATATCTGCTGGTGCACTTCTAGTTTGCTCTCTCTCTTGTTTTCCCCATTTCTCTTAAAATTTGCCATTTAGAAGTGCAACAGTTTCACCTATGGTAGCTCCACTATTTACTTTGAACTGTAGTCCTCTAGTCATTCCTTTAGAAATGCTGGCTGCCTTCATCTCCGTGATTACTTCCTCCCCTGTGCTTAAGAGAAAATACCATGTATGATTTGTACTTTTGATGTCTCCTCCTGCAGAAAGTTACCTGCAGATTCCAGCTTTCAAACAACCCAATGAGATTGTGAGGGTGTTTATGAACACACAGACTATTGCAGTGAAATTCTTTAGTGATGGACCTGAAACACAGGGCTGTTTTTTCTACCTACCAGGGTGCTGGTTTTAGCACGTCTGTGCTAGCAGTCTTCTTATTCCCAGCCTCGTCTTTCCACTCTTGCTGCTGGCATCCTCCTGCCAGTTGGGGAATCTCTTTGCCAACTGCTTTTGGTCTTCATTGAAAATGAAAGACAACGCCAACATTCAGTGGATGTATTTTACTTCTGGGAAAAAACTAAGCAATGCGAACTCTCTAAGCAGGTTAAGCAGTCTCAGGAGCTAAGACAAAAGCAGGCAAAGTGTCCAATCTAACTTGCACATGGCCTTAAACAACCCATGTCTTCCAGCCCTTTGTTCATAGAAATTTCCCATGTAGCAGTTTTGGGGCAGGGAAAAGCTGTCCAATATTTTGTATACATAGAAGCTGTGAAGCTCTCTGTTCAGACAGAAACATTTGAGGAACAAGTGACCCTTGTAACAGGATATGTGTGATCCCAAAAGGCAGTGCATCTACTTAACCAGATGACATTGCAGTCCTGCATATATTATCATAAAGATTGGTACAGGAAGGGATTTAACTGAGAATACAAGTTATCCTGCAGAACAAAGGTGAGTTGAAGGTAATGGCACTTGAGCTATTGCTCCAGCATTCTAATGACGGAACATCAAAGTGAATCCTGGAGTCGCAAGCGCCGTCGTCTGATGAACACAGGAGAAGCCTCGACTGGATCTGAGGTTCAGTTTCTGAGTCTTGTATGTTGGGCATGCTAAATTCATTGCTGAAACAAGTCAGCAGAGAGACAGCAGAACAGTTTTAGCCACTTATGTTAGAGATAAATTTCTCTTTTCTGAAGCCTTAAGTGCCTTAATTCTACACATTAGATAGCACTGAATAAACAGTGTTTCATATTGTTAAAATAAATCGCAAACCATTACAAATATTTGCCTGTTTTGATAAAGGCATTTATATCAAAGCTTAACAAATGTTTGTAGCAGTATTCTGAGTAATTTTAGTATTCTTATCTTGGAATGAGGAGAAAAAGCAAATCTTTCCAAAAATTAAGTGGTTGTTGCAATCATCCCTAGGAGACTAGATAAGGACAATTCCCCCTCGTCCATTCCACTTTGAGCAAAGGGAGAAGAAATTGTTTCCCTTTCCTAACTTGAGTTTCCTACAGGATGTCAGCATCCTCAGAAATGTCTAGTACTTGCTCTCTGTCACACCAGGCTCACATTTGAGAATTAACACAGTAGAGTGTGCGTAATTTCAGTGTAGTTGTTTTTATATGTATTGGTAGATGTAGTTAATGTGGTTAAGCACGGATGTTTGCTGCTGCTCCTCGTTGGATAGCTTCAGACTCTGAAACATGCTTGTGTGGAGATTTGCAAATGTAATTTCAAATGATCCCTATAACTCATTGAAGCAGCCTAAGCTGAAAGAGGCTAGAGCACCTGCCTTCTGAAAATTAGGCACTTACAAAGTATTTTAGTTCTGAGTACTGGAAATCAGTAGTCGCATGTGAACATCTTGACCTCGCTCCTTTTCTGTGGAAGCTAAGGTGTCCATTTCACAGTGGCTAATTTTTCTCTGATGTGGTGGAATAAAAACAGCCCATAACCTGATTATTTCCCCAGGGATAGTTTGGGCAAACAATGCTAGTGTGTTCATTGTACTTGCTGTCTCTATATACATTGCAAATGGACAGAAAAGGAAAGTTTCTCTATTAACTTATAAAGAGACTTACCAGATGTCAAAAATGAAAGATGTTCTGATGTTAGGCCTCAGTGCTGCACTGACAGTGATGTTATTCATTTCAGACCATCTATGGTCTCAGTTCTTTGTTCAAATGTTCTTCAAGTGCTTTGGAAATGTGAATGTTGGTTCCATGGTGACTGGATGAGAAAAAAATACAGAGCAAAAGACCCTTTCCAGATTGTACCCGTTTCATTGATTTATCTATCCAGAGCTCAGAACAAAGAGAAAACAAAAACATACTTGTTCCACTAATAAAACACATTACTGATTTTCCTAATGCTGGTCAGAGACCCTACTAATCAGGAGATTCTGCTATTCCTATTGTCTTTTTACTCATATGAAAAGAATATTTTCTTCAGCAAGGTGAACTTCCTAAAAGCTATTTCTGTACTCAGCCATAACAATTCTCAAATGAATTAATTTGCTCTAGGGCAGGAAAACAATAATTTATTCTAATTAATTTGCAGCTTCCTCAGTTGCTTTGGTAATCTCAGACGCCTTGTCACCCTCAGCAACATATGTAGACTCTGATTCATATAAGTTCATGTGAGTCCTGTGGTCCCACATGAATCGGAAGCAGGGGTGAACTAGCCAGCAGACATGCCCTATGACATTTAGTTTCTGGGAACTCCAGAAAAACTCCCACCCATGTCTTCGTTCAGTAGCAGTGTGATTTAAACTCTGCGTATTTAACACAGATGTGATCATGTTCACAAAGATGCTTAAATGATTTCCCAATTGTATTTTTAATGAGAAATTACTGGTTACGTGGACTCAAACTGCAAGTTCAACCACGCTGTTTCTGTTTAAAGAGAAAAAGAAAGCACATGCATTGCTATTCCTAGTGAGTCCGTTACTCCTTGGGCTTCCTTGTACAGGAAACAGATGTAAACCGAGACATTCCAGCTATCAGAGAAATATGACATGCTGCCTTTCTCCTCTCTCCCCTTTTGGAAGATGTAAGTTTACAGATTCCCTGCTAGAAAGCCCAAATCTGGGGAGAAGGAAGAGAAAGTGGGGGGGGGGGGGGGGGGGGGGGAGAAAGAAAGAAAAGAAAGAAAAGAAAGAAAAGAAAGAAAAGAAAGAAAAGAAAGAAAAGAAAGAAAGAAAGAAAGAAAGAAAGAAAGAAAGAAAGAAAGAAAGAAAGAAAGAAAGAAAGAAAGAAAGAAAGAAAGAAAGAAAGAAAGAAAGAAAGAAAGAAAGAAAGAAAGAAAGAAAGAAAGAAAGAAAGTGTTCTTCTTCCTCTTGAACTCAGTTTTTCTTCTCATGTCACTTATTCACTGCTTAGACTCTCTAAGGAGAAAAGCAGAGGGAAATATTCACAAAAATCTTCCTCAAGACCTTTCAGAATGAACCTTTTCTTCATTTAGACTTGTCACTTTCAATGAAACATCCTTCTGGGCAGAAGAGGAAGGTTTTTGCACAGGAGCAGTGCAAGGGAAAGGCAAAAAGCCATGGAGAGATTAGTCAAATTCCTTTTTCATCCATGCACAAGGTGCTGGGATCAGTAGATCCACTTGCACTCTTGCTTTGTCCACAATCCTGTGGACAGTTTTGCTGGTGTTTGGCATTGGCCAGGGAAGATCATCTGCTGAGAACAGTGGGGAGGCTCAGAAGCGTGAAGAAAAGCTGCTGGGGGTTTACAAGCTTGAAGTTTCAGTCTGAAAGAACAAACTCCAGGAAAAACTCAGAAATAACTAATGAATCAGCCAGGGTAGTTATAGCCAGGGTTCAACAAAGTGCATCACATCAGTTTTCAATTCATATTCTCTATTTACACTTTGGTATCACCTAAGGATCCCACTTTGGACTGATTCTCAAAAATAGCGTCTTAACTGAGTACCAGATGCATCTGGGCATGCATCCTGCACACATGGGTCTCCCTGTTCTTCTACTGTCATCAGAGCTTCCTGCAGCTGCCTCCTGCCCATACACCCTAACTACCAAAAAACCAAGCTGTGAAGAGAAATAGTGTGTCATCACACCACACAGCTAGACCCCAGAGGCAAAGTGCTCCTGGACCCCATGTTTAGATGTAGACATAGTATCTATCATTGTATGAGCACAGAGCACTAGAAAGTTTACAGCCCGAGCAGTTTCTGGTTCAAAAGACAAGACAGATAACTACATATAACCACAAAAGCCACTTTTTGAAAGCTGAATTTGATACAAGATCTGTGTGTGTTTTCCCAGTTTCCTAATCCTAAATCATTCATTTCCCTTAACATCACCCACAGCATCTATTTGTCAGTCAAATGCCTTCATAGTCCCCACACTGTTCAATTATCCTGTTTCCCTCTTGTCAAATCCACAGGGTAGCTGTGGTCATTTTTTGGAAGCATATTATTTTGATACCATATGACTTCTATAATTGTGGCTAAATTGGCCTTAGCAGTACGCCAGAAAAATGCATGAAATGTCCTTTGCTTGGAATCTTCCCACAGGCTGAAGTCTCAGCACTCAGAGGATGCAAACCTGCAAAGTGGGGTCACAGACATAATGGAAAACATCTTTATCTCGACATGGATTAAGCATAAGTTAAAGGGTGGTGGATTGCCCATCTCCTTTGCTTTGGACACTGAGGCATGTTACTTCCACTTGTGATACAGCTGCTGCACAGCTCCCAAGGGACATCGGAGCTGCGTTCATCTTGCTTCCTCTGTGCTCTGCTGTTAAGGGTCTCCTGAAACTAAGACATCAGGTCAGACCTTTGCTATTGTAACTCCTGCAATTGACAGGAGCTGCGCTGCATTGCCTCAGCACTGGGGAGGCTCTAAGCAAATTCCTAAGCAGCTTTTGGAAATCCTGACAGCTCACCTGATGCACAGTAATTTGTAAAGCTGTTGTAACTTAACCATACGTCTGGGTCTTCACAGGAGCCCTAGGATTCCCATCCAGAACAATTAGACAACAACTAGACAACACGAGTAGACTGAACCATGGTCTCCACTCAGGTCAAAACCACCACCAGAAAGAACGTGGTGACCCAGACGGAGCTGCCATGCAAACATGCAGTGGTCCAGGTCCTGGGCTGCAGGGAGTGCCTGAGTCTGTCAATCCTGCCGGAGGACAGCAGTGACAACAACTGTTGCGGTGTGATCAGCTGGATGACCTGCTCAGCTTGGTGGCAGAACTCAAAGAAGAAGTCAAGAGATTAAGAAGTATTAGGGAGTGTGAAAGGGAAATTGATTGGTGGAGTAACACCCTAGCACCCCTGAAGCAACAGGAGCAAATGGAGGCTCCAAACAAGGCAGGTAATCCCTCATCCTCTTGCTACCAGGCAGCAGGAGAGGACCTAAAAGATGGGGGAGGCTGGAAACAGGTCCCCACTCAGGGAGGCAGGAAAATCCTCTCCCGACATCCCTCACCCTCCATGGTGTCCCTTCACAATAGATTCAGGGCCCTGGAACCTTTGAATGAAGAAGAGAAGGAGGAAGAGAATGAGACAAACAAGGAGGAAGACCAAGGTCCACAAAGACAGGGTCATTCTAGACCAGGTATTAAAACCAGTTCTAAAAAGAACCCCAGAAGAGTCATTGTAGTGGGTGACTCCATTCTGAGGGGTGTCGAAGGCCCCTTATGCAGACCGGACCCACTTCATAGGGAAGTCTGCTGCCTTCCTGGGGCCTGTGTCAAGGACCTCACGGCTATACTCCCTGCTCTAATGAGACCCAAGGACTACTACCCTCTCCTGGTTTTTCAGGTAGGTAGTGACGACATTGCTAGGAGAAGTCCTAAAGCAATGAAGAGAGATTTCAGGGCCTTGGGGAAACTGGTTAAGGGGTCAGGGGAACAAATTTTGTTCTCCTCCATCCCTTCAGTTGTGGGGATGGATGAAAAAGAATACCGGAAAACTCAACAGATGAACTTGTGGCTCCAAGTCTAGTGTTACAGTCAGGGCTTTGGATTTTTCAATCATGGGTTGGTATACAGAGCACCAGACCTTTTGACATTAGATAGAATGCACCTGTCCCAGAGGTGAAAAAGGATCTTGGGGCGGGAGTTAGCTCGACTCATTGAGAGAGCTTTAGACTATATCTGAAGGGGGAAGGGGGCAAAACATCAGCCCATCTGAAGTGCATGTATACCAATGCACACAGCATGGGTAACAAACAGGAGGAGCTTGAAGCCGTGATGAAACAGGAAAATTATGATGTCGTGGCTATTACAGAAACATGGTGGGATGTCTCCCATGACTGGAGTGTGCCAATTGATGGCTACAAGCTCTTTAGGAGGGATAAACAAGGAAGGAGAGGCAGTGGGGTGGCGCTGTATGTTAGGGACTGTTATAATTGCTTTGAGTACAAATGTAGTGAAGACAGGGTGGAGTGTCTTTGCATTAGAATCAGGGGGAAGGCCAACAGGGTAGATGTTGTAGTGGGAGTCTATTATAGGCCACCCACCCAGGACAGAGAGGTGGATGAAATATTCTATAGGCATTTAGGAGAAATCTCACGATCGCTTGCCCTTGTTCTTGTGGGAGACTTTAACTTCCCAGACATCTGCTGGAAATACAACACAGTAGAGTGGGACCAGTCCTGGAAATTCCTGGAATGTGTGGGAGACAACTTCCTGACGCAGCTGGTGAGAGAACCAACCAGAGAAGGTGCCCTGCTGGATCTCCTCTTTGTGAACAGAGAAGGACTAGTGGATGATGTGGCGGTTGGAGGCTGGCTAGGGCACAGCGATCATAAAATAATAGAGTTCTCTATTCTGAGAGAGGCCAGGAGAGGGCTAAGCAGAACTGACATCCTGGAATTCAAAAGGGCTGACTTTGTCTTGTTTAGGCACCTGCTTGAAAGGATCCCTTGGGAGATGATCCCAAAGGGTATAGGGGTCCAGGAAGGCTGGGCACTCTTTAAGAAGGAAGTGTTAATGGCTCAGGAGCAGGTGGTCCCCAGGTGCTGTAAGAGAAGCCGGCAACAGAGAAGACCACCCTGGCTAAACAGGGAACTTTGGCTGCAACTCAGGGAGAAAAGGAGAGTTTACAGACTTTGGAAGAAGGGGCTAGCCACTCACAGTGATTACAAAGATGCTGTGAGGTTATGCAGGGCAGAAATCAGGAGGTCTAAAGGCCAGCTGGAAATTAATCTGGCTTCAGCAATCAAGGACAACAAGAAATGTTTCTATAAGTACGTCAGTAACAAAAGAAAGACCAGAGAGAGTCTCCATCCCCTCCTGACACAGGAGGAAACGTGGTAACAAGTGATGAGGAGAAGGCTGAGGTCCTTAATGCCTTCTTTGCCACAGTCTTTAATAACAAGATTAGTTGTATTGAGGGAATCCAGCCTCCTCAGCCAGAAGACAGAGACTGGGAGAACCACTCCCCCACATTCCAGGAGGAGATAGTCAGTGACTTACTGCATCACATAGACACACACAAGTCTATGGGACCAGACAGGATACACCGAGGGTGCTGAAGGAGCTGGCTGGGGTGCTTGCCAAGCCACTTTCCATCATTTACCAGCAGTCCTGGCTGACCAGGAAGGTCCCAACAGATTGGAAATTGGCCAGTGTGACACCCATCTATAAGAAGGGTTGGAAGGATGATCTGGGAAATTACAGGCCTGTCAGCTTGACTTCGGTGCCCAGGAAACTGATGGAGCAGCTCATCCAGAGTACCATCATACAACACGTGCGGGACAACCAGATGATCAGGCAAAGTCAGCATGGGTTTATGAAAGGCAGGTCCTGCTTGACAAATCTGATCTCCTTCTACGACAGGGTGACCTGTTTATTGGATGAGGGAAAGGCTGTGGATGTTGTTTACCTTGACTTCAGTAAGGCCTTTGACACTGTTTCCCACAGCATTCTCCTGGTGAAACTGGCTGCTCGTGGCTTGGATGGGCACACGCTTTGCTGGGTAAAAAACTGGCTGGATGGCCGGGCCCAGAGAGTTGTGGTGAATGGAGTTAAATCTGGCTGGTCACAAGTAGTGTCCCCCAGGGCTTGGTTTCGGGGCCACTCCTGTTTAACATCTTTATTGATGATCTAGACGAGGGGATCGAGTGCACCCTCAGTAAGTTTGCAGAAGACAGAAAGCTGGGTGGGAGTGTTGATCTGCTCGAGGGTAGGGAGGCTCTGCAGAGAGATCTGGACAGGCTGGAGCGATGGGCTAAGGCCAACTGGAGGAGGTTCAATAAGGCCAAATGCCGGGTGCTGCACTTGGGCCACAACAACCCCCAGCAGCGCTACAGGCTTGGGGAGGAGTGGCTGGAGAGCTGCCAGTCAGAGAGGGACCTGGGGGTGTGGATTGACAGCCGGCTGAACATGAGCCAGCAGTGTGCCCAGGTGGCCAAGAAGGCCAATGGCATCCTGGCTTGTATCAGAAATAGCGTGGCCAGGAGGGACAGGGAAGTGATCTTGCCCCTGTACTCGGCACTGGTGAGGCCGCACCTCAATGACTGTGTTCAGTTTTGGGCCCCTCACTACAAAAAGGACATTGAATGACTCGAGCATGTCCAAAGAAGGGGAACAAAGCTGGTGAAGGGTCTGGAGCACATGTCGTACGAGGAACGGCTGAGGGAACTGGGGGTGTTTAGTCTGGAGAAGAGGAGGCTGAGGGGAGACCTCATCGCCCTCTACAACTACCTGAAAGGAGGTTGCAGAGAGATGGGGATGAGTCTCTTTAACGAAGTAACAAGCGATAGGACAAGAGGGAATGCCTCAACTTGTGCCAGGGAAAGTTTAGACTAGATATTAGGAAGCATTTCTTTACAGAACGGGTTGTTAGGTGTTGGAATGGGCTGCCCAGGGAGGTGGTGGAGTCCCCATCCCTGGAGGTGTTTAAGAGTAAAGTTGACATAGCGCTGAGGGATATGGTGTAGTTGGGAACTGTCAGTGCTAGGTTAACGGTTGGACTAGATGATCTTCAAGGTCCTTTCCAACCTAGATGATTCTGTGATTCTGTGACTCTACTATTAGGTGGACACTCTTGAGGGAGGTTGAAGATGTTTGTTTGTTCATTTGACTTTTCACACGACTTACAGGAAAACTGGTACAAGTTTTTAAAGTGTGGTTTGCATAGCCATTGAAATGTGAATCCACTGGTCACAATGGTTTTCTTGTATTGTAGCAATTTCTTTACAGATGTGGGGTCTTTTTCTTATTTTTTCCTGGTGCAGTTATGCTTTCCTGGAGTAATTGCAATTCTAGCCTTTCTTAGTTCCTTTAAGTGTACATCTTCTCAAGTCTAAAGATAAAACCTTCACTGTGAGGGTGACTGAGCACTGGAGCAGGTTGCCTAGAGTGGTTGTGGAGTCTCCATCCTTGAAGATACTCAGAAGCCATCTGGACATGGTCTTGGGCAACTGGCTCTAGGTGGCTCTGCTGGAGAAGGGGTGTTGGACCAGATGACCTCCAGAGGTTCCTTCCAACTCAACCATTCTGTGGATAGGACAGTCTTTCAGAGTACAATATTGCTTTCTTGGAAAAAGAAAAAAAATTTTAAAAAAAAGAAAAAAAGATAAACCAAATCAACAGATGATGTACCTGTCTAGCTTACTACCATCCAACAGTCCATATAGGGTTCCTGGTACATCCTACTTTCCCAGAACTATGTCAAGGCTCCATAGTCTGGGTGTTAGTCTGTACCATTAAAGGGATCCAGATTATTCTCTCTGCTTAATGAAATGTGCTGTTAAACACCAGTCAATCTTATGGTCATATTCTTATAAAAATGAAGCCACTTTTGAACTTGTTTCTGCACTTTCATCTACCAGGCCCTAGATCTGGCAAACCAAACTTGCAGCTCAGAGGCAGAATGCAGAAGCTCCATGGCTAACACTCTTCCTATTCTCTTTCCAACATTTTTTGAGATTATATTACTTTGCATGGGTGGGTGGGGGGAATTGTTTCTGAGTTTGGGTTTCTTTTGCTTTTCTTTCTAGTAGTAACTCACACTAAATGAAAGAAATGTAGGGGTATAGCAGAGATTCTGCTAGTGTAATTACATGGTTCATCTCAACTACTCACACACAGCTTTCAGAAAATTATTCTGTATCACCTCCATACTTGTCATAGTTGTGAGAGAACTCTATTATATTTCTATGCTAACCAGGAGTCCCTCAGTACCTTCCCTGTACCTCAGAAAAGGAGAATAGTTAACTGGGAAGAAAAAGTAGGGAAAAAATTTTACTCTAATGAGTATTTTAAATATACATTTTCACAGTCCCTTTTTGCATATATTATTTGAACAATTTTTCTCTTATATCACTCTGTGATTGTGAACTTTGAACCTGCTTTACTGGTTTATAGCAATTTTTGCAATTTCTCCAACACTTCAAAACCACCTTGAGTATTTATAGTGCACCAACCATCTTTGGATTGGCTTGTGACTCAAGACACAGCCGTGACATACATGAGATGTGCTACTACAGATTTTTGTTGACACAGTGACACGTCTCTGAGTCAGACTTCCTTCTTTTTTTATTCATCTAGTGAATGGGACATAAATTATTGCTATCTTATACTGTGTCAGCCATTATAGTAGGATGGATCAAGAGAGCTCTCTGTCTGTTCCTTAACTCTGTCCAAGGAGAGTAAGCAAGCTCACTATTTTTATTCATTCTTTAATATTTAATTCTGGTAACCTGTGGGAAACAGATAGTCTAACTCACTGTGACCCAGCTCTAGCAGTCCTTCCAGTCTTGGTGTCTGCTTACAGCTCATCTGCATTCAGAATTATTTATCTCACAACTGTCTGGCACTGATTTAGAGTGGTAGATACATATATGAAATACACACAACTTCAAATAATTTGGCAACTATGTTACTCTGAAACTTGTTTTATATCAAATGTGACATTTCCTGTGTGGGACACCATATCTTGCTATAACACTATTAAGACCAATAACTTGCTGTTGCTTTTCCATTTGTTTCTTTAATTCTATAATTGCCATATAATGGCAAGGGGGCTAGGAAGGGGCAATACCTCATGCTAAGTGTAGTGAGTATTTAAATCCCTTCATTGATGAGGAAAGGTTGCTTCGTGTTCTCTATCAATAAATGCGGTGCCTAAACAAAGGGCTTCATTGAGCTGGATGCCAGACTCTCATCCCAGTGATCAAGCACTGCCTAGCTCCATCTCAGGAAGTGTCTGAACATATGGAGATAGTTATCTTCCCAGCAACAGGAGAGTCAGAAACTGAAAGCAAGGCTGCCAGGAAAATCAAACTGCTGCAAACCCAGGAGATGTGAAAACTGTTGAATCCTATAGGAACATCCACAAAAACACTGCTATGTCTCAGTCTTGCTCTGCTCATTTTCTCTGGTGCATGTGTGAGATTTGAATATCACAAAGGTCAGGAGGAAAAAGAAAGGCTAGAAATGAGGAGCAATGATCAAATGCCAAAGAAATACCCTGCACAAATAGTTTGCACCTACTCTAATGCTCTCAAAAGTAGAGAACAGCATTTACCCTGGCATTTGTAAGGTAAATTCAAAGGTTCATGAGGAAGTCAAAGTTGTCCAATTTGGAGCATTATCCCAAATTACTGAGACTCCAAGGAACATTTGACATCTGTAGGTCATAAAGAAGCTGGGAGATAGGACAAAATATACCAGTCACAGGTAAAAATAAAATACATATTGGAGTGTGTTCATCAGGTAAGGATTGCAATAAGGATTGCAAGATATTTAGAGGGAGGTCAGAAAAGTTCAGAGGCAGATTTTACTTCAAGATAAAGTGCTCCCCAAAGTTCAGGTGTATGTTTCCCTGGTTTTGAAATTCATCCCAGCTGCAGTTTTATTTCTTGGTTTTTTTTGGCTTTCCTTATTATTTTCCTCATTTGGATATTCTAATCAAAACCAATGAAGTTCCTTCTGACTATGTGGGAATAAGAAAGTTGGCACTCACCAAGCACTTTTGTACCGATAATATGGAGAGACGACTGATCCCTTCTCTAGCTATGATGATGTTTAATGATTTTTACACACTTGTAGCAAGTGCTTGAGAAATTAGCAGAATAAAGCCAACAATGATGATATTTAATGAGTTTTACACATTTATAGCAAGTGCTTGAGAAATTAGCAGAATAAAACCATTTGCCTCTTAACAAAAATCTGTAGTACATAGACAAAGCTGATACAGTAACATGATCTAAAAATCTCACCATTCACCCATTCATACTGGTTTTCTCAAGAAGAAAAATTAGTCACTTTCTGGTGAGAATGTTACCCTGTACCCACTTTTACACATATGCATAACCTTTATATACATACATGAGACTGTCTCACAGTGGAGCTGACCTCATGCATGAAGTTAGAAATAAAGGCCCAGCTCCTCAGACATGCATAGAAGAGTACATCGAGTACATCATGTTTAGTTATGTTGATCTCAATGATAACTAAGCTCCTAGGCAGGATTTATAAATGGGAATCATCTTGCTGAATTTTGGGTGTCTATTCATGAACTAGTTGTTTTGTCTCCCTTTCCAGACAATGTAGGTCCACCCAGTAAAATCAGTAGTATGCGAAGTCTGATGGTCATTTCAGAATCAGATTAATCTACTCAGCACAAATTATGGTGACTGTATTGATGATCTCCACTGGTTACAAAGGGAATCTAAGGTGACTAACCAAGAGATAGAGACATGATGAAGACATCCACAATTTAGATTAATTTCCCCTCTTTATTCTTGTAAGGAAACGAGATCCTCTGGGCAGGAACTGATCCATGTCTGGAACACTCAACGCTTTTCCTGAGCTGGGAAACATGGTTGACATTTGTGGCAAACAAATACATTTCTATAAATTATGGACAAAGATATAATCTTGGAAATACTTCTTTCATGAGTGCTACATATCATATGGGCAAAACTACAAAGCTACAGAAGAGCAGTGTGCAGTTAGTGGCAGAACACTGTTTCTGCTTCACTGAGCAGACCAATAGTACAAAGTTTGAAGTCAATGAAGTGTAATTTTGATGAGATATTTTAGAAACAGATAGGCCAGATACCAGCAGGAAAGAGCTGCTGGGTATCATCTACAGAGATCTCAGCTGAGTCCAACAGTTAAATCTGCTTCCAATGTTTTTTGCAGCATGGTTACATGTTTGAGCTCACTGAGATATTTGCATGGAAGACTGACTAGTATTTAAATGCCACACACTCTATAAATGTGATAACTATAAATGTAAGTCACCTCATTGGGCAGATCTTGTTGTATCAGCAGAAATCCACTGCTTTTCCTACTCCAGAAGAGAGAGGAGATAGATTGTGAGCTAGAGAGATATCTCACATTTAGGATGAGAGCACTACAGCTCACTCTGTTTCAAAGCAGATAACCTCTCTATCTCACTTTACCCCCAGCCTCATCCACAAATCGGTTGCAGGAGAAACTGGAAACAATGAAAGGCTGCTGGTGACAGAGACACTGAGCAAACAAGAGACAGATGCAGGCAGTGGTTTGTGTGAGACAGCTGTCCCACCCTCCACCAACTGCTGCAGAGCATCCTGGGAACACCCTGCCATCCCAACAGGATGCCGGAGGAAGAGGAGTCATGGCCCGTTCACCCACCAGCTGCCCGCCACCAGCTGACAGAGCGGGCTGCAGGCACAGTAGGAACTAATTATGACTACAAAAAACCCCCAAGATGACCTCAGAGGGCCCCCAGCTATGCCGATCATACTCTTGCATCCAAACATTTTGTATAGCTCCCTGAACTCTTCCATTATTCTGATTTCTATGAAAGAAAAGAAATAGAGTCGTAGATATCAGAGATGCTTATGGTGATTGTATAATAATAAGAAGGCTAAAACGATGTCTCTACATGATACACAGTTTAGATAAACAGAGGCTTCAGCCCTGCTTCATGGATATTAAAAATGTCTTAGGACCATTTTTGTTCAGAAAATACTGAATGTGGAAATTAAATGCCTTTCTGTAGTGAGGAGATAAGATGTATAAACAATCGTGCATGTTAAAATGCTGCCACATTTTCTTTTAATTAAGTATTACTAAGCCAAGCCGATACGGTCCTTTCTGTGTCCTGTGAGTCAGCCACAGCATAAGGATCTGTCAAATTTCTAATTGATTTGCAGTGGCCAGGGGTTAACAGATTCAAATAAGAGAGTAAGGACCCTAAACTTCCAAACAAATCTCACACCCATTTGGTGCCCTGAAAACAGCTTTTTGTTGAATCTGCCTCCAAATTCCCAGCAGTATTCAGGATCATTCCAGCTGGAATGGATATAGATCCCTGGACCTCAAATGAAAGTCCTCTGTCTTTCTCTCCTTTGCAAATTTTCCAATATGAATTCAGTGGGCCAATTACAGAAACTTTGTTTATTCATTACTGAATGAGTCGCAGACTGGCAGTCAGCTGAACTTTCAACTTCAGAGATGAACAACCATCTCTAGGTGGCCAAAGGTATAGCTTTCCCTAAAATAGGTATGGAGAGAGTTATCTCTTCTGCAGGGACTGTTATTATTACTGAGAAAACCAACGTTGTAATACTAAGTTACAGAATGAAATAGAAATTTAAAACTAGTATAATAGAAGAAACATCTGTGTGACCTAACCGTGTTATTCAACATAAAAATCCTGTTCAATAGCTCCCCTAATATATTCTTATCTGCTTGAGGGTGGTCTAACAGCACTTCGTATTATATTACATAGACAGATTGGTTCAAAATGTCCTGCAGGACCCCTTAGTCCTCTCCTTGCCATTACCTACTATCATTTGGGAAACGACCAGAAAATATGTGATTTGGCCCTTCTGTTAAAAGGAAACTAACATGATTAGTTGAGGTCAGTAAGTGATAGTTTTTTCAGATAGGAAAGAAATTTGGTTTGGGTCAAACCAAAACTAAATTTGTCCAAGTTTTATAGTGAAATGAACCACGTGAAAAAATGTCTTTTAGCTCAAGCTTTAAAGTTTCTTGTAATCTGTAATGAAAAATATTCTCTCATTGTCAGATTGTTTAACCCTTTGGGGTTTTTTTAAGATTGGGTTAATTTTACTGAGGTGACGTGTCAAATACAAAAATTCAGCACTTCTGACACAAAGGGGTTTGATATTACTTAATTTTTTCCTCTTTGCTTCTCCTCTTTCAAGTCAGACCCATTTGACAGTTTGAGGCTGAATTTTCCAAGCAAAAGACTGTCTTCTTAAAACAATATGCTGTAAGCAGTTTACTACTGGTAAATACTTCAGCTGTAGGAACTGGTAGCAATTCCTTGCATGAGTGAGAGGTTTGATCCTGCACTGAGGTGAGAGATCCTTCATTTCCCTTATCAAAGGGCCTGCTATTCTGGTGTAATAACAGAATAACAGGAGAATCAGGTCCCAAAAATAATATTATTGTGCTATTTGTGCCCATTCCACTTTTCTCCATTCCTATTGCTGTTTCAGCATTTCCATTCAATGAATGATGCTAACAACTCCTTCAGTGGGAGTTGGCAGCTTAACTGTACCCCAGGGATGGCTTGAGCTGAGAAGCGGTTGGAAAGAAAGCAGGCTATGATACTCCACACTGTAGCTAAGGATTTTACACCAATGAAAGTGAAAGAAATAGGCACAGAAAACTTAGCTTACCATCTTAAAGACAGGGAAAGACACCCATGGCAAATGACTGGAGGGCTATTGTCAAATTAATCTACTTGCTTGAATGGGGAATAATTCTCTAATTTACCTTAAAGAAGGTATCTGACAGCACTGACAGTGCCAGCTTCCTGCATGTGCTCCAGCAGTGGATATATTTTCTGATGATTCCTAATCTTTGATCAACACAACATCCCAAAGAAGGTAATTCCTAAGTACTAGAACTATAGAAACACTGTTGAAAACTTCTATCAATTACCATGTTTAGTGTGTGGCTTTCAGCTTTTTCTGGATGTTGATGTCTTGTTTCATGTGCTTTCTGGTTTAGCTTCATGGTGTTCTGTTACAACAATAATGGAGGCCTATACTGTATTTTCAGAGCTTTTCCTGATGGATACTGAGATGAGATACTGTCATGGTCTGAGCCCAGAGGACAACTGAGCACCATGCAGTCACTCATTCAACCCCTCCCTCTCAGGAACGGGAAGGAGAGAATGAAGTAAAAGGCTCAGGAATCAAGATAAGGACAGGGAGGGGGGGTCACAATCAAAAGACAGACTCATTAAGGGAAGAAAAAGAACATCACTTTAATTCAAAACGCTAACAACAGCAACACTTAACAGACAGAATGGGACAGTGAGAAGCGTTACCGCATCTTAAAAACACCTTGCCCCAACCCTCCCTTCTTCCCAGGTTCAGGTTTTTTCCCCCAATATCTCTACCTCCTTTCCCAGTGGCACAGGGGCAGGGAATGGCGGGTTTCGGTCAGCCTGCCGCTCCTTCCTTGAAAGGAGAAGGAAGCACTCCCCTGCTCCATGTTCCTCCACAAACTTTCTCCATCTTGAGTCTTCCCCACAGGATGCATTCTCCTCTAGCTGCTCCTGAGTGGGTTACCCTTGCATGTTGCAGTCCTGCCAGTGCTAAAGTACAACAGCGGGTTCTGCTTCTTCCCACAGAGTCCTGGCCTTCTTCGGCTGCAGCTGCCTGCTCTAGCGTGGAGTCCTCCACAAGCAAATCTCTGCTTCACCAGTGACCTCCATGGTGGCAGGGAGGGCAGCCCTGCTGTTTCACCACAGCATACAGGGGCATTTCTGCACCAGAGCACCTCCCCCACCTTCTTCCTCCTTCCTTCTGCTGACCATGGTGTTCACATAGGTGTCCTACTCTTAAATCCTCCTCACAAGCCCCAACACCCCCTCAGGTTTCCCTTCTTAAATATGTTATCACAGAGGTGCAGCCACCATCACTAATTGGCTTCACCTTCGCCAGAGGCAGGTCCAACTTGGAGCCGGGGGAGCTTTTCAAGAAGCTTCTCACAGGGGGCTGCCACTGTAGCCCCCTCTCCCACTACCAAAAACCCGCCACGCAAATCCAGCACAGATACGTAATCACTAATATTCAGAACATGATGTGTACTCACAGTCAGAAAGCACAGTCCTTCAACAGTGTGCCAGGCAGGACTGCAAAAATACCTGTTTGCTTTTCAAGAACAAGCCCATGTGTCTGTATTTGAAGGAGAAAGTTGCCTGTTTCCTTCTTAATCAGATGTAACAGAAAAGCTTCCCTCTTTACTAGTTTTCCTTGAACCATATTTTAAGAGCTGCAGGGAAGCAGTGCAAAGAAATGAAAGGAGTATGTTAAGAACCACAGGGGGAGAAAACCCTCAATTTTGACCTGAAGAGTTTGCTGTATGATAGTGTTCAGCTGTTTGAACAAGGCACAGGTGTGCACCACAAGACCACAGTTGACAACATGATGGGGAAGAGAGTGGTTGATGCCTCTGCACACAGACACATTCACTCCCAGCATCTACTCCACCCTGAACCATTTGCCCCTTCAGTCAGTCAGCCCCAGCAAGATCTCAGCTGGCCACCCTCTCTGCCCCGATAACCCCAGTACAGGGTGATTACCGGGGCTACACAACCAGGGGGTTAGAACTTGAATGTCATCACTGTGGGTGGGGACATGGTAGGAGCAAAGGCTGTTAGCTGAGCAGTTCAGGTTCCCTGTCCTTAGAGGTTCCCACTGAACTATGTTTTTTAACAAATTTTTTGTGCAATAACCCACAAGACCTTTGGCTTAAGCAAGGTCTAAAGGATCACACCAGCTACCTCAGGATGTTTGATTCTGGACACATGTGAGCAAGCCCTGGTTTGTGCCTAAGGTGAAAGTCAGGTGCCCAGATATGACGACTAATGTCTCTTTGAGATTAGGGTATCCAGGACATTTTCTTGGAAGCTGACCAGTGTGACACTGCATCTCCAGGGGACCTGTACCCTTCAGGACTAGCAGCCAGAGGCTGAATAAAATACATAAGACCCTCTAAAATACCTCTAGAAAACTATCACTGAGCGCTGGATTTGCTTACCTAGTGTCTCATGTCTGGTGCTGAAATTAATCATGTTGGAAGGTAGGGAAGGGTAAGACCAATCAGACTCCTCTGTTGAGTCTTTTCTTTCCTGACTGGGGAAAAAGTTATCTTTCCCGCTCTGGCAGTCATCTGTTTCCTTCTTCCTCATTTCCTTGTCCTGCTGTGGTGTAGCTGATTTCATGTCTGTTTACTGAAATATTTTGTCAGCAGGCAGTGAAATACAAGTGTATGATTTTCTTATGAAAGATATTCTTTTGATCCACAGATCTTCATATGGAAGGGAGAAGAGAATGGATTTTATCACCTGTCTCTGATACATGCCAGGGTTGTCTGCCTTGCAGATAGGTGACAGACAATACCATATTGACTGTCTAATGTTCTCTTCTGCCTTCAAAACTGGGAACACATGAGAAACTCCTTGTGCCCTGCCATCCACTTTGATGTCCAGTAGTGCTTCCCTTTAGGTAATAAAAGCCACTTCAAATACCACAGAACCAGTATTTCCTGGTCCACGGACAACATGGGCTGACACAGGGTGGGGGTGACCAAGAAGTCACACGATGTTGAATGCACCATCTGACCAGCAGCCAGCGTGCGGTACCCAGTGAAGCTGCTGAAGACGGAGCACAGCCTCCAGGTGAATTCAGTGAAATACCTCCTTACCCTTCTTTTTTGTAGGTGTAGTATATATAGCATTTTTCTGCTAAGTGAATGCACAATGATTTTGGTTGTGGCTGCATCCTTTGCTGAGACCCACCATTTCTTTTTCTTACTCCGATGATTCATTTCCTTCATGAGTAAATGTTCCTGCTTGCAATTTTCTTGCATCGTGTTTGGGAGTTACTGCCCTGCATGGAAGATATAGCTGAGCTATGGGGTGGTTGTAGCTGTGTTCACACACCCCATTTCCATGTGTTGAATTGCAGACACGGGAAAGGGAATTGCTTCATCTTCTCCTGTTCATCTGTCAGCACAAAATTTAGGCTTTTACTTTCATCATCACAGGGATTTTTTAAATTTTTGGTTTTGGGTGGTCACATGTTAACAGATCCACCTGATTTAGAGATCTTCTCTTTCTGTTAGTAAATGCACTTGCTATATAAAAATGTTTGTATTCCTATCTGATTATTGCATCAACCAGAGAACCAGTTATGGTAAATAGAGTTTGAAGGACAATTCTCACTTCCACTTGCAGTAGGACAAAAAAGGGGAAAAGAAAGGAGAGTGATCTCCCCTCTCTGTGGAGGAATCTGTCATTCCCAATTGTCTATTTCTAATGCAGCCAGCATTTTCCAAAGTATTATTCTCCCCGGCAATTAATTAGCTTCATTTTTACATTAAATTATAAGGCAGGCAAATGTATACTTAGCCACTCAAGGATAGTATTTTCTTGCCACACTTGTTAACTTTTTTGCCTTGAAATTTAACCTTCCGGCATGAGTTCATAGAAAGAGGCAAAGGATAAATAAAAGGCATTATTACCACGTTACACTCTCTCAGTCAGAAATATAAACTATCACTGTTTCACATCAGCGGGAAGGTCCCTGTTGGTAACTACTGAATGCAGAGATTTCGGATGCTGCTGAGTCCCCCCAGCAGCCCCCGCAGCCTGGCAGGGCTCGGGGCGCTGCTGCTGTTCCTGCAGGCTGCCAGCAGAGAGAGCAAAAGGCTCCAGACCGAGACTATTCGCTCTCGCCTTGTACCCTTCATACACACAGCACAAGAAGGAAAAAGCGTTTCCTCCTGCCCTATAGGAAACACAGGATTTCGTCACGTATTATAGAAAGCAGGTATAGTTCAGCTACTTAACTGCAAAGAATATGGTTCGTTTAGCCCTTTCAAAAAGCTACTGCAAAGAGGACTGGCACACAAGCTGTGGCACTGCGTGGAAGTGACTGCTGTGATTTACCTAGCTGAAGCTCCTGTCAGAGCTTGGATTTCATCCATCCTGGGTCATGACTTTCATCCGTAAGCTGACTGTATGATCCCACCACCGGAAGATATGAACAACCTTCAATCTTTTAATATGTTCATTAAAAAGCGACTGGCTCCATGTTTGCATCGGTCTGTAGGCTGGAGCCTTCACTATCGACCCAGTCCTAGAAACATATAAAATTGCAGTTACAGTTGATAGTCTGTGGCTGATGGCTGTGACTGGACTGGTTCAAGAAGGGTGTTTCTCTCTCAGCACCAATGGCACTGTTTGCACCACCTGCCCAGAAACAATTTTATTTGCTACCACGTGAAAATTTTTGACTCTTCATGTTAGCAAAAGCCCCCAAGGGAAAGGATTTGGTCTGACAACTGGAGACAGTGCTCAAACTCAAATAGCAGTCAATGTGTGCTGAGGATGCTGTGAGTGTTTCAGATCTCCATAGCCCCCAGTCCAAAGCTGAGAAAAAAGTAGTAGAGGTGGGACATGGCAGAGTGAGAACACAGGGTGAGAGGAATGACTGAAAGAAGGGATTTTTTCTGCTTTTCTCTTTTATAACATTGAGTAAGAGCAGGTCTGGTATAGATTAGTGTTTATGAACCAGACGGTAGTGAGCCTTTAGAAAGGGGATTTGACCAGGGTCTTATGAGGTGGCTCGTTAGTCTAAACTCTTCTCACACAAAGATAGAAAACAAAGCAAGGTCTCTGCAGAGATTTATGGGGTAAGCTGCCAACACCTGCTTTCCACAGTAGTCAGACAGAGGGGCCACCAGGCTTGCCGCGCTGAGTCACATTGCTGGGCAATGCATGGACCCGACCAAAAAATTTCCAATGAACTGACCCTGAGCAGGAGCACAGAGAGGGGACAGTGAAAGGACATGTCTGCATCATGGACCAGCAGTCAGAAAATAGAGGTTTCCTCTCCAGCAGCAATTCATAACCACAAGATTGTTTTAACTGGGTCCTTTATACGAATTATTATACAGTATTTCTGACAACCCTGATATCCGAAAGGACAGAAGAGTGAATGATCTCCAAGAATAGTCACTTCAAAGGCAAAATAAAATATGTAAAATGTGAGTTAACAAGGAAAGGAACAGCCATCTTCAGTTTTATTGCCTTTGACAGTGAAACCTAAATTATTGTAGGCTGAATCATTCAGACCTTGGGGCCAGAACCAAAGGAAAAATGTACTTAGTCAATCACAACATTAAGTACATGTAAACTCAGATAGATGAAAATTCAAGATGGAGAGCTTGTTCTTAAATGTTTTTAAAAACATATATAATTACTATTTTCCTGCAGATTTTCATTATGACTTCGATCTATTCACTCCATAGATATTTCCATCTGAAATTATTTCTAGCGTCTCATACTGGTGTGAAAAGAGCAACTCAATTAATTTAGAATTGGAGAGTGAATGAGAAAAAGGCAGTGGGGATTGAATTCTGACCATAATATAAATATTTGGTTGATACAGTCTTGGCCTGAACTGAGTTGATCTCTCATGAGTTTTGCAATGCTCTGTATCTCTGCAAATAAGGTCACTTGGAATCCTACATGTGGATTAAAATTGAAAACTGTGTACTGGTTTTTAGAAAAAAATATGCTTGTATTTGTTTCATTCCCTTTACTTGCAATGTTGGTCTAAAATATCATTATGTGAACTACAATATTATGAGGAAGTTCTGGGAAAACTTTGGAAATCATGCCCCTCTTTTTGATGGTGATTTAATTTTTTCTCATTTTATTCTTATTTCTTCAGGTCAATATGAGACTTGAAAATACTGACCAAATAGTTGAAAACCTTGCCCTTCACTTATGTGTTTTGCACGCTGTGCAATTGTTCACATGTGAATCATGATGTTATTTCTGCTCTGTGACTTGAAGTTTTCCACTACAAATTTCCATTAAAATCACTCATACTAAAATTCAAGAAGAATTTATACCTGTGAATTCAAGGTGACCTGACTGGCAGTCAGATGCATTTGAGCATCAGAAAAACCTGTGAATAGTGTCAAATGTCTAGCCTATTTGCAAATCCTTTCTTAAACTATTTGGCCAGCTTTAATAGAGAAGAAATAAACATTTAAAAATTGAGCAGGTGCCTCTTGCTGGGCTTTCTGATAATGTCCGAAAGGCTGTTAATGGTGAGAAATGTACCTGAAGTGTACTAGTTCAGTGGTTCAGAAATGTATCATCTCTCCTAACTCCTGCTGGTCTCATGCACAAACATTTTACCCAGGTGCTCTCTGGCATTGTCTCCTTTATTTTTCATTAAATTTTGAGCTTGAACTCTAAGGTTCATCTGAACAACAGTCTTCACACCAAGGAAACTGTAACACTGCCACAAACTGATGCCAGTTGGGGCACAATTATACATCATTAGAAGTAGCACAGTGTATTGGGCCTCTGCATTCACATTAAAGGGTGCTCAAGCCCTTCCTCCATGGACTTTACATCTGCCTCTTGTCACTGCTTGGCATTTCTGACACTTTTGTTGGAGTTTTGTCATGAGATTTTGACTGAGGTCCTGAGATCACAAAAGTTGCAGCTAGGAGTTAAGATTGTTGTTAAATATCCCTTTTCTTCCAGCAGTGTCATAAGTCCATTCTGTAGCAAAAATATTAAGGGAAGCAATGCCACAGAATGGTGATGGACATGTGCAACCTGGATGAAATATCAGTAAATGCCTCGACCATTCTCTCATATCTGGATGAGGCATGGTGATGAAAAACTTTTAGATTCTTGCATTCTGGATTTTAAGTTGCACTCCAGGAAAATGTTTTCCAACATGAAGACAATCAGAAATACATAACTCAGAAAAACTCTGGAAAACTTTGAAAGACTGGGTTGCCTGATGGTGTCACAGGTTTTGGAGCCTGAGCAGACCTATGAATTTTAAGTTATGAAGGCTATAACTGTCAACAGCTATGGTTATGAGATTGTTTATATGATGAAACATGAAGCTGCATGGAGGGCCTTGTAGGCAGGATAGATTTAGATATATTTTATATATATATATATTCCTTGGCCTTCTCCCTCAACAAGGTCTGGAGCTCTCCTATGCTCGTTATTATCAAGGGGCTTACAAGGGGGTCTACAGCCTTGCTCCCACTTCTTCACTGTGGTAGGTAACAGGAGAAGACTCCTCTTGCTATTGCTGGGACACTCCTCAGTATAAGACTGCATGATCTTCTAGAGCTGGGCTCTGACTTCAGAGGAAGCATACAGAAATGTCTGCTTTGGAAAAAAAAGGAAAAAGGATGATAAAAAATAAGGAAACAATATGCAGAAATGCAAAATGTTGTGGAGACAGAAAAGCCTGCAATTTCCTTTTACATGTTTTCAAGATATTTCCTCAGTTACACTGTAAGAAAGAGGTATTGGGCAGCAGGACAAAGCTTTATAGGAAGACTAAAAGTTCCATTTAAACCCAAACCAGATAGTGTTCATGCACTGCAAGAAGTGATTCTCTGTCTGAAGAACAGATAACCTAGGAGGTCACTTACACCTTTGACGTGTGATCCAGGGAAAGTTAAATAGTTGGCACAGGATGAAGTACATGGGAAGGAAAGAAGATGAAGGGGATTACCTTCCCCTATAAAGTTTTCTTGGGCTTCTTGCCTCAATTACAGGGCCTAATGGGCACCCTCATTTGTTTCCCATTAGTTGTAGAAATGGAGGGAAAAAACGCTACCTTCACCTGAACCATGAGATGAAACAGCCCTCCAAGCACTAAAAAAGTTACTGAATGTGTTCTGTTTCTTGAAGTAACAAAACAAACCAGGAAGAAAAAAAATATGTTAGCCTAACTTTTTTCTCTAATTCTCTATTAATTTCAATTAATTACACCAGAGCAGGATTATTTTTTAGTATTTTTCCATTAATTTGAGATCAGTGACCCTAGTGTCCACAAAGACAGAAACTTGTTTAGGTGAGCCATGCACACACAAACATGACGTGAAGACAATGATTAAGTCCACACAAATCTGTGTTGTATAGGGCCTAGAGATTTCTCCTGAACCAATATTTGATGTTTGTCTGCTGAATAAACTACTCAGCTTTCATTAAGATCATCATTAAGAAAAAACATAGGCAAGGAATTACAATATATATGAACAAAATGTATTATTACACTTCAGAGGGAACGTTTATGAGCATAAGGAAATAATGTACTTTTTTTAAAATTATTAGTTGCAGTACTTTCTTGGTGCATGAAGCAGATCTCTTCTGCTAACCTTCACTGAATTTCAAAAAGGAGCAGGAACATGCTACTAAATACATTGTTTTCTTCTTTATTTTTTTTTTTTTTTAGCCACAAGACTTTTACTCTCTGAAGGAAGCTTGCCTTGTAAGTTAGTTTCACAATTTTTTTTCATCATATATTATGATATGCTTACCCTGAGACATAGTCCTATGGTTATATCTGTAGTCCCAGTGAAACAGTATTGCAAACCTTTTATTCAAGGGATCGTAATGTACAAGGTAAGGTACACCTTGCAATGTTTTCTCATGAAGAAAAATAATGCCTTTTTAAGAAAAGCTCAATCACCACTGATATTACTGATGATTTGAACCTGTTTCACCTAAAAAATATTCCACAGTGTACATAAAATAGCCATGGTATTATTTGTCTTATGAGATGAGCAGCTGAGAGAAATGGTGAAAGGAGATAGTACACTGTTTGCTACAATTAAATAATGAATGGTGCTGAAAAATAAAAAAACAAGTAGTTTAATTAGCTCCATGATTGCAGACATTACTCATTTATATTTCTGAATATCTGAAAGAATACTCCTGTGGTCAAGACACAGATGACTTCACATCTCAGTTACACATACTCAGTTCAAAACAGTGTCCCAGTCTCCACATGTAAGACATAGATAACACTTCTTCCCTGATTTCACAGATGTTAGAAGAATCACACGCACTAATGGCCATGAATTAACAGGATGCTCAGGTGAAGATTCAGGGGAGGGATACAAATACAGAACAAGAATTCACCCATGAGACTATCATACTCTATGAGCCCTTGCTCATGCAGAATTGCAGACTAGCTCTCTCCCTGTGGACTGGACCAATTGACATGACTCAAAAGGAATCTCACCTGAGATTTGCTATGTATTTGTAAAATACAAAAGTGACTTTCAGTGTTTTTCTGCTCAGAACTGTGGTTCTCCCAAGCCACCTTTGTGCCCAGAGCACAGAAAATCTGAGAAGATGGCTGAGATGTGCTCCTGACAGTGGCACACTCTGTATACCACATTCAAAATGCCAGACCACAATGATTAGTTAAATCTGAGCTAGGTTTACAAGAATAGAGTGGGTTTTGTACATAGCCTCATGGATAGCTTAGAGTGTTGGATTTTCTATGAGCAGCTCGTACTAGTGCCAGAAAAAAGGTCCGGAAATCTTCTTGCAACATCACTGTGATAATGTAGTACATCTCCATAACTTTTTCAAACTTTATGGCATGCTGCCTGCTGGAAACAGCCAATAGACTGTAGTCTGTGGTACTTCTGCAGCATTTAATCTACAGTTTTATTAAACACAAAGCCTTTAGATATTCAAGATTGTTTCAAACTTGTGTGTAAATGTGAATGATGAATGCCGGACAAATTGTCAGAGCTGTTTAGAAGAGCTTTGATTTCTACTTCCAGTTGGGCCCACCCCTTATCTGGAGTATCAAGCACTGGGATGCAATTTAGAAAATGGCAAACCACAACTTCAAGAAACTTCTACTTCCACAGAGTACCTTTTGTTACTGTCAAAACACAGGAGACTCGAAATTCTTACCCTAGTCTTAAGACCTTCTGCATTTGTGTGAAAAGTCCTTTCCTCTAATCAGTTTCAGATTCTTTTACAGAAGAGCCACAACTTAGTATTTTCATAAAATTTATAAAATTGTAAGAAACACTCACTTCCTTGTGTTTTGATTTTTTTTTTTCTCTTCTAATTGTTTTTCTTAGCAGATTTATTCAGGAAGCACAATGATATCAGATTAAGGATCTGACTCTTGGTTCCTGTTAGAGACGAAGACCAAGCAATGGAACCAATTATTAACATTGACCATGGTAGTACCAATGCAGAATATTTGGATTAATAATGTAGAAAAGACTTCTGCATCCAGATAAGGTCTTATACAATTACTATTGAATAAAAGTGGTGCTTTGTCACCCCCACTGCTCAAGGAAATCTTGGAGAAGAGAATCAAGGTCTACACAAGAAGCAGCTGAATGATCTATCAGCCTTCTGGGATTTTTTGACTGTGTGCAGAATGCAGAGCAGTGTCTGCTCTTCACAGAGCCTTTGCGTTGCAAGGATCCAGGCCATGGATCTCAAATCCCCATACCAAAACAAAGGGGTGGGCACCATCACTTCCATTTTCACAAGACGTTAGATTACATTTATGAACTGACCAGATGGCTTATGTATGTGACCAAATGCGTCACATCATTGCCATGAGCTTATGTACAGTTACATTTACAAGTTTTCCAGCAGCTGGAAAACACTGTAGTGCCTTTCCTGGTTTCAAATGTAGTATTTACTGGCTTTTGCCCTCCATGCCTCATGACAATGAGAACTGTGGTCCATTTTACAGGCTAGGGAATTACAAGTCTGTATAGCAAGTCTTCAGTGGAATGAAGACATTTCTGGGCCACAGGATTGTGTCTGATCTGCAGCACCACCCGGCCTCATTGAATAAATTGAACTATTGTCTTTTTTATCAGGGTTTTAACAGTGATGAAGTGAATGTGGAGACTGAATTCAAACAAAACAAACAGTTCAGGCTGTGTGTTGTGCCTGAGTGTCCTGGAAACAAAGAACCACAAAATATTTAATGTTATAATGACTTAAAATATTAAATCTGTGAATGTATCCAAAAAGAGACATGCATATAAAAAATGTGGGAATAGGTTGTTTATATAAGCTTGGATAAGTATAAAACAAAGATCTAGCTACAGTCTTGTAGTAGTATTTTCTTTTCATTAAAAATGAAAGAGATACACATTCAGAAATCTTTGCAACATTAATAAAGTTGTGGGTTTTTTTTTTTTTCCTTTAGCCCCATCATACTCTCTTCTCTTCTTTCCAACTACATATTAGGGTGTCTGTTGAGAGGTCCCATGTTTATGGTTTGGATCCTGCAACAGGCCATTTTTTTCCCTCTCATTCATGACCTTTCCCAACCATCTGGTTAGTAATGGGTTTACAAGTAATTTCATATTTTCTGGGGCTGCCTCCAGCTAAATCAATGTAGAAATAATAGCAACCATTTGGGATAAAATGTATAATGTTAAATTTACCCAATACGACTGATCAAAGACACAATATGGAAAACTGCTTCCTATAATTTTATGGCATATTTGTTTCAGTTTTTAGATGATCTACAGTTTCTTAGGTCCACTTTCCAAATTTATTTAGAATAAATTATTTCCTCATACTCCAGACAAAATTATTTATTATCTGAGTTGTTATAGATTTGTAAGACAGGTATACAGTATACAATGGCACTGTATTTTTCTGCAAGTTATTTTCAGTACATTCCTGTGGACTGACTATATCATTCATTTCATTTCAATATGATTACATTTTCCCGGGTTGTGGCCACACCAAAAATCATGGAGGAAGTGCTTCTGTCTCTATGTTTCATTCTTGGCGTCTTTAACTAGGAGATATACTACATCACCTTGAGCCTGCTGAGTACCTCATAAAGTGGTGCTGGAAGGACTGGAGTCTGGTACAAAACTGGGCTTTGCTGTGGCAATCACAGGTTCTAATAGCATTGTTAATTTTGCAATTGTTCTGTAACAGGGGGCTTTCAAGTTCAGGGTTGTCACCGTTTGTGATGTGTGAGGAAGACCTCCAAGGGGCATGGAGGCACTCTTGCCCATTTCAGTCAGATATGGAGTTTCTAATGGCTAACCATGCCTCACAGAAATTCTTCAGATGATACTGACATTTCTGCAGCTACATGCTCACAGCAGCCACATTTGGATAGTATCAAACAACAGAAGGTTGATATAGATGATAGTTACGTACCCGATCCATGAAGTTGTATCAGTGTTGAATGAATACAACAATAGCACTGCTTTCCTTAAAAGAAAGGACAAAATCCTCTTCTAAGCTTGAAAGAAAAGGTATCTCCAGGAAAGAAATATCTAATGGCTAGAAAGGGAAGTATTTTCCCCTTCATCTCATGAAAGAAAGACTGTAAATCCTGTCCTCTGTCCTCACTGGTTCCTAATGAGAAGCTTATGTCACTCGCTTTGGGGCAAACTTCTTTAAACCTGCTTTCGATCAACCACTCTCTTCATGCATTATGTAGCCACAAACTCTTCCAGTCACAAGCGGTCACATGTGGCATTGCAACAAGACCACTGTGACATTTGCATCCTTCTTGTCAGTATTTCCCCCCTTTTGGGATTTAGAGAGTCTCAGCATCCATTTAAAGAACCTTTGGGCCCTACATGTACCTGAGAATGCCTTGGTCATTTATGTTCAAAGGTCTAGCTACCACTTCGGAAGTGTGAAAATACGCTGTTTATTATCTTGATTTTCTGCAGAGTTGTGATTTTTTAATGTGTGCTATTGGAAAGAGAAAAGCCACTTTTACTGCTGAGTTGAAGAAGAATTGTGTCCACCAGATAGTGTTTGTAGAAATGGGCACAAGAGAATAAGGAGAGGAAGAGAAGAAGGAGAAGAAAGGGGGTCTGTTATGGAAGTGATGGTTGTTCCTCACAGCAACATACAAAGCCAAATGGAGACACTCTTGTGCAGTCTAAATTCTCGGACCTGGGCAAAGATTGCATTGAGTATTTTTAAGGAAAATTTTATGTATGTCAAAAGGGGACTAGTAAGTTTTGATACTGGTAATTCTGTGGCACCGCAAGGCTACACACAGGCTGTCACCTCCAACAGGAAGGTAGTTCAGAGATTTCTGAGCAAGCTAATTTAAAGCTAGCAGTGCTATCTTTACCCAGCTCTGCAGCCACTTCTCTTAGAGTTATGTAAACTTAAGGTTAGTAATTGGGTTTATATTTTTTGTTGTAAATGTTCCCTGTTGCTTACATGAGAAGAAGGTGCTCCCCACTTTCAGAGGCATTGTCAAAGAGTGCGTGCAGTTTCCACCAGTTTCCATAGCAGGTACATTGCCTTTTGTGGTATGTCCCAAAGGAAACAGCTCCAAATACTGCCATGCAAGAAAG
This sequence comes from Strix aluco, assembly GCF_031877795.1. NCBI lineage: Eukaryota > Metazoa > Chordata > Aves > Strigiformes > Strigidae > Strix > Strix aluco. Next base: position 13,509,579 of record NC_133931.1, on the reverse strand, counting down.
CAGCACAGCAATATAGGCCACACTGGTTTTCCACCTATACTCCAGGTGTTTCTGAATGTCCCTGGACTACTACTGTCAGGCCTGTGATATGTAGCTATTGGTATAAACCTGCTTGTTGCTAGGCACAAATTCAGTACACTTGAGTAATCATCTTCACTGGAAAATACTTAGGAAAGACTGAAAATCCCAGATACAGGATAACACCCTGACCACTTTCCTTGACATAATCATTGCAATTAACCTCTGTGAGGCTTCAGTCTTGGGTAGGATTTAGGTTATTGCTTTAAACTGAATACTTCAAGAAATGAAACATGTTTCCTCTGCTCTGCATCTGTCTGTTCTGGAAGACAAACAGGACCACTGAGTGCTACTACAGGGAAGTTCTCCACTCGACAAAACACCCACAGCTCAGCTGAGCACCTCCATGCACATGGAGGTCCGTATCTCCTCTCCTCCTCATCCCCTACAAAGTCTGTCTCTGCTCCAGCCTGGTCATCCGCACCTGTATATTACATTCATTGCCAGACAGAAAGTGATTCCTGACAGAGAGAAGGCAGTTTAGAAAAAGACATTTAAGAATAATTATGGTTTTAAAGTGAATTGATTTTTTGAGGAACACCTAAGGGTTAAGTATTTGTAAGCTGTCTAAAAGATAAAAGGCTGGAGCATGACAGTGGTCTACAGACATTTGAAGAATGCAAGCAGACAAAGGGAAAATTATTACCTGGACACAGAAACTGTGGATCTGAATGTGAAATAAAAATGTAGAGTTTAGAGCCAGGAAAATCCCAATCTGAGTGGAGCAGACTCCCAAGGGAAAGTGGTAAGAACACCATTTGTGGAGGGGAAATGTTTAAAACAAATTAAGGCTGCTTCCTATTTCTGTACACAGGGAACAATCTTTCACTAACAAGGACATAGACAACATGTACTGATAGACCAGTTCTACCACTGGTCTCCAGGACTGAAATCCAAGAGCTATATGCTGAACTACTGAAAACATGACTGAGAACAACAGTGCTATGCTGATTTCTATCACTTGAAGATCTGGCCTTACCTCAATTTTTTAAAGAATAAAACAAGGAAACTCACTTCCTGCATCAATAAACCTGTGTGTGATAACTGTTGTGTGCAAGGAAGTATCAGAGGTACCAAACCTGTTCTGCAAAAACATTTTTCTGTTTGGAGGTACCATAACAGTGCCAAAAAAATCAAGCCTAATCAGACTTGTTGGTGTTTAAAGATTTATAGTCCATTCTTAGCCAAAAACTGCGGTAATTAGTACCATGCCAGGGCCTGGACACAATCCAGTTCTTTAAGGCATAACTAGTAAAGTGCCACACGGAGCGGTTTTGCTGAGGTCAGATCTGGGACATTGTTTTCTACTTGGAAAAAGCAAGTCTTTGTCATTCCTTCTTCCCTTTATGGAGACTATTTTTTCTGTCACCAAAGAGAAAATTGAGAGTGAATTAGACAACAGCATAGAGACTGGAGTCAAGGCAGTAGGCAACAGAAACCCACCAGCCAAACCTCCCTGCTACAGGAACCGTGAAGGCTGATAGAAGCTGCATAAAAGCAATTCCTTAAGTGCAAGCAAATTAATCCCAAAGCAGGCAAGAGAATGACTGACATGATTCATGCCACTTTGTAATGAAATAAATTTTTGCTCAGTCCTCAAGATGTTGACTTGGCTGTAAACCTGGTTGGCCTGGCCTTGATACAACCTTCAAATGATACTGCTGCAAAAGGTGAGGAACACATGATCTTCCTGAAAGGGGCTGGAAGTTACAAATAAGAAGTTAAAAAGCATTAAAGGGAAGCTTAATATAACTTCCAGCTTCCAGAAATCCAGTAAGCCAAATGTTAGTTGAAAGGATGCATTCTGGGTTTGTGCCAAAAGCCATCTCTGCCCTTCTTCCTCTGAAGATATCCCTCACAGGTGGCTTGAATGTATTTTTGAGCCCGTGGTGGGGCTGTAGATTCCACACATGGTTTACTGACTGAGTCAGTCTTTGTGTAACTAATACATCCACAGATCAGGTAGAAAGTGAGATACATCACTATGATGACTGCAGCCAGTGTGAAACATGAGTCAATGCAGTTATATATAGCTGAATCCCAGTACTTTGTGCTGGGATGTAATGTAAGACTAGCACAAAAATAATAGTGACAATGTCACTACAATTTCTGAGGCTGCTCCCTCACTCCTGTAGTTCCTGTACAAAATGTGCAACAGGAATCTTTGCTGTCATGTGGTGATGGGAAATACCTGATTGACACCCACACCTGGCTGATCGAGGAGAGAAAATGGTGTGGGTCAGGTAATCAGGGCACAAGTTCACTGAGGACCTTGGAGGAGACAGCACATCACCTTTATCAGCTAACAGGTCAGCCTAGGAGGAAAACACAAACTCCAGCACTTTACCTCCAAGGCTATTTTTCCATCAGCTGTAGATCTTTCATTGACTGACATTTTTCATTAATAGATGATGAGCATAAAAAACATGAAGACAGTCCGGACTTCTGAAAAATATGAAGGGCTCCGCAACTCTGCCTATGTTATGAACTTAATTCTGTTCTGTGTAGCACTTTGGAAGTTGTTCTACTTTTATAGAACCTGTATTTTTCTTATAAAAACAAGAGTTACCATATTAATTTTCCTTTATCATGCAACATAGCTATAGAGGAAGTTACTTTACACAAAGGGATGTAAGGTTATTTGCTAGGAAGAGAGATTGATATTATTTGAAAAGATATGATTTATTGCAATAAGGGAAAAATATTTTAAACAACAGATGGAAGAAAGATTGATTTCTGGTGTCTTTCTCAGTTTCTATTTAAAAAAAAAAAGTGAAAGCAACAAGAAAAGAACATTATCTCTGAAAACTTCTCTGCATAGGACAAATTCTGAGAAGTTTGTGCCACATACATAGGATGCATCTCCACTGGGTGTGTATGGATTCTCTAAGGGTCAGAAGCTGTGAACCTCCCAACAAGAAATACAAAAGCAGTTCTGGTGGTTTGGAATGATTTCTACTTTGCTGGGCCATTAAAGGATAGACATGATGATTGCATAAAAAATATTTTGTATGACTCTGCTGCCTTTCTGTGGTTTCCTGGCAGCACCGAGCAGCTGTGATCTGTAAGCAGAGAGGAAGGCTCCCACAGAATCCAGAGCAGTCTTCTAGGGAGTGAAGGGAAAATCCCCTCCCTGATTCATCACTTTCTTACGCTTGCCTTTTTTGTGACAGCAGCAAGCGATGACTCCTGCATGAGCCAGCATGACAAGAATTTAATGTAAAAAAGGTTCATTTCATAGTTATGTACTTTAGCCAATGGCTACCTAGGGTAGCCTGCAGGAGACAGACCTAAGCCCTATATGGTAGAGCTAATATTAAACTGTTCTCCCAACTACTGCTGTTTAAATCAGTCAACCAAAATGCTGTAAAATTTAGCCTAGAATTTTTCACACATTAGTGAGCTAACAGTAGTTTGTTCATATTACTTGTGGCTGGGACTGCAGACCCATGCAGAGTTCCTGTAGCTCTTGAAACTTCTCTGTAATAACACATGCCAAAGAAAAACTGTGCTCAGCCTCTGTTCTCCCCTGACGTTTGTGAAAGTGGCATCACTTACCTACTCTCCAAAAGCAGTTTGAAGGTGATTTAATATCTGCAAAATGCTTTGAAAAAATAAAGCTCTGAATTTTTGCTTTTTTTTTTCCCATAAGGGCAAGGATTCACCTCACCACCTTCAGCAAACTAGAGTCTGTTCAAACAAATGGAAGTAACTTCAAAAGTCATCTATTACTTTTTAATAAGATTTGACAGAGTTCTCCTGAAGTTGAAGAGTTTCCTGCTTCAGAGCTTGCAAACCTCATCCTGAAACCATTCCAGCTTGGAAAGAAAGATTGGGCCCTTTTCAGAAGGAGTCTGAATCACAGTGCTCCTTCTTTTTTCACTGACCCATGCGGTTTGACACTGTGTTACACTGTGTACAATGCAGTTAACAGCCATGGATTTTGTATAATGGAGGAATCACACATCTTTTGCAGTTGAAGAGGGATACTTCACTGTCAGCTGTTTGCAGCACTGTCTGGGAACTGGAGAAGGAAAATTAACTACTGCTTGAGTGCCTTCTTTTCCCAGGGATTGTCAAATGCTGCTGCAAAGTGAAGGTTTGTCATGTCTGCACAGACCAGGAAAACCCCATGTGTTTGCTGCCGCCACTCCATCAACAACCACCCAGCCCCTCCTGCGGCAGAAGAGAAATGAAATGAAGAATATTTTTAATTCTAAATAAAAGACAAGCTCTTTAGCAGGTTGAAAACTTCAGGGTGTATTTTGCACTTCACAGAAAGTCACAGCAGTGGAAGTCCACTTGGGCTCGGTGGTGTTACTGTCTCTCTGTGCAGCGTTTCAGACTGGCATTGGGTCTGGTGACCCCAGCCTGTGAGGTTAAAACTTCAATATCCCTTTTTTACAGAACAGAGCAGTCACTTGAGCTTCTGCTCGTCTCTGAAACCAGCCCACAAAGAGGTCGTGCTGTCCACTCTGGTGTGGGAAACTGTGTCCCTGCCTCAGTGAAGTTGAAAGACGGTACCATACTGTATAGGGTACAATATACAGTAAGCTTACCACAAAAGCTTTTGAAGTCTTCTGTTTCATGGGTGTATCATGAACCAGTCTAAGACAGGCTGCAACATCAATTTCCCTTGAAACAATGGATAAATATAGGCCTGAGCCTAGGACATGTACTCCTGGGAAACTATCTGTGACATTTTCATATAACCTGGGGTATGGGGAAGCAAAATGTTTTGAATGAACTTCTCTCCAACCTCTCAAGACTATTCATTGTGGAAGCAAGAAAGCTGTGTAAAACATGCTCTAATTTGGGAGTGTAAAAAAGGAAAGATCTACTTATTATCCATCTCTGACAAGGGAACAAAATATATTTAGAAAGGAAGATCAGCCCTTTCATGCCTGTTATCTTAATCTTTCTCTGCTACTTTTCCTTTATATTTCTCAGCCCCTCCCTTAGCTAGGAAGTCTTACTCTCACTTGTGCTGTAACTTCTATGCCTCAGTGTCAGGTTCAAAGATAAGGGATGTCTTCAACCCTTAGTATCAAATCTCTTGAAGTTAATTCCTGCCACCAAAGAATTTTGCTCAGATTAAAACTGGCAAAAATTTAACAAGTAACATTCTTCAGCTGCACCATATGTCTGCCCACCTGTCCTAATGGCAAAATAAATGTGTTAGCTTAAGCCAGCACATTTTAGCTTACAGTCTAGGTGTGCTAAGAACACCCGTGTAGCCAGTTATGGGGGCTCAGCTGCCTTGCCAAACCAACACATTAAATTGCAGCTGATTGCATGCCCATCCTATAAATTGAAAACTAATTTCTTAAAAAAGAGTTGGTTCAGCAAGATTTCCTTTCTAATCACAGAGGAATAATAGTTTAGCACCAGTGCTTTACCTACAGAAACAGGTGCAGACTGAGTGGAAGTCTGTATTTGTTACTCATATATGTATACCCAGTACAATTTTAAATTTGTATCAAATCTTTGTTTATTCATAAGAATGTGGTCGACATTTTTTTTTCCCTCTAAAATTCTGTGACAGCCTTTTGGCAGAACTATGGTACTTTGTGTGGTTGAGCATGGAATGATATGGGTTACCCCAAACTATCCAAAAGTCATTTCTATAGTCTTTTATTTTTACAGGGTACGCAGTATAGTGGAAATTTTGCCTGGATTTACAAAAGAGACAGAAAAGAGACATCATTCAGTCTCGAGCAGTAGGTCTAGATATATGTGAGTCTGCAAATATTGATATGACACAAAATTTCTACTCAACACAGCCAGAAGGATATTTCACACAAGTAAATATTTAAAGCAAATAGTATGCTAGATCACCCTGTGGAGTGCAGATAGACCTGGGCTGGGTCTGAAGGAACTAACTCAGGTACTGGGACTTTTTACCCATCAATTCATGCTGACTAACTTACCCAGCTCTGTATTTAGTGCTTGTTCAGATAACACAGAACTGTGCAGCCTGAAAATGGCCTTTAAGAACATCACAGAATATTTATAGATCGTCACACAAATGAAGATTTCATTTTAAGCCAACCTCAAAAGACTCTTTTCTCATAAATCTGTCAGAAGCTCTGGGACAGAAATTAAAATTACTGGAAAAGGTAAATTCTCTCAATTTCACATTAGATACAACTCTTTGTGAGTATGCCAGCCCCCCATTACCCTTCTAATAGCAGATAGTCTGAGGTCATAGATCATTGCCATTAAAATAGATTCTGATAAACAGTCTTGTAATTAAAAATGTACTTCTTCAGTTTTCCCACCAACCACATGCAATCCCTTTTAGCAATCTCAAGATGAGTCTGTTACAAGCCTAATTTGCAATACAGTATGTTTGGTTATAACAGTGGCTTCAGACCTATAAAATATCTACAGAAGAATGTCAAAACTCTATAAGTAACAGAGCTGGTAAATGATACATAAATGACAGTTATAATGTCATGGGAAAGTGAAAAATGTTGGCTGATATTTAAATAGAAGTGAAAAATGCTGGCTGATATTTAAATAGAAGTTTTCAGTTTGTCAATGTAAATTTGAGTCTCCTTGTTTACTTGTTTGAACACTTGACCTATAGTTTAGTTTAGAATCTAAAACAGACTGATCAAATATTTAAAAGAAATTAACCTCCTTCTTATTTACTGAAATTAGTACAGTTTCAAAGGATGTTTCCCCCATCTCTCACGAAAACTCCAGTGCTTCCACTTCATCAAAAAAGTATTTCAAAGTCTTGCAATCCTACCCAATTCTGGAAGGTTCATGTCCATTTATTACCTTTAGCCATCTTTCCTGTTCACCTATCCACATGACTGAAAAGTAATAAACCTATTTCAAGTTAAGCTGCTCAAAACTAAACCGAGATTGATGGTTAAGCATATCTGAGGAGCTTTCAGAGCTGTTGGTGACTGCTTAAGGTTACATTTGTTTAAATAATGGGAAGTAATTTTTGCATGATTTTTCACAGACACCATTTTATGGTTTAGCTGAAAATTTTGATTAATAATTGTAATCAACTTTCTATGTTTGCACCACCATTTTTCTGAGCACTTCGGTTATCCCAGTTGACATAAGAAATAGATCCAATACATGGGCTATTCTGAAAACAATGGGAAGTGGTATATAAATTTTAGCTCTACTGTTCAAAACACTAAACATTCTGTTATACCATTTTTTTTAATTATATCAATTTTCTGAAAAGAAAATTACAATTTTCTAAGCAAATAACAATAGTTCTTGATATATTATAATTTCCACAGTTATATGCAAGATCAAAATTTAGAACAGATGAAAGGGACATGTTCTTTTTGACTGGTACTTTCAATGCAATGCATCTTGGATTTGACCTCATTCTGTCATTCCAAAGAACATAAATATTACTGAAGAAAACAGACCAGTGATATTCTTCAAAATTGTATAAATATATTCCATATTACCTTATGTATATGCGACTCTTGATCTTCCTCTACTGCAGCACTGATGTTATTGTTACCATATGGTTGGCCATGTGCCTTCATTTACCCTGGTTCAGTGGTCCAACAAACAAGGGAGAAAAAGATTGGAATCACATTCAGTGCCTATAACTGATGAAATAAGGATATGTAACAGAAAAAGCAATATGCCAAAGGAGAAAAACCTTCTCCAATGAACATGAGAACATGCCAAAAACTAAGGAATTTCACTTTTAAAGACAATTTTAATTTGTGAGCAAAATCCAGTGGCTGTAAGGACAATATGTACTTAATGCCTTCCCCTTAGCCCTTATGTTCAAGGTTTTTGGCTTTGCTTTGCAAGTCTTGCTTGATGAAGGAACCACTTAAAGTGATGAAATATACAATATCCCAGTGCCCATCCAAGTGATATATAACAAGGTTTGCCTGCATTATATTATTCTTTGGTCTGTGGATTAATCCTGGCAGTTGTTTTCCAGCAAATATCAACCCTTGGTGGATCATGTTGAATCATTTACCTTGAAGTACGGGTTTCATTGTAATTCAGCTAAACAATAATGCTTTGTTTACTTAACTGGATTCAGGCAGTGTAAGTTACCCAGGATATCTACAGAGTGAATTTTAGAGTATTATCTCTGTGAAACCATTCTGCCAAGCTGAAAATGCATGTCTGTATTCCTTTAAGACTTTTGGGTGAAATAGGCTCAGTTTACCACATCTAAACATTGTGTTGCAACCATATCCTCTTCCTCTCATTGTCTCCCTCCAGTTAGCCCTCAAGCCAACCAAATGTCCTCATCTGAAGCTAACAGAAGATTCTAATAAAAACAACTGATGTGCCTACGCTATACTAGTGCAAGACTGAGCCAGAGGACGTTTGCTGTAACAACCTTTATTGCCTGGATTTAAGAGTTTGAATCTCTATTACATGGTTATTCTCAATACAACAGTTTGGCACTAGGACTTATTGCCATGTATCCCAGAAGACTATCCCATGCAGACCAAAGCCTCTCTAAACACTCTAAACACACATAGATATATATGATATATATAGGGCAAACATTTCTGTTGCAGAACAAATGGTTGAGGAAATGGGGTTTTTTCGGTGAATGCTGAACTTGGGTCATATATACATGGAAGACTGCAATAGATACAATTGATAATGTGATTGCTACACAAAAAAAAGATATGAGTCACTCAGAAATAAAACAGCTGGCACAGGAAAATGGCTTGGATAATGATGAAAAGGTCAATGGTCAGCTTAGTGCCCAGATATTCTATATGAGAGAGTCCATAAGAGTTAAAGAAACATCATGATGCCAAAATATGATGGCAGTCTAGTGTTTAAACATTTGGAAAGCCTAGTAACTTATCCTCTTCTCATATCATTGCTATCAGTGTAAAGGTATCCATTGCATTTCTCTGACCCTCAGTTGTTCTCTACAGCCTCCTGAGGAGGTGAAGTGGAAAGGGAGGTGCTGATCCCTTCTTACTGGTATCCAGTGATAGGATGTGTGGGAATGGTTCAACACTGTGCCAGGGGAGGTTTAGACTGGACTTTAGGGAGCATTTCTTTACCATGTGGGTGTCAGACACTGGAACAAGCTTTCTAGAGAGGTGATTTATCCCCCAAGCCCGTCAGTGTTTAAGAGACATTTGGATATGCTTTAACCTTTGACCAGCCCTGAATTGGTCAGGTACTTGGACTAGATGATTGTTGTAGGTCCCTTCCAACTGAAATATTCTATTCTATTCTATTCTATTCTATTCTATTCTATTCTATTCTATTCTATTCTATTCTATTCTATTCTATTCTATTCTATTCTATTCTACCCCTGCATAGTTCTGTGTCATGGCAAGACTACTCTGGCCTTGGGAAAAAAAACCAAACAGTTACACGCATTAGTACTCACAAGATTTTATTACAGTGAACATTTGGTAGGATGAGAACAAAGGGATATCATGGTGGAAATTCTCTGCAGTGCTTCACACTGCTGAACGATGTCTGGAGAACTAAAGGTGCATACTCTTGCACGGGACTGTGTCAGGATAGCAGGGAATTGCTGAATGAGGCTGTACAAGCTAGAAATGAACCCACTGGCACTGAAGCAAGTTCAAAGAATGTAACAGATTTAGTGTCTACTGTAGGCCTCGACTTCCTTGTTGAACAAGCTAATGTTTACAGTTAATTGAGTGAAAAGATCTGTGTTATTTTCTGAATGTCATTTGTCTGGGGGACCTGCACGTCTTCAATGCATTCCACACGGAGTGGGGATAACCAAAGAAAAGTCTACTGTAAGTTTTAGGTAGCTGATAGCTGTCTGTGAATTTGAGTTGGCCAGCATTTTTTCCCCCTTGATTTCTGTATGCCTACTATTGCTACTTATCAATTTTTGTTAGCATTTTAGTCTCCAAGAGATTTATATCATCTAATACTTTCATGTAGTGCTTCTTTCATATGTATATTGAATTATCTGGTTTTACTTTGCAAATAGACACCACTATGGAAAACAATACATATTTTTAAAGATAATCGGAAATGAGAACTGAAGCATTATTAAAGGTGGAGCAGCTGGGTATGACAATTTGGGGGTGCTAAGCAGGCAATGGCTAGGGCCACAGAAGAGGGGTACTCAAGTGTTAGACCATGCAGATAAAGAACATGGAGGGACTGCTGGTGTTTGGCTAATGAAGAGTTCAGTTTCAGTTTCTGAACCCGGGCCAAACATGCTACAGTCCCATATATTGCAGTGTAAATACTGAGAAGCAGCAAAACACAAACTCATTAAACTGAGGCACCACAAAAAGGAAAACAAACAAAGAAGGAAGCCACCCAGGAGTCCTGTAGTCCTGCTGTTGTGCTCTATTTGCCAGTGAAAAGTAGCAAGTTCAGCTTCTGGGGGTTTCTGCTGAAAATTTAAGTTACTCTAGCTAGTGCTCCCACCTGGCAACATAGAAAGCTAACTTATACTAGCAGAAGGCACAAGGATAAGCAATATTTCACCGTAGTCAGACATTATGTCCCAAGGCTGAAAACAAGCAGAAACTTTAAACTACTTGGAAGGACTTGGATAATCCACAACAGAGGATGCTACCAAGTCTTGCCCCACCCTTTACCACAACACCAGTTTTTCCCCAGTCTTCCAACTGTACTGCATGCTGCTTCATTTCATCTTTTGCACCTAGATGCCTTCAGAAGTGAGTGAAAGAAATCACCAAATCAAAAGTATAAACCACATTAGAAGCAGGGTCCTGTATCCCCTCTTCCACCCACATCCTCAGCTGTGTGCTGGGTATACACTTACTTTCCCCTTCCCAGACCTAAATCTGATATTCCCGGCTGCACATGTCCTGCCTGCCTCCTAATAGGGGAGGAATTGCCTCCTAATATTAATTACAGTCTGGAAAATGAAGGCACTTTATTGAAAAATGAGAGCTCTAGGTTTGCGACCTCTTACTCTGAGATATCAAGAACATCATTTAACTTCCTGTGTGTAGCTCCAGGGCAGAAGAAGGCTGCTTCCTCCTCAGTTTGATTGGGTCAGAAGTTGTTTTAGAAACACTTGTGTGAGCTGTCATGCTGTGAACTTTAAGCACAGGGATTTTTGATGGAAAACATAAAGTGAATTTGTTTACCTCTTATGCAAGATTGGTTCTTGCAATCTGTTTCCTAATGCTTCCACTGGGTCATTGGTGAAAGGCCCAAACACTTCCTTTGCTTCCCTTGGAAAACAATTGCATGATAAAACAGGTCTCATTAACAGGCAGTCATTAATTTTATATTAATATTCAGTGCAGAGTTACTTTAATTTCATGTTTGGATGATATTTCCAATGACATCTACAACAAGCTTCTCTTATTAAATATATTTTTATTCCTATCATTATTATTTCTGTTTCAGAGATAGGTGAAGCACTAGTCATTCAGGTCTCCATTTGCCAAATATGTTTCCTACAAAAAACCTATAAGAGCTTCACTGGGAACTGATATGGAAATTCTGTTTATTTAACTGTCTGTACTGCTAGATGGATCCTGTCTTCAAATCCCTGCTTCCTAGACGTACTTCACACCCACATTAGAACAACTTCACTCACGCAACCATGCAGTGAGTATTTCCCCTGACGAGAATGCTGCGTGACCATGGAGGAATGGAAGGAATGAGGTCTCTTTCACACTCAGTTTGGTAATCTGCTACCGAGAGGCAGCATTCGCCACTGGAAAAAAATGCTTTATAGTAACAAATCACTCAGATTCCCAGGAAACTAGTGAGAAAACATGCTGTCAAACAAGACAGTATATCATATATTCTCATGTGAGTACTCGCCCTTTCATTTTACAATATTGCGTAAGCATGGCAAATAAGTAGCCACTGTGTAATATATTCAAATATAAAGTCATGTTTTGAAACCCACTCAAGATACTTTCTATTTGCTGGATTTCATCCTACAGTGTCACTGTATTATTCCTAGGAAAACATACTGAACCTTATATGAAAAATATTTCATGTTCTGTTCTTATTCTCTGCCAAAATCTTTATATATCTCTAGATTATACAAGTAGGTGCATGTTGAATTCTCTATTAAATATTTTTCATTCTCTGGGGAAAAAACAGAATATGTTGTTCATCAGTCTTCCAGGAAAAAACTGAAACTAAACAGACCCTGAGACATCCTGAACCTGAAAGATTGACTATCATGTCTAGTGAAAGGTCTGGAGAAACCAGACAGACATTGTCTCCCATGCATGTGAATAAATCATATAAAGTTTTTCAGACATGGAAAATAGTGGGATGCGGAATCAGCCCTCACTACAAGCCAGCAATCATATTTGAACCAATATCGTCACAACCAGAATATCAGTATGTTCAGGGAGAGAAGCAACTTTACCAGTTTCCATTCTGACACTGAGAGGGTTATTGAGATTTAAATACCTTTCCAAGCCATGATACATGAAGCTGCTTAGTGCCTTGGAGGGCTACAGGGTCTAAAATGATAGTGCACAGAAGTGAAAAGAAACTCCTGCTGATCTTAAATGCTTAAGTTAATATTAGTTTCACCAGTTGCTGAATCAGGACCTGCTTCTTCACTGGTTTTTGAGATGGACTCACCAACTGGCAGTGAGATAAATGGCACAGTCAGAACCTTTCAAGAATATTTGTACTCAGCTGATAATTACTTTGACAGCTAACATCTGGCCTGACATATAAAAGGACAGGTTAGTAAGCTGGATTGTGCCAAAAGAGGTTATGAGTACAAATGATGCTTTGTGAGTATTGGGAAAAGACTGAGTTCATGTTTTATTCAACTGTAGGAGGTAATTGTGTGTAGAGTGTACATTATAGCATTTCAACCAGGCAGTTTGCTGCCTTCTTTTTCCCAGAGGAACGTGAGGATATCAGTAATTCTGAAAACTGGCAGAAACAGGGGAAATAGCAGTAAATACGTAGCCCTATTCTGCTTTTAATGTAGACTGTAAGATACCTACAAGGGTCTTGGCCAACAAAGAAGAGCTTCCTTCATCAGATTTCATGCACAAAAATAAAGCAAGCTGAAAAATTTGTAACATTTGAACACTTATATCCAGCTCTGTCTCTCAATTACAGTTGTAAACCAGGCTAGCAGTCTTCAGGGAAGGGCTATTCCATTGCAGAAAAAGTAAGTTCATTGATACATTTTATTAGAAAAATATTTTCTCTTTTGCCCTTTTTTTAAAAAAAGAAAATTTATAAGTAGATTAAATCAACCTCATAACAGTGATGAGTGAGTTAATCTTGCTAGATCTGTAGACTTTGGATAATGAGGGCTTCTTTATTTGGAAGAATATTCACAGTGGATGGGTTCTTATTAAATTCAGCTCAGCCACTCTCTCACTCCTTCTCAGCAGTACAGGTGGAGATAATAGGGTGAAAAACTTGTGGGTCAAGATAAACACAGTTTAAGGAAGAAAAGTAAAGGCCGTGCACGGAAGCAAGGCAAAGGAAAAATATTTATTCTCTACTTTCCATCAGCAGGAAATGTCCATCCACTTCCTGGGAAGTAGGGCCCCGGTACACACAGTGGTTGCCTTGGAAGACAAATGCCTTAATAATGAATTCCCTCCCCCTTTCTCTTAGCATTTTTGCTGAGCATGACATCATATGCTACAGAATATCCCTTTGGTCAATTTGGGTCAGCTGTCCTGTCTGCGTCCTCTCCCAGCCTCTTGCCCAACTCCCAGCCCTTTGGGAGTGGGGTGGGGGTGAAGAGAGCCTTGATGCTGTGGGAACACTGCTCAGCAGTAGCCAAAACACTGGTGTGTTCTCAAGACCGTTCTATCTACAGCTACAAAGCACAACACTATAAGGGCTGCTAAGGGGAAAGTTAACTCTATCCCAGCCAGACCAAATGCACATACTAAACAAAATGTACACCTTGAGTAATACTGGAGCCAATAAAATACATTAACAAAGAATCAGAGAAGATGGTACATAACTGGAGTGAGAGAAAGATGGAGAAATTAATTTGGTTTACTTTGATACAGTCCAGAAAATAATTGCAGCAAGAAAACTGAAGCTACAGGTTACACATGATTTTGGACAATGATTTTCCACCTGACCTGTGAATTTTTACTTTGCAATATCCTGAGACTTCTCTGTCACTAAGTGCATTTGTACTCATTTGTAGGATGCAGTTCAAAATCTGTCTGTAGACTGGGCACAACAGAATGAAACCAAATCAAAGACTGAGCAGTGGCAAATCTAAGAATGATACCATGATCTTTAAAGAAGATAAATATTCAGATACACAAAAGACACTCACAGCAAACATGGGGCCTGTGTAAATAAGTTCCTGTGTTCATTTTGCAGCTGACCATAACTGGGGTCCTTGCCATCTTTTTTGTGCCTTCTTACCTTGCACATTTTAACAGGACTGAGTCTAGTTTCTTTCACACTCTTGATGCTTATAAAAAGCCCAGCTCTGAGTCTATCTCTGCCTACTTTGTGTTGTTCTGACTATGCAAAACTATCTGGATCCCAACCCTTCTAGGGTCTATGACTCAAGGTCAGCCACAAACTGATTACCCTGGAGCAATTTATATCTAGAAACAAAGACTTTAAAGTTGCCAGGCTCTCTTCTTGGGGGTTAATTTCATTTCTTAAGCAAGGATGTCCAAAATACCTCTAGTGTTATCATTTTAACCAGTTCTCCTAAAATTACTTTCTTGTAAGGATAGCTGGCAACATGCAGCAATTTAGTTTTGTTCTCTTTCAAGAAACTGGGTAAAAAAGCTTCCCAGACACAAAACAAGTGTGTCTATTGTCATTACAACCTGGTAAATCCTGAATGCAGAAGCTGCCTGCTGGGGCCAGGGTTATACATTCATGACTTAGCTTATAGTCCTCTGTTCTTCTGCAGCCCAGGGCAGGCAGCCCAGAGCCAGACACAGCCCTGAGCCCAGCCTTGGCCTGGGGTTTCCAGTGTCCCTGTCCCCCTAGC
This sequence comes from Strix aluco, assembly GCF_031877795.1. Lineage (NCBI taxonomy): Eukaryota > Metazoa > Chordata > Aves > Strigiformes > Strigidae > Strix > Strix aluco. The sequence goes on along the minus strand of NC_133931.1, from coordinate 13,494,563 downwards.
CATCTCTGGTATGATTTAACTCATTGTGTTTGTATGGGCAGCATATAAACTCATTGTTCTTGTATGTTTGCATAGTCCTTTCCCAAACTCATGAACTTCCTGTAATTAATTAATTAAATTTTTGTTTCACTTAACCTGTGTTTTTGTGCTGTTACTCTAAGACGTACAACACAGAGTTTGGAGCCTCAGAGGAGTTGAACCTCAAAACAGCAGTGAGTTACATTTCTTCCTTCCCAATCCTAGATTGCTCCAGCATCTGTGGAGCCACCTGATATGGCCTATCCCCAATGATTGCAGCTTATGAGGACTGCTCGACAGTGACAGAGGAGTTTCCTTCAAACACAGTCTCAGCGAAGCTGAACTGGTAGGATCCTGCCAAAGGCAAAACGATTAGGAGTCCTTTACCATGAATAAAAGAGAAGACTTTTCAGCTTTTCACTTTTTAGAGCAGGGTGTATATAAAATAACCATGTGACAAGACAAGAAATATATTTCAGGTATTTATTTAGCCAAGAGTATATTGAAGATTATGATGAGAATGAAAGCAATGTCCTAAGATCCTCCCAAACATCATACACCATTCTCACATGGAAGAGGGGCTCTGTCCAATGGTTAAAACAAGATTAAACCTTCATCATCTAGGGTCAGACAAATATGTGCTGACCCTGTTTGTGTTCAGGGCACCTTCTTGCTGGTTGTATAGCAAGAAGCTTGGAGTCTCTGACAAGGTCAAATGTCTTGTCCCTCTGCAAGAAAGGTAAGAACCCAAAAATCTTTTTTTTTTTCTGGTGTACCTATGAAACCCAAAATATATAGCTTCTCAGGTAGAAATGGAGCCAGGAACATGAAATCCCTAAGGCCCATTCCCGAGTACTCACAGGACAACAGCTCCTGCTATCAGTCTGTTACCTTTTCAGTTGTTGCAGGTTGCGAGAGCAAAACTGGGCAACTAAGTCTGGGGGTCTGAACTGTGCAGGATTCTTCAAAAATATCAAGTGAATCTTATTTTTCTGGACATGATGAACATCTGCAAATGCCATTGACTCCAATGAAAACTCAAACTGAGACAGTATTTGGTGTCTTAGTTTTGGCTTCCAAAATATGTCATATTGAAGTTAAGAACCCTGAATTAGTAGGCACTTCTCCAAACATTTGGCCTAAGTATCAGTATTTCTTGGTTTTCAAAATACTAATCCGTTTTGGCAAGTATTTTACAGCCTTTGGTTGAAAGAAAACAGAAAGTATATATTATTGAATATACAAAGGAAAAAGCAGTTACACTCAAATATGAGAAAATATCTAAGAGAGCATAAAGATAAGGAAAAGCTTTAAGGAAATATTGGCAAATGTTTACCAGGAAGGCGCAGTAATTCAAGTATGTATGGTAGTAAACTCAAAGAGTCTGATAAAACAGAGGAATATATACATTTCAATAAGCTCATGTGACGCAAAGCTGAGGGAAATTTGTTAGCATTATTCAGACAGGCCACAGAAAATAAATAAATATACATCCTACAAGGATTGTTAGAGCATCCCAAGGCAACAGTTCACCTCTTTGTATGGGTGTCACTCAGAAATATGTACAGAACATGCAATAGATGCAGGATACACTAATTACCCTGGCACAAATAAAACTGGAGAGGCATTGCCATGAATTTATACCAGAATAAAGAAACTCTTTTCATGCTCACTGCTTCAGAACAGATGGAAGTTATTGCCTCACCTAAATTGCTTCTCTACTTGCATGGTGTGTTACACAGAAAACTGTACTGCTATTTTTCTAGGAAAAGAACATGTTGCAATATGCAATAGCAGCCTAAGTGGATCGATCGGGTCATTTGTGATTCAGGTGTTAGCAGTTAACTGTTATGCTCTTTATGAAAGTTTCCAAGCAAATGAAAAAAAAAAGGATAATTATTTTTCATGAGGTCTTTTTCATAGTGAGGGCTCTTCAAGTCAAATTGAATTTTAAAGCAGGATTATTGCCATAAAGATTTACAGAGGGTCAGTTCAGAATAAGCCTAATTTTAACAAATTAATATAGGATCTGGCAGATGTTGTGGGCCTTGTTTGCAGCAGTGCTGTAGAAAAACACAACTATTTCAGTTACTCATGAGCACAGAAATGGATTTTCACATAATGGAGTATAGCAAACAGCAAGAGAGTGAGATTTGGAGAATGTCTGTATTTACAGTCTAGAAATTGTGGTGACTGGTATGTAGTTGCTGCTGGTTGTGCATAATCAGGCAAAGAGCAGTGGAGAGTATCTAACCTTAATGTTTCTTCTTGATGGAACACTTGAAATGGGAAGCAAGGTAATCAGACATGAAAGGAGCCCCTTCTCTTACTCATCTGCAATTACAGGGTTTGGAGGTAGCAGAAATTGCTTATGCAGGATGAAAAGACTGAAGCAAGAAAAAGGATAGTTAGAATGTACCAGGAGTGACAAGGGACAGAAAAGCAATGTTGGAGGACAGGACTCTGACCAAAGAAGGTTTCAGAGCACCGAGGAAACAAACTCAGGGAGATACATACCCCTCAGACGTGTATTTTTCTTAAACTACTCAGGGCAGACCCCTATGTGTGTTTTATGCTCCAAATACATACTGTAATCAGGAAGACTGACACCTTATAGGTGAGTTTCAAAGGTGGTAATTTAAGTTACAGGAAAATCTAGGGAATAGAACAGGTTTCAGGGCCAAGGAGGACAGGACCCTAAGTCTTATATTCAAGGAGGCAAAACCTACCTTGGGAGGTAAACTGAACTGTACTCTTATGAGTTCAGGAGCAACTTGGACCCATAAAAATGTGGACTAAGAGCCAACAAAGCAGATTGGTGAGGGCACAGTCAGTAAGATCTTAACTGTAAGGATGGACAGGAGACACCAACAGGTTTCTCTGTATCCATTTAACCATCTGGAGGCTTCTATTTCCCCACTTTGTGAATCACTGTGTGAAATGATTCTGGGAAATCTGGCAGTACTCCTAGCACTGCAGATCGGCTGCTGGTCACCATCACAGGGGAAGTCAACCATGAGTGCTGATGCAGTCATCTCTATGTCATGTTGCGGTCTGAACTTTGCTTATGTGTTCTACACTCTGCCTCAGTTTTACAGCACTTTCTTAAGAGGGAACTTTACTCTTAGTGCCTGTCCCATGATTACTAGAAATTGTTGTGCTCATTATTCAAGTTTTCAGATTCCTTGTATTTTTCAGTTTCTCTTTGTTCTGATTCGTATACCTTCTCCTCCTCCCTTATTCAATACTGCCAAGTACCTTTGCTTCTTGTTGGATAAGTAAGCAGAACCAGATGCCAAACAAGGCTCATGGGGACCTGGGAAGCTCAGCTGCCTCCCTCTAACCCTGAACAAGTCACTTGACACACACATCCCCTTTCAGAAGAGAACTGAGGTTTTGTTACATTTTGGAAACTAATAGCAAAGTCTGTCCAGCTGCAGTTTTACCCCAGGCCACCTCCAAACCTTACATGGCTATTTGAGTGATCAAAACAAAAGCAAAATAAATTAAGAACAAGAATCATCTCTGCCCTATTGAGAATTTCTATTAAAAATTGGAAGATCTTTCCTTTACTGATGCTTCAGGCATGCCTGCAACAATGGAGTTGGAAGCACTTTCTGATCTAAACCCAAAGGCACTGTTGTCCTGTCAAAGTCAAACAGTAGGGCACTTTCTGTTTGCTTTTAGTAAAAAAATATTGTCTATACATATTAAGGTTAGCAACATGATATACTTTTTCTTAAGTGTGTTATTTCATACTTACATGCAAGGAGGTATTTTAGAAAACCCTCATTTAGCTGAAAGAGAAAAGCAGGCTCATTTCCTTTTCTGCTAAAGGGGACTGATGAGTGCGTATGCTGAAAACACCAATAAATCTTCAGTTCTTTCTTTCCAGTTCCTTATATTCCGTTTCCCCAAGGTTCTGGTTTTACAGTACAAGAGGAGTGCATGGGGTCCTTAAACAACTCTAAACGCTTTTACAGTTTGAAGCTGGGGGTAATATTTTTTTGGCCTCCTTCCCTCAATCAATTTCTTTTAAACATAGTGAAAAGGTTGCATGTCGTTCCTTGCTTTAGCAAAACTGTTTACAGGGCCTGTTGTTAATCCGAAGTGGCAAAGTATTTCCCTTTTGTTCTTCCACAACTCTAAACTCGAGAGACCATTGAATGTGCTGCAGAAAAGAGTGGTTTAATCCACTCCAATTTATGACACAGCTAAGTTATCACAGCTTGAGGAACTCCCTTGAGTTTCTGCATGTATTTTCTCCTGCAGAAAACCCAGGGGCAGCTATTGCCAGATGCAAGGTATGTCACATCTCATGACCTGGGCTCAGAAACCTGAACCAACCACACCCTTCCCGTGGCAATGCACACACCAAGCAAGACCTGGTCTCTCAAACTCCCTTTTACTTCAAGAGTAGGCTTGAAAGTGGGCAGGCTGGCACTGGGTATGCTTGAGGGATAGCACTTCATGGCTGATTTTGTACCACAATGTTTAGTCACACAGCATGTTTTTGTTTATAATTGCAAAGTTTACAATTGCACCATATGGAGCAGATTTTGTTTTACTTCAGTTTATCATCAGAAATCAGCTTCTCGGCACTGAGCCCAGCTGATTTCATATTCTGTTGGTTTAAGGGAAGTAATGTAGGATTCACTGTCTGTATATTCAAGCTCTTTAATCGACATAAACAAACAGAAAAACATTGTCTAGCATGAGTGGATGTTTACTCAGCCCTGCAGAATGGCAAAGCATATCACTATAAAAACCACACTATAAAAATAATCTCAGTTGTGATTGTTCTGAGGAATCCTGCAGCACTTACACAATACAAGATAGAGTTATCTTTATTTAACCAGCACTCCAAACATGAATGCAAGATTGACTGAAAAATATCAGATAAATTGTTATGGTAGCTGTGTAAATGTAAAACCCAGGAGAGTCAACAGAGAGTTCAGGACTTGTAAAGGGAGTTTTTCATTCCAGACACAAAATGAATTTGCCTTTCACCTCTGAGAGCTAAAATGGTACCCATATTACCTGCAAATGACCTTAATACTCCAGAAGAATTAACTAGGCACAACAGCTTGTGGACAGCCTCACTGGATATTCCAGCTTCCATCAGGGTCAAGGTCAGGTATTTTGGATGAAGATGCCCAAGAGAGGAAGATTTTTTTTTTATTTCTCCAGGACTCAATCACACAAGAAGACATTTTCCCTTTGCTCAGTGATTGAAGAGCCCATAAGAAGGGAACTTTTAGCAGTTTTAAAACAGTTACATGTGTCAAATATTTTATTCTTGATTATATCTGATATCATTTTCTAGTATTTCAGAAGTGAAATACAGGTCTTCCTGGCAGAGTTCAGGGCAATAATTACTTGGCAAAATGTGGTGTTACAGTACTAGTCTGGATGACACCCTGCTGCTTGATGGATTTGCAATCCTAAACTAGGAGCTATGACTCCCCATGCAGTGTTTGGAGAAAAGTAAGCTTATGAGACTGAGACCCAGGAAAAATAATATGCTAATCTTGGATCAATCTGACCCACCTAGTAAATCCTGAGGAGGTGGATGTAACAGAGAAGAATGGGAACTTAATGATCACTGATAGGAAATACCTCTGCCCGTTCAGGACTGGTGGTCAGAGTCCCTATCCTGGAGGAGAGTAACCAATACCTGTAAGTCACAAAAACATAACAAGTCCTCTACTACTTTTCCAAGGAACATTTCAGCAATGTTTTTTCTCTATAAGGAACTGCATTCAGATGTTCTGAGTTGCCAGACTAAATTTTCCTCTTATTTGTTTTTAAATACCTAGATGGGCTCATGCACTCTGCTTTGCAGCTGCTGTGCTGCCTGGGGTGAGACATGATTCTCACATGGTATTGCTGTGTCTGGTAGCTGGACCAGTTAGTTTGTCCAACTCAAGGTGCCCCACCAAGGACTACGGTGTGATCTGAGATTCAGTTTCTTTGGTGTCTTCTGGTTTCTATGCCTCCCCCGACATAGAAATTACACAGGACCCATTGCTCACTGACAAATGGCAAAACCCAAAATTGCCAGTGCATATGTAAAGGATTTTGGCAAATCTAAAAGATAATCATAAGATAGTGTTGGTGTGACTGACTGCTACAAGGACTTCAAAAGATTGCTGTAAAAATGTGCTGTCTTTTAGAAAGTTGTTTTTAGATAGCTGTCTTCTCTCCATATGCAAGCTAATGATAAGATTTTCAAAAATGCAAAGGTTTTAGCCTGACCCCCTGATTATCTCATTAGTGTTAAAATACTTGTAATGAATAATAGTGCATAGTGATTTATTCCTTTTTATTCTTCCTGAGTATGAGGGAAATACAAACCAGGAAAATCCCTAGGGAATTCTGATGAAATAAGTCACTGGACTGGAAAAAGTACTTTGCTCTTTAAATCTCAGAAGAGCTTCAGAGGAGCTCTTTTCTAAAGAATACCTCCTCTTAAAGCCATAGAAAGGACTGTGAGGTGCTAGAAGTTACTGTGTTCTTGCAGTCTATTACCATTCCACTGGTAGGTCGTTCCTGAAAGGAGACATCTAGTCTTTCTAGCAAAGATCAGAACTAGATGTACAGGTAGCAGGTGTCTTACAACATATCCTAGTACATCATGGAATTTCATTCAGTATTCTGGGATGAACACTTCCTTACCTTTTCTGCTAAACAAACTCAATGAAAAATAAACATCTGTAATAAAGAACCCAAATTCAACTTCTGCAGTCAACAATATTTGACTGTGTCCATCTATAAAGCTAACATTTAGCTACCATTGAGCTATCATGAGGAAGAATTGACATTTCAACTTTATTGCAGCTCTTCTAAAGGACAGGGCCAAAGGAGGACAGCAGTGTTGAATAAAGTTTCCAAGAAATATTAAAGGTTATACCACATCACTTTCCTTTAACTTCTATCCCTAATATGAATTGGCCTATGATTTTTGTTTTCTTGCCTACAATGTTTTTTTCCCTCTGTGATTTTTAGAGAGGATGGATGGTTTGAGAAGTGAAACAGAAGCCATGAGAACTGTACAAGAATATCACTGTTGTAGCGATTCAGCATTTTGTCAGCTGTTTTTCACAGATCTGCCATTTCAAGAGAAAGCATTCTGAGAAATCTTCATTTAACAAGAAATATAGATAGGAACCTTCTCCAGCCTTTTTTTCAGGGTAAGCAACTCTACATCAAGTTTTCCTAAACACAACATAAACAGCTCTGAAGAAAAATTAACACAATCTGCTTTTCCTGAGACAAGGAACATTTTATTTACTGAAAAAACAGCTGTTTCAGGAGAGGTGATCCACATTCGGTATGAGAGGACCTTACAAGCTTACATTTCTATCAAACACTATAAAGCCGCTAGTGTCTCCTCAGTCCAGTTTCAATTCCCACCAAGGATTTCTGGAAAAGACCCAATGATCCAACATCCAAATTCCACATCAGGTCAGGAAAATAAGTTATATATATCAGTTTCACATCAGTTTCACTAAAATACATTTCCCTCCACGTACAAGGCTTTGTTTATGAAACAATACATCTGTGGTCAAGAGTTTTGGTACTATGTACAGAATCACATTTCATATTAACTAAACACCAACGCAGTGAAAATATACAGTTATTATAGGCTAAATTTCCCACTAATTTCTACTCTGTCCAATCCTTTTTCATTTTTTTTTAAAACAGTTTTGATTACAGCCATATGACATCACACATGCTACTTCATAGTACCTTGAGTGAAATCCCTCTATTAAAGTAGAATACATCCCATAATAGGGATATGAAATACAGCAATCTTATTAACAACAGGCTCTTCTAAGACTGGTGCAGTCATCCATATCTTAAAGGGCACCTTCAGAGCTCCCTCTGAAATGTAAGCCAAAGACTGACCATTAAGAAGAGGGTGTGGTTTATGTGAAATATTTTTTGAAATCTTACTATTGATAGGAAAAAGTCTGTTTTGATCAACCCAGATTGTTACTTGTTAAAAAAAAAGCTGGTTTAGATGCAGTACTACATTATTTGACCTACAATGAAATTAATATCTTCTTTATATTTTGGATATCCCTTTGTACTTTTTGAGCTTTAAAAAGTAAAAATTGGTTTCAAAATAAGAAATCAAAAAGGTTTGTCTGGAAAATTTCATTGAATCTTTTTCTCAGGATTTGTTATCTTTGACTATTTCCTCTTTGACAAAGTTATCTGTTGAGTTCAACGGGAACTTACAATTTGTCTCAACCAATCCAAATGGTTGCCATTAAAATATTCAGATAATTTCATCATATGCAACCTATAATTCTACTGTGCCCAAGTACAGTCCAGCAAGAAAACCCATGGTAATTCCCTAAATGGCTTCAGAAGTGGCCTTAGGAGTTCACTGAGTCATGGAGTGTCAAAGGAAGGTCAGAACCAGTGCCTACTAACTCACTGTGTAATCCACCTTAGCTTCTCAAACAAATTAAATCCCTGTGTATTTTAGCAATTAAAACAGCATTTTTATAAAGTGTACCCTGGGTGAGTTTAAACCAATAAACAGCAATTCATCACATACAATAAACAAATCAAACAATTAAATACCCAAACCAAACCACTAAGTCTCAGAGGCAATTTTATATATACACAGCTAGTGAATACAACAGTAATCAGGGTGTCCTTTCTATAAACTACTATGGAATGTTTCCCAAAAATAAACTGTATAAGACTGTGCAACACTAAGAGGATGATAAAAAGCAATTTAAAATCTATACAACACTAATGGGATTTCAAATTGCTCTTGAAAACATTAGAGAGGTGAAGACCAGTTCTTCTTTTCTCTACAACTGCCTTGTATAGAAAAATGTCTATGTTTCAGTTAGTTATTTTTCTCTACATAAAAAAAAAAAAAATCTCCATAGTTTTGCTATTCACAGAAGGAAAAGCTTATTTTAAAGTCTACAATTTCCGTGCCAGTTGTGGTTTTCCACCCTCTCACAACTTCAGCCAATTTCTACATATTCCCAATTCATCACTAGAAAGGGAAGAAGCTGAATAATATTATTACACAAAACATTTTTGAGACACAAACACCCCCAAAACTTGTGCACAGCTTCTTTAATGGTGCCAAAACCAAGAGCATGGACACTTTCAGACCCGTTTTCTTCTTACAAGCTAAACAAGCTTGTGCTACTTCTCATTTGTCCCAGTAATGCTGGGGCTGCTGTAGACACTTACTCTCTGCTTATCATGAAAATTTTCCGCAATGTGATAGAGTTTTCAAAAAAGCACAGAGCCCAGATTTTTTGATCTCTAACAAATTTTAAAGTTAGAAATTTAGATTATGAGATTTCAGTATTATGTTGAACTTCACCAAGTAATAAAAAAAAGCCACGTGCTCTTTTCAGACTGCAGGACTGCGAGCTCTGTGTGTCAGCATTGTTTTGTTTGTGCAATGAGAGACCGAGTGAAAATTGTAAGAAACAATTTTCAGGCATTACCAGCTTTGGTCTCAGCATGTAACCTTAACAAAGCAGGAGAGCAGCTAGCTATTTAGCATACTTAAACCACCATGGATTGCACTAAAATACTTGAACTCTTATAGAGTAGGCAGAGTTGCACCTGGTTGACAGCCATATATTGGTCTATATGAAATTGATGGCACGTGATAAATTATAGGCTTCTATAGGGCACACGTGTTAAATGTTAGCCCTGAGAGGCTTGTTAAGAGTGTTACAGCCCTAAAGAGCCCCTTAAAATAATAGGCTTTTATATTCATTGACTTTTGTAAGTACCACAGATTGCATCTTGACCTGTCCTGTCCTGGGGATATAAACATTAGAAGCAAGAAACGAAGATGAGAACATTTTCATTTAAGCCAGCTACACTTAAATACATATATTGTTGTATTGTTTCTTTTGGCTTAGGGTAAAATGGACTAATTATGAATTTAACAATGTCTATCATAATTATAAACAGAGAGGTTTGCAAAGTTAAGGGATGTAGTTGAATTCAGTAATAGCAAATTACTTTTGCCTCTGAAAATCCAGCCATATTTAATTTTATTTTATGATAATAGACATGAAATATGTAGCTAATGAAGTTGATCTGACTGCGGAATGGCAAGATCTATCTTCTCACTGCTGTATTTGTATATCTATAGAGTGAAAACCGGTGCCGATTTACAAACAGAAAATATCCAAGAGCTTTTTAGCAGGCCTCCACAAACTGCTCTGTGTAGATGGGCTTGGGGGCATATGAAATATTCCCCAACATCCTAGCTGTAGCGACATCTCTTTTAAACTCAGACAACTCCACTACTAGTTGCCTCCTTCGGGTACTTCCATTTACCAAGAGAACTTTCTTCAGCCTCTGCACAGTGCGAAATGCAGCGCAGTGCACTCAAAGGGCTGAATTGTTAAACAGCATACAACATAGACATTAGATATTTAGGTGATTAGAGTTTTCACAAATTCAGGGCAAATTCTTCATGGAGACTATAGAAATTAAGGTATGGTGACTGGAAAAAGGATACAGGTAAAAAGAAGATGACTGAGAGGGTAGACAGAGCCCCTGAACTTTGGGCTGAATTTCTTCTGGGGATAGAGGTAAAACATGACTTTTTATCACGTTTTTTATGACATATTATCCAGCAAATTATATGGGAGGAGACTAGAAAGAGCAAGTCTATGTGAAGTTTATGTCTGAAGGTTATCAATAAGTCAGTGTAGTAGAGATATCACATTAGATGTCTCAGAGTTAAGGTGCATATTCAGTGGGAATGCAGCACTGCTTTTACCAGCTACCTTTTCAAACCAGCTGGGTGACTTCATCATAGACTATCTACAAAGTTTCCTAACAAAGCCACATCAGAGAGCATAACAGTAATTTGAAAAAGTTCAAATAACAGCTAGTATCACTAATATCCAGATTGAATATTTGTTATTAAGTGGTTCTTTCATCAACATCCTTTGTATCATGTGCAGGGAGAAAAAGGCCAGATGTAGATCATAGCATAATATGCACATCAGAGGTTAAATTCTGACCCCACTATAGTCAATGGCAAAGCATGGTTCAGTTTCTCCAAGAGTAAGACTTTTTTTGGCATCTGCATTTCCCTGCTTCCCATTCAACTCTTCCCATGCACCCTAGAAAAATTAACTGTTGTCAGAAGAAATAAGGTTTAATTCTGTATCAACTTTGTCCTACACTGATGCTTAACTTTTGGGTATGTTAGACTACATGAATCTCATTTCTAGATCCTCCCATGATCAATGGATAAAGGCAGCTCTAGAGGTAAGTTCACCCCTGTCCCAGAAACGAGTCTTAGAGTGGGTTGAATTACACTAAAAGTTTGTTCTTCAGCTGACTAGGGAAGGAATTTGGCTTACTGGTTTAAACAGTTCAGTCTTTAGACAGTTCATGCTAAGTAAGATAAAGCCCACTCATAACTAAGCCACTCAGAACTGTAACGTAGATCCACTTACACTGTAGTTTAATGCTGCGTGCTAGTTCTGCGTATTTTGTTTTCCTCGTGGAGAAAGTTATACTTCTGTAACCTTTTGGTTATAGAAGACATAACTATCTTCAGGTCACCTATCAGAAGTACCTAAGTTAAAGACTCAGCTATTAGCCTGGACAGTTCATACCCTGGAAAAGGAACAGTCCAACTGCCAATCACTACCTCAAGGAAACTCCATGGGAAAAGTCATCATAAGTATGACAACAGGTATTTTATGGGATCTGCATGCTCCTCACAAGCATTTCTACACCAAAGAGACCTGCCACTTTTTTGACATATATAAAGTAACAGATTATTCATATATAAACAAGTCTTGGGTAAGAGAGAGAAGAAGGGGACCCAGAGATCCTTTACTGTTCTCCCGAATTCTGCTCCTTGCAGAGAACATTTGTCCACGTAATACAGCAGTTGGCATGTTTGATATGGTCAACATTTTTTACATAGCTGAAATCAAGAAGGAAGCTGTAACGCTAAAGTGACTGCCCACAAGAAGTGGGTAACATCTCTTCAAGGAATTGAAATAGAACATTTTCTTCCTGTGCAAGCGAGGTGTGGATTCCTCAGCACAGTGTAATAGTTGAACAAAGTTTTTCCTTATAATAAACCATTCATTTGGATTTCACAATATCTCATCACTTCAGCCACAGATGGTGACCATTCCAGGAGCACTTCTCACGTATCATTTGCAATGTTTTCTTTCCAATTACTCCAGGGGGAGGAGGGGAGAGAAGCATGTGAGATGGAGCTGTAGTTTCTAGTGAAGATTTTACAGTGAATCCCTTTTTTCTCAATAGTACTACTCAGAACTGCACTGTTGGAGTGCTAGTGAGAATTACACACTGAACAACATTTTTGCCTTGCTATTAGTGGTCCTGCCAGTGTTTGGGGGACATGATGATGTGTTATAACAGTGCTCATTGCAACACCAAACATTAATGCTAGCACTTTGTGTGTATGTGTAAGAATAGTCCAACTGTGCCATACCAAAGGTCCTTCTAGATTGCTAGCTTGTCCGCTATACTGAACAAAACAAAAGGGACATGACAATTTTAAAATAATCATTCTTTTGGAAGACTCTTTCAGCCCCCAGCAAGTAGTGGCTTTTTGACACCCTTAGCCAAACATTTCAGCCAGACTATTAATGTTAACAGCCTTAAGGACTGCTTTTAAACTCATTTCTCCTTTTGGTTCCAACAATATCCTACCCACACTTCCAGATTTTATTTATACACTGAGTAGAAAACAAATTATGGCCTTGCACATATTTTTAAGTAAGTATCAGATGCAATTGTGCTCCATGATGAAAAAGTTTACCAATCAGGCTGTTTAAATTTCTATTCTGGTCTAGTGGCTGCTACATGACTCTAAGAGCCTTTGACTGGCTACATAACATTTTCTGGGATGAACTACTCAGCAGAAGAAAGAAAAATACTATTTCCTATCCGTTTGAAACATTAGTCTTTATCTTGTCTCTGACTAAACAAAATACTCATCAGTCAACTTTTAGTGCAATGTTTTGTCTTTTACAAGCACAGCCTCAAATACACTGATATGTGCAACACGCTGGGGGAATGGTCATAAAAGCAACAATGATTCCTGTGATGAAAAACTACTAGTCTGTATTCTTATCACACAACAAACTCTTTTACTTATTACAGGTTTTTTCCTTTTCACAGCAAAGGCTAGCAACAGGCACAGCAACCCTGTGATGGTGGAGTTAAGGATACCAAAAGGAGGGAGCAAAGCAAGAAATAAGGATCACAACTCTAGAGAGAAGACTTTGGCTTGTTCAGGGACCTGTTTGGAAGAATCTCATGGGAGATGGTCCAGGATAGTGGTTGATTTTCAAGGCTCTCCTCCTCCAAACACAAGAAAGGTCCATCTGGTTGTGCAGTAAGTCAGGCAAAGGTGTCAGGAGGCCTCCGTGAATGAACAAGGAGCTCATGACAAAACTCGGAGATAAAAAAGGAAGGCTACATGAAACAGAAGCAGGATGAGGTCGCTCAGGAGGAATTCAGAGATACTGTCTGAGCATGCAGGGATGGGATCAGAAATGCCAAAGTCCACGTGGAGTTCAGTCTAGTGAAGGACATGTAAGGCAATGAGAAGGGCTTCTACAGGTACATCATCAGCAAAAGAAAGACTAGGGAAAATGTGGTCATGCTGCTGAACAGATCAGGGGACTTGGTGACAAAGGACGTAGAAAAAGCCGAGTTGCTCAGTGTCCTCTCTGCCTTGGTCTTTATTGGTAAGACTGTCCTCCAGGAATCCCAGGCCCCTGACACCAGTGAAAAAGTCCAGGGCAAGAAAGACTCACCCTTGATAAATGAGGATCAGGTTAGGGAACATTTAAATGAAAAGGACACACACAAGCCTATGGGGCCTACCAAGATGCACTTATGTGTTGAGGTAGCTGGTCAATCTCATTACAAGGCCACTCTCAGTTATCTTTGAAAGGTCATGGTGACTGGGGAGGTTCCTGAGGACTAGAAGAGATTAAATGTCACTCCTGCATTCAAGATGGGCAAGAAGGAGGATCCAGGGAACTACAGGCTGGTCAGCCGTACCTTGATCCCTGGGAAAGTGATGGAGCAATTAATCCTAGAAACCATTTCCAAACATATAAAGGACAAGAAGGTGATTTGGAGTAGTCCAAATGGATTCAGAGAGAGGAAATCATACTTGACCAAACTGTCAGCCTTCTACAATGAGGTGACTGTCTTGGTGGATGTTGTTTCTCTAGGTTTTATTGGGAGTTTTAACACTATCTCCTATAATTCTTCATAGACAAACCAAAGTGAAGGTTAGAAAAGTAGACAGTGAAGTGGATTGAAAACTGGATGAATTTCCAGGCTGAGAGGATTGTGATGAGTTGCACAAAGTCCAGGTGGAGGACATTTACTAGTAGTGTATCCCCTGGGTGAATATTGGGACCAATGTTCTTTAACATCTTCACTAATGACCTGGATGATGGGGCAAATCTCCAAAGGTCCCTTCCAACCCCAACCATCCTGTAATTCTCCAATGGCTTCACTAGAACTCTTTGTTTCAACAAATGAATCTACCTTTGATGACTAATTTTAGGATCTTGAATACAAAGACTGTGGCCTCAGGTCATAGGTTCCTTTATGTTTTTATCTGTGGTATTTTATTGTTGTACTTTACAGCTATTATTACATGTTAATAAAACCATGATAGGTCTTACCTGCTTTCTGAGCATTCATCAATGAGGTCTCAGGTCCAAGAATGATCAATGAACTTCTATAGACTTAAGTAAAGCTAGGATTTTCCTTCAAATGTACAGGACACTGTATCCTGTATAAAGACATTTTACAAAACCAAAAGAAATAAAACAGAATAGAGACCTTGTAAAGTAAGATCAGAATATAATCATATACTATTAAAGGTACCAAAAGCAAGTCTTCACTAGACGGAGGAATTTCTAAACATCTCTAACAACAGCAATTTTATTTGGGGCATTAAACATTTAAACTCACATTTAGCAGCTCTTTGTCACTTTTGCTCTCCCTCTTTTGTCTTTCTATCCTCTATTATTTCTGCTACTTAAAGATGACAATGTAAAAAAAAAAAACCACAAAAACCTTGATGATCTCATTTTACAGTCTGACAGTGCTACCCATTTAGAGGTCAAGTTTTGTGTGCATCTCTAGTACTGAGATAAAATGAGTTAAGCCATCTTCATATCAAGACTATTCTCTTTATCTTGGTGAGAAAACATTTCACAATTTATTAGAGATCTCAAGAAATCTGGAGCTTGGTTCTGTTGTCTAAACATGAGATGTTCAGGGCAGACTGCCTGACTTTCAGTTGCCAGTCCAGAAGGCCATGGATCTCCTTTAGGTCCTGTGTCATACTTAACATCCCCTCTGGATATCTCAGATACCATAGTAAGTCTCAAATGGCACTTGGACCACATGTTCAAACAATGAAGATGCTAAAGTGAGCTGTTCTTAGCCTCCACTGATCATATCAAATAGATTTTGATGGCTTGGAAGACCTTGTCTGCACAGACACCAACATGTAGTCCCCTAAATTTAGATGGCTTTGTTTGGAGCTGAATCCTAACTATCTGGTTTCTACAGAGGGGAACAGGTTTCCACCATGCCTAACATGGAACTACAAGGTATCTCAATTGGCCTTTAACTGTTGCTTCAGGAAGGTCTGGGTCTTCTGTAAATTGTGTATTATATCAACAGCCTTATGTCAAGACCTTGAATATCCTAAAAGCCTTAAATGGCAATTGAAGCCAATATTTAGCCAACTGAATCCACTCTTCCTTTTGATACAGCTAAATTTAGATGGACTTCTTGAACTGGAAAAAAAATTTGCATCTCAGAAGAATCTTGAGAAACTTCAGACATGAGATTATTATTAGTCAATATTAGCCACAGTATGGAAATAATTCATTTATGTTGAAGGGGTTGGACAGTAAATTTGTAAACAACTGTACAAAGTCACTCTGAGAGAAGAAAGTAGCTGTAGTGTCTCACTTTTCAGTTTTCAGGAAACAATGCCTGTAGGTTTGAGGCCAGAGTGAAGATAGTATTATTGCTTCATAGCATCTGTGCTTCTAGAAGTCGTCATGAATAAGGATGACTGGCAGACACTGTACTTGTCCTGCAGAGTTCCTTTGTTGACTGTTTGACTTTTAGAAAGGGATCTGTAAATTCCAGTAACCTGCTAGGGATAGTGCCTTTGGACTTTAACAGTGAAGAGAAGATTGAGTTGAGACATAGCAACAGCCTTCAAAATTATAGCAGATAGTCTGTAGAAAGGGACAAGTGACTGTGTTCAAACTGTAAATACATTTATAATTATTGCATACATTTATACTGGTTACCACTGGCTCAGCAGGGAAATGAAATTCCATATATGAAGGAAAAAGTATATGCTTTCAATTACAATGTGACAATGGTATCTAAAAATGTAGAGATTTTTAATGTGAATGAATTTTAAAAACATCAGTGCATAACCTGAAATCTCTATAATAATACACTTGCAACATCATCACGAATTACAACCTGAAAAGTAACTCAGCTCTTGAAGCATCATACACAGTAAGAAGCTATAGACTGGTGTCTCTTGGTCTTTTATTCACTTACTACTATAAAACCAAAGATATGGTTGCTGTTTTTTTCTTCATAGACACGATCCATAAACAAGTCATTAACATTCAGTTGTCATCATAGTCACTGATGCAGAATTCAATAAAAGTCTTTGGTTTTAAGTATCAGCAGCGAGTCTTTTTAATGTATGATATGGCAGCCTTCGTTATTGATAATAATAAGCAACATGTTTCCCTAAGATTTGATATCTCTTCTTCACACAAGCAAAGCCAACATGTCTGATGGTTGGTTGTTTGCTTTTCCTTTCATGTCATCACAGATAGAGTGATGATCAAGATAACCACTCAGCAGTTATTATGTGATGTTAGCGCAAGTAACCTCTCTGCTCAAATTTCTGTGACTTACTTTGAACATAATTACATACAAAAAAATAATACTCAACCCTAAATAAACACAGAGAATCTGACGTCAACTGATTAGATCACAGAGGGGACTCAGAGCAAAGGTCCCAGTGCTCCATTCTTAGCGCCTCCATTTCTTTATAATTTAATAAAGGTCCGTACTCCACTCAGAAGGTGAAGTGTTCAAATCTTTATTAACAGGGTTGTTCAGCTAGAGAGTTACTTCAGGCGGTGTATTAACTGAATACCCAACACAAACTATACATACATCTCAGATACACTGTGGCTGAGGGTCCCAGCTGAATTTGGCTCCTTGGCTTTCTCCAGGCTGAATCGAGAAAGAAAAGCAGCTTCAGAGACTCTTCAACCCTCCTCTCCTATACACTGTGTTTTTCAGCATGGGAAGGATAAACCTCCCTCTCCCCAATTAAGGAAGGACTCCATATTACCAGCTTAGTATGGAGACCTACCCTCCAGACAGCAGAAATTTAGATGAAATGGTGCCCATGCTTGGAGACCAAAGTCAACTGTGAGCAGGATTTCACTCTAAACCAGATTCCACTCTTAAACACACTGAGTTGTTCTGCTTTCTATTCCCATCTGGACTACCTATTGTACTTCTCCAATAAATGACATTAAAAACTTACTCAGAATAAAAAAATATTACAAAACATTGCAGCTATTTGTACTTATTGTATCCAACTTTCTCTCACAGAATAGCTCTGTGCTATACAAAATCAATTTACCCATTGGGAACATTTGATCTGCAGCTCTGCCTGTTGATACTTGTCTCTTAGAGACACCCTGCTGTTATTTCATGTGTGTTGTGATGATAATTAATGGTCCATCTCCAGTTATAACCCATCTCTGTTGGAAGGTCTCTGTGTAACACTTCCTACTCTAGTGCTTGGACTTGAAAAGCTCCACCCATGAAGAGGTCTGAGCATTGTGTACCATGACACTAACAAGCTGTGGCCCTCCCCTCTGTGCCTGAGTGTCCCAGGTACACCACCTGCACTCTTGATCATGTGAGGTAGATTTGGCTGTGTGCCTCCTGTTACATTCAAAATTTTGTTGATTGCTGAAGAGGAGGCACACCTTATTTATTTGTGTATACATATATATAAATAACAGTAATAATGCAATTAAAATCATAATGCACAAACTTCTTAGTTTCTACCCCTTTTCCTGGTGCTATGCTCACCCTTCTGCTCCTCTGCATGCTAAGGTGGAGCATGTTGGTTTCATGCTGATGTTGGCAGTAGTGGGATGTTGCAGGGAGTAGTCAGCATGTGGAGTCCTTTATCAGAAAGAGTAAGTTGTTCGTGTAGAGGGTTTCCTCTTCCCATCTATTTCTTTCTTCCTTTTTAATTTTTTTCTTCAATTTAATGTTATTTGCATATGTTCTCTAACACACATTTCTAGCTTTCTCTTTCTTCGTTGGTCTGCTGCCCCAGGTTACATCCACATTTACTACATATAGTGCCATTTACATATGTTAGACACTATTTGCTGTCTGAGTTACCCCTGTAATCAGTTTCGTCAAGCTCTAGGCCTGCAGTGTCTCCATTTCTCAAGGTCTCTCTTGCTGTACCAGGCCTGTACCTCTCCATGCTGCATCATCATGTTAGGGTCATAAATATCTCATTCTACCTAGAAAAACTTCTTGTTACTACTACCTATATAAAAATATAGTCGTACCACACAAAGATAAATATTTTTAAAAGTTAGATATAGACACTTTGTCAATTAGAAAAATTGTTGTCACAGCTGAACCAAGTCAAACAAAGCTATAAGCAAGTCAAGAAAAGTTGGCCAAGGCAGACCTGACAAGACTCTGTCCTGAGGTCTCACAAAACTCAGTACAAAGCGTATGGCCCGTTACTAGCACTAGCAATACCACATTACAGGGCTACACAGTTATGCTCCTTCTGGTCCTTTTTACCTCTTTTCTTCAAGATTCTCACTCCAAATCCATTTCATAGATGAGTCAAGCACGAGAGAGAGAGAGGAGATAGGGAAATGCTCAAATATTCTCTGAGACAGGTCTTCCAAACGACAAAGTCAAAGGGAGAAACTGTTTTCCTAGGAATATTATTTGGTTTTTTATGGAAATTTAATTTTCATCTCTGTTTTTAGCATTCGCAAAATAAAGTTGACAATGAACTGACTTTTAATTTATTAAAAATCTTCCTTTTTATTTAATTTATGAAAAATCTTCCTTGATGAGAACTCCAAAGCTGGTTATTTATTGTGAAAACTAGAGTCATGTCAACAAAACTTAGAAATGGTTTTTGGGTTTTGGTCAGTTTATTTCAGTGAAAAAAGCAATTCTCCCAACCAGCGCTCAGGATGAGCAGAATCCCAAGTCAATCCACATCACCAAGCACAACCTGTGACCTGCTCTGCTGATAGCAAAGGATTCAGCATAGTCATGTGCAGTAAAGAGCTGTATGGAGTTGCAAGGCTCCTCATAAAAATGGCAGAGATGACACCCTACACATGACATCCATAGGGAAATGAAAGCTCTTCATCAGGGACAACTGCAGGACAGCCCGTCTCCAGGATTAGGACTCCTCTGACACCCAGTATCAAAATCTCTTGAAACTGAAAACAAAGATGAAAACCAATAATATAAAAACATGCTGAAAAACCCAGCAATAACTAAAAAAGAAATTGGGAGCTGGCACAGGATATTACATTGCAAAGCCAGCTGTTTACTGGCAGCTGTTACAAACAATATTCTTCTTTTCTTTCTCCTTCCCCCTTCCCATCCCCCCTTTTTTTATTGAGACTCAGAGAAGTGAAGAGTTTTCGTACTTAGCTGGCTGTGTTTATTTACTGCCCCGGAGACATCTTAAGTTGCTCACAGCCAGTGAAAAGCAATATTACAGGGTAAATAATGAGGCTGACAGGACAACCATGCACTTTAGGGAACAGTTATATTCATGGGTAGGTTTTTTTCAGTCCCTAAGGAGGGCCAAATGCATGACAGCAACAGAAAGAGAAAATAAGAATGCTAAAAAATGGCAGGCAACAGACTAAGTCCCTTCTGATATGGAGGATAAGAGCATTACAAGAAAATATTTTCCCTCCTGTATCTCCTAACTTGTTTGGCCCTGTCAACCATCTTCATGATCAACCTGGAACTCATTGCCACAGAACTTCATGAAGGCAAAAAGTTTGGCAAGGCTAAAGCACAAGTGGAGATTTATGTGGATTATGAGGTTAACCAGAATTATAGTATTAAAGAGTTTATTAACATATAAAAAATGAGGGGTTTTGGAAAAACCATCCGAATTGCTTCAGTGCAGAAGATAATCTCCCTGAGGGACTATCTGGGATAACTTTATCCAAGTAAAAATGATCTATGATCCACTGTAGATATTTTTCTTAGAACACTTCAAATTTTCTGTGTCACTTATTAATGATGAAAAAGACCTCTTCAGTCTGGCTACACCCATGCAGTTAAACCAAATGTTTTCAAAACAGTTCTGTAGAATTGAGGCGACCTTACACAAAAGTCCTTCATTAAATTATTAAACTGTTGTCCTTCAAATTGCACCCAGAATATCTATTGGGAACGGTCCCTGGTTCTTGTTAATTCCTGACCGCAGCAACTGGGTAAGTTCTAACTGGTCCAAGCCAAATCTGATCAAACCAAACCTGCCCTAGTGCCAGGGGTCCTTCTAACAGTTAATCGGCCTGGACTGGTTCCAGTGCCAGTGCTCACGCTTTGGCACTGTTTAAATTATTAATAGAAGACATTAGCATAACTACTATGATAGTATTCTCTAGTAGACAGGACCCAACATGCCAGTCAGACATCAGAGTCTCGTGCAAGCTCTGCAGCCACCCCAAGCCTTTTCCTTTAACACCATTTCAAACAGCTAGGATACAGCTTGCCCCTAGGTGTGTAAGCTCAAAGGAAGCATGACCCTCTTGTAACAGCCCCCGATGGATGACAATTTTATTTAACACTTCACAGTTTAGACCTAATTCCAATGAGAGCTTTTAAAATGACAAATACCATCATTAATTGGTAGAATCTCTCATAGCCAAAATGCATTATTTTAGAGCTAGATGGATTTAATGTAACAGTATGTAACTTGACATGATTAATACGTACCCTCAGTTCAAGAAAAATTATTTTCTTCCCTTCACCTTCACATATGTTCAGTATACTGCTTGCAGAAGTTCTAAGTTCGCCTTCATTAATTCAGTGACAATAGTCCCTACGCAGTTCATATTTTTTCCTTCAAAAGCAATGTATTCGTCTCAGTTGCATATGCTTCATGCAGTAAAATACAAATTCAACTACAGATTGTTAAATGCATAACTAAGCTATTTACCTTGTAACAGATTAATTAAAATACTTCACATCTGTAGTCAGCCATGCAATGTGGCCACTGGCACTAACCTGCTGCTAACCACTACATTCTGAGGGACACAAGGGATTTAAAAATATGTACACAAATACTTCATCCTTTCTGTTTACTGCAGCAAGTTTTTCCCTGAAGAGAGCAATTTGGTAGGATATGTGACAATTTCTTCATGCCCTCTTGTTCGTGCATGTTGTCCTTTTTTTTTAAAAGATGTCAGCATAAATTTCCTAAATTGGCTTTCACCTTGAGTAAATATCTGTCATCAGAATAGTAGAGCTGTGTGCATAGTGAAATTTTTAACTTGGTTTCTGTGGAAAAATACAGATATATAAGAATTTAAAAATTATTCTAAATGAAAATGTTTAGCTGAAAACTAAATGCTCTGCTTTGCTTTCTGGATATTTAAAATTACCATTTTTCTTAACTGAGGTAATTTCATAAAAGACAACATCTTTTCATCATGAGAAGGTAAAATATTACATTTTGAAAAATGCAAAATATATTTTGATGTTTTCTCCCCTTTTCCTTTTGTTTCTTCCTGAAGCTATTTACAAACTGTCTCTACATTTATGAATGCTTTTATCTCAAAATGTCATTTTCTGATAAATATCTTATTAACCAAAACTTGTTCAGGAAGAAGGGGCAGATTTTCAAAGAAGTCTCTCTTTCTTATACTATGGGCAGCCTACCAAAATAATGTGTCATCTTTTGAGTCAAATGCAAAAACACAAAATTAGGATGTGGGTCAAAGGGACCCAAAATGACACAAAGGTCATTTGACTCCAAATTTGATATTAGAATTGACTTTTGTCTACATTGCCTCAACAGTTCAACCCTGATGCTGCCAAGTACACTGCACAGCTCGTGTAATGTGATGCTATGTTGGTCTAAGTTTATGCTCAGACAATTGATTAGTAATTGAGCACTGTAGGTTAAAAGGCAGCTTTTAGTGTGTATCAGCCAGGCAATGAGGGATCATAGCCAACAATAATAGGCAATATGACCTATGCTAAAGGAAATCAGGAAGCTATCAACTGCAAGGATGTAAGAAAGGAAACTGTGACCTTTCCTACTGTTTCAGTGAGATGGCCTATAACTATGATACTAAAGGGCATCTCAGAATTTGGCCTTTGATACCTTAAACTTGTCTTTCCTAGAACTAAATTGAGGTCTTATTTGGGTGTTTTTCTCCTCTAGCCAGATATCTTTTCTCACAAAATACAGGTGATCAAGGTCTTTGAGACTTTTACCCACCTTTCAATCTGGGTTGAAATGGCCCAACAGGTCCAAGTATTCTTTGGGGTGAGAAATGATTTACAGGCACACAAATAGACCTCATGAAAGCATTAACCTCCTTTCCTCAGACAATGAGGCTCAAAAAGCACTAAATTCAGATCCTGCAATATGATGACAGGGAAGGAAGAAGGATAATATTGCCATTTTATAGAGAGGGGTCTCATGATGGTGAGAACTGTCTAGTCATCCAGATAAACAGACTAACATTTTCAGATGTGGTTTTCACTCATGAGTGAGACCTCAGACACTCATGTGGCTGGCAGGATGGTCTCAAGGTACAAGGCATCTTGGAACAGTCACAAAGTATTTTCATCACTAATAAGAAGGGTTTAAAGTCCTGTCAACCACCATCATTAATAGACAAGGAGACATGGCATGGAACAGAAATCACCCTATGTTATGTAGTCTATGTGCAAAAGTCTAGCTAGGTTATATCAAAGCTCTACACATTCAATGAACAAGAATTCTCTTCCATAAGACTGTTACTGTCTATACCATCCCAATGTAGCTTTAATGGATGAAGAACACACTAGCACATTAACAGTATCCCTAGACTGTATGTAAAGCAATTTCAGGCATATCTTCTTTACAGGAAAATTTTACCAATCAATGTTCTTTAAAATAGGTATATTTGACACACTTTTGTTTCTGCTCTGAGACAATGTGGCTCTCAAAGAAACAGAGAGATTTTCTGATATTCTAGGAAAGGATAAAGTTGGCATCTCTTGTAAAAGTTTTTGTTTATTATACATTGTGTCTACCTACCTTAAACACCTGTCTTGGGGTAAGATGCTTCACTTCCTGGAAGTATCCATCTCCTCCAGTGAGTATGGTGAGATTCTGGATGAATACCTTGGACTGAACATCTAACTTAAACATGTACATATAGATGAGCAGACTCATCTGTTCTACCGTACAACAAATGCTGTATGCACTTAGCATTTGTGTCTTTGTTTCCTCCTACATAGTGGAAATGCTAATAAATATTTCCTTAATTTGCTTGAGTGTTTATATACTATTATAAAGAGATGTAGAAGATGTTTAAAGCAAGGAATAAGAACTTGTCAAAATAATTGTCACAGTTTTTATTCATCAGTGTTGTGTCCATTGCGGAAAAAAATATTTCCCTGGCAAACCTCATTCATCACTCAAAGAAAAACACAATGTACAGCTATATCTAGGGTCCTCCCTTAGCAGATGTGTGACCTCTAAATTTGCAGCCACAGTAATAATGGATGGTGAATAATGAGTTCTTCAGGGGGACAGAGATAGTCTATATCCCAGATCGAGGACATCATAAAGCATTAAGCAGTGCCTTTTGTAAGGATACCAGCACATGGCTAGTTATCCTGTCAACGGAGGGTATATTTGAACATCAGTACTAGCTAGAGGGCCATATGAATGAGGAGGAAAAAAGCCACATGTCATAAGCTGGCATCCAGAGCAGGCTATATAAATAAAAATGGCTCTTCAACACAGTGAGTAAAGAGTGGCCTGTTCATACTCCGTAACAGACATAGTACTCACACATACCATCAGCAAAACTAAGAAGACTTAAAATCAGCTTGGCTTCACTTCAAGTGTTCAGACTACTGATGAAAATGGAGGATCCTTGTGGAATTGCTAAAACAACTGTTGACTGTGAGGTTGCTTTAATAAACACAATTCCTTGTACAGTTTACAATAAGCTAACTGCAGAGGCCACATGGGTCTCAGTTCCTAAAGAAATAACAGAAAGGCCTTTGTAAATACACATGCAATGCAATCTCAATAAAATCGCAACCATTGTGCTAGATTATTGTGTTGCCCTGGATCTAGGCAACTGCATGGTTCATAAGACAATGGAAAAGTCACTTTTAACTGGGCCTCTTCAGAGTCAGAACATGTTGCCTTTTCTAGGAATATGCTGGCAGTTACTACATTGTCTCTGTTCAGTTTCTGTGCTTCTCCTAAGCTCTGTTTACTTTGGATATATATAGGCTGTTAGTAGCAATTCAAGGTCACTGCCAAATCCCTGAGAACTATTGACTGGATAGAGACAGTAAAATGCTCTGGCTACCTGCTAGAATTTTCTCATTTTCTCTCACTTCTTCTGTCAAATCTGTAAAATACTTACACCACTTGAAAGCCCTCTTATTTCCAATAAAACTCTCAGAAACTTTTACTGGTATTCTAGACATGTATGCTTCCAGACTGGACAGTCCTTGCGGTATTTTAAGGCCAATCCTATCAAGGTCTGAAAGCATCTACATCATGTTTCATTGCTGGCCTGGCAGGCACAGAAATTACACATATGACCACAGTGTTCACATAGCTGCTGTAATGGTGATGCACATGGATCCCACTTTCTGTCCATGCACTCACTCATGTCTGTGATACTACTGCAGCTCCCAGAGCTATTGATTAGATCTGTAGATAGTGGCAGATGTCTCTGACTTGTAGGTCTTTGTCCTTATTTTGAAGATTTTCCCTGCCAGACTGAAAAGCTAGATACTTTTAGAAAAGAAATAACCAATAAAACTCAGAAGCAGAGAACAAAGTGCCAAACTGCTGAAATCACATGAAGGACCAGTGTAGTCCAGGAAATTTCATAGGTTTCTTCCTCAAATGAATTTGTTTTTCTTCATTATTTATGAGAGTCCAATAGGGGTATCTTTTTCCTTTACGGTATTATGTATTTTCTGCTTGTTTTTACAGTGCTCTTCCCATTTCATGAGTCTTTATTTACTCTCTAACGTGATGTCTAAATTATGGCGGAAGAAGATGAGTAAGAGAGAACTGTAAATCCATCTAGCATTACAATGAGGATTTGTGTTGTTTCTTCTACCTCAAGTATGAAATAAAAAAAATATGCACCTAAGTCTGCCATACCGTGTAGCTGAAAACACTGTGAGACTTTACATCCCTGAATGCTACTCTAAAGTGGAGGATGATCATCCATCTCTCCTCTAAGCTACCGCACTCTTTCACAACAGTAGCAGATGCTTTACTCACAGCCAGGAAAAAAAGCATAAGGGCTGGAGGTTTATGATAAAGTAAAAGCACATGTACACTGTAGGATATATTTCAGAGCACATTTTCATAATTTGCTATTAGGGAAAAAATCGACTCCACATTTCCATGCTGTAATAGATACTCTCTTTCATTGAATCGTTGAAAGGTAAAACCAGTGTGGATCTGAAAGTCCATGTATGATCTCTGGAACGGCACTAAGCAGCAGTACTCTAGACTGCTCTTAAATAACTCCAGGAAAGAAATATCTACAGATTTCCTGAGTAACATATTCCTACATGTTACTGTCTTTATGGTTACCTCTTTTCAGTACCATGTGTCCAGAAATATTCTCTGTTGCAACTCACAGCCACTGACTTCTTGTTCTTCCCTTTAGAGACATGGAAAGCAATCAATCACAGTTCATTTTACAGAAGTCTTCTATATATTGCAAAACTGTTACACATCCTTCTCTACTCCCCCTATTCCAAACCAAACTAGTTAAAATCTGTCCATTTTTCTTTTCACAAGCTTTATTTCTTAAGGCTCTGCTTTATTCTTGCTTCTCCCTGCTGGACTCACATCTTTCACGCCTAATGTTGAAAGAGTTCTCCAGCCCAGGCTCACTGTCACCAAGCAGAGCAGAATAATCACTTTCTGTGTTCTGGTAAAAAAAACAACACTGTGCAGAGACATAATAATGATTGGACTATCTGCAGCCATGCAGAGCAGGAAGAAGGAAAACCCTTAGGAGTATTCTAAAGAGAGCCACGGCCAGCTGAGAGCCATTGTCCTCCATGGAAAAACTTGTGAGATCAAATCTGGAGTACTGCTCCAGTTTGGGGGTTCCCTGCACAAGACAGATACTGACATACTAGAGCAAGGCCACTGCAGGGCCACCGGTGGAGCACAGGCTGTATGAGAAGGGGCTGAGAGAACCAGGTTTATTCAGTCTTCAGATGACAAGTCTAGTCTTCTCCTCTGCAAACATGCCTTCACCCAGGTGCTATTGTCCCTAGCCATTTATGTTATTCCCCAGCCTAACCCACAACGTGCCTTTCAGAAGGTAACAGAGATCAGCAACCCACATCTGCTGGCTTAATGTAATGTCTTGGCACCACCAGCACAGTGAATGTGGGACTCAGAGCACTGAAGGATACTCACAGAGTCCTTGTGAATGAAGAAAAGAAAGCCAGGCTTTATTTTGAAAATATCAAAACTAAAAGGTTTGGGACTTTTTGGATTATTTTTTATGTCAGAGGAAATCATAGTAAACCAGCCTTTTTCATGGAAGAAATTACTCAGTCATAAAACATTATAAAGCTCTTTTGAAGAGCATCAAAGAAACATTTCTACTCCCACCTGCATGCTCGTCTCTGGACATGCAGGAAGAGAGCAGGCTGAAACATAGGGCATGTGAGATGGTTTGGCTTGTTCACTGCTCCTTACACCATAATCACCTGTAATTACTTGAAATGGCTAAGTAATTCCAGTTACTGTAGCAGCTGCTGTACATCCCTAGAAACTACTGTAATGGTAAACTCAGGTTCTTTTTATTAAGTGCAGTAAGCACAAGCAGATTGCTCAAGTCATTAATTTGGTTACTCTGAAGTTTCTTGATATATTAGACTGTAATGGTTCCTTTGTTTAAATATAACAGTATCCACATTCACCAGATCTCCCAGATAAATGTTGTAAGCTCATACACTAGGTCTGGGAAGGCCCAGTTTCTATAATAACTATCCAGAATTAGCCTTGTGCAAGCAAACTGTTCATCAATTAAAATTATGCATATCCATAATATATTGTTTTACTGATCCACATTCCAGACAGAGTGGGAACATGCCATCAATATATCTAAAGTAGACTATTCATTAAGTAGAAAACCATTAAAATGTTATAAAAGATGACATTGATCTTTGTCAAAAGGGACTTAAAGCTTTCTTCAACAGTGTTTTATTTTTCAAAGAGTATAGTTATTTCTAGATATTTTAATCCTGATTTAGCATATGCACTCTCACCACTGCCATAAACCCCTAAATAGACAAGTGGTCACAAGTTGATCAAGTCATATAAAACAAAATGTAAGTAACAAGTTCTTGAATGTAAGGTTAGACACAAAATCTGTATTTTATGTATGTATAGTTATATACAGCTTGTTTGAAATGGATAGAAGAAACACTTCTGAATTCTATTACATGGAAACATAAGCACTCTTCTAAAGGCAAATTTATCACTATACAGAAGTGTGCACTACTTGCTGAATCTTCCCTTCTGTGGGCTCCTTTAGGCGCCTTCCTTTGTGCTACTCTTCTACCTCCTCTCTTCTGCAAAAGTAACAGCAAAGAAATCATGGGAGGCAAAAACGGTGGACATCTTGAGCTGAGTAACAGTCTGTCCTTCTCCTCTCCTGTCCTCAGCCTGTCTAGGCAGACCTGTTGTTCGGTTTTATTATGGTCATTTTTTGTGTCCATGATTCCACAAAATCCCAAACTGCTGACTCTGGTCTCTTAGGAGCCCTCTGACGGAGTCTCTCCAAAGACAGCTATGCAAAAAGACCCTTTTTTCCTGCTGTTTCACTGATATGACAGACAGCAAACATGAGGATATTGACTAAAAATTAAAGTTGGTGCTTTAATGTCCCTGGCAGATTTATTTTCTCTCAGGGAGATGAAAGAACTAAGTATCTTTCCAAACCTTTGCCAAAGCATTTATAGTCATGGCCATGCCTTCCAAATTGGTTTGGGTTGCTTACAAATCACTAAAAAATGATTAAAGAGACAAGGTTCATAATTTAGAGTTTTATTACTTGTTCTTAGAGAAGGTTACATGATCTGTCTCCTCCAGCACTTCCTCCCAGCCCAAGTTTAGCAGGCAAGAAGGGCTTCCTACTCAGCACAGAAATGTCTCTGCTTTAGAAAAATGAACAGTTTTAATATCTGCCAGTCATGTGGTCTCTCTGAGACACATTTAGATATTATGCTCATCAAAGCTGACGTCTCAGCCTAGGTTGGGTCTTGTACAGGTGGCCAGAAATTACCATCTTTGCAGCGTGCTATCTGATTACTGCAAAGCATAAATCTAGTGTAATTTCATGTGTAAGGTAGAGTGGAATCTGCTGGTCTCAATCTCCTCCTTTGCATCTCCTCTCAAGGCCATGTTTGCCCCTCCCTTACCTATCTACCAGTTTAATGACAATACTATATCATCAAGGTCTTCAATTAATTTAGATTACATTTACAGCTACTCTCCTACATCACTGCTCCTTCAGCACAGAAAGCAGCTCTCACTGTGAAAAAGTGGAAAGAAAAACATACTCCTATGGAAGTGATTGTTACTGTGACTAAAACTAGGCAAAGTATTAAACAAAGAGTCCAAGTGAATGACATTTTGTGAAGGGCATGTTTCTGTTCTTCTCAGGGGGGAAATATTGTTCTCATGACAGATGATTAGAAGCAAAGTTCTTTATAGATGCTCTGGGAGGGACAAAGTTTTTTTCACACATGCTTTTCTACTTTGCACCCAGGACTTACTAAGTAGTTTTTATATTATTTACAGACTTACAGGCTCTGTTTCTCTTTAGAGGAATGATTTAATTAACTCAGTTTGCAAGAGCTAGACCAGCCACTTTGGGCAAAATAGAAGAGAAAAAATTAACCTGTGCATTCCTGAAGAAGAAACGCTATTGCTCTGAATAAAGGAACAAATGGATGATACATATTGGGTGTTTTCATTTATGAAAATACTACTGCCTATGTCAGGGTTCACCCATTATTAGGTGATTTCAGATGAATCAGGTATTAAATTGGAAAAACTTTATCATGCATTCAACATTCATTTCGCTGCAACTGGAATTGCTTAAAGACCACACTGTCATTTCCAGGGAGGAAGCTTGAACTTCTCTCTTTTAACGTAACACTGCCAGCAGCTTCCACCCCAGTGACTAAAACAAGTAGTGAGATTTACTGAAATGGTTCTGAAGAAATCAAAAAAGCTGCAACAGTTTATCAGCACAATCTTCCTCTATTTAACATAAATCTTCCATGGAAGGTTTACTTGTGACATGTTCCAGAGGGTGCATGAGTCATAAAGGAAGTGCATTTGGTTGACATTTTCGATCTGCTGGCAGTGGGTTGCAGCCCCCAAACGTCAAAACTGAAGCACCTACTCCTAGGATAAAATTGGACTTAATTCTTCATGACCTGAATTAAACAATTGTTTGTTATGGTCTTTGAAGGGTTAGGGGGATAATATTTGATTTTGAGTGGGACCAGGCATCTGCACCCCTTCCTGCCTTCAGTGGGGATGTGGACCCTCAGCACCTGCTTGGATGAGACCCTTCAGCCATTATACAAAGGGAGTGAAGAATATGAAGATGATGAACAGTGACATCTCTAATCTTTGTCGGGAAAAATAGCTCATGATCACAGCTGGTTAAGATACAGAATGACCAAATGATTAATCAGCAGAAATATGGACTGTGTTGTTACTGCATCAAAGCGTGCAAGGCTGAACAAGCTCTCAGCTGGAGTACAGATGCCAAAGCAAGCTGACAGCCAAAAGCCATGTGTTTTTGGAACCTGTCCCTGGAGAATGGGAAGGAGGAGACATTTTCCCATGCTGATTTGACTCTTCTACTACTCTCATTCCCTCTCTGGAGTTGATCCACTACTGACGAAGTCCAAATTTGTAATTGGGACCTAGTGTAGAAATGTATGATTTTTCTGGCTCACAAAGGACAACACAAGGGAAAAAAAAAAGGGGGGGGGGGGGGGGGGGAGGGAATCAAAAAACCCCTCTCCACCTTTTCTATTATGTAGAAAAAGCCAAAAGAAGATTAAAGATGGATTTTTCAAAATAGCAAATTATTTTTTGGAAGGTTTGGGATTTCAGGAGCCCAACTTTTAACATCTGAAAAAAATTCAAACTCTTCAATAGGTCAAAAATCAGGGCTGATCATCATTTTTCCATAAAAATAGCATAAAATTACTCATCACTTGGAAATCTGTCACATTAACTATCACACAAGCAGTCTGAAGTCCTCCTCTCTGTCTTTTGCCCATGAGGGTAGATTTTCAAAGACTGACTAGAAGCATAAAACAAAACAAAACAAAAATGCTTCTTTTGAAGGGAACCTGATCACTCTGACTGCTGTGTGGGTACCTGAAAGTAGGACAACAACCTGGGGAAGTTTTCAAAGACTCCACCTCCAACACACAGTTTGTAACCACAGGTAACAATGGAATGCCCCTCCTACAAGAGTGGCCAGCACAGCCCTTCTGAGAAACACAAAATCACAAGAGGGGTTAGGTTCAAAGAAAACTGGAAGTCATATGGTACAATCCTCTGCTCATACCAGGGCTTGTTTCTGAGCACATTGTTCAGAGCCATGTCTAGTTCAGTCTGAGTATCTGCCAGGATGGAAATCCCACAACGTCTCTGGACCCCTGTTCCAGTGTTTGATTGTCTTTGCTGTGAAGAAAGAAGAATGTTTTCCTTATATGCAGTCAGAACATCCTTCACTGCAACTTGTGTCCATTGCTTCACATCCTTTCACTGTCTACTTCTGAAGAGAGACTAACTTCATCCTCTCTATACCCTTCAATTAAGTAGTTACAGACAGCAGCAAGATCCCCCTGAGCTGTCTCTCCTTCAGGCAAAGCTAGCCCAGGTCTCTCAGCCTCTCTTCCATACATCATGTGCTCTGGCTGCATGACTTTTTTGGTGGCCCTCTATGGGACCCAATCCAGTCTGTCAATGTCATTTATGTAATGGAGAGCCCCAAACTGGATGCAGCACTACAGATGTGGTCTCACAAATGCCAAACAAGGGAACATTATCCTGACCAGCTGGATGCATTCTTTCTTGTATGGTCCATTATGTGGTTGCTCTTCTTTGCAGCAGGGGCACAGTGCTGCATCAAGTTCAACTTATTGACCACCAGGACCCCCACATCCTTTCCTGCAAAGCTTCTCTCCCAGATTACATTACTGCACGTTCTTATTCCATACCATGTGCAGGACTTTACTCATGTCTTTGATAAACTTCATGAGGTTTCCATAAGGCCATTTCTTGAGCCTCTCTAGACCCATCTGAAGAGTAGCTCTGTCCTCCAGCATGTCAGCTGCCTCCCCCAGTTTTGTGTCATCTGAAACTTACTGAGGTTTTTTGAGAGGATCTGGTGTCTAAGCTTCTAGGATTTGCAATTTCTTAAGATTTCCACCACATCATACTAGTGAATGTATCACAATTTGCTTTATTTGTTATTTGAATTATTGGATCTTGTGAAGCTTACATTGCACAGTCTAGGCATTTATTTCAATGTTTTGAAGATATTCTAGCAATTCTATGTAGAATTGTAGTCTCTTTGAAAATGTAGTCTCTTGAAAATGTAGTCTCTGCTTTGTCTGAATCTTTATAAGGTTATCCTCCCAAGTTATACACAAGGCCAGACTGGATTAATAGAACAGTACCATACCTGGATTGACAGTTTCAGCAATATTTTGGTTATAGAACATGAAACATAGGTTTGTAGGTTATTACAAATTATCCACACACTCGGTGATATCTCTTAGATCCTCAAGGAGCTTCCACTTAAACCACCCTATTTTTATGCCAGTATGACATTTCTGCAATTTGTTTCTTCTGTATGAGATTCAGTGTAGTTTCTCCTGGAGAATGAATGAAACACACTAATATAGCAGCATTTCCTGATAACCTTTGGGGCATAACATGTTGTCCATAAAGGTAAAAGATCTCTTTACTGAAGAGGAACAAGTCTTTGCTTCCATACAGAGCTGACTTCAGGCATGGAAAAGCCAGACTGATAAGTATCAATCAAACTGTACTTCATTATCTTCCTTAGCTTTCTTCATTTGACACAGCAGTTACTGAGATGAATATATGTTTTGAATATGTGAAATCTTATATGTCTTTCAGAAAAACAGAAAAGATAAGACAGAAAAAATCCTCTTGGGAATGTGCAACTGATCTGCTGACTTCAGAGCTCATCTGGTATGATAACTGATTACAGCTCTAACTGAATGACTAAGAAACACATTTACAGATTTATAGACACTGTAACAGGCCTTCAAAGAATAGCTCCTTGATAATTGGCTGGAAGACCTTTCCTTGATCTACTGAAATGCCACAAGATTTGATCTAACCAAGAGCAATAAACTATGATTCCTTTCAGAGAAGACACTGACAGTTTGAGTTTTCACATGCTAAAAGAAGTTTTTATTTTGTAGTAACTCCTGCTGGAAACCAGATAGCCTGCTGCTGGTCAAAAATTGTTGGGGTTTTTTTAGTAAATGTATCCTTGGGGGACTCTTAAGGCAAAACCAGCATAAAATCTTGGATTCCCTTATGTATTATAGATATACTTTTCCATGCATTATATAGGTAACATATCCATACATCTATTCCTACAGAAAAGTTATCTGCTTTTGCTGCAACAATATTTAGCTGCAAGGTGATGAACCTTGAAGCTACACTCAGACACCAGTGAATTCCTAAAGCCATCAGGGCTCTGGAGATGCCCTGTTTTAGTCCCTATTTTACTGCCTGCAGACTGAGATGCCTAGGAGCATATCTTAAATGAGGACAGACCTAACTAGTTCATGTGGCAGTGCTAGGATCATTATTTTGTTATTTAATCCCCCTATACCCAAAATATGTGCAACACATCTTTTGGCCCTGTTCTGCACATTATAAGGTATCCATCTGTTTAGGTAAAGCAAAAAAAGGAACTATGGATGTAAATATTTCACCTCTGCAATGGGAACATCCACCTTCACTGATGTTTCAAGAACTGATGTCTCTTACACACATACAATCAGCATACACCTTGTTTAAATCTAATCTTTCTGTTTCCTCACACCTCTGTGGTTCCAGGCACCACTCAGCTTGCCAATATTTGTCAGCCATTTAATACTGTTGCTTTACCGCCTTAGGGGTCACAACTATATTTAAGCTCCATGTGAGGAAATTGTTAACACACTCAATTTAATCAACAGGAAATGGTGACATAGAGAGGATGGTCATCAGATCAAAGACAGATCTTCAGCCTGAATACCTACACATCTAGATATCTTTTTCTTCTAAGTACCTGCAACAGATTTAAGATACAGTAACATGCATTTATGACAAAACAGGAGTTCTTCTGAAATCATACACAGTTTTGTCACTTTAGCAATGGGACTCAATTTCCAGCTTTAGATTGGCGTAAAGCCATTTCTTCTTATTGAATTGCTGATGAAGGAGGAGTAGTTCCTATGATAGTAACACTTGGACTAATAATTCCCCTGCTCTTTCAAATTAAGTCTTATATAATATTTAACAGAAAATTGTAGGGCAGACACTTGAATCATAAAGGCTAGGCAAATGTGTGAAAATATAGCTCATAACCTCTGACACCAAGAACTTGAAGAAATGTCACTGAAAGATAAAGTGTATTCACTGATATAATGGAATTGTTACTGAAATGAACAGAATCATACAGCTACAAGGCTTTCAAAGAGATAAAGTATTTATAATCTAGAGATTTTATTAGTAATATTCATTATCTCCAAACAGTATAACATAAAAATAAAGATCTGTGTAGGTATGTTTTAGGAATTCACTGAGATTAATTTATTATAATCCTATAAGAGCACTTTTGGTCAACAAAAGAACTAAGGATGAGATTTTTTAATGAAACACAAATTACTGAGTTTTAAATGAGAATAAGCAAACAACAGTGTCTGATGCTACAGATGAGGCTGTGGGGTTGTTGGAGGGGAATCTCCTCCAAATCTATTAACATGCAAGTGGTGAATGCACAGACTAGAAAAAGCAAACAAACAAAGTGAAATCTGAGGACTTGTAAAGCAAGCCACCCCACTGTGGAGAATCCTCCCCACAAGGCCATTACTTGGACCTCTGCTGGTTTTAATCTATATAAATGACTGAGACAGATGATAAACAGTATGCAAGCTGCATTCACTGATTACATCAAGTGAATGAGCAAAAAAAGGTACTGGGTTTCCTCTGAAATCAGGCTGCTATGCAGTAAATAAAACTCAACATTGACAAAACATAAATGAGCACATGATATATGCAACTGTAAACAGCCCAGAAGATGAAATGAAGCAAAACAAGAAAAAGCCAAAGAACCTGGAGGAACCTCAGGGAGACACAGAATTTGTCTCAAAAACACCTTTCGCAATGGAGGCAGAGAACTTTTTCTTTTCCTTTGAAACGTCGTGTGTCCTGCCAGTAAGGAACTCGTCTGGAAAGCTGCAGTGCTACATTTCTCTCTGTGTCCTCCCATGCATTTATCATCAGTGCACCATTAAAAACGTATAAAGCCAGACGGGTGTTGTCGTACATCATTTAAGATAGTCAGGATATCAATTGCTCCTGTATTGCCAAGTCCCACAGCTGTTTCACAGAAAATAACAATAGATCTGTCAAAATAAGCAAGAAAAGAAAAAAGATTGACATTTTATATAGCCTACTCGAGGTACCAGCCTAAATCATGACAAAAGTGAAGTAGCATTTTTACAAATCTCTCAATGAAACACTCAATGTATAGCATCTTCCTAAATAAGAGATTATGAAACAATTCTGGAAATATTTGGAAGATTCTGTGTTATTTTCTAAGGGTGACTAGATTTTGAATGCACATGCTCTGAAGTAAAACTACTTGACTACTATTATAACCTGTCTCACTGACCATGGAAAAGAAGAAAGGCTACTCACTTCTTGCGAACATGGTCTTTGTTTCTGAAGCCTGCCCATAAGTATTTGTAAAAACTGGAGGCAGCAACAGACTAGCTCGAGCTCATAACAGGTGTCCTCACTGGACTAGGTGTGAGTTAGGCAGGAGAAATAGTCACCCTCTTCTTTGGCTTCACAAACATGTCCCTTGAGTGACTTTGGGAAGGCTGAACCCAAAAAACATGTCTGGGACCTTAAGAAGACTTAAAGGCTAGAGTGAAGAGTCAAGATTTCTGCAGGTGTGATCACAATCCCATGTAGATCACCTGGATTCATAAGGTTGTGGATAATCTCATGGAATAGAGAGACACAATGTACATAAATCCTCCTGCACTGTTTTACCCTCAATTTCTTCTTGTAGCAAGATTGAGTGATAAAGGTATCTTCTTCTTTCCTCTAAAATCTTTAGCTTTGCTGTTATGGCCACAGAGATAAAACAAAATTAAGCTTGTGTTTAGATGCTAGAAAGTCCTGCTCAAACCAGTACAAATTGTTGCCGCTCTGAGCTGTGTGTTCCCATTTACGCACCCCCCACTTCCTGATGCCAGCATAAAAGGTTGTGTCACCAATTCTTGGCCCAGATCTTCTGTAAAACCTTCCTCCCATCCCCTCCTCCTGCTCTGAAAACCCTCCCAAATCAGATTTCCTGCATGACCATTCAAGCACTTACACTAGTACAGGGCAGAAGCTGGTCAGGGCTGGAGCACATGTTGCTGGGAGAAGGCAGGCAATGGTGTCAGTCATTGAACTAACATTGCTGAAGAAATGTCACTTAGTTAAATGCCCAAAGCCTCCTTGGGGAACAAGCAGACCATTCTCTTAGACTGCTTATCACAAGAAATCTGTAAGGGCTGAAAGCGATTGTGGCCAACAATAAAGCTTTTTTACTGAGAAGGACATTTGGGTCACTTACACTTATTGCAAAGCCTTTTTATACTTTTAGAACCTCAGGAACTGATGCTGTAGATGCTCATTATTACTGACTGAAAAATGACATGGGAAGGAGACTGTGATTTGCCAGTGTTTTTGCACTCTCTGGCACTAGGAGTAAAAGGAGAATGAATCCCCAGGGCAGATTAGGAGAGAAGGAGCCTTTGTCCATAATAAACTCTCAATATAAGCTTTTGCAATCCTAAACTGGAATATATAATTCAAGGGATGTAAAGTCTGTCACAGGAGGTGGATGAGGGAGAAGGCAATTTCACAGTGCCTTTCTCTGTCCTTTTGTACCAGACTACAATGCAAGACAGAACAACAACTAAAAAGATAAGGTTAAGGACAGGCAGCGTTGTAGGACTAACACAGCCCATGCCACCCTGTGCAGAGCAGCACAGATGAGCAGTGTGGGGAGGGGGTGAGGGAAGTTAAAGGAAATTAAAGGAAAACAAATGCAGAACAGATGTCAGAAAGCACATTTTCCTTCAGAGAATAATAAATGCATGTGGTGGCCTTCCAGACAAGGTTACTAGGGCAGGAATAACAAGGTCATTTCATAAACAATTAGCTGCTCTTCAGGGTGAAAGTGAAATGCTAGCAGTGACCAGCTTGAACAGCTGACACAGGAACAAAGAATATATTCTTTCCTTTCCTTTGCACTAGGGACATTCCTCTTTTAACACTCTTGCTTTCACAATTACTCTTTCCTTGCAAGAATTCCCTGATAAACCTCAATCCCTCTCTCCATGAAGGCCATCAGGAAGAATCTGGTTAGTGTCTGCTCTGATAGTTAGAGGTGTGGGTGTGTGTGTGCGTGCATGCATAACCCAGAATATATGTGTGTGATGTGAACTCTTCTCTGTTAGGAAAGGAAGACCACCAACATATTTGACCCACAGGTGGTCGATAACCACTTTCCAGTTGGTAATAACTTAAAAGTTGCTCCTGAATCTGGACTATGATTGAAAAGGCATTAAATGGTTACTTAACCAAGACAGCCTCTCAGGCTGTAATAAGACCTTATGTACATTACTGACAAACTTCTGTATTATTAAAATTTCTTCAGGAAAAATCTTGGGTTCAGGTACCTAGAAATCTGTCTAGCTCCCAGTTGTGTCATTCACCACCAGATCTACAACTGTGTTGTTGCTTATTTTGGTAATTTACTTATATTACTGGCTAGACAACACTTTTACTGATGATGTGAGAGTAGTTCAGACAGGGAGGAGGAGCATGAAATTACAAAGGATACAGAAAGAAGGCACTGAAGTCCTTCCCTTTTTTTAACCTAACGATGTCACCAGTATATTCTCAAAAGCTCATTATTATGAATGCAACTAAGAATGGGTGGGAGAACTATCCTTTTCTGCAAGAATCACAGCTAAAATATAGGTTTCCATGGTGTTAAGCTTACAAGCATTCAGCAAGCTTCAACAAAATCTAAGTATCTTTATTTCTGCTGTGGAGCATCTAATGTGCCCTATATCAACCTGTGTTGGCTAGAGTTAGAGCACTTCTTATTCTCCAGAGGCAGGTAGAAAAGCTCTTGTCTAGAAGTTCATGTATATATACATATCCAGCAGGTCAAAGAATAGATAAAGAGAGATTTATTTTCCTTCCAAAACTCTTGTCCAGCCCACTCAAGGAAATAATCTACATTCTGTATTGACATGGAATGGATTGATCTTTATATCAGATCTCACTACTCAGAAAGGATTTGGTCTGAATGAGATTCAGTTGCCAAATAGAAGAGTCAAAGTAGGTCACTAACCCTGAGATTCATCAGCTCTTGGACTCAGAGCAAATACAGAAGACAACAATATAGCAGCACTATAACCCATTGAGAAAGGAGAACAGAGTTCACTTAAATTCTATCAGCTTGGTTGGCTTGGCTTGGGTTTTTTATTCCATTTTTAAAAACTACTTCTCTGAATACCCCACTCCCTTTTT